>NC_053193.1:6250000-7500000 GCF_905163445.1 Pararge aegeria
TGACGGATACTAAGTGAAGGACGAACCCTTTGCAATACAAAACTCATGTGTGTGCTTTTGTAAGCACCTAAGAAATTATACTTTATCACAGTTGAATTTTTATACATTCAAATTTATTGTGTATAAAAAGTCTTGGTTAAAATATAGACGGCAGGAAATACTAGGAACCTACGAATATGATTTCAAAATTACTGACATTTAAAATAATTAACACTATTTTTCAATAAATAAATCATAATAAAAATAATTCTCCCTGTAGAAAAACTTGACCCTGTATTTCATTTACAAAAAAAAAATTCTAACTTGTAGACTTCGTACAACTTTAAGAACATTATGTAGAAGTATAAGGCATACACATTTTACGGTATATTCTATTCCCACCATTCCTTCACCTTAAAACAAATGATATTTTGTTGTTTAAACGGGCCTCCGTAAATATCCGAGGCTGGGGTCACAATTACCCCCCCGTAACGGAGACCAAAGTTCGAACCAGTAAGCGTCCAAGCATAAAAAAATCCTGATAGCATTTAATTTTCAAAATTCGACAAAAATGATCACAAAAAATACCATCAAAATGGGTTCGGATTTCACGTATTACTTGGCTTGGTATTGGCTACGAACGCCGGAGTTGATTTTTGAATTCCGGGGTAAGTAATATCACTAGAGTCGGTAGTCTGTAGTCTACTTTGATGTCGTAGAACCATTTACATGAAAAAAAAAAATTAAATAAATAATAGCATTAAAATTGAATAAGATATGGAGTGACGTCGTACGCGTTGAATTAATAGGTCTGTGTGCATTCGCATCGACATTATAAGTTAAGTAAATTTAATAATCGGTAACCGTTACCTAAATTGTTGCACTAAAAAGGACCCGATGCTTCAATTTCATAAACAACATAAAAACCTGGGTATATCCTGGGTAAGTAAATTACTGAGATGGTAGTCTTTTATTTTTAAATAACCATAGTAGAAGATAAAAAAATCAATAATTTCGGCCTGTTTTATGTCTCTCAGGGAATCCCGAACAATATTGATAAAAAAAAAAGATTTGCACAGTACTTATTCATTATTTATTTATTACCCTAAGGTTGCCTGGCAAAGATCGCTACTAAGCTATAAGGCCTCCTTTTCAATACTGCTTCTGTCTGTGTTTTTTTTTCTTCTTCTGCATTTTTTGTGTGCAAATAAAGCAAAAAAATTTCTTCCGCTCTGACAAAGGCTTTATGGTGTTCATGCTGCGTCCAATCACAAATATTAATTAATTGTACGTAGTTACACAAAAATAATCCAGCTCAGTTTTAGTTAGGAAAATTTATGCCTTACAAATAACCGGGTCATAACGTCAGAACTTTGTCACTTGAAATGTAACAAAACACTGCATTACTTATTATGTGTCAAAACTACATCAATATAGGTTGGATCGTTTTGATTAGCTACATCGAATTAGCTGACCTGAGGCTTAAAGAAAAAAAATCCTTTCTATACACTTATTTATAAAGTCTTCCAAAAATGGTATCTATAGAACATCTGTTACGATGCATCATGGGTTAGCGTCATAATGAGTTCTCCATAGCTTACTTTTAACAACTGTAATAAGTTAATTATACCCAGTCTATAGTAATTAACTAATTAATAATACAACTGATGGATCTTCTATATATGGGTTTCTTGCCAATACTTAATCCATTAAGAGAGGTCAAAACTTGTGACATTTTAGGTTCCAGCCTATCCTTTTTCTGCTGCACTATTTTCAGCTATTAATTTATAATTCCGCAATTACCTACTTTCTATTTTGAATTTATTTACTAAGCAATTTCCATATTGTTACATTTCATAATAATATATTTTAGGTAAATTTCATTGTTTAATGTAGCATAATATGAATTCCCAGTGTACTCGTACCAATTTTATCATTAGGTATATAAAATATATAGTTGTAGTATATAATATATATTATCTATAATCTAGCATGAGTTATAGGGAAACCGATTTTGTTTTAAATGGTCTCCAGTATCGAAGAAATCAATTAGGTACCTACTGTGTAAACTTAATCATTACTCAATCAGATATATTGTATTCTTCGTATACCTGGTATGTATTTCGTAGTCTGACAAATGGTTGTAGACACAGGTTGTAGACTTTTATAGAAAAAAGCATATTATGAACTAAAATATTAAGAGTATGGAGCGATTTATTTATTTTTTCCTTTGGGGATTACTATTATATATTAACTATATCGAAAATAATCGGTTTGGCGGACTTTTTGTGATTTTGATAATATTTACCTCGATAGCTTACAGTCTAGGTACGGACACAGCGGGTATAATTCATGCATGCAATCATGCATACATGAGTCTAAACTAAACTAAATATGCAGAACTAAAATAGTTTTATCCTCTTCTACAGCGTACCTACATTGCTAAAAGGATAGCGTTATTTTAGACCTACCAATTTAGTTTAGAGATTTGCGTAAGCTAAATTAGCACCATTATCTGAATCCCCAAGGGCAATCAAAAATTCCACACAGGCTAAGTCGCAAGAATAACTAGTGCCTAATGCCTATACAAGGTCATTTTTTTATCGTCTCACATCTCTGATATTCTAATCTATTCTACCTAAAGTATAACAAATGACTTTATTACTGTAACAATAAAACTTATTACTAGACGAAAAACTGTAAACGTCATTCAGGCCCGCGTGAAATGGTGCCATGAAACTGGCTACATTTCCGCGCTGAACAGCCAGGCTGATTCTTTGCTCAAAAATTGAGCCAGCCCTTCTATCACCAGATGAGGCAATAAACCGCGGTGTCTCGCAAGAATAAAGTACTTCGTAGGCAATAAGCATTAATTTATTTTTTTCACTTTACTATGCATAAGGTAGTAGAATAATTGCAGTTTAGACAGCAGATTAAATTTTGAAACTTAATAATTGTTTCGCTTCCAGTGTATGTTCGTAAAATACACCCCACGCCACCGTAACGTCGTCGTTGCGTCGCTTGCACTTGCTTTAGAGTGTTTTTTTAATGCATTAATTAAATATTTGCTAAAAAAAGGGATACCTTTCAGGCAACTTTTAAATACCCTTGATTTCATTTTTTGAATAGTAGACATTAGATACATTCACTGGACCATAAAAAATCACGAAACATGTTTAAAGTAATGAAGCTTTTTCTATTCTTTTATTTACCAACTAACTCACCGTATCTTAAGTGGAAACAGAGTACAAACATATGCGAAGAATATAAATGCCTCTCAACAATTACGTCAAATATTTCTATTCAAAGGAAACGTTACTATGCAAAGTAAAGCAGCGAGGATGTTATTGTAAACAATCGTTGGCTATCTATTTGTCATCTTATATGTAAACAGCTGTTGATGTTTTATTTACTTCCTTCCATTAAATTTGTTTGAATATAATATAAGTAACGGGAAGATCACTTTTTTTTAACGTGCCCGCAAACCAATTAGGTGGCCAGGGTAATTGGAAAACCATCACCTATAAACACCAACACTTCGCAGGGCAAAGGCCGATCTTTGTCCATCAACCTAAGGTATAGGTGTTAAGGCTCATGTGCCTTTAAATACCCGACTCTACTACTACACACAACCCCAATAAAAATGCCTCACCTGAACCCAGGAATCGAATCCAGGACTTTGTGATCCGTGGCTGAGCATACTCATAACTACTAGACCAACGAGGTACTTATTATTAAAAATCTCATATATTTCTCCAGTTTATTATGCAACGAAGGTTACGATATTTACACAGTTTGACATAGCATTAGTTGGCCTAATGAGTATTTGGCCGATCGTAAGCCATTATCGTTTCAGTTCTAACTTTTACATAATCCTAAACTTGTAACAAGTTGTAGCCCACCTGCCTAGATTGAAACACTCTAACAAACATATAAATAAGGATTATATTGCTGAAACAGTTCGCGTCACCCACCGTAAAACCGGTTTGAAATGCGGTTGTAACTTGTAAACATGCTCTGTTTATAAATTGCATTACTGCATATTTCGTGATTGGTCAATACAATTTGATTGTTCTAATTATTATGAATTTTCTTTGTTAAACCAATCTGTTATCGCATTACTGCATTTTTGCTTTCATTGCCTACGATATGTACCTGCCAACTACGAAGTATACCTACTATAGGTATTTATAGAGTGATAGACTATTATCTATATTTTTAAATACTTCTACTTTCTTTCTTTTTTACCATTCTGTAGGTACACACAGTGAGTCGCTTCCTATGGGCCTAATAATAATAAAGTTCAGGGTCACCCAGCGGACGATGAAGAGTGCTATACATGGACTGAGAAGATTCGTGGGAGAACCAGAATTACCGACAAATCACAACTAACCACGATCACACTGTGGCAAACGGTGCGGCACATAAGTTGGTCCCAAATTTCTGGAATGGTTACGCAGTGTTGGTAGTTCTCCAACTAGGTTCAAATGCGACACCAAAGCGTAGGCTAGACGCAAGCGGCTCAATCCTTGGAACTTTCTCCAGACCTATCCTATATTGTATAAATATAAGTGGACTGGACAACAAATAGTGTGTGACACTGATAATATACTTTTTTTCACCAAGGAGTCCATAAAGTTTAGGTTTTATTTAATTAAAGATACAGATTTTAAAGAGCACATTAAGGCGCTTGTCGTTGTGGATAAGTTGAAGCACCGAGATAGGTCTATTTTCTAGTTGAGATGATCTATATAGAGTAGACCAGTGCCCAGTATTTATTGCGACCTTAAAAAGATGACGATAATGATACATTTTATTAAAACACCAAACTATCACAATTTATACACCAATGCGCAATGCAAACGGAAGTCCGTCTTGATTGAAATTCCAACTAATATCTATAACTGCTGTAACAGTACCAAAGAAACTTAAACAACATTGTTCACAGTAGGTATATTCCATAAACTTAGAAACTTTACTATTGTCTACGTAGTTCGCCTGATCGTGGATGGGAAGTGCAAATCTTCGACGAATTAATATTTGACCTGTGATGTCTAGAAGTTAACCGATTTCTTGAGTTTTGCTCAAAGTTTGTTATAATAGCAGTTTGTCTTTTAAGTCTTTGAGTCATTGAGTATTTATTGAGGTAAAGTTCCGTAGTAGTACGTAATTTATATTATTAAAAAATTTACGACGTAAGTGCCGCCATTGCTGGGGAAATGACATGTCAAACGTAGGCTAAAATAAAATTTGAATAAGTATTCTTTTTTAGGTTTCTTTTAATCATCTTTAAAATTGTTATAAAGTAATACAAATAAAACGACTTAGGTATAAGTTGATAAAATGTAAGAAGATGTTCTAAGGTAATAGCTATGTACACTAATAAGAAAATATGATTGTAAAATCATTCAAGTTCTTTCTAGGAAAATGGTAATATTGCATATAACCTGTGATAAACCCTGTAAAAACTCTGATTCCGTTAAAATTAAATGTTTAATTGCTATAATGTACGATAAAAAAACAGAAAAAATACAATTATGTTTAAATAAATATAAGCAGATAAATGAATTAAATAAAAAGAGTTGAATAATAAGATGTATGCATTTTTTTTTATATTTAAAAACTAACTGGAAATATGTTAAAAGATAGTTTATAATATAAGGCAGTTAAGAAAAAATTGTCCATAATATCGTTATTATGATTCATTCATCCATTTCCATCGATGTCGTCATCGAGACAGAAGGACGGCCTCTCGATTTGTTGCAATATGCTAGAGCGTAAATTCAATCAATTCAGCAAGAAATCCTTGATAATAAATAAAAATATTTGAACTTAACATTGACTTTATTTCTACAAGTATAAAGCCTTTTACATATTCATTATTACTGTTAACGAAGCAATTTCAAACATATAGGACCCAGAACATATATTTAATTTATACAATATTAATTTAAAATGAGGACCTTATTAGCTATCTTAAATCTGGCATTTATCGTGCTCAAAGATTTGTTAGTTATGGCCATTCAAAGGAACGTTTAGGCCTGCATCCTGGACTACGAGTATGTCTCGGAGCGTAAGAATTTAATTTGTTTTATCAGATTTTTTTTTAATGTCTGTGTCGTTTAATATAATTATCAGGTCCATTTTTTCCAACCAGTTTGAACTAGCTAATTCCAAATTCAAATTCAAATTCAATAATCATTTATAAGTACGCCTAGTTTATAAGCACTTCTGAAACGTCAAGTCAGTTCGTTTGTAGAGACCACCGGTTCGAAAGGCATAATTTCATAGAATTTTAAATGCATAGTTTAACCTTTTATCCTTTGATCCTTCATTAGATACAAAAGTTGTATAAGCTCATCTGATTAATTAAATCCTAAACCTGCGTAGTATGTAGGTGGCTTTTTAACATCAGTGCGTCATGCCCATTGTTTTATATACTTACCTAATGTAAAGTTGATAAAAGTCAATAAATATTCATTATAACAACAGCTCTGTGGTAAAACAAATATAAACGTATTCATTTTCATATAATTATATGAATATCAGTGCGATTTCATATATATTAATTATCCACTAGTACATTAAGCATAATCCACACAAATATCTTTGTTTAAGTCTTTATTTAGTCTTGCCGTTTCATTACTAAATCCCGATAGGCCATTCTGAGGAGAGATCCGTGTCCTGCGGGCTGATAATGAGTTGATTTCGATTTAATGATGATGAAAAGTATCCTATATCCTACGCCAGGAAGCAAAACGGTCCTATCTAAATTGCACCGGCATCTGTACCTACCGTTGTTCAGGCGGCGAAAGGTAAAGGTGATAAACACAAAGTCTTATTAGTTACTAATATTAGTATCGATATTCGTAATAAACGTAGGTAGGCCTATTAAGTAATATTTATGGCGGTGGTAGTTTTAAGCCTTTTTGTAGGTCATCAAGAGCTATCTACATATGTAATCACTTGATTATAAAAGGGCACGGTTCTATAAAAGAGAACTCCGAAAAAGTTACAAAGTTAGTTGCGTTAGTGTGAACGAACATTTCCAAGACATGTTTTGGTATAATATGTACAGAATAACCCTAGAGGTAGGAAAATACTCACTTTCGTAAACTTTGCCGTACTACAAAGTATCCTAATCCCTATTTAGCGCAACTAAGTCTTAACAGAGTTCCAATCACATATAACGATCTGAGGAATCTTCCTGTTGGTTTTCACAAATGGTGTTTTGCGTAAAGTCGAATAAATAGCTGCATTATATAAGAATAATATTAAACTTTATTTTCGTTGACATAACATATAATAACTTTCATCAGATCATTTATTTAGTAACTAATCTACTTGTAATACCTAATACCAACCTTGATTTATGTTTGTGTTGCCTTCAATAGAGCAATGGAGTCATGTGATTTTTTTTTGCAGAGAGATAGTTTTATGGCCTGGAGAGTGTTACCCTGGAGTTTCTTAAGCACAACTAAATGATGACATATTAATTTAATTTAATAAGCTTAAACTTGGACATTGATGTAAATTTTTTTTTTTCATTTAATTGTTAATTTAATTCCTAATTTAATTAGAATTTTAATTTTAATTCTATTTATATTTTTAACATTTTTAAATAGTAAAATATTTTTAGACATTTATTTTGTAATGCAGTTATATATAAAATATAATTAATTTTTAAATTATTTGTAAACGTTGTGAAAACCTGTAATAAGCTGAACATTCACTTAGCTCGCAACGTAAAAACTTGGACAAGAAAAAATGTATTAGCGGTTGGTTTTCCTAAATAAATAAATAAAATAAAATGACAGAACTGATTTTAATGGATTTTTTTATTAATATTAAGTCTAGGAATTATACACTGTATAATTGAATAATGTAGTTAGGTAGCCGTTGAAGATAGGTCTGGTTCTATTCGTATACATAATAAAGAGCTTACTAACTAATAAGATGTTTTCGCAAATAATGACTTACTAGTATACATATTTATTTGAAGTAATCGTTCCCATTTAATTACTTGGGAAAAAAATTGTACGGATAGTATGGAATAACAAAAAGGAAATATATCGGTACAATTAAGATAGTTTTTAAGTAAGTGGTCGTACCAAACTTTGCAATATCCCGAGCGTTCGGATACCGACATTGTATGATCTCTTCCATTATTACCTATGGAATATTGATAAGTTAAGGTGAATCTTAAAAGTTAACGCAATCGACGCAACCTTACTTTTTATACACGGAATATATTTTTATAGCTATAACACGCCTAGTGTTATGCTTTTTGTTTAAATAACAAATGTCATTTCAAAATACAAAATAGTTTTTTTTTATTAAATTGTAAACATGCACTTCAGTTCGGCCTATAATAAATCCCAAATAGGTAATAAGAGTTTATCCAGGAAGGGTTACGGAGCGTTCAGGCTTAACCCTAGTCCCTCACACAGTCCAAAAGACAACCCAAATCCCAAGCCGAGGTCCAGACCATATACCTAAAGGTCCTATATGGTTTGGAAGTCCTCCTTTTGTCCCCTACCCCCGATTATATGCACTGTAAAGGAATACAATTTACTTGCCCATAAAGGCTCAGCAAAAATGAAAAGCAGGAGTTTATCCCCGTTTGATTTGCATGCGGTTGGTTATCAGATACAAACCTTCGAATCAATGTTTAATTTACAGTTGTCATTAATGAATAGATGCACTAGGGGTAATAGGTCTAATACGGTACTATACTATTATAATTTATGGCATATAAACATAGCTGATTTATCATGTTTTGCTTTCAATGAAAATTGTGGTGTGACGATCTTCCATATAATTAGTTTCAGTGGGTATATGAACTAAGTAGAGAGTGACACGGTGTAATACGTTCTGGGCTTGTCATGAAACGTAATTATATGTTATTCGATTGACATGCCTCGTCTATAATACAGCATATTCCGTTATGCATTTTTTTATTTTCTATAATTATAGTATAAGAGAAGGCTACTTTTTAATGATACATCTGGATTTTGGCGTCACGGGTTTATGCAACGGAAACACGATTAAGGATCTAGAAAATCTTGAAACAATCATTCAAAAACACGTTCATATTGATGTCTAGTTAACGATTAGTTCTTCTCGCCTAGGATGTTCGTATGTCACTACACATATATCTATGATAGAGGTAAACAATTTTATTTATTTTTATTATTAGATGTGTTATATGTATTCTTGTTTATAATTTAGTGTGTACTATGTAGTACTTCGTATGCATGTTTTTAATAGTACAAAAAGGTGGAACTTTTTATATTCTTTTAGTTTTCTTATAGCTAAGGTTGCCTGGCAGAGATCACTACTTAGCGATAAAGTCGCCTTCTGTATCTTATTACTTTAAGAGTCTTCTTTTCTTTGGTGTTCTTAACATGTTATGGTGAAGAAATAAAAAGTATAAATAGATAAGATCAAATATAATTAAGATTAAATTATCCGTAGCCTGAAATTTTAATCCTTTTATGAATCAAATATATATATAGACATACATAGAAGACTGCAATCCCCAGAATTTCTTAAATTTCCTGACATTCTTCTTGTTTAAATGCAGCTTCCTAATCAAGAAAGGACACACAGTGGCTCAATACAAAAAGCTTTGCTTTATCTAATTATCTCCTCAAACTATACAAATAAAGATAATGGGTACATAACACGGTTATACAACTGTTTTGCTAAATATAAAATCATTGATTGCATGGACTTTGATTAGGTTTTAAATTTTGTGGTCACGGTCAACTGCGTAAATTACTATTGAGGTAGCGAAATATTAAGAATGCCTACCTATTGCTGAAACTGCGTAGATAGCGGTATTTCTTTACAATTCACTGTTTAATAGATTATGTCACTGTTTAATACTGTCAAAGAGTGGCATAATTTTTAATGTACCGACCTGTTCAGTCTAAAGATTTGCGATATTTAAGTTTAGTCGATCTGTCTTGTCTTAACACTCATTTTGCCTAAGTTAAGTCAAAGTAGGCTAAAGATCTCAGCCTCAAAGATTACGTTCTCGGTTTAAATTCTTTGCTATGGCTTTATTCGCGTTGGTTCCCCATCTAATTAATACATCCAGTCCGAGTTAAGCCGTTACGAATTACTCAATCAGGGAAATAATTAAAGAAACATGCAATCTCTCCTAATTCTCTACGCGTTTTAAAAAAAGCACCGTTGCAAATGAATTGTCTACCGAGTTTAACGTATGAAGAATAATTAATTGGATTGGAATAGTTTTTGCCGCAGCCACTGAACTCATTATTGTATCGCGTGGATTAAATGGGATACAAGTCCCATTTTGCAGGTAGTTTACTACACTATGGCCCCTATTCTTAAAAAGTTAAAGACTATACAGCATGCATTAGTAAGTTTGAAATAGTCCGTGTTTGTTTTCCTATTATGTTGCTGTGACTGCATTTACATAACAATGAGTTTGTATGTTAGTCACTCGGTTAATAAGATGTTTTAGGTCAGGAATACCAATGCGTTTATCTATTGCGTACAGATTATGACCGAAGATATTATTACTTCAGTCTAAGTAATAACTATTTACACAAGAAGTATACCCCACATTTCGACGACTCTCGTCCTTTGCGACTTGAAATCACCTAAACTAAGACATGTTATAATTAATTTCTTCGAACTTTTCTCATGAAATTTTTTACCAAATAAAATCGACTTTGAATTAATTTTTATTAAATACCAACAAAAAAATATATAAATAAAGGTTGAATGGTATTTATTTATTCATAAGATACGCCAGCAATTAATTGTAAATACATTCATAAAAAAAAATGTACAGTACAGTAAGTGCTACAGCTAGCTTTCAGACGCGAAAAAATATGCAACTACTACTTAGTTTTATAGAAAATTGTGTACCTACCCGATATACTGAATACATCGGTAATCTTTTCGAAATTACTGGCGCTATTTTATGTTGCAATTCCGCAAAAAAACAATTAATGGAAAAGCAACAATCGTGGTTGGTTTTTTTGAAGAGTCTGTCTCCGATGATATTCATCAGATCCATAAGAATTTTACATGGGCCATTTCGAAATAAACACACTTTCGCATTAACATAGAATTCTGAAAGAAGAGATAATATAATAGATAGAATAGATAGAATTAACTGTGTGTTAATCTATACTAATATTATAAATATTAGTATCTATAGATTAATACTGTGAGCTACTAATAGAGGTCAGAGGTAATATGCATCTTTAAGCCAACTGACGGACAAACATACTACTGATTCATTTGTTATTTGGATCATGCTCGTACGAACTATTTGCACAACCATTTGTTCAGTAGGCGTATAATATAAAGTTCACAAATACAAAGTAGAAGGTAGTTATAATTCTATAAGGGTTGCGATTTTCTATTATGAGGTTCCCAGAAAACACCCACGGACCTATTATATGTTTTCGTACCATTATTACGGGCCTGTAATAACTACCTTCTGCTGTACGTACTTACTAAATGTGAACTTAACTGAACAAATAGTTGTGCAAATAATACGTAAGAGTATATATTCCGAATAACATTTGAATTAAAACATAAAAGTTTCCTTAACCGCTATTTTTATTTCAACAGTCTTCTGAGTATGATGAAGGATCTGAACATGGCGCGTGCTTTGTGCATGTACACTCCATTTTTTTCTAACTTGTCTTATGATGTAATTGTTTACATCATGAGACAAGTTAGAAAAAAATCAACATTACATTAAAAAGCTTTACATTAAAAAGTAACTAAATGATTGTTCATTTAGTTACTTTTTAATGTAAGTTTTAAGTACGTTTTTCTTATATATTTTTTTATTACTTAGGTTTACTTACTGGTATTTCCTCCATGTGTAGATAAAATTATAACTCTACTTTTTTATATTTTTTTTAGAATAGACTTTGTTACATTGACTAAACTAATTAAAAAATTGGTATGATGCCAAGAATGCTGGCTACACTTCCGCCAGGATGATCCCTATTCCTTTGCGAAAAAAATGAGCCAGCCCTTATGTCAACAGAAGAGGCAATAAACCGCGGTTTAATGTCACGCAAGATTTTTTTTCTTTTTCTTGATTCCTAGAAATCATGAATGAAATAATGAATGAATACACTTTTATTGTACACCACATAAACATATAGAAAAATTGTAAATAAAAATTTAACAGAAAGTATACAATTTAGCGGCAAATCATTAAATATTACAAATAAAATACTAAACTATCATCCGGTCAAATGTCAAGCTAATGAGCATTTTAATTAAGCATACATGCATATTAAAATAGAAAAAAAATTGAAACAACTCTAACAATGTTCATCGAGATTAGAATCCTCAATGGTTTGTCTATATGTGTATTATACTAAATAAATAATTCAATAGAATTCAATGCATATACTGTTTTAATGCCGGAAAAACAAGAATCGTGCGTAGTTAGAGTTCGTTCACATTGTACCCAACTATATGTTAATAACGTCTCGAAATCTTTCTAGACTTATTCGTTTATTTTGAAGTTTATGTACAGATTATATTATAGATGGATTAACTGACGCAAAAGGTCACTGTTTTATTAAGAAGTAGCTTGGTATTGTATGTTTCTAATGCAAAAATAACACGTTTTACGAATTCATATGAAAGTATTTATTCTTTTACTTATATGATTATGAAAGTATTTACTTATATGATTATTTCAAAATTTCTGTCGGTCTGTTTGTTCCTGCTAATCTCAAAAACAGCTGGACCAACTCTGTGGGAACTTTAACAGGCAGGTAGCGGAATAGGTACACGGGGCAGCAGAATTTTTTTTTATTTCCGAAATCTACTTTCAAAATGGGGGTTGAAAAAAAGTAATGACAGTCGAGGGAAACCGCTAGTATATTAATAAAGCCAATTCACGTAAGGCGATGTTACAGTTACGAGTATGATAAAAATAGACTGTATCATATAATTTCGTATGACTTTGTTTACACTTTGATCATGTGTTTGATATTTTTGAGCGCTTACATAAAATCTGTCGTTGATGTTTATTTTGTTTTTACGTGCCAGCTTACCTAGCTATTTGTTTTTTTCATGTCTGCTATATTGGATTTGATGACATATTGAATAGAAGAAGGCGTTATTTTGCGGAATTCCATGATATACACCGAAAATCAAGTTTAATTTGTGATAAATAGAGTTAGTCAAAAGGACGGAGCGTAGGTCGCAAAGGATACAACAGATTAATGGAAAGGCACACAACGTTGTTTACACTTATAGTGCACTTTTCTGTATACATGGTCGGTATCTTATTCCTCCTGGCAAAGTTTTCCAAATTACCTAACACGCAGGCAATGCTGCGGGTAAAAGCTACTATCATAACATTATGAAAAGGTTCGATTACATACAATAATTGTTATAAGGATTTGTGTTTTAATGTCAAAAAAATCTTAGTCCGAGCACGAAGGACTTAGGCGCTGTGCATCCCCATGCCTTATAGAGCAAGTTATTCCGTCAATTATTTTTTACCTAGTTCGAGTGCATACTTAGAGCTTTTATTACATCTTTACTAAGCTAATGTTTTGTTTGCTTATTTATATTTTAATTTGTTTCTTGGTATGCAATCAAATATTCTTTCTTTCCTATGAGCCTGAAGCCTGAAACCCACTAAAGGGAAAAAGCCCAGATAGATTTTTTTGTCACAATTTAGCGTTAAAGATTAAACCATAGCCAATTTCTTAAACTGAACTCAACTTGTATGACCTCAGCCTGAGGTTTACCATTTGCACGGCTGGAATAGGGATATTTCAGGGCGTGACGCATATAGCAGGGGCGCCTTTTTGAATGAACATAAAAATGAAAACCATGATTTGGTGTTAGGGTATTATATCCCATGACATGGGATATAATTAAGTAATTAACGTGTCCACCTGTTAAAGTACGGGAACATGGAATAGGAGAGGTTTACCCCTGTTAATTATTACACATATATTATTTGGATATTATTTCCACTTGTGCGCCAATGCTCTGAGAGTTGATAAAGCTGTGGGCGAAGATACATTTTTATACTTTCCCCGGATAGATTATTGTCTCCTGCCCATGCTAGCCGTGCTGGTGTGAAAATATTGAATGGAAACACTCACCCATATAAATCAGTCCCTCCATACTCGCTATTTGTCAGTCCGGACACGGGGTCATTTGGAGACAATTGATTCATCGAGACGTGGCAAATGCCGCTGGCTGTTTGTCGACCTATCTCCCGTGTACATCTGTGCCGTGCCTCTATCACTTTTGGTGCACGGGACTATAAATTTGGCTAATTTAGTTAAAGAAAAAATCATCACATTCTTTTTTTAAACATATAATAACCTTTGGAATGGACTGGTATTGCGTACGTACAAGTTTTCCATTTTTTTTGTTAGCTCTTGACTGCAATTTCTCCTGGTGTTATGTTATGATGCAGTCTAATATGGTATGGGACTAACCTGTTAGATAGTATGGCAGTTATATTAAATCCATACCCCTAATCTACGCGACATCGTACCGGAACGCAAAACGCTGAATAGCCACGGCCGATACCTCCTACCCGACCAGACCAGAGAAAATTCAGAAATTATAAATTCCCAAACTATCGATTGTCTACTAAAGGCGTTGCCACCGATTAGCAACTGGTAGAAATGCTACTGAATAGATTTTACTGTTCTACTCCACACTTAAGTTACGAAACCAGAACTACAGCAGAGACATTGTCTGTGCTAATTTCGCCATACCCAAACAAACAATGAAGGATCTTCAAATACAAAGCTGTACAGGAGAGCTGTTTAAAATTAAAAAGTAACATAAAATGATTAATCTTAGGATTAGAACCATGAGTTATTCATTTTTTTAATTTATTTTATCAAATAAAACAGTCAGCAATTTTCAGATGGATGTTTAATTTCTAGGGTGTTAATACTCGACTTCTAGGGACGCCCGCGTTTTGACGGCCCGTTAATGTATTTGTTTCTGGGTTCCCTACAAAATTTGTGGCATACGGTGGTCTAGGGTCCCTATGGTTAGACCACAAAATAAATTTTAATGTCTTTGTTGCACGAATGGCTAAAGACAGGATAGGCTCTTTGTACTCTGACACATGCTCGTGGTAATATTGTTATCATTTGAATTTAAATGATATTGCTAGCTTGCGGAAGTCCATGATATATTACAGTTTGCTACAATCCGCGACAACCAGACAAATCTGTACGCTACGCTGTGATTTATGTTTTTTTTTAAATATTTTTTATACCGTAAAATATTTTTTATAGGCGATGTCCACGTGATGTGATGCTATCTTGGTCCGTCAATTCTTTCTTTCCTTTTTAGTGTAAAGCTTACTAGCGTGGTGGACGACGGCCTGCATCCTTCTTATTCTGAGAGGAAACCCGCGCTGGTAACGGGTTGATTACAATGTATAGCCTGCACAAAAAAAATAATCTTCACCTTTATTACTAGTCTTACTGTTTACATAGACTGAGTAGGAGACAGGCAAGATACGCCAAAGCGGCCATAACAGGACACTTCGGCACAGGGTCCATGCTGCTCAAAATGGGCATAATTGATGACCCTACATGTAGGGCCTGCAACGAGG
Source organism: Pararge aegeria (assembly GCF_905163445.1). NCBI lineage: Eukaryota > Metazoa > Arthropoda > Insecta > Lepidoptera > Nymphalidae > Pararge > Pararge aegeria. The sequence goes on from NC_053193.1 coordinate 6,265,605, forward strand.
ACGTCGAGTCCATGGAGCATTTACTTTGTGAATGCGACGGATTGGCTAGAAAGCGGTTGGACCTCTTGGGAGTGGCCTATCCACAACCAGAGGATTACTGTGCCTCCAACCTAAAAGTTTCAATCAAACTCTTAGAGTGGATATTTGAAGCTATTTAGGATGAGGGGATACAAGGACGGGGCGAGCACAAAAGATCCTGGAGGGTCGAAGTGCATCCGCTGAAGCGGGCCTCTTTACAAGATAGATAGATAGATACTGTTTACATAATAAGACGAGCAGGCAGAAATAGAGTATAAGAAAGAGTAATTGGGTAGATCTGTGTGGCGTCAAAAACATTAAAAAATATAGCTAAGTTAACGTCATTTTACACATTTGTCCAGTTGCGGAGAATAGCAAATTAATATTAACTATTACAACAGTAAAGACCATGTCAAATATTACAAAATCCACTTGAAAAGGTCAGCTGGTCATAATACTTAGAGCTTGTTAAACGTACTTTAACAAGCTCTAAGTATTATCAAATACCAAACAGGTATAAACTTCCAAAGTGAAAGTAAACCTACTTCCTAGTAATATCTGCCGGCGAGCTAACCTTGACTGGCTCATGCTTTTTGTATCATTGTTGATTCTTTAAATACGTAGCCAAAGTTAGTCTTCGTCGGATAATCTTATAAATAGAACATAGATGAATTGAAGAGTAACTGCCTCGTTGTGCGAGTGGTTAGCCTGTTTGATTGCCGTTTCGGGCCAAGATTTGAAAAGTACCTACTTAATAATTTTTTTACAACTCGTGTTCGGAAAAAAACACGACATTACCAGGGCAGGTGTTAAAGTTATTCTAAAAGAAATCCCGTCGGTCGTATTTTAAATAAAAAAAAATGATAATTCCTTCTAGTGTAGGTAAAAACACTAATAAAAAGATAATAATAATAAAATATCGTTAATATTGCTGAACGTCTGACAGCTAGAATGCCCATCACCTTCGTTGCGTAGGTAAACGAAACCATATCATTACATACGGTAAATTGCTAATTAGATTTAAATACAGCGTCATTATTTCTTGAAGTGACTGTAGAACTGTGTCATACTGTTTCGTACTTTGTATCATTACTAGTTCATGCCAGCAACTTTGTCCACGTAAAATTTAATTTCATCAAAGAATTTTAAATTTAAAATGCATATAATATTTTTATAATTTTTATTAGTGTTTTTACCTACACCCTGAGGAATTATCAATTTTATCAATTTAAAATGCATATACATAGTTTCGAACCCGACAGGATTTGAACCTGCGACTCTCTGGCAATTGCGGCCTGAGCGCGTCTTATAGCAACTGCAGCGCCATCTAGTAAGAAACGTTGCATCAAAGAAGTTTAAAAAACCTTGCCTTAAAAGTACTCTTATCTAGGTCCAACTCCAGTGTACTACCAATCTCTGTAGTCAGTACTTAATTTTATCAAGGCTATTATGATTGATATTATAGAAACCACATAGGTACTTATTGTTAGTGATATAAACATATCGTGTTCCCCGATGCCTGTTGATGGCCAATAGGTAGGTAAGTAGGTAAGTCCAATTCTCTAACTCGGATTTGGTGGTGCTGGTACCATAGCGTTAAGGACTATTAAGACTGTACTTGGAATTCCTAAACAAAAAAAAACCAACGGGAAACGGAACGTAAGGGAAGGGAACTTAATCCAATATCTAGACTATAGATATCTCTACTTTACTTATCTCTTTTTATTTTTTTTCATTCCGCTGCAAGTAAGCCTAGGTTAGCGTTAGGAATCTCCCATGTGGTGATACAGTCTAAGGTGGTAGTGGGCTGTCCTGTTCTTCTTCTTCTTCTTTCTCTGGGCTTGTCTCCGCACTTGGTCGGTCGGAACGTTCCGTTGTACGTAGTGCCACTGGTAAGGCTCCCCACTGGGTCACACCAGCCAGACGAGCTCACTCCAGAAGCTTAGCAGGGCGCCCAGGTCGCCAAGTGTGGCTGTCCTGTTATTGGTATGTCAGTTATTTTGTACTCGTATACATGATCGGTTTCTACTCGGTATGGTACCGGAACGCTATATCGCTTGGTGCCCGGTTTTCCGGTAGCATGGCATGGCATGGCATCTTAGTTAATTCAAAAAGGACAAATTCTCTTTTCCGTGAAACTTCCAAAAACAGACCGCTCACAACTGCGTCGGGGAGGTAGACGGTAGACCTTTAGACCATCGAGGCAGTTGACAGAATTTATCCAATTCCCCAACTAGAGTGTTCTCTACGCACGCATTAGTGGCGCAAGCGTGGAAGTCCCGCCAAAGGTTGGACTTAACCTTTGCTGGATGACTTATAATAAACTTACTGGCCCAGTAGTACTCACCAACATATATATCCATCCAGCTAGACGTCAAGGTCATCACTGTATTTCCAGAAAAACTTAGGTACGCAAAATTTGTAAATATATTTTTTTGTCATGTTTCGAAATGTCAAGTTTGTCTCTAGTGTGGTAACTCCATAACCGGTTTGGATGTTATTTTACAGAAGGAACAAGCCCACTAGAAACTGAGCAATTAAAAATTAAGTATTTTACAATCGAAAAAATCTAAATCTAAATGATAAGAATCATTTAGATTGAAAAAGGGTAAGTTTGCAAGCATGCAAACCATAAACGAAGTGTTTAGATTGTACTAATAGGTTGCTTAGAAATATATACACGAAGAAAGGAGAAACTTAAAAAGCGGCCATAAATTATTTTCTATACGCGAGTTCTATAGCTAAAACCAGCTGAAACATTCACAAATAGTTCAGCACTGAACATGCATTTAGTTTCAATACATATTGCCAAATCGATTAGTTTTCTTCACTAATATCTATTTATTGTTGCTCTTTGTAGTTCACAGCTGCATTATATTCATTTACACCCAAATGAGCAACGAACAAAAATAGCCTGAGTATGGGTATGTATTTATGTATTATTTTTGGTGTTTTTTTGTTTAATTTAATCAATAACCTATACTTAGCAATCTTCTGGTGGATTAAAGGCCTCTCTCCCCAACGAGAGGATTTGCTCATAATAATCTCGCTGGTCAGACGGTTTATTATTATTTTTAAATTCATTATTGCACGTACAAAAAAAAAAATGTAACAAAACAAAAGATAAGTAAATATATATGCGGAAAGGCGCCCTTATCGCTTGAAGCGAACTCCTTCATACAACCTTTGGTTGAGAAAGCATGTTTGGTACGATAAACGGGATAGTACAACATTTAATTTCAAAAAGAATAATTGCTAAACAAAGTTAGATTTCTATCTATTTATCTATCTATCTATCTATCTATCTATCTATCTATCTATCTATCATCTATCTATCTATCTATCTATCTATCTATATAACTTTGGTCTGATCCGGAAATCAAATCTAGGGCCTCATGATCAGTAGTTGAACATGCCAACTAATGCATACTAATGTGTCTTTATATTATTTGATAATATAATAATGGCGCACATTGCAGAAACATGATTGAAACGGAAGTGAAGATATAATATAATAGTACAAATGTATAATTTACTTTGATAAAAAGTTAGAAAACCTTGTTAGAGGACTGACGAGGTCAAATTTTGACGTAACTTTCATGGTCGCCTATTTCATGATAGCCCACTCCCTTCAAACATACCTATAGGTATATTGGAGAAAGCGCTTAGGCCGCGATTGAGAGAGAGTCGCAGGTTCAAATCCTGTCGGTTCCGAAAAGTTTTATATGCATTTTAAATAAAAAAAATTAATAAAATTGATAATTCCTCCAAGGTATGTTTGAAGGGAACTATAAATTAACACAAAAACTGCCCAGTATCTAAGGGAACTTTGTGTGGTTTTACTTTTGTTATTAGGATGTTGTGAGGCTCAATAGCTTTCTTAGTAAGACTTCGGGCTCCCTTTCGAGAGGCCAAGTACAAGCCCTGGTTACTATTAGAATTCTACAAAGTTAGCATCGTGAGAAAACATTCGTGCCTGAGAGTTCTCTATAATGTCTCGGCTTGTGAATCTACCAAACCGTATTTAGGCAGCATGGTGGACTATGGCCTAAACTCTTTCAATTCTGAGAGGAAGCCCGTTCCCTGTACTTATTGAGTGGAAAAGTACGAGCAAGTACGAATTCATACAAAATGTATACAAGTTTTTTGTTTTTTTTTTGTTTTGTTGTGATACTTTTTACTTTGACTTTGAAATATATATAGGACTTCCGTAAAGTGACGAAAAAATTTCAGATAAGTATTGCACATTATTCATAACATGTATGTCCATGCAACACTCATAATGAACACGCAATTTCTCCAATCAGTGATTATATTGGCTCAGTGTGCCGCTGTTGTGTGCTCTGATGACACAGTGGCCAATCAATTTTACTGATGCACTTCATAGTGCGTACTACAGGGCTGGCAGTAGATTGTAATAAGAAATATTTTCTAATGTCAATGTGAGATGGTGATAACAAAAAGAACACCCGGCTAAGTTTGTTGTGGGCTTCTTGTTAGACCAGAGCGCGATTGGAACCCTTGTAGCTTTAGTTTTAAGCTTACTATTGTAGTTATTGCCATCACTACTTACTGCTATGTACACATTTTGTATATAATAACACATCAAAAGTGCCATCTATGTGCCTATTTGAATAAAGAAATATTTGACTTTGACTTGACTTTGACTTTGAATGAAATAAATATATTCAAATAAATACTTATAACACACGAAAGTGAAAATCAACAAAAAGTGTGTGCGTATCACCTTCACGCGCGATTGATGTAAATGTTTTATTATTATTTATTGATGAAAGAATGAATGTTCCTGGGTCTCCGCTATTTCATTTAATATTCACTATTTCATTTAATATTCACTATTTCATTTTATATTCTATTTAAAATTCATTAATATCACTTTCACATTTAATAACTATTTTCATTTGTTAAATAGAATAATTTTCCGAAATGCTGTATTTTTTGTATGGTTCAAGCACGCGATGGTGCCTTCATAGCCGGTGAGACATCCATTTGCATTTTATTGGCTATGTTTATCAGTGCAAAAAATCCATTGTCACTTTTCGGTATTATAATCAGAATAGAATGAAGATTGATGTTTCTTTTTATTATTTTGCAATAATGGTCGTATAGTTGACGGAAAAACTAACTTTCTAATTCATAAAACTAATATGAATACCTAGAGATTATTTATGGTCCAAGAGTTTACCCAGCTGTGACGCAAAGGACAAATTAGAGCAAAATGATTGAGAAACTAAAGTTATGAGTAACCCCGACTTAAAACCTTGGTGAGGATGATGGTGTTATTATCAGAGCCCGTAGAGTAACTTTTATAAATTAAATAAAAAAAGTATCTTTAAAAATACAGTGACAGTTGCGTAATGTTAATGTAACGAACAAAGGTGGCAATAAACAAATAAATAAGCAAACAAACACACTTTCGCATTCGTACTATACTAGCTGTTGCCCGCTTTTATTTCGGGTTTAAAAATACCGCAGGAAACCTTTATTTCTCGGGATAGAATGTATTCTATGGTCGTCTCCGGGATACATAACTTTTCCTATGCAAAGTTTTTCAAAGATAAGTGAAGCAATCAAGACAAGCATAGAGAACAAGAGCTATTTTTCTATCTCCAGAATGAAAGCACATGACGGCAAATTTTATCAAGATCGGTTTCACAGTTGAGCCAATCACACAAACAAACAAACAAACAAACAAACAGACAATATAGAGTATGTATAATCTTATTATGAATTAGTATTAGTTTGGAAGTGCGTAGAATTCGATTTTTAAAAGGATACGCGACAACCATTATTTTGAATCGCACCGATTGAAACCAGCTCTACAACTTTCGCGATTCGTCCCAAATGCAAGTGAACTATTGCGTCACATTGCCCGGCTGATATTACAGTAGGTAACAAAAGAAATAACAGTGTTATAATAGATTATTGCAAAACTACAATGAGTTTTAAATACTTACTAGAGGTTTAAAATTTTTAAGAAACTGTAATGCCTTGGTGTAATTTTTATGTAGGTAAACTAAAGTCACATTGACGTTACGGTGTCATCACATCAATCGATTGACGTACATTGCTGGCCATAGGTCTTTTTAAAGATCGAAACGAGTTTCAAAGTCAGCAGTCGTTGACAACTGTTGACAATGGTTACATAAAAAAATGAAAACAATAAGTGTTAACTGAGTTGCAGTAATCATCGCTCTCCAAAAAATAAGGCGAGTGTATGTGAGAGCGTAATTATTAATATATTAAATAAATTTACCCCAAAGTTAAGTTTGTTTGCCCTCTTGTTAAATTAGTAAAATAATTGATTCCAACAGGCCATGACGTCTTAACTTTTCGCCCGGAGGTGTAATAAAGCCGATTTTCTTACTTCCGGCCAGTTAAAAATAAATAAAATATACAACATGTAAATGGAAACCGAAACAATACTTAAGTGGCTTTAGAGGAACATTATTTAGTGTTGACTGTCTCTGAGATTTATCTGTGAAACCGAAACGCTAATAGTTTTCTAGGAAACCATAGTTTTTACTGAAAGAAATAAGATGCAGCCCTTGCAACAGTAAAATCAAGTGACTTTATTATTTTGTCTTTTAGCTTCAATAGGGTTGTCATAAGTAAATACTTGAATGTTTTGAATTCGTTTATATGGAAAAGTAAATATGCTTCTTTTGATTTAAGATGGTGATTCCTTATGAAATATACTTATGCACATGCAACAGTATTTCGTAATTCCGATAAACGTTGTATACTTCGGTCTACGGCACAAGCATCGCAAGCCCCAAAGTTAGCGTATTTTGTGTTATAGGTACAGGAATGACTGTAAATACACATACATACTTATAATATACAGATAAACACCCAGGCAGAAACAATATACTCCAGTTGTGGGAATTGAATCCACACTCAGAAAGCAGGGTCGCTGCCCACTACCACACGGATAGTATGGATAACTCTATTTTAGTAATACGTACAAAATCATTTAATAAATTCGTATGTATTAAGAAAGTTGCTTCCAAATTTGATTGAAATGGCTGATTTTATTATAGCCCAGACTTAAAATTTCTCTTAAGTAGGTATAACCTGTTTTATATCATTTGAATGAAATCGAATTTGCTACGATTGGATAATATACAACCACTGACCAGTTCATTTCAATATTTTCCCAAGTGTATCCACTTATTTGCATTTTATTAATTACGATCCTTGAATATCACTAAAATTAACGAGGTTGCATTCTAATGCCTACCTACTCTTTCACTTTTAACCTTCGGATGGACCTTAACTGTATCAGGTGTCTATCAATTCTTCACATTTTATATCTACAACGAAACGGAAACCGACATTTCCGTTTCGTTAAAGTATATTTTTGTTAGTATTTTTCTAAAATTGAGACGATTATATTTCGTTCTTTTTTTAATTAATCAGGTTGGTAGGTTTAGTACTACCAAATTCTAATTTTCGCCGCAGCAGCTAAATACCTAGGCTTACAGATTGATGGACACAGGGCGGCACCTTGCAGGACTTGCATGCCCTGAAAAGTGTTGCTTTAACTTGTTGTGTTGTATATAGGCGACTAATGAGGTAGGTTTTTTTATAACCATAAAAAAACCTACCTCATTAGGTTCTCCAGGTTTTAGGCCATCCGGTGGAATTGCGGAAGCTTGTTCATCGTTGATATTTTAATTATTTAAATTTTAAGTAGGTAGCTCATAGTTAACATATTTACATAAATGGTAGAATTTTAATATAGTAAAAACGAATCAAAATTAATAAAGGTTTGTAACGATTAGCTTTAGAGAATCATCAACGTAGCTCATCAAGATGCAGAGTTTAAGTGTCTCCAGGCAGGGCACATAGCTCGCTGGATTGATGTTGGTCCCATGGTGCTGGAGTGGCGATCCCGTACCGGAAAAGAGTAGCGTTTGTAGAATTTTAATTAAATGTCGAAAGAAATCTCTGTAATTGAAATGCCCAGAAGTGGACGTCTACCAATTGAGACGACAACGAAAATAAATAATTTATTTAAAATTCATTTGGTGCCTAATTATCTCAAGTTAAAAGCATATTTTCTTGTAGTAAAAGTACAAGAAAGGCAATGTTGTTGTTAAAACATCAATACTGGCTTATGTAGATGGCGAATCTCGTCATGTATTTACGTCACTATCTTTTAACTACTACGGGTATAAAAGGTTACAGAGGTATTTTGCAAACATATTAAAGTTAAGCAAATGATTTCGTATGACTATGATTATTGCTTGTACAAAGTTTATTAACCTGATTGTCTGGGCCATAAAGTTGATAACCTACTTCTGGGATCGTACTGATATTTTTCAGCTATTTAAAGTGATTCACGACCGGGGGACAGTTTAGTAAGGAGTTATTCAAGACGCTTCCATACGCAAACAACTCGTGCATTGTAGATTTTTTTGTATCAAACTGTGCTATGTTTGTATTTACACGCTAAATCCTGGAACACATATCCAGGTGCAATTGTTCCAATTTATTTTTATAAATAAATTTACTACCACAATACACACATCGCCATCTAGTCCCAAAGTAAGCGTAACTTGTGTTATTGGTACTAAGATGACTATTGTTATTAATAATAGATATAAATAATTACAATATAAGTACAGATAAACATCCAGACACTGAAAAACATTCACTCACCACACAAACATTTTCCAGTATTGGAAATCGAACCCACAGCCTTTTAATCAGAAAGCTGGGTCTCTGCCCACTGCGCCGTCTATCATTGACCATGAATGTCTGGTTTTTGATGGCGGCTTACCACAATATTGGAACCGTCAACATTATGCACCCATTACCACTGCACGGGTCTTTTCGTAGTATGAGAAGGGTTTAGGCGTAGTCCACCCGCTGAACAGGTCTGGATGATAGACTTCTGAGTTTCAAATAACTCAAAACTTTGTCTAATGTCTGTTGCATTTCTTGGATCCCGATTATACCAAGAGTAAATCGGTGAGATAGCGGCAAATAAAGTTATTTTAACAGTGTAAGCAGTTAGCGTTATCTCAATCAGTTTCACACCAGTAATGCGATGGGGATATGAAGTCAAGAATGCCAGGCCAGCTGACGTCGCTGGCACCACGCCAACCGGGCCGTCAATACTTTCTGTATTTTGAGATTTTTAGAGAAAAACTAAAGGAAAGTGTAATTTCTGGTAAAACTAAATTATCGTGAGATTATTATTGGTCTGTGAGAACATCTAGGTTATTAATATAATACGATTAACAGTTTGTTATAAATACCTAATATGATGATGATCTTTTCATCATCATCGCTACAGTCATATAAGGGTTGGGACCGTTCAGTTCAGTTCAGTCGGCTTCTTTACTTATTTATATGCATCAAGGCTTTTCATTATGAAAACTCCGTCTATCCAACAGTTCGATCAATAATCAGGGATCAGGGACAGAGAACATTACTCTTCTTCCCTGGGTATGTTCGACCCATCGAGTCCCATCGCCCGTCCTTGTTGTTCCTTCCGTCTTGTTTATTTACTCCTAAAGATCGTAGCGTGATAATAATTTGCTTACTTAAAGATTTATAATCGGGTTATATTGTAGCCAAGGGCTAACTTTTAGTGAAATAATAATAGATAGCCGCTTGGCGCAGTGGGCAGCGACCCTGCTTTCTGCGTCCAAGGCCGTGGGTTCGATTCCCACAACTGGAAAAATGTTTGTGTGTTCAACATTAATGTTTTTCAGTGTCTGGGTGTTTAAGTGTATTTTAGAAATATTTATGTGTACTATATATATTCATAAAAATATTCGTCAGCTATCTTAGTACCCTTATGGGTACGCTACGCTTTCTTTGTAGCTAGATGGAAATGTGTGTATTGTCGTAGTACGAGTATATTTATTCATATTTATTTAATAATAATATAATAAGTAAACATACATGCACAAAAGGAGCATGACGGCATGAGAGTGACGGTATACGAGTCTTTTACTTCAATATAGGAGCATCTAAATAAAAATTGAAAATTTACCTTTTAGCAGAACAACAACTGACATGTAATAAAAATCATCCTTAATTACAAATCCAAGGTGCCAAGCGCTATTTCCTTCCGTTTTTTGTTTTTATTTTATAGTTCATAAGGTTAGTTATTGTTCTGTGTACTGTGATTTTATATTCTAGTAAAGTAGTTTATATTAACTTGATATCGCAACTTGGAAATAAAGAAGGAAATTTTTAAATTTTCTTTCTTTGTTTCCAAGTTGCGCCGATAGATGTTTCATTTCGAAAACGGTTTTTCCTACTTCCCCCATATCCGAAGGTCACGTGAACTTCCAGGCAACCTTGCCCCACGGACGGGCGACATTCGCTCTCGTAATAGCCCGCGCGAGGCAAAGCGTGGGTGCGCTGCTCACGCGCCGATCTCTTTACAATTTTGAATTTCGCTTTACAATTTCGTTCGAATTCTCTCCTATTACACCACCGCACCGCTATGCGTTTGTGATTATTGTGATTAAATAGTGCTACGTGATTGTGATGCGGTATATACAGTTCTGTGTGGTGATGCTGTACAGGTAATTTTACTGTAAGAGTTGAAGATCACCATAATTTAGGGCATGGTGCTGTGTTACATTGTTTTCGTAACGTTACTGAGACATCACAGTTTGCTTTACCAACTTTCGGATATGAGCAGACAGCGTTAGTTTTCGAGTAAACAAACGTGATATCGGAGTGTCGTCAATCTGCCAAATTTGTATCGTGTTATCAAATTACTATTATCGGCCATCGATATAGTAAATGTTAGTTTACAAAATGCCGATGGTAATAAGCTAGAAAGCCAAGATAAGTTGCTTACAACTCGAAAGAGCGGACATTGACATCGTGAAATAAAAAAAATAGTATAGCGAACCATTTCGCATTGGTATAATATTATACTAGAAAAAAAAACCGAAGTTATTACCAAAATTATTATTAGGCGATTTAGATTTAAAATGTTTTTGCCTCTATTTATTATATAGGTATTTAAACTATCTGTGAAAAAGTATCTTTGGAATAGAAAAAAAGCATCAAAGTCTTTTGCGTTGTTCAGGCGGAGTGAGCGGAAAATCAGACAAACGCGGTATTTTAATACTATGAAGAAAAGTATCGACTTGTTAACATTATACTTAAGGAACAAAATGTATTTATTATTTAGTACTCGAAGGCTGTATCTCTGGGCATGTCTGAAACACAATACCTGAACATTTTTAACCCAACCTTGGAATCTCGTAATTTTAGTCCAATATATAATAATTATAAAAACAAAAAAAAGTGTGTGCGTGTAACCTTTACGTTGAATTATAACTTTTATTATTATTTATTGATGAAAGAGTAAAATGTTCCTGGGACTCTGCCATTTCATTTAAAATTCACTAAGTATTTCATATTCTATTTAAAATTTTCATTAATATCAATTTCACATTTTATAAAAATTTTCATTTGTTAAAAATAGAATAGAGTAAATAAACAAGTATATTAAGAAATTTTCAAAAATATTGCAATTTAAAGTATTTTTTTTTACACTTTTTAAAAATATTTATTCACTTTGCTATTCACAATTCAAACGTTTGAAAATATTAAAAATAAATAATCCTAATTGATTATGATATTTGCCACTAGCTGGCGTATAAGTCAAGAAGCGTAGAGTATATGACATATACTTACCACCAATACAAAATATTATTTTTAAATTGCGGAAATTACACAGACGTCTGACTTAAGCGTTACTTCCGTCAGAAAAAAAGCTGAGTTACTACCCTTAGTCGCGCCCAAAGAAGTTTTACTTCAAAAACATTGTTAATAATTTGTAAAAGAACTAATTATTTATAAACATTATCTAAGTATATATTAATACGTGTAGCAAAAACTTTGTACCCCTTATTACGAAACTTGCGCGTACGGAGGAGTATGAAATTGTCTACACTTAGTTTATTTCGAAAAGTAGTGCAGAATGATAATACTTTTTTAATTACGCGTTAAACAAATACAAATATATTGAATCAATAAAAAAAAAACATCGCACGCAGTACTACGTATTTGACACAAACACGCTACATAATATGTGTGTCAATTATTCTTTTTTAATATTTTTTTAAATTATCATTTGTTTGAAAGCCAAATCAACCGTGTAACCTTAGCAATATCTGTGATTAAAACTTAGAAGTCTTTGATAATATGACCTTAATAATGTTCAAACCTAACAACAATGGTTTCAAACTAACAATTGGACCATCAATTTTGACCACGGCGGCGGCCACTTGTTATTATTAATTAACTACTAAACTAACGTGACAGTTTCAAAACCGAACGAATTATTAAATGAACTCATTGCTAATTCAACTATAACCGGTTATTAAAAACCTACTTACAAATAAATCATAAAAACATATTAGCTAACTAAACCGCAGAATATATCATTCTGACCGCTAGGCCGCCGCGGGTTTTTCAGTATCAATAATTTATCTCATTCTATTATCAACATTTCCTTATAATTTTTTTTTCGATGATAAATTAATAATTGACTGCATTCTTACTAATAAACTTTTTAAAGCGGTTGCATAGTTTCGGTATTCTTAGAGTTACGTAATGTTTTGTCTTCTCTGACTACCTATTAACTGTAGCTACAGCAGTAATATAGTAAATAGGTAGGTTTATCGATCAAATAGCGATAATAGCGCCAAATTATATAGGCTGTGTTGTATTTGTTATTCTGTTAAAATGTATTCGAAACTTAATATTTGATGAAACATAGAGTATCGACTACTTCGCTTAAACCAGGTTTAATAAAGATGTGAAAATCGCTTCGCCAAAGTATCGATCATATTTAATGTTGATATTACGTAGTAGTATCAAACTGTTGTTGGAAGTACTACAAGTTATCACCATGCTTATTTCTGCCGTAAAGCAACATTGTTGCAATGCTGTGTACCGTATTTGAAGGGCGTGATTGCCGTTGTAATCATAGGCACATGCAGCTTAACACCTCAGGTTTATAAGTCAGAACAAAAAATATATATCCTATGCCAAGTACATACATATATCTGCCTATATCTATCTCCACATTGGGACAGCGTGAACTTTATCTGGGAAATAGAGATACACGGCTGTGAGAAGGAGGTCCGTTCTTAACTGTGTGTGGTCTATAAAATATTTATTCGGAAAGAAGTTTATCAATTCTCGTGTAGGTCATATCCAAAATGACCTAAATGCCAAAAAACCGGCAAGCAGATATGACGCAACTTTTTATTAAGCTTTAAAAAAAACGTCAACGAATTGCATGAATACAATAAAACATATCGCTGTTCGCGCTCCACTGAACAGCCGGGTGCTATGAAATCGAAAACAGAAAACTCCGTCATAATTACATGTGAAAATTCGAAATAAAAAATTATGTTGCATATTGCACACTGATTTTGTGAGAATAAGGATTGTTTAAGGTGACTTTTATGATGTTTCAACCGGTACTATATGGCGCACGCTGGTCTTTTAAACCTGTCTCCGACCTTGGCGCATGAATAACTGGCCGTAAACCGGTATCAGTCTTATTGTAGGTTATATTAAAACTGAGCCGGTACTAGTGACGCTGATATCAACAGAATGATAATTGTACGTGACATTTCTATGTTACGAGAAAACAGGTAGTTACGAGTATGAGCGCAAGCACAATAACTTCTAAGAATACTGAAATGAAAGGGAATTTTACTTTATTATTTATTTATTTTACCTTAAATTGGAAAACCGACAGCTGTAAATACAAAAGTAGTTTATAAATTGGTTTACGAAAAACGATTAACAGGTTTTCACAGATAAACTCATACTACTTATATTATAAATGCGAAAGTAACTCTAAGTCTGTTTGTTATCTTTCACGGCTAAATGGATTTTAATGAAACTCGGCAAGGATATAGATTATACCATGGAGATGGACATAGGCTATCTTTTGTCTCAATAAATAATCTTGAAAGGGATGAATTTTACTCAAAGGCATAACAAATCTTATAAATAACTAGTGAAAAAACATAATGACATGTCCTTACACCGAACTCGGTCTCCACGAAAGGGAGTCCGAAGCTCTAGCTACTAGGCTATCGCTTCAAATACACAAATATCATTAACTATATATTATATTGCTTAATGATATTGGTGCCACGTATAGTTCTTATACACAACAATTATAATAAGATGACTGTTGTAAAAATTATAATCATTACCGTGTTCATACAAAATTGTTAACAACTTATTTGAATTTTTATTAGAATTCCGAAACATGTAATGTACAAATGTTATGGTATAAACAAACGAGTTATGCAGTGTTTTGTCACACTTCAACTGAGAGCACCTTTCAAATGGATACTACATAGTCGTAGAGATTTAAAAAAAAAAAAATTCAATTCAAAATTCATTTATTTCAAGTAGGCCCCATATAAGCACTTTTGAAACGTCAAGTCTGTCCGTTTGTAGTGACTCTACCACCGGTTCGGAAGGCAGATTCTACCGAGAAGAAGCCGGCAAGAAACTCAGCAGTTGCTCTTTCCCAACATCAATAATTACATTTTACATTTTAACATTCATTTTTCTATCTTGTGAGAGCTGAAAGCGGAGCCGGATGCTTCCAAGCAACCTTGTCATTAATAAGTTCATCAATTCTATTGTAACCTCGCTGTAATAAATGTGTTTTAACAGATTCCTTAAACTTATGCATTGGTAGGTCCAAAATCACCTTAAGAATCATATTTTGTGACAGACCTCGTCCGGGGAAGTTTTACTGCGATGCTAGATTCTGCTGCCAAGACGCATTGCATAGTATTGCTGGGTTCCAGTCTGAAGGGACTGGTTGCCCGTTGTAGTAATTACAGCCCTCGCCTCAGGTTAATGGACACAGGGCAGCACTTTGAAGGACACCTTTTCTTTTTTTTTTCAATTGTGTTCTTTTTTTTATTGCTTTATATTTGGTGTACAATAAAGTGTATTTGATTTGATTTGACGTGTTTTTCCATGCCCTGCGAGGTGTTGCTATATTTATTAATCCGAAAACTATCACTATAAAAAAAGAGTAACCATCCCGAGTTTTGTTCACGTTTATTTGCAAGGCTTATAATTTTTTTCAGAATATACTTTGGTATTTAACCGCACGGAAGGAAATGTGAGAAAGATTATTACGAGACAAACTTATATTTGCGGTTAACCTCGGTTAGTCTCATGGTGCGGTAAGGCTACGAAGAGAGTGTTTCACAATTGGTTTGTCGTATTTAAATTTTCAAATGGCAACCAAACAAACTCCTGTCTCGGAATTAAGGATGTGGGATTCGGAAGCTGTTGATTTCAAAAGAAAAGCGACTGCTTGGTCTTTATGGTAAAAAAAAGTCAAAAATGATAAAAATTAAACAACAATGCAGAAGGTCAAAAGTTTAAGTTTAAGTTTAAGTTCTCAGTTTTTTTTTTAATACTATAGATAAATACTTATCAACACCCAGACACTGAAAAACATTCATGCTCATCACACAAACATTTTCCAGTAACCGGAATCGAACTCACGACCTTGGACTCAGAAAGCAGGGTCGCTGCAAACTGCGCCAATCAGCCGTCAAAAAATTTAAACTTAACTTAATATTTTACATAATGAAGAAAACAACACGCAATTAAAATACACGGTAGACGATTCAAATTTCTAACTTTATTAGTAAAAAGTTAATGATACCCTTTATTTATAATTGACAACTTTATTTGGATATTTAATTTAATGTAGCAACAGAAGCTTCGTCAATTAGGGGGAAGTTTTGTCAGTTACCCGAGTTTCTGTTTGATTTTACGTTTTTGCTCTAATGACCGATACTGCCACCGCCCTACCTCCTTAACGGTTCTTGATGCCTGGTATTTATTCCAAATTATTGACATTTTAATATTGGTTATTCGATATTTATCGTGATTACCAATTTGATAACATTGGACATCTTATTGAACTGACTTTTAAGAAAGGAGTTTATAACCAAACACGTAAGGTACATACATTTTAGGTTTTTTGAATCTCGCCGCTTCGTTTGTTGAGTTTGTTAACTTTGGTATGTTTTTTGCTATCACCATCTCACAGTCAACTAACATTTAGCTATGAAGTTAGAGCAATTTACAACCAAGCTTTTTTATCGTAAGTAATCCTGAAATAAGAAGATTTTTTCTACAAGCTTACGTTTTATATGAACTTTGAACTTGTTCTAAATGGTAGGTAAGCAATTTATGCTCGTCACAATAAAAGGAGCTGATGGTAAAGTGCCGTGAAAACTCCTCAAGCACCGGCTTCGGGAAAGCAATATTTTGTAAAAGGTTATGAACAGTTGACATTCGGCTACTATTAATATTTAGATCATCATCAATATAATATACCTACTCGTATCAACCGATCAACTGCTGCTCTTTTGAATGGAGTTTAAAATTCCACGGTTTTGTGTCGCGAGTCGTTGTTTCCAGCTGCTTCCTGCGACGCTCTTGTCGTCTGTCCACTTCGTTGGGGTCAACTTACAGTGCGCTTACCAGGTTACTTACGGGGTCGCCACTCCAGCACGTCGGGATCCCAACGTCCATCCGTTCCCCGAGCTATGAAACCAGCCCATTGCGATCGCAGCTTCGAAACTTCGATATGTCAGTAACTCTGGTTCTTCTACGGATCACCTCATTTCTGATTTGATCACGTACAATACTCTGACTCTCTCCATCGCCTGCTGAGTGACTTTGAGCTTTTTCTGTGTCTGTAATTGGGTAATCCCTATTGCCTCAATCCGAACTGGTATTGAGAATTACGTGCTTGCCGTTTATTTTATGATCCGTCGAACGTTCTAACCACATTTAACAGTTTTAAGGCATTCACAGGACTAACGAAGTATTTAGGTTCATATATTCTAGTTATGGTTCTTTCTAGAACTATTAAATATTCCTTGGTTATGGCCCTTAATATTATGATTCTCCTTAAATATGGTGTACTAATTGCCTATAAAATTTTCTGAGAACAGCGTTCGTACATTAACTCGCAAAGGTTTCTTTAAGGTACTAGATATTTTAACGAACATGTAGTTACTTAGATCCTTAGCCTTTTGCCTTTAAAACATATAATAATGATGATAATATTTATATAAAACGCTCAGAAAATAATATAAAATATTCGATGAATACCTGTACATCTAAAAACAATAAATAATTACTGCACTAGAAAATAAATAACGAATAACGTCTAAGTAAGCAGAACCAAAAATTAAAAAAATATCGTAATTGTTAATGAAAACAAAAAGTGTTTTTTATTTCTGGGATGTAAACTATCTCTATACTAAATTTTATCACATACACTTGTACAGTGGTTAAATAGAGCATTCCAATAATTGAACAGGCCCATTGCGACATTTAAAATATCTAATATTATATATAGTTGGGTATTTTTAGATGGGCGAAAGCAATTTAAATATCACTTGCTTTAACGGTGAAGGAAAACATCGTAAGGAAACCTGCATGCCTGAGAGTTCTCCATAATGTTCTCAACGGAGTGTGAAGTCCAGCATGGTATACTACGGCCTAAACCCTTGTCATTCTAAGAAGAGACCAGTGCCCTGTAGTAGGCAGGTAATAGGTTGAATATGACGGTCAGGATAGTAAGATATAATACGGGACACTTTCGGAAAGAAGCGTCAGGTAATTTAGTAGACCAAAGCGATTCACGGTTTGGTCTTATACAAATTGTCCTAATTATCTAATTAGGACAATTTGTATACCTACCTATTATTTATCACTCATCCATTACAATTCAAACAATTTATATTCATGCATTAAGGGATTCAATTCAAACGGCGTCGCATCCGCGTTATTTCAAGGATTTGAGAATCTATCTACATTTTGTTTTCTATTGTATAATATTGTATGTATAATATAAATTTTTGTGATGATGGAGTTTAGATTTAATTTATTTGGTTACCTAATTAGTATCGACCCTTTCTGATTCACTTCCACATAATATAGGTTTATTGCAAGTTTAACGTTGCCTATACAAAGACCATAAAGTAAAGTGAATATGCCATTAGCTTGCTTCATTTAATTGGAGCGATCCCGAATAGGGTATTAAGGAAATATAAAGATTGAGAGAGGCTTTAAATTCATATAGACAAATAACATCAAATCTGAGTACCAAAGTGATTAAAATCATTTTGGTAAAATCTGCAGAAGAATCAGAGTTATCCTTTTAGCTTTAAGAGTTGTGAAGCTAAAGTAGCAACGAGACAGCTTAATAAACTAGGATAGACATTATGAATATTTGGCTTAATTTTTTATACTCCGCGCAAAGCAGGAGAATCTGCATGGTGGTAGTTTATAATTTCTTCAATCCTTATACTCAACACCAAACAGATCTTCAGCAATGTACCCTCTACGCACGTTTCCTGAGGATGCTTCGAGGAGATGTTGACTTTACAATGAATAATTGTTAAGTCTGCTTCTATCCAATATCTAGGATAGATAGGCTAAGTTAAACGAATGGACACAAGTGGCACATATAATTATAGTCCAATTTAAAATATTCATTTATTCGTTATAACTATAACTGGTTTATTGAGAAAGATTGTAGGCTATAGCATCTAAATTATTGGACAGGTTCCTAAAAATACAATTAACACGTGATATTTGTAATGGCTGCCGACTGATGCTATAAACTCAAGTTTTAGATGACTTCTTCTTATTCATAATTCTATCGAAAATAGTTAATTTATTTTTTAGTTTAAACTAAAACTCTAGGAAAAGGAATCGAGTTTTGATGATGGGAACACGAAATAAGAGCCGAAGCACGTAAAAGAGTGGAAAGAAATGGAGGTAGCCTAAGCCAAAGTTGAGCAAACAGACCGGTATCGGTGTCTTAGACTCAACAAATCGTAATTATAAGTTTTAAATTGTAAAGTAGTGAATAAGGCCTATAATATTATGATCATTATTAAAACCCGACACGACAGTTACACCAGCATTTTAATTTAAATATGT
This sequence comes from Pararge aegeria, assembly GCF_905163445.1. NCBI lineage: Eukaryota > Metazoa > Arthropoda > Insecta > Lepidoptera > Nymphalidae > Pararge > Pararge aegeria. The sequence goes on from NC_053193.1 coordinate 6,284,664, forward strand.
TAAATATTATATACTTCGTTATTGTATTCAAATACAAAACGGTATTAATTGATTCTGGTTTTTGTTAATTTTCGCAGCATCCCAAAGACATTTGTTGGCCAAAGCATGTAAATTGTTATGTTATTTTTTTTGCAATAATCTCCAAAGGTCAATGTCTTTAAACTTGTCTTGACCTTGTAAGTATTGTCGGTTAAGTTGCCTTATAAACGATTGATATTGTGAACGCTTTGCAAAACTTACACTAGCACAACGTTTCAGAAACGCTATTTAAGCCCCATTGGAGTAGCCTATTGGTGCTACATCATCATCTATCTATATACTTACAATTAAACTGTAACTGGAAGATTTCTGTATATTTAATATATTTTGATTCGGTAATGCTTTATAATCGATACTGAGCCCGAAACAGATTTCTATTTAATTTTTGTCTGTCTGTCCCGGCATCACGTGACAACTACTGAACGGATTTAAATAAAATTTTGATATAATGGTAGCTGATATTCCGGGTCAACGTATAGAATACTTTTTATCACGATAAATAATAACTTTCCTCCGGGAAACGGGATGATAATTTTTATCAATTTTACTTCATAGCTTCGTTAAATTTGAACCGACTTTAATAATTCTTCTTTTATTTGAAAGTGTATACTATCAAGCATGTGTTGTCTAATTTTAATGAAGATCCGATAAATATTATCGTAGATAAGGGAAGTAACTCTTCAAAAATAACAGCAAGTCGAAAGGCATATCGGAAAATGAGGAATGAATGCATTCCGTCCTACTAATAAGCGAAATTTTGTGAGGATGGATGTATGGATGGATTTATGTATGTATGTATCAACTTATATATATTAACTTAATAACTCAGTATACCACGTAAAATAATAATAGGCACATAGCTAGCCACGATGATTATTATGTTAGCATCAGATCTATTCTAGCTTCTCGATTGACTCATACGCGGACGAATTCGCGAGGGTCCGCTAGTATATAGCCAGTCCACTGCTCGACTTAACGACTCTCCCAACGGAAGGGTTTGCCCCTAATCACTCTGACCAGGTGCGTTGGCGATCGTAATAGATAGTAGTAGTAGCACACAGGATGCCAGTAAGAGGAGGGACACATGTCTGAATTGCCGTCACCTGCACAATCTAAATTTCTTCTACAAGAGTAGTGTGACATCATGCTGATGGTGATAAAAAAACTTGTACTGCTAATGTGCACATAATTTATTAAATAAAATTAGCTTGTCTAAAATAGTTCAAGTTCTATGTTAAAACGCATAGCAATACGTTATGGGCTGCCATTTTTAAGTAAGCATAATATTACTAATATTGTCGTATTCTTGTTTCTATTCGAATAGATAAGCAAAATTATTGTATTTCTCATTTTTACTTAAAACTTGGTGACTCTGTGAACTTCGTAAAACGTAGAACACTTTTGGAAGTAATGTGAAGTGTCAATTGCATAAAATATTTTTAAAATTTTTACCTTTAGATTTTTGCCTATTCAAGTCGGTCCAGCTATTTTTTATATAGGTTCATTAGTATTGAACAACGCATTTAATATATAGGTACCTCTTAAGGAAAATGATTATGGTTATTTTCCTGTATAGGCGGCGAAGACTGTTCTAACATTTTATTTAAGTATGATATTAATGTATCTAAATCAAGAACCGGTCAGTTGAGCACACGCTTGTAAGTATTTAAAATATAGCTACGGTTTTAAAGTACATTTATAGCCCTTGTAGGTGTTGTGGTTGTAGTCCACCGATCTGCACCAGGCTAGTAGCGTGGTGAACTATGGCCTACACTCTTATCATTCCGGGAGACCCGTGCCCTGTAATAGACCGGCAATGGTTTGCTTATAATGATATTTGATACTTGCTGTAATACCGTGTACAAGTAACTCCGTATGCTGTGCGGTTTCGCAGCTTTTGTAGTAGGTAGCCGGTAAGTTGTCCACGGTAGTCTGCTAAAAAATGTCAAGAAGCTTCACTTATAGCATCAGCTGTTACATTATATACAAGAGAAAACACAAGAAGTATATTTTTTTTATACTGTGTAAAAATGGAGGGGAGAGGTGATTCATAGTGGTTAGCACTTTGACTTCCCTTACGGGAGTTTGAAGCGATTAAATATCACTTGCTTTCCGGTGAAGAAAAGCATAGTGAGGAAACCAGAGAGCCTCCAGCCTGAGAGCCTGAGAGTTCTCCATAATGTTCTCAAAGGCGTGTGAAGTCTACCAATCCATACTTGGCTAGTGTAGACTATGGCTCTATTGTTACGACAGCAAAATTGATAAAACTTATAGACTTTTTTTCTTTTATTACAGAAATTTGGGTGCTGCACTACTCTATTGCTTCAGGTAATTAAAATGTACTTACTTCATTTAAAATACCATATTAGTAGGTACGATTGTGTATTCTGTGACCACAAAAGGCAAGTGTGTACATGTAGTTCGACCAGCATCCAGGATAAATGTTTAAAGTAAAGCGCAAAATATATACTGTATAACCAACTATATATCCAACACTGGTTTGAGTCCTTTTGTTATTTTATAGATAAGATTCCTACTATGTCCGCCCGCTTGTTTCTGGCACTATTAATTTTTTTTATTACAAAAAAAGTATATTATTGATTTTATAACAAATAATAGAGGTAAATACAATAGGTACATTGATTTATTGTAACTTAATTAGAGCTTTACAATCGATCTTACTTTTGCACATGCTCATTAAGGAAGGGGCCGTTTTATGGTGTACAATGACACAATATGTTAAAATACTGAATAGAAATACTGTAAGCATAATAGCTATACCTAGAATGAGTCTATGTAGGTAAGTATAGCTATTTTTGACACGTAGATTCTCATAAAACGGAATCTCAAATGGTGCTTAGTCTTTAATCTTCGTCGATGTGATCTCGCCACCCATCACTATATTAATTTTAACTTTATTACAGAAAAAACGTATATTATTGATATTATAATAAATAATAGAGGTAAATATAATAGGTACATTGATTTGTTATAACTTGACTAGAGCGTAATCAATCGATCTTACTATTTCACATGCTCATTAAGATAGGGGCCGTTTTATAGTGAACAATGATTTGTAGGTCGATCTCACGACAGTCCCGGTTAACTCACCGTGTGATAGTTACGCGACGAGCATCAGTTAGAATGGAAAGAAAGAGATCATTTCATTTGAGGTAACTGCCTCGTTGGTCTAATGGTTAGCATGATCAACTACAGATAACAAGGTCCTGGGTTTGAATCCCAGTGATTTTTCTTCTTTATCGTACCACTCTTGCCAGAGTGGTCGTGGTCATCACGTTGAGACACCGTTTATGGCAGTTGTTACTCGTCTCAACTTCTCCCCATTCTGGGGAGAACGGTCTGGTACATTCATGCAATGGACACTGCATAATTTGAATAATTTGATCGGCCTATCGGATGCGTGACCTACCGCGGACTCTAGTGCCTTCTCCATAGTATAGTATATATTTTCTGTTAAAGAATTTTCAATACCAGCTCGGAAATAGGCGGAGTCAACCCTCGTGTCTCGGAGAGCAAGTTAAGCTGTCGGCTCCGGTTATTATTACTAACTTTTGATAATAGTAGTTAAAGCCCACCAACATGAATTAAAGCAGCGTGGTGCGTCTATGCTCTAAAACTGTCTCAACTGTGTGAAACGAGGTCTGTGTACAGAAGTGGGATGTTTAAAGCTGCGGATGATGATGATTGCTAAAACGTAGCAGTGACGGACCATTATTCTGACAGTTTTAAGCGACCTTATGTAGACCATGAGACTATAATATCTTAACAATTATTCATTGTAAAGTCAGCATCTCCTGAAGATGCTCCGGTTTCGGAACGAAACGTGCGTAGAGGGTATATTGCCGAAGATCTGTTTGGTGTGGAGTATAAGGATTGAAGAAATTATAAATTACACCATACAGATTCTCTTGCTGTTTGCGGAGTACAGCAAATTAAGGTTAATTTTCATAATATCCAGGGACCACTTACTACTGTACAATGACATAATATGTTAAAATAACTAAATAGAAATTCCGTAAGCATAATAGCTTTATCTAGAAAGAGTCTAGGTAGGTAAGTATAGCTATTTCTAACACGTGTAGATACTCATATAGCGGCATCTCGAATGGTGCTTAGTCTTTAATCGTCGTCGATGTGACCTCGCCACCCATCGCGACACTTTAAAAACTGCTATGAACTTGTATAACAAATTGCAATGTAAGCAACAAGACACAAATTAAGTCCCGATATTTTCGTTAATGCGTTAGTGTCTGCTCTCTTTGGAAAAACCCTCAAAAAATCACAAGTCAAGAAGATTCAAACAATGATTTTTGATGTGTTTATTTTAATTCTTATGTAATCGAAACAGCTTGAAGCGGTTTTATTTAAATATACAATAATAATAGGGACTTCAAGGAGTTCATGTAATACTGTGATTTTCAAATAATACCGTTTTAAGCAATGGTAGTAAGACCGCAGGTGTATGTTTACTTAAAGACGTAACACCGGGGGGCGCTCTGGGGCTTTAATGTGACTTTTCAAGTTGTTAATAACCATATTGTTGATAACCATATTCGTAATCTTAAAACTAAAGATACGAGGGTTCCAAACGCGTCCTGGTCTAAGAAGAAGCCCACAACAAACTTAGCCGGGTGTTCTTCTTCTTTTGTTATCACCATCTCACATTGTCATTTAAAATTATCAAAAGAGCAACATTAAAACAGCGCCTTCCGGTATAAGAGCCGTCTAGCTTTGTGACTGATTGTGCTATGTCGATGAGGTATATACTTAGGTTCTCAATATTTCTGAATCGATAGACGTTACTATTGTTGAAGGTACAATCAGAGTGTTCTTTATCCTTATGGCAATGAAATAATAATAAACAAAACCGACTTCAGTGTGTAAGATACTAATGGTTGAAAATTATATAAACCAACGTTTTACTAGAGTAAACCACTAATTGCGAGTTTTTTTTGTTTGTTGAAAGTTTTACCGTCCTTCGTCTCCATTACATCTTAACCTTCGCCAATTCTAAAGGCACAAGCAATCATTGAGAAAATAATTGATAGTATTATTAGTTTACCTAAAAGATCCATATAGACGTCGAACGTTTAAACATACCGAATTAAGAATGTGGGGGTTCTTATTGAAGTCAGTTAAAAAGAAAATATAACTTCGAAATTTCCAGCTGCAATTTACCAAGGTCAGTCATTAACACAATTTGTTGTACCCTTATTAAATTCATTAACCAGTCATTTTCATAGAACAGTGGTTGGAACTAAACAGTACCGTTTGTTACAGCAAATTGCCCTACTGTTGTCGTTAGAAAGTAAATGATTACATGTACGAGTGCACTTGGCTCATTGCCTTCACTGTCACTTTAAAGTGCTTTCTATGGTAAATATGTGGGACGTCTCCACTAAGCTGGATAGAGATATTCCAAATTGCGCATACTTAGGTAAGCGTGTTCATGCAAAACGAAAGAATGGAAAGTATGAGGATGAGTGGAAAAATCCTCGATATAAAATCATTCCCTTTCAATAAAGTGTACCTACATTATTCTACGAGTGAAACCCTTTTATTTCATACCCGTAATGAGGGAAAAAATCAAATGTTAAACGCCATTTTGTGGAGGCAGCCATCTTGGATATGAAATTTATTATAGACTATTCAAGTCAACCACTTGTTATTTGATACCCATATTGAGGGAGTAGAGAAAAAATATGCAGTGGCGACCATCTTGACGCGGTGATAGCCCAGTGGGTAGGACTTCACTTTCGGAGCGGCAGAGTTTTGTACGTTTTATGTAATTAAAATATCACTAGCTTCAACTGTGAAGGAAAACATCGTAAGAAAACCTGCATGCCTGAGAGTTTCACATAATGTTCTCAAAGGAGTGTCGAGTCCACCAAACTGCACTGGGCCAGCGTGGTGGATTACGGCCTTAACCCCTTTTCATAGTGGGAGGAGACCCGTACTCTGAGTGGGCCGGTAATGGGTTTATATAATGACCATCTTGACCCGACTTTAATCAAGCATTGCTAAAAACACACTTATTTACCTTTCAAACAAAAAAAAAAAACTAAATTGGTTCATCCGTTCGGGAGCTACGATGCCACAGCCAGACACACGTCAAACTTATAAAATCCGTCATTCTTGCGTCGGGGGTCAAAAATATAACCGGCTTGAATGACTCTGGTCTTACTGAATTGGTGATAATAGGAAATCATCTCAAGAGTTATACCCTTCCAAGATATAGAATAATTTTCGAAATCGGGGTACTAAATTGACGGAGTACCTACCATAAATAAAGTTATATATAGTCGAATATAGAACCTCCAACTTTTTTAAACCCGTTAAAAAGCGAACTCTGCGAAACTCTGTGAATTTCGAGGAAAATAACCTCATCTGTGAAATACATTTAGATAGACAGTGCCATTTCTGTTGTAGGTACACAAATTCTTAAAATAAACTTGGTTTTGAATTACCGTCACTCTTTTCACTGTATTCTTAGTGGCAAAGGATAAAACTAGTAGCCCTATCACTTCAGGGTAACTAAGATATTTGTGTTCAACAGAATCGGCACCAATGTCGTAAATTTGAGCAAATAAAACCGTTCTTAATTCTTGAATCAATCAAGATAAGATTTTAGCTTATTTTTCTCCCAGTGGATCCTTTCATCGCGTTTGCAAATATTTCAACCGACAAATACGAATAAACGCGCTATATTCATAACACAACACATCCATAGGTGATATTATTTATTAATTATAGTAATTAAACGGGTAGTCTCCATTATAAAGAAGTTAGCTGAGTGCATACTCGTAACATCGCGTGCGCCTGAGCATCTGTTCCGCTTCCTATGCGTTAACATTAACAGCCGTACGATTGTGTCGAGTAGCATAAGTTATTTTATTAAGATATCGGGTCTTTAGTCGCTCATTTTAAAAATAATGTTTTAGTAATTGTAGTGTTGGGCATTTTATAATTTTAAATTTCTGGTGTTCGTCATAGTTAGAAAGATTTGGCTTTCCTAAACCGACCCGGGAATACTCAAACCCGGGCGAGAAGCAAGGTCAAATTATCGCCTCGCTGATTTAGAGATTGTCACTCCAAAACATTGGACTACTCAGAGAGAAATCTTTAAATTATGCAAGTTTTAAATCGTCGGTGACTTCTCGTAAACCTTGTTTATCGAAACTAATCAAATTCATACACCGTATTATTTCTTGCCCACCAAGCGTATAAACTACGATTTCACGGTGACACATAAAACTGAATTTATAGCCCTTACCATTGCCTGCATTTTGCTTTTATATTTTATGGCGCTTTTATTTTTTTTACAAGAAATCTGTTGTTGCATAAATACCTAAACATGCCTACCTACATGTGTAACAGCAAACTCTTATGACCGGGTGAAATAAAGCTGAAGTGGCAAGAGGTAGAGCACATATGAGCTCGTAGCTCGAAGAACCGATTGTCTTTTGCACTTGGCTGATTTGGAGCATTCACGCTCTGACGTAATAAGAAATTACGTCGTTGCATTTACGTAAAATTGTATACAAGCAATAATGTCTTATCAAGTCAATTTAAGCCTCAATAGGGCTGGGCACAGGCCTCCTCTCTCATTGAAGAGAGTGAACTAGACGAATGAGAGCATAGACCCACTACGCTCTTTCATAGCCGGTTTGCGGGCTTTAAAGATTGCCGACGGCCGATTGGCGCAGTGGGCAGCGACCCTGCTTTCTGAGTCCAAGGCCGTGGGTTCGTTTCCCACTACTTGAAAATGTTTGTGTGATGAACATGAATGTTTTTTAGTGTCTGGGTGTTTATCTGTATATTAAAAGTATTTATGTGTATTATATTCATAAAAAAAAAATTCATCAGCTATCTTAGCATATACTCATAACACAAGCTACGCTTACTTTGGGGCTAGATGACGACGTGTGTATTGTCGTAGTATATTTATTTATTTATTTATAAAAACTGAGACCGACGTCATGTTGTCGTACACGCACGTTGACAGCGCTAATTTCTAAGCACCTAAAACCCAATACGCTTAGGTATTACGGTCAACCTGAACCATATATTAAATCTAGGATCTCATGATCCGCAGTCGCTACCACTCTACCAATGAAGCTGTAAATAATATATACGGTACATAAAATAAACGTCAGAATCATTAGTCAAGTCAGACGTATGACGTAGCTAGATAGAAAAACATCACAAAGTGTGACTCGATATTTGATTTAGCTATTGTTTCACGTAAATGATCGCACGCCACTTATAGCCACGAATGTTTGACGTGGGTAGCCCATTAATGTGTTGTGTTTGCCATGTTATGGCTCACTCAGAACGCAGTAGTACAATCTCAATATTGTTTTACTTCGATTCCAATATATAATATATAATAATATATAAAACGATGCTGTGATCGGAATATTCTGTTTATTTTCCAGTTTAGGTTAAGTAACACTAAGAAAAAATAATGCGCCACATTTACAACGTTACTACTAAGTGCGCATTTCATAATAATGACAGGTCAAAGGACATTGTCATGACGTAACGTGATAACGGATAAACCACTAAATTGCCGCATCCGAGAACCACCCAACAAGCATTAACTCTATTAAGGCGCTATCAACACTATCCTAGTTTCACTACGTTTCAAATGGTCCAATAAGATCGGTATATTTTTATGTTAGCTGATGACCGAGACTTCTTCTGCGTGGAATTTAGGTTTCGCGTGTAACTAATACTGTAATAGTTATATTTATATATATATATATATATTTAATTTATATATTTGTATAATTTTAATCTTATTTATTGCACCACCTACCTCTTTTCTATGTTTTTTCCTTTTACGCCATTGGTTGCCTGGAAGAAATCGCTATGTAGCGATAAGGCCACCAAATTGTGCTCTCTTTATATGTATTTATATCTTTGTAACTACTTTTTTTTCTTTGGTGTACAATAAAAGTGTATTCATTCATTCATTCATTTAATACTGTATTACTAAGGTATGTCTACAGTACCTATGACTTCAATATTATGGTATTCCAAAAACACGAAATCCATGAGTAACTTTTTCCCTCAAAAGCATCAAACTCAGAGCTTAATGAGTAAGCTCTGAATTTGATACTTTTAATTCTTAAGAAACTGTCTTCCACCGTACTATAAAAATTAAATCCTTATTTAATTTTTAAAGGAGGGTGAATTTTAAAAACGAGATTAATTTTTATTTGTACTCCTAAACTAAGTAACATTATTTCGAAATTTTAAGTTCAATAATAACTGGAAGCATGCCGATTGTCCGTTCTGTATGTTTCTAGGTTTCCCTAGCCTGCAAGTATATATAAACCTCTTAATCGGGTGAATACAAACGGTACAGGACGAAGTTCGGAATATACTCTCAGGATGCGTGTGAGGGATTTGAGCTGCCCTCTAATGTATCTGCGAATTTGATACAAACTTTGTGATATTCGGAGTCTTAACTTTACTTACTATTGGGACGAGACCGAGATATTTGATTTGCAAATAAAGCATTATAGCAGCAATTGAGTAGTCGCTATAATAGGTACGTTTCTTGAAATAGAAATCGATATTTTTGATCGTTGTTAGGGTGTCATAAGGTATGAAATATGAATAGCGACGCGTCGGGGCGTCGACACCTGTAGGCAGCCGCGCCAAATTTCTTATGATATATATACATACCTTACGTTAATAAATAATTGTAATGATAATATCACACTATTTAATATTTGTTTAATGATTATGATTATGTCAATGATTATGCCAGTCCCTAGGTTATGTCAACTTTATAACAAGTTTAATATTGTAGATATACATTGTGCTTCTCTAGCCGAATCACGGAGATCAATGGAATTAGCTTTAAGTAAAGTATAATAATTTAATTTATTTTTTCCTTCCTACACTGTATACAACTCCATCTTGTTTGTGTAGTTGTAAGCTAGTTTAACGCTATTTATTGCATGCGGTGTTTACCTGTAAGTAGATTTACATTTTGTCTTCATACAGTATAAGCTAGTTTAAATTGTTATTTTGAAATGTAAAGCTGTTGGTGAACCAAATAAAACAAATAAAAAAAAATGTCACTGCAACTAATGTTGCATATAAAATGTAATAGTAAATTTTTTGTACCTGTACCCATGAAAACTTTAAAGGCTCTTTTGAGATGACTCGCTCGTAAATGCCTTATCACAAGATCTAAATTTAATAAGGCCATATTACTTACAAAATGTTAAGTAAACATTACATTAATAAGGCTTAGTGGGCCTGCGATGTTGTACTAAAATCTATCACACCTTTTGATGTTGTGATTTTAATTCACATCTCGCACCTAAAAAAAATCTGTAATACCAGCTTCATTCGCGTTTATTAGTTTTTTACAAACCCCGTGAAAACTGTTGGTTTTACTGGGATAAAAAATAGCCTTCACTGACGGTGGTAGCCTCTGTAACTCTCTTTGCAACTTATCAATACACACGGAATAATTTGGGAAATGCTTCCTTTTTGAAGTCAGTTAGACTATGAAATAACCAAACCTCAATGGATCAATAGTTGCAGGTTTTAATCAAATAAACAGTAACACGTGTTAAGGAATAACACTTTACAAAGCTTCAAGTTACTATAGCAACCAGTACAATAATCGATGGCCACTCGAGAAAACGATAGATGTTTTATTTTCGCCGAATTTGTCTACCTTTCGGTCGTCATAACGTATGAGAAGCGTCCGCAACGGGGCGACGACACATGCGGCCGTGCGTGCCAATTTCCAAATATACCTACTTGAATATATCGCTTGATTGCACACCAAATTACCTTCAGAAATAGACTGAACTATCGACTACAATTATCGATAGTCACTTGATAAAAATATTGTTAATTTTACCGATTGCTTATGGTCGCATAACGGATGCAAAGCTACCGCAACGGGGCGACGACACCTGTTGCTCTATGCTTGCCGTGCGTGCCAATTCCAAATATCTGCTTGGACATTTCTCTGCATTGATGGCAAACACGATTTTTTTTTCTTTACCAAAAGTTCCCCCTTTATGATGACTGACTCTACCATTGGTGCGATAGGCTGATTCTTACGAAACGATATGTTTATTAAGTGTCGAACCAAATTTATTATTTTTAAACTGCCTATTTACTTAAAATTTTTATAAAATATTTTGTAGCCGCTTCATTTCCCAAAGTTAGAGACCACTTTAGCGACGTATTTTTGTACTTAAATTAATGATCGAAGCTCGGAATAGTAAAATATCCGCTTCCATTACGACTGACTTAGGTTCATAGTATTTATTTATTGTATGACTAGTGGACCCCAGCGCCATCTGTCGGGCTGATTTGTGAATCTAAACCATCCAGAGTGCCAGCTAAACGCATACCAAAAAATTCATTCAAATCGGTCCAGTCGTTTAGGAGGAGTTCAGTGACATACACACGCACACATGAAACATATATATAAAGATTTAAACACAAACCTGTCATTCCATATTTTATTAAACTTTCTATTGCGGTATCACTTATTATGAATATTTATTTAAACTTGCCATTGTTATAATATATATATATTGAATTATTCATTAGTATTTTTTGTATGTTATATAATTATTATGTACTTATTATTATACTGTAAAAACTTAAAATTTTAGAGATATTTTTTCCCATTCGCTTTTTCGTTATTTAATAGGTGTAGGTACAGTTATAAGACTTGTTCGAAAATTAAAAAAAACTTGGCTTAAGGAGCAAATACGTCAAAATAGGCATATTAATGGTTACAAGGTGTTCCAGTAGTAGTCGTTATTCTACCTTATCATAAATTTCGGTTTTGTCAAATACTTTTTGGTATTTTTATATTCCTTATACAATACTAATTAGCCTTTGACTGCAGTCTCACTTGGTGTTATGTGCGGGCTAATCTGTTAGAAGTATGTTTTTTATGTTTACGTTTTACGTTTTTTTTAAATAAATATACTACGACAATACACACGTCGCCATCTAGCCCCAAAGTAAGCGTAGCTTGTGTTATGGGTACTAAGATAGCTGATGAATATTTTTTTATGAATATAATACACAAAAATAATATTAAGAACGAAATAAAAGAATAGAGTAATAAAAAAGTTATAAGCGTTTAACATTTATGAAGAGGGAAATTTTTGCGCAGTTGCTCGCGAAACGGAAAATTCTAAGGAGCTACTTTGTCGTTATAAAACCATAAAAGATCCTCTTTTATTGCTATCGCTGTCTAATCAGCAATTTAAAAATGGTCGAAAGCACTCTTCGACCGAGCATGCCGCGGTCTCATAGTGTTTACTTCGGTGAAATTGTAGTTTGTCCATCGGTCAGAACTTGGTAATTTCTGTAACTACCTGAACTCAGTAACTTTTAAAACATAAACAATATTAAAATCTGCATTATGCCGTGTGGTGGCGGCCTATATATATTATATATATTTACATAGATGTTTTTAGAGGTATTGTGTCCGAGTTTGCGTTAATTTGATAAGTTCAGTATTCTGGAAATCCGTATAATCTGTTGATAGTCTTTTATAAAGCTTTTTTTTCTTTTTAACTCGAGGTCATTCGGTACAAACAATATTATTCAATAAAAATTTAAAAATAGTCCCATAGCCTCATTGTATAGCTTCACGCTGTTATGAAACGTAATTACATATGAAATAAATATAGTGACATTCGTTACGGGCACGTACGTTTGTACGTCAATAGATACCTGAATAGGCAGTATTCTCGAGATGCTGAGCCGTAAAAAGACTTCATAGTCACGTATTATATAGTCTAGTTTTACATTTTTAAACGTTTGTCTTTATTGCAATTTTAATAATTTGACTTATTTAATCGTTTTAAATGTAGGTATTTAAACATAACAATTTTAATGATGACAAATATCTTCTTCTGCTCTTTGTCTTTTAGGTGTGTCAAATCAGCGCATTGTACTTTGTCAATGTCTTATTTTTATCTGTATATATATATTTATGTATATATATTTATGTATAGTATTTATGCATAGTAATGATAAAAATATTGATCATTAATCTTAGTAACACAAACGCTTACTTTGGGTCTAGATGGCTATGTGTGTATTGTCATAGTATATTTATATTTTACTAGCGTACCCAGCCCGCTTCGCCGGGCTAGATTTTGCTTTATTTTATTCAAAAAATAAACTTACATAATTACATTTTTAATTTAAGTCTCATAATAAATTAAATCATTTTTTCAACAATAGAATATCATCATAGTAAAAAAAGCTGTATTTGACAGTTTGACCGTTCAAAAATAGGAGTGCTCCGATCGTCACCAAACTTAACAGGATTACTCGCCAGGTCAATCCGGAGATTCCCTGAAAGTTTCATTGAAATCGGTCCAGCCGTTTCGGAGCCTATACGTAACATACCCACACACTTTGTCTTTTATATATATAGATATTTATAATGTCTGTATGTAAAGAATATTGTTAAAAAAATACACGGCGTAATACTTTTTATTTAATCTAGTATTCCAAAAGTAGGTTTACGTAATAAGCATGGACTGCAGTTCGTACTATAACTCAAACCAAATTTATATTATGAATTGCGATAAAATATTAAGAGCTTAATTTCCTACCATCATGCTTATTTCTGCCGCTAAGCAGTATTGTTGCAATGATCTCGGCTCTGAAGGGCGTGGTTGCCGGTGTTATAACAAGAACATTAGGCTAAGGACCTATGCCTTAAGTTCATGGACACAGGGCGGCACGTTGCAAGAATGTGTCCGAAGCGAATTAGACTCTCGTTCAGGGCTCACTTTAATCTTGATTTGCGGGAACTGTAATGTACCACTGTTTTGGCGCATCCATTATCTAAGGTTGCCAGAAAACTTTATGACACATATAATGTGTCCATTAAGCGTCGGCAGTAATGCATATCATTTGAGTCGCTCCGATGAGGGCGGCATGTTCAGAATTGAAGAACCCCTCCATTAAAAAATTAAGAAAAAAAAAAAATGTTGCTCTATTTATAGGTGATGTTTTACCACTTACCATCAGGTGGACCATATGCTTAGTCCGTCAATTATAACAATAATAAAAAAAATACGGATCAAGTAGAGGGCCTCATGGTAAGTTAAACACCATCGCCTGTAAACAGAGCAACACTTCGCAGCAGTGGCGTGCACAAGGTTTTTGACCAGGGTATGCATAAAGAAGACCATAAAATGGAAAAATCCTTCGCTTTTTTGAGTTATACAAAAATTTAAGGGTAGGCAGAGCTTTTGCGCATGTACTCGTATGAAGTGCACGCCACTGCTTCGCAGGGCGCTCTCCTACTTCTACTCCGCCACCTACCCTTCAGACTGGTTCATAGCAATGCGGTACTTCTTAGCGGTAGTACTTCATCGGGCTGCCACAAAAAGCTTTATAACTTACTTACTACAAAAAATTTATTTGCTTGTTTATTGTACTATAAACTACATTCTCTAGAAAAAAGAAAGGCAGGTCAACAAACATCAAGTAAACATCCCGAATTGAATAGGTACAACATCAGGCAATTCTCGAATAACGCGCGTGTCTGCGCAAACACACGTATCTATTTGTTGCAAAAGTGTGAGAGCGAGATTATTCTGTGAATTTAAATTGCACGATCTCATTTTGGGTGTTTTCTCTAAATTCCCTTAGCGTGACATTGATAAAGATCGCTGTTTTACATGGCCATGTCCGTGAAAATGGAAGTGATGCTTTGTATGCAACGGGCGACGCAAGCTGCATGCCTTATTAACCGTCTGGCACAAATGTTGATAGTGCAAACAATTTGAAGCCGGAAACTATAATGATTCACGTGATTTCACTTTTGTACTTTATTCTCCTCGAACTTTCATAGGGTTCCCTACCTAAAGGGTACTACGACTTCACTGTCTGTCACCAAGCTGTTACCGTGACAGTTAGATAGTTGAAATTTTGACGGAGATGTATTTCTGTTGCCGCTTTAACAATTAATACTAAAAACAGAAAAATTATTTTAATTAATATTACTCGATATTGATAAACCCTGAGGTTTATTCAAGGGGCTCCAATCCAAATCTGATTTTGTAAGCTCGCTTATGCAGACAGACGATTGAAATATTTTCACAATATTTACTTATATATTTACTTTAAAAATAAATAATTAAATAAAAAATAGAAAAAAGATTTAAGTGGGGCAATAAACTTAAAACCCTATACAACATAACATGATTTTCTGTCGTTTTCTTAGTTAATGGTACAGAATTCTTAGTGTGCGAGTACGTCTCGCACTTGGCCGGTTTTTTATGCATGACGATGGATAAAGCGCTATTAAGGGGTAATCTTCAGTTGAATAGTCCATTGTCTACGTGTAGACGATAGCATACTAAACGAATAAGTTAATACAAATCAATTCAACCATCAAAATGTCCAAGAAACCAAGGACCCGACTTCTCGAAGCGAGGCGCTCTCTCCGACTCCGAGGACGAGATGGACCTTGGGACCTGCAACGTTGGAGCGCAGACCCCTGCAGACCTAATAGCAACAATAGACACTGGGGTCAGACACCAGCTACCATCAATCAATCCAATCTCCCGCCAAAGCCCCTCTCATCAGAGCACCGAAGAGAAATGGACCCGAGGTTCCACAAAAGACCAACAAGAAACCTAAGGCATACGAGCCACAACCCTGGGCCTAGGCCTCCATGGATGGACAAAAAAGATTAGAGAACCAGATGGCGACACTGAGTGAGGATCTACGAGAGAATACCCGTAGAATGGATGACCTAAAAACTGTTGTTACATCTGAGATGGCCACCTTGGAGGAGACTACTGGCACTCAGACGACCTCCAATCAAGCAGCCATACCCAACATACGGGCTTTAATCTGTTCTTTTCTTTAGAAGTAACAATTATAAAACCTCGAATGTAAAAACAGAACTTTCTAAACACATGTCGTATATAGCTGAATTTCGAATCATGATGAAACGTTGTGCTAACTCGGTTCAAAAAAGTTTTAAATATATATTAATGCAAATACAGAATACTAGAACTGGTTGTTACATTTATTGGATCAGCTAATAATATGACTTCGAATATAACGTAATGTCATAACAATATCGGTTTCTAATAGGCAATTGCGAAAGTGTTGAGCTAACGAACCTTAATGTTAACTTTGTTATCACGTAGTTGTTTGAAGGATTTTAGTTTGTTAAAAGATATGACTTTGATACGGTCATTGTCATTTTTTTGTCACCCAATTTAACTTGCACAATGTATGGTCTATTTAGTAGTCGGTACGTCCAAAACATTTTTACTAACGTAATGGAGAGAATTTTCAAATATATTTTCAAGAAACTTTCAGTACTACCCCGATGTTTGGAAATTGGCATTATTCCTGTGCTTTAGACATGTTAAACAGTTGTCCTGCGGTGATAGACCTAGTTGGATCCCTCTAACTTTTTTATCAAATACCACTTGCTTTAACAGCGAAGGAAAACGTCTTGAGGAAACTTTCATGTCTGAGAGTTTACAATAATATTCTCAAAGGCATGTGTACTCAAAGACCGAGTAGCGCATTCTGAGAAGAGACTTGTTCCTATAGCTAACACGTTTATATGAAGGGGATTTTTTTTTTGTATGAAGGGTTAAAGCACTTACATCTCTTGTTGCTTTATTGCTCTAACTTTATAGCTAAACGTTAACTCGGCTGTGAGATGGTTATAACAAAAAAAAACCTGGCTAAGTTTGTTGGGGGCTGTTCTTAGACCAGGGCGCGTTTGGAACCCTCCTAGCTTTAGTTTTAAGTTAACAAATGCAGTTATTACCATCACTAACATTAGTGTTAACATGTTAAATCTACGAACGCTTCATAAGTATCTGTGATAAGGTCTACATGAATAAAACATTTTTGAATTTAAATTTTGAACATCTCTCTCTCTCTCTCTCTTATGGAGGAAGAGGCTTTAGGTTAAATAAAGATGGTGGAAAACTCCATGAAGCGGGCTTTTTTTATTTTATAATTCCATTAGTTAGTTAACGTACTTTTTTTTCGCTCTGTAAACTTCACTCAAGTGCATAAAAAAAAAGGGATTTAAAATGAAATTCATTCATTTTATGATTCTAATTGCATAAAATGAAACCTAGCTTACCAAGCGTACTTGGACTTCTAAATCAGTCACTCAAAGACTGGAATGAGCTAACGTTGAAAGAACCTCATTTCCGGCCACGACTTTTTCAATACATTTCATTTAAATACTTTCTTCAAGTGCTCTGAGTGGTGACTGAGTGGTTTTAATTTCTCACATTGGCTTCTCATGTGGGGTAAGACATGGAAATGCTTTTATTCTATCTTTAAATAAAGCTCTTCCGATGAAGAATTACCGCCATTCTTATTTCTGACACAAAACCAGCATTGGTGGGTTCCGGTCTTAAGGGCGTGGTTGTTGGTGTCATAACGGGTACATATATGGCTTAATGCCTCAGATCAATAGACACAGGGTGGCACTATGCAGGACACCTGCACTGCGAAGTCTTGCTCTGGGCTTCCGCTAACAACCAGGGATAAAATTTCGTAGGCATTTGTTACACCCGTCTTCAGCCCGTGTCTGAATTGCATAGAGGCTGGTTGAATTTGGAGCCCTTCGATACTTTATATACAGCGTGTAAGTGAATTACGAAATACTGTTGAAGGATGCACAAGTATACTTAATAAGGAATGTAAAAATATCAAATCAAAAGAAGCATATTTTTTTTCCATACAAACTAATTCAAATCATTTTAAGTGCTTACTTATGACAACCCTATTCAATATAAAAGACCGGCACGGGCGTAGTACCTACACCTAGACCTATACGAGCGGGAGTCCCTCAGGGCTCCGCGCTCTCCCCACTTCTATACGCGCTCTTCACGAGTGACATTCCCCGCGACCTACCGGCGACGGTCAAACTGGCCCAATTCGCCGACGATACCGCTCTCTTTGCGACCGATCCCAAAAAGAGCAACATTGCAAGTCGACTCCAAAAGGCGCTCCACCTGCTGGGCAAGTGGTTCCGCCTCTGGAGGATCGAGGTTAACCCCGAGAAGAGCGCAGCGGTGCTCTTCACGGGCAAACCGAGAGGCCGCTTCACGGTAAATCCCGCAGAGGTCACCCTCTACGGGCGTCCCATACCCTGGCAAGACAAGGCCAAATACCTGGGAGTAACGTTCGATCATAGAATGAGCTTCACCGCACACATTCGCAAGGCCCGCAACAAGGCTGCGTATGTGATGGGTCGTCTCTATCCGATGATTTGCCGCAAAAGCAAATTATCCCTCCGTCACAAGGTAACCTTGTATAAAACGTGCATACGTCCCATTATGACATACGCCAGCGTCGTATTCGCCCATCGCCCTCACAGCTCCTACAGGAGCTTTCAAGTCCTGCAGAACAAATTTATGCGTATGACCACGGACAGTCCGTGGTTCATGCGCAACGTAGATCTCCACCGAGACCTCGATCTTCCCACCATAGCCCAGTACATGAAAACATTATCAAAGACCTACTTTGAAAATGCAGTCCGACACCCCAACCCCCTAGTGGTCGAGGCGTCCACTTATACCCCCGTCCCCGACGTCGAACCAAAGCGGCGACGTCCGAAGCATGTCCTTGACGACCCTGACGACAAAATAACTACCGACAACGTGTCCCAACAACACACACACACGCAACATTCACAGCGTCTTCGCCGGCGAAGACGAGGGCCCCGATTTCTGACGTCATCCGGACGTGGATCCTTACCACGGTCACGGGGGCGTTCGGACTAAACAATGATTAGTCCAAAAGTCCACCAACAGTCAGATTAACGTCGAACCGAGCCGAGGTCCGAGTCCTCGCAGGAGGCACCCTCGGGTCGACGTCTCCCATACTCCCCCGATGTCGTCGAGCCCTGGGGCTCTTCTCATGGCGAGCTTTCGCGCTCGCCCCACTCCCCCGGTGACGCCGTAGCAACCCCTTAGGTGGTTATCGGCAAGTGTCCTTCCGAAAAAGCGTAGTACCTACACTACGTGACGCGTACCTAATAAAGTAACACGAGCCATTTGATTTTACTTTTGCATGTGTTGTTAGGGCTGTATCTGATTTCTTTCAGTTACAACTATGGCAATGGTTTACTCAAGAACTATTAGCGTTTCAGTATCACAGATAAGTCTCAAAGGAAGTATATAATGTACCTCTAAATCCTCTGAAGTATTATTTTGGTTTTCATATACACATAGATAAGTTGTCAGCAATCAAGTGACCGTGAAAAATAAGATCTCATACAAGATTTGATATATTCGCCATTGTGCTACTGAAAAAAGAAATAAAAGCGACAGAATGTCATATTTTTTGTGTGCATACGTTCAACAATACATACCACGTACATAACTAGTATTTTAAGTTTTGTATGGGCATACACATATATAGTTTTTACAGTATTATTGTTCGAAGTTTGAATCTCTTTTCTCATACGAGGAACGGTTTGTGTAGGTACTCTTATTTATTTCTGTAAGCCCTTGACAGCAGTCTAAGATGGTAGTAAGCTTACCTTTTAGGTATATTGCAGTAATATTAAAACCATACCTCTAATGGGTAAAGCAGTAACAAATAATGGAAAAACCTCCCACTAGATAAGAATCTAGATCGAATCCTCCCACTTCCCTCACCTCAGCACTCGCCACTGTGCCACGGAGGTCTTCCGTATGAGCCCAGGAGTGACTTGCTAACACCAACCGTGAATTACATCGATTCTTCATAATCATAAACATCATTTTAAAATGCAGGAAGATTGATATGACAACAAAAGAATACTTTGTCAAATTCATTCCTTGTTATGTCGTTGCAACATGGCGACACTCAACGACCATAGTCATAAAGCAATTGCAGCTCCCGAAATTGATCTATTCAAACACATACATCGAGACGTCCGAGGTCGCGAGATATTTAAACAAGAATAGTTTCCTTTTGCGAAATCCCGCGGTAATTTTTGTTGTCCGAGTAGCTTTGTACTATTTGTTTTAATTATGTGTTTTATATTCCATTACAAGTGTCTGTTATAATCCATTACAAGTGAATTGCAATCTCACTGGTGGACACTGGAGAGTAATAATGCAGTCTAAGACGCGGAAGAAGCGGGCAAATTTGTCACACATTGAAACATTAAAACATTTTTTATCTTGTGTTTTCATTTCACTTCCTATTTTTAGTTTATCTATTACATTACATATTTTTAGTATTAGATATATTTGTAATGAACAATAGGTTAAGAGGATGTAGTGTTTGTATTATCTTTGTTATTTACCGATAGCCTACCCAATGAGTATACAAGCACTACATCAGACTATGCTGCTGCCAGTCCTTGGTAGGTACCTACTGCCATGGTGCTACAGCACAAAGCTGAGAAATTGACCCATTAACCACAAGGACGCAACGTAGATTTTAATTGTTTATATGTTTTCCTTTTCTTTCACTTTGTCTTCTTTGTAATTGTATATATATTATTATTTTTATGTTTATTATTGTGTTTATAGTTAATAAAGCCTTTTATCATTTTGATAAACTGACTGGGAAGCATATCGTTCGATCTAATTTGAGAGGTTTTTGATGACTATCTGTTACCATACCGAAGTTGACTAAGTGTAACCACTGCACTTGGTCAGTGTTGGGGGGCCTAAATATCAAATAATATACAGCCTAAGGTTGATGATCGTTACATAACCCTTTTACTTTGTCCGATTATACCTACATACGTCATATATGTCATTAAAACAATTCAGCCCAATGCCGGATAAAGCACGGCAATTTAGTTATTAGCTATCTTGTAGGCAGGTAATTTGTGTCCTTCCGGTCTGTCATTTGAGCCAATTTAGTTGTTACACTAATAATTCTGTAAATAATTACAATTAACTGCGGTTTAGATTTATACATTTTATTACACTTTATATTTTCGTTCGATACAACATTTGAAATTTTACTTCATCGCTTCAGAATCATTCACAACGACTGGACGTCCAACTAAAAACAGCTAAAGGATTCGGAAAAGAAGGAGATTTATTTCGGAAGGGGGTTAAATGAGGGATTGGAAGGCTTTATGAGATTATTAAGTTCTTCCAGTGCATTCAAGTTTAAGGTTTACCTGTCGACAAATCATGTAAGGGAAAATGTTCTATATTAGGTACAAATTGTCGGTACGGAAGTTATGACCAACCGATATTTTGTAATATTAGTATTTTAATATTACTGATATCTTAAGATCGTTGTGTGTCATAATATAAGAAACATAAACAGCGTATACGTAGCTAAGTATGAGCAGCAACATGAATAAAAATTACAGTAAATAAATAATAATGATTACCTGCTTATACGGTTTGAATGCTGCACAAAGTATATCATACACAACATTATGCATTACTTTTACGAAGTTTAATAAAAGTATATGCATTTCATTATAGAATCGTAAACCAAAATGTTCTCATTACCTTTTAATAGACTCTTAAATTAATATAACAATAACAATTATAGATTTATTAGGTAATAATTCGGAGGTTTCTAGGTTTTTAATTAACCTACTTTCTGTTCCTTAAAATGATAAAGATCTAAAACTCCCTATTATGGTCACAAGATTCATTCATAAGCTTAATATTACGTATCTATTTATTCGCTTTCAAGGATCTTATAATAATTTTGTCTAAAATTATTGATTTAAAAAATCCTATTATAATATTAAGGATTACATGTATGTTATAATATTAAGGATTACATGTAACTTCAGAGCTCAATATAAACTAGACTGTGAGATGGGCATAACAAAAAACAAATCTGGCTAAGTTTGTTGTGGGCTCTTCTCTGGTAATACTAACATTATTGCAACAATGCTGCTTTCCGGCAGAAATAAGCATGATGGTAGGTACTTTCCCGGACAAAAAGCTCTTCTACTACTGCAAACACACAACAAAAATACAAAATAAAATATATCGATCAGCAAAGTTATACAATGATGTTATTTTTGCTTTTTCAATTAAAGCAGCAGCTTTCATTTCGTGCTGATTCGGTTGTATCTCATAAATGTTATGTAATCTACAAACCTAATTGAATGTGATATCCTTTTCACACTGCTATTTAAACCTGCCACTATAGAGATCAGCACAATAAATTTTAATTGCATATTAAATTCTCTAGCCTCTATGTATTATATAACTCTTATACACACTAACAATAGCCTTTTACTTCTTAAAATTAGGGCTATGCTTTAATCTCAAATTCTACTCAACAGATTTTTTATAAAATAGCGCATGCAGCGTACGTTCAATATTCTTAGCAATTGCAATTTGCAATGATTTCGTTCTCTCAGTGATGGTAGTAATTCCAATAACTCTTATAAATTTCTATTGCAATTCTATAATAGCAAATGCTAAAACATATTTTTATATGATTTAAAATGTGCAATTTCAAGACGGTAAATTTTTAACTCTAACCTTTGCTAAAACACTGAGCGCGACCTTAAACTCTATCACTATTGTTTCTCGTGTAGAAACAAATTAAGTGTAAGTTTGCCATTAGGTCTTTGTAGTCTTTAAGCGAGGCTTTATAGCATGCTTTTTAGAATTCTAAATAGAGTACTTAAATTATTTTATGATAGTAGACCACTCTACTTTATGATAGTAGTAGTAAGTATAGCCCGCACCATTAAAGAATAGATGTAAATTTTATAAATTTAAAATGCATATAAAAATTTTTTCGGAACACAGGAAAAAATATTTGCATTTAAAATTTATAAAATTGATAATTCCTCCAAGTGTAGGTAAAAACACTTATAAAATTATATAAAAATAGATGTAAATGCCGATGTCGAGGAATCGCAATCGTAATAAATATATTCACACTTCTGTGTTATGTGCGAATAAAATGGCACGACATCATCGGCATTTTATAAATTTATTCTTTAAGGACGCAGATTATACCTACTTTTATTTTACGAAGTGACGCGTACTTTACTTGTGTGTTACCAGAGTTGTACATGTATGTCTAAGCGTGGGCGTTCAGTATGCTTCCTGAGATAAAAGTACTATTTAGTAAACTATTTTACGAATAGACGTGGTCGGACGTGTTGCTATATTCTGTAATTCGAGGACAGCGTGGCTAGCGCAAGCTTAATATGTAGGTACCATAAAATGTTGTTATTTTGTCTATGTGAAAACTTTAAATATCATTAAATATGAAACAAAGTGTTTACGTGTATTAAATAATGCTATTGTTACAAACGGAAAGATACCGTCGTTATGAGTATAAAGGCGTTCATTATGCGAAAAAATGTCCTATTTCACAGTGATTTCTATGTTATTGTTTAGATTTTCTTTATCTGCGTATATTATTACATATGCGATTTTATTTAAGTAAACAAGAAATGTGACTTACTTTTCTCTTGACATAAAGACATTGTAGAATCCGTGTAAATTTAGTCAAATCCAAATCTATCTATAGCAATATTCAGTAAGCACGCAGCAACTTTCGCATTTACTAAGTAGAGAAGTAGGGATAAATCACCAAGACACATTCAAGACGGAAGTGTTTTCCATAGGCGGACAGTGATCGCAGTAGATAAAAGCACAGAGGACGCTGGTGCTCGTAATATTCCCTTAGTCGCTTCGTACGATTCCCGTGAGTAGACTAGTGGTGGTGACTATAGTATTCTGATTTGCTGTCACCACACGGCACAATAGTAGGGACACAGTAAACATGAATAGTGTCGAAGCTAAAACTAGACCTGTTGCGTCTAAATGGAGTTACAATTGTGATAGTTGGAATTATTAATTTTTTTTTTTAGTATATCAGATATACCTAAACGTTGTTTGTAATCACGAAATTATAATTTACGAAATCGTGTCGGAGTACCTGTTTCCTTTCTAAATGACTTTGTATACGTACGCATGATTATAGTTCACGTACGTATTTGTTGTTTGCACAATGTGCAGTTCACCTGTCGTTGCCCGTATGCACCCATGCATTAATGTCATTGAGCGCCCCCAGCGGTTTCGTCATCGCAAACCAAGGCCCCACTGGCCCCACCCGTTCAACTTCAATTGTGCAAGCGGTTTTTACAAATTTGGTATTGATGTTGTTAATATAATCGTTGTGTTATCTGCAACAGATCTTGTGTGTAATGTAACTGTATCAGTGCTATTGTTTTGTAACTACATACATATACAAGGATTACAATTTGGATAGGGGATAATATGCCAATGTGCTATTTCACTTTACGGTGTTCATTATCATTGTCATCATCAACTCTCTACAGCGCACTCATAATAAGAAAGCCTTAGGCAGTAGTCTAGCTGGCCAAATACAGAATATTAAACTTCTCACACAATTGACAACATTATGGAGAACTCTCAGGCAGGTTCTCCACTGTCTAATCCTTCACCATTGAAGCAAATTATATTTAATTGCTTTAAAGACACGTTACTCCGAAAAGATAGAAATGCGAGCTGGGGATCGAAATCCCCTCCCTAATATTTATTTATTTATTTTATTTAAACTCTTTTTTTGTACACCACTACACAGTTAGGAAAATAAAGGACGAATAGAGAGAAACACAAAAAACTGGAGTAGAATACAAAAGGCGGCCTTATCGCTTAAAAGCGATCTCTGCCAGGGAACTTTAGGATTAGGAGACAACAAGAGCGAGAACAAATAGGTGGTGTAAAAATATTATAAACCTACATTCAAATAACTACATACGAATACATAAACAAAATATACACAAATAATAACATAAAATAAAATATTTATAAATATTTAAATAATATAATTAATAATAATAACTAATAGTTAGTTGATAGGTTTTTAACATTCAATTTTAACATTCATAATAATAACGCCTTTCTAAAACAAATGAATAAGAACCAAAGAATTTTATAGGTAATTATATATTCTACAGTGTGAGTAACTAACCTTCTAAGATTTAGGTTACCAAGTTCAAGGATTGCTTGCCACACGTACTACACTAGCATTTTATGATTTTTACGGTTAATTAGATGAAATAATATTATGTCATCGTAAGTTGTCTGCATTTTGGTGACGTGGTTAGCTCGTTCGCCAACGGCTCAAGAAGCTATTGGCCAGATCAGCCTGGAGTAAGGAAATTTTCGCTATTCACCGCTATGCTAAAACGCCGCCCGCAAGGAGCAACTCTTATTACCTCTCTCCTGAGAGAGAGCAAGTCTGTGCCCAACAGTGGAACATTAATAGGCTGCTGGGGCTTATGTTGTAAACTGAGTCAACGTGGTATAGCCTACGTCCTACGTTACTTGTCATGATCACTTCAACCGATTGATGACCACTGCTTCAAAATGCACGGACCTGGGCCGCTTGTTTCCCGCGGCTCCCAACACTGCGTTTATTGGTGCGGGGTTGCAATTCCAGCACCTTGGGGCCCCAACGTCCATCAGTTTTGCCATGTAGTACTAAGTATACAAATGACTATGACTTCACTAAGTCATCTGTCGATTCCATAGTGCACTTTGGCATACAAAGTAATGACTAAGTATTAGATTGGTTTAAAATTTATTTTTATTCTTACTTTTGTATTTCATTGTTGATTCGTTACGCGAGCATTGAGCAAACGAGCTCCCGTAGATCTTACTCTACAATAGAAAACATAACAAAAGATATCCGAGAAATAAACATATGATGTAGTTGGATATGTAGAGACCAGAGGAACATAAGCGCTAGGAGCACGCAATGATCACTTTAGTCATTGAGGAGATAAACAATGGTAGAACTACTGCTATTATATAGCTAACATCTTGATCACATACATTATCCTAATACATAGTGAGTTCTTTCTGTTATAAAGGATGATCCATTGAGTATCTAAAACTAAACAAAAAGATGATAAGAATACTAAGGAAATTATTAAAAAGAAATAATACTGAACACAAACTATCTTATTAATATGTTCGTTTTAGAGAGGGCAAAATTGAATGGGAAAAAGATTCCATACTTATATGTAAATACATAAAAGTCAAGCTAGGTACGGAATGTTAAAAATAGATGTTACTAAAACGGGGTAAACTTAATTTCATTGCCTGTAATGAATTGTGAAACAACTTAAAGATAAAAGTTATAAGATTAATTAAAATTTTGCTTGGGTAACTTGCAAATGTCGTCGTGCCAGATGTCAACGTCGGAATTATTATTGGCAAAGTTGTAGTTAATACAGATTCTATATGTCACGTTATATTTTTATCTCACGTTGTTTATGTATCTATTATATCACGTTCTTGTCTGACCTGACCTTCTTTCTGATTCTTGAATGATATTTAGTTATTATAAAAACCGTCCTGCGCAAAAATTCGTAAAAAAAATCTATACTAATTTCTGAGACAAAATCTAACTATTATGGTTGCCGATAGTTTGGTAATTTAGTAGTTATAATGTCAGCCACATAAACTAAGCCTGTATATAAATAGATATATATAATACTTCCTGATATCCCTAATAATAATTAAATGCGAAAGTGAGTTTGCTGGGTTTTCTTCTTTGCACGACGCAATATTGCTAAATGGTAGCCCAGTATTAAGGACAGCTAGGTGTTAGGTTCAGCCTATTTTTGGAGAGATTTTGGAGATTACAGGTTCGATCCTCGCAAGAACCTCTAACTTTTTCAAGTTGCGTGCGTTTTGAGAAGAAAGGTGTCCGAAGGAAAACATCGTGAAGAATCCTGCATGACAGCATGCGCCATATTCTGTAAGTTGTCTGTCTACCCGCAATAATTATCCAGCACAAATTCTTCTCATTCTGAGAGGAATCAGTTTCCTGCTCTGGGTTGGTTATAAATTATTGATGACGTTGACTGTAACTTTGTATTAAAAGCATTGGTTAGGTAGTAGGGCGTTAAAGCTGTTGGCTGATTTAAATGAATAAAGTGTACGCACTAAATATCCAAGACAGTTATTTCATGCACCTACACATTCTAAGTAATGGATACTTGTGTAAATAAATGGAGCATTAATTAAAATATTCACTGATGTATTCATTATTACAAACTGAATGAAGAATTCAATATAGCGACCGGTTGTCCGGAACCGGCGTGGTGTCATCATCATTATTAGCATGCGAACGATTTGAATTTAATATAACACCGTACCTAAGTTAGAACTTCAATCATTGTTATGTTTTAATTAGCTTTGTACAAAATTATTTAATACGGCTTTCTGTTCACGCCATAAACTACGAGTAACATGACATACCAAGAGTCGCGTTGTCGTTATTATTCACTGTTCTATGACAATTGCGGCGACATCCAATTTTTCCATAGCACTAATTAACCTGTTTCAAGTTACCTACGAACTTATATAAATTAACGAGGGTACCGTATGCGCAAATTGGATAATTGGAGTCTTTTTGTGCAACGCTATCATACTCATATGCGAGTCTGAAGCGTCTCACTACCGTGAATTTGAACATCGACTACTAGTTGTTTCAAACTCGATTGTATTGATTTTGTTACGTCATTATTTCTCTAGTAGTTTGCATGTACTAATTAATAAGTACTTTCTCGCTACTATATTATATAGGGAACGGTATACAAAGTTTATACTTAGTCATTTTATTTTACTTGCACTTACCTAAAATTGTTGTACAAAATATTTATTTCTTGCTTTTTACTTGTTTCAAAGTCGTTTTTTTCGGTTTCTTTTAAATAAGGCTACGCAAATCTCCTATAGGTATAAGCGTTGTATACTTACGTCGATACGTAGCGGTCGCGCAGATTTATAGTTAATGCAACGCGACACTTGATGATTGCCTCAGAGTTAATACAATCTTGATATACAATTCAAACTATTTTTAATTTTAGCTAATTGTTTTCACCGAAAGAAAATAAATCGTAGTAAAGTTTTGATACACTTCACATCATGATTAGCAAAAAGTAGCACCTACAAGAAAGTATCACTACTAAAAAGTACCATATTAAAAAAAAATATCTAACCTGATAAATTAATGCCTTTTTAGAATACTCTTTGAACTTTTAAATATACAAAGAAGGATATTTCTCCACCTCAGTATAAAATTTAATATAAAATAATTGATACGCCATCTTGATAATCGCTACAACTTTTTCTGCGACAATCTTGGCCAGCAAATATCGCGCGAATAGTATCGGGGATTAATGCACATAATGTGGGTCGCCGACTTTGTAAAAACCTCTATGAATTTGTTCTGCGGTAGTCGCTTCGAGACTAAAATTATCGGGTATCGAAGATTTACGTAGCCTTGTGTACGAAGGGCCTAAAAGTCACATGCGTTAGAAATGTGTAACTGTTAACCAATAGTAGGGCTCCAGATTTATAACGTAGCTTTTTTGTCGTCGTATATTGTTTTGGATTGCGAACAGATAAATCAATTTCGTTCTTTTTTCGATCGCAAACTGATGTTACAAACTGTTATTTTTGTTTTTTTCCGTTTGGGTTGCATTTAGAAATATGACAGGCAAATCTGGTTTTGATTATTCGTACCTATCTACCTATCACTTCTCGATGTCTTTATTCGTATGTTCTCGACGATGACTTAACTCATATGTTGTCGAAAAATGTGCTTTATATTTTTTTAGGGTTATCTTATCATCAGATGATACGACTTTATGTCAGTAGTAACATTTCCTAACAATTTATCATGCGTTTCAACATCTTTAGAAAACCACTTACGAAAATCTTTTTAACGGTAAGTGAAAAACATATTTGCGTCAGAAAGCAAGGTCTGGAAAACACCATTACCTTGCCAACCGCTTTAAATGAAAATTAGGCGTGTTAGAAGATTATGGGAAGAAATTATTATTGTAGAGTAGGTATTCTATCTTGTCACAAAATTTGTTTGCATTGACAGAAATAAATTGTAATTATATTGTGATTTTATTATCCTTACTAATATTTTAATTTCGAAATATTGTCTATCTGTTTATACCTATTTTCGTAGAGATGCGCATTATAGAGATGGGCATAGGGAATAGCTTTTTATCTTGATAAAACACTTAAGAACCGTTCTTTCGCGATAAAAAAAATTGTTTTGTTGTTTATGTATTGCTTAGAATTTTGCATTAAGATACCTTTCATCCCGGTGATATTTTTAGCAGATAATGAAATAATATAAATTTAATCATTTGTAAATTGAGATAGGCACTGAAATCAACGAAATTATTATTATCATTTATCATCTTGAATCTATCGACCTTTCACGTGACATGAGACGAATCTCACTTGGTATCATCTCTGCCTTTAAACATTCAGTCCTGAATGTTTTTCCCAAACAAACATGGCTTTTTTAGAGCGTGTTTTTTACCTCAGAACGCTCCAATATTATTATATGTTCGTGTTTACATCTGATGCCGTACAGTGGTTTAGGTAAAATTCTTTTCAAAGGTAACATTTTAGTGTTTTACATCTATCTCTATTGTTAACGTGGTCCTTGTAGTGTTTTACCTTAGAAGGATCTAATTTTCGACGAAAATGCGAAGGTTCCGCGGACGTTTTTTCAGATCCACGATAAAGTCCGACATTTTTTTGGTTTTTATACTCTTATGATCACCGCACTCGAAAAGCAGTTCTCTTAATTTTACCAAAATAAAATATACTCTATGTTACAATTACTCTCTATGTTACTTTTTGGTAAAATAAATTTGTGATCGCTGAAGTATTTAATAAAATCATTTAATAGTTTACGGAGTTTGTCGCTTTTTATTAATCTACTACAAGTTAGCTCTTTTACCTGATGGTAAATGATTATGCAGGTAGAGATGGCAGGATATGGTAGTTATATTTAACTCATTTATTCATTCATTTATCGGTTTCTAATACGTATCGTATAACCAGTAGCGTGCACTTCATACATGCACAAAAGCACTGCATACCCAAATTATTTTATATAAGTCGTATTGGAGGGGAATTTTTCCATTCCATGTAATGTACCTGCTTTATGCATACCCTGGTCACAAACCCTGTGCACGCCACTGCGTATAACCTGAAAGTATAAAAGTGCACGGCTTTTTCGGTAGAACGGTAACTGTAATATGGATTCACGAGATCCTCCCACAAACATTAGGCTAGCATATGTCACTGCGTCAGGGGGTCAACAAAAGCAAATAAATCTTTCCTCTTTTTAATATTAGTGTAGATTGATCTCATCGATACCCGCTTGAATTGCCATCTCTTTCTAGATGTACGAAAATTAATGAAGCTATCATTCTCACATATTGCGTCAAAGGTTAGTATACCGAACGATTTCTTGG
This sequence comes from Pararge aegeria, assembly GCF_905163445.1. NCBI lineage: Eukaryota > Metazoa > Arthropoda > Insecta > Lepidoptera > Nymphalidae > Pararge > Pararge aegeria. Next base: position 6,315,028 of record NC_053193.1, read on the forward strand.
ACAGCACGTTTATCAATTTTACAATGTTGCAAACTTACTCGTGTCAATTTAATCTACATGCGCTGAGCCTGTGTTTTTGAATGCTACTAGCAGGTGTTCAGAACCTTGTGGCCGCAGGCATCATACCGCAAATCGAGCAGTTATCCGAAAGCCTTCCGGTGTTCTAAACAGAAACCAAAGCTTATTATAGTTAGAGAAAGTTGGGGGTACATGGAGGACAGCACAATATAGTCTGTTTTCTATACTAGTAAAAGTAATATTATAAATGGTTAAGTGTCTGTTTGTTACTTATGGTCGACGCAACTAATATTTAATCATGACAACATTTCGGCGCAACCACAGGCAGCTGCCAAAATAAGACAATTTCGGGAGACAAACGTAGGACTTTTATTTCAAAAATGCGACTGCAGACCGGCACGATGGATTAACATAGAACGTACACAGTCACAGAGTTAACAGCAAAACCTATCTTGACAACATTCGAATAGATTTAGATTTGATTTTAGTTCGTTGTATCCTAGAGCAGCCCGGGAAAGTAAACGGTTTTTGCGGGATTCTTAAAAACCAGAATAAAAGCGGACCAAGTCGCGGGCACCATCTAATAAAAAAAATATAATGTTGTTCATAATATAAAATTGCTGACCCGATGTTTGGAAAATAAAAGCCATTCTTGGCTTTGACTTCCCTTGGAGAGAAACTTGGGAGGATTGTTCCTATACTAAATAAACGTGGAGGAGGTATTCTTAGTTATTAAGCTTATCCCGTAAGTCTTGTATTACACTACTCAGTTAAGCGATAATTTTAATTATGAGTCAGTATGGCCAGCACAAACACTGCCGCAAAGTAATACAATATTTTATTGTTATGTTCCTTTTGATTTAATATTTTTACAGGGTAATTCCTTATGAAATATACTTATATAACAGTATTCCGTAATTCCATATAGTGCCCATTAAGATTGATGACTGAAAACGAAAAGTGTTGAATACCCCTGGATTGAATATCTGCTAGCTACATCAGTTATTTTACACTCGGTTAGTTACGCAGAATAGTAGCGATCCTATTTCTTTGTGTCAGCAAATTAAACTTGTGTCAACAATACCTATTACAGCTCAACTTACCTACTCGGGCTGCGATAACGTACCTATTTGTGCTAATTTCTAAAACGACGGTTCTTATTTGAACTGTATGTAAAATATTCTATTTTTTCATTGTGGTAAAACTTTATGGCTATTTCCGTTCTGTGGAACCACTGGCCCAGGACCGGACGAATTTCCTCTATGGGGCGTTTGCCATAGACATCCGCCGGGCTCGGCTCTCCAGCAGGCTTTCTTCTCTAACATGATGCGTCTAAGGGTGCGCCGTCGTTTCCGTCTAAAGCTACAAGGAGGAGTTCCTGCCAAGACGCAGGCAGTTGCAAAGACAAAAGGAGGCCCGGCAGCTCCGGTTGGCCACCAAACTTTGTAGCCCCTGCCGAAGGGCGTTTGTTCACCCCAGGATTTCGCCGCGCCAAAACCGTAACATCGCTATGCTCATTACAACTCCTAATAAAAGACGGCATGGGGCTCCAGGGCCCGCCGACAGGAGCCACCAACCCGTTCCACCAAAAAGAACAGCCTCCTCTTAGGGAGGGCCACTTTGAGCCTCGATATATATATGTACCTACGTACTTATATTTATGTTCCATATCTATAAATCTAGTAAAGCCTTTATTGGGAAATTCACCCAGACGAGAGAGGAATCACTGCGACTGAGGTATCACAAACACTACACACGCCTTTGTAAAACTATCGAAGAATATGTTCTAAAATCAAAAGTGACGGCCAAGATGGTTGCTTATCACATATTATAAATTAGGCGATTCCTTAATGCCACCGTTTGGTTTTCCTAAATCTATGGGAATTACAAGTGAGTAAAGCCGAAGGCAATAACTGGTTACAGCATAAAACGTCCTGCAGTTGTAATTACACAATGAACAGACCCAAGTCGTTACTCTCTCTTGCATAATCGGTTAACCTCGTGATCGTGAGTAAACGTTAGTGAACTCTGTAATAGCGGTTCAAACGACATAGTATTTCTTATGAATTGCCCTTTGTAGTGTACCTACTGGTTACCTACAAGATGGTAAATCTACTGCGGGGCATTGTGGGTAAGAGCCTGAAACAACTTGGCACCAAATAATTTTTTGTCACTTTTAGAACAGAAATTGGAGCAAGAAGGTTAATCTTATAGGTTTAGAGCCTAGTCCACCACGCTGGTCCAGTGCGGCTTAGTGGACCCCACACACCTTTGAGGACATAATGGAGAGCTCTTAGACATACAGGTGTCCTCACGATGTTCTACTTTATCGTTAAAGAAAGTCATATTTTAGTTGCTTAAACTCACATAACTTAGAGAAAAGTTAGAGGTACGTGCTGTGAACTCGGCACCCCAAACGTGCTGTGATTCAAACCCCGAAAGTGAAACCAAAGCCATCAAATCACTAGGCTATCCACGCTTCAGTTAATAATTAATATTATTGACAACAATAATTACAAAAGGTTTAATACCATTTACTTAATTGAGTATGAATATAACAATACCGAGAATCTCTTATTTGTCATTAGGATTTTGGTACCTAGGAACAATTATCGAAAACAACAGTAAGCTTCACTATCTAATCTCGTGTACATAGACAGTTGTTTTGGATTTAGTTATCGCGTCTGCGTTTACCATCAATCACCTCGGTACCCTTAGCACACATTTCGTACGCTCGAAATTATGAGTCGTTTTCGATTATCGAATCACTGTAGCAGCCGAGTAAAATTGAACTTCGAAAATCAAATTCGTCTACACTTTTACACCGAAGGTTCTTGGCGGAACGGTTGTAAAATAAAAATTAGTAGCTCAAAACTTGAACTAATGGGAAATTAGGTTTATTTTTACAATGACGTTATAGTGTAAAGATACCCGAAAACAACTCTACAATTGTGATCGTGCAAAGCTTATACAAATAGGGTTAGAAGTTGACAAGACCGGACTGAGGTAAATCCAGAGGGATTTTTTTGTATATGCGCAAATAACTCCGGGAGCTAACGTCACACCGGCCAAGTCAAGTTATATCAAGCGACCGTGCTAAGGGTACCCGTACTCTTAGTACAACTTTTGTACGCTCGCAATAATGTAGTCGTTTTCGAATATCGAAACGTTATTAGGTACATTAAAGTTTAGTGGACCTTATTCAATTGAAGTTATTAAATCTGTTAGCTCTGCACAGAGAGCTGCCTGAACAACTAATGTGTAAAAATTTGAGTTGAGTTACAACTCATGGTCCACTTCACTGTGTTATCCGTTTATGTGTTATGTGTGTACCAACGTTCTTGGTGGAACGATTGTAAACTAAAAAAATGTAGTATAGAATTTTCGACTCTAATACTAGTGTCATTAGTTTTATTTTTCTTTGAAGTTATATTGTTTTGATGCTTGAAAACGTGTCTATGTTGGTGAGCATATAAATCCTATACTAAGGGTATTATTTGCCTGATAAGGTGAATTTTGTTGCAGTGCGAACGGGTGGGCTGTACGGTGGCGACGGTGGCGTGGGCCATGCGCGCGCGCAGCTAAGCGCTCGCCGACCCCCGAGAATGAGCGTGCGCTTGCGGGCAGTGCGCCTGCGCAACGCCGCTCGACCGCGCGCACCATGCTCAACATGAAGCTAAAAGAGCGCCTCGCGCTAGCTCTCAGCGCCTTCCTCGTTCTCTTCACACTGATGCTCGTAGTCGACCTACAGATGGACTATGGAATATCCGGACACAGAATCCCGTTGCATGGGAGGGTCAAAATCGGAGACGACACGGACAAAGGACGATCTGCGTACATTGAATTTCGAAAAAGGTTCCTTCAGAAAAGGTGAGAGTGCCGTGGTTTTTGTTTAAGTTTAATATAGTGTTTGTGTTTGGATATTTTTGGACGAATTGCGGTATGTATTTTTTATTTAGTAGTTACTTATTATAATATACATATTTAAAGTTTGACTGACTATGTATTCGGCGTATATTTCTGAAATTGTCAGTTATTCCTTGTTTTGAATCGTCTATCTTATCAGAAATACGTTGGCCTTTGATATCGGTCACAGTTAAATAATTAAGAATGGCATTTCTCTAAGAAATAATAAGTAGGTACATCTTACCTAATAGTGAATCGTTAATAATTATAATGGACGAAATCAAACGACTTTGAAATGTTCCAAAATTACTTTGACTGGGATTTCGATATTTCTTGTTTAATTAATTATATTTGTTGCGAATAACAATAAATTAATTCTGGATTCTAGTCTTGAATTTTTGTGGTACTTAGTAGGTTACCTTAACCTATATGTGAGGGTAATATCGTGCCGTTATCATATTATGTTTGTGTGTTTGACAGCATCTCCTGAGATACTAAATTTAGGTAGGTAGGTACATACTTAGATATGTTTGCGTAGAACATTATTTGTCGCAAGTAATACTGATTATTAGTGGATTCTGGTCTAGAATTGTTTCTGTTTATAATATTAGTGGGCATTATCTTCCTGTTATCATATGTTTGCGTATTTCACAGCGTCTCCCGAGATAGTAAAACGTACATAAGTAGCGTAGCTACTTAGTTATGTTTTCGTAGAACATATTTTAATGACCTTAATTTGTAATTACTTAATTGTGCGTACCTATTAATATAATCAAAAAACCTTATAGCCTAATGGTTAGGATTTCAGGCTGCTTTTCGCGTAGACCGAGTTCGATCCCCGGCAAGTACTTCTAACTTTTCAAAGTTATGTGTGTTTCAGTCAATCGGATATCGCTTGCTTTAATACCTACCTATAATTTAAAAAAAAAAATGAAAAATAAATAACCGACTTTGTTGTACATCAAAAAAGAAAAAAGTTGATAATGAGAATAAAACGAAAAGTTTATTGAACACCAACAGTACAACTTGTTTTAATACATACATTAGGTAGGTATTGTCATTAGTCACAACAGAATTAATCGCCAGCGAACACACTAAGCTGAGTTTGTTTTGGTGCTAGCTAGATAGTCTTGATATGTCTGTTCTTTATACCGAAAAATCTCAAATGATATTGACGATAGTGTTACATTATAAGTATTACCTGTCGCTTAGTCAAGTCTACAACATTTTTAAGTCGGTGCCGAGTAAAATGTAGAAAATTGCGAGATATATATAGGTCATATACTTAAATAAATAATAATAAATGGATATACTACGACAATACACACATCGCCATATAGCCCCAAAGTAAGCTTGTGTTATGGGTACTAAGATAACTGATGAATATTTTTATGAATAATGTATATAAATTCTTATAATATACAAATAAACACCCAGACACTGAAAAACATTCATGTTCATCAAACAAACATTTTCCAATTGTGGGAATCGAACCCACAGCCTGTACTCAAGAACCAGGGACGCTGCCCACTGCGCCAATCGGCCGTCAAAAATATAGTTGCAATGAAAGTACCTACAAGTAATTTTCTATATTTTACTTGATATTCACATAACCTCCTTCTTTTTGTAAATAATAAATAAATAATATTAAGGTGTTTTTTTTTGCAATATCAAAATAGCAGATTTTTACTATTTGCATAATAAAATGTTTGTCGGTCTGTTACGACTAATCTCCAGAACGGTAGGTCCGGTTTTGAGGGGGCATTCACATGCAGGTAGGAGGATTAAACAGCATAGGAGGGAAATGGGGTTTGAAAGACTGTGAGAGTCCAAAGTTTTCCAAAGTTATCGACATTAAGTTCTTAAGTGTAACCGTAAAAGGATGCCGTCGTACTGACAAGATGTAAAATAAATAAATAAAACACTTTTACCCCCTCTCCCAAAAATTCGTGGTACAGACAGAAAGACAAAAATAAAAGAAATTACAGTTTTGGCTTCAGTATAGATATAAAGTGCCCTTAAAAAAATATTTAAAAAATATCTTCAAAGTTCATAATTCGATCCTTTACAGTTTTAATATATGTTTCGATAGAAGATTTAGAAAGAGTAGGTCTAAACCTTAAAAGGCGTGCATTCTTATGTTTTTCGATATTTCTTAGTAGATTTGCAGTATGGCAAACACGAATAGAGGTTCCATTAAAATTTTCCATTTCCATTTAACTAAACGTAGGTATCAACTTTAGTCTATTTTTAAACCAAACAAGTTATTAGGAATATTTTGTTATTGTAGTAAAAAACCACAATAAATAGATCTTATAAAAATAACTCGAAATAGATCTTATAAAAATAAATCCCTTCCCTTCTATGAATTCTTCAATAACGTTGTTTTATATGCCCATTCGATTAGTTGTAGTTATATAATACCAAAAATAGCATGGCATTTAAAGTCGAGTTTTAAACGACTATATTCTTTTACGATTTTATTAAGTACGAACGTCCCATCTATATTCCTTTTAACTTTATTTTAGATGAAAAGTAATGTAGATAAATAATAAATACTCGAAGCTAAGCATTTTCTACCTGCATATGTTTGTAGTTCGGTCTTTTTGTCCTTTAATCTCTCAAAGTATATTGCATAAATATTAACAACTTCTACATAAGGTAAGTATGCATACCTACTTAAGTCAAAGTCAAAGTCAAAAATATCTTTATTCAAGTAGGCCCACAGGTGGCACTTTTGATGCGTACATAAGAATTACACGGTAGTGAGATGATGGCGATAACCACATTCGTAAACTTAAAACTAAAGCTACGAGGGTTCCAAACGCGTCCCGGTCTAAGAAGAAGCCCACAACAAACTTAGCCGGGTGTTTTTTTTTTTTTTTGTTATCGCCATCTCACAATGTAATTTTAAATTATTAGAAGAGCAACCTGGTTAGAGCAATAATTTACACCCAAGCTTTTTTATCGTTTACGTAGTCCTTTATACTATAATAGGACTTTTCTATAAGCTTACGTTTAATACAAACTTTGAACTTTTTAAGAGACATCTCCAAGATGTCAATTGGTAGTTTATTGTAGAATTGTATGCAATTTCCTTTAAACGAATTATGAATTTTATGTAACCTAGTATATTGCACTGTAAGTTTATTCTTACTTCTAATGTTTAAATTATTGCAGTCACATTTTTTTTTAAATTTAGAAATGTTTTTATGGACGTACATTAAATTTTCAAATATGTACTGACTATACACTGTCATTATTTTAAAATCTTTAAATTTATCTCTCAATGACTCTCTCGGACCCATTTTGTAGATAGAACGAACAGCCCTCTTCTGCAGCACGAAAATAGTGCTAATATCAGCAGCATTACCCCAAAGTAAAATTCCATATGACATAATGCTGTGAAAGTAACTAAAATATACCAGTCTAGCAGTTTCTACGTCGGTCATATGGCGTATCTTCTTTACCGCATAGGCAGCAGAACTAAGCCTGTTCGATAAATTATTTACATGAGGGCCCCATTGAAGTTTAGAATCTAACGTTATTCCTAGAAAAACTGTCGTATCCTCCAGTTTCAGTTCCTCATTATTAAGTAGTACAGTGGTTTTCACGTGTTTAACATTAGGTAAAGTGAATTTTATACACTTGGTTTTTTTTCCGTTAAGAACCAAATTATTAGCTTCAAACCACTGTACCACTTTAGCGAGAGAGTTGTTTACGTCGTCAAAAGCTAGTTCACGTCGATGTCGTCTTATGTATTCGGACTAAACGAAATCGTTTTAGTTAAACTTCTGAACAACGGAAATTCGGCCACTTTAACCTTATCGGCCGTTTGTCACAATCTAAATGAACCTATATCAGAAATTATCTTCATAACATTTATTTTTATCTTCCGTAAACATAGCCTAGTTTGTATAATTTTCTTTCGTAAATAATATAATAGGTATGCCTATAAAAGATTAGGACTGCTCACTGCATATACATTCCACTAAAAATATAAAGATATATACATTTATGTTAGTGTACTCGTATATATAACTGTATATCTTTTTTTTAAAAACAAGAGCAGTGTGTCTCGAAACGTGTGGGGTGGGTATTTTGTTGACTGTATAAAAAGACTCTTCAAAATATTAAACAGTAATTTGTGGGCCGCGACACTTCCGCATGCATTTTTTATGCCTCCGAATTAAAAGGATATAAGTAAATTAAACCTCAGGTGCCTAAAAATTAGTTGATTAAATTATATGAACTCGTAAAGGATGTAGGAAGAGATCTGTCGATGTGGTGACACCTACGTCCCTTTAATCTCCAAGTGCTGGCATATGTTTTGTTTATTGGGAGGCTTCGGCCGGGGCTAGTTGCCATCCTATCGGAAAAGACATCCCACCGATCGTATTCCCGTTCCGGTACGATTCCGCGTAGAAACCGAAGGTTATGGGTATATATATATATATCTAACTACCATACCCCTTACAGGTTATCTCGCTACAATTTTCGACTACATTATTAGATACTTAATAGTACGGATGAGATTGCAGTCAGCGGCGTGCACCTTATATATACCGTACCACTGCGTAACTAAAAGTATAAGATAAGTAATTTCTATCACTCGTATACGAAATAGATTTTCTATTTTGAACCAACTTCAAAATGGAGGAGAAAGGAGAAAAAGAAATCAATTCAGACGTTTTGTTTGTGTTTGTTCAAACATAATTCAATCTGGTCGGTGTCTGGTCTGGTGGGAGGCTATGGCCGTGGCTAGTTACCACATTACCGACATAAACGTGCCGCTAAGCGATTTAGTGTTCCGGTGCGATGTTGCGTAAGATCGATTAAGGATATGACTAACATACTCCCTAACAGGTTAGCCCGCTACCATCTTAGACTGCATCATCACTTACCACCAGTTGAGATTGCAGTCAAAGGCTAACTTGTAGTGGAATAAAAAAAAATAACACCACCATATTGTTTGTATAGATGGATTTGCAAAATTATTTTTTAATGCAAAAGGAGTTTATTCAAAAATAGTTCAATTTAAATTTCAAATAGATCTGATGAATAGTTTCGGGGACAGGTAACGGATTTCTTCAAATTATGACAGCAAATCACTATTGCTAATATCTCATATAATATGCATTGTGTACGTAATCACAAAACATTACTCGAATGGGTTACGCAGATATATTCAGTATATCGGGGCACACCTACATTTTCTATCAAAGTTAGTAGTAGAAGCTAGTTGTAGCTCATAGTATCCAAGCTTTATCATCATCATCATCACCTCCCATTACCGGCCTACTACAGAGCACGGGTCTCCTCCCAAAATGAGAAGCGGTTAGAGCCGTAGTCCACTGCGCTGGCCCAGTGCGGATTGGTGGACTCCACACACCTTCGAGAACTTTATGTAGAGCTCTCAGGCATGCAGGTTTCCTCACGATGTTTTCCTTCACCGTTGTTGCAAGTGATATTTTAATTACTTAAAACGCATATAACTTAGAAAAGTGCTGGGATTAGAACTCGGCCCCTCGGAAGTTAAGTCAAGCTCCTACCCAATGCGGCACCGCTTCAAGCTTTATACAAAAATGTTTTTATTTCAGTTGATATAAATTTCTTATCCTAAGTCGGTTTTTTTGTTAAAAATTGTTCTTGTTTGTCATGTGCTTTATTAATGCGTAACCCGGTCGAACACTCTATGCACGACACCGAGTGGAGTCCCTTTGACTCCACTCGGTGTCGTGCATAACGTATAGTTTAACGTGTTAACGTATAGTTGAAAAAACCTCCCTACACAACAAAAGCATTAGGAGTACTTTGTCAACGTTAAAGCATCAATTACATTTTCAGAGTTTTTACAGAAGGTCTACCCACAGCTTTATATTCATGATATAAAAGTGACAGCTTTTGTAGTAGAACAATATAAAGGAACAATACAATAATTAATTTGTCACCTCGGCTGGGCAAACACGTAGAGTACCTAAACGAAATATGAGTTTGCCACTCAATGCTTTTATGCCATAGAACAATGGCTGAGTACAATCAAAATGTCGTATCTTTACAATGGACTTGCAAACAAAAATCTCAAGAATTATAAATGCAAGGACGGACTTTATTGTTAGAATCAACGATTCCCTAAAAGATTATAAATATTTAAAAAAAAAATTGTTATATGTTATCTATCACTTTTGTGGCTCCCGCGACTTCCTCCGTGTACAATTTCTGATAAGTAAATTTTTTCCATATATTTCCGCTAATCTTCAACAAACCGCGTCGCATCGCCCCCGCATTTTATATCTTCAGTTTCGCTTATCGTTTAGTCGGACTTTTTTTACTGCCGGCCCCTAAAGATCCTAGCGTGATGTTATTAAAGAAGTCTCTTCTAAGAACTGAACTAATAAATTAGCGAAAAGTTGTTTTTTAATTCTATAGTTCTAGAAAGCGTTCAAGGAAACAAACGAAAAACACAAACTCTGAAGCTTTACGTCTTATTCATTAATAAAACTTTGTACAGAAAAAACATTTCCAATATCTAAGATCGTAACGATACTCATTTGACCGATTTTAAATAAAGAGCACGTTCTCAATGTCAATCACATAATATAAAGTCAGTTTTTGAAAATTTAATTAAATTAATTGCTTTCTTATTTTCTTATATTGTAGTAACATACTAAATTCATCTTCAACATTTCCCTTTTTTTTGCTTCAAGATGTATCAAATTAATACTTTACTTTAAAAGCACTTCATGATATACAAATAAGTATTTCATATTTCCATAGTGCATACTAAACTAAAATTAAGTAGACCTTGTAACATCGCTGTAACACTGAAACTTTTAGCTTTTAGGTAGGTACGTAACCTTTGAAATTATGTTATTTTTATAGGTTTACCTCTTGCACTTTGCAAGGTACGATATAATGTACAATATTGTGTATTAAAAAACGAGACACTGATAGAGCGAGTTAGTATATTCTGTTTAAAACAACTTCCTTTGATAAATTTTTGTTTTATTTTGCCGAAACTTTATAATATTCGATATTGAAGTACTGTTCCCAATTATGGTACGGCTCTGCCAAGTATCAGCTTGATGCCCTGAATTCGGTGGATCACCGTGCTAGAAGGCTCATCGGTGACATAATATGCTTCAGTATTTTGAGGAATAGAAGCCTATTACTTTTCACGGTTTAATTAGATGTAGTTTAATTATTATTTAATAAATACTTTACAAATTTACAAATAATCTCAATTTTATTTGAGATTATGAGGCGTGCAATTTTGGATTTTTCAACTATTAATTAATGTTTTTAGCTGAACCATACAATTTGATAAAATAATGAAAATAATATTGTTTCTGAATTCCAAAAAATCATATTTATCTTTGGCCGTCAGAGTTACAATAAAAAGCATAAAGTATTCAATTTATTACTAAATAAAGTTATAGGTTTATCTATTCAAAGTAACATGCAAGTAATTAACACTGAAAAGTCTAAACAAGATCTGTTTCTCCACAGCAATGGCAGCAATGGCTCAAGAGAATACGAGCAGTCAGCTCCGAGTGAAACCAGTGGTAGTGAGGCTGAACCTAGAACACCTGCAACCCCTACTGATCATTTCGAGGACTTACAAAGGATACTTGCACTCCAGCTGCAAGGAAAAGCTGACGATAATCCTGTCGTAGTACCCCCGCATCGAGACTTAAACGTCTTGAGACCGGAAAATCCTACAATCGGTGAAATGGAGGACTTAGAACCTAGGTAAATAAAATAATTTATTTTCTTTACAAAATAATGCTCAATATTTATTTTTTCAATTTGGCCACACCGAGTCGGACTTTGTCGTCGGAGTTTTTTCGCCGCCGTTCTATAGCGACTTTTCCCAAGATTTTATAGCTTTGGATTAGTGTTTGGTAAGGTAGTATCTATATTAAACGGCACATAATTAACTTAAGTTTATATAAAAAAGACCTGTGATTGAAAACTATCAAAAGGTTAAAAACCACTTCCTGTTTGTTTCAAAATATACTACTACTGTTTACTGTTGACTTTATGACGAATTGATTTTCGGATAAGAAAAACAATATTTTAATTAAACAGCCCGAGAAAGGAATTTATTTTCGTTATTAAGGTAGCCTTAATATCGAAAAAAAAATCCTTTGGAGGCTGCATCCTGACAGAGCATGTTTAACTCAACTTGCTAAACGCAATCTGAACAAAAAAAAGAGCTGTAATTGTATAACTCAATGGCTGTTATGATAGATTAAATGGATTTAGGTTAGGAATAGGAGGTCGTTTAGGCAGGCTAGAGCAACACTAGGCGTGTTATATACGACCAAAACCCTAATTTGCGACGTAAAGAAACGGGGACGTCATAAAATAAGAAAATGATAAAACGAATATTACTATATGCATTAGATCAAATAGTTCGCCTGTAATATGTAACACAGAGTGATAATTTGACCAGTGTGTTGAAGAAAAATGAAATTGTATATCTTTTGTACTTTTCAAATGAAAATTCTGTTTTCTATATCTTTATAATTTTTAACGTTTCGCTTCTTTGACTTGAACAATAAAATTCGATGTTTGATGGACCTAAACCATCTATAGTTTAATTTGGTGATGGATGTAAGAAAACCCACTTGGTTGTTCAACGATGACTTTGGATGTCTACATAAAAAAATACAGACAGATTAACAATAACTTCCAACTCCCATAAGAAATGTTTGATGTTGACATCGAATCTTGAAAATTATTTGAAAATCTTTGAATGTAAGTTATTATAGTTTATATTAATAATTAATAATATTTCCTTCTAAAACAAAAATCTATCTTGAATACTCAAACGAAACAATGATTGAATTTAAAAGGCTTAGCCGAATATTTGTAAGGAGTTTTTCAGTGAACTAATTGGCTTAAACCTGTTGAAGTCTTCTTAAGAATCTAAAGAGGAGATACTTCTTGTGTTTAGCAATTATAAAGGAGTTTGTTATTTATTATAGCTATTGTTGCCTGTTGTAGCACAATTTGCACAGAGTAGAGTATTAACGTAAGAGTGGGTTGTAGAGTTGCAAATTTATGAGATTTATTATTTAATGAAAATAGATAAAACCCTATAAAATATTCCGCTAATAGGTTTGTACAAAAATCATTATAATCATCTCGAGCCCATTTTCCACTGCTGACTACATGCCTCATATCTTAAAGGAGGAAGGGATTTGAAGCTTAAGCTCGCCACTTAACGCTAATGCGGGCAGTCGGGCATTTTTATGAAGATTATCACAAGTTAGTGATGATGAACGACAGTTTAACAAATCCGATAACTGGGCTGGAAAAGGGTTGATGATGATAATTATTAATAAGCGTAGATATCAAAGTGGTGTCAAAATTATTCAAACAGGCACTTTTAAAAACTTTTCTCATCGAGCCCCATTTAATGGGCCATTGAGTGGAATATTCCAAAATATAGATACAGTAAAGCTGACTTTAGAACCGTTAAGAAATATTAATTAAAATTGTTCTGCGAAAAACGACTCCAAAAGGACATTACAAGGAAAATTTCGGAAAGTTGTCGACAGCTGACATCCACAAGTAGAATTTATGGAGCGCGGCAAGTCGCCGAATTAAATTGTTAGTTACTTCGTTATTGCTGCAATTAAACTTTGATAAAATGAAAATTGCACTTTAACAGTCAACCGCCCTGTTTCATATGTATTAATTTATATCTTCGACTACTGATAGCCAGCAGCTTCATCTGCTTAGAAATTGTGATATCAAGTAAGACTTTGTGACACACCCGCGATGGATATGTTCGTCCCCAGTAAGCAGTCTAAATACAAGCATAGCTGAAGTAAAAAAGTCTAAATACCTATATATAATTTGAAGAATGAAAATCTATAGTATTTTCTTTCCTTCGGTGGGAGAATTAAAAAAATAATATTTAAAAAAAAATCGCAAAACTTCAACTCCCCACGTATTTAAGTCGCTCGGACCGTGGGTCGTCTGTCAGTCAGCCAGGATAAAGCCTTAATATTTAAAGAAGATAGAAGACAAATAGGCGCGTGCTAAGATCTAATCTTGTCTGATGGAAATCAATGATGACGATGATATATGGGTGCGCGCGCACCTACCACAAAGTATCTAAAATCCTAAGTTATATGAGGCAGGAAATAGACGCCAGAACAGCGCTCCACAACAAAACTTAGTGTTTTGCATCAGAACTGTTAATAAAAATATTAACTAATCTTTGAATGTAAAAATCATGTTCAACATCTATAGAATGTCATACTACAAATAACACATTATTTGGATAAGCCAGAAATAATCGGGAAATCATCATTGCACAAACAAATATAACTTTAATGTCGTCGGGGTCACTTTATATTTTTATTATTATTGTAGAAATAAAAAATATAATTGTGTCTTGGTATGTAACGGAGAAGGCATTATTATTGAAGATATTGAAGTGTCAATTGCAATGAGTTTCAAACTATGGAATAAAGAAAAGCCCTTTTCTAAATTTTTCTAATTTGAATTAACTTTAAATTTTCATTCTATATTTCATCTTCATATTTTATCATTGTGTTAAACTATTAAAAGGTTTGTGAAATAATGAAGAGTTTTTATTAAATTTAGAAGGGTTGCTGATAATTTTAACTATATTAACATTATAAAGATATGTATGTTTTTTAGTACTAGATATCGCATTTATTGAAAAGGTTTATCCGTATCCCTATCCCTACTAATATTATAAATGTCAATGTAAGTTTGTTTGTTACGCTTTCACGCAAAAACTACTTAACCGATCCTCATAAAACTTTGTACACATATTCTTGGAAGTGTTACAAGTAATAGAGGATACTTTTTATCCCCACATTAAGCTCGGTTCCTTTGGGAGAGGGGATGAAAGTGTTTGACGATTTTACATCATAACTCCGACAAATTATAACCGATTTAAATAATTATTTCAGTTCTTATTTCTTTCTTTGTGTAGAGCTGATTTGACAAATCAAACGCAGACGAAGTCGCGGGCGACAGCTAGTATGCTATAAATATGCGTTGGTTTAAAACCCGGGTCGAAGCTAGTCTGTGATGAAATTATAATGCTCTATATATGCTCTGTCCGAAATACAAATTATTTATTTAAGTTGTAGAGCTTGTTTCGAAGTGCTTTGTTATTTTTGCCTGGGATACAATACAAGTATTTCAGTCAGTCATTCTTTATTTTATCAGTTCATTCATCAAAACAACAATAGTATAAATATACTACTTGATCCAATCTGAATTTCATAGGCAATTAATATTGCGAAAGTGAGTTAAATTTGTTCGGTTCAACCGTTCAACCGCTCTTCATGAAATTTGGTATACAAGTAACTTGCGTCCTAGACGGGCATAGGATAATATTGATTCCAGTAAAAATGCAAAGTTACCCGCAAGATTTAATTTGTTTGTTTGTGATAAGTTACTGCATGCATTAATGCATGGGTTTTCCGCTTAGCTTATATTATTGGTGATTTTTTGTATAAAAATTGTTTGTCTCCCATGGCCATCCTGGAGATTCAGTTTAATCTTCATGATCATAAAGGGATCAAAATAAACGCGGATGAAGTCGCGGGCAACAGTCAGTGAATAACAAAAAAAAACTTTTTTTTTTAGCTGAGCAGGGAATTTATGGCCTGTTACGAAGTCAGAAGTATCATTAGCCAACGAAGCATTTTCATAGACTTCAGCCCTTCGCCTTTAGCTTGTGTTAGTATGCGAAACTAAAAATGAAATATCCTACCGTGTTCAATATTGTAAGAATATGAGATTATGTTCGTACTTCCTAAAAGCTGCAGCTTTTCATCCACGAATAACCGTCCCCGAGTACTGAAGTATGCATCAAAACCAAACAGGTTGGTCGCTCAGTAGTTGACGTAATTTCACCAAAGTAAATATTAGACCAAATCTCATAGGACCACGGAGAATGGAATGAAAAAACACCACATACTCGTTCGCTGTTATTCTTTTCTTTGACGGTTTTATTTATAAAATGTATTCGTCATACTAAAGCAAATTTCTGGAAATCTCAATTAATATCCTGGACAACATTTAAATTTATTTCCAATTTAATAATATATAAACAGAAAGAAGATCACTGTATCGTAGTATAGTTGCACGATTGAAATTTATGGGAATTCATAAACTTGATTAATGAGGTCGATAACTTTGATATTCAATAAATTATGTTAAAAAGGGGGTACTAAGCCAATAGGGTTTCATATAATTTATTATAGAGAAAAACTTGTGTGCCATATCTTTTTCTAAAGTTATTACTTTTCGAAAATTTTGTGTACAAAGTTTTCCTTAATCTAAAGGATTTCTCCGCATTTTAATGTATTTTTGTGGATAATCATAATATACAAACTCCTTTGAAAAGTATATTAATTCATGTTTACGATTTGGTTTTACTATGACAATGTTTTTTAAATCTTAATATATACTCATAAACATCAACTTCTTGGAAGGATAAAAAGTTATTCTCCTCATATTTGGGACAAAAATAATAATACATCTTTGTATTAAAAACTAATTTAGTTTTTTTAACCAAAATTCATTAATTATGTATATATTGTTACCGATGAGTTGCCGGGAAATTCCATATTACCTTAATGTTGGGTTTTGCCTACGTTGAGAAACTAAGTATGACGCTGGGTCAAAGATATAGGGATAAAGTTTCGATATTACTATAAAAACGATCATAATATCTCTTACGATGGACTGGTTCTATAATGTAGCAGACAGGGCGACCTTTTTTATCTTGTAAAGCGAATTTCACCAGATTTGCTAGGAATCTTATTTAAAATCCAGTTACGGGGTCGCGTCGAGATAGGCGCGGGCCTTTGACAATAAAACTAAATGGAATGAATGCATGAAGCCATCCTCAAACGTTGCTCAAGATATGACAGGATGTTAAAGCTAAATTCATGTGTTCACAAAAAAGGGTTACTTTTGATATATGAATAAATTTCGGCCATATTCTTGGCTCGTCTAAAGCGAAGTGAAATGGAATGCGCACATTTTTTGCGTTGTTATCTTTTACTGTAAATTTGGCAGATAATTCGACAAATGTTTAGTCTAAATCGTGCAGGATTACTATTTAATCCTTGTGTCATTAATATTAGTTAGTTACTTACGGGTGGAGTTATCTTCAGAAGGTAATCTAAGTCATCGTATAATGTTTAAATTTTTCGTTCATTTCATGTCTTTTTACAAGTTATTTTGTATGGTACAAACTCTCTTCTTCGCGTATGCATTTTTATATACAGATAAAATGTCTGGCGCATACCATTCCGTTGAAGGAAACTGAGTATACATGTGGGGCTTGCAACCAGTAAAAACTATTTATTCCTTGAAAGACCTATAAAGGAAGAATACGGGATTTACTTGCGTATTCACCGCCCCGTCTCATAGTTTTGACCCCTAATCCATGTGTCCCATCGTCAATGGCCTGGTCGCTGCCGAATACTCCTGGGAGGCAAACGCTTACACGACACGCCGCCTTTTCAGACCTGTCATGAGATGGTCACTAACTTCCCGTTAAATTCACCACATGCCTAACCAAAGTAATGGGTATTTTTAAATCACGTTTGGTAACTAGGCACTGTTTTTATTATAGGTCGCTACATTAACCATTACGTTGTTATTCTAATTACGTTTTTAATATTCCTTTGTATTCTTTATGCCAAAGAAATTACATGATTTGAAAAAAAAAACATTTTCTATATCTAGCATAGTATTTTAGAAAACCAGCAACCCCAAAAACTTACTTATGAAGTTCCGTCTTATCGATAAACCAAACTAATTGCCTATTTATTCGTCTCCTTCCAAGGTACAGCACACTCGATGCAAGAGACTGACTTGCAATTTGCTAAGACTAGCATTTGGATTTTATTACTTATATCATTCTAGACTTCTACTCTAGTTCTGAAAATCGAATACACAACAAATTCACCTGCATCCGTATTCAGACAACAATTTGTGTGCCTCGCGATATAGGCCCTAATCCCCAATCGCAGTGCGAGATACAAGCACTAAATTGTGCCCAAAAAATGTAAACTATTACCCGGATCGAGTAAAAGTTGCTACACAATCTATCAAGTTAGCCATTCAGTATTCTAAACGATCATTTGTACTAAATCGAACCCAACGTTTTGAGCTCCCATCCGACACGGAACACAATTCACGCTGAAAGAGAGTCAATAAATTTTATAGCAGCGGCTTGATTTCTAAATGCAGGTTATCGGGGCATGCCACAAATCGAGAATGCTACACGTAGAGACTCCTTAGTATTCAGTTCTGCCCTGCGTCGCGTCGCCTAGAGTCTCACCAGCCTCTGGCAACCAAATCACGTCCACTTATGTGTTCCACGCAGCCAAAACCAACATGCCGCCGGAAAATCTTCCATGTAAATCTCGACATTAACGATCAGGTTTAAGAGAGTGTGCGGGAAATTTAAAGTAGCTTATAGATATTCCGGTGTCCTGTTGAACTGGTTACTTCAATTTTATCAGTTCTTGGTTTGATTTTTTCTAGAATGTTTTTATTGCGTTGTTTATTATTATAAAATTTTACATGCTTTTCATATCACGCCATCTCCGATTGTTTATGGTACGATATCTTTTACCGTGCATGTCTATCTACGCGTTTTTCTGCTTGTCCAGGCCAATCTTTGGTATCCTGAAACGATTTTCGACTGGCCTTTCGTAAGAGGTAGACTTTCGTAGACTTTTTACTGCAGCAGACTGAACTGTTTGCAACGTAACTTTTAAGGAAGACAGGTCTTTTCAAGGGGTGAGACTACTTTATTTCGCGGTAAACGGGATAATAGCAATTCATAGCGCAAACTGCAACTACCTTATTAAAAATGCTAATAATATTTATTAGCATTTTTGCTATGCAGGAATAGAGTAGGTACTATAATAAAAGTTAAAATGAATTTGTAAGCGAACACGTAAATTATAAATACCGTATATTTTGAAGTCGATAACTTTGTGATATAAGAAGACAGGGCAACATTTTTAGAATACCTACCATACCGTACTATTCGTAATATATTTTATTCTTAAGTTAATATTTAATTAAAAGCAAGTTACTCTTGATTTATTTATATCGTCGATAATATGTCAGACCTAATGTAAAAAATTGGTACTGACCCATTTAGGTTAGTGTCAAGGTTATCAATTTGTTATCATAGGCACATACCGCATTACAAATGCGCGAGCGTTGTTGACCAATTTTCTCGCGGACATTTAAATAGTACTCGTAGGTACCTAGATACTTTGGTGAACGAGCTTTCTTGCTCGCTGTCTTTTTCCGTTCTATTTTATATGCAAACATTATAAATAATACATATTTTTGTCCTAATCATATTATAGCGAAAACAATTACTAGAAATATTAATACAAATCCAAAAAGAAAAGAATGTCCTTTCCAAGATTTTCCTCATCAATTGCGTTAATAATTAGATTATATAGTATGTGAGATATTTGAAGACTACCGGGAAAAAGGATATATGTATAAAAATTTAAAATTTTCTTGGTATCGTATCTCCGTCACGAAGATGCAAGCTATCTCTTTGCTTTGCAAGATCGGTTTAGTTGTGCAACCATGTATTTGCCGCAAAGGTTATACTTAAAACGCCTGAGGAACGTTACCCTGGTGCTGTTTTGGAACAAAAAAAAAGCCGGCAAAGTGCGAGTCGGACTCGCGCACGTAGGTTTCTGTACCATTATCGTTTATATAATTCGTTTTCCGTTGTATGGGAGCCCCCATAAAATAATAGGGGCAACTGAAATACATCTTCTGTGAAAATTTAAACCTACTAACACAGTTTTCGAGTTAAGAGATAGACAGACAGATAGATGGACAGACTGTAGTCTTAGTATCAGGGTCCCGTTTTACCCGTTGGGTACGAAAAACTTAAAATGAAAGAAAGTTGTTCCTCTGTCGCCTTTTAAGCCATATCGTGCCAAATTTCCAGCGGTCTTTATTAAAGAAGAAGGAGAAGAAACACTTTATTGCACGTATAACATACAGGAAAGTAAACAGTAAGGAGTATACAGTACACAATATAGACATGCAAAGGCGGCCTTATTGCTGCAAGCAATCTCTTACAGGAAACCTTTGTAGACAGGACTCACAGCAAGAGAACGGCATAGTGCCAAGAGTGTTGACAGATATACATAAATACCAAAATGTATAGATAAAAATACATAGATAATTGAAATAAAAATACATAATATATAAATATAAAAAAAACATGAGTAGATTTATTGAGTGCATTGGTTGAGTCGAACAAACAGACACACTTTCGAGTTAGATAAAAAAAAACTTAGAGCAAAATTTAATTATGCTTGGCTTACGGCTTCACCCTCGATAGCAAGCATTTGACTCTCGGTTTACTCTAAACCATATCGTAACTTTTGTTTTTGTTTCAGTGTAAATGCATCAAATCTGGAGAAGTTCCAGCTGAAAATAGCTCAACACGAGCTGTATGAAGATGGGGAGCTTCTAGTTGGAGCTGTACTCCATGACATGGCCACTGCACCTATATTACACGTAGGTATGTATAAAGAATTATAAGAATTTTATCTATTTTTTGCTTACAAATGGGAAATTCTCACTCAACTCAGACTCAGAAAAAACTAGTTTTATTAAACGGTCGATGTATGCCTAGGAATCTCCTTAGATTACGCGTTATTTAATAAGGCAGTGTGCAAGGTATGCACAGAGTATGCAGATGATATAAAATGATAAAAATCTCCAGCACGAGTCAAATAAAAGTCAGAGTCAGAGTTATAATAAGCCTACCCTTAATTTTTTACTTGTACTGGACATTTTCTTCATTTTATATCATCAGAATATCCTCTATGCACGCGACTGTTAAGGCATAACCTTGTTCATCGTTACTGAAACGGGCATTAGTGTCATCCTATCAATCGCATTAGGCTCAGTCTGTAAAGAGATATTTATTTTGAAGTGTCACGACAAAGTCGCCATTTAAACATCTTGTGGGATCCGATGGATTTCCTGGGCTGAAAGTATTCTTTGTCCGTCTAAAGAAACAGAAGTTATATCAGAAACCCCTTGCAAATGCATCTCGGTATAAAAATTATCCTTTGTCTTAGGGATATAAGCTATCTTATGCCATATTTTATCAATGCCGTTCGAGTCGAAGATAGGTCACAAACAATCTAACAAATAAACCGACAAATCGACACTGTCGAAGTTATAATATTAAGTACCTATAGATTTATAAATTTCATAACGTGTTACTGTTACTATATAGTTATGCAAAATTGCAAAATGTAACAATCACCTAGTAAAACGAGTTATCCAGTTTGTATTAAAATATATCTTTAGATTGTGATACATTGCTGAACTAAATACCAAATGTCACCCACTTGGTAGGGTTTTGGGCACAAAATGTAACGTTTCATATTTCTTGTCTACAAGTAGGCCTGGTATGGTAACAATTTGAAACGCCGGTTATTTTTGTCATCTCCTTCCTTTTACAAGCGGTTTCGAGTGACTCCGTCCACGTGCTTCTTATAAGTAAACGTTTCCCATATAAACTCTAATCCGCCGCAGCCATCCTTACAAAAATCGCGTCACATCTTCTTTTACTCACTTCTCTTACCCATACACATACCAATTAGCAGTTGACAGTATTTTTTTTTACTGCTAATGTTCAAAGGCGTTCACCATAAAATTTAAAAATATTCTGAGCTAGCAACATTCCGCGGGTGCAAAGTGAGACGTGCGCGGGGCGTTTTCACTGTTTTTGGACACAATGCACTGTTTACAATAATGGCTGATTTTATTTATTTATTTATGCACTTTATTTGTACACCACAAATAGAAAAAAAAAACAATGGACACAACGAAAAAAAACTTAAAAAGTAGGATACAAAGGGCGGCCTTATCGCTTAATGAGGATTCTGTATGTTCTTAATTCAATGGCTTTACTTATGGCTAATTTCTTGACTCTAGGCTGGTTGAGTAGGAACTTTTCCAGGCCTAGCAGAATTTTTGCTCGACTCGGTACTTTGTGAGCCGTATTTGAACATGCTCACCACTAGAGCAACGAGACAGTCTACGACCAAACATTAAACTTAATTTCCCTTACAAAAGGCGTATTTCAAATTTCACCAGCCACAATACACCGTCCACCTGCGTGTATACAAAAGCTTAAGCAGGCAGCGAATGTATATTAAATGAAGTTGGGTCTGCAATCAGTAGGGTTAGCCGGGACAATAGTGGCGCACCAATCTCGCCCTTTACTTTCAATTGGAATTTAATATTTAAACCACTTAAATGGATTTCATTGTTAAAACCTCTATCATAGTGAGCCCTATTTTTAGCTGGCCGAGGCAACTAATTATTCTTTAACCGACCAGGCCTATTGAGTTTTCTTAGACAACTTTCGAGTATAGCCTTATTTGTAAATTCATTTGTTGTGAAGGTCGTGCTATAGTAATTTTAATTAATTGTTATTTATCGATTTCATGGCTTGTAAGGTCTCGCTAAGTATATAGTTCGTTCGCTCAAATAGTTACCACCGGCTCATGGAACAAGACAGGTGTCGGCTACTTCAAAGATTAAGAAACGTACCCAATGTACAGTCGTAGTATACATTAGTACGTTGAGATGATGCGTATGTTGGATGGTTCCAGTATTGCCATTATTGAATTTGATGTACTAAATTAGAATTTACCTGTTCTTTTTGGGAGCAAACTCGAATAGTATAGATGAACTATAAGTTTTACGCGGTATTCGTCTGCATCTGGGCTATTCTCTCATCTCATTACTGATCTTAGATATGATATATCTGACTAATGTTTCTGATTAGGTATGACATAAATATATTGTCAGTGACGTAGACGACAAAAATGCAATTTAGGTTTATTGGTTAGCATTGTAAAAAATAACTAGAATATTTAATATGCTCTATTAAAAAAAAAATTGCATTTGCGACAAATAATGAAATATCCCTTGTCATACCCAACCAGCAGTGGAGCAATCATCGAACGCATTGCATTGGGATATGATGGCTGGTCTAAGCTCTATATTCATCTTTCCTATGACAAAGAGAACCTGTTTGTGCTGAGTACATAAGATAATATGATGATTTTGCACTATTATTTGTGTAATAACTGTGTATGTTTTAACTATCGTGTATTAAACTATATAAATATTGTGTTAACAGTTCTTATATTATGTAACTAAACACGGAAATTATTAAAAAAAAATCATGTTCTGAATAATGTGCAGTCTTGTACAATAGATTGAAATAAATCAAAACTATACTAACGGAAGTTTCTGATATCATTCTATAGATTTTAGTTTCTAAACTTCTTTTACGTAAAAAATAATTCATCATTGTATACGCCAAGCAAATTGTACTACAAGTATCATACAAGTGTATTAAACTATACAACGTGTAAATGAGAACCGAAATAATACTTCACAGGCTTTAGAGGTACATTATATACGGTCTCTGAGACTTATCTGTGAAACCGAAAAACTAATCGTTTTTGAGTAAACCATTGCCGAAGTTCCTCCTCCTCTCACTTTATTAGGTAGGTACGCGTCGCGTAACGTAGGTACTGTGCGCGTGTCGGTCTTTTATCTAGAATAGGGTTGTCGTAAGTAAACACTTAGAATATTTTGAATTCGTTAGTATGGAAAAATAAATATACTACTTTTGATTTAATATTTTTATAGGGCAATCACCCTGTAAAAATATTAAATGAAATGTATCTACCTATGCAACCTTAAACATTATTTCCTGATTCCGTTAAACGTTGTATATATTTTAACTAATGCTGTATGTTTTGTTTTAACAGAGCAGAAAGAAGGAGGCACTCAATTGAAGCTCATTATCGACTACCCAAACGGTGTTCAAGCTTTGTTCAAGCCAATGAGGTAAGAGAACTAAAAATAATGCAATTAAATAGTAGATTGTTTAAGCACAACTTGTAATCTTCAAAAAATATTATATATCAAAGTTAAACCCGCGTTAGGTACGTTAATAATCAAAACATGAGCACAGACAGAAGAATATTAAAAATAAAAACTATATCCATCGTAATTTTTAACTAGCGTACCTAAATTAGTTCCTTTTTTGTTGTTGTTTTAACTAATTTAGTCAATTTGTTTATATCAATCAATATCGATGCAGGTGTACGCCATCCTATTTATTTTAGTTTTTAATCTTATAGTTTCTTAAAGAATATTACCTACACACGGAAATTATTAAAAAAATAAAGGTAACTATAACTACGAAAGGTTCTAATATCATTCAATAGATTTTAGCTTCTTAACTTCTTTCACGTAGAAAATAATCCATCGCTGTATACGCCAAGCACATTGTACTACAAGTTTCATACAAGTATGTAAGTTTCGAGTGCTTGTTTCTGAACGACTTGTAGAACTTCTGTCACCTTGTTCAGAGTATGCGTTGGTTCCATTCACCGAACTTCGAGAAGGTTCTTTCGCATGATCGGCTTAGACTTAGAGGCTTGCCACTCTATACTGAACTACGAGAGTTATTGAAGTAAGTGGGGAGTTTTTTCAAAGTTCTTCGTTGAAGCATTGTTCCCGTAATATTGTTGGAACTGGAGCTACAAGTGTGAGGTTGCTTCGCTCCTTCTTATAGAAACTTTAATCGTATTGAAACGTGGAGTAAATAGAAATATTACCTGAAACATAAATGAGCTTTTGAATGTTTTGTATGATACACAGGTATCTTTTCTATAATTTTTATATGGCCTACTCGTAACCACAAGATTTCTTCCTTTCTCACATGAAATTTCACTTCTAGTCACAGAGCTCTTAAGGACCCTGGCAACCAAGGTTGATAGACATGGGTTAAAAAATGTTGCATGCCTTGTGAAGTTAAAGGCGTCTTATCCACTTAACTGCACGTGGGCCAACTGCTTAGTCCGTAAATTTTACTATAAAAAAAATGGAGAGCATACATCCACCACGTTCCAATAAGGGTTAGCGGGTAACGAATTGACAACTCTTACTCGTAGGTAACTATAATTATCGGGTTCTAACTATATTAATAGTGACAGCTTAAAAAAGCTCTAGAGCACAGAGGGTTAAGTTTATATCCAGATTCGAACATCCAAATTTAATCGCTTATCGAACACCTATCACGACTTATAACAGAATGCGTTCATATTATATCATCATCATCAATCATCATCAATTCAACCATTTGACGTCCACAACTGGACATAGGTCTTTTGTAGGGAGTTCCACAATCCACGTTCTCAAGCTCCCAGCGACTCGCTAGATGTCGCCTGTCCACCTCCTCCATATACATAATATATGTTTACTTAATTATGTTAACATATACTTAATATGTTATAGTGTAGATGGGTCATAAAAAAAAAAAGAAATTATATATTTTTATATAATTATCAATAATGGTACATTCGCCAACTTAACCCTAAAGCTAGGAGGATTCCAAATTCGCCCTGGTTTAAGAAGAGCCCACAACAAACTTGGCCGGGATTTTTTTTTTACATTAACAAAAAACCCGACTAGATAGTTAGCGAACACAGCTATCACCGTCACCTCACAATCATTGACACACATGATGTGTATGATCGCTTCATAAGTGGATGTGATAGGCCTACATGAATAAAGAATTTTCGATTGATATATATATAGATATTGTTTTTGAGATTTCTAATAATTCCATAATAAAGGCAACGTTTTTTAGCGCAACAAATCAAGTAAGCTTAAACTCAACATGACCGGTAAATCTAATTGATCGGTCAAGGTCAAGGTTCCGAATGAATATTCATCACAATTTGGTAATAACTGGCTTCAAGCCGGCAATTACGTCCGTGTAAGATTATTTTCTTGCATTACCTTTGAGCCGCTTCACGTCACAATTCAAATAATAAGTATGTGCATGATTCAAATTTTGTTTTTTTTTTTTTTTACTTCAAGTTAGCCCTTGAATGCTGGTAAGTGATTATGCAGTCTAAGATGGTATCCTGTGGCTAACCTGTTAAGGGTATGGCAGTTATAAACCCTATCTAATTGGTTTCTACGCGACATCGTAGCGGAACGTTAAATCGGTAGGGTAGGCCAGTGGATCTTACCAGAGAAAATTAAGTAATTACAAATTCCCAAATTGCGCCTGCCCAGGATCGAACCCGTGACCTCCTTCTTAATACCATAGCACTACCGCAGCGCCGGGGAGGTCATTATAAATATGTGAAGTTTTTTAAATTTTTGAATATTAAAACATTATTTATAACTGTATCACGAAATTTAACACACAGATATCATTGAAAAAGTGTCCTTGACGTCATAAAATATGTGTTACCAAAGAGCTGTTAGAGTAACTATAAACAGATGAACTATGCGTTCAAAATGTGCTTTTAAAGTAGTTTGAATAAAAAAATAAAAATTAAATATAATTTTTTATTAAGTCCAACGAAATAACAGGAATTTCACGCGCACTATATGTTCCGAATGGGAAATTTGTATTTCTAATACCTTACCTTACCTACCATCGCCTTAAAAAAATCGTTTGTAAATGTGAGAAGAGAATTACGACAGAAATTCTAATTTATTTATTGAAACTGATTGACCAGAAAAATGTTGCCCTGTCAAAATTAGTCCATGGTATAAGTTCACACAAAATCCCATGGTAAATCAGTTACTCAATCGAAACGAATAGCATTTTTCTTCCGAGAAAGGAGATTTTTGTGATTTAGATTAGGAAAGTACACCGAAGAGGATGTGGAAAACATTGTAAAGATTAGAAAGTAGCACTGTCGGTATTCGCACACAATAATAAGAGCTATTACCAAGTGACGAACTGACAGACAAAATTATGTGAAAACTTGGTAAAGTAACAGGAACTTTCTGTTGAGAATTTTCACTTATAATTTTCAATTTGATGTTGATAGAAATTCTCTTAAGAATTCTAAAACCTTTCCAAATGGTTAGGGATTGGATAGCAATACCTTTCAACGACTATTAACACTTAGAGTTGGTAACAAAAAAGTATTATTTTAAATTGAAATTAATATCAGGTTAAAAAGGTGCGTCAAAGTCAAAGTTAAAAATATCTTTATTCAAGTAGGCCCATAGGTGGCACTTTTGATGCGTACATTAAATAAGAATAACACGGTAGTGAGATGACGGCGATAACCATATTGGTGAACTTAAAACTAAACCTACGGGGGTTCCAAACACGTCCTGATCTAAGAAGAAGCCCGCAACAAACTTAGCCGGGTGTTTTAAAGGAGGGAGGTAAGTAACTAGCCACGGCCGAATCCTACCAGATGAGACCAGGGAAAATTCCGAATTTCCGAAATTCCCTCCATCCGACCACACATTAAAAAGAAGCCGCAACTATGAGAGGGTTGGCCTCTCATAGTCGGGGCTTCTTTTTACTCACCCAACCTTAAAGACACTGTCACAGAGAATATGAGGAGGCCTAAGCATTCTTCACGACCTTGACGATCAGATCACTACCGACCAAGCTCTCTATCAGTACACGCAACCAACCATTGCACAGCGTCTTCGCGGGCAACAACGAGATTCCCGACTTCTGACGTCATCCGGACGTGAGCACACCACGGCCTCGGAGGCCTGCGTTTTTACCGTCCCAAACCCGGTCGCTGACTGACGATCTGACTTCTTCGAGCTCTAGAGGTCAAACTCTTCCTGGCAGAACCTTACAACGAGGCTCGCAACAAACCCGCGTTACGCTGTTGACACCATTAGGGTTATAGAACTAAGCACAATCCGAAAAAAACAAATTGCCCCTACTGGGGATTAAATTCGGATCTTTCCAGTTATAAGATGATAGCACTCACTACTGCGCCAGGGAGGTCTACAAAACTAGGTAGATAATACTTTGTAACCAATTGGGTTTTTTATGAATTAACTAAGGGTATTGCTAAAAATAAAACATCCAATTTGCTTTCCCGCCAAGTGTAACATGCTAAGATTTATAACAAAAATAATATACTCATGGGTGATCCGGGTGACACCCGCACTATCCGCTATGGGACGATAAATTGCACTTGATAGTAACCCTTCTCTGTGATAGGTTTATAGGTCAAGAGTTTATCGGGGTGTGTGATTACTTAGGGCTGTACTTGGGGTTTCTTTCTTCAAACCATTGTATTGTCGGCCCGTTTCCAATTAATCTTCTGAGGACAAGTCGTTTGAATGCGGTATTTTATTGTTTGAGAAGTAGAGAAAAACAATACTGAGGGAAGTCTCCATACATATTATGATAAAAGGTTTCAATATTTATATTTAGCGAATATTACATACTAGCTGTCCCCGCGAACTTCGTATGTTTTTTTTTTGATGAATGTTATATTTTAATACTTATTATCCTGTTCCAGTCTAATAGGAATCCAAAAAATCAAATGTCATAAAAATTGGTCCAGCCGTTCTTGAGTTATAAATGGTGTAACTAACACAACTTTCTTTTATATACGAGTATATAGATATTAATTAAAGATGAGCTTTGAAAAATCCACGCCGATAATGACACGAATTTTGTTGTGATCAAAGTTCTTAGCTAAACTCTAAGGATAAAAATTAGTTCCGTATTAAATTGTCAAGTTTTAATATATAGCTATCTCTTTCACTGTTTCATTAGTGGAAAAGGACAGCACTTTTAGACTGTAATGAAAAATACTTTTTATGATTGTATGATTAGGTACTCACAATTTTTTTACTACATAAAACTGAATGTTGTAAGGTTTCATTGTTTTCTTATACTACTAAAAGTTAGCCATTGACTGCATTCTTACCAGTATGAATGGTATGACAGTTATAATATAATCGGTTTCTAGTTTCTACGCGGCATCGTACCGGAACGCTAAATCGCTTGGCGGCTCGTCTCTATGATCTATGAGTAGATAGCTATCCACTGCCAACGCCAACCACTAGACCAGACCAGAGAGAATTCAGAAATTATAAATTCCCAAACTTGCCACACCCGTACCCGAGACCTCCCACTTATAATACTTATAGTATATAGCATTCTTTTTATTTTACTGTAATTTACGAAGTTGTAAATTTGTAATTAATTTTATAGTTTAAAAGCTAACCTACATTTTAATATTATACTTCTGCATTCATATGTATTAACGTTAATATGACTAAATGTTTGTATACTCGGTGTATTGGATAGTATAGAGACGTGGTTCATCTTATCACAGATGTCTCACTAATGGACGGAACCGAAAGGATATTAATGTACTGGAGGCGAGATTGTATAAATATGTCGTTGCAATACAATCTTGGTTTATATTATATTATATGTAAACAATTATGATTGTGTTTGCATGTTTTGTAATGCATACTCGTGTCCATCTTCATCTGCGACTTTATTTGACTTTATTTGTCGTGTACTAGGGATAGATTAATAATATTAGAAAAACCATCACATAAAATGTCACGTCGATATGATAATGAAGATGATGAAACAGTATATTATATGTGAATCTCATTCAAAGAGTATGAATTTGAACAAAGTTACCATTTTTATAAATTTAAAATGCATATTAAAATTTTCGGAACCGACAGGATTTGAACCTGCGACTCTCAACAATTAAGCTACGGCTCTCCTACCGTCGATGGTGAAATTAGTATATGCCTTTCACATCAGTCTTATAGCGTCTGTAGCGTCATCTAGTAGGAAACGTTGCAGTCTACAGTCGCTAAAATTGATAATTCCTCCAAGTGTAGGTAAAAACACTAATAACAATTATAAAAAAAGTCTCCATTGTTCGTTAATACAAGCTATTTAAACTTTATTCATGAAGTATATTAGCTCTAATATCTCCCTTTTCATCATTAAGGACTCCTCTCTCTAATAGAATATTAGAGCATAGACTTGCTTTGTGTTGATCGATTATTAAATGAAAAGCCATTATAATACAATAATCTAAATATATAAATAAGAATACTACAACAATACCCACATCGCCATCTAGTCCCAAAGTAAGCGTAGCTTGTGTTTTGGGTACAAAGATGAATAGTATTATGAATAATATACATAAATACTTATAAACACCCAGACACTGATAAACATCCATGTTCATCACACAAACACTTTCCAGTTGCGGGAATCGAACCCACGGCCTTGGACTCAGAAAGCAGTCGACCGTCAAATATTTTAGTGACTGCTGAGTTTAGTTGCTATCCCACCCATCTTTCTATCTTAATACTATATTCCATACATTTAAAGGTTTGTATTCGGTTTTAGAATAGGTAAATTTGCAAATCATTCGACTTTAAACACAAAAGGTGATATAAAAGTAAGATCGAATGAAGCTTTATAAATCGGATGACACCTGTGGCTATATTTCACGTGAATCGCTGCTATCTAACCAGCTTCACGATTTAAGTGCCCTTTTAAACGTTTCGCTTCCGACCTGTTGATAAAGTACATCGTTGAAATTTAGAAGTAACACTATTATATTATTTTGGCGACACCTTTGTTATTTGTGTTGGAATTCTAGGTATAACTTTCTTTATTGTTGTTTTATACATGTATGAATGTAAGTTAATACATCCAGGGACAGAATAAAAACTTTTTTGGTAAAAAACACGGTTTAATACATAAACAGTGATCGTTTCCAACTAGGCTTCAGGCTTGGCAGATTTTGAAGGATAACTCTAACTTACACTTAAATATATAAAGCTGAAGAATATTTTTGTTTATTTATCGCGATGATCTCAGGAACTACTTGTCCGATTTGAAAAATTCTCTCAGTTTTCTTTTGCAACCCAAAAGAGCATAGCATTAATGAAGAATGTTTCAAAATCGGGGTTTTTCTAACTTTTTAGAGTTTCCCGCTAAGTAAACGGTGAAGGAGTCGATAAAAAAATAAGTATGACAAAGTGGTTCCCATTTTAAAGTCCAAAAAAACATTGGGACAGAGTATATCTTTTTTTTAAGGTTGACTTATACGTATACAAAGTCGCGAAGGACCGTTAGTAGAATATATGTACGCGCTAACATCTAATCTGATTCCAAACGATATTGCACAAAATGACTGAATTAATAAAAAAAACATACTACCAATGTTTTTTTAGAGCGAGTTATAACTAGCCGCTGTCGAAGCTGTTTAGCCACTACAGGTAAGCATTTGACTGCAATCTCCTGGTGGTATTTGGTGATGCAGTCTAAGATGGTAGCGGGCCTGTTAGTGTATGGCTACGCTTGGATCACAAAATCATATGGTTGCATGGTAACTAGCCACCGCCAAAGCTAAACTTGCCGCCACCGCCAAAGCTTCCTAACATACTGGACCAAAGAATACTCAGAAATTATTAAAATTCAAAATTGCCTCTGCCGGAGCCCGAACCAACCCAATAATAAGACTGTTGTCTTATTATATTTGCGCTCATAAAACGGCCATAGACATTATTAATACTAGAGCGAATTCATACATTTTAAATTGGCAACTTGACCTTAGCCGGGAATCAAACCCGACATAAATATTAGATAGACGCAGGCGTAACATTGCGGAAATCCATGATATAGTAGTAAATTTTGCTATACTCAGCAAAAAGCAGGAGAATCTGTATGGTGTATTTATATAGAATTCTTCATTGCATTAATGTTATTAACAATTATTCATTGTGAAGTCAACATCTCCTGAGGATGCTCCGGTTTCGAAACGAAACCTACGTAGAGGGTACATTTCCGAAGATCTGTTGGGTGTGGAGTATAAGGATTGAAGAAATTATAAATTAGGTACACCATACAGATTCTCCTACTTTTCGCAGAGTATAGAAAATTAAGCTTAATTTTCTTTTATTTCATAATAAACCCGACAAGCTCCCACCAATGCGCCAGCGAGGTCGTCCTATTATTTTTAGGTACATTTCTTAAATAACTAAGGGCGTTCGGTTAGATTATAAATTCTGCCATATAACGTTAGTAGAAGGTTGAGCTATCGTATTATGAAATTCAACAAGACAATGAGATCTTGCATTTTCTAAAAGGATATTGGATACCGTTCTCTATTTTACTACGTATCAATTTCTCTTTAACATGAACAATATTCGAGTAGCCGAGTAGCATTTTGGGTTACCCTTATAAATGTAAATATGGAACAATATATTTTGGGTTATTTGGGGGATGTTTTCATAAAATCACGACGCAATGATCTTGTCGAAAGCTTTTTATTTTTGTGTCTGATTACGAGTATGATATCTTTAAGTAAAAGAAACCTCATAGTGATAACTCATATCGTACAACGATTAATCGTTTTAGTATCTCTTATTACAACTTAGCACATTATTAACTCAAACATCAATCTATCTGAACTTATAGCACACTTTATTAACTACAAAGAGATAACTTCTTCAATCTTCCCTTGACACTTCTGTCTATACTTTTCTGTACCTCTATTTTTCCCGCCAATTTATATAACCTTTTTGCTCTGGGTTCCTGTCATTTTGAATTCCTACTCCAACTTATACCGACCACAGATTATGCATATTTTAACCAGCCTGAACGAAGATACCTGTTTATCTTTAACCCAATGTACATACAAAGGTAGATTTGCTAACATAAGTTATATCAATATACCTAAGTTTTATTTTATCGTGTGTAATTTTCAGTCATGGTTTTTCCATAATCACATTGCTTATTTTTTATTATTACTATACATTCAGTGGCGTGCATATAGGTGAAATTATTTTTTTATTTGAAAGCGTATAACTTCTATCAAACGTATACATCTGTATACCCTGTGCATACCCTCTATGCACGCCACTGTATATATTATATTAGTGTTAAAAGTTACGGGAGTAGTAGCTATGAAGTCGTTAAGCACGTTTCACTAGATTATCGCGTTTGATATAATAAAATCTATATGCGATCGCAACAGCCGTGCCTTATCTTGTAATCTTTTACTTTTAGGGCTCGTTAAATGATCGATTATCTTTTTTTTTTTGTAGCTAAAATTCTTAAACAGTAGTAGGTATACGATTACAAGATTCTTAAATTATTATCACTTATTACATCATATTTATTATGTTACTGTCGCGTTCGAAAATTTGATAAGGCATAAAAATTCCAAATAATGCGCGAGGGACAAAAGTAAGGCTCGACAAAAAATTAACATTTAAAATTCGTAAACTTTAATGCAGTAGACAGACGGACAAACTACCTATTTTAATTTGAAATGTTTATTTGGCTTATAATTTTATTTATTTGAGAACGATGTTGAAATTTTCATATTATTAAAGCTAGGTATGTTTTAATATAAAATCTTTGTTTTGTTGACAGATTTGCGAGGGATGTACAAACATTGCCGAACCACTTCTATTTTTCGGATTACGAGCGGCATAATGCTGAAATTGCAGCGTTCCATCTCGACAGGTAGCCTTTATTTAAGAAATTTTACAAGACTCTTGCTGTTGCCTGCGACTTCCTCCGGTTTTAGTTAGTTTTTTAACACATCCCGTGGAAAAATTTCGTTTTTACATAATAAAAACTATCTTCGCAAAATCTGCCTCTGTGCAAAATTTTGCTGTAAAGCCGTGCCGTTTAATAGGTAACGAAGGCGTTTAAAAACCCCGGTCATATTACCCCTGTGTCTTTCTGGTTTTATACCAGAGTGTACATTCACACTGTAAAGGATGCAAGCTTTATTCGTGATTCGTTTTACACAGTTAACAACCAAATAACCAAAAATAAACTCACTTGCTCTTCCCGCGGGTTTGTACGAGGCGACTAAGGAATATAACGGAGACCGGGCAGCAGCGTCCTCTATACTTCTACTAAACCTATCGACTGTGATTACCAATCTATCTGTACAGCGTGGTTATAGACAAAGCCTCCCGTTCGGAGAGGTCTTCAGTCCAGCAATGGATTGTTATAGACTATTGACCATGGCACTTTGTCTATGGTCAGTTATTTTGTTGCCTTAAGTATATTTCTATTACAATATAATACGTTAAAGGTAACTGTAATTGTAAACAAATAATTAAATATTTAAAATCCCAAATTATTTTGTAAATGTGAAAGTTCGTGTTTGTGGAGTGGAGTGTATTTAGCATTTAAGTATTGGCTTAGAAGAAAGGCAAAGAAAACATCTTGAGAAAACCTGCATGACTGGAAGGACTCCACAATATTCAACAGCGTGAAAATTCCACCAATCCGCGCTTAAACGGCGTGATAAATTACGGTTTAACCCATTTAATTGTTGTGGGCCATAAACCCATGCTCTGTAGTGGGCCAGTAACAGGTATAGATTTTATAATGATGTCTTGTGTATCTGGACGTTTGATTTCTTCTCGCCACTTTTCCCCTAGGGAATTCTACGCAGATGAAGTCGCTAGAAAAACCTACTACAACAATAAATAACCGCTTGGAAAAGCCATAGATCAAGCAATGAAGTGAAAACTCACTCCACATAACATGTTATTCAAGACTTAACGCTCGAAAAATCTCTTAATGCTCTAAATAAATCGTGAAGTTACGAAACATCAGGTTACCGATTGTTACGGTGTTTAGCACTTAATTAATAAGTAATGTTCCACACGATGTAATAACATACTGCTGACAAACGCGTAGCCAATTATAAGCAGACATCTTAAACTAATTAGGGTTGTCCCATATCTACCATGATTACGCATTTAATGAGCTAGCTTATTAACTTTGGGAAGCAATTTAGATGTGGATAAGGGATACTTAAAATGGACACCTAATTGTTTTTGAAATATCCCTTAAGTTTGTTTATTTAGTAGCTAGATTACATAACATAATTATATTAAAGTTCTGAGCTTGTTTAAGTGGCATATAACCACATACAAAGTCAAAAAGTCAAAGTCAAATATTTATTTATTTAAATAGGCACATAGATGGCACTTTTGATGCGTACATTACATGTTAAATATGACATAGAAGTGAGTTGATAGCGATAACTAAATTCGTCAACTTAAAACTAAAGCTACGAGGGTTCCAGACGCGTCCTGGTCTAAGAAGAAGCCTGCAAGAAACTTAGCCGGTTGTTTTTATTTGTTATCATCATCTCACATTTAAAACTACAGCATCATTTGTTAAGTTTTTTAATGAAGAGATTAAATCCTGGTTGGGCCATATTAATTGTTGGTTATTATAATAGGATCAATGGTTTAACGTGCTCTCTGAACCTCGGAGTGGACAACGTCAAATTCCGACGACGACTACGATTTCCGGTACCAAAAATAACTTCAGGCAAATACCTATTAAAATATTTTCACGGAAAGAATTCAATACCCATAATTTTTAGGCCCAACCAGAGAATCGCACTCAATCCGCTTCGTAGATTCAAATTCTTTACTAAAAAATTGTATTGTTACACCAACGAGACAATTGTTTACAACACAGAGTCTATCAAAAATCTAATACCTACATTGTGTCAATCGTCATAACTATGAATCATACAAATTACTCCGTTCTACGTGACACAAGGTTAAATGGTCCGGATGTAAAGAATTACAACACACTCTTAAATCAGGATACTGGGCTTCCGTCGAGCGATGCCGGTCGTGGGCCGGGTCGTGAATATGACTACCGAGATCTACGACGTCACTGAGGGCGACATCTTGAAGACGTTCTTCGTATCGCCAGCAAACAACTTCTGCTTCCACGGCAAATGCTCGTACTACTGTGATACTGGACACGCAATTTGTGGCAGCCCTGACATGCTGGAGGGAAGTTTTGCCGCATTCTTGCCGACCGCAGATTTGGCTGAGCGTAAGGTGAGATAATCTTAGCTAATGATTATTTTACGGGAGATTCGTTCAAAACAATTCAAAAATCTTTTATTTCTTGTACTGTTAAGAGCTTTACAGAATCTTTTGACACTGTGTCCCTACTGTGTATGTTTGCGCCTTGTTTCTCCCTGTCTGCACTTCACGCCACAGAAATAAGTTCCATTCCAATATTCTGGTTGCCTGGTATTCTTCTACAACTCGCAAAAACAGATAATTTCGGCCTGCAAATTGTGACAATCTCCCATCTAATGGGTTCCCTCAACACTACAATTTGGAGTGTTGCAAAAACTGGTAAACAAATTCCTAGAAATCCTGCAACCCATTTGTAGCTCCTCTGGTGCTGCAGTTATGCTGCATCACTTGAATCAATAACCAACAATTTTCCTGGGGAAATGGCGAAATAATAATAAACGAAGAACGAACGTCATGTAGTGTTGAGTCGACCGTTATTGTTCCGATAGTCGTTACAGTCAATGGTCTTCTCGCAAAAAGCGTCGAGCAACATCTTCAGAAGCTTTCGCTTGGTTGATGGATCAAGGGTCGGATACAGAAGGCAGTAGTCTTTGAAACGACGCGTATTGTAAGGAGGTTCCTCACTCTGGAGCCCTGACCGCCTGCTGCTTAGGCATTCAAAAGCCCCGCAATAAGATGGTGGATGTTTTTTTATTATAAGTAAGCATTGTTAAGAATTTAAAAGCAAAAGAAAGTCAATAAAAAATAGAAAAACAAAAACGAATATTCTTACAGGTGTGGAGACATCCCTGGAGACGGTCGTATCACAAAAGAAGAAAAGCTCAGTGGGAGCTACAATCTGATTATTGTGACACGGTAAGCTTTAATTATTAAAACTAGTAACTCGAAATGAACTTTTAAACCGACAGAAAAAAAGGCGGGGTTTTATTATATAATATATTATATATTTATATTAGTATTTATCTGTTTTTTGGGACGGTATACTTCCCATGGGATCCATTCCCATTTTCATAATGTCAAAATTTGTTTCTGTTTTTGCATTTATCACAAAATATTTTAAATTTTGGAACTTCACTATAATAAGTATTACATTGGTTGCGCTTAGATTTCTTCTTATTCGGGGTTTTGCCAGTATGGCTAATATACAACACGAGATAATTCGGGTACAGAACTCTGAATGTTTAAGTGAATAAAGATACTACTTACATTGAAATTAGTGAGTTGAGTTTTAAGGAACCGAACATACAGCCTAAGCCATTTAAGTCCACTAGCGCTAAGAAAGAAAATAGTAATAAGCCAAACAGATTACACAACATAAGTGCCGCATTAGTGTGTATAGTAAAAAAGTTTAAGTTATAGGGATAAAAATGTAATGTATTTTTATAAATCTCTTATTTTAGGTACGCACTACCCCACCCTATGATTCGGGTCGTCGTTTGCTGGACCTGATGGATATGTCTATATTTGATTTTCTTACTGGAAACATGGATAGGCATCATTATGAGACGTTCAAGTTAGTACAATATTTGATTACGTAGATTTCTTTTTCATAAATTTAATTTATGTGCTAATAAAATCATCACTGCACACACCCACACATGCACTCAGAATGTGAAGGGTCTAGGCCGCAGGTAGTCCACCACACTGGCTAAGACCAGATTGGTAGACGCCATACGCCTTAAAAAATGTTATGGAGAACTCTCAAGTTCTCTAACCTGCATGCAGGTTTCCTTCAACAACTTGTTGAATAGACACTAAAATAACATATTTTTTGTATTACAGAATGTTCGGCAACGATACATTCACATTGCACTTGGATCAAGGACGCGCTTTTGGAAAAGCCTTTCACGATGAATTGAGTATACTTGCGCCATTGCTACAATGTTGTCTTGTAAGGCACACTACGCTGGCCGTATTATTAAAGTAAGAAATGTTATTACATTGACTATTTTTTTTTTTAAAGAATCATAAAAGGCAGCCTTATCTCCTAGTTGCGATATCTGCCAGGATTCGGAAAATATGATAAAACATAAAAGGTTATCTTGAATTATTATAAACATACATTCGAATAACTACGTATGAATACTTACACAGCAATTTATCACTATGAAAAGAATAACCTATTAAAATGGCCGCATGAAATATGAAATTTATTTAACACCGACAGCAGAGAACCCAGTAAATCCAATCGTGTTTTTAAACCTTTCAGGAACACACTGAAATATACGCACAGAATTTCATCCAACACGGTCAAGCAGTTTAGATAACCAATATACGTACCGAAGATTTATATTCATCAAGATTTTATATCTATTATATACCACTAGTAAATAGTTTAAAATAATAAGTTATACATATAAGTTACACTTTACTTGAAGAATTATATTATTCTCCTTAACTACTGTTCTGTTCCACAGGTTCCACAACGGTGTTCCTCTTTCGAAAGTTCTACAGGAATCACTGAAATATGATCCCGTGGCCCCCATCCTCTGGGAGCCGCATCTTTCAGCAATAGACAGACGAATAGTTACAGTGTTGGACGCCATTAGAAAATGTATAGAGAAATCAGAAACCCCATTGCAAAATGAGGTAAATGATTTTATATGACCGTAAATCGTGATTGAACTTTTTGAGGATCGAAATATTGAAGAACGTGATAACAATGTGATATGCAGTGTTATGGGGTGTCCTAGAATAAGGGAAGGTGCAATTTGTAATCATGACTTACTAGTCCAACTCTCTTGTATTCCTGCCTTAGATAAGAGAGATGTAAATGCAACGGTTGCAGGTCTTTGGTTCAGAAAGACTATTAGAATTAAGATTTTGTGCCAAAGATTGTCCAAATGAAATCTTGAAATGTATTCAGCAATTATAACCATTCCACTGAATTATATCGAGCCATGATGTATGCCAAAAAAAAGTAAAAAAAAATGTTTGTACAAATCAGTTAAACCGTCAGTATAACAGATTAAGTGTGTGCTTATTCGTAAGTTTAGTTTTAATTTATTTTGTGTATATTTTGAAAGTCTCATGTAGCAATCAGATTACTTGGCTTATTAAGTCTTGGCTTTGTTTCAGCAGCAGAAATGCGTTTGTTTCTGATTAAATATTATATCTGCTGTTGCTTATGTCAATTATCTTTAACTTGTTGCCTTAGCTGGACTAAGAGGCATTGTATTTTAGAAATCGTGGGCTTATATTAAAAACACGCACTGTTTGTAAAAGTAATAGTACTCTTAATAAATGACCAGTACATTTGTGAACTTTGTGATTTGTCCTATTAACTGCAGTTTTAGAATTTTCTCGATCAGTATTTGAAACAATCGAGATTCTTTAGGTTTTATTTTAGGGTTTTGTTACACAAGGCCTTTTAAGTGACTTACAGTCTTTTCAACATGTATGGCGTCAAAAGTTTCTTGCAATGTTCCTGCTGTACTAATAATAATCATTGTTTATTAAGGTACAATAAAGTCGGTATCCCCTTGATATGTAGTGATAATTTTTGTATTCGTTCTGTCAGAACAATAAAGTCATAAGATTTTTCTTGTTTATGT
Source organism: Pararge aegeria (assembly GCF_905163445.1). NCBI lineage: Eukaryota > Metazoa > Arthropoda > Insecta > Lepidoptera > Nymphalidae > Pararge > Pararge aegeria. The sequence continues at coordinate 6,354,294 of NC_053193.1, forward strand.
AATATTATAAAGGATTTTTCAGTAAGATTGCTTACATTAAATAAAAACTTTAAACTTATCAAAATACTTTTAAATTAATACTTATTTTACTAAGCAAAGTAATTTATATTATGATAGTAATATTAAATTAAACATCAACTACGTTAATTCACACAGCGTTGCAATTAAACTCAATTTAGATTAAATCTGTCATATGCCGTAAAATTGAGCTTTGATAAAAACTTAAAAGGTCTTTAAAATTCAGGACTATTAACTTGTTTCCATAGAAAGTGCAAAACGAATCTGTAAATAATAAGTAAAATGCAATTATATTTAGTTATAATATTTAAGTTTAAGGCAATCCACTTTTCGTTGTGAATCTGTTACCATAGCTCGAAGCTCAAGAAGACACATATCATATAGTTGAGCAGTAATAACTGCAAGTGATATTTATATATAGATACCTTCAAGGTAAAAACAGATAGCTCCTATGTACGCATTAATTGTAGCGCTTTATGGCTTAAACAGACACTTATAGTATGCTCACTCATACATTCCGCGTTGCGTCATCCTGCTATTCCATAATTCCAGGACCTTATTCGGTAACTTTTTGCTTTGTAATTCTAAAAAACTACCGTAACCACGTATATTTTGTACGTGGCAACGGTTCTATCTGGTTTGGTTTGACTACCTGTCAAAAAAGTTACATAAATCTTACTGATAACCTTGAAATGGTACAGAGGATCTTTTTTGCTCCTCGATCGCATAAGTAGCGTAGTTAAGAACTCACTTGGACACTAGTGAAACGGTCGTCCATAGGTGGATAAAAATGTACACGCTCTAGTAGCAATGTTTTTAAACTCTTCGATGGAAAAATCAATAATCAATCAAAAGCGCTAGTAGACTATATACTAGCGCTTCCCCATGATTTAGCTCGTGTACAATTTCTGATACATATATATTTTTCCCATTCAAACTTTCATCCGCTCGTCTACACAAATGTACCCCGACCCACTGTGTGCTGTTTCTTCGCTTGCTTGGCTCCTAGTACTAAGGAGCGTAGCGAAGTTATGTTAATAGTTAATATTTAAACTTTCTCTAGAATTGGGCTATCTAATTAAACAAAAGAAACCTTGAAGTCGAAAGATAAGCGCATTGAAACAAGAAAACAAAGTTTTCTGCTTGTGTTCTTGTAGATAGATATTGAAGTTTGTATATTAAAAGACATCAGTAGTAAAGTTATGGATAGGGATACATCGTGTGATATTTTGGACTCTGGTCTGATTACTGATTATAGTTGCGATATAAAATGAGTTTAAATTAATTAAGTAACATAATATATTAATGGAGTGCATTGCTCTGCATACTTTGCGTACATATCGTGCATAGGACCAGTCTGTCATAACCTGCATTGTCCATCTATGTTGTGTTAATTTTATACCTAAGTTTTAATATTAATGCGACCATTATCGTTCCTGTTTCTGGAATTATCTTTATTTATATTAATATTTTGTTTTAAAGTATATGTTTCTCGCAGCTGATCTCAGGAAGAATCGCTTATCATTTTGGATTATTATTTATTACAGATATTTTTTAAATATATATTCAAAAGTTTTTCACATAATATATTGATAATGCTTGTATACCTATTTACATTTCAAATGACTTTGGTAATATTTACTTAAATTAAATACTTGATTTAAATTACGTATAAAGCGTGGCTGGGCAGTAGTTGTGAGGCTTGTGTATTGCAACATTTTGAAAATTGATTACTTGCCAAAGATGTGTTAAAGAAAATGTTGTATAGGATAATTTGTCGCTACTGTAACGCGTGTTTCTGTTGATTGTTAATAAATTGTAAGAAATTTAATATTATCGTTTTATTTATTTGTATGTATTCAGCATCTATCATCATCCGTAGCTTTTAAACGTTCCACTGCTGGGTGCAGGCCTCGTCTCTCATAGAAGGAACGGTTTTGAGCCTATACCTCGCGCTGATCCAATGAGGGTTGGTTTTAACGACTATTATCACGAACAAGTGGTAATAACAGGGACCGATGGCTTAAAAAGCTTGACATAAAAATTCTACAGAAAATACACAAATACCGAAATTTGTGGTCCGAACCGGGATTAGAACCCAGGAGTTGGACATGCTAACCACTAGATCAACGAGGGCGTATTTGTATGTATTAGCATAGAACAAAAAAAGGAGAACTACTGTACCGTTTGACGACTGATTACGCGGTAAATGCTGACTTCGTTCGACAGCGAACTGAATCCTAGACGGCGTTATGAAGGTGCATAGGTCAGTAACTACCGAGGCCAGTAAGAATCGTAACTCCCCCTTAAATTGCTTATTCTTGGCGGCTTCGTCAGACTTTTGTCTATGCTATTAGTTTTTTCTCGAATAGCTATTTCATCATCATCATCGGCCAATGAATAACCGGACTGACTTAGTTCATCATATAAATCCATTACGAGTCCACTACAGGGCACGGGTCTCCAATCCAAATAAGAAGGGTTTAGGCTGTAGTTCACCACGCTGGCTAAATGCTTATTACGCGACTTCACACGAACGTGAGAGCATTCAGGCATACAGGTTTTATCATGATATTTACCTTCAGCGACAAAGCAAGTGATATTTAATAACTTAAAACCCACGTAACTTAAAAAAATGAGAGTTGCGTGCCGCCGGACTCCAAGCGAAAGGAAAGCTGAAGTCCTCACCTAGGCTATCATCGCCTTTTTTTTCTTACACATGTAGGTTTGGACCTACACATTTAATAGTCCTGGGTGAATGGAATTTGAGATCACAAGTGGTCTGAGTGGGGGATTTAACGGTTGATTCTTCATTTTTCTATCTGGCGCCGGGAAGTCAGCAGCTTGATGTGGCCTAGGCGAAACTGGCTCACAGCGAGCGTTCTCCCGGGACGTTGCACACGCTGATTCTTTGGACAGCTAATCGAGAGCTCTACCATCTGAGACTTTATCATTACTTGTTACCAGGTGAGATTGCGTTCGATGGCTAACTTGTGCAGGATAAAAAAAAGCTTATAAGATAAAATATGTAAAACAAAGGCTTTTCGCGGGTTACGCATCCCCTTGACGTAATCTCATAAAGGTCATATAAAACTGAAGAAACACAAAGATATGGCGACCGCCATAAAAACGAATATAAATTGCTGAATATTTGCTATCAACTTTTATGCTATGTTGCATATTCATAAAATTATTTTCTGTTTATTTTTACTGCTTAGGCTGAAATAGCTATTGTTTGTTTATATTTTTTTACACAATTTACATTTTTTTTAGCCTGAAGCAGCAACTGATATCCGTACTAATATCATAAATGCGAATGTGTCTCTGTTTGTTTGTTTGTTGCCCATGTCGGGCTCAAACATTAAACTTATCATGATGAAATTATGAAAATTAAGCTTAATTTACTTTGCGGAAATCCATAATATATTATGAAAATTAAGCTTAATTTTCATAATATATTATGGATTTCCGCAAAGTAACGCCTGCTTCTATCCAATGATGAAAATTGGCACACATGTTGTTCTGCCGCAAAGAAGCAGCACTGTTCGCGGAATATAGCAAATTAAGCTTAATTTTCATAATATATTATGGATTTCCGAAAACTAACGCCTGCTTCTATCCAATGATGAAAAATAGCACACATGTTGTTCTGCCGCAAAGACGCAGCACTGTTCGCGGAGTATAGCAAATTAAGCTCAATTTTCATAATAAATAAATAAATAAATATACTGCGACAATACACACATCGCCATCTAGCCCCAAAGTAAGCGTAGCTTGTGTTATGAGTACTGAGATAGCTGATGAATATTTTTTTATGAATATAATACACATAAATACTTATAATATACAGATAAACACCCAGACACTGAAAAACATTCATGTTCATCACACAATCATTTTCCAGTTGTGGTAATCGAACCCACGACCTTGGACTCAGAAAGCAGGGTCGTTGCCCACTGCGCCACTCGGCCGTCTATATATAATGGAATATATTATGGATTTCCGCAAAGTAACGCCTGCTTCTATCCAATGATGAAAATTGGCATACATGTTGTTCTGCCGCAAAGAAGCAGCACTGTTCGTGGAGTATAGCAAAATAAGCTTAATTTTCATAATATATTATGGATTTCCGCAAAGTAACGCCTGCTTCTATCCAATGATGAAAACTGGCACACATGTTGTTCTGCCGCAAAGGAGCATTGCTGTTGCCCAGCAATATTGTTGTGCTCCGTTCTCAGGAGTTGTCGGTGTGATTACAGGCCCATGAGGCTTAACACCTACGCCTCAGGTTGATGGGCATGGTGGCACTATGTAGGACGTGTTTCTTGCATGCCCTCCAAAGAGTTGTGTTTATAGGCGATAGTTCGACGTCGTCGTTCTGCGTTCGTCAATTATCTATACTTATAATAAAACTGTAACTGGAAGATTTCTATACATTCAATATATTTTGTAAATTTTGACCGGGGGATGCTTTATAATCGATACCGAGTCCAAAATAGATTTTTATTTAATTTTTGTCTGTCTGTCTCAAACAAAATAATGGTAGTTGATATTCCGCTTAAACATATAGGCTTCTTTTTATTCCTATAGAAATTTTTATCATATTTAATATTATCGTTTTATTTATTTGTATGTATTCAGCATCTATCATCATCCGTAGCTTTTAAACGTTCCACTGCTGGGTGCAGGCCTCGTCTCTCATAGAAGGAACGGTTTTGAGCCTATACCTCGCGCTGATCCAATGAGGGTTGGTTTTAACGACTATTATCACGAACAAGTGGTAATAACAGGGACCGATGGCTTAAAAAGCTTGACATAAAAATTCTACAGAAAATACACAAATACCGAAATTTGTGGTCCGAACCGGGATTAGAACCCAGGAGTTGGACATGCTAACCACTAGATCAACGAGGGCGTATTTGTATGTATTAGCATAGAACAAAAAAAGGAGAACTACTGTACCGTTTGACGACTGATTACGCGGTAAATGCTGACTTCGTTCGACAGCGAACTGAATCCTAGACGGCGTTATGAAGGTGCATAGGTCAGTAACTACCGAGGCCAGTAAGAATCGTAACTCCCCCTTAAATTGCTTATTCTTGGCGGCTTCGTCAGACTTTTGTCTATGCTATTAGTTTTTTCTCGAATAGCTATTTCATCATCATCATCGGCCAATGAATAACCGGACTGACTTAGTTCATCATATAAATCCATTACGAGTCCACTACAGGGCACGGGTCTCCAATCCAAATAAGAAGGGTTTAGGCTGTAGTTCACCACGCTGGCTAAATGCTTATTACGCGACTTCACACGAACGTGAGAGCATTCAGGCATACAGGTTTTATCATGATATTTACCTTCAGCGACAAAGCAAGTGATATTTAATAACTTAAAACCCACGTAACTTAAAAAAATGAGAGTTGCGTGCCGCCGGACTCCAAGCGAAAGGAAAGCTGAAGTCCTCACCTAGGCTATCATCGCCTTTTTTTTCTTACACATGTAGGTTTGGACCTACACATTTAATAGTCCTGGGTGAATGGAATTTGAGATCACAAGTGGTCTGAGTGGGGGATTTAACGGTTGATTCTTCATTTTTCTATCTGGCGCCGGGAAGTCAGCAGCTTGATGTGGCCTAGGCGAAACTGGCTCACAGCGAGCGTTCTCCCGGGACGTTGCACACGCTGATTCTTTGGACAGCTAATCGAGAGCTCTACCATCTGAGACTTTATCATTACTTGTTACCAGGTGAGATTGCGTTCGATGGCTAACTTGTGCAGGATAAAAAAAAGCTTATAAGATAAAATATGTAAAACAAAGGCTTTTCGCGGGTTACGCATCCCCTTGACGTAATCTCATAAAGGTCATATAAAACTGAAGAAACACAAAGATATGGCGACCGCCATAAAAACGAATATAAATTGCTGAATATTTGCTATCAACTTTTATGCTATGTTGCATATTCATAAAATTATTTTCTGTTTATTTTTACTGCTTAGGCTGAAATAGCTATTGTTTGTTTATATTTTTTTACACAATTTACATTTTTTTTAGCCTGAAGCAGCAACTGATATCCGTACTAATATCATAAATGCGAATGTGTCTCTGTTTGTTTGTTTGTTGCCCATGTCGGGCTCAAACATTAAACTTATCATGATGAAATTATGAAAATTAAGCTTAATTTACTTTGCGGAAATCCATAATATATTATGAAAATTAAGCTTAATTTTCATAATATATTATGGATTTCCGCAAAGTAACGCCTGCTTCTATCCAATGATGAAAATTGGCACACATGTTGTTCTGCCGCAAAGAAGCAGCACTGTTCGCGGAATATAGCAAATTAAGCTTAATTTTCATAATATATTATGGATTTCCGAAAACTAACGCCTGCTTCTATCCAATGATGAAAAATAGCACACATGTTGTTCTGCCGCAAAGACGCAGCACTGTTCGCGGAGTATAGCAAATTAAGCTCAATTTTCATAATAAATAAATAAATAAATATACTGCGACAATACACACATCGCCATCTAGCCCCAAAGTAAGCGTAGCTTGTGTTATGAGTACTGAGATAGCTGATGAATATTTTTTTATGAATATAATACACATAAATACTTATAATATACAGATAAACACCCAGACACTGAAAAACATTCATGTTCATCACACAATCATTTTCCAGTTGTGGTAATCGAACCCACGACCTTGGACTCAGAAAGCAGGGTCGTTGCCCACTGCGCCACTCGGCCGTCTATATATAATGGAATATATTATGGATTTCCGCAAAGTAACGCCTGCTTCTATCCAATGATGAAAATTGGCATACATGTTGTTCTGCCGCAAAGAAGCAGCACTGTTCGTGGAGTATAGCAAAATAAGCTTAATTTTCATAATATATTATGGATTTCCGCAAAGTAACGCCTGCTTCTATCCAATGATGAAAACTGGCACACATGTTGTTCTGCCGCAAAGGAGCATTGCTGTTGCCCAGCAATATTGTTGTGCTCCGTTCTCAGGAGTTGTCGGTGTGATTACAGGCCCATGAGGCTTAACACCTACGCCTCAGGTTGATGGGCATGGTGGCACTATGTAGGACGTGTTTCTTGCATGCCCTCCAAAGAGTTGTGTTTATAGGCGATAGTTCGACGTCGTCGTTCTGCGTTCGTCAATTATCTATACTTATAATAAAACTGTAACTGGAAGATTTCTATACATTCAATATATTTTGTAAATTTTGACCGGGGGATGCTTTATAATCGATACCGAGTCCAAAATAGATTTTTATTTAATTTTTGTCTGTCTGTCTCAAACAAAATAATGGTAGTTGATATTCCGCTTAAACATATAGGCTTCTTTTTATTCCTATAGAAATTTTTATCATATTTAATATTATCGTTTTATTTATTTGTATGTATTCAGCATCTATCATCATCCGTAGCTTTTAAACGTTCCACTGCTGGGTGCAGGCCTCGTCTCTCATAGAAGGAACGGTTTTGAGCCTATACCTCGCGCTGATCCAATGAGGGTTGGTTTTAACGACTATTATCACGAACAAGTGGTAATAACAGGGACCGATGGCTTAAAAAGCTTGACATAAAAATTCTACAGAAAATACACAAATACCGAAATTTGTGGTCCGAACCGGGATTAGAACCCAGGAGTTGGACATGCTAACCACTAGATCAACGAGGGCGTATTTGTATGTATTAGCATAGAACAAAAAAAGGAGAACTACTGTACCGTTTGACGACTGATTACGCGGTAAATGCTGACTTCGTTCGACAGCGAACTGAATCCTAGACGGCGTTATGAAGGTGCATAGGTCAGTAACTACCGAGGCCAGTAAGAATCGTAACTCCCCCTTAAATTGCTTATTCTTGGCGGCTTCGTCAGACTTTTGTCTATGCTATTAGTTTTTTCTCGAATAGCTATTTCATCATCATCATCGGCCAATGAATAACCGGACTGACTTAGTTCATCATATAAATCCATTACGAGTCCACTACAGGGCACGGGTCTCCAATCCAAATAAGAAGGGTTTAGGCTGTAGTTCACCACGCTGGCTAAATGCTTATTACGCGACTTCACACGAACGTGAGAGCATTCAGGCATACAGGTTTTATCATGATATTTACCTTCAGCGACAAAGCAAGTGATATTTAATAACTTAAAACCCACGTAACTTAAAAAAATGAGAGTTGCGTGCCGCCGGACTCCAAGCGAAAGGAAAGCTGAAGTCCTCACCTAGGCTATCATCGCCTTTTTTTTCTTACACATGTAGGTTTGGACCTACACATTTAATAGTCCTGGGTGAATGGAATTTGAGATCACAAGTGGTCTGAGTGGGGGATTTAACGGTTGATTCTTCATTTTTCTATCTGGCGCCGGGAAGTCAGCAGCTTGATGTGGCCTAGGCGAAACTGGCTCACAGCGAGCGTTCTCCCGGGACGTTGCACACGCTGATTCTTTGGACAGCTAATCGAGAGCTCTACCATCTGAGACTTTATCATTACTTGTTACCAGGTGAGATTGCGTTCGATGGCTAACTTGTGCAGGATAAAAAAAAGCTTATAAGATAAAATATGTAAAACAAAGGCTTTTCGCGGGTTACGCATCCCCTTGACGTAATCTCATAAAGGTCATATAAAACTGAAGAAACACAAAGATATGGCGACCGCCATAAAAACGAATATAAATTGCTGAATATTTGCTATCAACTTTTATGCTATGTTGCATATTCATAAAATTATTTTCTGTTTATTTTTACTGCTTAGGCTGAAATAGCTATTGTTTGTTTATATTTTTTTACACAATTTACTTTTTTTTTAGCCTGAAGCAGCAACTGATATCCGTACTAATATCATAAATGCGAATGTGTCTCTGTTTGTTTGTTTGTTGCCCATGTCGGGCTCAAACATTAAACTTATCATGATGAAATTATGAAAATTAAGCTTAATTTACTTTGCGGAAATCCATAATATATTATGAAAATTAAGCTTAATTTTCATAATATATTATGGATTTCCGCAAAGTAACGCCTGCTTCTATCCAATGATGAAAATTGGCACACATGTTGTTCTGCCGCAAAGAAGCAGCACTGTTCGCGGAATATAGCAAATTAAGCTTAATTTTCATAATATATTATGGATTTCCGAAAACTAACGCCTGCTTCTATCCAATGATGAAAAATAGCACACATGTTGTTCTGCCGCAAAGACGCAGCACTGTTCGCGGAGTATAGCAAATTAAGCTCAATTTTCATAATAAATAAATAAATAAATATACTGCGACAATACACACATCGCCATCTAGCCCCAAAGTAAGCGTAGCTTGTGTTATGAGTACTGAGATAGCTGATGAATATTTTTTTATGAATATAATACACATAAATACTTATAATATACAGATAAACACCCAGACACTGAAAAACATTCATGTTCATCACACAATCATTTTCCAGTTGTGGTAATCGAACCCACGACCTTGGACTCAGAAAGCAGGGTCGTTGCCCACTGCGCCACTCGGCCGTCTATATATAATGGAATATATTATGGATTTCCGCAAAGTAACGCCTGCTTCTATCCAATGATGAAAATTGGCATACATGTTGTTCTGCCGCAAAGAAGCAGCACTGTTCGTGGAGTATAGCAAAATAAGCTTAATTTTCATAATATATTATGGATTTCCGCAAAGTAACGCCTGCTTCTATCCAATGATGAAAACTGGCACACATGTTGTTCTGCCGCAAAGGAGCATTGCTGTTGCCCAGCAATATTGTTGTGCTCCGTTCTCAGGAGTTGTCGGTGTGATTACAGGCCCATGAGGCTTAACACCTACGCCTCAGGTTGATGGGCATGGTGGCACTATGTAGGACGTGTTTCTTGCATGCCCTCCAAAGAGTTGTGTTTATAGGCGATAGTTCGACGTCGTCGTTCTGCGTTCGTCAATTATCTATACTTATAATAAAACTGTAACTGGAAGATTTCTATACATTCAATATATTTTGTAAATTTTGACCGGGGGATGCTTTATAATCGATACCGAGTCCAAAATAGATTTTTATTTAATTTTTGTCTGTCTGTCTCAAACAAAATAATGGTAGTTGATATTCCGCTTAAACATATAGGCTTCTTTTTATTCCTATAGAAATTTTTATCAATTTTACATCATAGCGCCGTTAAATTTGAATCGATTTTAATATTTTTTTCTTTTATTTGAAAGTGTTTACTATCAAGCATGTATTGTCTTATTTTTATAAAGATCTGATAAATATTGTCGGAGATAAAGAACATAACTCCTCACAAATAACTGTTAGTCGCACCGGCATATGGGACAACGATCGAATGCATGCGTACCTACTAATATTATAAATGCGAAAGTCTGTGAGTATGGATGTATGGATGAATGTATATATGTATCAACTAAAATTCCACGTAAAATAAGGTACATAGCTACTTACGATGATTATGATGTAAGCATAAGATATATTCTAGCTTCTCGATTGACTCATACGCGGAAGAAGTCGCGGGGGTCCGCTAGTCAAGTAATAAAAACATAACTCTAAAAAGTTAAACATACCTGAGCCGGGACCTAACTCGAAGAGAAGGTTGGCCAAAGTTTTAGTAACTTAGCTATCAATGCTTTTAGGCTGTTAAGACTTAAAACAGATATCTTAAAATAATATTAACACATTGAGGTAATTATTGTAATTAAAATTCGATTTCGTCCCTATCTAAGGGAAATCGGGGTAAAACTTAAGAAAACAAGAGGTAATCTGGAAAACTTCATTTAAATTTGTAGGTAATTACAGAGATAGGGTTGTAAGTTTTCAATGTAAGTTATAGGTATAATATGTAGCTTCAATACGGACGAAGATAGGTTATTTTTTCATTAAAAAAAAAGTTTCGAACACTAATTCAAAATAGGCCTAAATGGCAAATCGAATAGAATAAGGAATAAAATAATCAACGAGAAGAATTTAATTCCTGTTTAGTGAGAACCGGATATAAATTTTTTAAACGAGCTTAAATTTTCTACTTACCTGTCAAAGTCAAAGTCAAATATTTCTTTATTTAAATAGGCACATATATGGCACTGTTGATGCGTACATTACATGTAACATAGAAGTGAGTTGATGGCGATAACTAAAACTTGAAGACTTTAGTTTATCACATTTTGTCACAACAGGTTATAAGTCAGGTGGTTCGGATCCGTCCATTAATGACATGATGTTTTTTAGCAACTTTTTAACTTCTTCTTTCTTTACTGGCTAGTGGCTATACTTAGAAATTTAACCATGGGCGAACATTTTTTTATCTGTTTAATATTTTTTATTAATACGATTGTATCATTAGTTTAGCTGTGCCCAAACGTGTTATTTGAAAGTATGATGAATATTATAAAGAACAGAGTTCGTCAGCAGATAGCAGTAATCTGCGACATAAATATTTGCTTTATTTATTAATCATTATAACTATAGAATAGAATAGTAATACTTTATTGAATCACAACACAATAGGAGACATACATGGAAAACAGTAATAGTACTGAGTGTTAGGGTGCAAAGGCGGCCTTATCACTAAAAGTGATCTTTTAAATGCAACCCGAGCATACGAAGCCGATAAAAAAGTGGAAAGTGGATGGTGCATAAAGTATGTTACAAAAAAATAAAATAAACTTACATGAACATACTACATTTAAATATTAACTAGACAAATACTGATATAAATTTGTAAATACTATAATAGATATTTTTAATATATATTTATGTTATTATAAACTTACATAATACTCTATTAAAGATTATTAATTAGGTACTTACCATCTTTGATTTAATTAATTAAAACTATACCATTGCTAAGTTAAAATTGCGAGTAATTGTTAGTAAGTAAAGTACTAAGTCAAAACATCTGTCGTCGAGTTTCACAATAATTCGCTTTGCCCAAATTTGGGTGGCGCCTTTCAATTATTAAAATATTCCCTTTAATAAAGTGTTTTAATGCAAAGAAATTCTCGAGTCGGTGATGTTTGTTCGTAATTAGAAAATCTGATTTGCTTATTCTGTAAGAGAACGGATTATTAAAATACGGTAACAAAGAAATTGAATTTAATTTATTTTCGTTTATTACTTTCAGTTTCGCTAAAATAAAGAGGATTTGGAGTTGGACAATAGAAGAAATCTTACAGTATCTGCTTACTTCGTTTTTATACGTTTTATTACTATTGATTGTTGTTGTATTTTTAATTGTAATTACCTATGAAACAGCAGACTTGCAGCTTGTCAAGATTTGAATACACATATTGAACTACAGCTGTTTCCCGCAACTTCGTCTGCGTTTTTTTTACCGGAAGATCGGTGAATATTGAGCCAAACACAGATAACAAAACAAACACAGAGGACAAACATTCCTTCACAATCAACTTTGTCATGTAATCAACTTTTAATATTTTGTTTTAGTTTGCCTAATAAATAATAAATAAATAAAATAAATATACTTCGGCAATACACACATCGCCATGTAGCCCCAAATTAAGCGTAAGTAAGATCTCTGATGAATATTTTTATGAATAATATACACAAATACTTATAATAAATATATAAACACCAATAAACAAGTTTTCTTAAGAAATAGGAAGGCAATAAAGAACTAAGTATTTAAAATAAAAGTAGCTTACGTATCACTTCTTCGTAGTGTATTATGAAACAAAGAGAAAAAAAAATCGTATCCATTTGATCCTAAGGCCAGTTCAAAAGAAAATCCGGTGCCCGTCGCTCAAAAACCGCACTGGCACCGATCATGTACTTAACTATTTACGCTATCCTGACCCAGTTAGTTCCTATAAGACTGTCTGTCTAATCTATCTGCCCATCTAATACATACTTCGAAGTGCTTGTACCAAACGGGGAGCCTGTTTACCTTTAATTGGGGAATAGCATTCAGTGTTTGCAAATGCCCATAGCTTCCAACAATTTGACTAATGAGAATGATGAGATGAACGTTGATAGGTTAGTAAAGATTGATATACTATCACACTATATGCAAAAAAGACCGATATAAATAAAGTCTTACCGATATAAATAAATGGTAAATTGTACGAAAAGCATAAAACAATTTATTCGAGATGTTCATTCGCTCGTAGGGGCAGGTAGATTTTGAAGTCTGATTAAGTGGCATATATATTTAGACTTGGTTTTTCACTATAATTACAAGGAAATGTAACTATTAAAACCTCAAACAAGGTAAGACTCTTTTTTTAGGTCATAAAACCTTTGTAACTACACAGTTTATGCAAATAAATTAATTATGGAAAATATTGCGAAACTCTTAGTTAATTCTGTTCTACCGTTTTATAAGGTAGGTACGCAGCGTAACAAACTTCTCTTGTGGATTCTTACGGGTCTCGCAGCAACCCGCGATTTACTTAACACACTAATGCCCATTTTCACTAATCCTAGGCATCACCTAAATCGAATGCCTAATGAATAAGATATAGACATCTATAGAAAAAAGAGTTACAAGAACTCTCAGGTAGTACCTAGCTATTGGTGAACGGTTGATATATGCCTAGAAATCACCTTAGATCAGGCGTTACATATTTAGGCATTGCCTTGTTCGTCGTTTGTAAAAATGGACGTGAGACTTTTTTCAATCTTAAATAAGATTAATTCACTATTTTTTTTTACGCTAAAGTTTCACGCTACCTAGTATCGGAAGGAAAATTTAATTACCCGTGGTAAAAAACTCCCGCGAAACTACCAGAGGGCCAACGGTATTAAGAATATATATACGGTTATATCAAAGTTAGCAACAATCTAATTTCTAAGTTATTATATTTAAGTAAACATAATATTGTACTTAGTAAATACCAGCCTAATTTGGTTAGAGGCTTACAATTATTTACCGCATTTCTAAAGTGGCTTATAGAAGAATAAATAATTCCTATACTAATGTGAAGTGCGACATTCATAAATCATTGTTTTGATATATGATTGTCAATTTTCAAGTAATATCTATCAGTAAATTATATTAATGGAAGAGTAATTTTAACAAAAGTAATTTTTGACAACTTAATTCTATGTAAAGGTATAGGTAAAAATTATAGGCAATATAAAATTTCTAGTTAAGCCGAACTATAGAGAGTTATTACATCGTATAGCTATGCCTATTTAATTTTGATCTCGTAAATTAAGCAAAGGCAAAACATATAAAATAAAATGGCAACTTAATTCAAATTTATATTAATCATGTTTGTCTAAAAATATTTTTCTTTGTTATGTCAGAGCTTTTTACTAATTCATTTGGTAGCCGAAACATTAATTTAAAAATATCTAGTTGCATTTTAGATAGACTGAAACTTTGGACTCTATAGGACTATAAGGACCAAACGAATTTCGCTTATTTTTATTTTATGCTTTATAAGGTAAACATATAGTTCAGACTAAGCTCTAAAATCAACTGCAGTTTAAGTGAAATATTATATATGTGTGTAATTTTTAAATTGTTCTTTTACAATTTGCACCTCGCCGCGACTGTATGTACTTGTAGATATACAGTAAATTTTTATAGTTTATGCATTGATGTTCAAACCTACCTATCCCATTATTATTCTGAGAATGGTTTTCCGCGCCGTCGTTTGAAATTCATGAAGATTGTGTGAGTATACAAATTTACAGACAGGCTAAGAATAAATATCAGACAAACGTTGATTCAATTTCAAAATCGAGTAGATATTTAGGATATTCGAATGAAATAGAACTTATATTCCCGCGATTAAATCATCCTAGGTCTATATCCTGATCTCTATACGGAAAAGTACAATAGATAGCATAAAAATCGGCACAGAGTTTCGTAAGAAAAATGGTCTAGATCATAGTGAAAATTATTGTTTAATTGCATACGTAGAGCATAAAAGTGTATATAGGCCCGAATTATTAACGGCATCGATCTAAGGTTTCAAGTATCGGTCAATCTATACATAAGACCGGCCTCAGTTAATCAATCCGTTTGAGCGATACGATTTTATCCCTAGGTCCACAGATATAGAGACAAACTTCGGGGTTTAATAATATTGATGTGCAGTGTGTACCTCTCGGAATTCAATCATTTACCCACCACGCTACTCCGATGCAAGTGAATAGGCTTTCACGATTATTATCACACGTTAGTGATAAGAACCGGGACTGAAGATAATAACAGAATATTATCATAACAGTCTTGGCTTTCTTATTACATACAGCTTCTCGCACAATATAGCACATCAATATCATTATCTAATAAATCTATATACTATGTATACAAGAAAACTTAAAATTAAACCTAAAACTCTATATAAAATTCTATATTAAGAGCAAAATAAATACGTCCCGCACCAGACAATCGTTGGGCATTCGTTTACTTTAATTGTGCGCATGTTTTAGCTGCCAGTTTAGTTACGTTTTACTTATCTAGGGTGTTTATTTTTTAACGAGGCTTCTTCCTTGGTGCACAAGATTCAGGTCAAAAAATTCCCAAAAATTGGTCTAGACGTCTGGTGGCCCAATGGCTAAGTTTAGCAATTCAAACAAGCCCTAGAATTTTGGGTACCATGCCATAAGTAAACAGTAAACAAAACTATAAGCCTAGATGGCTTATATTTTTGTAAACATTAATGTTAGTTTGAAATAATTATTATTTTAGTCAAATTATTGTTGATAGAGTGGTATTTTAATAAATTAAATAAAAATATAGGCATAATTTGCGAAAACATTTTCGTTATAATATTTTATATATTATACAAGTTAAAACCCTGGAACAAATCTATTTCCTCAACACCCTATTCCTACTGTGTTATTGCTTTAATTGTGTCATAGGAGATCATATTATTAACATCTAAATTAGCAGAATTATCGCGCAAACAATTTAGTTCAATTAATTGAACTTCATTTGAACTTCAATACCTGAAATAGGCATTATCATCCGTTTGACAGAAGGACCCATGCAATTAGACTGATGTGCTCCCAAATCTATCTATTGAATCCATCTGCACTGCACTCAATAATTACGGATAGTAGGAAATAGAAACAGTAAATATATTATAATGCGGAGCTTTGTGAACATTCACAAGAGTGAGCAGTCAATTTGGACGTAGGCTACCATTTCAATGCATTTATTTCTTTCTCTTGCCCTTTGTATTTATTCATAGGTAAGAAACTTAAACCTCAAAGTTTTGTACATCTCTTTCTCTGTATGGTAGCAAAAAAATGTTTTAGCTCTTGTTGGGAAAAAAAGATTACATATTGTGCAGTCTTACATGCAATTGGCTTTCGTACCCATTCGCGAATGTACCATTTTCGGCGAATTCAACAATAAAAAAGAAAGATCTTCTTTAGAATTTATGCTTTTATTATACTAACAACATACATTTACCTAAAAAGTAACGAAAAAACCTGTTTTTAAATAAAGCAATGTCATCATTGAATTCCAAAACTATACCTGTCCACACTGACTTATTTCGGTACCTACGGCTAAGCTAAGTCTAAGCTACTCACTGTAGAAGAGGTACCTAAGTTTAAAAATTTCAATTTTATCGAGAATCATATGAATAACTGACGCCACCGCTATATTACAGATTCTACATTTACATTTCAAATAAAACACATCTCGACAAGTCTAGAACTGTTTACTATGAATAAAAAATTAGTTAGCCCCAAACTGCCAAATATGATTCGCCTTTAAATGAAAAGTATGGTCACATAAGTAAAATGACTCTGGCTTCTTTAATTGTCTTTAGGTACTCAAGAATTTTTCCATTTTAATAAGTCATTATAACTGACTTAATTGTATATCTTAAAATTGTACTTTAGGATCGGATGAGCCCTTTTTTTTTTTTTTTTTAAAATAACCAATACCAGTAGTTGAGATAAAGTACAGCACTTTACCCAATAAGTTAGTAGTGCACAGAAGAGTTGTTAACTCCCTTTGTGTGTTCTACTCGTATCGACTCTATAATGGAGTGAGTGTTCTGAAGAGTTGTTTGCATTGATACCTACTTCCCTGTTCTCTGACCGCACGTCACGTCGTAGAAATAAATTCCACCCTTATCATCTGGATGCCTGGTATTCTCCTACCAGATAATTACAACCGCACACTTGCAAATTGTGGTATAATCTCCCATTTGATGTGTTTCCTCAAAAATACAATCTAGGGTTATTCAAGGGGCGGATATACAAATTCCTTAAAAGCGTGGTGGTGGCTCCTTTGGTGCTGCAGATGTTTATGGGCGGCGGTGATCACTTAACATCACATAACCCACTTGCTCGTTTTCCCGCTATTAATATTACACAAAAAGGGTAAGTAATAAGCGCGTTTGATGAATACTAAAACTCCTTTTCGAAAAGTCAACCGTGGTTTTCTATTCCGGGACTTAGAGATTTTCGAGTCGTTAAAAAGCCCTAAACACCGTTGATATTTTTTCTATCTTATCCTGCTTGTTTTTTGCTTACTTTGGTCTAGCATCAAATTATATTCGCAACTAATACAAAGGTCCAAGAAAATTCAATGTTATTCGTGTATCAGACTACGCGCAATATCTTCCTATGGCCTCGCAATCCGCAACCTCATAATTATTGTATATTACCCATAAAATTGGTGAAATAACAATCATTCATTATCAGGCACATACGAGGGTTCTTTGAAAGATCTTCTTTGTTAATGCCAAGTGGGTACTAGCTACTAGGCATTTATAACATGGCACAGAAGCATACATCGTACCGAGTAAACAATACGACAACGCCGCGCGTGTTCCCGTCAAATGCCAAATGACGTTCGTTTGAATTGTTGTGCCTGTGACTCCTATTCGAGCATCGGCCATAAATCGTGAAAAACAATAGGCCAGTAGCGTCTAGCGCCGAGCTATTCGACACTCATAAATCTGTAAAGTTCGCTAGCAGACCGTGTTGTATGGACAAATTTTTGGCGATCTCTGCATTTTTTGTGGATACTGTGCAAATACCTGCATAGCAGGCTTAGTTTTTGGTTAATAGAATTTCTGCTGAACTGTGCAGTTGCAAAATTATATGAATGTCCTATTTAAAGATTGAATTACAGTCAGAAGGATCGCGGAACTGAAAAACAGCTAAGCATGATATTATTTTTCGTAAACATGGATTGTAAACGTATGCTACTTTTTACATGAAAAATGTGACACCCTTATGGGATATATCTGAAGCACAATTCTATTTCTGGTCTGGTTTTTGACGATTTAGTATTAAGCCCTGAAATACGCAGTATATTTTACTTACAGGATACAGAAAAAACCTACAAGTATTTTAAATGCTAAAGTGAATTGGTTTGAATGTCCTGCTATCACCCGCCAAGAATTTAGACGACGACTCTAGGGCAGACGTGAGGGCTGTTCCTCAAAAAGTGGGATGCCCCAGCAAGGCTAGCACGGGCGGGAGATAAAAATTATATCCCTCGATTATATCCTCTGACAAGGGGTATAATTAACGTGCCCACCTGGTAAATCACTGGAACATGGAATAGGAGAAGTTTACCCCCGTTTTTTTATACACATTTATTATTTAGATATTATTTTCACTTGTGCACCAGTACTCTGAGAGTGGATAAAGCTGTAGGAAAAGATAAATTTACATCCTTTCCCCGTGGATATAATTGTCTCCTGCCCATGCTAGCCGTGCTGATTCCGTGCAATTTGGGGATATATCATTTCCAAATTTTTTCTGTACTGATCTGCTGGAAGATTTCGGTTGGGGCCAATTACTCTGTCTTTTATTAGCCTTTAGACGAAGCAATTTAGCACGAGTCTTCGTAAAAAGTAATACTTTTTGCTTTCATAAGTGACGGACTAAACAAGTGGCCTACCTGATTGAAACTATCGCCTATAAACAGGGCAACACTAACCAGGGCATGTAAGGAACACATCCGGGAAAGTGCCGCCCTGTGTCGATCAACCTAGGGCGAAGGTGGTACGTAATGTGCCTGTAATGACATCGGCAACCTCGCCCTTTAGATCGAAACACAGCATTGCAACAACGCTGCTTTGAAATAAGCATGGCGGTAATACTTCTACGCACGAGCTCTATATATTGATATAGATTAGGGTATGGGTTTAATATAGCTGCCATAATTCTTGCAGGTTAGCCCGCTACCATCTTAGGCTGCGTCATACTGCACTGCACCACCGGGTGTGGTTTCAGCCATTGGCTAACTTGTAATAAAAAAGATACGTCCTTTCGCTTTATCACATTAGTACAAATACGCTTATTTATTTATACCTTTATAACGCTTGTTTTCCCAGATTGATTAAACTGCTAATTTATTTATTTTTTATTTGGATTCACAACCAACAACACATTATCACATTACACAATTGATATGGTGTATATAAATACTCACTGTGGCGTCAATTGCGTAAACCACATATTCAAAACCTAATTTAACAATTTCTACAGAAATACAAACAAAAAAAATGTTGGAAGGAAATCTTATAGTTATTTATCAATATATTGAGGTCGCAAAACTTTATCTGTAACAGTAATTGATTATATTATCTGGAATACTAGTATGTAAATTCAATTAAAAAACGACATTAATCGATCTATAACCAACTTCTTAAAGGCGCGATTCGCGTAGTGTCTCTATTCTAAAGTCTATATTATTAAAGTTCTCGTTATATGATAACGGAGAATGCTGTATTGGTACGAGACTTTGTAGTAACAAGAAGCTGATGCATTCGATTATTTCGTACAAACATGAAACACTGTAGAAGCTTAAACAGGAATATTGAATTCAGGGGTTTTTCTAGGTAATAAATAATTGCTACGGTTCGATTTGTTGATTTATGGTTATTAAAGATACGTCGCCCAGATAACACGCACCACGAGTTTCATTTGCATGGAAATGTGTCTCTCTGTTACATGTAATAGGTATTTCGTATGGGAAATGTAATGAGGGGTCCAGAGTCGATTTATTATAATAAGTAATAACTAAAGGTATCAAATATGTAAACTCTTAAGTGTTTCGCATGAGTATGAAATAGATGTACGACAACCGTGTCAATTTTTACGTTTGTTTTGGTCTAGTTCCCGTACGATTGTTAAGTATAAAATTCTATATAAATCTATTTTTTTTTAATTTATTCTGAATTAAAAATAGATAGAATGGAAGATAGTAAGTTACCTAGTTAGTTCCTAGTTCCTAACCTAACCTAGTTCTTCCACAAACATTATTTAAACCATAGCTCTGAAATCTGAAGTTGCTTGAGACTAAAACTCTTGTTCAGTCTGGATTATCTGTCAGTTAGATTGAATTAATTCGTTATGTGGCTTTATATTATATAGCAATATATCAATGGTGATGTAAAAATTTTCGTGCACTGTTAAAACTTTCATGTCAGAGAATAGGGGCCTTTAAGTAAAAACTTTCCGAATGTTTAAAGATAAATATAATTTTATTCAAATATCCACTCAAACGTTAGAAAATAATTAAATATTAACAGAATTTAGCACTTAACTTATTAACACTTCAGTAAATTAAGTAATTTGAAAAAAAACTTTAAAGTCAATCTAAATTTGTAACGTTTAATACAAAAATGCATTTAGGTACAAGTTATAATAAAGTACATTTTAGAACATTTTCTTTATTCAAAATGTAATATTTTGTCTTGTGTATCAATCGTATCGGTTTTCATTAAAATTTACATATTCGTACGAATCTAAGCTTATCGTCTACTGCAATATGTATTTGCAAACAAAATTTTTGGTATTGTATCTCATTATTTCAAAGTTCAAAGCAGAGACTTTGATATCTACTTCTCCATAACTTCTCGATGTTTACTCTTGTATCTCTTCAAAATGATCTCCAAACAAAACACAAAGCCGCTTACAAAGTACATGATTATAAGACCGTAAAAACATGAACTTAGTGTTTTTATGTCCAGTGGTTTCACAGTATTAGTGGTATGTTCCAAACCGTGTAATAACAACCATTCGTTTGTAATGTCCTTCCATATTTTGACAATTAATCCCGAATCTACCATTCGACCGATAAGGTGACTAATTTCCGGTGCAGCTGGCCACCGAGGTCGCATGTGAATACAAGCCGGCACACTTGTCACACGCTCCTCTAAAATTTGAAGTTTGTGCCGATAGTATTTCACTTGCACCATATCAACTGCGAGCAAATATCTCCTTCCAGCTCCCACTTCCTTCATGTAATTCGGAAGTTCTCGTAATTTTATTTGATTGTATTTATGTTCAATAGATGTATTTTTGTACAATTCAATAAATGTTGGCATTCCACCAATACCGTCAACAACTTCTATTGCTTCAGCTAATGTTTTTGTAGGTGGCTCTAAAATTGTATTCCGTAGGCCATCTATGAGTTTGCCTTGATATGATATACGAACAATTAGACTAAACCAAATCCAAAATATAAACATAATATTAATCAATCTGTACTTAGAGTTTATGTTTACTTGTTGACCAAGGAATATTCCAAGCATTTCAAATAAATTACCTTTGTTACACTTGTCCTTTACTTTTCCAATTCTTTTTACCACTTTGATAATAACAATGATAAAAAAACTTGCTAATATAATCAAAGGCGTAGACATGTTTATAAAAGGAAGTATAGCATTTACCCACTGGTATATTTCTCTGCGATTAGGCATGCACCAAACGATTTTTACAGTGTAAAAAACGTAAGATATCTGAGATACAGCGTACCTTATGGGTACTATAATGAAAGAAGGTGCCATAATATCTGCTATGTTATACACCAAGTCGTTAAAAGTACCCACTCTTGTACCGTTCACGCAAGTGCTAATCACTCCATGACTGTTGGCCGACATTATGTCCATCGTAGAATTTAAAACTTCTATTATTAATTTCAGTAAATTGCCGTCTAAACCACCAATAGCTACTGCGGTATCGTTTTCTATTTTTAATTTTACATAGGGAATGAATTCCAGAAGAGATGCTCTTATAGGGCAGCCATTAAAATTTCGGAATTTTGGTTTAAAATACTTTGTTGTGCCGGAATTTAAATGAACAGGGGTGTAGTTACCACATCCACCGTTGTCATACGGAAAGTATGTTATCAATTCAATTGTCTCGTTAATGTTTCCCATCACTACTATACTACCAACATCATTATCCCAAGCTGTTTTAGTAAATTCTGCAGCAAAATCGGTTGATAACTCACGATTAGCAATCACTATAATTACCTTGATAGGAACGACAATTATACGATTTATAACTTTTAAGAAATATTCAAACTCCGCTGCATCTACTGCAAAGAAAACTGTCTGTTGATACAGAACATTTTTATGAAAATCAATTTTATTTGAATCAAAATCTTTATTTATTTCGACTGTAACAACAGATCCTTCATATAGTTGTAAGAAATTTGTCACTACGATATCATCACAATGCTTCCAAACAACTGAGGTCAAATATTTTTTCTGATAAACGTTATTTGCAATAGACACTGCCTTTTTAATTAATTTTAAAGTTTCTGATAATTCTATAAGACTTGAAACAATAACAAACATAAATATGATCATTTTCATTGTAATAACTTCTTTATACTTAATTTTACGTCGCACTGAACATGAACGTGTTTCCATATTGGTTTATGATGCTTAGTTTTTTTTAACTTTCCATATCATTACATTTTATGTCAACAGTGACCTAATGCAATGTTTACTACTGTGTGAAACATTGATCGCTAAAAGCACGACGTGGAGTTATGTTTAATATTGATTACGTTTACAAATAAGTGATTTTTAGTTGTTATATAGACACATCAAAGTAGAAGAAGAAACCTAACACTTAAGAGCTTGGCAAATAAACGTAGCATACACAGTGTGTTTTCACATTCTGACATTTGATGGTATTGTCATTTGAAGTGTGACATAACTCTGCATAACTATTCCGTCGTTTTGCCATGCTGTCAATACATTGATATGCAAATTATAACTGCCGCCTTCAAGGTAGTGGTTTTTGTAGTTGTTATTAATATAATAACTAGCTGTTGCCCGCAACTTAACTGCTTTGATTAAAGTTTTTAGAAAATCCCGCGGGAAGTATTTATCTTTATCTTCCGGGATACTACAGGATGGTATGTATATTCTTGCCAAATTTGATCGAAATCTGTTAAGCGGTTTTGGCGCCAACAAACCAACAGAGTTACTTTAGGATTCCCCTTGAGGAATAAACCATAGATAAAAATAAGGTTCCTAGGTTTTTTTTAATAAAGTAAATGAAAAATCACGCTAATATTAAATTATTTATTTAAAACAGATCAAAAATTGGATGGTGGTATATAGTTATAAAAATGCAATTTCTTCTTAAATTATTTCAACTTTTTATATTCTGTGACAAAAGGTAAATTTGTGCTTTAATGTAATATATTTAATAAAATTTGCGTAATATTAAATTATTTTAAAACTTTCCGCTGTGTTGCATCGCACCTGGACACCTTCCTTCGACATTTTCATAATTAAAACTAACAAGAACCGTTTTAGATATATTCAAGCAAAAAAAAATTTACAGTCTTCTTTATTTGATACATGAAAAATGATCGTTCTATTTTTAAATCAATATGATTTCTTTTCGTTAACAAAAAAATATAAAAGAACAATCGTATATTTTTATTAGGACTATATCCAGTACAACAGCGGAATGTGGAAGTAATGTTATATTAACATTATCATATAAATATATTATGTAGAATACAGAATTTCTGGAATTTAGGTTTGCATTTAAGGCGGGCGGGTACTTTTTGACTAGTGCGCAACATAATAAACAATTGACAATAAAAAACAAAAATGTAACAAAACCATTTGCTTAGCCTATTTGTTTGCCCTAAATCAAAACTTAAATGAAAACTTGTTGTTTTTTTTTTGATACCATGGCGGTATTGACATAGTAATCTTATAGTACTTTTCGAAATATTAAATGCCAAAATTTTAAATGCGAAGAAAAATATCAAACTTGTTAACTTGTTATTGTAGGTTTTGACTTTGGGCTAACTAACTATATTTATGGACGAAAATACTATCAAATTCAGTACTTAAACTTAACTCTTTCTGTCGAATATTTAATGATAACAAGTTCATTCAGGATTTATTTTGTATGCCACAAACAACTTTACAACAACTAAAAAAATTAGTATCCTTTTTAATTCAATTATGTGGTGATCCTGCACTTATTGTTAAAGTAATTTTTAGACTCAATGGAAATCTTTTAGAAGTGCTGCAACAATGTTTAAGTATAAAATTTCCTCTGCGGTGCCTAAATCTAAACATATAAAGCCTTTTCCAAAATAGATATGAAACCTACTTTAATATCATCAAAAAGCAGAAAAATATTAAATACCGTTTTTCATAGTCTATACGTGGAAACGAGTCGTATACGTAGGCGATTGTTTCTTTGTTACAAAACAAACTTATTTAAAACCTTTCATAGCTACGTTCTAGAATTTGAATTTCGTTTCTAAGGCCTTTATTCTCTACGGCATTAAAATCCCAACAGAAATACAAAAATGACGTTAACATTGATAACTCTTCATATACTCAACTCAACTCTTCCTATCTCATAAATTTTCACTTATCTAAGATAGGCTTTGAGAATCAGGGCCTGATAAACTAAATTACATACATACTTTAGTTATAAAGGAATATTATGAAAACTACTCCACATGTAACAAAAAAATTGTTTTGAATTTGCCGATTTGATTTATTCATCTAGTAAAACAAATTTACTAATAAAAAAATAACTTTTTCATCAGTGATATATTTAAAAACTTAATAAAACCTCCAGTAAATTTAAGAAATGGAAGGACACACAAACTTGATTTTTTGTACGTTTTATCGTAATTTTTTATCAGCAGACATCGTAGTTTTGTCAACAGTAAAAGCTTAAATTTGTTTAAGTTTACCTTACATTAAAAAAAAAATCGCATAAGGATGCTCAATGTTTCCACCATGCCATTTGTACAATAAATTACATAGCCTATTAGCCCGTGAGACGATCGTCTGTGGCAAAGTGGTAGGTAAATGGCACTGAAATCTTAATTGCGCACGAAATGTATGTTGTGATTATGGAGGGTAGAGGTAAGGAGGATCATCTGTGTATATGAAAAAGTGTCGTCAAAATGTATTAAATTAGGATGGCGCCACATTTGCATCAAGGTAACTCTTAAAAGAAGCGCCAAATATAAATATTGTTAGAGAAGGCTTGAAAAATAAACAAGGAAGTAAGGTTATATTTACCACAATATTTTGTACAACGTAAGTTGTTGAAATTCTCAATAATTAACTACTTTAGTCGATAATGGGATTACATTTTTTAACTCGGCATACTTCAATTCATCTACGATTGCTACATTCATACCATACCCTGTGCATCCACCAGCGCCATTGTGGAGGATTTTTGAACTGTTATTTAGCGCATACAACTGGACACTTTTTCAACTTTTCTCCCATATAAGATGACTCTCCTTACCTCTACCCTCCATAGTTGTGATAATTTTGTGACGTAAATCGATGAAGTCTTTTAAAAAAAATAGTTCAAAGACTGTATATTTTCTAGTCTTTAATTGAGGTTAAGAATGTGTTACAATTAAAATGTAGGTATAAAAAAAACGATGTACCTAATCAGGGATTTCAGTAACAACTTTTATAAAAATACTAAGAAACTTGAAATTTTAACGATTTTATATGACAGCAGTAGGTATAATATCTTGTATAGCCATTATAAAGCTCCTGTAGAGTTTTACCTTTTACTATAAAACCTACGTATCGTGAGAGGATATTATAATAGTCTAGATATTCGTCTCTTGTACCTCTGTATATGTGATATTAAATTACTTAATCTTAAAATATAAAAGCTATATTTCATAAAAATCTGTGGAGAAATATATAAAAAGCGCCGTCTATCCGCCACGCTGTGTCAACACGGCGTCTATGAGTAAGACAGCTCCGTTGATGATCGACAAAGAAGCCTTCGCTAGGTTCTTGTTTGTGTAATCCGATTTAGAAGTGTTTTGGAATCTGGAAACAAAGTTTAAAGTAGTTAATTACGTATTTGTTCACTAATTTAATATAGATAGCGTTTTGCTGATATTATCAATGCTGCTGCCTAAGTTGGATAGGCCATCACCTTTATTATCTATTAAAGATGGCAGGGAATCAGAAGCTCGAAGAATATTCCAAGGCGATGTCTATGAGAAGCGTGGAATCGAAGAACATCTAACATTTACCAATGAGATACGGTGCAGATCCTTAGCATGCAGCCTTGCGGCCAGCATTATGATAATATAGAAGATAGGAAAGTGAGGGTGTAACTAAATATTTGTTGTTTATAACTCCTTAATCACGAAACGGATTTAAATACTGTTTTCTACTCGTTAAGATATTTAATTACATATGTTATATATTCCCATATAATAAAGCCTAATTAAGCTTTTTTTTGTAACAATAAAAAAGAGTATTTTGTAACCAAGTCGCCGATAAATACGATGTACATAAATTTCGAGTAGTAGTTCTTATCCTAAATTCTAAAGATATTATACTAAAAATAGCTATTTAGCTAACTAATAGCTTTATTAACTAATTATCCAAATCATATTGATAGGATGTACTATGTACTGAAAATTTGTTGTACCTATGTATGTTATTATAATTGTTGTAATTATATTTAACTCTGATAAAAAGTTAAGAAGAAGTCATAAAAGCAACCGAAAAAATAATTCAAGGACTAGAATCGCTCGTCCGTATATTTTGTTCGTATTGTGTGTGTAACGAACGAGCGCTGTAAACATTTTCTATAAGGAAATGCTTTAATCATATAGGCAGTAACTTCACGTATTTTTCTAATTTAAATCCGTGCAAAGCCGGGTCAGTCACCAGTAACAAAATGAATAACTGATGAAAGAGCAGGGCTAGTATTATTCATGCGCCCTACGTATGTTTTTTTTATTATTCTACTACAATTTAGTCCTTGACTACGATTTCACCTGGACGTAAGTGATGCAGTCTAAGATGGAAGTCATACCCCTAGACATAGGTTTCATCGCACCGGAACACTTAATCGCTTACCGGCCCGTCTTTATCGGTAGGATGGTAACTAGCCGCAGCCAACCCTCCCACCAGACCAGACCAGAGCAAAATTCAGAATTTATAAATTCTCGAATTGCCCCTGCTGGGTATCAAATCCGGGTAGGTATATGTATCTGGGATTTTTTTCTCCCATTACTTATCAATAAGCTTTCAGTAAGCGGTGATAGCGCAGTGGGTAGGAGCTCGACTTCACTTTCGGGGGACCAAATCGAATCACGCACCTCTAACTTTTCTAAGTTATGTGACTGTTCGCAAGTATATATTTTAATGAATATTCAACTACTTAATCTAAATGTATATCATTTAGACAATCTTAATAAAACAGTGGTATTTTTGCACTGGTAGCTAAAAAATGTCTTTTACATTTCCTTAAAAATACATGTTTTTATTCGTTTAAACATTGCAAAGCGGGTGGGAGATCTTCAAATATTTTGTATTTATAATTCCTTTTTCCGAACACATTATGTGTTTTCGGTAGAATAAACTTTTATAATTAGGCAGTTTCCGAAAATTAACTTCTCGCTCTTTACGTCTAAGATGTTGTCTATTACTAAATTCTTCCTTGAGTACGTCTAATACTGGCAATAATTTATGATATGTGAATAATTCATGGCATTAATTTGTATATTTTAGTTTGATTCTTTAGGTTCTATGGTTTTTATCATTTTTAGTTGTAAGTTGTATATTCGGGTAATAAATGTTTTATATTTTCTACCACAACTATTCAGACCGTATCCAATTATTGATTCTGCCAGTGCAAAGTACAGTACTCTCAGCAGATTTAAAATGTCACTTGCTTCAACAATGAAGTAAATCATCGTCAGGAAACCTGCATGCCTGAGAGTTCTACATAATGTTCTCAAAGGTGGTTGGAGGTCCATCAATCCGCACTGGGCCAGCGTGGTGGACTACGGCGTTAACCCCTTCTCATTGTGGGAGGAGATCCGTGCCCTGTAGTGGGCCAATGAGGGGTTGATATGATGAAGCTTCCATTTAATTGTGTTTTTATACTTATGTGACATTATTAGTGTTTTTATACTTATCAAACGATAAGTATAAAAACACTAATAATGTCACATATATGTTAACCAACCTTAACGAACTTCAGTCTAAAATATCATAACTTTATCAGCAGGGAAGGATCTGGCATGGCATCTATGTAAGTTGTAATCATAAACTTGCCATGTTGTGTACTGACTACTGTAGGTTTGTGATTACAACTTAACTAAAATAAATCAATACCATCATGCCTCCTCACATAAACCCAGTGTTGTTTGAGACGAGGCGATTTACCTAGATTTTACTTTCAGTTGTCTTTTCAATAAAGTTAAGTAGGTAATTTAAGTTTTTGTCTCATCAATAAATTCAAATACAAATTCAAAATTGTAGACCTTATGAAAGGCACTTAGGAAGCTTTCATTCATTTAACGTGTTACCACCCCATTTGTTAACTTAAAACTAGAGCTACGAGGGTTCCAAACGCACCCTAATCTAAGAAGACCCCACAACAAACTTAGCCAGGTCTTTTTTTACCACAATCTCACATTAGAGTTAATATTTCCTATGAAGTTAGAGCAAAGCTTTTTTTATCATCCTTAATATTATAATAGGATTTTTCGATAAGCTTACGTTTTATATAAACTTTCTTCTAATTGAGAGACATCTTAAGGATTTCATCTGGTGGTTTGTTATAAAATGATATGAACAAATTATATGAAAAGCGTAAAATGAGGACGAAACCAAAGCGATTATTGTCCCAAATGTAACCATCAAAATTTGTTGTAATATATCTTTGCTTAATAGGTGTTAGGTACCTGTCAATTAAGACCGCTCCACTGGCGACGAACAAGGCCACGCCCACGAGCGAATAGAAGATGTCGATGCGTTGGTGGGACGGCGTCTGCATTAAGTAACCTGGAAGGTAAGAAGGGAAATATTTCAACTTAAGATCGAGATATTAAGACCGGATTCAATTGCAGTATATTTTTATTCCACTACAAGTTAGCCCTTGGCTGCAACCTCATTTTAACGTCCAGTCTAAGATGGGCTAACTAACGGGCTGATAGGTTAGCAGTTATATTAAAGCTACTATAGATTGCTACGTTACATCGTATCGCTTTGCGGCACATCTTTACCGTTGCAGTCTAAGATGGTAGCGGGCTAACCTGTTAGGGAGTATGGTAGTCATACCCCTAGACTTAGGTTTCTACGCGACATCGCACCAGAACACGAAATCACATACCGGCACGTTTTTGTCGGTAGGATGGTAACTAGCCCTGACAGAAGCCTCCCACCAGACCAGACCAGACAAATTTCGTAAATTATAAATACCAAATAGCCCCTGCCGGGGATCGAACCCGGGACCTCCACTCGTTAGAAACTACGCTCACCACTGCGCCGAGGTGGTCGCCAAAGGAGTTTACATCGGTTTAGATACTTTTTGCGTTCTAATAGTGATCGACTTCACCTATTAAATTTTATATTTTTAATAAAATGTTCTTACCCACTCTTGGAGCAAAAATTATTATAAATTAGAAACCCCATTTCACACGCTTTAAATTTTCGGAACATAATTGGCTACGAATAATCCAAAACCTAATCGCGGTGAAAATCCAGTTAAAATCGGTTAAGCAATTCCAAAGATCAGCCTCTACAAACAGACAAATATTATAGATACCTATGTTTGTGTTGTGCGGCCAAATAAATAATCATAAAGATAAGCTAATCGCGACAAGCCTTATTTTTGAACGATAGCAAAACCCAAACTATAAAACTATATATAGCAGTCAACAATGCAGGTGTAACTCCGGCAGGGAGATAACGTATCTTGCAACATGCGTAAATCATGCAATCACTGCTGTCAAACGTCACTTTTCCAAAAATAAATTTCAACACTTTCATATTTATAACATTAGTAAGTATTACATTCAATTTGTACAAGCTCATTGAGTTGTCTCGAGATATATATAACAAGTTAAGTTTGACGTTTAATATGAATGTTGAGTTCCGCAAAGTAACGCGTGCTTCTGGCCAAGGAATCATAACTTACCAGCAGCTGCTCCTGCAAATATAATGAGGAAACCGACGTAAGTCCCGGTGACGAGCATGCCTATATCAGCTTCACCATTGTAGCTGTGGTAGTGCAATGCCACACAGGAGCAGGTCAGCGCCTGGAAACGAGATAAAGCTAAATTAATAAGACCTGTGGTAACCAGCGCAGAAGCTCAGTTTGTAAATGTTTTTAAATGCCCAATTTAACTTTCTTCTGCTTATGTATTTCATTATTTTGTATAAAATGTGTGTGTGCAATGTAGTATTCGAAAAAACAAACAAAGTATAAAGAGCTGTACCTCTTTATACATTGTTCGACGCCTCTGATCTAGTTGAACATGCAGACATCTTCTAAACGGTGTTTAGAGGCTAATTAAAACCCGTACTGCTGAGGACCGTAAGGGTTCTTGCCACGCACCGCACTTTGCAAATTCTCTGATGAGACTGCTTCGTTAAGCCTCCGTATAACTATAGTATAGTATATAATTTAGCTGTGAAAGCAGTCACCGTGTGCTCACTGCTTTGATTCATCAACATTATCATATCTATTCGATTACTGACCAACTGCTGAGCTAAGGTCTCTTCAGGAGAGCTGTTTCCCGCAAGGTCATGCACAGTTTGATCGTTTTTTGTGTATCCCGCGGGAACTGTCATTTTCTTTAGATTATAAGTATAATGTCCATCTCCAAGGTGCAAACTATACCAAGAACAGTGCAGCGGTTAAGCTGAACATAGGTAGCACACAACCATACACACTAATATTAGTAGATATGGATAAATCTCATAAATTTGGTAGCTTACTGTGACTTTTTTTAACGTTCAGTAGTTTCTAGAACTGGATGATTCCTCCAAATATTCTTCTCTTCCTAATATTGGATAAACACAATTAAAGAAAAAGATAGATACATAATTTGCGGCATTTATTTAAAAAAGACAAGGTTGGAATTGCGTAATGTATTTTTACCCGTCCAATGAAGGTGATTCATTACACACGCGGTCGCGAATGCAATACAGTTGGTATCCTTCTATACGAGGTTATCGAGGTGATGGACCTTGTCTCAATTATTAGTTTACATCGGGGATTTGAGACTATATAATGTAGAAGCACACGCGCCTACATTTTTTTGTGATTTGTTTACAAATGCCGCGAGCATCGTTGCTTTCGTTAGCTAAAAATGTCACCAGGATCAAAACAGTACACTCTTATGTCTACTAATTAGTAAACCTCATAAAACACGTTAGTCAGTACTCACTATATAATACCTACCTAATACCTATATACCTACCTAAGCCTTGTAAAGCGATCATCCACGACCTCCGCACGTACATAAGGTGGGTACGCGTTTTACATTTTAATTAATCAGTGAACAGTAGGTGTATGTCCTCAATCCAAGTATAGTAAGTAGGAAAGCAAAAGAAAACTAACATCAATGTATTATAAAATTTCTCTTTGCGATTTACGTAAGATATTTCACAGTTTAAGCTGTTATAATAGTGGCCCTCATTTTATGGTATTATAAAATTTACTATTTTACTATACATCTCTTTTGAAATGTTAAAACAAGCCTTAAATCTTATAACTACTTAATACGTGGGTATCTAATAAAAATTCAACTATAGTATGTCCGTTAAGGTAACAAGCAGAACGTAAACAATCTTGACATGCTTTTTTTACTAAATGAATTTCTTGCATTTTTGTAATGTTACCTTAGATAAGGGAGAATACCATCGAAGAATGTTACGAATATCAGATTGAGCTAAACAGAAGGGCGGTAAGGATGAATATGAAAAGTAATTAAAAAAATAACAAAGTTCGTAAGTACTGACTTACGAATCATTGGGCAGTTATAATTTAAGGTATTATAAAGTAGTGTTCGCACTTTGTATCTTCATTCCGTGACATTACCTATATATATTCTGTGGTTACAAAGACAACAACACCTTTCATGAAGATTTGACCATGTCTTAAATTTAATTTTGCTATTCCTAATATATATTAATAGGTGTTAACATGAGGACTGGAGAATATTTAAGTGGGTATTGTGAAGCCTTGCTGTGGCAGAGCAAATCAATCGATTAAGGTACGGTATTAGGCACACAACTGAGAAATGATAGAGGTACGTGTTGGAATTCGAAAGTAAAGTCGAAGTCCTACCCACCGGGCTATCATTACAAGCTTTATACCCAATAACAGAATCAAATATTAATTTAAATTAACCTCGATATAAACTAAAACTTTTTTCCATCACGGGGCCTTCGTCATGCTCTATGGAACACAGATATCATTCTGATGAGTCTAATCACGCTATAGCTGTTATTTGCTCAGACAGCTGATATTCTTGATGCTGCAGCATTGGTTGGAGGTTACCATATCTTGGAAACACCGATGTAAGAGTTGGTACAAAATTTCATATTATTGTGATTGTTTTGGTGAAGCTCTGCGCTCAGACCTAATTATAGTTTATAACCAGCTTGTAACTATTACGATCATGTCGGCTTTTATACAATTAAAACTGCATCAAAAGCTAATCGGTCTATTCGTTGAAATAGAATGCCATAGATAGATACACAGATACACGCGTTAAACTCTTTTCGCGTTGAGTGATAAATGTTAATTTATAATTTTCTTTTTAGCTATTGAGCCTGTCATATATCTATGTTATGAATGACTCGATTATTATTATGGGTCTGTATTGTGTAACATTCTATGGTCATTGATTAAACCAAGCTAGAAATGGTTACCAGTGTTTTATTATAAAGTGAAGAATATAACACAGAGCCTATGTTTATAGAATAGACTTATGTGTAATTTCCATACAAAATTATGGATTTTTGGGACATCCACTGCTATGCCAATACTTATAAATGAAGATAAATGTAAAAAAATACTTTATGATGAAAAATTCAAGAATAGGAAGACGTGGGTTTTAATTCTAAGGGGAAGACACATGCCTTACTTATTTCGGCGTTAAGTAATTTTAATTTTAACGTGACACCTACCTCAAGCCGTTTCTTAGGAAAGTCCCTAAAACCTTTGACCGATAAACAGACAGATGAACTTTGTTATAAATTTGCAGTTACGAATTTGCAGTGTGATTTTGTTTTAACGTTTTAAAATAGTAATATTTAAAAAAAAATCTATACAAAAACAAGACGCGATCGTATTTCGATAGCTGCTTGAAATAAAACGAATCAATTTTATTGGGGTGTGTCGATAACTAATTATTATTTTACAGATTTATTATGACACAGATAAAGCCAATGACCTCGAATGGAACTCTTTTGTCAATAGTCTTAATTTGAACGTACCTTAATCGTTAGGTCAGTATTATAGTTATTATAAAGATATTTTTATTTTCTAATTAGGCACAACATTTTGAAGAAGTTAATGTGCGGAAAACGGCCCAGTTACCAAGATTAATGTATAATGAACCTAGGTATAATGAAGTCATATTTTTTATATAAAAACACAATGACTCACCGTTGTGCGTAGTTTTGGTATCGACGAGTAAAGTCTGCTCTATGGTTTGTTAGTATAATTTCGATTATAGTAGTTTATATTATTTATAAATACTTGAATTATCGCAAGTAATGTTTTAAAAAATACAACTAGGTTATTTATTTATACGTTTACGCATAGGTAAATTTTTCTCGAAAATTATGGCAGAGATTAATAAATAAACTTGGCTTCTTAAACTAGCACGAGCTAGTAACATGCGTTGCTTCTTGCTGTAGCTTTTAATTTGATTAATAGAATATATCATAGATTAAATAGGTACTTATAGTAAGATCTTCTAAAGAATAAAGACAATATTTTTTATTTCTGATTTTGATAATATCGTATAATTCATTTAGGTACCTATATATAGTAAATTAATAAATACTAAGACGACGAATGTACGTGAGTGAAACGTAATGTGAAATTTCTCTCCATTTTTGGAGAGACCTGCTCAGACACTTAATGCTCCACTAAATGCACTAAATGTTGGTAGATAAACATTACAATTTTAAGTTATACACATTAAAAAATTGTTATGTTACAAATGTAAACAAAAACAAGGTATTCACAACTAGCCACACCGATTTTTTACTTCGCAAACCAAGCGTATACACAGTCTTCCATTCCCTACCATAGCCTCGAATATTGTAACTCAAACTCACCAGTTCCAGGAATTTGATAATAGATAATCTGCTGATTGCCATTTTGTCACGGGAATTTATAAATTCTTCACAAATTTGTTTACACTGGGACGCGGGCGGCGATGTAAACGCACGGCGTATAGACTGCGCGAGTACCGAAATCGAATGCGGGCGGTGAATGACGAAGTTGAGTATGACATCATAATCGTAAGGCCATGATGACGAATAAATTGAGACTTTCAGGTAGGTACAAGTACCTTTGCTGAATAAGATATTCATTTCCCTGCCTCGATAATCATCTGTTTTCGTTGCATCGTTCTAATTCAGTTCAATTTAAAAATTTTGCTTCTCTACATAACTTCTAACGTAGAAACTGTTTGATTCGTATTTTTGATATAGACCTCTTATGGATCACATTAGCCATTATGATCCCATTAGCCATGCTACTATGGAAAGGACCGTGTTTATCAAATTAGAAAATTTATATTGGCCTACATAAATTAGGTTCAGTTCCTTAACATATATAATCAAAACTAATTTTTTTTTTAGGTTTTTGTTTTTTACGTTTGTACAATTAAATGAAAGCTTACATCCAGGATATGGGCATAGATTATTATAATATAGATTATTTACTACAAAAAGTGCCAGGGTAAATTTTTAGGGGGATTTAAAAACATAGACTATACAATATGCCTGGATTCACAGCTTAAACAACCATAGCCATATTTTGCATAGAAATTGCTTGCAAATAATGCATTGGTTTCTTAATTACCTAAGGAAATAGTTTCCGCGGAATTTGCAAAAACCAAAAACACGCAGACGTAGTCGGGGGAAATAGCTAGCTATAAATAAACTCTCACGTAACGTCATGCAAAGAAAGAAAGTTTATTAAACTTCTGAATTCGATATGCATTTTAACCGGTGTAGATACCATAACCTTAGCCCTTGACCTAGTCAGACTGTCTACAAGAGGTGAGCCGTCATGGGGTCCCTACGGGAAGCGATTACCCTCTATCTTTGAGCATGACATCAAACTTGCCGAGCGGGTCTGAGGCAACTGGCTAACGTATTCACTCACTAAATACAATGCATTCATTGGATTGTAGAGGAAGTTGCCTGTTGCGTGTTGAAGCAGTGTTAACGATGAAAACTATTTTTAAATACTTACTCAGATTTATCTGTCAATAAACCCAATTGCGCAAGGTCGGAGAATTGTTTTCAGCTTTATAGTCCAATTCACGATGTAACCTGTTTTATGTACATAATAATTTAGATTCAGAATCAGTGTTTTCAAGTCTTTATAAAACATAGATGTATACTCCTATTTTCAAAAAGGCTAAAGGTTTTTTCAAAAATGCTTATAATATAAGCACTTTTAAAAAGTGAAGAGTTTTGTATTTATATATTGTTATATTAGGTACTAGCTGTTGCCCGCGAATTCGTCTGCGTTTGATTTTGTTTTTTGTTGTGGCAAATTTAGTTGTAGATCTAATAAAAATTAAAGTATTTAGTATTGCTAAGCCTTAAATGAAGGGTTTACTGCTGTCCGCTGACGAGTTTCGTCCTCTATCTCCAACCACAGTTTGGGCAAAATTAAACTCTTCATAACCTCTATAGTACAAAAATAATTATTTAAATCGGTTATAATTTGTCGGAGTTATGGTGTAAAATCGTCAAACACTCATCCCCTCTCCCAAATGAACCGAGCTGAATGTCGGGATTAAAATTTTCCTATATTACTTCTAACACTTCCAAGAATATGTGTAAAAAGTTTCATGAGTAGTTTTTGCGTGAAAGCGTAACAAACAAACTTAAATTGACATTTATAATATTAGTAGGGATTAGTAGGGATGCTAAATAACTTAGCTTAGCTTTTGAGGTTTATTGAAGAATTTAAACATTTCATTGACGTCAAACTCATGGTTAGTCTATTTTATCTATCAAATCTTAGCCGCTATCGAGAATATTATTTAAGGATTCAAATTTGGGCCCGTTAAATATATGTAATTTAATTTTGAACCACTAGTAAAATAAGCTGCAATCAATGATTTGTAATGACGGCCGACTGGCGCAGTGGGCAGCGACCCTGCTTTCTGAGTCCTAGGCCGTGGGTTCGATTCCCACAACTGGAAAATGTTTGTGTGATGAACATGATTGTTTTTCAGTGTATGGGTGTTTATCTGTATATTATAAGTATTTATATGTATTATATTCATAAAAATATTCAACAGCTATCTTAGTACCCATAACACAAGCTACGCTTACTTTGGGGCTAGATGGTGATGTGTGTACTGTCGTAGTATATTAATTTATTATTTATTTATTTAATGATTAAATTCATCGAAAAGTACAATATATAAAAAAAACATTATAGTAAACTTTTTTTTTATAATACGTGCTATCTGATGATTGGTATATATAGAAAGTACATTCCCAAACTGGAAATACTTTGTGCTATTAAATAAATTGCTGTATTTTTTTTTATATTCCACCCACATTGAATCTTTTTTATATTTACCCTATTCTATCAACGCTTTTAGGCACGTTTTCTTAATATACCTACCTTAAAAGCTACATAACAACTCTGAAATAATCTCTACATTGTATTTTTCTTTCTTTTCATTATATATTCTTAATGCAAAGAAGGACGTTTTAAAATAGAAAAAACAACAGGGTTAAAATAGATAAATTACCTTTTATTTCGGGATTTCCCCGGAAGGTAATGGAGAACATCGTGAGGAAACCATGCCTGAGAGCTCTCCATAATGTTTTCAAAAGCTGTGTGAAGTTTGAAATCCGTACTTGGCCAGCAGCGTGGTGGACTACATTCTAAACTCTTCGTATTCTAAATGCTCTGTTTTATGATATATATAATATCATATTTGCATAAACAACATATTAGGTTAAATGTCTTTGGCTATCAAAGTTGAAACATATAATTTGCGAAACAAATAAATGACGTAAGTATGCCTAACCGTATGACATCACGAATGACTTCACTGCCAAGTTATATTTACCTACTTAGTTGTAT
The DNA here is from genome assembly GCF_905163445.1 of Pararge aegeria. Classification (NCBI taxonomy): domain Eukaryota; kingdom Metazoa; phylum Arthropoda; class Insecta; order Lepidoptera; family Nymphalidae; genus Pararge; species Pararge aegeria. Next base: position 6,391,660 of record NC_053193.1, read on the forward strand.
CATACCAACCTAAGATTGGATCATAGCTATTTGTAGTGTATGTCACTCCATTAGGGAATGACAGAATGGTTAAGTTATTGGTCCTTGTTATGATAACGAAAGTGACAATCGTATAAGCCCACCAACCTGCATTGGAGAAGCATGGTGAGAGGAGGCCTGTGCTCAACAGTGTGTCATTATTAGGCTGATGAAAATGAAGTGTATAATACGAGTAAGGATTCGTTCAGCCAGACCAGCTCAGAGAAAAGAGCACATTTTGACCGTATTCAAAATAGAGTATTAGATCATCGAAATTAGGTACGTTAATTCTTAGATTCCATCCATTTATTATTTGATGACAATACGATGCTCGGGGATGCGCAAAACTGCTCGCATTGTGTGTGGCACAAACTTTATTCAATGACCTAAGACTCAAAACGATAAAAATGTGCTCTCTGAGCCAGTCAGTTTGAATAGAACCAAAGTGGCAGTTATCAGTCTACTCTCTTTTCATTAAGGTTATTAAAATACAGTTTAATGACTGTAATCGTACTCGAGACTCATGTTTCGTAAAATACGATAAGAATTAATGTTTCTTAAAAGCGAACGATAAGACGATTATGATCTAGACCTACAGCTAAATGGAAGAGGTTTTTGTAAATGATATTGAATATCATTTCAGAAAAACAAACGGACAAGTGCGAGTCGGACTCGCCAACCGAGAAACTTCGTAAAAAGTACGTTACGGTGCGGTACGGTACGTACGTTACATACGTAGTAAAAAGTAGACAATATAAATAGTGGAATACTATTTTTTAATGATTTAATTACAAATGTATGTATTCAGATTTTAACAAGTACTTGTAGTAAGTTGGTATAGGATATTACGTGCTAAATTTCATAGTTCTAGGTTAATGAAATGTACACACACACATTTCGATTTACGTCGGAGACTCGTACAGTGTCGGGTTACGTTTCTTTTATGCTTCTTCTTTTTTACGAACTTAGAAGTTTAATTTTTAAGATTGTTGTGTAGATTTTACTATATGGTTGTTTTTTTTTGTTTCTTTTCGTTTCCGAAAACAAAGTGGTACGGAACTCTAAAATACGTGAGAACTCTGTCCCATCGATTTGATCAGCTTTTGTATAGACAACAATAGTTAAAGGACCAAGCCGATGGCTCAGATCAATCAAGTAGAAAACCGTCACCCATAAACACATCAACAATTCGAAGTTCATGCAAGAAACATGTCCTGCAAAGTGCCGCGCTTTGTGATCCGTATTTCGTGTCTCAGATTCCTACCCGCCCCCGTCCAACCTTCGTATGTTTGATGTTTTACTGTCTATTACGCACACCAAGGTTTTGAGGTACAATATGAATCAAATAGTACATCTAACTAAAACTGCCTCGTTAGTCTTGTCGTAGTGGTTAGAAGGTTGAAATACGGATCGCTAGGTCCTGGGTTTGATTCCGGGATCACCGCAGTCGGGCTATAATGTTAAATATTGAGAGTAACTGTCAAGAAATTTACAGTAGGTACTAACTAAAAGCCATATTTGACAAGGTTGCTTAGAAGCATCCGGCTCCGCTTTCATCTCTCACAAGATAGAAAAATGAATTTTAAAATGTAAAATGTAAATTGTTGATATTGGAAAAGAGCAACTGCTGAGTTTCTTGCCGGCTTCTTCTCGGTAGAATCTGCCTTCCGAACCGGTGGCAGAGTCAATAGACACAGGCAGACTTGACGTTTCAAAAGTGCTTATATTAGGCCTACTTGAAATAAATGAATTTTGAATTTTCAATTAATAGGAGCCTATTGAAAAGCTGTCGGTACCGGTTTTGATAACCTGCCATCCCTTATTAGGGTATCGTGATAGATAGGTAACTCTATATCCCTCTCTGCTATGAGAGAAGAGGCCTGTGGTCGTCATAACAAACACCGTATATTTAAAAGTGAGGTTGTTCTTTGGACTTTATTTAGGTAATATATGTACTTACATTACAGGGTCAAATAAAAAATACCAGAAACACCTCGACCTTGTAGTTTCTATCATAAAAAGTAACAACTTTTGTTCTAAGACTTTTCAAAATTCAGTATTAATCATGTTATTCCTATACAGTGGCATTACACTGTGAAGCAAAATACCTACATGTCCCTGTTACCAAACCGAGCACAACAAACCGAACACATACCGAACACGCACATAGAGTAGTGTTTCGTGTGCTATTGCTCATGCTACATTACAGAGTAGTTACAAGTAGGTAGTCTCTATGTAAAATGTTGAATATTGAATATTTCACAAACTTTCGAGTTAAAAAGAAGTCGTAGAGCAAAAGTTGTTAGTTTTAATGTAAACAACTAAAGACCGACAGCATTCTGGTATTTTTTATTACAATATACAATACAATACAATATACAAACAATACAATGTGTTAGCAAACTACGAAATACTGTTGAAGTGTGCATGAGTATATAAAATAAGGAATCATCCTATAAAATATTTAATCAAAAGAAAAATATTTATTTTTCCATTAAATCGAATTCAAAACATTCTAAGTGTTTATTTATGACAGCCCTATTAAAGATATAACACATGGTACCTTGACTTTAGTTTCGCATGTGATGGCAGTGGCTGTATCTGATTTCTTTTAGTAAAAATTATGGCAGTGATCTACTCAAAAACTAATAGCGTTTCGGTTTGACCGATACTCGTAAGTCTCAGAGTCAGTACATAACGCACCTGTAAAGCCTGTGAGGTATTATTTCGGTTTTTATATACACGTCGTATAGATAAAAAGATATGCTGATGAGGATGGTAATAGTGAAGTAAATATAATTCGCACTCACCCAACAATAGTTTGAGCCTAAATTAACTCACTCGTCTTACGCAATCCTCTAATCAAAATGTCCTTCACACATTCAACCTATTCGAATGAAATAAGCTGTTACCTACTATGCCTCTTACACAATAATTAACAGGTTAGGTTATTAGTGTACATATCGCAAATATTAAGAACGCTAACAAAGAGCGAGATCTCTATTAATTAGGTATCCTGGTAGCAGTTGTAGCTTTAGTTTTAAGTTTACGAATATGGTTGTCGCCATAATCTCACTACCACGTAAACATTTTCATGTAATGTACGCATCAGAAGTGTAATATGGGCCTAGTACTTGAATAAAGATATTTTTGATTTAACACAAAAGATTTAATCAGTTTGGCATTGGTTTTAGGTAATAAGGTTGTTTGTCTGAAGGCCAGTTACCGATTTTTTTTTTGCATTCCTCTACATAAAGCCCTGAACTGTAAATCTGGTAGTAAGTGAAGATGCAGTCTTAAGATAGGTAGTAGCGGGCTTACCTATTAGGATATGACAGTTGTATTTCACCTGCCTAATTTTTAGGTACTTACCCCTTAATCGATTTCTACGCGCCTGATGGAACGTTAAATCGCTTGGCGGCACGTTGATTACTAGCCAAGGCCAAAACATCCCACCAGACAATTTTTTTTCCGAAAAAAATACTTTATCTATTTTGATGTAGTTTTTTTGCGTTCAGTCTAAAAACATCCTTAGAAATATTACACGGGAGCTCTGCCAACGTAGGTTCTGTTTATTTTTTTATCGCCTCGTTGATAAAGGGATGAACATGTTCGACTGCAGATCACGAGGCCCAAACCCGGAGTTTGGAAATTCGGTGCTTTAGGTACCCCCGGATTTCGTAGAGCACGCGGTCCTGCTCATGCACAAAAGTGGTAATCTGTCTTGTGCTTGCATACCTTTAACACTTGCAACTTGACTTCTATTGCTTTTACAATAAGGGATGTCTTCAAGAACTTCCCTTATTTCCAGTACAATTTTTGATCAATTTCATTTCGGTTACGTAAATCTTAACATAGGTACACTTAACTCCAATAAAGCGAATTCTTGATCAGAAGTCGATAATAAGCTGATTAACTGAAGTTAGACCACAAAGTACTCTCACTTAATGGTCTTGAGATTACTGGTTATACCACTAGTATTAGTTTTCATAATTGCCAAGCTCCACCTATTGCAATTTTAAAGAAATTCTTTTTACCTAGACTCCGAACTTACCTTTTGTGTATTAAGGCAACTTTTTGCGATTTGGTTTATCGCTACTTCGATAGATGGCATTGAATGTTGAGTGCGCAAGCATGGTCGAGCATATCCTAGGCTTACTAAATAATTGTAAATTGTAATTGCTGCAAGCATTACAATTAACATATTTTGTGTGTTTCAACTTTGCACTCTGGTATCTAAAAGGAACAGTGAACAAGACAAACTAACCACAAATTTGACAATTGGGAAACACGACCAGTGTTGGTACTTTTTGGGTAGAGAACCATAAAAAGAGGACCTTAATAAAAAGTCTGATTTTTTTGACGATCTTAACCTACTTTTTAAATATTTTTTTCATTTAGACTTAAACTAGGCAGGGCAAATTAGTTTTAAAGTTGACAAATATGGGTATTTTCATTTATTTACAAATATTATAGATATTAGGGACTTCATCGTTTAGACTTAAAACGGACACTGCCTTCATCTCTGTGGGCGGAACTCAACGCTAATAAAGCGTCAATTGTGAGCAAAGCAGCGGTTGCCAATGCACAGATGGCAGCCGCGTGTGCGTTGTTGCGTCGAGGGCATTGCGGGATGTTTTTCCAAGAGTGGAGTGTAAGGCCGCCACAGGCTCCAAACAGCAAGCCACCAGCAGCTGACCACCATGCATCGACGTAAGCGTCCGCTGCCGCCGATACCGCTTCACCTTTTTATTAGAATATAATATAGGCAACGTACGTTATGTTGTGTGGTTGGTATGTTAATGAAAAAAATACAGGAGTGTATGGAATGTTGTATGTTGTGCCAGGCGCAAATTTTTGACACCTCCTTAAAAAAATTGAGGATGGTGCCAAGAAACCGAAGACTGTTAGGAAACAAGTTAAAAATTGTGACAAATCTTTTCAGGTTCAAAGCTCGTTAGAAATATAGTTAAGTAAATAAAATAATTATTTTGCATTAGGTACAAAGTTTTGCTATCGTCTAAAGTAGCCTATGTCACTATCCCATAAACTGTCTATCCCCTAAAATGATTTATCTGTTGCTGTATGAAAGAAGTACAAACCAGAAAACACACTTTTGCAGTCAGTAGGCTTGACAGCTCTATTAATCGTACTAAAACCCAAAACCTCGACACTATATAATAAAAAAACGAATCACCTCACACGCTAGCTTCATCGTCAAACTGTTCGCTGTCCAAATACGCCAAGGTCAGATCAAACAGCATCACCAAAGCGTTGAGGACAGTCAGAGATCCGGTAATAAGAGCAATGGTATTGTCTCCTGTCCTTGGATATATGCTGGTCTTAGTTCTCGCACTAAGGATTAGTCCACCGCTAACGGAGAACAGAACTACTCCCAGTATTCCGAAGTACATATCTTGGACGAGATCCAGAGGCGCAAAAATCATCTCTCCTAAAAGCATATATATTAATTAAGGCGCTTTGATTACTTGTAATAATCTATAGCTATAAATGGCTTTGTCTTGGCTTACTGACGAACGACCTGAAGCATAAACAGCTATATATAGAATATTTGAAATTCTGGGCAAATATTCTTTAAGAGGTGCGCTAAGAAAAAAGGGATGAAAGTAAAAAAAAAGAAAGCAAAGTTTTAATTTAAGTTATATCCATGAAACTTGGTATGGTGTGGGCATATCTTTGGAAGATAAGAAACATGTGTTTCACAGTTTAGGAAAATACTACCAAATAGGCAATGAAAAAGACTATTTGTTGTTTTGGCTGTAATTTGCTTCCAGCTATGCTCGTAGCTTTATTTCTGGAGACTGGCAGAAATTCTACAACGACGGATAATTTGCTGGCATCCAATATTAAATACAATATGTTATAACACGAAAGATAGTTTGTTAGTTTGTTTTCTTCTTTTATGCAGCAATAGAACAATTAATGAACTTTCTTCTTTGCAAATATAAACTACTTTATGAGCCGTAAAGTGACCTAGGTAACTTTAAACAAGACTACCCAAAAAGGATGTAGCATTATTCAGGATTCCTATATATATGTGAGCTTCTTTATTCGGCCTTATGACGGAAGAAGCAGATGCCCTTAAGAGTGTAGTTCTTTCGACTCTTGTTACATTTTATCACATTGGAATGTAGGCACTGATAACAATGTAACTGTAGTTCAGATTCAGGTTGTATCTATATTCATGCTTACCAACTATTTCTCCAGAGAGCACAACGACATAACCGACGTACGTTCCGGAACATAGCATCAATGTGGGGATATCTGTCAAGTCGTAGCTGTATTGGTGCAGAGTGAGGCAGGTTATTGCTAGCATCTGAATTCAATTATATATTTGTTTCGTTAGCAAGACCAACAGCTGTATAATTTTTAACCCATTACCGGTCCACTGCAGAGCATGAATCTCCTCTCAGAATGAGATGGATTTAGGCCTTCGTCGACCATACCTACTGATCAAGTGCTGATTGATAGACTTTGAGAACAATATGGAGAGCTCTTAGGTTTCCTTATGATGATTTCCTTTACCGTTAAAGGAAGTGTTAACTCTGAATAGTCATAGGTGCGTCGACCGGGGATCGAACTCAGTTTCTCCGAAAGGGAAGTTAGGTTTAAACCACTATGTGTTGCTTATTAGTTATGTAATCAGGGAAAATACCGTATTATTTCCCAACAGAAAGTCAATTATTTCAATTCAGTATCAACACATATTAATTGGGTGTTAAAGAGCCTATTTAAAATGATTGCAATGGTGCAATGGAACAGCTACTGATAGTTTAATTAATTTAAAACCGGTACTAACTCTTAGCAATTGATAAATTATGATGATAGAAAAGCGGTTGTGAAAGCTGCGTTGATTTGATGATATCAGCATTCTGTATTGAAATATCGCAGGGCGGTTGATTTGAAATAATAGCTCGAGTATTAAAACAATAGCTTTTAATTCATTGTTCGTTGGTGCGAGAGCAAATTAGGGGTGTACCAAACCAGATATGAATTTTGGTTAGTCAGAGTTCAGAGATTATCCAGAGTATAACCGTTATACACATATTACTATTTACGTCGTAACCTACGAAATGGGGGTTGAAAGATTCTATGATAGATTATATTGGTAAGATATCTAAGATTCCTATCTATCTATGAGATTGTATACGAACGAAGTCGCTGCCAATCGCTAGTAAATAAAAGTGTCCCATAATTGTGAAATAACTATGCTCATAATATAACGATTTGAACGATAACCATAATACCTTGATTACTAAAAATTTGATTGCTAAACCAGATGGAAAACACCCCATTTCATTCATAAAATTACATATATTTATATTCATAAAATTACATATATTTATATTCATAAAATTACATATATTTATATTCATAAAATTACATAAATTACATAAATTTAATTTAAACCATAAGTTTAACCATTAAGTTGTCTATGTTGTATGAGTTTGTATATTTATTAACATTATCAGCCCACGTTTAATAAGTAAACATAGATTGTCTATTAAAAAAAATATACGACTGAATGGGCTGTATGGTCAATGATCTTTGCCCGTCCTAAATGGTACAAATGACAAAAAACAACATACAAGAGATAGTAAAGTATGAGACGATTGGCTGTTCTGACTTCTCTTTCAGAATATTTTCCCGGCGCGGCGGTTTTAAAGTAATGAGGTTTTTCCACTGCTTTAGATAAAGATCGCTAATTTTCCGAACATGGGATATGAAAAATAAATTCGGTTTGCCTTCAGCTAGCCCTTTTCTTAGGGACGGCTACGGCTGCTTTGATTTTGAGGAAGGTAGGTAAATAACTTTCGAAGGCGTAGGTATCTATTCTCCTTTTAAAAGCGGGAAAAACTAGACGGATTTAATAGTCGTATCAATCAAATAGAAAGAGGTCAAGGGAGTTGCAAAGATTGTTGTTGTCTTTATAACAAAATTAGATAAACAGAAAACCCTATTGCGACAATCGCAACACGTCATAATCACAAGTTACATAACAGGGGCTGGAGTCGTGACAAGCCTTTAACAATAATTCCTAGGATATTACATCTTAGCTTAGCTTAGTCCTATTTCCGCGAGTAAACGTACCTTAGGTACTTGTAAGACGTAATATCTTATACTCAGGGTACATCATCAATAATATTAAGTAATTGGTACACTTGTCAACGTCACTTATTTAACCATATATCACGTAATTTATGGGAGACCATTTTGTGAAAGTAAGCCGAGCGGCAAATTGAAATTAGATGATAGAATTATAATCGCGTTATGTCATTATTAAAGTTATGTGGCGAGGTTTTTGCATTAAAATCAGTTGGTACATTTTGTTCTTAGATTAGGCTTTGTTGCGCTTCGAATATATACCGACTACTAGTCCATATTGAAAAACATAGGAGAAGGGCATAGCCATATGAACTTTTTTTTAATGCAGAGTTTTTAACAGTAGTTTTTATAAATCCTTTGCTATATTAGTTCTAGAGATTAGATCGTCAAACAATTAAATAACCAAATCTTCAGCTTAATCCCCAGTTTTGTTATTATTAGTAGCGGTGATAGCCTGATGGTTAGAGCTTCAGCTTCACATTTGGCACCTCTAACTTTTCGGAGTTATGTGCGTTCTCAATTTAAGCAATTTAAAATATCACAAGAAAACATAGTGAGGATACCTGAATGCCTGAGAGTTCTCCATAACGTTCTCAAAGGTGTGTGAAGTCTACTAATCCGCTCTTGGCCAGCGTGGTGGACTACGGCCTAAACTCCTCATTATAAGAGGCCCGTGCATTGTAATTGACCACTCCCAGTTATGCTTTGATAAAAATGATGATGATAATGATAATGGTAGATCTGGTATAGATAGTAAGATACAGTAAGCTTACAAATAGTAACAATAAATCAATGGATAAATAACACCAATCTTACCAGTTCCAACAGTTTGATAACGCAGGTGGGTATTAGCATTTTGTTACCGTTTATAGATCAACAAGTAAATAATTAAATTTATTTTCGCCAAAAACTTTTTACATGACTTCCAAAAATAGCACAATAACTTGTCATTGATCGATGTGATAATCCAAAATGTGTCTTTAATATTTTCGTCTTCCTACATTGTCTATTGTTTCTTGGAAAAAGTATTCACAAGAAGGTATGTAGTAAAGTAGGTAAATTAAATTGGAACGTTTGTACTTAATTTGGAAAATTATGCCTCGTATTAAACTCTAATAAAAAAATTATAAAAAGTAACAGTTTTTAAAGAAAAACTCTACTATTAGTGGAGCTTTTTGTGACAGAGTTCGTTCTGCAAAATACTACCATGCTTATTTCTGGCGGCAAGCAGCATTGCTGTATACCGGTCGCTGTTTTCACAGGAACATGAGGCTTCACCTCCGACTCAGGTTGATGGGAACAGGCCGGCTCTTTATGGGCGCGTTCCTTGCATGCACTGCAAAGTTGATTAGGAAGGCCATCTGCTCGCTTCATGAATTACTAGCTGACCCGTGCAACTTCGTCTGCACCAAATCGGCTATTACCGGAAAACACGAATAAAATGACATTTTCTAAAAATGAATCCTAGCTAGATTTTTTTTTTATAGTGAGAAATTTTTTATTGCACACAATTAAGGGATAAAGATAATATAAATAAAATATACCTATATAACCTAGCTAGATCGATTTATCGCCTCCGAAATCCCCTGTATACTAAATTTCATGAAAATCGTTGGAGCCGATTCCGAGTTTACAATTATATGTATATACAAGAATTGCTCGTTTAAAGATACAAGATAACAATATCAAAAAATCTCTTAATAATATGTGCCACCTATATGTAACATGTGGAAGTTTAACTACTATTCTTAACTATATTGTCGTATTTATTTCAGTTGAATAATTAATGTAGTAAAAGTTAATTATCAAGTAAGCATCTCTGTGGGTCAAAACCATTAGGGTTTTCTAAAAGTATAATTGACCAATTAAAATTTACATGCATAAAGGAAACTGTTGCGCTGCCGACGAGGAACCAACATCTTGATAAATAGATAACCTACCTATTTTTTATTACTAACACTACAATAACGTTTCATAGCGTAATACCAGAACCGTGGGGCTTGCTACCATCGCTTAAAGCAGTATTATATTTTATCAGAAATTATTATAAGTTTATTCGATAATACCTACTTTGATAACTCTAAATTAAATAATGATTAAACACTTCTGCGCGATGGAACCTAGTAGCCCAGAGATCAATCATTTATCCTTCTTTAAAGCAATAACGGAGCGTAGAGAGCATAGGAACTGATTGCATTGATATTTGATAGCACTGTGATTTTTAAAATATACTGAGTAAAACATTAAGTTTTTTTTTTTTTCTTTGTCGTTACACTTGACAGAGTGGTCGTGGTCATCATGAAGCGTCTTTGAGGGCAAATGTCACACGCCCCACGAGCATACGCCACTTCTCTCGGCTGGCGGTTGGGGTCCCAAGGTGCTGGAATGGCAGCCCCGTACTGGTAAGCGCAGCGTTGGTCGACCCCCAACGAGGTGGACAGACGACATTAAGCGCGTCGCAGGTAGCCGCTGGATCCAAGCGGCTCAGAATCGTGGAACTTGGAACTCCCTACAAAAGACCTATGTCCAGCAGTGGACGTCTATCGGTTGATGTGAAGATGATGATGACTGAGTAAAACATTAAGTTTTTTTTTTTTTCTTTGTCGTTAAACTTGACAGAGTGGTCGTGGTCATCATGAAGCGTCTTTGAGGGCAAATGTCACACGCCCCACGAGCATACGCCACTTCTCTCGGCTGGCCGAAATCCTGGTGCACTCGTGCAAAGATCCACCAACAGCAGACTTAATCTGATCGGTCCATAGCATGGGTGACCTTCCTCGCCCTCTAGTGCCCTCCACCTTGCCTTGCACGACAAGACGCTCTATGGAGTCACTCTCACGCCAGGAGACGTGCCCGAAGAATTTTAAGATACGACTCTGTACTAAAGAAGCCACGCCGAAAGACGTTTTTTAATGCCGATTTCTTGGAGTAGAGAGATGTTGGTACGAAATTCGGTCCATGACACTCCCAGCATTCGTGTCCAGCACCACATCTCCAGAGCATCAATTTTCTTCTTCTCGACTAGTCGCAAAGTCCACGTCTCTGCAGCGTATAAAAATATGGGGAAAACAAGTGTTTGAACAAGCCGGATCTTAGTAGCTTTTGTTATGTTCCTGTCACCATGAAAAACATTAAGTATAGTTATATTAGTACTGAAGTATAGTTATCAACAGTATATAGTTTTAACTCAATCGTGATGGTAATTAAACGAACCCAAAGAAACCTGTACCTTAACGTTTGTAAAGATATTCTAGTTTTCTTAAATAAATATTCGGTGCTGCAATCACTCATAATTTTTTTAACTAAATCTTGTTATGTTGAGATCAAAACTCTTAACAAGTTTCGTATTTTATGTAGGTAATGAGTTTTACGGAGCAGTAAAAGCTAAATGGGCATAAACCGCGAGTCCAAAGATTTATTAGTTTAACATTTAATGTTAGTATCACATAAAGTGAAGGTTAGGTTAAATATCTATTTATTCTACGTTAAGTATATTGTATAAATTAAAATTACCTCTAAGTCAATATAAACAAAGTAGTGTCTATTGCAAACAATATTAATTGTTATACCAAATTTTATAGCCAAATAATAATATTTCTTTAGTTTAAGCATCTAGGCTCATTTTTTTAAATTATTTATCCATAAGTAGGTACATACATATATATATAAGTATGTGATAAAATTATTATCATTTATTCAAATGGTTTAGAGACTTAACTTGTCTTCAATGTTTTTGTCCCAGATAAACATCAGTGTACCCTTTTTCCATAGTTTTTTGTTAATAGATTCAGAAGCAGATTTTATATTCCACTGTAAAATATAATTTTATCTTTCTATTAATTTATTTAGAAAACTTTATGCACATACATGGAAACAATACAAGATACACATAAGAAGAAGAAAAATATACAAATACAGTTGTGCGAAGATGCGGTCTCATTGCAAAAGCAATCTCTTATAAACAACCCTGTATAGCTATATAAGTAAATATATATAAAGACGCCGATTATAAAATTATATAGATAAACCTTTATGTGCTATATTAAAATGTTATGAAATCGAGTGACAGACCTTGGTATATAAATTCCATTTTAAAATAATCATTTGACCTGCCGCTTTAGTGCCGCTCGCGATTTTGAAAGTCGTTCATGATAAAATTATTATTTTCTTATTGTCTACAATACTATATTGCAAAAATTAGTAGTTATACTTTTTAAAACAAGATTTTATGTAACTTCCTTCGTATTACTCGTTCAAGTTTAATCTTTGGAAACTATTTTCCAAGTATTTGTATCGCAGTATTAATAGCTTACCCATCGCAATTGACAATTTTTTGCTGCTGCTACTGCTACACATCTAAGCATAAAAACTGTTCCTACTGGATGATTTAAAGGAAGTCGCGGGCAGAAGCTAGTCATATTAAGATTAATGCGAGAACTTGAGCCCCTAGTATAACGGTGGATGTTTTAAATATGCAATTTTCTATTACGTCCATAAAAATTTGATGACCGCAGCTAAGTGCTTGCAAAATTGACATAACAAAAGTAAATCACTCCTTAACTTTGTATTAAAATCTGAAGTTCTATTAACTAGTTAGGCAAGTTTACGGATTCGTTAAAGCTATTATTTTTAATATAGTTGTAAACGCTAGTAGAGTAAGTATACAGATAATTAAAATCTATACATATAATAAAATAGTAGACCAGCCGTGTCTGTACATTAAATATGTTTGCAAATAGGTAAATGGGAGACGTTAGAAATAAGGAATAGAACGAAAAAATGCTCTGTTTGTCTGTGAGTCTGTTAGTTTGTGCCCGCATCACGCAAAAACTACAGAACAGGTTTGAATGCAATTTGGTACATTTAAAGCTAATTCTTGGAATTTAAATAAAAACTACTTTTCATCTCGAAAAACAATAGGGTTCATTCGGGATACGCGATGTAAGTTTTCGTGGATTTTACTTCATAACTCCACTATACCGTAACCGATTTTCATAATCCCTATTCCACCAGAAAGGCTGTATTTTTAGTTTAATATTGCCAAAATTTAATGATCTGGTGAATATTATTGTTGGTAGAGGAAATAACTCCTTAGCAGCGAACTCGTCACTTGAGAATAAGCGAAATATTATGAGAAAACTATTGTTTATATATAGAATGATTGAAGAACTAAATAATTATTATGAATAAGCTACAATAAAGTCAGGGAAGAAGTATTTCTAACTATCATACAAATATAATATAATGTCACAATAGCAGTTTTTACTTTTATATTCCAAAATTTTATTAGATCGCCAGTAGAAACAAAAGTGGATTACATTTGTAACGCGATATTCTTTTACAATAAATAGTTTTACAATGAAGGATATTTATTTAGCCGCAAAAGCCTTTTTAATTCATTATTATGGGACATTTAAGTAAGAAGTTACAAAAATTCCGTAGCTTTTTTTTTTTTTGAGATATGAAACGTTGATAAGATTCGCCTTATCAACGTTTCATATCTCATTTCCATATATCTATCTACATTTATAATAAAGCTTTTGTTAGTTTTTTTGTTCAAACGCTCTAATCGGTTTCAAAATTCATTGATGGAAATCTTGTAGAAGAAAATTATGTCTAACATGACTCCTAGAAACCTAACAAACGAATTAAAAAAGCGGGGGAGTGGTTCGACGATGTGGGTCGGGATTTGTAGTGTAGAATAACGGATGATAAAAAAATTACATATGAGAGTCATATACCTACGGAGGCAAAATCGCGGGAAGTCGTCAAAAAACACTCAAAATAATGTCTTACTGAACGACTTTTTAATAATGTTCTTTCAGACGAAAAGTTCTGTAAAATAACTAAAATATAATAGATTTTGAGAGTCAACATGTTCGTGGGATATTAGGTTTTTAATACATTTGCATAGAAAATACGAACATGTTTCGTTTATTCCATTTTATTTTTAGAATAGAATAAGTTAAAGGCTACTTCTGCATAGTTCAATCTGTTTGATCAGATTTCCAATCCTCAAAAGGTTTCATGGAAATATGGAAAAACTATAATACAATCTATTTTCGGCAAAACAGGCCCCTAAGCTGCCTTTGGGCGTTTGGAAGTTTGAACCAATCAAATGTACGACTAGCATAGAGCACCTACCAAGTATTTTTTTAGCAACTGGGATACATATCTTAGTTTACGTAAGTAGGTATTTTTGGGTTATGCGGACGGCGGATTGGCGCAGTTTCTGCTTTCTGAGTCAAAGGCCGTGGGTTCGATTCCCACAACTGGAAAAGGTTTGTGTGATGCGCATGAATGTTTTTCAGTGTCTGGGTGTTTATATGTATATATTGATCAGTCATCCAGTACTCATAACAAAAGCTACGCTTACTTTGTGGCTAGATGGCGATGTGTGCGTTGTCGTAGTGTATGTGTATGTGTATATACTTACTGACTACCTCACTAGAGCTGTGGTGAGCGCTATGCCCTAATAAGGCTCCGGATTCTTACCCCTTAAGGGGATATTTGGGAATTTTATAATTTCCGTATTTTCTCTGGTCTGATCTGGTCTGCTGCGAGGTTGTTACGCCGTGTCCGTAACCACCCTTCCGACAAAGACTGGCAAAATTATTCAGCATTCCGGTACGGTTTATTTTATTTATTATTTATTTATTTATTTTAATTCAATCAGTACGGTTAACACCAATTACACTAATTAAATACATAGTAAATTAAATTATACAAATTAAAACAACAATGGTGGTGGTACTTTCTTTATTTACGCCATTGGTTTACTGGAAAAGATCGCTATGTAGCGATAAGGTCACCAAATTGTATCGATTGCGTTGACTTGATACTTGATTTAAACAAAAAAAACGACGGTATTTTTATGTGTGTAGGTAAAATAAACCTGTATTAAATATAAGAACTTTTAAAACCCCAAGTCTCTCTGTTGGTAGTGAATCTACCAACGGTTCAGGAGGCAGATTCTACAGAAAAGAAGCCGGCAAGAAACTCACCAGTTACTCTGTTCATTCATACATACTTTCTCGGACGAGCTCTGTTTCATAAAACTCTACTGCTACTGTCATAAAAAGTTCTACTGTTACTTACTCATTGTTCGCATAATGTCTTTCAAACGGTTAAAAAATTATTCTAAATGCGAATGCATTACAGAGTGATTCGCTAATAGTGAAATAGAGTCACATTGGTAATGTCTGGTTTCCTGATTGGATTCCTGCATTGTTCCGCACATTCCTAACCCATCGTGAGAGAGTTTAGGCGTGATCGTGTTTCGTGAAATATTAGGTTCATGACGGAATAGCGCCGGTTCGAGGCTGAGACTTAGTTATAACACCACTAGTATTTTTCGGTGTCTTTAGAAGTGGGCTTAATTTGATAACTTTTCTATTTCCAGCTTCCTAACCTATGGTAGCCTAGTAACTTCAACCGCATTTTAAGTATGGTTTTCGGAGTTAAGTGTTTTTTTAAAGAAACACAATTTGCTCTAACTTTGAAGGAAAAAAATCGTTAGGAAACCTGTATTCTTGAAAGCTTTCCATAATGTTAATCAAATAAGTAATGATAATGAAAATGTGCAGACCACGGTCGAGACTGAAAGTGCTAGGGGTGTAGGCCGTGGTCCGGAGCTCTGTAGTAGACCCGGTCATAACTTGATAAGTTTGGCCCGACCTGTTAATCGAGCTCCGGACCTCGTGCTCCGTAGTTGAACACGGTAACCAGTAGACCAACGCGGCAGTTAAAGGCAATGAAATATATTAAATAAAAGGATATGGTAAGATTGAAATATTTAGATGGATCTAAATAGAGAGGGCGTGTCTTAGAGATTTTGTAATCAAATGTTACAAATAATCCGTCTAATAAAGCTATTGTATTGAACAAAGGTTGTATTCAGGTAAAAGGTCAGACAACTGTTTTTTATAGATCATCATCATTATCCTGAGCTTGTTAATATCTCTCTGGTACAGGTCTCAGGTTCTCAAAGGGATTTAAAGCTTCAATCCCACCACGCTGTTTTATTGTCAGTTTGTGGGAATTTAGCGATGATTATTACATGTTACTTAACGAAAGCTCTCCGACGCAAGGCGTTGGTCAATAAAGAGGTATAGGTACATAAGTTATTAACTGGTTCCTTAACTAATCTCAATTTTGAATCATATTCGAAAACAATTTTGGGAAATCTAAAAAATTGGACCCCACGATACAGGTCACCTTGTGTGGGGTTCGCCGTTACAAATATGGGAAATAATATCAGTATTTATATTAATATGGAATCTGTTTAGTGATCTTAATGCCGTTATGAACATAATATGTTACAGTTTGATAGATAAGTCACACATTTTATTTGTATATAAGCTTACTGCCATATAAAACTGAAATGTAACTAATAACTGAAACTGTATAAATACTAAACAAATACAATTGTTGTTTCTTATTATTGTTTATATTTTATGTTTATGACTTAAAATCAACAGCATTTAAAATAATAATAATAAAAAAGGCCTATACTTATTTCCCCCTGACTTTAAAATACGTAAAAAAATGATTTTTTAAATAATTAATGGTCTTACGAGGTCAGTTATTGTTGTTATTATAAAAGTTTCGCATTAATTTTAATCGACATTGCGTATAGGTACCTACCTAAGTACCTACCTGTCTTCATTAAATTACCTGCTCCGTTTCTTACCTAAAAAAGAATTACCGGTAAAAAGACTTACATTACATTAATAGTCTGTAACAGTCCACTGCTGAACTATAGGCCTCTTCCAAGGAAGGGTTTGCCCATTATCACCACGCTGGACAGACGGGATGGTGGTAATAGTAGCATAGGGGACCCTACTTCCTGTTCTCTGCTATATTTTCTTAGTCGACCCGTACGACTACCACGGGAGGAGGGGTACTGGCATCTCTATTCTGATCTGCCATCACCACATGTCATTTTATCCTTGTGTACTTATATTATACAGATTTTTGGCTCAACCTCTCCACCAGTTTTGCCAAAATTTGGTTCAGAGACAGCACCTGAGGACTAGCTATTCAGTAATAGCGTCTTATGTTTTGAAGGAGACATTAATATTTTGTGCCTAACCCACATATAGTTAACGTGACGTTACGTTCTATCCTTGGCCTTCAATAAAAAAATAAAAAAAAAATATATACTACGACATTACACACATCGCCACATAGCCCCAAAGTAAGCGTAGCTTGTGTTATGGGTACTAAGATGACTGATGAATATTTCTATAAATATAATACACATAATTACTTATAATATACAGATAAACACCCAGACACTGAAAAACATTCATGTTCATCACACAAACATTTTCCAGTTGTGGGAATCGAACCCACGGCCACGGCTCAGAAAGCAGGTTCGCTGCCCACTGCGCCAGTCGGCCGTCAATATCTTATCACTGTTATCTACTTTAAATGAATTATAACGCTTCATGACCACATATGGGAACCCGCAGGCTATGAGCATTATGAAGATGTTAATAAAATAAAAATAACTTGATACAATAAAAATATCAAGGGACATATTTATTGTAATTCGAAAAGAAGATCTATTGTAAGTATATGCGAAGCTTATCTATATAATATTGTACTAGAAGTTCTGCACTAAATATTAATTATTTTATTAGAGGAAAATCATTATATTTAATGTTATTGGGGTTGGGGTTTCGTGCCAAACTGACAAAAACTGTTCCATACCGACGGATGACTACTGTTCCGTAACCCTGAGATGCTACTTTGTCCATCTGTCTATGCTAGGCTTTAAACTTGAAATTGTTAAATTAGTCAAACGTAAAAGTATACGTTATTTGAAAAATCTCCATTTAAATAAATGAATAGAAGTATAGAAGTATATTTTTTGTTCCACTCAAGTAAGCCCTTGATACCTGGTGGCAAATAATTATGCAATCTAAAATGGTTGCGGGCTAACCTGTTAAGGATATGGCAGTTATATAAAACCCATGCCCCGGTTACCCAAAATCGGTATCTACGCGGCATCGTAACGGAACGTTTATTATAACTAGCCACGGCGGAAGCCACTCACCTGACCAAACCAGTGAATATTCAGAAATAAAAAAACATTGGGACGCCTGGCAGATGTGAAATATCGAAATTGTTTTCTGTAAGTTATTGCAGATATTGCATAATGAAAAGATTAAGCATTACAAATTTGTTCCACAAATAAAAAAAAATACAACTAAATGGATAAGTAAGTCCTCCTTTTTGTAAGTCGGTTAATAATGACTGTTTTATTACAAAATTAATATTCATTTTTATTGTTAAATACGAAATACAAAAATTCAATCATATATCGTGGCGACGAATCGCCATGCCAACAATCAGGTTTATTTACCCTTCGCCTATAGATATTTCACATCAATAAATTCCTAAATTTTTCCTTCGGGGGATCAAACCCGAGACTTCCCACTTATAATATAGCGTCATCATCAAGTATTTTGAATCACAGATCTTCTCTCTCATAAATATATGGAGAGAGAAGCTCTGTGCTCTACTGTGAACGTTAATGATCATTTTATTTAGATGATGATCATGATTTTGATTAATGATTAGGGGTATAGGTTTCGTGCAAACACCGGAGCATCCTCAGGTCATGTTCACTCTACAAAGTACACTAACAAAGTCTATATACTTATGTCAAGTTATATTTTATTATTGATCTCAGTAAAGGTAAAGATGACATGAAAGGTACGCCAGCATTCCCTTCGGTCACGGACGTGAACTTCAGCTATGCGACATTTAGTGTATTCTATCATTTACTTGTTACGAGTGTATGAACAGGATATAAATTATATCGACTGTCTACGATTAGGTAATCTGGGTTATTACTTATTACATTCTTTATGGGAAAATATACTTATGCTATGTTTTCAATAAGGCAATGCCTAAGTTACTAAGTAAAGCCTGATCAAAGAAGATTCCTAGCCATACCTATCACCAATCAATTTTCATCAGACAACTCATAAGTCATATAGGTAACCTTATTTGTCTATGATTTTAGCCACAAGGTGTGATATTTTGTTTTTGTATTATCACACTTTTCAATTTTCGTATGGACTTAAGGTTATTGAAAAACGTTTTTATTCTACGCATCAGCCAAAAGATATATCCGATTTAAACGTTTCCTAGGTTTAGTGAAAACGGACTTTAATCTTTTTTCTCTACATAGTGAAGTCTTACTGTTGTGCACTGTGATACACATATGAGCCGTTAGAGTTACCTATACAATCCTAGTTGACTGGTATTCCTCTCCAAGGCGTTCTCTAAGTACAGGGTACCTTACTCATAGACTTTCCCCCGCGGCAGGCTTTAATGTAACATTTCGTTACAATTAGCTTGTACCTTATACTTGTCCAGATTTACATGATATTTTTAAATTTTAGGAATTTTTAGGATAGGAAGACCATACACGAGGTGGGAGAATGATATTAAGAAGACCGCAGGAACAAACTGGTTACAAATAGCTAAAAAATAGACCAAAATGGAAATTCTTGGAGGAGGCCTTCACCTGAGAGGGGTCCTTGCAAATTAAATATGAAAATCAATAATAAATTAATTCTTAAATATAATAAAAGAAAAAAAAAAGTAAACTTTATAGATACTATTTTTTATTTCATTTTCTTTTTACCATAAAAGGCTTTTTTATTTTATTTTTTAATTTATAAATTTTACAGATAGAGGGGCTAGTATACGAACTAACTGCAATATCACCCAAAAGAATTCTCTCAAGTCTTCTTTGAAAATTACATATCAAATAGTTAACGCAGCTGTATTAATTTATGCACCAGGCGATTTATGATGCCGTATCACCATTACTAATCACTACAAAATAGCGTATTATAATTTAATAACATAGAAGTACTTTGAACGTCGTGATGTATTTATCATCAGTCATAGAGACCTTTCCTCGATGTTACCCGAGGGCAGAACCTATCACCCTATGTAACACATAATATTGTAATCTTGTCCGCGAAAGTATACCTGATGTATCAGCTTAGACAGGACCGGTTGAATACCCAAAGTATATATCATAATATCAGTGGCGTGCATTGGGTTTCTTACCTGGGGATGTATACTCCTATACGAGTTATAATATCAATGTTAGGAGTATCATGTATGGAGTGCACGCCACTGCATAATATGGGTATCTATCAGGAACGTTTTTCTTCATTAATCTAAGGTGTAGTATTTTCTGTTAGTGGTCGAACTTTTTGTGAGTAAGCACGTCCAGGAAAGTTAGTCCGCCATGCTAATTTCTGCTGCCAAGCAAAATTGATGAGTTTGCTGTGTACAGGCCCATTGTGCTAAACACCAACGTTGGTGATGGGCACAGGACACTTTATAAAAACAAAAAAATACTTTCAATACTAATTAAAAAAATGCGAAAGTACGTCTGTTTGTTATCTAAGTTCGGCTCAACCTCTGGTCTGACATTGAAGAAATTCGGGGCACATATAGCTTATATCTTGGAAATGGACACTTATTATTCCGGAAAACACCTGTCAACGTTACCACGGGAATTAAAAAAATAGCCTTTGTTCGGATTTACTGCTAAAACGAGCTTATTGAACATAGAATACTTTTATCCCGGAAAAGTACCTAGGTACCATTTCTACGGTATTAAAATTACTTTGTTACCTATATACGAGTGACAGCAAAACTGATCGTTGGCATCCTGAAGAGATATATTTATATGTGGGATATTTTGCGTCCAGGGAAAGTTAAAGTTTGGCGCAGTACTTTTTTTATATTTAAGAGCTATATAATAACCGCAGACAAAGTTGCTTTCAACACCTATCGATCAAATAAACGTGAGTATAGTACCTAAGCGCAATTTATTTCATAGTATAGATGCATACAAAATAATGTTAATAATGTAAAATGATCGCTTCTTTGTCCCTACACCGAAGAGGTAACAGATCCAATCATTTTTCAGCGCATAATGATGAATTTGATCTTATTGCCCTTTAATCCAATCTAAATTAAAAGTCGTAAACGTAATGCTACGCTATTCGAAAAGCCCTATTATTCAGTATTAGGTAGTTTTAAGGAGGATGATAATCATCAGCAGCCCATGAAATGTCTACTGAAGGGCACAGGCTTTCCTTCCTCACAAGAGAGAGGGTTTTAGAGAGAGCCACCAAGCTGTTCCAATGCGAGTTGGTGGGCTTAAACGGTTATCATCACATGTTAGTGATAATAACCGAGTCCGACAGCTCAAAGCACTCTTAAGTCCGACTGAAAAAAAATCATAATTTATTTTTTTCAACTTTGCCTACGTTGAATCTACCACCGGCCCCCAAGTTAGATTCCAACGAGAAAAAGCCAAAACTAGTTCTTTTCCAACATCATTTGACAGTTTAACAAACAGTTTTTTACATTGCGAGAGATGAATTCAGAGTGGCTTGCTTATAAGCAAACTAGAAGTTCAATTGTGTAGTAACCACGATTTAGCAAACTATGAAGAGAACCTTACCAAGGTGCACTATTAAACAGTATTAACATTATAAAGATCAATCAAAAAATACAAAGATATCACGCTTCTTGTACGCGCAACCCTTTAATTTTCAACAATTTTTTAATAATTTTTTTGTTATAGGAGAAATAGGCGTACTATGAAATTTCGATTCTTTACCATTTACATTTCATGAGATAGAACCTGCTGACAGACATACGGACGGAAGGACAGACAGACTGCGGAAGCTAAGTAACAAGGTTCAATTATTATAAAATATGAACCTACTTTGACGAACGCGACATTTCTTGATAAGATAAATTTCAAATTCATTTTTTAGTAGTAGTTTTACATGTAGTAGACTTACATGTTCCACAAATATTTATACAGACAAATGCTACAGTATGATACTAAAAGTGTTGTTTAGCTTAAGAAAGTATCAATTTAAATAAAAACTCAACTTTTACATTTGAATGACCTAATGTGAAAAGTTGAACCACTACAATTCCGCCAATTGCTTATTTTATTTTTTGCTATGTGAATAAAAAAAAATTTCACTTTCAATTTAACTTATAAATTTGATTTCTGTGGTTACTTATTCATTTTCAGTGAATGTAGAAACATACAATAATATAAGTTTTTAAGCCTGATAAGTCTGATTGCGTAGTGCATTATAGACCACGATATATAAGGACAATGGCAATTTCGAGCCAGTTTTTTTTTTTTTAAACTATTATTTTTGCTCGAACAGGCAATCGAATCATGGACGTCGTAAAAACATATTTAAATATGTAATCCACTAAGCAAACGCAAAGCAGGCTCTACGAACGTTGTATTTAACATACGAGTATGTAACCCTAACATGCAAATAAGGCCGCCTAATTATCCGCAGCCTGCTAACGTCCCACTGCTGGGCACAGGCTTTGTCTTTCATAAGAAAAACGGTTTTAGAGCGTGGACCTACCACGTTGCTCCACTAATGTTTTTTTTTTTAAATAATAAAAAATCATTTATTCACACGATTATTAAATAGTGACAGAAATCATAACTATGTTTGGTTGAATCACTGGTACCTAAACTGAGTAAAAACTCGTACTATAGATATCAGTGCTCTCCCCTATGTAATTATTTTTGATACAAAAACATAGGACTACGACAAGTATATTTTATTTTTGATTTGCATGTTGCATGTTAGTTAATAATATGCAACATGCAAAAATATTAAAGAAAAATAAATAAAATGTTTATTATTAGAGATTGGATAATTAAATGGTGATTTAAATGATTTAACAGGGTAATGAAGTAAGTGGATGTATGTGCGTACGGGTGTGTGTGTATGTGTGTGCGTATGTGTGTACGTATGTGCGTGCGTGTGGGTGTCTGCGTGCGGGTCTGGTTGGTGGGCTGTAAAGACTATAATCAAATGTGTGATAAAAACTTTTTTAACAGAAAATACGTAACAATTCTTGCCCAGACAAGGGATTCGAACCCAGAACCTCATATTCCGTAGTTGAACATGCAGTCGGCAATTGTGCATGTTTAATTATTTTGTTATATTATTAGGTACAATCAAATAGGTACACTTTATTTTTTACCAAAGCTCTGCTGAAACTTCGACGTTCTTAAAATTATTGTCATCGTCGGCCGATTGGCGCAGTGGGCAGCGACCCTGCTTTCTGAGTCTAAGGCCGTGGGTTCGATTCCCACAACAGAAAAATGTTTGTGTGATGAACATGAATGTTTTTCAGTGTCTGGGTGTTTATATGTATATTATAAGTTTTTGTGTATGTTATTCATAAAAATATTCATCAGCCACCTCAGTACCCATAACACAAGCTACGCTTACTTTTGGGCTAGATGGCGATGTGTGTATTGTCGTAGTTTATTTATTTATTATTACTTTTACAATATATTTTTACCCTCGTAAGAATTAAGTTTGCATTTTTATTTTATTTTTTATGAATTCCGTGAAGTTCAAAATAGTCCTGAGGCGGACCCGAAGCGCGGATCCACCGATATAGCACCACGCACAAGGTGAGGTAACCGCGAAAGGGCAAATCGGAGCAATATAAAACGAGGCACATCTTCGCTAACTGTATTCTGCAAACAACTGAACGAAGAGTGCCTGCCTTGTACAAAATAAACAGAATCACATTAACCCAACATGACTTCTTTAACGGTGAGTGAAAAGCAATTAGCCAAACACTAAACAGCTTTAAAGAGACATAGAAAACGGAATGTTTGTTTTCTGTTGGATTTGCGCTAAATTTCTTTCAGGAAAACTACTAACCCTATAAGACGTTTAAAAGCCATTCCTATATGTTTTAAAATCACCCCATTACGGGGATAAAATTGAGCATTCAAGAACGGAGCAATTTAATAAATGTGTTTGTATGTAATATACATATGCATTTATTAAATTGGGTATTTTGTCTGTTTGTTACCATCTTACATATAAAAATCTGAACAGATCTTTAGGAAATTTGGCGTTAACCTATAGCTTTATTTCTAAAAGCGCGCATACGATACCCAGAAAATAGTACGAGGACGAAGTCGCGGGCATTGGCTTGTAGTTAAGATACCAGTACCAGTAGCACCTACGGCATTTTAACCGTCAGTCTCGTTTGTAATTTTGTTCACAGGGAATTTTAGGCATAATATTCTTTCTGTAATACGAGCTTTTCACTGAAGTGTGTGTATAGGATTTCATTCTCGTTACCCTTTTCAGTTTTCGCTGAGACACTGATAAGCTTCGTTTAAAGGTTTCCAAGGACTCTGTAGTTTTTGAGAAAGGTGCATTTGTGATGATTCGTGAAAATCGTGGATTTTGATTGTATAAGTCATAAGCGCAGGTGTTCGCGGACGAAGTCGTAATTTGTAATATGTACAATTTTCCCATACAAACTTTTCCCTTTCATTAAAACTTTGAGGTTTGGTTAAAGAAAAACGATTTTTTAAGCTTTTAATGTAAATGCCCCTTCAAAAACGTTCCATGTTTTTATAGAATATTTCCACATTTAAGGGGTATTTCTAAGAAACTCTTTATTTGTTTCTTAGAAATATCGTTTTCCCGCAAGGAACCTACCTTCTAAATTTAAATGTTCCTTGAAAAGCTTGGGACTCTCATACAAGCGATCGAACCTTATTGTAACCCTTAAGGGAAGCTTATTTTATCTGTGAATCCTACATCGTGAAAATCCCGTTAAAACCGAAGCATCCGTTTCGAATCTTAGGCGAGACATACACAGACATAAATAAGAAGAAAATAAAATACTGTAATTTTATACGTATAAACGTTAAGTTTTTATTAATATATGTAAATGGCTCATTCTTTTATATATTATGGTATCCGAGGTAGTATTAACAAATAATATATACGCCAAAGGGTCATGGTATCCCAAACACTGGCAGAATAAAGAGGCATCTTTGTTTTGAGAGATTCAGCCGTTAGACCAAATAATAACTCTTGGGTCACTAGAGCCATTTTAGGTACCAGACGGTTACTTATTTACAACATCTAAGATCCTACTAATATTTAATTATATTAAGGTTTTTAACGCATTCTATTTCTTATTCTGTAACGTTCTGCGACTCTATATGTCAATAAATGGTAATATATAGAGTCGCGGAAATAAACTAGTAAGAAAAGCGACTACCGTTCACGTATACCTCATTACAAAGTTGATTCGTGAAGAAGTTTCTTGAATCCTGTTTACTTCATTATGCCATATCACGACTTCGGAAAATCTATCCCGCGATGATATTAAATCCTAACTAAACTTTAGGTCCATTACACAGCTATATACCGTTCACAATAATATTACTGCTAAATATACAAATTCTAAATTATCGATCTCACATCTTTATGTTCGCAATATGGTACTAAGCAGTAATAGCTTAGTGGTTAGTACTTCAGCCTCACTGTCGGGGCAACCGAGGTCGATCCCTAGAACGAACCTCAAACTTTTCAACGTTAAGTTAGCAATTATATAATATCACTTGCTCCGAGTACAACTATGAATGAAAACATCTTGAGCAAACTTGCATGCCGGAGCGGTCTTTGTATTAATCTCAAAATTATGTTAATATGGGAAAAACTATTACCGCATTATCCCCTCGCGATCTAGTATGTAGGGTATCTTAAATACTTAAGTTACCGTTTTTTACTGAAAGGACAAAGAGAAGAAAGTAAACAATAACGATATCCTTGGCACAAGCCAGGGAAAATGAATTAATATTATCGTCATTACGTTCTACAAAACGATTTGTAGAACGTTATCACAGGAACCCTTTGATACAACAATCCTAGCTTAGGTACATACAACCTGAACTAAATTATAGCAATAAACCGCGACTACCGCGCAAATCGATACGCAGTAATTTACATAATTATATTTATTTCTTCAAAAGTAACAAAGATCCTCCTAATTACGCTTACGCTTTTCGCTCTGAACCCATGAAAATGCAAATAGACTTTGCAAGTTTTGTTTATAATGTCCTTGGCTGCCGCAAAGTATGGCCTGCTTCTATACAATACTCGATACATACACTGTATACACACGCATACTAATATTACTAACGCGAAAGTGTGTCTGTTTGTTATCTATGTTTGGCTCAACCAGAACACCGATCTTGGCGTAATTTGAGTACGACACCTAGCACTACCACAAGTAACTTGGAAGGAAACCTACACAGAATGCCGAGGAATTGAAATCCCGAGCAAAGCGGATGAAATGGTGGGCAATAGATATAAAGTAAATAATATTTGGTTCACAGTTAACATTGCTGACAGCGCTAATAGCGCTGGCGTCGTGTGGCCGCCTCGAACCACAATACCTGCCTCCGAGGCTGGGAGGTGGTAACGGGGGACTGGGAGGAGCTGGAGGATCTGGCGGGGGAGGCGGAGGAAACGCAGGACTTGGAGGAGGATCTTTTGGCGGCGGAAGCAGCAGTTTCGGAGGCAGTTCAGGCGGATCAGGAGCAAACATACCTATCCTTCGATATGAGAACGAAAACAACGGAGATGGCACATATAAGTTCAGGTAATATTTTTATACCTATATTCACTATGAACGCTTTATTGTCATCAAAATACTTTTTTTTTACCCTGGACCTTTATTATCCGCTATAAGATGGTAACGGGCTAAACTGTTAAGGGTATGGCAGTTACAGATAACCCATACGTCTGTGTTATCTTTGGGTGATAGCTAGCCATCGCCGAAGCCAAACCCGGCCGGTGTGCGCTCACCATCACACCGGCAGGACGTTAAAGGTCCTTATAAAATGACCCACTGGTGTTTAAAACTTAGTGGTCTTAGCTCTAAATTCATTGCTGCGACATGTTGGGGTAGATTTAAACGATTGTTGACAGTGATAATTACTGAGACTGACGTTTGAACTTGCTCCGCGATGCACGGCGCTGAGATGCCAGTATCAACTCCAGGTTTAGTCAGGTACTAAAAGTTTCTTGATCGTCACTTAAGAACTTTTAGCAGACCCGGGAATCGAACCTCGTTATCCTTAGTGAAAAGGGTAACCAACAGTTACCCTATACCAACATGGTAGGTTTATTACAGTGCCCAAGAGCTCGATAAAGATTTGTACCCGTCGCTTATAAAACATTGTATAGTATGTGAAGTTAACAAGTCGGTGCTTAAAAGGTTTAAGATGCTCTTCGTATACTGCTCATAGGATGGTATCATAACAACAGGTGCAAATCTCTTCGTTAAAACCACACCTACTATGTAATTAGTACAGAAAAAATAGGATCAAGACGGAAACCGTGTGGTAATGGCAAACCAAAATACAGTAGTCACCACCCCTCCTCTTCCCGCGGGTGTCGTACGAGGCGACTAAGACTGCGGAAATCTAACAGAGACCGAGCAGTAGCGTTCTCAGTTTTACTACTACCATCTAATGCAATCACCAAACCCTCTGTCCAGTTTGGCGATAAATCCTACCGATGGGAGAGGCTTTCCAGAAATGAACTGTTATTAGCTGTTTATGATGATAATGAGGATATAAACAAGTATTTTTGGAGATGCAGTTATCTAGTACTAAGTAATGTTTTAATATGTAAACATTTACAGTTTGTTGAACTGCTAATGAAAATCAATTACACCCGGTAGTCCGGTTTAAATAAAGGTGGTTCAAAACCGGGATGAACTGTCCACACATATCAAATCATATTGAAAATTAGACATAAGATATCCAGCCTATATCCAGCTAGTCAGAGCATTCTGCTGCTACTATAGATTCTTGTGTACAGCTCCCACGCTTTTTTTACCTAACACGGAGCAGTTTAATTTTATTGAAAGACACTGAATTGTTCTAGATTCCCAACAAGATATCAATTATTTCGCCACTCCTTCGATCACAATAGGGCATTGTGCATCAAGTACAAACATTTGAAAGTTGAATGTCGTGGTTTGTCCCTTTGCTTGTTAGGCGATCACGCTGCGAGCATTTAAGTGACCCAATTAAAGTCGATTCTCAAGACAGTTTGAAGTACGACGGTAAATATTTAATTCGTTCTAATAACTGCCTCTTCGGTCAAGTGGTTTGCATTTTCATCATGAAATTCTGGATTACCGTGTCAAGATTTCGGATTTTTTTCTGACGAGAAATTCTCACTACCTTTCCTATTCTCAGTAGCTTCCTGAATAGAAATACAGCATCTATCCTGTGCCTCATGGAGAATGCTGAGCCATTGATCCTGGTTATTATTGTCATCATCATTTGATAAATATCTACCATCTCGCCAGAGCGGCATAGAGGATCTGAATCATAGCCTGAGGAGGCCTGTGCCCATCCGCATGAAATTGATAGACCGAGGAGGACTGTGATAAATATTTTTTTCGTAAAAGAATCTGTTACTGGCTTTCCTTAACAATGAACCAATAACACGACTTCTCCGTAATATTCCTAAGTTTATAAGTAGCGTTTTTGAGCCTAAATTGTGATATCAGAAGCAAAAACTGACATACTAAACCAATTAGAATTGTCATATTGTTTTTCCTCGTTATAAGAGCATTGGATGCTTCTTATTGCAGTTAAAGTTTCTTTTTAATATGAATGATAGCAATCCATATTGGGTTTTAATGATTAAGATCATTATCTGAATCTCATTTTTGCAACTTAAAATTGCATTGATGGATCGATTGATACAATAAAATAGCTTATACTCATCACTGTAAGAAATGTATACCAAGTAATGATACGTGTGCACCTAACTCATCCATTTATACGGATCTAAATACCTAAGTACTCAACAGAGTAGTCAAATTAACGCACACTTTTTTCATGGAAAGGTTTAGACTTCTTATTAGAATTTATAGTAGATTTCAAGACAACCAAAAATTCTCCATGGCTATGAAAGGTGCGTAAATTACACATTCCTACAAATAATCATTACTGCCAAATGAAAGATAAATGTCTCGGAATCAGTCTGATCTTTTGACCCGCCCAAGCCTGCGTGAATACTTAGGGCTAACGATATTATAGTGCGTTGGTCACGAACCAATATATTGCATTTCGTAACAGTTACCCAATATGAAGCAGATATTGCACTTAGGTACTAAACAGTTCCCATAC
This sequence comes from Pararge aegeria, assembly GCF_905163445.1. Lineage (NCBI taxonomy): Eukaryota > Metazoa > Arthropoda > Insecta > Lepidoptera > Nymphalidae > Pararge > Pararge aegeria. The sequence goes on from NC_053193.1 coordinate 6,420,890, forward strand.
GACATTATACAATAATTTATAGTCACCTATATCTTTTTAAGATTACATATTATTTTTTTACCGCAACTGGTAGCTTTTACTACGATCCTTTCTGATTGTAGCTATATGACCAGTTCCCATACAATATCGTACTGGGATTAATAGTTACCTCTACCTTTTTAAGATTCCATATTAGTTTTTTACGAAGCTGTTAGGTTTTACTACAATCCCTCGTGATTGTATATGACGGTGCTGATGGAAACACGCTCCAAATCTGCTTTTATATTAAAATGGTCGATCATTGACATTATAACAAAAACGTGTCTTAACTTTAATAAAATATTTAGAATAAAATTTTGATCCATTTTCCAAGGCCGTGGGTTCGATTCCCGCAACTGGAAAATATATGTGTGATGAAAATATGTAATAAAAAAAATCATCAGTCATCTTAGTACCCATAAACAAGCTAAGCTTACTTTGGGGCTAGATGGCTATGTGTGTATTGTCGCAGTGGTAATAGTATATTTTTAAAAATACAGTAAAAAACATTAGCTTGCTGGTGCATGCTTATCATTCATTCATTGCTTAAAAGTTATGGTAACCCAGTGAAGTAAACACAACTAGAGTGGATACCTACGATAATAGGCTTGCCTTTGTTCCAACGTAGGTAGATAATATTTGTTAGAAATTATCGCCGTTATTGTTTCGCTATCAAAGTGCTCCTTTATAAACGTCACCTGTCAGTACAGATAGTTTACAAAACACGGTTTTTATCTGTAATTGCATTATTTCGTATTATGTAGACAATTGAATAAGCAGCCAAGTTTCGAAGATATTGATTCAAAATAGCAATTGTTACTGCATGATCTTTAACTAGTGTGTTCGTCGTTAATTTTATTTAACAGCGTCATTAGTATAAGATTAAAATCTATTCGTAATAGATTTGAGTAAAATATTTGCTTTCAAACCGCTTAAGTGTCATAATATTCTATATTTAAATCACAGGCGATCATTCCATTATAAATATCAAATTTTATAACCACAGAAGAATTATATCTGAGCTAACAAGAATATTAGAGTTTTTTAATAAAAAATGTTATGGGATTAACAGATTTAAATCAAATGAAATTAATACTTTTCTTTAAAACAGCTTATCTAATACAAGTGGTACTTTGATTGAATTTAAACTAAATGGGCAACGCCGAAGATAGTTTCGTCACTTTAATTGCCTTGATAAGAAAACTTAAAGATTTGAAATAGATGCTAAAATATTACATTATAAGTCGATATTAAAGCACAATGATTGAATGAATATTTTGTGATGACCGGTAGCATTGGTGAGCGCTGTGGTCTTATAAGTGGAGGTCCCGGTTTCGGTTACCATTGATGCGTTTTTTTTTTATTTATAATTTCGGAGTTTACCATCCGCTCAGCGGGTTTTATCGATTCAGAAAACTAAACACGGTTTAAAGATTAAAGTTATGGTCCTAACATAAACTGCCATACCATCTGCCATGACTACATAACAATTGGAATGTATCATAACTTCCACCACCACCAGAAGGGATATTAGTCGGGCTAAATTGTAGTTGAATAAAAACAATGGGTTACAAAACTGAAGGTTCGAGACACTACTAAATCATTTCTTAATATATTAATTCCTTTTTCCAGCTATGAAACTGGCAATGGCATATCAGCCCAAGAGAGCGGTGCTCCACGTGCTCCCGGCCCCGAGGGTCCAGCGGTAACTGCAGAAGGCGCCTTCTCCTACCGCACTCCTGATGGCCAACAAATTTCCCTGACATACACCGCCGACGAGAACGGCTTCCATCCTGTTGGTGCCCACCTTCCCACTCCTCCCCCCATTCCTGATGCCATCCTGCAGTCACTTGAGTTCAACAGACGCAACCCATCTTCGTAAGTTCCATTTTTTTAACATTACAGTTATGGTTGAATAAACGTAGATACTTGTAATTAAATTATAATTCTTAATCATAACCTTTGAAACCTCGTCTTTACATTAAATGTTGGATTTATCTTATCACAATAGCCACAATAAATAGGTTTCTTAATGTTTTTATAAGTAACAAAAATTTCTTTCAAATAATTGTTTTATAAATATAACCTAAAATAAACGATTTAAAACTAAATAAAATCCAAAACGTCTTCGAAACCACCGCCGCGAGGTACAGTTCCTAAGATGCTGGCAGCATTACCCCTTTGGATGGCCAAAATTATTCGTTGGCCAAGGTAACTGCCCGCTCTAGGATCACCGGTAGACTCGATAACTCTTTTCGATAGTTCTTTGAAAAGAGCTCGTGCCTCCGGACCCCACGGTCCCAAAGTCTCTACTCCAAAAGGCGCAAAAATGAAGCTGCTATCCAGGTTTTCATATTTACGCCTCTTGGCCTGCTCGGCCTTAGACTCAGTAGACTTAACACGCCCTTGAGACATTATGAAAAACCCAAAAATGTTGGTTTCTGCACGGTGTTTTCCTTCGCCTTTTAAGCACATGATATTTAATTGCTTACATTAAAAAACCACGACAACAAAACACGATAACGTGTACGTGTACGTGCCGGGGATCAAAGTCGGTCCCCGTGAAAAGGAAGCCGAACCACTATTTCATTTTTGTGCCGTTAAGATTTCAATTCCATAGAGGAGATTCCATAGGAATATGGACAGTCCCGTGTCCTGATTAGGTTCTTGTTAGACGGCATCAATACCATACGTTTTTTCGATAATATCAAAAGTGTGGAAAGCAGAATAATGCAATCCAAATACGTTACTATTAGAGGGTACAAAAGTGCCGTCAATGTGGAGTGAAATTTCATAAAGAATACCTATTCTTTACACCTTGCAACTCGTTGTTTTCAGTGGAGAGGGATCTTACAATGAAGGATCATACGGTGGATCGGGCAGCGGCAGCGGCAGCGGTGGTGGCAGTGGTGGTGGAAGCAGCAGTGGCAGATTTGGCGGCGGTGGTGGCGCTGGCTCAGGAGGCAGTGGCGCAGGGGGCTATCACTATTGATCTCATTCAATCACGATTACACTAAGAATCGCTGCTGAACCGTTGTTGAAATGTGGCTTGTATTCGGAATTTAGTTTTAAGGTTCTATACAACCGCAAATACTTCATAACCTCTAACATCTTTAGGAAAATTGTTAGGTAACTTCAATAGTCACTTATACATTCCAAACGTTCTTATTTCTATTTTCCTCCCATCTAAATTTGATGTAGACCCTTAGTAGTCAAATTTAACTTTCCATCCAAACTCCCAATCAGTTTATCTCCAAATCAAAACTACTAAATCCCTCATATTCCTCTCCAACATATACTTTGATAGGTACAATTTAAATTTTTATTGTTTACATTTTTTTAAATATTTTTCTCATTTCATAGCTTTTAAAAAAAAAAAAACATTTTAAAAATAAACTCAACGTAATTATTTCTTTAATATTATGTACTGTCGACGGACACGTTTTACCACGTTTCAGTATCCTTTTCTTAGTTCTAATGACTTATAGATGTAATAATTTTTTAAAGGCTTTATTGTACTCGTGTTATTTTGCGTATTTTGCTATGCTTAATCGTAGTTGTAATTAGATAATGTAATTAATGATTTATTTAACCATTGCATAAAGTTAAATATATTTTTATTTAAGAATTTTGAGGTTTCACGACCTCGTTTGTACAAGGACTGTGATACCACGAAACAGACAAGCACTCGATAATTTATTTAAGCCCTTATGTACTTATTATACCTATGTAAATAGGCTTGTGAATAAATGTGAATGATTTAAAACCTGTTCTTTTACTCAACAATATTGTAGAGCGGCTTTGTTAATCCTGACTATTATAAATTAGAGTAGAATGGTTTGGTTCCGTACAAAATTTATTCTGACCGATAAAGATAAGTCAGAATTAGTTTAAATCAAGGGATATTTGTCCCGAAAAAGCTGTCGGTAAAAGCTACTCGCGGGACTAAAAAAACATTTGCAACCTAGAGCTTGGTGGTAATAATGGTTTGTTTTTTTTTTTAAATAAACGTAAATTCAAACAATTTTTAAATATAAACTACGAGTACATGCGAACACCCACACACTACACATACAGTCAGTTATATTATTATTCATGTATGTAAACGGAAGCAAGGTATTCAATCGATAATGATTAAGACGTTAAAAATTTCCTCTCGCTCTCATACAAGTTTTACAAAAAAAGTAAATTATTCCTCGGAGAAAGTATGAATTTTACTTTTATGAAAGCGTGTATACAGATTTAAATTTTAAATCCACCAATGTTTAACTTCATGTTTCTCAAATTGCAATCACTGCAATAATTGCAAGTCTCTAAATGTGCTTTGATATATTTATTACTTTTCAAATTATGAAGTCCTTATCGTCATCATCATCAACCCACTACTGGGCACGAAACTCCTCTTATAGTAAGACTTTACTACGCTGACAAAGTGTAAATTGGTAGACTTCACGCGCTCCTGGAGAACATTATAGAGAACTCTCAGAGAAGATTTAGGTATGGCTAATTTTATATAGAGAAAGTAGCCCTGGCTGTTCAGGGTGGAAATGCTGTCCACGCCGGTATATTTATTAAATAGTATAGCTGAAGGTACTGGCAAATTAGAATGTGGTGATAGCCTAGCGGGTAAGAATTCGGCGTCCCCTTCGAAGGGACGAAGTTCGATCACCTTCACGTACCTCTGAAGTTTCGGAGCTATGTACGTTCTTAATATAAACAATTAAATAGCACTTGCTTTAAACCGGCATGCCTGAAAGTTCCCCATAACGATCTCAAAGTCTTGCTATCCGAAATTAGCCAGCGTGGTGAACCACAGCCTACACCCTCGTCATTCTGAGAGGAGTTCCGTGCCCTATAGTGGGCCGGGTTTAGGTTGATATTGATGAATAACATATTCATATAATGATTTCATTCTATATAATGATTGACCTTAAGCTACTTCGTTGTTCTAATTCCAAACTCATTAAATTGAAAATAGAAAACTGGAGTAGCCTTTGTTGTCCAATAGACATACCTCAATATCTATAACAAACTAGACTGGCCGTCCCTTCACCGTTTATAGCCTAAAAGTTATCCCTTATTTGAAGCGCTACATTTGACATAAGACTGCACCTGGAACTTTGGTTATTAGTTCTAATTTTAGTTCCTTGGACACTAGTAACACAGTGTAACCACTTTTATAGCGCCGAAATGGCATCAATCAATTGGAGACAAAATTAAGTGACAGCGGCCAGCCCAGTTGTTTAATAGAGGTCAGTGCCAATAAAGAGCCGGTACCAGTTATCTTTACTTGGTAAAAAAAGGATATGTCAAAAGTCCCAATACTTATTCGCCTTGCATGTTACATATGTTGAAACGGTTACGATTTGCAAGTTCATCAACTTTATTTAAATTTATTTATTTTGACAAGTTTAGTAATTTCTAACGTTTCATTAACCTTCACTATCAACCCGTTACCGTCCTACTTCAGGGCAAGGGTATTATCAGGACGGCTAGTATGGGCAGGAGACAATTATATCCCCGTGGAAAGATAAAAAAATTTCTTCTCCCACAGCTTTATCAACTCTCAGAGCACTGGCGCACAAGTTGAAATAATATCAAAATAATATATGTGTTTATTACACGGGGGTTAACTTCTCCTATTCCATGTGAGCATATAATTTTTATCTCCTGCCCGTGCTAGCCTTGCTGAAGGCTAAGACCGTAGTCCACAACGCTGGTTCAGTGTGGATTGGTAGACTTTACATGTCTTTGTGAACATTTCACTAATTGAAACAACAACTCAGTTCAGGTCAAAGTTGTACTTTGACCTGAACTGAGTTCCTTCGTCGTTGAATTTCATCTATACCTGTATTAGTATAGAGTTATTCGTATGTAAAATCGTCAACACTTTCATCCCCTTTTCCAAAGGAACCGAGCTTAATGTCGGGATAAAAAGTATCCTAACACTTCCAAGAATATGTGTACAAAGTTTCATGAGAATCGGTTAAGTAGTTTTTGCGTGAAAGCGTGACAAACAAACTTACATTGACATTTATAATATTAGTAGGGATAGGGATAGGGAAGTAGGGATAGGGATATTCTCTACTGATCTATCAGTAGGCGCCAAAACTACCAAGCTACTGGATGAACTTACGCGTAAGCAAGCTACGTAGCTACGTAGTAGCCCATGTGAGAAGCAGTTTATTTCTCAATTCTATTTCCGCAATTTTGAAAGTGTGTCCTTGAGACTTGTTTATAGTCATTGCAAAACATACTTTGAGTGGTAACAGCAGCTTGTCAGTGCACTTCAGGATTTTCATACTGGTAGTAACTTGTCTGTGAATATCGGGATTTTTTCTTTGATTTTATTTGAGACACAGCTTGCAATGAGATTCAGGCTTAGTCAGGCTATATGTTTTTTCTGCTTTCTTTATTTGATTTTTTCTTGTGTAATAAGTATATCAAGCCCTACGTTTCTTTTAACTTTTTTTGATTATTGACGACGCAAATTCATCAGTGCTACCAATCTTAGTCAAAGAACTCTGGTAAAGTTTTACTGCACAATGAAGATGTGTAAGAGTCAGAGGCCACGCTCTAGAACAGGCATCTCCTGATCTTTCTCACTGCAAACTGATGACGTATCAGGTAAAGGACCGCACTCTCTGTCTCTGTCTGACTTCCTCAAGACCCTGCATTATTCCATTAAGTACTGAACACGTGCCAGGCGAACGATCATGCTCGTCTTTAGGTACCTCAACGATAGGAAAACAGGCATCAATATTGGATAAATCTTGGCTAAATCGTAATCGCCTTACTAGACCAGTCAGTCAGTCCGTCACCTTTGCCTATATAGATATACGAAGTTTAATTGACATTACTTAAAAAATCTGAAACTTCCATATAAATTTACATCCCCTATTTAATGTCTTTGGGGGTGGAATTTCTAAACACTTATTTCTTTATTTTCAATTGAAAACCTAAAATCAAAGTTTTATGGATGTAACTTGAAAAATAATGAAAAATATTAAATGAAGGATTAGGTGAGGATGAGGTTAGGATTTTATACAAACTTTCCTAACCTCTTTTACCCCCTCATTTGGAATTTTCAGAAATCCTTTCTTAGTGGATGCCTATGTTGTAATTACTATATATTTGTGCAAAACTTGAGCCGTTCCGTCAAGTGGTTAGAGCTGTGCGTTGATAGATCAGTCATTCAGTCAGTCACCTTTGCCTTTTATATACATAGATTACACTTTGGGTATCATCGCAATAAACATATTAGAATTGTACCTACGTACAAAGGAAAAAGGATTAGCACTTCTAGCGGAGGCTGATTATATTGTAAATATCGTGATAGTGATAGATCGTGATAATCAATATATTTATCTCACTAACTTGGAAAATAAATCCAAAATAAAACTATGGTTTGTAAGTAATAACTTTATTCACAAGTTATACACAATTGCATAAACAATAATAAGGTCAATCTAACAGGAACGAGTAAGTTCCCAGTTTATCACAGCGGGTAAATTGAGGTACACACGACAACCAGTTGAGAGATTGTTGGAGCCTAGTAGTAGTTGCGTTGACCGTTGTAAGAGCCCTCGTTCCTGAAAACAATGTAACACTCATAAATAAAAAATTAAACCACAAATAATGATGTTTTATAAGCTCTATTTAAAAGGTCACGTTGAGGATATAAGAATACGTCACAAATCCGTGCAGTTTTTTAAATAGCTACATGATAGATGTATAAGCAGGCTAAAATAATAATGTTATTATTTATTCGGTTTGCTTAAAGTTACAAGTCACGTTATAAAGGACGTACAGTAACTTCACTCGAAACAATATGTAGGTAAAAAATGTGCAAAGCGCAATGATTTAATTGTGCAAACAAATTGTTTTCAAAGAGATGCTGATGATTTCAGAAATTATAACAATAAAAGCCCCGGTTGAAACACCGTGCTCTCCAAACGTAAGTAAGATAACATGTTTCATAATATCCCGACTATTGTTTGTACACGGAAATGTTTCAGTTATGCAAATCCTATTTGTTACGTCAAGGCAAAGATGTTTCAAGAAGGCGCGCTTGCATCCTCGCATAATAATGAATACTTCGTCAACGTAAAACAAATTAAATTCGTAACGCAAGTTTTTATTACATGTCTAATGCTGCAGTACTGTAGGTACTGTGTCTGTATGTGAAATGAATTAGAATAAACTTTTTCTATACTCACTATTTCGATCAAGTAGGAGAAATAGGGCTTTGCGCACGCGAGTAACTGAATCCTTTTTATCATCATCATAAAGCAATTAACTGACTGACTGACTGTTTATACTGCCGTCCACCACGCTGGCAAAGTTCAGATTGGTGTGTTTTACACGGCCTTGATAATAATATGGAGAACTCTCAGGGATTCAGGTTTTACTTTATCGATTTTCATATATAAGGCGCCCGGTATGGGAAAAATGTGAGGAGTAAAATCTACTAATGAATGACTTCGTTACGTTTTCGCTTTGCGACGTTGCATGCCCGGCAACCGTGATGCGCAAACATGCAACGTCGCTTTCATTTAATTAACTTATTTTTCCTATTTAAGTTACCAAGGAAACCGAATAATATCTAGATAAAGAAACAAACACATAAATGTATAGGACAGAGTGAGATAGAAAACATAATACATTTTTCGATTACGAGTGTCTCTGGAACTAATTTTAAAGTATTTTGGTTATAAAAATTTTAGTTCCTCGGACGCTCGAATTACAGCGATACACTTAACGCCAAATTGCCGTTATTCAATTGGTGACGAAAAACAAAATTGACTGTAGCTGGCCCAGTCCCAGTGGTATTACTAATAGAGCTCAGTGCTTTATACGCTCGTCTCATCGAAGCATTATCAATTCGTTGACATTATAGTTGAGCTTTTTGTGACAAAGCTCAACCGGTGAAGTACTACCGCCATGTTTATTTCTGCGGCAGCACTGCTGTGTTGCTGTCTGAAAGCGTGGTTACCAGTGTTATAGGCTTAACACCTAAGCCTCGGGTTGATTGACAAAGGACGTAGGACGTGTTCCTTGCATGCCCTGCGAAGTATTGTTCCGTTTATAGACGATGGTTTCCCATTTATTAGGTTGTTTAAACTTATCAGGTGGGTCATATTCTTGATCCGTCAATCGTGGCTTAATATGAAAAAATTTACCTACTCAGTCTAAAGAAATTGTTAAGGCATTCGAACTTACGATGGATTTTGTCTGTTGTACTCAAGGGAGCGGAGAATAGCCTCTGGGATCGGTGGTGGTGTGGGCAGGTGGGAGCCTTGCGGGTGGAATCCATTCTCGTCTGCGGTGTACGTGAGGGAAATCTGCTGGCCATCAGGAGCGCGGTAGGAAAAACCTCCTTCTGCCGTTACGGCGGGACCTTCTGGGCCAGCAGCACGAGGTGCTCCGCTTTCGTGGGCTGATATACCCGTTGGCGTATCGTAACTTGGAAAGTAACATTTAAACTTTAATAACTACGACGAAATATTATTTTATATTATCCATACTAAAATTTTAAATGCAAAATTGTACGATTAATGTTTGTTTTTTCGTGAAATTTGGCGCATAGCTAGCTTGAATCCAACATTGGCGGTGCACACAAACACTGATAAATGTAAAGTCAGGTCATTACAATTAGTGAGGAATGACAAATTTTATTTAGGGTATTTTTATATGAAAAGTGAAATGTTATTGTATTGTAATTGAATCACTTGCTGACCCGTGCAACTTTGTTGCACCAAATCGGTTGTTACCGAAAAACACAAATAAAATGACATTTTCTAAAAATGAATCCTAGCTAGATCGATTTATCGCCCCCGAAACCCCCTGTATACTAAACTTCATGAAAATCGTTGGAGCCGTTTCCGAGATTCCAATTATATATATATATATATACCTACAAGAATTGCTCGTTTAAAGATTCCTGTAATTAGTAAGTATGAATGAATGAATGAATGAATACACTTTTATTGTACACCAAAGAAACAAAAAGTAGTTACAAAGATATAAATACAAATCAAGAGAGTACAATTTGGTGGCCTTATCGCTACATAGCGATTTCTACGTAAATAAGAAGTAAGTACTTTTTATAGGTTTCTTAGATATATTCAGTATGGGTTTTGGCGTAGTCCACCACGCTGGCCCAGTGCGGATTGGTGGACTCCACACACCTTTGAGAAAATTATGGAGGCATGCTGGTTTCCTCACGATGTTTTTCTTTACCATTAAAGTAAGTGATATTTAGATTTAAAACGCACATCATGTGAAAAGTAAGAGGTGCGTGTTGGGATTCGAACTTGGCCCCCCGAAAGTGAAGTCGAAGTCCTATCCACTGAATTATCACCGCTTAATCCGTATAAAACATGAATGCATACAGTCATTAACATTTAGTGAATAGATGCACGTTGCGATTTCAGTTTCACAGCGTTTATTTTACCAACGCTTCAGGCGATGATTTGAAACGAAATTATAACTCGCTCACGTGGTAAAATTTACCTGGGACTTTAACATAACTAACAAATACTAAGTTTGGTTATTAATAGCTACATTTTTTATATGATAAAAAAAGTTTTAAATCTTATACAATTTAGTTACAAACAGAAATCAAGTTTATTAGTTGATTTCTGTTTATAACTAAGAAAGGAAAAGGCTGACTGACTGTCTGATCTATCAAAGTACAGACGATTGGACTGATAGCTATAATGACGTAGGTATCCGCAATTGAAAGATTAAAAAAAAATATTTGTAAAAAAGCTGCTTGAAATTTTAAATTACCAATCAAAATCGTTCTTAACCTAACCGAAGCCGCGGACAAAAGGCTACTTTGCTAATTTATATATTTTTTACCCATTCAGGATGTGTAAAAAATATATATTCATGTTAATCAAACTTTATAGTACAAAATAATATTAAGTTAAAATATTATTACGGTAGATTATTTTTAGAATGCCAGTGTTCCAATAATCGAAATTGCACTTAAGGCACACCTCACGAGATTGGCCCATTATTCATAAACTGCAATTTAATATCTAACCTGAAGCGGTAACTCCCATCGCCGTTATTCACGTTTTCGAAACGGAAAGGCGCGGCGTTGCCTCCTCCATTGTAACCCTGCACCAAATGGTCCAGCCGAGCGCCACATACCATCGCCGTCGTCATAGAAATGAGAATGATCTGGAAGGTAATAAAGGATATAAAACATTTACAGGATTCTTTCAGAATTTTTTGATGTAGTTAACACTTTCATAAGTCATTCAATAGAACTTATACCTGGTAACCATTTCATAAGATTTTGTATAGATTCAAAGGATTTTAAAATTATACCTTGATAGATTTAATTTCAGTATGCAGCGCTGAAATTTTTGTTAATGTCTACATAATATTACTTTTTTTTAAATACTAAAAATTTCGTTATAAACCTTGTCATTTTTATTAAAAAAAATTACTGAATCCTTTCAACCTGATGTCTGAGGAACATAGTGAAGCATAACATATCTTTACAGCTGTAACAGCATCTCAGCACCTTAAGTATTTCTAAGCTATTTAAAAAGAGCAATTTTCAGCTTACTACTGAAATTTTTGATCGAATTAAAATAAATAATTTGAGTTTTTTTGCAAGAGAACAGTGATTGATATCTGCGGTACAGTATTTTTTAAACTAAAGAACGAAAGAACTTATTATATCTGTTTTTTTAAGTTGCATTAGGACCAGACAAGACGTTATTTTATGGTACAAAAAAAATTATAAAAATTTCTCCTGTTGTGATCATCAGATCATTTCATTTATGGGATACCTATCGCCTTATATTAAAACATTATCATATCACAATAGGTTCAAAGAGCAATGCAAATTAATATTTTCAGTGCTAGAAACTGTATGAATTTATTTGCTCTAATAACATCTATATTACACAGCTTACCAGTTTTGACATCATGTTTTTGTAGGATAAGATACTGGATGGTATATGATGCTATGAACTCTGGCGGTAGAATACATAGTTTACAGGGATGTTCACGTTTTATATCAGATGAATATGCCCTTTCGGCAGGTTGCCTCACCTTGCGTGCATTGTTGAAAAGTTTAGGAATGCTGTGGTGTAAATTCAGGCGGTTAGCGTAAAATGTTCAACACTTAAGCTTCCTTAGTTATTATATGTTTATGCATTTTCGGTAGACCTCCTTTAATGAGCTTATTAAAACAAATATATATATATTTATTATAAAACAAATATATATATATATATATATATATATATATATATATATATATATATATATATTTGTTTTAATATACTAAACGCATTAAGCAATTTAAATCGCGATCAACAATAACAACTTGAGGTTTCACTGCAGTATGAAGTTGTGCAACAGTACGTCTATACCGAGAACACCTCAAAAACTTGCAAAAAATACGAAGGAAATTTATTCACAGTGCATGGTATGTTAACGTACGTCAAATATAACTCACGAGACAAAAAATCACGCTTATATCCTCTGTCATCTAAGTTGAAGAACAACGAAGAATACGTGCAGTGGATTTCTGTCAGTTCATATAATTACGATGATCAAGTTTCAAAGTTACAAACAGTTCATCATCAAACTAATAATGTCACTCTCCCATCGGGGTTTTAAAGCATGCATTCACAGCATACAAGACGGAACGATTACGTATTATCTCATGTTTGTTATAATAACCGAGACCGATTGCTCAGCGAGGGTTGCACTCCGAAAATTTCCTTACATTAGGCTGGTACTTAGAATTTGTAACAGAAAAATTCATTCCCTAAGAATGCTTGACTTAACTCTGGTATCGAACCAAAGACCTCATGATTCGTAGTTTGAACATGCCTATCACTGTACCAACGAGGCAACTCATATATGTACAATCTTATTTTGGAAGAGTAGATGTCAAGGAGTATTGCTATAGGCATACCGCTGTATCTTGTGACTGGAATATTTTTTTCTCAGGGTGCATAGGATGCCCCGCCGCGCTCTGCTCTCCACGCCCACTGTACAAGGTGAAGATATAAACAACCACAATGAATGCCATTTTTATTTGATTCAGAAATCTTCGAATACTTTGAGGATGTATATAAACTGCTTAGGATAAATCAGTGTCATAATATATTAAATCGTTCAGAAAGCAGGACATATTATTATCTTTTCATCCTCTCTACGCACAACGTCTGTTTTTCGTCTACTTATTTGTATTCAGTGGCGTGTATAGAGGTAATGCAGATGATATAAAATTGAGAAAATTTCAAGAACGAGTTATAAAGAACTTAAGGATAGGCATTGTAAGAGTTATTATAAGCCCATCCTTAGTATTTATGACTAGTATTGGAGATTTTCTCATTTTGTATCATATGCATATCCTGTGCATACCCTCTATGCACGCCACTGTTTGTATTCAATGATAAAATTTAAAAAAAACATAAAGAAATTTAATTAATTTTTTGATGTTTAAGAAGCAAATGAGTGTCAGCGGCGCAGTACCAATTCACGTAAAATAATGAGCGAAATTCCGCGGCAAAGCTGAGAAGCCCAATATAGTAATTAGCTTGTACTCGAATTGTATCAATTGAAGCGAATCTTAACTTCGGTTGACACGGTATTGACGATAAGGCTTACCTATTGAATTCAAATGAACGCCATTGACGATTCAAAAGCTTGTAACTAACTATTTCAGTAATATTCAATTTACATTTGCATTGAAATTATAGTATCACAAAGCATCAATCGGTTGTACATAATCTAGTACATTCTATTATATTCTAAGAGACATAAGTAGTGAAAGAAGCGGTAATAGTCTTGTAGTTAGGGCTTCAGTCTTCTTCTTTCGGCGGGACCGAGTTCGATTCCTGGCACGCAACTATAACTTTTGGAACTCTTCTGAGAGGGGCCCTGTAGTAAGTTGGTAATGGGTTGTTAATTATGAAATAATTTAAATATAACTTCAACTATTGTTTTACTAGTAGCTCGAAAGGACACGGAAAAGAGAAGATTTATGAAAAAAAACAATAGATGCCAACGTATAGTTCCTCTTTATTTTAAACCCGACTTATATCTAATTTTATGTTATTTCTAATTTTTTTGAATGTTTGTGTGCAATAAAGTATTTCTTTTCCTCTTTTGCTTAGTTCTTATTTAAGGGCCGTCAAAATCTGTAATTTTAAAGTATTAATGCTTCATGCGATAGATAGTTGTTAGCCTGCTGGTAATACTTCTTCTTCTTCTTCTTCCGCTTGGGGCTCAGGTTTTCCTGGTCTTTACGATCTATTGTGACGCCGCTGTTGAGATCTCCCAGCAAGCATTGGTCAGCAACAGCAACAACAGCAGCACTTTCCGTACTGGAAGAAATTTAGCATCTTCTGGTTGTAATACTTACAACTGCCGCAAACTATACGCACGCAAATCGTTAAAGATTTACCAACAAGGAACTTACAAGTGATTGCATAACTGGAACACGTGCTGAGATACCCTTATATAGATCACATCAACTCTGGCGATAAATCATGGTTGAGAATGTCGGCTGATAAACGCTACGCATTCGGAATTTTTAACAAATGTAGAACATTCTGGCATTTCATTAATACTCAAGTTAGTGCTGACCCACATAGCACAATAGTTCCAAGGGGTAATTGAACTGGTCACAAACTTCAAATATACTGTGATTACAAAGCTATGTAACATTTTTCGATTCTAAAACTGCCATACCCCAACATGTTACTAAACTACACAAATTCATATCATTTATTGTAGGGCAATTGTATTTTATAACAAATTACCAAATGAAATCTTTGAGATGTCTCTCAATAAGTTCAAAGTTTATATAAAACGTACGCTTACAGAAAAATCCTATTATAATATTAATGATTACTTAAACGATAAAAAAGCTTGGGTGTGAATTGCACTAGTTTCATAGCGTCTTTATAACAATCTCACAGTAAACTTAATTTAATAAATTTACTGTGAGATGGTGATAACAAAAAAAAATTACCCGGCTAAGTTTGTTGTGGGCTCTTCTTAGACCAGAGCGCGTTTGGAACCCTCGTAGCTTTAGGTTTAAGCTGGCGAACGAAGTTATCACCATCCCCCTATTTATTTATTATTTATTTATTTAAACTCTTTATTTGTACACCACTACACAGTTAGGAAAATAAAGGACGAATAGAGAGAAACACAAAAAACTGGAGTAGAATACAAAAGGCGGCCTTATCGCTACAATTATGTAAACAAATATGTACGAACGGTTCATAAGTGCCTGTGATAGGCCTGCCTACATGAATAAAGAAATTTTGAATTTGAATTTGAATTTGTTAGCCCGCTACCGTCTTGGACTGCCTTGTAGTAAAATATGAAAAATAAAACGAAGAATCTGATCATTCGTATCCAGGCAACCAGAACAATCTTTACGATTTAGTTTATAATTTTTAAGCATAAGCATGCAGCACCACACTGATCCTTCAAATACTTTCGGTGCGCAGGTTTCTCCCTAATACTTACCTGCTTCAGCAGCTGTTGATTTTACAACGAGCAATTGTACAAACCAAAATATCTAAAAGCAATTAAAAAGCATGGGCTAGAGCCAGGTCTGGTAGAATACCGTCTTATCAGAAGTACTAGAACACTCGACAAAACTGTTGCTAGTATTTACATTTGCTGAACATTTTAAGCACTTGAGATTTTAATACAGCGCGATTAAAATTTTAATACTTCTCTAAAACACCGATTTCGAAATGGTGGTTCGGTTTGCACACATTATATTTAAACTGCAAGGGTGGTTTTGCAACGGCAAAAGGATCAATGGCCAGATAGAATTGGGAACCTCTACAAGACGTCATGTGAATTTGCAACTTCATAAGTGGATGCTTTATTTTCTAATTTGGCGTTATTTCTTTTTTCTAAAATAAATACTCACACATCCAAAGTTGTCAAGTCAACATCTCCAGATGATGCTATCCATACATAGAATGTGTATAAATGGCCAAATTTAATAGAAATGTCAAAAGTTCGCAAGTCATATACTTTACGAGTACAGTAAGTGGACTTAAACGCATATTGCCTACAATGTAGTACCAGATCACGTTTTACCAGTTATTATCGTATTTACAAGTTTAACATAATTGTACCCGATTTTTTATTATATTATACCTATCTATTTATTACTCATAACACCCTTTTTCCATTTTTTAATAATGTTTGCTTTTTGGAAAATAAGCTCTATGTTTTCTGTAATCATTTTTTTCTGGGGTGTGCAATAAAATGTAGAGAATTCATTCATTCAACATATGTAGTATAAATATCTGAGAATTTATTATTAATATTATGGGTAGCAAGCCTATTCTCACAAGTGAGTTGTAACTTTAGGGCAAGATTTTCTGGCTCGCAATCGAAGAGTCGTTTTCGAATATGTAATTACTTGAACATTGTAGTAAAATTGATCTTATTTGCATTGAATTGAAGCTCAAATTTTCATAAATTTAGCGAGGGCTTTTGTCAGATCGTAAGTAGAACAAAAATCATAAATACAGGATTTGCAACTCGAACATAAGAGACAATAGGTGCATTATACTTTGACGATACCGATTTTGATATGCGTAAAACGACTGCTCAATATATTAACTCTTTTCACCATCCTTACCGACTCAGTGGGCTATCTGTTTGTATTTTAAAGTAAGTATATTCAAATCCATCAAGATGAATATTCCTAATGGCCGACCTTTAAGAGTATATTATACACGAGATTTTGACGGTAAGTAATCCCAATAAAACCTTGTAAAATATTGCAATCTTCTGATAGCGTGTAGAATTAGGCACATTATGATCATTAATAACACATGTAATGAAATGGCTAATGATATAATATTCAAGAGATACTTTATAAGTTACCTCTAAAGGACAGGAGTGACATGGGAACTGACATTTTGGTAAGTAATAAAACGACCAGAATAACGGACCACCAGCGGCTTATACTGAGAGATTGCATGACTTATTAACATAATGCTAAAATATCAAAGCTGTGCTCATTATGCCTGTCTCTTGCGGGAGTAGTGTAATTTAATTACAACGTTATTAAAGTTGCGAAGATGTGATAGCCAAGCCGGCTTCGGCTTCATTTTCGCGGTACCCGAGTTCGATCCCCGGCACGCACCTTAACTTTTCAGAGTTATGGGTGTTTTAATAGGCATGATGAATAATTTTGAAAATCTGTCCTATAATGTTCAAAAATTTCTAGTACATCCAAAAAATATCTTATTTTTGCAGAAATTAAAAGTGTTGATACAAATTACAAATTTATATTTTTAAAAAAATATTTCCTTCCAAAACGCTCGCCGGGTGTGTGGCCGGACTCGTAATATTGCAGGCAAATTAGAGCTTAAGTAAGTCCTTCTCCTATAGCTAAAGATTATTGATTTTGATATTAATAACGAAAAACTTCGTAACTGATAGTTTGAAATCAGAAAATACTTAATATACGCAGTGATTTTCGAAGTTCAAGCGGTACAAAATTATGTTTTCATGGACGTAACGTCATCATTTTGTATTTGACGTTTCGCCTGTCATGGCGCGGGCGGATCGCTGGATTTTTTAATTTTGTTTATTGAAAATAAATACCAATCTAACTTCGAATATAAATAAAAATAAGTGTCTTGTTAATATGTATAAAGTAAACAAAACAATTTGAGGACAAGGCAATCCTCAATGTCTTCAATGTCCTCATGTCCTCAATGTCCTCAAAGTCCTCAATTTGGGAATGGCATTCGGGAATTTATAATTCCTCTATTTATGAACTTTCTCTTGTCTGGTCTGTTTGCAAGCTTGTTGTAAGGTATGGTGGTAAGCGGCCGTGGCTAGTTACCACCTTACCGACAAAGACGTGCCGCTAAGCTATTTAGCGTTCTGGTACGATATGGATTTAATATTGTTACCACTCTTAGGCTGCATCATAACTTAACCAGCAGGTGAGATTGCAGTCAAGGGTTTACTTATAGTAGAAAAAAAATCTTGGATTGGTTCAAATTGTATTATATTATGTGTGTTTTTTTACTTATTTACGAAACTCAATACATCTTTGCAGATTTAGCCTTATGCCATAAACAAGTACAACAATTCAATGCTTACTAATTCATGGAGTGATGTAATGGTTACTACGCTACACTTCGCCAAATAGATCATCATAATTACGTGTTATATCAGGAACCTCCCTACGGAAACGTATGACAGGAATAATAAAGTTTTTACGTGAACACACTCAACAAAAATGTAGGCACATATACTGTCCATTCATATACGTTTTGTTTAGACAATAAAACATTTTATATGCGCCATAAATTCAGTGAATGTGGGATTCTCTAAATTCTCAAATATAATCGCCTTTGGCACGGATAACGCATAAATGTTATTAGGAATTCAGCTCTCGAATGACTCCGCAAGTATTCGCGGCCAGTTAGAGGTAAACGTTCGTTTACGGATGATTTTTGTACCTTTGTTTGTGTCCTAAATAGTCGGATACCTTATTTTTCCAACTAACAGATTTCTTGTTCTGTCAACACTTCTTCTAAAAACTACTGCGAACAGCTGATGAGATTAAAGCAAGAATTTGAGAGAAAGCGGCTAGAATTAATCAACAGAAGGGGTGTGGTTTTTCATCATGATAACGCTAAACCTCACACATCTTTAGCCACTCAGAAAAAATTAAGAGGTGGCTGGGAGGTGTTAATGGATCCGCCGTATAGTCCTGACCTTGTACCTTCAGATTTCTACCTGTTTCGGTCTCTTCAGAATTCTTTAGGCAGTCTCAGGTTTACATCACGAGAGGACTGCCAAAACTACTTGTCGCGGTTTTTGATCAGAAGCCCCAAAATTTCCATAGCAATGGGATTTTGTCCCTACCTACAAGATGGCAAAAACTTATCGAACAAAATAGTACCTACATACTCTTATTAAATGTAAGTGAAGTATTTTAAAAAATATTTTGAATTTTCTTAAATAATGCGTTGAAACTTTTTCCCCAACCTAATACATTGATGTGGCTTGAATAATGGATTATAGTAATTAGTATAATGGGTCAAATAACCTTTTAAATTAAAACAAATTACTGCCTGTAGTTTAATAATAATTGTTTTTGTTTTGGTATAAATTGTGGGTTAGAGCAAGTTTATTGAAGACTATAATTTCTCGTCTTTCACCATTTTAATATGCTTTAATCGAAAAACAAAACGTCATATTAATGTGCTTTCTGTCTGTCAGACCGTATATCTTGGATACCTAGCCCATGGATGGAAATTTAATTAAATAACTTTTCAAGGGCTCAAGCTAAAATCGAATAGTAATTTTCTCACCTTACCATGTGGGGTTTCATTGCTTTACTTTATTCAATGTCAGTCATTGAAGAATAGACAAATACTTTTTGATATTCAAAACAAAGAACTGGGAAACGTCACAGTTTTCATTTTAGCCTCAGTTGTATTTAAAAAAACTGAACTACTCGTATTAGTAAAGTATAGTAGTTTATGTACCTATATTCTATAAATTACTAATACATATTCATAAAGTAGGCTTAAGCAGCGATCAAAGAAAACATTGGGTATAATTTTTAATTTGTACCTATATAGTGAAGAATCTAGCAAAACTGTGTCTGTTTGAGCTATGTCGATTGTGTGAACTTGCTATAATGACAACTAGCTGATCTCTACGGTTTCACTTTTTCACGACCTTTACATGAGTGGTAACGAAATCATATTAAAGCATAAGAACCGCGTGGGTTACCTGCTCATTGACGTAAACTCCCCTCCCTCGGCGCGATCACATGTTACTTAAATTTTAAAATAAGAAAATAAATCATAATATATAAAATGTTATCTCCTACATAATAAGCTGTAAAGGGCAAGTTTCATGTACGAAGGTGGTCTTGATAGTAACATTATTGTTTTTTGAGGGTTAGTTAATAGGCATACAAATATTAATGCTTGAATACCACCTTAATTTTTAGATTATTTTAGACGTAATGCGTTATTGTGGCTTATTTATATGGTATTGTGTTCTACTAACTTTTTAGAATTAATCCATTACGTACAATTAAACATAAAGCTAGATTATTTCTTCTTTAGTAATATTTGATATCATAACATGACATTTATCGTTACCATAAAACATTTCCACGCGAAAACCAAATCGAATTTTCATTTGCGATGTTTATGGAACACCAATATAGGAATTTTGTTTAAGCTCAAACGAATTCGAAACTTTAAAATAAATTCGTTCATGTGTGTTGATGAATTTCCGTAATTGCATCGCGATAAAAATAAAATAATCTATGAACTTTTATCACCATGAAGTTGCTATACAGATAAAATGATTCTCTACTAAATCAGAGCTGAATATCCCTCTTTAAATAAACAGTTAGTTAAGCTGTCAAATATGGGTTTATAACATTATGCAGAACGTGGTAAAGACGAGAACGTTTTTATATTAGAATATAAGAAAACTTTAAGTTCTGCGTTATATCGGTTGTAACGTAAACGCACCTCTGAAGTGATTTAAACAAATCACTTCACTACATGTGATGCGTTGTCCGGCAATCTGCCAAAACTGTACCGTATAATAAAATAACTAGTGTTGTACCAACATTTTCTGTTATAACCATCAGCAATATCTCATTATCATAACCCTTGTTCAAGCTAGGACAAGGTCACTGGGGTAAGAGAGCCTTGGGATAGGTATAGGCCAACCGCGCGGCTCCAGTATTGGTTGTTCTAATGTTGGCGCAACCCAGGATTTCAATTAAGGATGGCCACTGTGGACCACTTAGCCATTGTAAATCACTCAATTCGCGATCATCAATACAATTAACGTTCAATATAAAGCTGCAGTTTCTGAAAAAGGGTTTTGACACCCCCTCTGGAAATGCGAGGACTTTTTTTTTATTTATAGATGAGCGTTTGTTTGCAATCACACCTGATAATTAGTGATGATGCAGTCTAAGGTGGAGCGCGCATGCCTAGAAGATGCCTTTTCCCTCTTGATTTGATGGTACTCATGTTGTAGGTACTTGGGAACATGGAAGCTCGATCGGTTCGCACTATCAAATCTCCCTTTTTAAGATGATAAATACCTAACATTTGCGGGAGAAAAATCAAGCCATCTGTCTTTTTAAGAATTAATCAGAAGAATTACTTAAAATCGTAGTTATGTGAAGAAGTGATGACCTAAAATTCGGAGGCCGATTACTATTGCCGGCACGACCCTCTAACTTTTCGAAATTATCTGCGTCTCAAGCAAACAAATCCTAGAGATCATCGTGAGGAAACGTTCTCCATAATGTTCTGAAAACCGTGTGAATTTAACCAATCTGTACTGAGCCATCGTGGTGGACTACGACCTAAATAAACCCTTCTCATTCAATAGCCTAGCTAATAGAAACACTAAATTGGCCCGTAAAATATAATAGCAGTCTTTCCATTTAGGTAATGTCTACTTATATCGATTTTTAACCTTTTAAATAACAAAACTTTTGCAACAAAGCAGAGAGCACTCTCTAACTCTGGTAAATCGAAGCTTAGAGCATAAAAAACATACACACGATAAGACATCTCCTAGTGTCGTAAAGATCTGCGATATGCATCGTAGATAGCACGACACTTTGTTGTTTTGTTGTACTATGCACAGCAGCACGTTATTAGCACGATTTTGTTGATTTTTTTGTTCATATATCTATATATATTGGTTGTTCTAATGTTGGCGCAACCCAGGATTTCAATTAAGGATGTCCACTGTGGACCACTTAGCCATTGTAAATCACTCAGTTCGCGATCATCAATACAATTAACGTTCAATATAGTAGGACTTTTTTTTTATTTATATTTTTTTTTATTTTTGATTTCGTTTGTTTGCAATCACACTTGATAATTAGTGATGATGCAGTCTAAGGTGGAGCGGCAATAGTAATATATATTTATATATATATATTTTTCATATATTTTTTTTTTTTTGTTTATATATGTTTTTTTTGTATTTTTCTTTTTTATCCTGCACGAGAAACTGTTCTACTTGGAGTAGTAGGTACCTACTAAATAATACGTTTAGATATGTACCTGTGGGTATGTTATGACTATCAGTAAATAGGCCATCGAAAAAAGAAATGAAGAGCCGGGATATGATGAGCTACTAAGACTAATCCAACAGTTACTCTTTTCCAACCTCATTTTACAATTTAACAATATTTTTTTTATCTTGTGTGAGATGAAAGCGGAGCTTCCAAGCAATCTTGCCATTAAGAAATTTATCAATACTCTATTAACCTCGATGTATTAAATTTGTTCATCATAAATATTTTCAATGCAAAAGTATGTTTGTGCGTTTGTGTGTGTAGTTGGAAAAAATAACAATAATGAAGACGAAGGTAACGCACGGCTCTGCTTTCATCTGCATGCAATTTTTTTTTTTTTTTGGACTAATAATCAACGGACCACCACCTACAAACATAGCAACACCTCGCAGTTAATGGCAGGAACACGTCTTGCAAGATGCCTGAGGTCAACCTGAGACGTAAGTGTTAAGGCTCATGTGCCTGTAATTACACCGGCAACCACGCCCAGACTGGAACACAGCATTGCAACAATACTGATTTGCCGCAGAAATAAACATGTGGTACTTCCCCAGACAAGCTCTGTCACAGAAATCTTTAATTGTTTTAAAATATCTTCTTAACTTTACGTGTTCCAATTATTATTAAAAAAAATATTAAGGGTCGCTTAATGTATAAAAAAATGTCACATTATTTAGTAAGTATTAATAAAAGGCGTTGTTTAATTTAATTATGTTTCCTTGCTAACATATCCCATTATGGTAAAAAGCATCATGTGCCTATTGAAGAAATACAAAATTAATAAATAGCCATTAAGTTGTCTTTCGTCATAAATAAGATCATATATAACAGCAATAGAATAATATTATCACGTATTAGCAACGATCTGCAAACGCTTATGGTGTCCAGGAAGGTAAGTAGACTGCGAATGACAATCATTGAGCCTCATCAGGGTACTTTGGTGGTGGGGAGACACAATATGAACCTCTTTGGTTGCAACCTTGTTTCAAGTTAATACTATTTCCTTTATTGGATAGAAGCAGGTGTTACTTTGCGGAACTCCATAATATATTATGAAAATTAAGCTTAATTTGCTAAACTCAGCAGGAAAATCCGTATGGTGTAATTTATAATTACTTCAATCCGTATACTCCACACCATCAGATCCTCGGCAATTTACCCTCTACGCACGTTTCGCTCCGAAACCGGATATGAATAATTGTTAAGACAACTTCACAATTATTTATTGTAAAGTCAACATCTCCTAAGGAACTTAACAATTATTCATTGTAAAGTCAACATCTCCTGAGGATGCTCCGGTTTCGGAGCGAAACGTGCGTAGAGGGTACAATACATGTGGATTGCGCTCAACGCGCCTAAAGAAGTCTGCACTTAAAAAATAACAGCGCAGTATGGATTTAAATAATACGAGCTATATATCAATTTTAGGGAGGGCAGTGCTTATGCGAATGTACGAAGTGCACGCCACTGCAGTCCAAATGCGGATTATTAGACTTCACACGTCTTTATGGAGAACTCTCGATCATGGGGGTTATCTCACGATGTTTTCGTTTACCATAAAAACCAAAAATAAATTTGCTCAAACATTAAATTTTTGTATGTTGACGTAATGATGTTATGATAATAATTGTTTATTAGTAAATCATTAGTATATTCTTTAACAATTAATTTGTCATGTTTAAAATAACATAACCATTCGATCACACGCAACGCATGGAAAAGGCAATATTTTGACGACCTTACTTGTAAAAGCAAAAGAAACTCAACTGTATTCAGGAATAGGACATTATTAGTCTGAGCTGAGGATGATAATATTATCTCTAAATCGACGTCAATTAGATCCAATGTTGATTGGTTATTACAAAAATCAAATCTTTTGCCAGAGTCCCAGTAGTAATGGCGTCTTCTACAGGTTTAATGGCGTAAACAAACTGTATGAACAATTGTAAACATCCAGTCACATAGGACGCATTAGCCACAGCGGCGGCAAGGGAAAATTTCTGCGTCCGTGAAATTTATATCGATAGAACATAAACCGATAAAAAAACACGTTATGTTTATAGACGAGCGCTTGACTGCAATCACACCGGATGGTAAGCGATGATGCAGCCTAAGGTAGGCGCGCTTGCCTAGGTACTCATATTGTAGGTTTCTGGGGAAAAAGGAAGCTGGAAAGGCATTCCAGATCCTAGCGGTGCACATCAGAAACGAAGATGCGAAGCTCTTCGTACGCGTCCGCGTTATATCGACCACGTAAGGATGCAGATCCTTACGGTGCCTCGCGGTTCGATGGTAAAAAGGCGAGGCGGGAACTAGATCGAACAGTTCTTGAGCACACTCTCCGAAATATATCCAATAGAATACCAATAGGCAGGCAACCTTGCGACGATATTGTTCCAAACTATGAAGTATTTTATTGGCTAGGTATACAATAGTGTAAACAATTAATTGTAAAAATCACTAACATAAGACGCAGTAGCCACAGCGGCGGCACTGTATTTTTATTGCGTCCGTCATATCGACGTCGATGGAAAGCCAATCGATTGGAGTAACGTCAAATCGTTGCAAAGTATGTAGCAACGTAATCAATGTACTTATCAAAAAATACACTGTTTGATGCATTATATAAGTAGGTATAGCGTGTTATAATAGTTTACTAGTGTAAATAAATTGTATAAACAATTGAAAACATCACTAAAACAAGACGCAGTAGCCACAGCGGCGGCAATGGAAGTTTTCGCGTCCGTCAAATTTATATCGATGGAACATCAAACGATTGAAATTGATGATCGATTTAAATTGATATTGATGTGAGCATAAACCTTCGCGTGTTATTGTATTGCGCGGCTTATGTATATTTAACCCGCTTTGCTGAGGGAGAATTCTATGTTTAATGCATTTATATCGATATATTTTATATGCATTTGTTTGAAAGCTCACACAGTGCTATTATACCTACAAATACTTCGCAAACATTATTCTTGAAGGGTAAATAATCTACTGTTTGTATAATGAAACAGTGATTGGTGGAACAACAAGTTTTCTGAAGTGAAATTTTGGATTTTAAAAAAATACAACCGATTTGATAACCTCTTTTTTGTATGTCGGTTAAAAATAATCCTTGCTGTACTCCTCAATATTGGTTTCAAATTGCAATTGTATGTTACTTTAAAAATTATATATTTGTAGAGCGAAGTATAAACTTCGCTCTACAAATATAATAATAACTTTCAATGTTATCCCAAGTTCGCAATAAAGACTCTGAAATAATTTGAATTCATATCATATTTTCATATCTTTAATTTTTTTTTCAAATATCAAGATGTATTTCTTTATGCGTAAAAAAAAATTAAAGAAACTGGTCAACAGAATTTTAACTAAATCCTTAACAATTTTTAACCTATCTTTTTAGCCTATCTTCAATATCACAAATACTTTCTTGACTAGTCAAAAGTCAGCTTCTGTAGGTACTAAGAGTCTTATGAATGAAAATGGATATCGTTTAAGAGTTATGCAGTTTTTTTAACGCTCTGACATTTGAAAGTAGTTTCAGTTTGTAGTGTTTGAAAATAGTGCACAACGATTCCAACGTTATGCCACGTTACTTAGAGTTAGCGAAGGTATCTACGCTACAGTCTAAAACTGTAGATACGAGGGAATCCCAAGTGAATCCTCGATTATATACACTTATAAAAAAGTCTTACTCATAGTATATTGAAATCTGTATAGTCCATAAAAAATAAGTAGGTACTTATTGGATAGTAACATTATGTGTAGAGGCCGCTATGATTCGCTGTAGTGTGCTAAAACTAATATTTTGATAGGTGTTATCCAAATATTCTACCGACACGCTGTCCAGACTCCAGACTCTGCAAGGTACAGTCCAGTGAGAAACTTTAATGTTGTACTATGACATTGGTTTGAAATAAGTGGATTATAAAAGATACCAAGACTTTTTAATATGATGATTAAATTAAAATTAATAAAAACTTTCCTAAATGAATTTTAATTTAACCTTAATACGACCAGTAACTTGTTTTGGTAGGATAAGACAAGGTTCCATCGTTTTAGCCAGACTTTCCAAATACGAGGTGTTTATCTTGCAACTAGACTTCTAGAAAGAAGTGACCAACTTTCCATATAAATATAATTTATTGGTAATGTTAAGATAAAACTTATAACAATACTAATTACTGTTTAACTCATGAACGGTGCCAATAATGCTGGCTACATTTCCACGCTCAACAGCGAGACTGATCCTTTGCACAAAAAGTGATACAAATAATGAAAAAAATCATAATAAGCAATGTGTAAGCGACTGTCTCACAATCCGCAAACAACTTTACGCTAAGCTACCGTTATCAATTCTCGTAAGAGTAGGTATCGATATACAATACAGCTTACCCCTTGTTAAAAACAAATCGTAAATAATTATGTGAATCGTAGCGGTTTTCTTATATTTACGACCTGGAATACGTGCTCCGTACGTATATTATAACGTCGACTGTAGTTGAGCATTATATACAAAATTTAGGGTGTCTGTTCACCAGATATCTTTAAAGTTTCCTTAATTTAAATTGTAATTGAAAACCTGGAACATTAGGCCACTAGGTCTGGTGAACAGCAAAACGATAAGTATTCGAATGCTGACCAAATACTCGGAACATGTAATGAACCACACACGAGATATTTTATTACTCCCTGTCGTTTGTAAATAAAATTTGTATTACGTAAGTAAAATTCTTCATGTATTCAATACCCAGAATGTTACGGTACATGCTATAACAAAGAATTAACAATAAGAGTTTAAACTTTAAAAATTATATAGTGCGTATTATATACGAGAGCGTTAGTGCCATATATAATTTCTCAGTGCCTGAAGACCAAAGTCTTCAAATACCAAGTGTCTAGCAGTACTAAAAGCTTTTTATGCCCGAGCTCGTCTAGGGATCACTAGCGTGGTGCTTTTTATGCTGCCAATTGCCACGAAGCAGCATTGCTGTGTTGCGGTCTGAGGGGATGGGTATAACTATTAAAAATAATGCGAGCGAAAATAATTATTACTCTGACACATGGAACAACACTAACACAGATCACAGAACTAATTAAACACATTATCAAATAAAAAATGAGTCGATCTCTAGAAGAACCTGAGGCTCGGAGAACCTATAGACGTTGAGATCCCAAACAAAGTACAATTTGTAGCTCCATACGCCCTGACAAGATGGCCAGACGATACCAAAAAAGTTGCAAGCAACTGCTGAATACAAGCGGCAAAATCGTGGCATGTAAACAGTAGTGACTTTACAAATGAGCTATGTAAGTTTGAAAAGAAAAGGATGGTGAAAAAATCTTATTGTTTACTCTTCATTCTAGTAGGTTATTGTATAGTTGTTGACTCGATGATAAATATTTGACAGACGTTTTAATTAGTTAAAGAACTAGGTACAGGGTAGCTGATCATTGCTTTTACGATTGATCTAGTAATTTTTTTTCTTATTCTTTCATCTGAACGTGAGTCCAACTCAGTCGTTTCGGCTATGAGATGGTCGGACACTTAATATGTTAATTCGTCCCGTTCATCTGATAGTCCAGCGCAAAGCTTTAAATTTTATAGATTCCAAACCAGTCCACTAAAAACAGTCAAATTGACAGCCCATCGTTTTTGAAGTGGATTCCAGAACAGCAACAGGCCTGACTTCAGTTATCCCTTCAAAGTTTCGAGTACGTATATTACAGCCGCTTAATCATGATTAGTATTACATGTCCTAAATAAACGGTCTGGATATTCCAATGGTATTAAGGGATGACACTAAGCCGTATGTGGTTAAACCGACGCACAACGAGCTTACAAACATATACACTTCCGTACGCTTATCATCGAGGTAGCCAGATTAATGGCGTATGGTTTTGGCCGGGCTCCAGTAAAACAATCAAAACGATTTAAAGCATACAAACACGTACGAAATTTATGGAACCCAGACCGCCTTTTTAATATTTAGCTCTCACTTTATTTAATGTATAAACCATTTCTCGTACGGATTGTTTGCGTTCTGTGAACTTACGATCTTAGTTCTCTAAATTATCATGAACTTTAGATATTCTTTACACAGTTGATAGCTCTATCGCTCATTAAATATCTATCAAGGAATTACTCTTAGTACTGGATTTAATAAATGAATTCTTGTGTTTATATAAATATATTTCGCGTATCTCGGAGAAGCCTCCTACGATGTGGATATGAAATATTCAACTACTTAATAAATTATATTCCAGCAACAAGTCCACATTAATATCCTTCAAATAAGGTTCGTACTTACTAATTTATCAGTCGTAGTTTTCAGTCGCTCATAAATACATAATACTACCCTGCATATATTAGATTAATATGGATTAATAAGGAATGTACATTCCTTTCATCAAATTATAAATTATTTCAAAGATGGAATTATTCGACCTTTTTAAATAAACATAATATATTGTATCTTTATTTTGATTTGATATATACCTAGGTAGTTTAATAAATAATAGCCCTTATCACGAGAATCTAGAGGCCATGTCAGGTCAAGTCACTTACTGCTTTTTAAAATTACAAAGACTTTATTGACTGAAAATAATATACTATATATAATATTGAATTGAATATTTTATATACAAATATATAATAAATTGAATTGTGTGTCTGTGATTTTAAATGCAGTACCTAAACGACTTGCTGAGAGAGTTTGGAAACTAGCGGACCTCGGACTACTAGGATCCCCACAAAAGACAGTAGTTCAGTAGTGTCGCCAAACGATAATAGATGAGCATGAGTAGAAGAAGGCTAGATACATTACACCGGAAAAATAAAAAATATTCACGAACGAAGTCATGTAACTACCTAGCTGTTAATATAAGGCCACAATATTCATATAAGAATCAATAAACAATAATCCTCCGGATTGTTTACACAGAGTGAACTTTTCTTGGCTTATCGAAATGATCTCTGCGTTTGTAACAGAATTCCGTGCACCGATATCTATTCACGACGATCATGTTCTTACTGTTAAATGAAACTACTGTGCAGCTCACTGAATTCATGGAATTTATGGGCTACCAAGTGCCTCGTCTGTTGAGTGGTTGGCATGTTCAACTTTGGATCACGAGGTCCTGGAATTTATTCCTGGGTTAGTTAATTATCGGTGTCTTTTTTTTAAATTAGAGCACAAAAATATGTAATTTACTTCAACTGTGAAGTAAATTACATATTTTTGTTTGCGTTCTGTGAACTTACGATCTTAGTTCTCTAAATTATCATGAACTTTAGATATTCTTTACACAGTTGATAGCTCTATCGCTCATTAAATATCTATCAAGGAATTACTCTTAGTACTGGATTTAATAAATGAATTCTTGTGTTTATATAAATATATTTCGCGTATCTCGGAGAAGCCTCCTACGATGTGGATATGAAATATTCAACTACTTAATAAATTATATTCCAGCAACAAGTCCACATTAATATCCTTCAAATAAGGTTCGTACTTACTAATTTATCAGTCGTAGTTTTCAGTCGCTCATAAATACATAATACTACCCTGCATATATTAGATTAATATGGATTAATAAGGAATGTACATTCCTTTCATCAAATTATAAATTATTTCAAAGATGGAATTATTCGATCTTTTTAAGTAAACATAATATAATGTATCTTCATTTTGATTTGATTTATACCTAGGTAGTTTAATAAATAATAGCCCTTATCACGAGAATCTAGAGGCCATGTCAGGTCAAGTCACTTACTGCTTTTTAAAATTACAAAGACTTTATTGACTGAAAGTAATATACTATATATAATATTGAATTGAATATTTTATATACAAATATATAAAATTGAATTGTGTGTCTGTGATTTTAAATGCAGTACCTAAACGACTTGCTGAGAGAGTTTGGAAACTAGCGGACCTCGGACTACTAGGATCCCCACAAAAGACAGTAGTTCAGTAGTGTCGCCAAACGATAATAGATGAGCATGAGTAGAAGAAGGCTAGATACATTACACCGGAAAAATAAAAAATATTCACGAACGAAGTCATGTAACTACCTAGCTGTTAATATAAGGCCACAATATTCATATAAGAATCAATAAACAATAATCCTCCGGATTGTTTACACAGAGTGAACTTTTCTTGGCTTATCGAAATGATCTCTGCGTTTGTAACAGAATTCCGTGCACCGATATCTATTCACGACGATCATGTTCTTACTGTTAAATGAAACTACTGTGCAGCTCACTGAATTCATGGAATTTATGGGCTACCAAGTGCCTCGTCTGTTGAGTGGTTGGCATGTTCAACTTTGGATCACGAGGTCCTGGAATTTATTCCTGGGTTAGTTAATTATCGGTGTCTTTTTTTAAATTAGAGCACAAAAATATGTAATTTACTTCAACTGTGAAGGAAAACATCGTGGGAAAACCTGCATGCCTGAGTGTTCTCCAAAACGTTCTCAAAGGGTGTGAAGTCTACCGATCTGCGCTTGGCCAGCTTGGTGGACTGCAGCCTAAACATTCTTATTCTGAGAGGAGACCCGTGTTAATAGCTTGATAACGATAGTGTCTTTTTATAGATAGGTATGCCATTTTTTTTTAGATTAACTGAAACTCTCATGCTTTGGGCATGAGAGTTTCAATTAATCTGTTATCTTTATATATAAATCGTATTATATTATATTTTACTATATTACCACTAATTATACAATTGCAACATTTTATTTATTTATTATGTAATTAACAGTATTTTTGATTTATTATAATTTTTTAGTATAATCATAATTTTGCTGCTTTTATCACTTTTATTACCTACTTTAATAGGAATAACCTGTGCTTCACTTTATTTATTTATTTCATTATTTTTATTGATATATTTAGTTTGCCGTATCGTCACTCGGGTCTCAGTTGAAAATCAGCTTTTACTTTGGTACATTGCATAGCAATTGCTGAGCTGTACACCCTTTCTGTCTGGTGTTACACACAGACATTGTATGTTATATACTATGTTGTTACTTTATTATTATAAGATGTACTGTTTGTAGCACTTAACATGAATAAATGTTTTTTCTTTCTTTCTTTCGTTTCCTAAGGATTTAAAGGCATAAATAAAATAATTTTGAATTCGGAGAGCACGTTAAGCGGTCCCGGTCAGGGTCATTATCACTAACATGTATCACATAGTGGTTGCAGCCAACAAACCCCTAAGCTCCCCAATACACCAGCAGGCATTTACTCATTACAATGTCATTATAACATTTAACAGTGTGATGACGACAGATCAGAATACAGTTGTCACCACCCCTACTCAATTCGTGGGTACGAGGTGACTTAAAGGAATATAATGGAGTACACAGCAGTGTTCTCAATGGTACTACTACCATCTACTGCGTCACCAACCCGTCTGCCCAGCGTGATGAAACCCAAACCCTCCCATTGAGGGCCTTAGTCCAGCAGTGGACTGTTACAGGCTATTTATGATGATGACCTTTCGTTTTAAAAGACCTTCATAGTTATAACCATTTTTCATAACATCCAATGCGCGTTTTGATAATCAACGCAAGATGAAAGTCAAACGACATTGTCAAGGCCGTGGCGCCTGCGATGCCTCACTCCACGCAGCGTTGCTCATCCAATCGCGCCACATTAGTTGATAGTTTAAAATTGTAAGCTCTCTATTTTTGTATTTTTGAAATTGTATTCATACCTTTCATAGAAATAGATAACCTTGATCTCATTTTATGACATTTTTAATATTAACTTTTCTTTTTACCAAAAGTTAACCGTAGGAAACAAGAAAGAGTAGATATTAATAAACAAACCAACAAACAAACAAACAAGACCGTGAGCCGCTGCTGTAAATGGCTTTTTCCGATATGCGGTAATAAATACGTCGCTCTCATAAAATATTAAAATCAGTGCCGTTTTTCTTAGAGGACCTGGAACTATGGAGTCTTAGTGCCGCTAAAGTACAAGATTGTTACGTTACGTTTAACTGCTTTAAATGTGTACTGTACAACTGACATACAACAAGTCAGTGAAGAAAACGTCTTATAATCTTCCAAAGGATTATTAACAGATGATGACTTTGATCTGTTCATGTAGGTACTTTTTTGTGTATTTTTGTGGTGTGCAATAAAACATAAGCTTTTTAATTTGCTTGGAAGCTTTGGCTCAGAGGAAGTTAAAATAACAGTGTTTAAAGCTTATTGCATTAGTTTTCCACCTCGTATTCGTGGACTAACTTCACCATAGATCCTCGGCCACTCCTTGAGTCCAGTAGGCATCTAATATGTCGAACATGTTTGCGGACGCTGGTGTCGTCAGGGACATTTCTGATAATACACTGATTAAGTTGTCGCGCAGGAGTCATATTATCAGGACGATATGTTTTTCAAACACTAGCTAGAAATATTTCAGACCAGATACATCTTTAATATATAAGTAGTAATTTGGCTGTTGTTAACTTATTTTATAAATTTACGTTTTATTTTCGTTAAATTGACCTTTCTACAACTTTTACCTACGAAATAAAATTAATCCATTTATATTTTACATCTAAACTATATTTTGCGTAGAGTGAACTTTTTTACCTTTTCAAAACCTACTTGTGTAGTTGCGCAGCGCAACGAAAGTTACATAAGCGTCAGGCGAATGCGTTCTGTTGCGCAAACGCCGTGTCCGGGTACCGTAACAGCCGCGGGCATTCTGGAATGCCGAATGCCGCCGATTTGATGCGTGTTGCCTCATCACCGTCAAGTATACCTACCTGGGCCCTAATTCCCTATGACATATTGGAATGTAATGCATTTTATCGCGTAAATTGTAGACAACCTGTAAAGTAGGGCTGCCAAACTATGAATGTAATGGCACAGTATAAAGAAGAGCTACGGTATTTCGACGCCTTTGATATCGAGGTAAATGTCGACATCGTCTAGCGCCTTACTACTAGGGCAAATAAGGGTCCTTTCCCTAATAGTCAGGGTTCAATACAATTGGTGGGGGGTGGTGAGTGCTATGGTCTAATAAGTAGAACCGAAACCGGGACCGGTTTCGATCCCCTGCAGAAGAAATTTGGAAATTTCGAATTTCTGTATTTTGTCTGGTTTGGGTGGAGGCTTTGGCTGTGACTAGTTACTTGCCTGATGCAGTATAAGAGTATCGGAATGCTAAATCGCTTGGCGGTTTTTAGAAATTATAATTTTCAAAATTGTCACACAAAGGATAGAACCCGGAACGTCCTACTTAGTCCCTCAGTGCTCACCACTGTGTCACGGAAGTCGTCAAAACAATTAAATAATCTCCAGGAAAGGAATTACTGTACTTACTATTACTATTTCAGGCAATATTATTTATAACTGTCGCCATAAGATTGTTAAACCTTGCATGGCCGCTTCTTTATGAAAATGGAATTAAGCGTAAGTTGTATGCATTTTATAATTAAATTAATCGGCGTGTTCATCTGACAAAGGCACGTTTCGACCGGCGCACTGACGGCCGACTGGCGCAGTGGGCAGCGACCCTGCTGAGTCCAAGGTCGTGGGTTCGATTCCCACAACTGGAAAATGTTTGTGTGATGAGCATTAAGTGTTTTTCAGTGTCTGGGTGTTTATATGTATTTTCTAAGTATTTATGTATATATAATTCATAAAAATATTCATCAGTCATCTTAGTACCCATAACACAAGCTACGCTTACTTTGGGGCTAGGTGGCGATGTGTGTATTGTCGTAGTATATTTATTTATTTATTTATTTATTTATTATTTATGTTTCACTTTCAATTATATCAAATCCTCACATCCGCTATGGAATATACGTTAGCGCAATCCTGCGTAACCTCATTGATATAGACGGCCAACGAGGTTCAACTCATTACGCCAATGACTAACCAAGTCATTAGTCCAAAGTCCACTTTCGCTAATAAGAGACAATAAACACAATATCTGTTATTTTTATTAGGAGTTATGTTTAGATAATAAGAATAATAATATTCATTTTGCGTATATATATTAGTTACATTCCCAATGAGCCACAGATTTTTTTAATTTTCTGATCCGCTGGCAACCAGTCATCGTTACACAATACGCAAAATGTCCTCGCGGCGACTCATCACAAATTTTGTATGGAGATGATAGGTCGCCACTGGTACTGAGTATATTTTGAACAGAAAAACTCAATACCTAACAACGCCTGGCTCTGCCTGGGAATCGAAACCAGGACCCCGCTATCCGTAATTGAAAATGCTGATTAAGGCTATACCTAGCGTAAATTAACGAACGAAGAGACCGCCAGTAAACATATACAAATATAGCTATAACGATACATTTGTTGATATATAGTAAAAAGGTATTATAAGTTATGGGATCACCATGACGTGACGGTGCTTTTCTAGTACCGTTAATAGATTCTTAAGCCAGCATAATGTTCAAATTAGTCATCGTCCGTCCCGGTCTTACCATTACGCTATAACTTAAAAACTGTTATATAATATCGGCCTTGAATGTCAATTCGTACATACTTATATGAAGCCACTTTGAAGATACACCTTACAGATTCATTCTCATAAGTATTTGATACGTATTTAAAAAACACGAGTGCCATCATACAGACGCCATATTGAACTGTCTAGTAAGGAATTCCAAATTCCAGGATTTTGTGCCACTGTATCTCAGCGGCTAGCCGCAAAATGCCACCAATCCCCGTCTTTATGTCGCCCATCCACCTCATTGGAGGTCGACCAACGCTGTGCCGGGCCACTATTCGAGCGCCCTTCGAACCTCAGAGTCCATCTGTTCTCTGAGCTATGTGCCCCACCGATTACCACATTGATTTAAATTTTACCTTAAAAAAATGGCATTGAAGTAAATCTTTCCTTAATTAATTCCAGACATGAGCTTATTTCGAGGAAATAATTTCTTAATCCGATTCGATTACGTTACTCTAGTGAGAACTTCAAAAATAGCACGAGATAGGTAGGTATGCCATAATAATTAGAAATCCCTTACCATGTTACCTATACCGAGTGATTCAGTGTCTAAAAATAACTATTTATTCCTGCCCCCGGTAGGAAGACGTCAGCATTTCATCCAATTTACGCCCCAACGAAAATGCCCTACAACTTAACCTAATTACTTTATGCAACTTCCTCTTGCACGTGCACTCCCATTATTTATTCCTCGGTATTCTGAAACTGATGCTACGAAATAACAATAAGTTATTGCAAAGACTGAAACGAATATGGCTCTACATTGGCTCCAATAAATAACTTCCTATACTCACACAAATCTGATTACTAATGCCCGAATTTAATAAAAAATCTTTATCAATATATTGAATTGCAATTATTTTAATCTTCGATCTGAAGATTTCGGATTAGATCGGTTTTTTTTATGAACGTTGGACGTAAGTGTAAAACGATCAACCTAATAAAATATGATAATGATTATAGTTTTTCTTCTTTCTGTCTTAGACGCGTTACCTAAAGGCTACATTGTTATTGTTCTGATTTTAAAAAATGGAAAGATAATCAATAAGAAAAATCTTAAAATTTAAAAAGAAATATCAACACCTTGAATGAACCATTTTAGCCAAAAAATACTTTGAATTATCTAAAACATAATAAAAGTAATGCCAGACTATAAAGATTCAGATGTTAAAAGATGTAACGAATAAAATATATTACGTATCTTCAATGTTATTTCTATAAAAGCATATGAGTTCCTTGTAGAATAAACTCAGAATTCATAAAAGAATTACATAAAATCTCCATTTATACTTTGTATAAATACTTTAAAAAAGGAGAGTTTCAAATTTTACGTTTCAAAATATTTATTTATTTTAAATATAGATCAAAATGGCAGACCCGGCAGGAATTGATTATCAAAATCATACTCGACGAAAACCCCCTAGGCAATAAATTACAACGATATATTATGCAATGGATTTATATTTAAAGGTGTCAAAATAGCTTGTAATCGGCGGAAACCTGCCGTTTTACAACTCTTTAATCATCGATTTACATAATGAAATCTCAATCGATGGTTATAAATTACGCTGTTTCCGGAGCCGATTCTCCGGTGAAGCGGAAAAAACATTTCGTGTTAGACGTTCCCTAATTAAGACACGCGATCATCGGAAGCTGAGTATCGTAATCTTACGTTTATAGCCATAATGAAAATCAAATTTATCTTGCAATAATCTGCAACAGATAAATATTTTTCAAGAAATAAAAACACGTGTAGTCGTACACATCTTCCAAATACACTCTCTATGCACGTTTTGCTTTAACATCGGAGCATCCGGAAATCGGATATGAAATTTGGAATTAAGCTAATTTTTTATACTTACTTTACGTTTTATAAGCATTGTGCATTACAGACTTCCATTAAATTCATTCAATTCAAAGTATATTCAATTCATACCTAATAATTAGCCATAAATTCTAAACACAGCGAAATAACAGCGAACAGCAGCTGACTGTATCTTTCTTGCTCGGGTACACTGTGCGGTCAAGAGTTCACACGATCGAGCCTTTCACCTCGTGATCGTTCAGCCTAACTTACTAGTTACGGAAAACTCTATGTACGGTGCGCCAAAAGAAGTTTTCACTTCAAAACACGGTAAAATTTGGTTGAATGAACTTAGAAGGTAGGACCTAAGCGTTCCTCAATGCCGCTGGGCAGTGGGCTTATCCTTCTGTCATGGAATAGAGTCTCCGCTCTTTATCCCTCTGTCCCGACTATCAACGCTGCTTTAATGCAGATTGGTGAACTAAACGTTACCTAACACAAAACCTTGATTGAGATATGTCATCATCATAATCATGCCAACCGTCACCAAGTTCCAAAATCCACTTCCTGGGTCACGTGTTCCAGCGACTCAAAAGATGAAATTTTTCCACATCATTGGGGGTCAACCAACATCGTCACTCCAGCACCTTGGGACCCAACGTCCATCCATTTCCGAGCTGTGTGCACATAGCAAATACCTAGCACATTCCTTTTGTTACTTACAGATAAAAGAAAACTTAGAAACCTTAAAGTGGTTTGCGAAACAAAATTGAATTCAAGTATTTGATTTTATGTGAAGCGATTTTACAAATTCAGTTTTCAGCGACAACGTAAAAGGTTCACATTCCTCTTTTATTGGATTACGTATGGCTACGCCTTTCATTGTTATTCAATTAAATGGTATCAATAAATAATAAAGCGTACCTACAGGAAATACCAGAAATACATTTTGTGAGTATTTACCCTGCTGCAAATACATAAACTAGATTTATAAGCTGATATTGTCGCATAATGTTGACAAATAGATGTATACAGGATGCATAAAATTCACCTCAAAGATGTGTACTTGTACGATGAGGTATTCTGTTCGATCCCCGAATCGTGTCAATGGATAGTGCCTATTGAAATTATTATCCAGAGATTTTTAGCTTTTAACGACCTCCCGGGCTCAACGGTGAGCGCTGTGAATTTAAGTAGGAAGTCTGGGGTTCGAGATCTGGCAGGGGCAATTTGGAAATTTATAATTTCTAAATATTCTCTGGTCTAGTCTGGTTTGGCCGTGAACCCTACCGACAAAGACGTGCCGCTAAGCGATTTATTGTTCCTGTGTGATGTCGCGTAGAAACCGATTAGTGGTACGAGTATGACTACTGCTCCGTAACAGGTTAGCCCGCAGTCAAGGACTAACTTGTATTGAAAAAAAAAAAACTGGCCTGGAGCTTGGATATTGGCGTTGATTCTGCTGTCCGATTTCATGCTGTCCGTCTTGAGCCTGATCTATTCCATGTCGTGTCGGGGGTGCCGTCCGTCGGACTATGAGAGTGAGGAAATAGAGAATGCACCTGTTTGCGCACAAACTTATGCACTATAATATCTTCCGTGCAGTTGGAAAATCTCTCTGTAGATTGACGATTGGCCGTAATTTGTCGGGGAATCTGTGTTGGACTTACTCTAAGATTTTTGGCTTGATCTCATAT
Organism: Pararge aegeria; assembly: GCF_905163445.1. Classification (NCBI taxonomy): domain Eukaryota; kingdom Metazoa; phylum Arthropoda; class Insecta; order Lepidoptera; family Nymphalidae; genus Pararge; species Pararge aegeria. Next base: position 6,459,054 of record NC_053193.1, read on the forward strand.
TATCAATAGCATGGATACCAGTACACGAAATATGATTTATGCATTTAAAAGTAATATAAAATTAAAAACGGATGTGTACTTATCTACGCGCATTACTACGCTTATTCTACGTTTATAGAGAAAACGACACTAACAAAGGAAAAAAAAGGTATTTTTTATTTAAATATTTCAAAATTTCAAAATACATTGAACGTTTTATTATTACGCAATATCTAGTTGTCTCATTATCGGACCACCAACTTTCTCTGAACATTAATTGAATCAATTAAATCACCGGAATGAGCCCGCAGACTTTGACAATTGGAAGTCTACACTGTCAAACCTTTTTTTGAAAAACTAAAATGTCGACGTTGTGCGCGCGCATCTTAAAAAAGCTGGCGGCCGATATATTTTACTCTCTCACTCGGTTTCGCAACTACCTTCATCCTGTTAAAATCGTGTAACCACGTGCATTTCGTTACATCGTATAATTAATTTCATGATTTTCCTAACTCCGCTAAAGAAGTATAACTTCAAAAAAATGTGTAATAATTTAATATACCTAAATAATACATACAATATTTCAGCGAGTAGAATTATAGGTGTAACTCCTAGTTTGCCTTCATTACTTGCTCTGATATAGTTTAATAGGAATGCTATGGAAAGCTTTTTAGTTATGTCTGCCAGTTATTTACGCCTCCCGTGTATATTTTGACGCGCGTTACTTATAGAACAATATGTAATTTAATCTTCAGGCTTCAGTTGCATAAGTTATACAACTGTAATGTGATGTACAGTAGGCATTCGCATGTTGTGCAAGAGAGATATTTTAATATATTCATATTACATCAAAAGATTTTTTTGTTATTTTAAATGAGATTAGCGAGAAGTGAAAAACTTAATAGAACGAATGGAATTAAATGTATTTTTTTCTACAATGTTAGATTGTAGAAATAAAATAAATATAGGAATAGTTTACGCACACTTAATTGTTTATGTAATTTATCAAAGCAATAATAAATTTACAACAACTAACTCTTTATTTATAGAGCGGTGGTATAGTATACCTATAGTAAAGTTTTATTTTGAGAATATTCTTTATACCTTTATACTTTGACTTTAACTTTGACTATACCTATTGTAAAAGCCAATCTATTAAAATGGATACTTCGCATGAGTACTATAACTTTCAATCATTCTTAATCGCAAACTGTTTAAATTGTAGTGACATAACCGCTGGACTAAAAAGCGTCGACCCAAACAAAAAAAAAACAATCAAAAACAAAATTGCGCTAAAAACAGTTGCTTCCCACGAAATCTCGGCTAAATTACTTTTTCGTAGCGTAACGTCATTTGCGTATAAATCGCACTTTCTAAAACATTGTTTGCACAGAAACAATGCTGCGTGAACTCATGTACAAACGCGTGAACATATTTTAAGAATTGCAGCAATCGCAGTAATCACAGATCATGAGTCAGGACTCAGGGCATGGGACTAAACATCGGTTCACAGTAATCGTCTTCGGAAAAACGACTTATCGTACTAGCGTTTGTTTATTGCTTTTCTATATCTGACCAAAGCTAAAAGCTACAGCTCTGGGTGGGCCTTGGCTTAGATAACTTCTTCATCGGCGGTCAGAAACTGCTTCGTTGCAACTCTGAAGTCCCAAAACATGTCTCTACTCCATCACTCCACTGGTTTGTAGATAGATCTCGTCCTCCAATTTATTTTGAGGCTCTCGTATAGTCCCTGTGCAAGAACAGTGCATTTCCAACTTATCGCACTCTTAACAGTTTAAATGTTATGTTATTTCATCACTAACATGCACAGACAGTCTTTCGACCCGCTTTGGAGCATCGTGGTTGGTCCAATCTTTAAATCAGAGATCCACTATACGAGGAGAGAATAGGTCTTATACAAGCTTTATTGGGCTGATCGAAAAAGCGTTTACTAAATTTTGCATTAGATATAAAGGCGTAGATAAAACACATCTAAGTTTTATCATATATGATTCACGTTCCTCACGCGCTAGTATAATGTCGCTAATATCTATAGTGAAACAAGTTTTTATTACCGATTTGCGGTTAGCTACATGGCCGTGACTCATTGATATAGAAAGAGATCTTTACTGAACTGGTACCGAAGAGGAAATAAGAGGCTGGAAATATTTATGAGGCAAAAAAATAATCGTGTGCACCTTGATGATTCAACTAACAAGAACTTGAACTCTACAAATTTATTAACGTCTTTATTACGGAGAAACTGAATTTCTCGGGGATTAACATAAATTAATGATTTCAGATTCATTCATATCTGTGACGTGACTATTAGATTAAGTAAAAAAAAAGTTAATATGTATAGATCATATACTTCGTATTCTATTTTTGACAGTATGGAGTTAATTACCAATAATTTTCTACATTTTACTTGGAACTGACTAAGAAATGTTGCAGAAAACTTATTTCTTGAGTTTTAGTTGTGTAACAATGTCGGTTCGATTTTGTCCAAATATTTTTTCACGTTTTATAGTGGGTAGGTTTGCAGTCCTATCTAAGTTACAATAGCCAAATGTCAACTGCTTATAACCTTTTACAAGTTATTTCTTTTCTCGAAGCCGGGGCGCTAATACTTGAGGAGTTCTCCCGGCACTTCACTATCAGCTCCTTGACTTTAGTCAATGTTGCTTTAAAAAACACTCAAATCACTATAGGTGTCCCTATAATATTTGAAGAGTTCCCTTAATTTCTCCAGGATCCCTACAACAGATCAGATTGGCCTGATGAAAATGGGACAACATAGGAAGAATGCCGTCTCAAACAAAATAATAATTTTTCGAATCAGTTTGTAAATCACAGAGTTCTGAGCTAACAAACATAAAAAATAAAAGATACAACCTAATTAAAAAACCTCCTTTTTTGTAAGTCACTAATTAAAACACAAAAACGACTCAGAAACCTTAGCGATTCTTTTTCTCATCCTTAATTAGTTTAACTATGACAGTTATTGTGTATCGAAACTTTAGAAATTTGTCTCGTCTGTTTGAAAAACAAAACTAAATATAGTTTCAGTAAGTAAATATAATCCTACGAAACTAAAGTAGGATTATATTTACTGACTGAAAATGCGATATGCGGTCTGCCTTATTTTTTTGTTTCGAATATAAGTTCAAATGTAAGTAAAGTAGTGGTTAGTGATGATGCAGTCTAAAATAATTTCGGGCTATCCTGTTACTTTAAGGGGTATGGCAATTAGATTGAGCCCAAACTGGTAATCGACTACTACGCCGCATCGCACACACAGCTTTTTCAGTATAGTGCTAATTAGAAACAGCCCAGGCCTCCCACTAGACCGGACCAGAGAAAATTCAGAAATTTTAAAGTTCCAAATTACCCTTTGCCCTTGCTCCAATTCCGCCACCACTTCTCAACACTTCTCACCACTTCTAAGACCACAAAGCTTACCACTGAGCCAGGGTGGTCGATCTAAATCAGTTTTGTTATAGCGAGCGATACGACATGCTAGTTAACCAACCGAGACTGACAGCTTAACATACCCCTCGATTCACGTAAACTCGAAACTTTTAATTACTAGAATAAAGTCAGAAATATATAAATAATGTTTACCCGAGCAAACAAAAGGCAAGGTCTCAATGAAGAAATTAACGCAAACTTCCAACATCTTGCTAACAAATGAATCAAAAGCAAAGAAGGAAATACTGTTGCAATTAAAAGTTTTATCAAGCAACCGTGAAATTAGCGCGTGCCGTCCACGCACGACCATGAGTTTGTAAACACCGACACGTGACTCTGATACGTGCAAGCACATGCAGTTAAATCTAGTAAGTTGCCCTAATTTTTTGATTTTCCGGATTTGTTCCATATTTATATATGTTTTAGAGACTGGACTAAAGTTTCTTCTTATGTGGCGTACAAATAAAGTATATAAATAAATAAATAAATAAATAACCTGGTTTAAATAATTATAAAAAGGCAAAGATTTGCTTTGCCTCAGTCCATTCATTCCCATTTCCATAATAACTTTTTGGAGGGCAGAGACTCTAATTTTGTAAGTTTTAATATTCACGTGACATATTTAATACGTGACCATATTTTTTTTTTACAATGCATAGTATATATGTATGACAGACAATTTAGTCATCGGATGCAATTATAGCAATCTACACAATCTCTCATAAGACAGCGCTTTACTTATAACAATTTTATTTTAACATGTTAGTATTAATAACCAAGTCATCTAAATAAACATATAGAACTTTATATATAGTGAGTACCTGATAAATGATTAAGATTCGCGGGAAAACGATCTTCTACGAGAACCAAGTTGCGAGCGAAAGCTTTTTAAATTATATACCCCAACTAATATTCAAATTTAAAATTCATTTATTCCAAGTAGGCCTAATAATTTTTTTATAGTTTTATAATATAAGTGTACTACACTTAAAATTCAAAAGTACATAAATTATTTCATTCTCCACATTACTTATACTTAAAGGTAACGTGGAGAAATAAATAAATCATTCATTCATTCATATTTAAGCTGTTATTGTAAAGTTGCCTACTGAGCAGTAATGTCATAAGTGCTCTTTTGACGTGACACCTACACTATTATAGAACGGGTACACTTAAGGGACTTTCGACAATGTTGCAGTGCAGGACTTCTATACATATATGAGCAAGGTCATAAAACAGTACTCACCTTCTATTGAAATAATTCTCTCGATGTAATAAAATGTTCGCACGGGCTTACCTTTTATAGCCTTGCAAATTTTATTGTAGGCAGGTACGGTATCCCTACTTTCTTAACCAATAAACTGAATTTCGCATTAGTAGTATTTGTGCAGTTTTTGGGACTAAAAGGAGATGTCAGAGTATAAGTCGAAATCAAATATTACTTTATTCAAATAGGCTACTAAAACTTAAAATACTTTACGATTTAAGTTATGGCCATTATGTAACTACTGAATACTATATTCTATGTACCTACTCATCAAAAAGCCATATATGTGGCTTTTTTGCTCGTAAATGGTAGTTAGATTTATATACTAAGACAACGCACACATCGCCATCTAGCGCCGAAGTAAGCGTAGCTTGTGTTATTGGTACTGATAAATATTTTTATGAATAATATACATAAATACTTATAATATACATATAAAACACAGACACTGAGAAACATTCATGCTCATCACACAAACATTCCAGTTGTGGGAATTGAACCCACGGCCTTGGACTCAGAAAGCAGGGGCCGTCCAGATAGATGATAGCAATAACTAAATTCAGAAAGTTGTTTTAGTAGTAGTAGAAGTTTTTGTACTGAGCTCGTCCGGGAAAGTACTATCGCCATGCTTATTTCTGCCGCTAAGCAGCATTGTTGCAATGCTGTGTTCCGATCTGAAGGGCGTTGTTACCGGTGTAATAACAGGCACATGAAGTTTAAAACCTATGCCTCAAATCGATAGTCACAGGGCGGCATTTCCTGTGAAGTATTGCTCTGTTTATAGGCGATGGTTCTCCACTAACTAACACTAATAAATAAATATACTACGACAATACACACATCGCCATCTATCCCCAAAGTAAGCATAGCTTGTGTTATGGGTACTAAGATAACTGAAGAATACTTATATGAATAATATACGTAAATACTTATAATATATGGATAAACGCCCAGACACTGAAAACATTCATGTTGATCACACAAACATTGTCCAGTTGTGGGAATCGAACCCACGGTCTTGGCTCAGAAAGCAGGGTCGCTGCCCACTGCGCCAATCGGCCGTTAACTATCAGGTGGACCATCAGCTTGGTTCGTTAATGATTAGTATTAAAAAAAACTTAAAACTACGCGGGTTCCGAACGCGCCCCTGGTCTAAGAAGAAGCCCACAACACTCAGCCTGGTGTTTCTTGTGTTATTTGAAGACATAAAAAATCCATAATACTAAATTTTATCAGAATCGGTTTAAAAGGGACGTTTAAATTTTATGTAAGGAAACTAGCTGTTTCCCGCGACTTCGTCTGCGTTTGATTTTGTTTTTTGATGTAGCATTAAATTTAGTTGTAGGTCTAAAAAAAATAAAGTATTCAGTATAAGGCTAAGGCTACGCTAAGGCTTAAATGAGGTGTTTGTTGCTGTCCGCTGAGGAGTTTTGTCCTCTATCTCCAACCACAGTTTGGGCAAAATTAAACACATATTATAACCTCTATAGTACAAAAATAATTATTTAAATCGGTTATAGTTTGTCGTAGTGATGGTGTAAAATCGTCAAACACTCATCCCCTCTCCCAAAGGAACCGAGCTTAATGTCGGGATAAAAAGGATCCTGTATTACTTCTAACACTTCCAAGAATATGTGTACAAAGTTTCATGAGGATCGGTTAAGTAATTTTTGTGTGAAAGCGTAACAAACAACAAACAAACAAACCTACATTGGCATTTATAATATTAGTAGGGATAGGGAAGTAGGGATAATAAACATTGCCAGCACGTGTAACGACAAAATATAATTTCTAGTAAGTATCTTAAATACTTTGTAAGTAAAAATTTACATACAAAAGAAATTATGACATCAACGTACATGAAATATGTTGTTATATCAATATACATGAAAGATACAATTAAACATGTACAGTTCTACTGTTTTTTTTAAGACCAAGACGAGAATGCTTATTCATGATTACAATACTGTTTTTCCTTTCAAAATGAAAAATATTGCATACTTCTTACAAGGTCCTTTATATTATGAAAATGTGTTAAAGGGCTAATAAATATGTACAAGTATTATATTTAATTGAAATAATAAAAAATGAAGAATGAATGAATTAATACACTTTTATTTTACACCAAACAATAAAGAAGTAACAGAGATATACAGATAGAGCAAGAGAGTAGGTACAATTTAAATTTTCGGAGATATGAGCGCTTTTCATTTAAGGAATTAAAATTGAAATTGCTTTAAATGTGTAGGAAAACATCGCAAGCTCAAAAGCGTTATGGTTTGGCGTAGTGAGAACTACTGTGAATAGATCCGTGCCCTGTAGCGGGCCGATGACGGCTTAATATTTTTTTAAGTTTAAGTTTTTTTAAGTAAAACTTTTCTTTATTCAAAATCAGACTTTAAGTTATAAGTAATAATAATTACAATCTAAAATTAATATATATAAGCCGTCTAACTTATGTTTACTTATGGGCATAGTACCCAAAATGCTGGCGCTATTGCCCCATTGAATTGTCAGACTAAGCCGTTGGGCTAGATCTAGCAATATTTAAATACATTCAATGAACTTGCGAAACATATTTTTCTGTAGATTATACAAAATCTATCAATCGTTTCCCGTGCAAAAACACGTGCTGGTATAGCAGGTCGATACGCACGTGTCCACGCGCACAGCTGAATCGCGTGCGCGCGCGCACGATACCGATATGAGTGAATTGCTTATTAGTTGGACTGGTGAAGTCAAACTAACCAAAGTGACAAAAAGCTTCTTTGTTTTATTACACTACAAGTTAGCCCTTGATAGCAATCTTGGTACCTGGTAGTAAAGGGTGATGCAGTCTAAAATGGTAGCGGGCTAACCTGTGGGGAGTATGGCAGTTATATTTAACCCATACCGCTTATCAGTTTCTACGCTGCATCGTACCGGAACGCTACATCGCTTAGCGGCACGTCTTCGTGGGTAGGGTGATACCTAGCCAGGGCAAAAACCTCTCACCAGACCAGACCAGAGAAAATTCGGAAATAATAAATTCCCAATCTCGCCTGCCGGGAATCGTACCCGGGACCTCCAACTTGAAACCACAGCGCTCACCGCTGCGCCAGGGAGATCGACACTCGAGGAAGGCATTTATGTTTGCCTGTTACTTATACATTTTGACGACCTTACTAGCGCAGGGCCCGGGTTCAATCTCCGGCAGGGGCAATATGGGAATTTATAATGTTAAAATGTTCACTAATCTGGTCTGGTGGAAGGCTTCGGCCGCGGCCATTTACCGACAAAGATGTGTCAATAAGCGATATAGCGTTCCGGAAGGATTCCGCATATAAACCCATTTTGGGGTTTAATATCACTGCTATACCCATTAAGGTTAGCCCGCTACTTACCACCGTGTGAAATTGTGGTTACTTAATAAATTCAAACTAATTAGCATTACTAATGACATTTAAAAATATAAGTAAAGACAAAGACGTAAAATATTAATATGCGTGATGGTGCCACAATAAACTGCCGATACTAAACTATCTTACTGAATGTCACAGATAATTATCATATTAAATCATTGAAATGTCAAAAAAAAAATAAAGAGCTCTTTCCTTCAACTCCATCAGCCACTAAAACTCGTAATAACAAACATAAAAGGCGCCGAACGACATACCTGCAAAATTAATTAAAGTGAGAAAAACACAAGATGTTAACACTATACAACAGCCTGTTCATGTGGGTCAAACATTTAACGAGATTCCATCTAAATAAAATCCACACGAAGATTAAATCATAAAATTGCTATTAATTTAAAAAAAAAAACAATTAAAAACAAAAACGATTACAAAAACATTGTTATTTTAGATGCAAATTATGTATATCTAAGACCTTATAATGAATTGTTTTGACTTATGTTTTACTCCAATCTCAAAAAATGAAATAGATCGGGTTTTGTGGCCATTGGTGGCCTGGAAGAGGTCGCTATGTAGCGATAAGGCCGCCTAATTGTAAGCGCTGTGTGGTATTGATATTTCGATTATTTTCTGTAACTTTTAATAATGTAAAAGTGCAATCATTCCTTCATTCATTTATAGCTATTGCAATAAAGTTATCTGTTATATAACAAGTACGGCTCCATTTGCAAATAAAAGAAAACTGCCCTTGACCGGTATTTTTTATTAAAACGACTTGTTCAGGGAGCACATCCTTCTACTTACTTCTGATCATGAAGTAATAAAACTTTATTATGAAATATATCTTTGTACACAAGTAATCATTTATGGTATTGAATCGTCTCCATTGAATCACTCAGTCGAGTTTATTTATCATTAAATCAATTGATGTGGCCATACTTGTTTTGTACTATTTGTTTTTATTTGATATGTAGACATTGTTCCATTGTTTTATCGTTGCCGGACGTCATTTAATTCTTTCTATAATATTAATTTTTTTAATAATAAGTTTACCTACAGTATAAACCTACTAAAAATAGGTAAACTGTGTTATCTTCATCTTTTAATTGTAAGTTACTTCCATAAAAACAATTGATTGGATCCGTTATGTCTGTCCGCAAAATGCGTAATAAAATACCCACTGGTTTGTTATGCTAAGAAACTCGTGCTCTAAATCCAGTGCCCTCTTCTCCCAGTGTGAATCAGCGGTAAGATCGAATATGGGTGACAGACCAATTTAACAATTGAGGAAGTTCCAATAAGCACTTTAGCTTAGTTCCAAACTATACGCGCTGTTATTGATAGCGTAAGTGTGTCAGCAGTGATGTCCTCGACAGTGCTGGAAAGGAAAACGTTTCCTGCGTATTTCTACTTACGATTACAAATGTTTCGTCTCTTACCGATAATCTCGAAATCATTGCCAAGACGGTCGCTTGAAGTGGAAAAGAAAACATCTGATTTATCGTCGATCACGCTTAAGAGTTAGTAGTTAGACATAAAAAAGGTGGGAGGTTAAGCTAAAAAAACACTTAATTAAGAAATCAACTAAATATAAACGTATATTTAGTTCAATTCTTTTTTTCAAAAAATTATTCTTATTTTAAAAAATATTTTCATAAGAACTGAAATGTTATGATGTACAAAAACAAAATACTTGATGTGAAATCCAATATTTACTGCACATTTTGCTGAACGCGAGACTTACCTCCTCATTAACCTTTGTAATAAAGTTCTGTGGCGAGATTGTTAAAGAAGCACTCATTAAAAGTCTGCGTTCAACCACACACACTATTTGCAAAAAGAAACTCTCATTTGCAACGGATACTATACCTACGAGTATGTATACACAGTGGCGTACACTGGGTTTCTTACACGAGTATGCATACAGCAGGAAAATTGCATAAATTGGCAAACTTCTCCTCCTATACGAGCTATATATCAATTTTAGGATAGGCAGAGCCTTTGTGAACGTATCAAGTGCACGCCACTGCGTATAGCAGCATTAAATTCATTTTTTATAAGGTTAATATGACAACCCAAAAATGAAATTTATGATAAAGTTATTTTTTATTGATCTTCCGCTCTTGGGCACTCTTTCTCTATCTTTTTTTTCTTTCCTTCAGATTTCTCGAGCTTTGGATTTTCTAAAAAAAAGGATGCTCGAAAAATCAATACGGAAAACAATGAAAATGAGTTTTTTGTATGAATTCTAGCCAAAAATAGACAGGAGAACGTCTCTCTGGTCAGATAAAGTTTTTCATAAATATGTTTACATATTGGTCACTTTTGCGTCGAATATCCTGGGGTCATAGAGTTTAAATGCCAAATTCTCTGACGAGATATAACACCACGATGGGTTCCCCAAACTGATGCCAAAAGTGATGGCTCATTTTTTACGCAGTAGCACTTTGCGAAAATGCGGCAGCATTCTTTCCATGACGCGGACATGAACTTATAGTGCTAATTAGTTCTTAGCTATAAGATTTATTGTAACATTTTTAATTAATGTAGTCTGCAAATTCAAGTGAATGTGCCAAAAAAGTGCAGCTTAGTGATAAACGACTAAAACACCGCGAGGTATCTTTGCATCGTTCGAGTCCATGTAGGACTGACGTGTATCGAAAATGCACCCGTATTTATTTCAAAATACCCACCTACTCAATGTCATGAACATTGGTTTTTAATCAAATATAATTGTAATTGTTTATTGGAAACTATTTATTTAAATAATAAAAATTACTAGCGTATTTGTAAAAATCCTAATAAATTTACTAAAATATCTGGCCAATATGAATTTATAGTTATCAAAAGTTTAAGAAGGTAATTATTTACCCACTTTATAAAATTACTGTAACATTAGTCTGTACATGGTGCATTAAAACTTATGTAAATTTTATTGCGAAATATTATATGACCACGGATAGCCATCGCTCTGGAAAATTGGCATGTCCCGGCCGGCTATCACACGTTGTCAATTACATTATAAATCGCTCAACATACTCATCCTCACACCTGACCTTTGAAACTTGGCACACCAGAAAATTGGTTACTACTCGCAGGAACCTAAAATCAGTAGAACTATTTCAGCATGACGTTGCTTCTACATTGGTTTTTCCACTTGGTGAAGGCTAAAAATTACTACCCACATTAACTCTGAGTCGTGAAATATTAAATAGTATATTCAATTAAGGAGCTGCCTAAAAGAAAAGTGTGTGCGTGTAACCTTTACGCGCGATTAAAGTAAAACTTTTATTATTATTTATTGATGAAAGAGAAAATGTTCCTGGGCTCCGTCATTTCATTTAATATTCACTTTTTCATTTTATATTTTATTTAAAATTCATTAATATCACTTTCACATATTATTAATATTTTAATTTGTTAAATAGAATAATTTAGAGCAGAAAATTGCAGGTTAGATCAGCACATGTCAATATAACCTTGTCATTGAATATTATAGAATATCGCAATCGTCAGACAATTTATTTATTACAAAAGAAATAAATGAACAAGTGTATTCAGAGGTTTTCAAAAAACTTTGCATTTAAATTTTTTTTTATATAACTGTCGTGCTATTTACAAATGATCCGTTTGAAAATATTGGAAATAAATAATCCAAATTGATTATGATATTTGCCACACACACACGCCATATAGGTTCTTACGACCAATCCAAATTATTATTGAGACGCAAGCGTTACTTCCGTCAGAAAAACAATCAGAGTTGTTTAGTCGCGCCTAAAGAAGTTTTACTTCAAAAAGTTTCAAACCGGACTGGAATTTCCTGAGTGCTAATTTCAGAATGCGTTCAAACTAATTCATACGCTTTATGAGAATAGTATAGAGTACGACAGTTTGTTATTTATGGTTACGGCCCTTCTCATAAATGTGTCCCAGCGTGATGTTAAATGTCACAAATAACTTTTCTCAATAAACGGCTTATTTAACGCAAAGATTTTAAATACCGGACTAGTAATTCCTAAGCGCATTTATACATTACATATGTATAATACAACATACATATAAACTAACTCTTTAGCTATTTTAAGAAATTAGGTAATGATTGAGATACTTTTTATAATTATTAGAATAGTGTTTTGATATCCCATAACCACCAACCAGCAAAGGGTGTAAAAAGAAAAAAAGGGTGTATTCATTCGTCAGACTAAAACGTATTCACGACGTAAAACGTATAGTACGTAAAGGCAGTGGCGTGCACTTCATACATGCACAAAAGCACTGCATACCCAAATTATTTTATATAACCCGTATTAGAGGGGAATTTTACCATTTTATGCCATGTACCTGATTTATGCATACCCTGGTCAGAAAACCTGTGCACGCCACTGCGTATATTCAAAGGTTTCATTAATGAAACAGTAAATTCAAATTTTGAATTACGAATGGGATTATTAATTGAGACGATGAGTGAAGAAAGCGTTTGGCTTAATAACAAATAAATTGGATTGGATTCAAATAAAATAACTATTAATTGTAGGTATATACGAGTACGTACACGGAAAACCTGACACAATCACTCTGCAGTTTATACTGTCACATAGTATCTTACAGAAGCACTTTCCTATAGATTAGACCTTGAGCAAGCGATAAATTGGTAAACTATAACGTTTTCAGTAAACTATATTGCGCCTAAAAAAGTATTACAAATTATTATGTACATCATGTACGTAGCTACATTGAAAGTGTAGACCAGACAACGACGAGAGGAGCAATTGCCATCGATCCCCTGTTCCCTATGCTAACCGCATCGCGTAGGTACTGATTAGGGGGCTTCCGGAGTCGCCGACATTTAACTGCCATTTTGTATCCACGCACCAAGGCACAGACGTCCGCGGGATAAGCTTCAAAAGACTATTCCAAACGCAGTGACCGTTTTATCATCTTTAGTCGCTAGTACCTTTATTCTATTCGATCAGTACATAGGCAATATTTTGTTGGCCAATAAGTTTCCCGGAGGAAACTTATTGTTTATCGGGATAAAAAGTAGCCTATATGTTGACCCAATACCATATCAGTAGTTTTCACGTGATGCCCGGACAGACAGACAGACAGACAAAAATTAAATAAAAATCTGTTTTGGGCTCAGTATCGATTATAAAGCATCCCCCAATCAAAATTTTCAAAATATATTAAATGTACAGAAATCTTTCAGTTACAGTTTTATTATAAGTATAGATTATTTAAAAAATTGTTTTATCTACTTCACGCGTAGTTTTATCTAATACTTAAATACGAAATGCTGACAATAATTATATCGAACTTGAATAAAAGGTCTAACTTACTTTTCCCATGTTGAATCTTCTGTGAAGCTTTATCTCGGATGTTGTTTAATTCATAATTGCCAATGAAGTGATACAATAGAGCTACTATCTTTTATTTATCAGTTTATGTTACGAGCGTTGCATCTCGCGACGTTTGGAAGAAACACAGGACATACAAATAAGTGAATAAATTTTTTGTAAATATATTTTTACCACATCCGCGTGAGTTTGTCACTTGCAACGAGGCTCGGAAGTTGTCTTGAGGAAGAATCTGTCAACGGTTACTTATTTGTTTTTAATTCAAACTCATGTCCGCACACGTCCCTTTATAGGAATTTATTGTCTAATTGATCTATTATAGCGTACGATACATGCAAACTAAATCACTCATAAAATTGTATCATCTTATGTTTTCGTCGTTGCGTTGTGTATTATTGATTGTTTATTTTTAGCTGCCACTTGTTATGGCACCATTTTTGGTGATAGCTGTTGATATTAAATACTGTAGTTTAATTGTTATAAAGTAATTAAATATCGAAAGATAAATACTGAGTATTGAATTTGCATGAAACTTAATTTGCTAGAATTCGATAAAACCAGAGATGTCCTACCTTTTTTTCACTCTACATACGTTTTGCTTCGGTATCCCTTAAGAGATGCTGAACGCATAGTGGGTACCTAGTAAAACATATATAGTTATTTAAAAAAACATTAGTTGTACTAAAAATTTGTTATTTATTTGTTTCTTTGAATGCGCTTCAAATCTCTGAAACTGCTAGTGTAATTAAAAAAAAACTGTTATACATTTGGTAACCTAATTAAGGGAGGATTATATGCCTCATAAATAACATAACTTTACTACCCTTAGGAGGATAGAAAACAGTAGAAGCCGGGGTAGGCAACTAGACGCAGTGGGTTCGGGTATATTGAATTATATAGCGTAAAAAAGGTTGTATGAGATTCATATCAGAAGATTCAAACAAAAGTAGTCGCAGGGTATCGCTAGTTCTATAATATCATAGAACTATTCTATATTGTTTTTTTGAACATCAATATTACAACTTGTTTGTTACATACATTAGGTAAGTCACAACAGAATAAATCGCTAGCGAGCACACTAAGCTGAGCTTGTTATTGCGATTTATTCTGTTGTGACTTACCTAATGTACATAACAAACAAATTGTAATGTTGATGTTCAAATAAACTTTTTCATTTTCATTAGTCATTTTCATTGTAGATAGATGTCCATATGGACCTATACAATGTAACGCCAGCTATCGATATCTTCAGCTCCAAACAAATCAAAGGGTCATTACATATTATAGGGCTAAATTTTTCAATGCAATTTACGTTTACTGATTAGAAAATTTGCGTAGGTACGTAGCTATTTTTACGATTGCATTAATATACTACAGATCGAATTATAGCTTCTTTAGTTATATGTAACATATGATATTTTTTAACTTTACCGTTACACACATTTCGTTCATTCGGAGTCATTTATTAGATTGTCAAGCGGTTGACATAAAGGGAAGAGCTTTGTTTATTATAAATGAAATCTCATTGGTGTAACTGCATTCAATACCTACATCGGGTTTTATATCGATACAAAATAATCACCCCTACTAATGGTTTAATTTTCGTTGATTTTCCCTTCTTTGACGCAGCTGTGGACGTGGGATAGTAGTTTATGGTACACTCAAAGTCCATTAATCCGCACTGGGTCAGCGTGGTGGACTACGGCCTAAACCCTTCTCACGTATCTGAGACCGGAGCCCTGCCGTGGGCCGGTAATGGGTGATGAGGATGATGGAACTCGCCAGGAGATTACCATAAGTTTTTTTTTTTTCTCTCAATTTGAAAAATGCAACGGATCTTAAGCGAAATTTTGTGTTTGCCTCTCATTCTAAAATGGCTTAATTGATTTTGATACTCGGTATCAAGATTCTTGGATAAACACGAGACTTTTTTATCCGGACCCTGAGACGAATGTTAGTGGGTTTATCTAGTTTATAGAACCTTCTAATTCTGCAACTTTCGCACTGGTAGGAAAAAAGATACACAGTAGGTACACATGAATAGTGTACCAGCGCTTAGCTAGAAAAGCATATTTAAATATATTGTTTTATAATTAAAAATAATAATAAACTAGCACGTAACTAAAAACAAAAAAAAAGAATTTTTACATTTGAAAATAGCGTCACACAGTTGTTGTTTTATTAAGAAGTTATGGTGGAGTAGAGAAGCTCACATACACAGACCGAACCCTAAACACATTACAGTCCTGTTAATAAAAATAATAAAATACTCACTAGATCCATATCCAGCCCAACTACTAAAAAAACCTATTTGGTAAACTCGAAATATTCATTTACTTTATCGAAAACCAAGGTTACAGATATCAGGGCAAACTAAGTGGTTTTTACCAATTAACGCGTGAATGACATTGAAAAATTGACAGATATCACTCTTGGCAACGTTGGTCGCTCTTATCATCCTTTTATCACATTAACATACACCATGAGTTTGAGACATATTTTTCAACGATTTTCGCCCAGTGTCTAGTGCTTAGCATATTGTAATACGAATACCAAGGTCTATAGGGTCATCTGGGTTCCCGGTTCTGCTTAAAATTCTTAGGTATTGGGTTGTTTTCATTAGAGCTAGTAGTTTTGTTTTGTCTTTCCACTATAAGTTAGCCCTTGACTGCAATCTCAACTGGTGGTAACTGATGATGCATACCAAGATGATAGCTTACCTGTTAGGGATTATGGCAGCTATATTAAATCCATAATCCCCTAATCGTTTTCTACGCGATATCATACCGGAACGGTTAATCACTTAGCGACACGTTTTTGTTGGTAGGGTGGTAAGAAACCACGGCCGAAGCCTCCCATCGGACTTAAGAACTTATTCATCCTCATGCCTCGGAAAAGACCCCTAGTCATCGGTCCCACGTTTACTACCACAACCTCTGATAATAACAATCGTGACATCCCACGAACCAACATTCGAGCAGCGTAGAGCGTCACAACTTTAAATCTCTTTCTCCTACGCGGTAGAAAACCCTTGCTCTAGGCTGAGAATGATAATGATGACTTATAACTGGAATAATTCTTAACCGTTTTCCGTAGTTTTATTTATTTATTTATAAAGCAAAAACTCACCGCGAAGACAGCTGCCTAATTCGTCTCCCCAGGGCTATAGAAGAATTCAACAATTACATATAGTTACAAAAAAATATAGCTATTTAGCTACATCAAATTATTAATTACAAAACAACAGTAACACTAAACAACTCAAATCATAACAATACCCCAAAATTATAAAATAATACATACAAAACAATCAAATATATAATTATTAGTGTAGGTTACCCACTCTCTAATCCCCACCACTTTCTTTTTGTCACCACTTATCTATGAAATGTCAAAATGAACTATTATATGCTTCATAGTACCTACACAGTTAACTCTTTTGCACAATATCAAAGAATATGTAAGAAATTGCGACATCTTTTATTGCATTATGTTTTGTATATTGTGATAAGCATTGATCTGTTGCAATATATGAAATACAATACTTAATTGACATTATCCTTATGGAGCTGCATACACAAATTATATATTTTCATATGACTCCACAATTTGGCAAGAGTGGGGTATGGTGTAGAAATATTTTTTTAATTTAAAACCAAGGTTTGCATGCTGGTTCTGTTACAAGCCTTATTGTAATATACTAACTATATTAAAACCTTGCTACTAGCTATCATGAAATACCTTTGATCACCATCTATCAGCTACCTTCGATACCGATGTTTAACTAACCTAACCTATACTTTGCCTATGTTTACTGTAGCGGAGTTACTATGTCCACCTTCCGACATCACCCGCGTTCGTATAGGATTTTAAAGAATTACGTAGGAACAGTTGATTTAACCTTAAATTCTTAAAATTATGTGATGCAAGCTACATCTATGATAATTTTCTCATGAGTTGTTTTGTTGCTAAGCAGTTTAAAAATGTACGTCTATGTTTTTTTAACTCCTAGTGTGCAAATAAAGAGTACGAATAAATAAACGTAGCGAGGCAAATCTGATATGATAAAAGCAGCTATGTTTACATTTAACGATAATGTCGGGGCCCTATAGCATCTGAAAAAAGGTAATGATACTCAATAATTTGACCTAAAACAATAATCTACACATATAATACGTGTAAATATAATGACAAATCATTCGAATTAGTAAGGATTGTCAATTTATATTTTCTGATTTAGTAATCAGATACTAGATACTGTTACCTAACCTATTAAAAAGCACTGTAATACTTCACTTGAAATGTGTCTTAACCGAGTATTATATCAATATTTTTAAAGTATCCCTTTTACCAACTAACTTTTATAATATAATATTTATATTGCATCTGTGAAATGAAAAAAAAAGTGCGCAAGATATTTAAATTTTATATGATTTACAGCACTTGTCATAATTACTCAAGGGGATCCGAAATGATTGAATGTCATATTATTTTAATTTGTATAACGGTGTAACCTTTTAAAGCTTACGACATCAACTCGGGATTAAATCGGGATTAAATTGAGAAATCTTAAAAGGGTTTCCTTTCGTTCTGATCTCCATAAAAATTAAAGCTAAGAATTAACAACCTAGGTGATCCTTTTTTTACATTCTTAGGTAGGTATATTGTGTAGATAAAAATTTATTCCAAAAATAAAAACCTTTTAAAGACTTTTTGTGACAGAGCTTCGTCTGGGTGAATACTGCGGCTGTGCTTATTTCAGCCGCCGTTCAGTTCTGAACGTGGTTGCCGGTGTAATTACAGGCACGTGGGGCTCGAAACCTACGGCTAAGGTTAATATAGATAGACACAGGGCGGCACTGTGTAAGAAGTGTTACTTGCATGCCGTGCAAAGTATTCCTCTTACAGGCAATTGCTTTCCACTTATCATAAGTTGCCTCTTGCTCCATTCATTATAACTGTTAAAAATAAACTAAAATAAGCTGAAGTAAATAAGATCGTTTTATTTTTCATGAGCATTACTCCACGCTCGCAACACACGTTACGCTTTTGGCTCATCGCTCATCGTCGTGGCGCTAAAGTTCATAAAGCCCAACCAAAAATAATCATAAGTCTGTAACAGTGGATAATAATCACGAAACATAAAGAACTAATAGGTTTCATGCTCACTCGGCAATAGAAACTCTACAAGGAAACCTGTCAATCAACTGAGTACCTATATTATAAATCATGATTGACATTTGCCTTAGTTCGGAGAACTCTATCATGACAAGGCCTTTCGTCAACAAAGTGGTATGTATCCTGGAAGTATATTTTATTGATACGCCCGGTATTAAACTGTACCTTGTAAACTTTAACCAGCATTACTTTATAGCTTTTTATTTCTATATCTGAAGGGTGCCAACGGGACCTTATTAGTAACATGGACTGTAATAAACACGGGTTTAATTTAAGTTATTTAAATATCACTCGGTTTCACAATGAAGGAAAATACGTTATGTAAACCTAAATGCCTAAGAGTTTTCAAAACGTTGACAAATGCATGTGAAGTCTACCAATCCGCACTTGGCCCGCGTGGTGAACTACGGCCTAAACCCTTCTCATTCTTAGAGGAGACCCTTGCCCTGCAATGGTTCGATGATGGGTTAATAATGATGATGTAAGGTACAGAGAACTTTCACATAATTGGCATGACGGCCGATTGGCACAATTTGTAGCGATCCTGCTTTCTGAGTCCAAGACGGGGGTGCGATTCCCACAACATGAGCATGAAAGTTTTTAGTGTCTGGGTATTTATCTATATATTATAAGTATTTATGTATATTATCCATAAAAAAATATTTCGTCAGTCGTCTTAGTATCCATAACACAAGCTACGCTTACTTTGGGGCTTATTTATTTATATTTGAAGTGAAGCGGGAAAGAGGCGTGGTACTATAAAAATTTTTTTTTCTTAACTCTAACAAACACATAAGATCCAGATCAAGTGTTTCACAAATTGGTTGCAAGTTCAAATTTAAAGTAAGATATTCAAGTAAATTGTATTAATACTGGAAAAACTGTGTCACTTTTTAATTTGAATAATATGTAGTCGCAATTCTAGCAAAATACAAGTCTTTATCATAGTACGGGATGCAGCTAAACACTAGTTTACGATAGTTAAGTAGTACATACACATATAATTAGGTATGGAACTAACTAGTATAACTGTTGGAAATATTCTGTCTATCAACCAACAAGTTTCTGTTAATTTTCTCAGTAGGAATAAGTTAATAAGAACTTAGGTGATTTTAGTTTTATTTTTGTTCTGTGTCTGTTTTTATGATGCAAACTATCTCTGGGTGAAGTCCAGCTGATCCTAAGTAACAAACAAACAGACACATTGTATCGTATTTATAATATCCGTAGCCCGGGGATAGGAAAGCTTCATACACGTTTGTTTAGGTTTTTTTTTAAATCCTGGGGGACTATTAGTTTGCCGCGATAATCCTTCAAGGTACCTCGTAGAAATAATTCATCAAAATACTCATAGCTGTGAAACGGTGCCTAGCCATGCTATTTGGGAATGTTACCCTAGCACTTTTCCGGGATAAAAAGTTTCCTGTGTTCATCAATGTAGTGTAACCTAAAAATGTGTGTCCATCAACTTGAAATGTAGGTGTTACGCCTCATTTGCCCATAATCACACCAGCAACCACGCTCTGAATTCAGCAAGGCTGCTTGGCAGATATGGTCGCTGACATTAAATAATTGTGGAAAGATGATTTGTTTGCACAGAAAGCAAAACGAAATAATACCAAGCATTAAAATTATCATAATATTTATATTTTAATCACATACTCCGTAGATGTGTTGCCTCGAATTATCAACGGCTCCTTTCTACAGTCCAAATTGTTCTATTACGCAGTACAACTTATTGCGTGAGCGCAAAATTGACATTAGAGCATTTCGACATATTTTCTCTTCACTTTCGACAAGTAGTTGTTGCATTGGATTAGGTCTATATTATTAGTCATTCATTTTAAACTGGTTTTACGTAAATCTACATATTTATAAAATACGTAACCTGAAACTGTTCCTAGTACCACTTGATTTAAAAGAAATTGCAATATTTGATCAACATGTGTTTGTTTAAAGATGTTGTCAATTTTGTTTTGTAAATTCATGACTAACTTAATTTTTCTTTAAAGTTATCATAAGTGAATACAGTAGAAAACTTTAAGCTTCGAAAGAAGGTTTGAACTGCGAGGTAATAAGCTTCATAATTAATATGTTACTTATCTTTTTGCATGCGCTAACTTTCAACTTGATATTAAAAATTGCTATACATAAAGATTTTATCTATAAATAATAGAAGTGCGAGCTTGTGAGTTTGCTAATGAATTTTACTGAAAGTAATAAAGCAGGAACGTGAATGCACTAGTTGCTGAAGTTGGTTCATACTTTGAACTTTCAAAGCAATAAGCTGGCAGTTTTAATGTTTCCATCATATTCTAATTTTACGTATATTAATAAGCAGCTTATCTTTAAGGTATTCTAGTTCAATGGAAATGCAATTAATGAGCGAAAAACTTCAAGCTCCTATTTAACCCCTCTCGTAGTGGATTTTCAAAAAATCCTGTATTTTCAAAAAATATTTTAATGCCCTGTTACGTGATAAAAGAAACTTACTGTCAAAATTCCAAGTTGCTAACCCTAGGTTTAGGCTATGCGCTGTTATCTCAGACAGTCAGGACTTTAAATTTGATATATACTCAATAAAATATATAGATAAAAGATAACACACTTAGGAAACGTCTGCAAGACTAAAAGTTTTTTGTTGTCTAGTTTGACACACATTTATATTTTCCATACTAAATGTGTAAGTATGTCAAATGCTGGTCTAAGCTTTAAATCCCTTTAATTATGATAAAGAAAGGAAGAAAAAGGTAGAAGGAGCATGATGACATATAATTCGATCTAACGTTTATGAATAAATACGTCAACTAACAAAAGAGTTGACACGGTTTTTATGAATTGAAACCGATAAAAAGGTATTATATAATCAAAGTATACTTTAGAAGCACAGTAGGACAAATAATTAATAACCTATTATGTAGTGTCATACTTAACTTTAACATGACTTTAACTTTAACTTTGACGGACGCTTGGCGCAGTAGACAGCGACCCTGCTTTAAGGCCCTGGGTCGGCAGTCGGCAGTCGGCCGTGATTGCAACATTTACGCCTGTCGCATTGCTGTCGCGAGATACGTAATCACCCTGCCGATTCCCACAACTGGAAAAGGTTGCCGTGGTTAACATGAACGTTTTTCAGTGCCTGGGTGTTTATCTGTATATTATAACTATTTATGTACATTATTCATAATTATTACCATCCCCTTACAATTATGTAAACAAATATGTATGAACGCTTCATAAGTGCCTGTGATAGGCCTACATGAATAAATTTTGAATTTGAATTTTGAATTTAAAACATACACCCGTCACCTTAGTACCCGTAACACAACACGTTGGTTTTAGCGAATTTTCACATCGTTTTATTCAATAAATATTTATCTCGTGCTGAGTTTATCGAGCGGAATAATTGACAGTCTTAATATTAAACAAATGAGGCTAGCTTTCTATTCTAACACGGTATTTTATGTGATGATAGTAAGTAAGCGCAAAAACTAAAGCAACTCATTTTTCCCAAGCTTCCGAGGAACAATAGTTTTGCTTCTCAGAGTACGAACCTATTCATGCTAGAAATGAGAGATCAGACCAAAATAATAGTTTTTTTGTTTAATTTGTTATTTTCCAGCATTATCAACCCATTATCGGTCTACTACAGGGTAACCTGTCTGTCTAAATTTATGTTTCTTCAGTGTTATTAAACAGTCTATTTTTAAAAGGGCATCCGGTCAGTTATATCTTTAAAACGATAGTAAATTACAATAACTACCTGTGACAAAAAGCAAAATCTTGTATCCAAATTCATAGCACAATATTTTGTTTAAAGGATATTTTATGGGGGTGCGTATATGGGTTATATTTTTACTCTCAATTCGTCCTCCAACTGAAGGCTGAAGCTTTCATCCGGCCCCTAAAATAAAATCACAAGGCGCCACTTAAAAAGATATCAAGTCTTACAATTATAGCTTCATGGGATAATAAAGTTTGTTTAGAAGACATAAAACCTGAAATTATTATAATTTATTAACTTTATGGGTCTTAGTTTTTGTTGCTCTTAATATTATCATAACCTACTTTATAACTACTACTACTCAACAGAGTTTTTTTGTCATATTTTGAAACAGGTAGGTTACCAGATGCGCATTATCAACAAAATAGACGCTCGGGAGAAGTGAAAATGAAGAAGAATGTAAGATTTATCCTGGAATGCATTCTGATACATTCCAGGACAAATCTTACATCCTGGACAATAATTCCTTTCTCGAAGAACACAGCAACCAGTAGCATCTACTCTCCATTGTCTATGCTCGTATTCTCAGTTTCCTTAGTCAAAAGGTATCTAGGAATGACAACGTATTCCTCTTGTTCACTCTGGAAGAGTGGAGGACACCAAAGCACGCAGAAGTTCGTCCATCAAAACCACACGGCGGTAGCCATTTCCATTTACATTAATGCACGAAAGGCGGAGATGGTAAAACTGCCTCTACACTAAAGTGATGACCAAGAGCAACGCCATTTGCCAAGAGCGTACACTAAGAAGAAACACACAGACCTATTTTTGCCAACAGTTGAAAATTTCGGCGCTAAAGATAACTTTTGCTTGCACCTTTGACCTCTGATCAAATGCTTCATTAGGTACTAACCTTACTAACAACGTTTATAGCAACAAACTTATTATATTGTTAAGGCTTTGTAACAGAATTATAATAATGTTTTCAGGAGGTCAAGGTATGTCAAATTAACTGTGATTTTATGATTGCGATGGTAGTAAGAACTTTATAGCCACAAAAGCGACTGCTTAAAAATAGAGAGATAAATATTTATTTATGTCCAGGAATTAATACAAGTCAAGGCTCGCTTCCCAGGCAGCTGTCAAGAGATCTCCGATTATATGCATATTAGTCTATAATGCATTCAATTTTCTTTTGCGTTGCGTTGCGTTGCCGGCGGTACGGAAACGGCCTGTCTGGCTACTCGACGCGGCCGCGCGCTGCACGAATATTCGCGCGCAGTCCGCTTTGCTTCGCGTCCTCCATTGGCTCCGTTCGACTCACTCGACTCGACTCGGCCGAGCGCGTTGGACACGTGCTGCGTACGCTCCCGCAAGCGAAACTTCACTCGCTACGTTCGTTAATTCGTAAAAGTGGTGTATTTGAACTATCAGTTTTGAGTTCGGCAATACTTTCTTTTTGTTTTCGTTGGGACAGTTTTTATCTTGTGTTGTTTTAATTTGTTTTGTGACTTTAACACATTGGAGGTGCACGGTTTATTTTCAATACGGCCGTCTGTTTACGGTGAGTACGCTTTGAATTTCAATTTATATTTAAGTATACGTATCTATAAAGGAGTGTCGTCCAGCTGATTTATGCGGACGAGAAGAGATCGCGCCATGAACTGCATTACAGATCGAAGGTCGTACGTTTCCTCGCAATCGGATCGGTTTCTGTGACACACTAATTCGTTGTTAATCTTCCTTTAAAAATATAATGTAAACAGAATTAGATACACCAAAAAATTCAATTAATATTGTACTACGCTACATTATACGTGCAAAACAATTTACAACGGATATCCCAATTATGCATATTTTAACTAAGAAATGAATTTCGAATGGTCCGTAATTATGATAATAAGTTTTTAAAATTAAGCAATATTCAAGGGTTACTAAAGGAATAACTTCCTTTTAAGATATAAAGACGTGCGTTGAACTCTTTTCTAGGCTTTTCTAGTGTTGTATTTTTTTTTAAGATTTTTAGTAATATATTTCATAAACGAAAATCATACAGTGAACTCTCTAACCACCTGTAGATAACCTAATATATTATTCCAATGTATCATGCGGGTTATTCAAATGAAACAATACTTTTGCTTGTTTCGTTTTGTTTTAAGTATTATATTAATATATGTCTTTTTCTCATCTTATAAAGATTATAGGACGGTAATTGTTCATTATAGACAGTTAATTTGAATAATAAATTAAATAGTTCGAGCACTACTTAGTAGGTACTTGTGTTTTCCTTTTGATAACGGTTAGTTTGCAAACAAGAGGCGACAGATTACTTGGACAAGGTAAATATTATGACTACTTCGTGCATATTTACTTCTTGCACTTGTCACTGATTTGGCCCTCTTAATTTATGTACTTAGTAACCGATACAGACCTTGATTTAAATAATTTATTCACTAATTGCAATAAAAGTGGGACGTCATTCAAAGAACTAATTTTCCTTTTAAAATATTCTTTGTACCTAGGTTTCGTGTGAATTATTTCGGGTTATTAGGTATAATTAATATGAGTAATTTAGGTAACTCGTCTACCTAAAGAAAGTCTTACTCATCAAACCATATAAACCGACACAGGCAGGTTTAAACCTGAATCCTAAAGCAAGATATTTTTCCAAAAATGATAGAATAAAGGTCAAAATAAGTAGATGCCTCTTTTATACAGGTTTTTACTACTTGATCTCCGCGTCTTTTTATGTCAAACGCTTGATAAATAAAACCAAAACAAATCTGTTAACCGTTTTTTTTGTATAGGCAGAAACTGGTAAAAGAGATATATTTTTAACCAAATAAGAGTCAAACTTCTGCTTGCGAGCTTTTATAAGACGTGAAAAACTTTGCCACAGTTTTCCGTACCGGTTTATCCATTTGCTAAGCCGTAAAAAGCGACAGCAATATTTATATGAAAACCTGTATGTAGGTATATTAATATAATAAGTCTGAAGATTGGGTATATACCTAGGTACATATATTAATTTAAAATGAAGTAACGGTTGCCGATGCTCTTGTTAATTTCGTGACTAAAAAAGACCAAATGCCAATATTTTAAATCTATCAAAAAATTCTTAGAATACTTAACTATTTATCTTATAACAGCTGCAGCCTATAACAGCTACTGAAATTCATTTTAGTGAAATAAACTTTTCTAGAAGATGGGTGTTTTAAGAGGTAAACCCGCCACACTGCTCCAATGAGAGTTTACGGGCTTTAACGATTGTTGATAATCTCATATTATTGATAACAGGACTAACAGCTCATACAAAAGTTTTGGCCTAACGTGAGAATCGAACCCAAGATCTCGTAATTAGCGTAGTTGAAGATGCTAAAAACCGGTAAACGCGGAAGTTGGATGAAGAGTTCACTGAGAATGAAAGTGAACATGTATGAATTCTACAATTATGTAGTTTTACAAGTAAATATGAAGATGATTATCATCGGCACATTTCTTTAAAAATTAGTACTTTGAGTAATTATATAATCGATGGGTAGCTAGAACAACAACTATCTCAACATCCATTAAAATACCATTGTTTTCTTAAACTCATTTGCAAGAAATTAATTAAAAGTAAACGATTTTATGCAACTAAATTAGACAGCATTATTTTTTTTGGATAATTCTAGTTTTTTTATGGCTATGTCCTCTAATATCTATATGGCAAAGAAAAAAAATCTTAGTTTTATGAAAACCTATACCTACTTCCAAAAAACCCGTCTGGACCCGGGTATACCTACCAGTGTACCAATCTACATTTTTATGAAGTAGGTGTGTACTGTACCTATACTCCTTCAACTTAATAAAGAATCTTAAACTATGAAATCAACATAAATAAGAATTAGTATACAATCTAAAGGTACTTTATAAATATATATGTATTTTTTTTCAATGTGTGCTATTATTATTTTCGCTTTGTTTGTTATTGTTTTGTAGCTAGGAATCGGCGACTATAAAGAAAAAGGGCTAGCTGAAAACCAGTGCTGCCCTTATACTAAGCCAGCTCCTTTATATTGATAAATAATAATACCATAATAACCGTTATTGATAATTCATTATAACAAGTACTTCGAAATGAATCTTCATGATCTCTCTTTAACTGTCACATATTTACGCGTAATATAATAACAATAAAAACAGAGTTGATGGCAATAAATTACAACTTTATAAAAATAATTATAAACAGAACTTTTTACAATTATTCAAGATTTTAAGGTCACTAATCAATAAATTCACATTCGTAAACCGGTCTTACACCTCATTTGTGTGTCACAAACGTTCGAACATTTTGTTCTACCAATTTTAGTCCATAAACATATGACCTGATTTTTTTTTTTAATAACTAATTAAACACATTAATTTACACGCTTCTGGGTCCAGATAACTGCTCCACCTCTTAAGTTAATTATTATTCTCAAGTATAAATGATGACCGGGAACGATGGCTTAACTTGCTTTTTGAGGTGATGAGGTTAAAAGCTAATCTCTGAAAGAAATCGTACACGGATCTAGCTCGTCGGTGGTAGTTGACTTAGATTAATATTGGTTAACCTACACTAAAATTTGGTAAGGTATACTTATGCTGACCTCCTATAGGGATATACTTCCTATTTTATTTTACACTAGTTTTAATAGTAACTTGACACACGTTAATAAAGTAAAATTTATAATGAAGCCAAATCTATTTTACACTTTAAATTAAACAGTTATAAAAAGAATTTCGTATGCTGTAGAAAATGTTCTAATCTTTTACAGCTACAAAGAACATAATAAAAAGAATGGGGTTATTTTAAATCCTTTCAATTAAGATATATCTTTTGAGAAGTTGTACACGTTAAAGTCGCGAGGAACCGCTAGTCTTATGAAAATTAAGCTTAATTTGCTGTACTCCGCGATCAGCAGGAGAATCTGTATGGTGTAATTTATAATTTCTCCAATTCTTATACTCCGCACCAAACAGATCTTCGGCAATGTACCCTACGCACGTTGCAGTACAGCAAATTGAGTTTAATTTTTATAATAATATCATGGAAAGTAAAGTAGCGCCTGCTTCTATCCAACCGCTAATCTTATAATAAAGGTAGAAATATATTATTCTACTTTGAATTTTGACTACCGAAACAATATAAACATTTATGTGCATTATGTAAAACGTTTAAACTATTGCTGTCTATTTATGTTTCCCAACTCACAACTACGACGCGACGTACAAATTGTTTGGAAGTTCCGAAGTAACAAGTCAATTAACGGTAAGTACATAGAGACCCTTTCTGTTACGAAATTAACTTGTAGGTTTCAACCTATTTCCGCGTCCGTTGCTATTGCTTATTAAATATCTATTTTTACATAGTATCAGATATCGCACAGTTTGTTATCGACATATTGTTAATTGTCTTGTGATACCAGAGATGGCAGCACTGGGTAGAATAGAATAGAGACGCAGTTCAATGCCAGTTGGATTATTATTATAAGTTAGCGGTAAATTTTGATGTCGGATTGGCATTCAAAGTATATTAAAACCAAAACAACAAGTTCAAAGAAGACTACTATGACGACCCCACATATCTTCAGAGAAGAAGCAAAAAAAAATTAAAGATATTTTCTGCACCGTTAAAGCGAGTGATATATAATTGCTAAAAACGCCCATAACTTTCAGAAGTTAATAGGTTAGAAGTGTGCCAGGGTGCAAACTCAGTCCTCGAAAAGCCAAGCCGAAGTCCGAACCATATGGCTTTCACCACATTATATAATATATCTAAAATGGTAAAACCCCAATACGTATTATATCGGGTTAACAATCCGTTAATTTTCCAGCATTTCAATCCAGGACCTCGTAATTCGTAAGCGCCCGATATAAATAGATATCCCGTACGGGCTATGATGTTCTAATTCGACGAAAAAAATAAGGCTTTTGTAAGGTCATGTGTTGTAAATTTTTACAATCTACTGCACCTATTTTATTCGTCTCCATTAACTACCTTGTTGGTCTACTGGGTAACATTTTCAGACCACAGGGTTCTAGGTTCACCTCCTGGGTCGAATAAAGTCCTTAAGTGTAAGGTTTTTCTGTCTCGAAATTCCCAGTTATAAGATATTTATTATTTATTTAATTATCGGGTAAGTTTTGTAGAAGTGAAAACGTAGTTAACTATAAATAAGGGAAATTAGTGCTGAGTGTCCTAATGTGTGTAACGAAAAAACCTTACATAAATTCACTCACTATTTTAACAAATGCTAGAAACAATGTGGCCGATTTACTGTCCGCAAATGACATCTCCTAACATAAAAGGACAGGGATCGTCAGTTTGAACCAGAGTCCACATCTCGTTACCTATTTGCCATGGATATAAAATAGTTTGTCCTCCGAGATATGGCGCTCCGGACGTTTGCCCAGAGTGTTCTTCTAATAATTATAAAACTATCGTCCATTTATCCCTACTTATTTAATGGAAAGGGTCCATAGATTTACTTGTTGTTTCTCCACAAAGATAGTACGAAAAGTGAAATGCTACTTGTTATAAGTATGCGCTATTTCTGTTATGAGGCCACCAAGGGGAAATGGTTCAATAGGTTTCGATAAAATTAGTTATGGATTTAGGATCAATACTCTATCTTTCATGCAGAAGATTTTCGTAGTACATTTGTCGAGGAAGTAGTGATCTAGTTGGTTACATTTTTACACTTCGTTCCTAGTGCAGAGCTGGTTTAAAAATATGTTTGTTTGGAATACGTATTCTTAACCACACAACTTGACATGATTGCGAATGCAATAAGCACGATGACATCGGAACACCTTTATAGAGGGAAAATTTAATGTGCTGTCAGGCGGGTCCTTTTAGATTATAATATGTCTACGATACTGTTTCTTACTTTGTAATTTACCTGTACACGTTCCTTCGTAGTTCCAACGTTCGTATATTGACCCACACACTGACTTTGAATTCAATTGTATTGAGGTAATTTCCTCGGTTCTCGAATAATGTCATATTTATTAGGGTCTTCATAGCTATTATATTAGTACATATCTTTTACATTAATTACATACAACATGTTTTTTTCATATAATGCCCGTTTCTTGTCGGGTGTAAGAAACAGGATTGGAACTTTTTCAACTCCTTTCTCATCCATTTTATTAAAAACGGAATATTCTCCATATTCTTTTTGTAAGTGTATTCTACATATTAAAACGTTAATATCTGATACTAGAAACCAACTTCTTAAAGTACCTCCTACTTTTATAGGTTAGACGTGATCTATTCTGACATGAAAATATGGTGTAGTATTTGCACCACATCTTAACCATTTTAGATGTTTTTTTTTTTTTTTTTTTTTCAAATTACTGTCTATATTAATGAAATATGTCCCATTGGATTTGGACTATCAAAAGCTAGTTGGAAATGGGTTGGCAAGCAAATGGGGTATTACAGTATTTATAATAAAGGTAAACTTTTTCTAGAACTTTATCCTGTGGAAGTACTATATTATTTAAAGAAACTGTACAAATTTGTCGTATAAATTTGCGGTGTAAACTGACAACCATAACATTAACTGTGTTAACATTTAAGGTCAAATGGGGTCATGGATTACTATGGCAACCGCAAAAAGGTTATGGTCGGAGATAATAATTGTTAAACAATAATTCACGCACATGTTCATACGGGCCGTCATACACGTGTAAATGCGATTTTAAATCATAACAAAAAGTTAGGGTCGTCAGTTTGTTTTAGGTAACTTGTGATATACGGAAATTGGAATATATATTTATTTTGAATTAGAATCACTTCTCTTAATAAAGTATACCTTATACTCGAGGCTCGCTGGCGAATATAAACTAAGATAACTGAGAGACCAACAAATTATGAATTCCCAATTGCCCCTGGTGCAAAATGACCCAAGACCTCCCACTTATACGAGCAGGGCGACATATACGTGAGTACAGGGTACGCACTAAGCAAGAATACGATAAAAACTAAGAAAAATCTCCAGCACGAGTTATAAAAAATTTAAGAATGGACCTTGTAAGTGTTATAAAAAGCCCACCCTAAAGTTTTTATTACTCGTACTGATGATTTTTCCCACTTTATATCATTTTTCCGCTTAGTGCATACCTCGTATGCACGCCGCTGATCTATAGTTGATCTTAAGCTCTTTCTAATAAATCTTAATCATCAATTTGGGCAGTAAATACTTAATTTGTTAAACGTATACATTGGTGCCTTCTACTTCGTACTAACACAAATGTCTTAACTAAAGTGACAGGTCTAAAACAATCCTATCCTGTTCTATGAAGAACAGTGTGAAAGAGATAGCACTACTGATAGACCTGTCAATTTAGTTCAACGCAGAAAACGTAACCGATTTGGCACCATTGTACACCTAAAGCCACAGTTTGATAATAGTACAAATACCGCTATGTTGAATACATTTTTCCAGTGATAAGTAGTACGATTCACAACACAATGGTGTACGGCACGCATAATGTAAACTTGGAGTTCGTGCCAGTTCAACATCATCGCGGATTAAGTTTGCACGAACGAACTAATTCAATTCAATGATTTAACCCGATTCGTACCATTTTGAATCTCTGATGCTAAACAATTTAAACCGAACTGTCAACAATTAATCTTTTCAATGATCTCAAATTTAGAATTTTTTATTTTTTTTAATTGTTGAATTAGAATTTGCATCTAACCAATAATAATAACTGAAGATACCAGCAACTTCTTCTGCGATATTTTTTTTAATATTCCGAGAGATTAAGACATTTATCTGAACGAAGTCGCGGGTAATAACTCGTAAATAATATTTCTTAGCTGATATTTAGGTAATATCATAAAACTAGTTTTCAATCTTTGACTGTCTGGATATTGTAAAAAAGAATCAATCAACAAAAAAACTAAACCCTTTAGGTTACTAATGGAAGGTTTTAGAGTTTTAAATACAATATCTAATATTTAAATGTCTAACTATTCACTACACGATTAATACCTACCAGGTAGGTACAAAAAGCTTTAAAACGTAGTTACTCCGCGTACACATTTTATTGTTTTTGTATCTTTTATTCACGAATATTGGCATGCTGTTTACATTGAACCCAGCGTACGAAGGCTATCGATTATTGCAGGCTCTTGCACCGGTAGTGGATTGCAGGGGTCGTAGGTCAAATTAAACAATGGGATCCATTAACCTGACTTTTTGTAAACATGGAAGGAAAATGTTTCCCGATGCATTTTATAAGCAGTGCATAATACCTACACCGAACCGGTTACTATAATTCAAAGCTATTCACATACAAATAACGTCAAGTCTTCTCTGTTTTAAGAAACTACACCAACGATCAAACCGATCTGCAGATTCAAAGCATATTTTGCAGCTAAATATCTTATCTACTAGCATATTTCTCTTTATTTCGCAATTGTTGATAGAGGTTTCGATATACACTATGGTCTTTATAATATAAGGTAACCTATTCAAATTCATTAAACTAAGCGCTGACAATATTCTATCACACACACCGTTTGTATGTTATGTAAAATATAAACTATTAAACCATTCTTTAGCCAATTTTACAAATCTCGCCATGTAGGTATGTATTTTGTATTAAAAATAAGTAGGTAAAAGTCTTTTTTTTCAAAGTGACTGGAAAGAACTATTTGGAACACGTGGAATTTATGTTGTAATATTGTTAAGTGGTAACGATATCAATCACACCCAATCCGTTATTATTTATAGCTTTTGTTGTTCTTTATATGGGTTCGTTTTTCCATGAACATGTTCGGAACACAAGAATCAAAAAGTACGGCCGTGAAGGCATTTTTCGGGAAAGTAAGAGCTTTTACGGAAGGAAACCATTGGCATTGGCACCATAGCCCGCGGCAAAGAAACCAGTCGAACTACATTAATGGTCATTCGACATTTATTGCTCTTTATCATTGGTGAAATTGAAGCCGATCACATCTGCCTCATTATAAGCTGTTACGCTCTAATCAATTAATGAAATATGATAACGATTTAAGCGCGCAACCTCTTTTATGTAGTTATAAAGAAAGCTAATCGAAATCCCTACTAATATTAAGAATGCGAAAGTGTAGTTAGTTTGACTTTCTTTCACGCAGCAAAAGAGCAACTACGAATGACAAAAATTACGTTATATTTTGCATAGGGATAATTTGTATGTGGCCAGAGAACAACGGCTTCTTTTTATTCCGACAAGATGCCCAATGTAAAGCGCATTTCGGTTTGGGTGTTACCTCGTATTTCAGTATCGGAAAACGGAAATTCAGTATTTGGTATTTTGAATTTGGAATACTTTTTATCCTAAATGCCGCTCCAATAATATAAATGTGAAAGTGAATTTGTCGGTTTTGCAACATTAGTATGATACTATAGTTATACGCAAGTGAAGCCCCGGGCGGAGCTAGAAATAATATTATTATACATCGGAGTTAATATTTAAAATTACCACTCGTATCAAATAATCAAATAATGTTCATTTATTAATATCAAATTTTTATGAATAAAATATATAACTATACTACACTTCAAGAGAAGTTTGTTACGTTTTAATTAAAGCAATAAAACGAATGCAATCTTGCACTGTTATATCACGTTATCCAATAAAAAAGCTATACGGGTGGGAAGGTGTATTTATATTAACAATTTGTTTGGCAAACTTTTTGGGTTACTTTCACTCGCTTTTCTTTACTATCTACGCTTTGTACTATCTTTTTCTTAGGCATGGATTGCCAAGGGACATTAGACAGTCTAAACCATTAAGTATCTTCAAAAATCGTTTAAAAGAATATTATCTATCTACTGAGTCATAAAGTTATATATATGTGCATAAGTGAACATAAGTGTTTTTCAGTGTTTGGGTGTTTATATATATATTAAAAGTATTTATGTATATTATTCATAGCAATATTCATCAGTAATCTTAGTACCCATAACACAAGCTACACTTACTTTGGGGCTAGATGGCGATGTGTGTATTGTCGTAGTATATTTATTTATTTATCTACTTAAGTCATATGCTTAGTTAATAAGAGTAACTAACTATGTATCTAACTTAATATGCCCACTAGTTCATCATCATCATTATATTAACCCATTACCGGCCCACTATCGAGCACGAATCACCTCTCACAATAAGAAGGGTTTAGGCCGTAGTCCACTACGCTGGCCTAATGCGGATTGGTGGACTCCACACCTTTGAAAACATTATGGAGAACCCTCAGCTATGCAGGTTACCCCACGATATTTTCCATCACTGTTGAAGCAAGTGATATTTAAATTGCTTAAATCGCACGTTAGAGGCGCATGCTATAATTCGAACTTGGCCCCTCGAAAGTGAAGGCAACTTTCCTAACCACTGAGCTATCACCGCTTACTGAGCTATCATCAAGTTATACATTGTTTATCTACATGCATAGTGCACATGGCAATCGTAGTCAATGTATAATTATTTCCGCAGTTCCAAGCGATAAGTAAAGGTTAAAAAGGCATAGTTAAACCAATACGACATCAAAGCGAGCTATGAAAGCAATGTAAGCTTTCTTACCGCGAATCGGTTGGTGTTTTTTTTTACAGTTTAGTGAAATAACCAAGACAAACTATCTTTTTGGTGTCCCTATTAAGATAATTGGACGCAATGTTAATTGCTGCAATATATAGGTACAAACATAAATGTGATCTTTACCTTTTATTGAAGAGCTAATAAATATTGAAAAAATTGTATCGTAAAGGGTGTCCTTAGCACGGTGTCTTTGGACTTAGCTGGAGTCCTTTGTTTATTGTAAATGTTCATATAAGACAATAATTATAAATGACACTGAAAATATATGTCCGTTTGCCGCGGATTATAGCAAATTAAGCTTTATGTTTATTATAAACATTTTAGCACATTAATCATCATTTTAGTCAGCCATTCATCATTATTGTATTACGTGCTCGCACTGCTATGGTGGGCTTTCTCTCCCATAGGAGAGGGTGATGTAAAGCCAACAAGAAATTATTATCACATGATGATAATCTATACTAATATTATAAAGAGGAAATATTTTTTTTGCCAAAATTACTGGATTGATATTAACCATTTCTTTGCCAAAAGATGGCTAAACTAGTACGAAGTAACATTATCTACAATATATTTAAAAAAAAATTGGAGATCCTTAGGGAATTTGCGTGAATGTAAAAGTAGTGAAATACATTATTTTGCGTGCACTGCGAAAACTATTGAGGATACATAAAAATTATACACTCATTATTGCTACAAAAGTCCGTGAAAGAATATATTTAATATATATAATTTCATAGTTAAGTCGCAATAGCAGCTTTTGTGTTCTAAAATTGTATTAATCACCGACCAGTACAAAAGTCGGTTACATTAGTAACGCAATAATAATTCTTATTCAAATTAATAATTTTATCAATAAGGGTAGGTATTTATAAAGCAGAAAAATACTTTTGAAATAATTCCAATCGGACATTTAATGTAATTTGGCTGCGAGCTATAATATAAAATTTAAGGACTACACCTAAGCAAATCTTCATTAAAAAGTCATACTTAAAAACTATACCCGATTTTTTTATGTTATTTTTTGATTAGAGTACACAACTTAGAAATATGGTTAAATAACAAAAACAAATACGGACGAAGACGCAGGCAATAGCTTATATATTTGCTGTGATAATAGGGTCCGACGACTAAACTTGACTATGTGTGTGACTCACATAAAAAAACAGGGGTTTGTATAAAACCATTCTGTAGAGCTATAAAATTTAAGGACTACACCTAAGCAAATCTTCATTAAAAAGTCATACTTAAAAACTATACCCGATTTTTTTTACAAGAGTACACATCTTAGAAATATGGTTAAAAAACAAAAACAAATACGGACGAAGACGCAGGCAATAGCTTATATATTTGCTGTGATAATAGGGTCCGACGACTAAACTTGACTATGTGTGTGACTCACATAAAAAAACAGGGGTTTGTATAAAACCATTCGGTACAATTTTCCGCTAATAGAGTTAGCACTCCTTTATATTGGAAACTATCTGGATAGATTAGTTTGCGATCGCGATTTGTAATTGAGATTTCGTTGTTTTTTCTCGACGCCCGGCCATGTGAACAAAATATGGGAGTGAGATTTTCCCGCGGCGGAGCAGGTCGCACTCCCACGCCGCCGCCTTCCGTCTACACCTCGGACTCACAATGGCAACATTACTGCACACTTTTTCCCCATCATTGTTGTTTATATTACTCGTTAACGTTCGTCAATAATTCCCCGAAGCGAGACTTGGATCTTTCTTATGTTTTATAGAATCAAGATTTCTTCCGCGTAACAACTTTTTATCTTCTGCGTCGCCGATACCAGTCCTTTAAAGCAAACGCCGACCTGATCCAATTCAGATCTGGAACGTTTTTTTTATAACAGTTTTATTTTTTAACTCTTAGTTAAGTATGTCTCCTTTCACAACGGGTCACTAAATAGTAAAATGGTCCATTGGAATTATGTACTTTGTAATGCGTTTACAGTTTGTGTTGTTAATTTTTCTTTATCGACTAATGTTGTGCGTAAGAAATTTTGCCGAAGAATAAACTCTTTAACTTAACTACAAGAGATGATAGAAATTACAAGAAAACATAGCCTTTGAGATAAAGCTTATAATCAAAATAAATAAATTTAGGTTTGCCTCTTTAACTTTTTTTATATCATTCCGTATATTTAGCATTGTAAATGCATTGGTAGATAGGCTTTATAAATAATTATTTTCCACGTTTCAGTTGACAGCGGTATTTACTTATAGTCTACTTCTGCAAGAACGTGCGGCACTGTGCGATTTTAATTTTAAATGTATTCTCTACATTAACATTGTTCTAGACTAAGAGCCGGCGAGGAAATTGCAACTCTAGACTACATATATAATAATCTAATTATGTCCTGAACCGATTAATTTTTAAAACCTAAGCTACAATTTAAAATGTAAGCACCTGCTTACATTTTTATCGGTCTGAAAGTGATAAACTAATTTTGGATTTCACAGTTAGGAACCAAAAAGTAACTATTAGGTATAAGGAAGGAATAATTTAGGCTACTTTTTTACCGCGGGAAATCGGGAATACAAAAATTCTGCGTGGTAAATAAGCAAGATGATATCATAAGGCCGTCTCAAGGCCTACAAATATACATGCAATTAAATTGTCGCCGACGCAGGCGCCATACGTATTCTTACCTACGTGCACCTATAGACAAGCCAAAACTGTTTTCACTGGGAACTGTGCCATCTAGGTGCAGCTAAGGCGACAAGCGACCGAGTTTTGCAAATTTACTGCCCTTTTAAAAGCATCCCGACGCTAAATGCTTTTGTTACGGTAATTTTCATAAAGTGCGTAGATAATAAACTTTGTTATGCAGTTATCAAAAGTTTACTTTGAACTAAGTGGGTCGCAACTCGCAATAGAACAGTTCAAGCTCTAAATCCTTTTATAATGTAAGAGAGGTTGCGCATAGGCAGCGGTGAGACATTTTGAGGATAACATACCGGAAGAAGTTGATATAGAAGCGTCAACGATAAACTCTCTGGTCTTGTAAGAAAGAATCAAACCTTAATCGGAATAACGACATCGGATACCGACTCTTACCATGAAATTTGCCACCTCGCCACCCTGGGGGTCGAGTATTGAAAGGCTACGGTCGGAAAGTGGAACTCAACATATCTTGTCTTTTTGTAGGGATGTCACGATACCACTCTTTTATTCCTCTTGCGTCTAACGGCTACCTGCGACTATTTGACGCCATCTGACCAACTAACTACGTTTATACCGATGCTACGTTTGGCGATGCGGGATCACAATTCCAGCACCTTAGATCCCCAGCGCAAATCATTTATCTAAGCGTCGTTACCACTTTAGCAGCGTGACTCGTTGAGTCAGTAGCTTTGATTCTTCTATGCATTACCTCATTTCTGATATGATCGCGTAGAAATACACTAAGCATCAATCGCCCTTTAGTTTTGAAACCATCAGACATTAGGCACTGCACCTGGACCAGACCTAACTTCTTGTTTTAAAGATTCTGAAGCACGTGTGACTTTTAAAAGAAAATATCACTATTTTTATTGTAACGTTCTTTCGTGTATTTCGATACTCGAAAACGATTCTAAGAACACTTGTTCACAAATATCGTAGGTGTTTAGGTGGCTTTTTGGGTGTGTTGATTGAGTTATTATGTTTTTATAAGCTTTTATTTAGTTTCAACTGTCACAGCGTCTGTCTGCCTGTAAGCAAATCTAGCACCCAGTATCAGAAGAATCATTAAATATGTCATTGTTTGCTCGGACGATAGCACCACATGAGCAACGCGATGTCGACTCGATTTTAATTGGCCGGTAATTACCTCTATAATGGTTAATAAGGGTTGTCACCTATAAATTTTTTTTATTAGAGGATAGATGTAGTTTTCAACTTAACAACGTGTTCTGCTATTTTATAACTCAGGTTTGGAAAATAATAAGAGCAAAATAGGTAACAGATGTTCATAACATCTTTATTATTTTATCATAATTATTATTAAGACTTACCTTAACATTTTCCTCATACGTAGTAATTAGTACATACAACTATCTCCTTCATCGTGCGTTCTATATACGCCTACGGTGCCCAGTTGTCAGCATCAATATCCAGATTATATACTTAAACGGTTTTATGTTTAACTTACGGTGCCGGTAACCCTATATTATGTATTGAGCTTTGAATGTTTCTGCTGGTGTCGTACTGTGTAGTTTGTTTTTACGCAGTGAACAAAGATTACCGTTGCTCGACGATATTTTTTTTTTCATTTCATTCCGCGAAATGGTATAACGGTGTCCATTTGTTTTGGTTCGTCACAGACTACGCTTCAGCCTTTGTCGCACTATATTAAATAAAAATTACCCTCTTTAAATAGGTGAGTATTCAGCGATGTTCCCCTTTATCAAAGTGTCGGCACACTTGGACGCGAAAATTTTATGCAATGGAAGTGTGCGTGGATCGGTTAGTATTTTGTCATATTTTCTTTATTATGCCATAGCGACCATTATAGTTTGTCGATGTATTTAGGTGTGAAATTGCAATTATCCATGATTGCGTTGTGTTGTACAATATCGCTATTCAGAATCATTATAATGTATATCACAAAGCAGCCTATCGCAGTGTAGGCTTCATCAATCAGATTATTGGAAGATGATGTCATATCTCAACAATCTCTTGTTACATTGCTAAGCTTGTCAATTAAATATTACATATATCCCAATCGTTGTTGTTAGGTTTATGTTAACTCTCATTCAAAATATTATTTATTTATTTATATATAAATTTTTTGCTTGAACATGGTACAAAAAACATAGATGTTAAGCGTAATTCACGATCTACGTATTCAGCCAAGATAAGCGTGCAAAAATCATTAAATTTTTTTTCAACTAGTAATAATTATAATATTATATGTATATTGTAATTATTATTAGTATATTTTAGACAATAATGTTATCTTTTCGGAAACCAATTTAGTAACGTGTTAGTATGCTTGATCTATCATTATCCAATTCTTGATATTCATAGATCAAGCATAATATTCAAGGTATGGTTTAGTATATAGGCTACAGAATAAAAATAAAGGTACAGCCTAAGACTTAAGCCGTCCGAAATACTCGATGATTTACAGTCTGATGATTTACGAAAGCTTTTTTGTTTGTTCCTTCCGTTACGCCCTAACTGAAATGACTAAGACTAGACTAGTAAAATAAATAAGACTTTTAATCCTAGGAAAACAAACGGTTCCCACGGGACTCGTAAAAAACTGCCCGTAGTAGTTATATCATCTCCAGTTGTTTGGCGCCAGTCGTACAAAATGATCATGCAATTAGTCGTCTATACAGCGTATGAAGAAGCGTCTCTAAAAAGTAAATCGTGAGAATCGATTACGGCAAGCGACGCGTCAGGAATCCGCCGACACGACATTGTAATGTGACAAGGCTAGCAACACGTGGATGCCTTTCCATTCAGCGCATTCTATAAATGCTTTTTAGATTTTGAATGGATCGCAACACGACGTTAAAAATAATAGTTCGAGTGAACTAACTCGGTTTCACGGAGAAGAAAATGGCGGGAGCTCTCTCTACGTGATCAAATTAGAAATGAGATCCATAAAAGCAACCGACATTTGATGTATCGGCCAGAGTATGTATCTTAGAGAGCGAATAGATGTTATATTGCCAAAGTGCAACCCCGTTTATAAAAGATAGCTTTGTTAGCGTACTGATGATGCTGTCGCAAGATGCCGAGGTTTATTGAAATCCTTGGAAGAATTACACTTATACCCATTGATTTGAATACTTTTTAACTGATGGTGCTGTAATATTTTTTTATTGCCTTCCTAATTTAGAAGTAAGCATTTTGTTTTTTAATTTTCTTATTTTTTGCATTTTATTTCCAATTTACGTTTTGGAAACTGTGTGAATATAATAGCCGCTAGTACATCTAGGTATCTTGTTATGTAATATAGACCTAAATGAGCACAGCTTTGTAATAAAGACGAGAGTTACATAATTAAACCAATTAGTTAGTCAAACACACAATCAAGCTAATAGTAAACAAGAAAGCACATGACACAATATAACAAACGCAATAATATTGAGTAAAGTTAATGGCACATTGTCGCAAAATACGCACAAACTGATTGCAGCTCGTTATAGTGATTCACTATGGTATTAAAATCTCATTTATACAGGATATATTTATCTCGAGATATAAATTTTGACATTTCTTTACACAAGGGCTGTCAATATTTAAGCCACAAGTAACTATTAAGATAGCATTACAAACGAAAGTTATAAAGATTCTGCTGTCCGATTTGAAATCGATACTCAAAAAATTTTAGTGTAAAGATTTTTGACAGAAAAGTTACTGACAGGTCCCAGAAATTAAATTCGCAAGACATCACCACAATGAAAGAGAGATGCAGAATGTAAAAATCGCGTGACGAGTGAATCAACAGTTCAAGTACTCAACATCGCTGGGATGTGTACGGGCCATGCTGCAAAGTCAATTATACGCAATTTCAAGTACCGAAAATACGATACAATCGGCTCTGGTGGCAATATGCGATTATCCTAAGTAGGTAAATTCAACAATGGTTAAAGGTTATCCATATATTAAGGCGTGTCGTGCAAGTAGGTATTCGTGCTTACTAGTTCAATTTAATAAGTAAATAATTAATCAAAATTATGACTGTGACGACTCAATATTGAGACGTAGGTACATGAAGATAAACGAGAGCAGTAATGACTAAACAGTTTAGTTTAATCGTTGTTTTAATGTCCGTGACATGAGGCTTTGATAGAGGTGGCACATTGGTTTTTATAATCGTTTTTTAATTTAAACTTATTGATCTCCGCAACCTACACACCTAGTAACACAGCCGATTGGCGCAGTGGGCAGCGACCCTACTTCATGAGTCCAAGGCAGTGATTCTCACTACTGGAAAATGTTTCTGTGATGAACAGGAATGTTTTTCAGTTTCTGTATTTTATAAGTATTGATGTATATTATTTATAAAATTATTTATCAGTCATCTTAGTACCTATAACACAAGCTATGCTTACTTTTGGGCTAGATGGCGATGTTTGTTTTGTCGTAGTATATTTATTTATTTATTATTTAATAGGGTTAACGACCATTATTATCAGATTTTAATCACCATAACCTGTAACGACGATATAGTCTGGATGGAAAGCTAACGATCATTTTTAGTGCTGCTTAGTTCAGTCTATGGACAATCGATGATAATTTTTGGTCCGACTCGAATAGAACGCAGGATTTCGTGAACCGTAATCGAATATGCTAATGCTAGGCCAAAGTAGTGACTATATCGCACGACTATATATATATAAACAGTGATAAAGTTTTTTGTTTCTAGTAATAATTTACTGATCTAGCCGATGGCTCATTTGATGGTAAGTGGAAAGCCTATAAATAGAGCAACACTACATTGTCCAACCAGCAACCACACCCTTCAACACAGCAGCACAACAATGCTACTTGACGGCAGAAATCGGTAGGTATTCTCCGATCGAGCTCTGTCTCAAAAAGCTATACCCTAGCCTTTACAGTACTAATATTATACCTATGTGGTATCGTGTCATAATATGACGTATGTGTGGGTGAACTATGTTTATAACTTAGTAGGCAATTTAATATTTATAAGAATGAGTAGGTATACCTAATGTCAAAAGACTCTCACGCCGCTTAATAAGGTCACATAAAGCGTAGCGGCAGGACAAGGCGAGCGGCAGTGGGCAATGAAAGTGACAACAGCGGACGAAAGTGACTAACTAGATTTATTTACACTTGTTCGAAATAGACGCTTCTAAAACTGGTGTCCACTTTACATCTGTGGCTAGAGTTGCCATATAATTTGTTCAACATTTAGGGATAATATAAAAAAATGCGTTTCCTTCACGGGACGCCTGACAGATGCGAAACATCGGACGGATTCGACGGCCGAGTGGCGCAGTGGGCACCGACCCTGCTTTCTGAGTCCAAGGCCGTGGGTTCGATTCCCACAACTGGAAAATGTTTGTGTGATGAGCATGAATGTTTTTCAGTGTCTGGATAATTATATGTATATTATAAGTATTTATGTTTATTATTCATAAAAGTATTCATCAGTCGTCTTAGTACCCATACCACAAGCTACGCTTACTTTGGGGCTAGATGGCGATGTGTGCGTTGTCGTAGTATATAAACTATTTATCTATTTATAACCTCCCCTTCTGTTAGTCGGTTAATAATGACTGTTTATTACAATATTAATAATAATTATAAATAATAAATACGAAATACAAAAATTGAATCATATATCGTGGCGACGCGTCGCCACGCCAAAATCAGGTTGACTTTCCGCCTATAGATGTTTCACATCAAAAATTAAAATGTACGCCTTAATAGTAAGATTTACAGTTCACATACTGTACTTGTATTAAGATAAAGACTTCTATACAATGACAATGACAAATCGGGCGCTGCTATGTATCGCGGAGTATGATTTACCTACGCTTCTTCGCTCACGTTACGCCTTTCTTTTAAATCTCACGCGCATACATTAGCGTAAGAACCTACCTACTTACTCCAGATTTATTCTTTCTTGCCTTTTAGATGGCCAGTAGTTTTTATTAAAATTTACAACGCTGCTATGTTGTTATGATTTAAAGTGACTAAACATCTTTGTATTTCCTCTTGACCACCAATTTCGGAAATATAAAAGTTTTAATATACCAAAAAATAATCATTTTACGGAACATCCGGAAATTTCGATACTATTTGGCAAATGTATTATGTACCTTGTAGGCCAGCGTGCTTTGCTATTTATATCGCTACGGGCGAAGATCTGACTCCTTCTACGGTAAACTAGATTTTGTTCCGACCGCCTGATGTTAATTAACTACGTGTCCAATTTATAGAGATTTAGAGAAAACAGGTAGACCTCAATTTTAAAAATGTCTTATAAAATAAACTCGAACTTAGGACTGCTTATGATGCCAGCATCACTAAAGAATTTGTACCAGCAAGCATAGAAATAGCGAGACCCTAACACAGTTACATAGATAAAAAATTAAGCTGCAAAAAAAGCTTTATGGCAAATATGTCTATAAAATAACAAATTGAAAATTTAATTTTTGCGTGTTTCTTTTTGCACCTACCCAATTTTCTCTTTTTAAAAAAAGAAGCGTTTTTAACATGAAAAGGCATTATTAAGTTTTTACTAGCACTGCATTTAGATATGTTTGAGCTAGCTTGAATGAATATTTTTGGACAGAGCCTACAATCACATCTTGCCTATCTCAACTTACAAATTCTTTGAAGCTCTGTATTTCCTTCGAATTGTGTAAACACACGGCGTCAGCTTGTTTATCATCATCACAATTATCAACCTATTACCGGCCACGGCCACGGGGTTCCTCTCTGAATAAGAACTGTTTAAACTGAAGCCCACCACGCTGGTCCAGTGCGTATTGCAAGACTTTAAACGCCTATCTAGAAATCTCAAGCATGCATATATTCCCACGTCTTCCTTGCCTATTGAAGCAGGTGACACTTAAAACGCACATACGAGTAAGTCCGAAAAAGTTAGAGGTGCGTGCCAGATCAAACACGGCACCCCTGAAATGGAAGCCGAAGCCTTATCCACTAGGATATCACAGCTTATCGTGGCATCGTCAGCATGCTACTCAAAAGCATTCACCAACAATCAAGTTGCATGCTTCGCAGAGAGAGTGTTCACGAGCTTATTATTTCGCAAGCCCTATGTACGAGTACGAGCGGGACATTTTATTAAATTGTTCCTTGTGTCAAGATAGTCGAAGAGCCGGTGGGAAATAGTGAGGAAGTATATAATTTTTTTTTTGTTTAATTGGAAAACCATCAGTTGGGTATACGAAATAATTAACAAATTGGTTTACTTAAAACTAATAACAGGTTTCCACAGATAGGTTTTATATAAACATTTATTTGCATATTCTGTTTTGTTCCAAACTGTTCCATA
Source organism: Pararge aegeria (assembly GCF_905163445.1). Taxonomy (NCBI): domain Eukaryota; kingdom Metazoa; phylum Arthropoda; class Insecta; order Lepidoptera; family Nymphalidae; genus Pararge; species Pararge aegeria. The sequence continues at coordinate 6,503,053 of NC_053193.1, forward strand.
ACCTATATATGTTTGTTTTCTGATCAGTAAAGTTTAATAATGAAAATAAAAAAACGAATTTTAGAAATATTTCTTACCTGAAGATGCAACATGCCACCTGCGTACTGAATCTGTATGACACTAGAGTTTAACGTCACAAATTGCAGCAATTATGGTAATCCTGAGCATCAAGTGTAATAAATAAAAATAAAAAATAAAAAAAATAAAAAAGCCTTTTATTTCTTCATACATTTACATAGTTTCATATTTATCCTTAATTTTAAGTATATAAAGTGAAAATAAATAATAATAATAATAGTTATAATAATTAAATAAAAAAACTCCGTTATGAAGAACCCTTTTTCAAGGTCAAGGCCTCCTCCAGAGACAGCCAGAGCTGCCTGTTTTTTGCTTTCAGCATCCAGTTTGGTCCAGCCACGTTTTTGATGTCGTCCTCCCACCGATAGTGCGGTCTACCTCTAGCACGGTTACCTGTTGGGCCTGGCCATTTCGTTAACCTGACGGTCCATCTATTGTCGGTAAGTCTAGCCACATGACCAGCCCACTTCCATTTTGCTTTTAGAGTATAGGCGAGGGCATCGATTATTTTGGTTTGTTGTCTGATCAGAGAATGTCGAATTTTATGGATTCTTCTGACGTTCATAATACTTCGTTCCATTGCTCTTTGACACCTTATTATCATATTTCTTACTTTGTCCGTAAATTTCCAGGTTTGACAGCCATATGTCAGCGTAGGTATTATGCACGAGTTCATAATCTTACTTTTAAATTTCATAGGCATTTTGCTTTTTAAAACCTCTTTCATGCTCCAGAATTTGTTCCATGCAAATCTAATTCTTCTTTTTATTTCTTCTTCGTTGTTGTTTCTTGCGAAAGATATTTGCTTTCCTAAATATGTGTATTTCTGGACATATTCTATATAAGTATTTTCTATAATTATTGGGGTTTCTGTGTGGTTAGTCATTAATTTTGATTTATTAAAGTTTATTTCCAAACCTGCCTCTCTACTTGCCTTGCTCAATGAATCCATCATGTATTGCATTTGTGCGCTACTTTCTGCAAAGACTGCTATGTCATCGGCAAATCTGAGATGGTTGAAGTACTTTCCTTGGACGTATATACCTAGTTTACCCCATTTTAAAGTACTTAGAACTGACTCTAGTACTGCTATAAAAATTTTTGGTGATATCGGGTCACCTTGTTTTAAACCACGTTTTATAGGGATTGGTAAACCCGTTGATTCTAGTCGTATCTTGCTCGTGCTATTCTCGTATAAATATTTTAGTATGTTTATGTATTCTCGGTCTATTTTTAGTTTTTGTAGGCATTTCCATATAACGCGGTGTTTCAAGCTATCGAAGGCTTTTTGATAATCGATAAAAGCGACATAAAGAGGTTTTCGGTATTCTTGGAATTTTTCTATTAGCAATTCGACAGCGTATTATCAATTGTTGAAAACCCGGTTCTAAAGCCAGCTTGTTCAATCGGTTGGTTAACCTCTATTATTCCCTTTATTCTTTTCTCAATTAAAGAGGCGAATAGCTTATAAAGGCATGGCAATAAACTTATGGGACGATAGTTGGCTATATTGTTCGGATTTCCTTTTTTATAAAGTAGTATGATTGTAGATTCTGTCCATTGTTTTGGGGCAATGCCCGTCTGTATGATTAAATTAAATAATTTTGTTAAGGGGCATGTTAAACACAATCCCGCTGTTTTAATTGCTTCGTTTGATATCATATCAGAACCTGGGCTTTTAACGTTTTTTAACCTCTTTATTGCCTTAAGAACTTCAAGGTTGTCGAAGGGAGGTGAAGCCTTAGTACATGGCTCTATATATTGAATTGTGCTCGGATCCATGTCGTAGTTTACGTCTTTTTCGCTAAATAGGTCTTTGTAAAAAGCCGTCGCTATTTTAAGTATATCTAATCGGTTTCGCACCATGTTGGTAGAGTCCTGTAAACTAGTTATCCAATTTTTATAAGTCCTAAGTTCTTTGTAAGCCTTTTTCATGCTACCGGTTCTTTCTAAGTATTTTTCTATTGTTTTAGATCTATGTTCATCATAGTCACATTTCAAATATTTGCTTGTAAGTTTATATAAAGCACTCAACTCGTTTTTCATAGCTCTTGTTTTTGGTTTGGTCTTTTGAAGCTCATATTTCCTCTTGAGTAAAACCAAGGTGCGTTCTTGTATGATTTCGTTCTTTAATTGTTTGGATGGTATATGTGCATATTGCTGGCTTGTATTAATGGTGTGTATAATTTTATCGTAAAAAACTTGAACTGAATTTTCTTGGGACTCTGTCAGTGTCTTAGTGTAGGTATTTAGATGGTCTAGGTATCTTGTTATTTCATCTTCTCGTACTAATAGGCTTTTTGGTTTATTATTGTAGTTTTTCCTGGATTTCTTAGGTATTTGGAGCCTTACGGTTGCTCTTACTAGCCTATGATCTGATGAGAATAATAAATCAATTATTTCAATGTTAGAAATACTATTCTTGAGGTTTGATAAAATGAAATCTATTTCGTTTTTTGTAGAGCCATCTGGCGATCTCCATGTCCACTTTCGTTTTTCTTTTTTCTTGAAGAATGTGTTTAAAATAGGAAGGTTTTTTTCATGCGCAAAGTCTATTAGTGCTTCGCCTCTTTTGTTCCTGGTGCCGTATCCATATTTGTGAATGATAAGACTTTCGCCCGGCTTTGCTTTGCCAATTTTCGCATTAAAGTCCCCCATGACTATAACATTCCGTGATGCGATAGAAAGAGCTTTGTTTAAAGTTTTGTAGAACTCTAGGTGATCTTCTTTGGGAGCTGCCTCAGTTGGTGCATAAACTTGTATGACAGAGAGATTCAAGCATCAAGTGTAAGCATACAAATTTATGATCGTAATACCATTGCAGTCACTTTAATCTGTCAAAGTATGGAGCTGTCAAACTATGACGTTTTAATGAAGACTTATATATACAAGAACGTTGGTCCATGAGCATGTTTTTCTCCTTCAGTATTATTACATTCGCCTAGATAGGTTTTGTTTATTATCCTTGGTTAAGTTCATTATTAGCTGGTCGTTTTGATGAAATGAATTGTAACATAGTATTACGGCCTGGCTGGTAACCATAGGTTTCCATAATTGGTTTAGTTAGAAACAGGAACTCACAATTTCCCACTTGCTCTTGGACCGTAACGAATAATGCCGTGTCACAATTCAATTTCCTCTTTCTATTAGCGCGCACCGAGAACAGGATCTCATCTTCATAAATTGATGTTGGTATTACAGTAAACACTTTTCACAAACATACTTACTCTCAAATCCTACATTGTTTTATTTACTAACAAACAAAGGGCTTTAAAGCCGCGGTTCAATGACCTTGCATAAAAAGTAAGCTGTTCTGACGCGGCAGACCAGGTAGGAACTCATTTGAACAAAGAAAGCGAATAAAAAATCATGTTCACTGATATTATAAAAACGACAAGTTTGTTTATTTAATTGTTTCGTAATTTTTACGACGTGTACCAGTTTATGTAATCCGTTTTCACTTTCATTATTACGGGAGAGATGGGGTAAATCTCTCGAGAGTTATTTAACTTGACTTTATATCCAAGTATGCAACACATCAGGTTGTAATGGTAGTATGCAGTCTGAACCCTGAAAATAACTTTTTCTGGTGGGAGGCTTTGGCCGTGGCTATTTACCACATAATAATTCATTTATTGCATAAACTGTGTAAGTACATATAATGGTCTTATGAGCTAAAAGTTTGGGGCTTACAGTATGCCATTTCAGGCGTGAAATATTATTTAAGCAGTGAGCTTACAAATAGTTACATATCAAAAAATTTAAAAATAAAATCGTATTAAAGCATATTTTAACTAAAAAAAAAAATTATTATGAATTATAATTGTGAGGTGATGGTGATAACTACGTTCGCCAACTTAAACCTAAAACGAAGATCCCACAACAAACTTAGCCGGAAATTTAAATCTACTGTCAGTCAAATAAACGGATTATTCCTATCACACGTAATGGTACAAGCATGTTGTTTTACTAACACACGTTCAGCCGTTGACCACCGTGTTACATTCCGTATAGCGTAAAGAATTCCGATTGCAATGCGTTGGTTGCCGCAATCGCGAGATAAAAGTAATAACTGACTGTTCAATTATCAAAACTGCCTGAAGAGAAATGGAATGTCATGTACTGAGATAATTTCGATTTCCTTTTGTAGAAAGTAAGTCTATTTTGATAGCAACAGTTGTTGGCATGTTAACGAGAATAATATTTTGATAAGTTACTGGCGGACCAGTTGGTTAATAATAGCCTAAATAAATTATGCCAAATATTTTGAAGTCCGATTAATCAAGGTAAAGTAAGTATAGGGCTTCCAGGGTACCGTATAGTAAGGTAAGCTTATTCTTTTAGAGGACTTACCTATTTGTAGACCTCTCGGGTATTGTTTTGCATTGTATTGGGTAATGTTTTATTGTATCGATCTGTAATATTTTTTAACATCGATATAAAATATCAAGAATCGAAAACAATTTTAAAAAAGATTTTCTTTTTTAATAGCATCGTTTAGGCTAGTGTAGGTCAATGGCAAAAAAGGTGTTATTTAATACATTAACAAAAAAAACATGTAATGGGATGATAATGCGATACCTGCATAATGCATTGTATCGCATGTTTGTCTTTTATATGGATAAAAATGTATGTAAAAAAATAAGAACCCACAGTTCAGTGCAGTAGTTGAAACAGTCAAATTTATTCAGCTAAGGGCGAAAATGAATTTAAATTTAGCAAAAATAGCCCAACTGTTTTGATTTCAATAAACTTTTTCGAGATATTCATTCCAGTAGTTCATATAATTCTGTATTAACAAAAACCATACAAAAGTACTGGCCAATAGTCTGGTTAAGGAAATTGACCCATGTCGGTAGGTAATTGGATGGTCCACAACAAATGGATACTTACAATTATTTATACCACACAAAATAACAATAATATTATTAAAAAAACACAGTTTAAAATAATTTCCTCGCCTGACAGGGGATATAATTTACGTGTCCATCTGCTAAAGTACGAGAACTGGGAAAGGAGAAGTTTACCCCAGTTTATTATTACACATATATTATTTGGATATTATTTCCACTTGTTTGCTAGTGCTTTGATTGAATTGATAAAGCTGTGGGAGAAGATATTTTTTTATCCCCGGGGTATATAATTGTATCCTGCCCATACTAGCCGTACTGTCGGGGCTTCGTTTTTAATGCCTATCTAGTATATACTCAATAATGTGTACAGTATTTAGTATATACATCTATAGTCTACTTTGGAAGTCCAAATTTTAAATTGCCTCTGCGTCTTGTAAAGCACATTAAGCTGCCGGTCCTAGTCATTATCACCTACTAATAAACGTTACCCCAGTGCCTTACTCATAAATACAATGTCATAGAGGAATTCTTAACAGCTAATTCATCACAGAACTCTAAAATACTAGTAAAATTGTTCTAGACAGGTATTATAATTTATCAGTAGAAACAATTTGTCAACACTTGACGAAACCCCGGACCAGCTGGCGGTAATTAAACAAACAGGTTCTGATTTAAAGACCAATTTATTGAAATTAAGACTCAATTAACAAACCTAGTGTATCTTATTAATGCAGAACTAAATGTTCCAGGCTGGTTTATAATTGCAAGTTGAATGTCAGTATATCGTTAATTCGCGCCAGTCGTAACCATTAATTCAAGTTAACAAATATTAAAAATTCAAATTCAAAATTCATTTATTTGAAGTAGGCCTAATTTAAGCACTTTTGAAACGTCAAGTACTGTTTGTAGTGACTCTATGAATTTTGAAATGTAAAAAAATGGTAAAGCCACCACACACAGACAGACTTGACGTTTCAAAAGTGCTTATATTAGGCCTGATTGAAATAAATTAATTTTTAATTTTTAATTTTTAATAGGCTCGGAAGGCAGATTCTACCGAGAAGAAGCCGGCAAGAAACTCAGTAGTTGCTCTTTTAATAATCTTTGTTCTATCTTGTGTGAGATGAACGCGGAGCGGCTTGATCCAGGACACCTTTTCATTGAGAAATTCATCATATCATCATTCATCATATCATCATTCATCATATCATCATTCATCATATCATCTTTTTCCTCGAGTCGCGACTTTTACGGAGTTTGACTATTATCAATCCCAATAGCCAATCAGCATTGCTGGGTTCCGATCTGAACAGCATTGTTGCCGGTGTAATTTCAAGCACATGAGGCTCAAGACCTACGCCTCAGGTTAATAGACACAGGGCGACATTTATGTATATTATTCATAAAAATATTCATCAGTCATCTTGGTACCCATAACACAAGCTTTGCACTTTGGGGCTAGGTGGCGGTGTGTGTATTGTATATTTATTTATTATGTTCTAGACGATAGGTTTTCACTAACCAAGAGGTCTCTCTGTCCGTCAATCGTATAACAACTGTTTATCTAGATAGACAGTTATAGGACACACAGGTCGGCGCATTGTAGGACGTATTCCTTGCTGTTCGATGGTTTTCAACTTAACATCAGGTGGAACATCTTGAATCTGGAAATCTTCTGCTTCCTGGGAGTAAAAATTGTAGATGGAGTAAAGATTGTTAAAATAGAATGTTACACCGAACGAATATGTACTATTAGATATCAGCAAACTGTCAGGTTGACCTGGCTTAGCTTTATGTAAACTCAAGGGTTCCGATTCCTATAGGTATGGATTTAGATAATGGATGTAACAATACTATTGAGTCGCTCTTTGCATCCGAAGCAGTACATTCATAAACATATCACTTCTGAATATAGTTTTTCAGATATTTTTACGGCTATAGAACACAAGGTTGCTAGGAACGCTTTTAGTGAAATTTAATATCCTGTTATCCTCATGTTTTTCTTATCCTGAGGTTGCCTAGCAAATATCGCTACTAAGCGATAAGCCGCTTTTGTTTACTGCTTCTGTCTGTATTTTTATTCTTATAGTTTTTTATAACTTAAAAGTGTGCGAATAAAGAATATAAAGAAATAAATATATCAGTGAGCATATTCTCAGCTCGATCCTATTCCTAATATAATCTAAATATCACAAATCTGTCAGTACCCGTAATTAGTACCTACATAAATAAATTGTATATGACACTAGGCTTAAACTTTTAAGCACGCACATAAAATAAGTGAAATACGGTACCCGTTTACCGCAACTCTACACCCAGGCCGTAACACGGTGCCCGCGTATAAATCATATATAATTGTAATAATTAAACCGAACGAAACTCTACCTTTCACATCGAGTTAAAACAGCTAAAACTTTATAATAGGTCTGACGACCTCCCGCAAATGTGAACGCTGTGAATTTAATTAGGAGTTCCCGGGTTCAATTCCCGGCAGGGTAATTTAGGAATTAATAATTTCTAAATTTTCTCTGGTCTGGCCACTAAGCGATTTTATGTTCCGGTGCGATGTCGCGTACAAAGCGATTAGGTATGACTACCATACAGGTTATCTCGCTACCGTCTTAGACTGCAACATCGCTTACAACTAGGTAAGATTGCAGTGAATGGCTAACCTCTAGTGAATAAAAAAAAAAATAGTAGGTTAGTAAGGTATTCACAGGTGTATAAAAAGTTAGCGATTACAAAATTCATAATTTGAGAATCCATTTAGGATTCAACAGCCAGCGAATTATCAAGTCATTTAAATGAAATCAAAATTAAAATTCTTCCTTCATATAGGCTTAGCCCTTTTGCTTCCAATTTAACCACAGAATTAAGAACATACAGAATGTACTTGACTATTATTGAAGCATCAAAAACCACTCCACTTTAGAACGTTTTCTCGAACAAACGGTTAGTCACTAGCTACCATTTAGCAGTTGACAGTAATTATTTTACCTCTAATGTTTTAAACGGTCACCTTAAAATAGTAAAATAGGAAAAAGTTTGTAGCGCGTTGTAACACTTTATTTTCTAAAATTATGTTCAAATACACAGACGTTTGACATCAATGCCAGTTTGAGCATATAATAAATAACAGAATCTACTATGTAACACAATTTATAATTCGGATGTATGGTACCGATAGTTTTTGCAACTTGCAAATGAGTATTGAAAGAGAAGGTAGAAAATATATTTTTGAAATAAAAAAATCTGTACATCGCCAAATCTTATCTCCGTGCGAAATTCATTCTTATGACGTAAATTTTGACCTCTTCATTCAGGTTGCGTCAATTTTTACGTCGCGAATTGTGGTTATGTGTATGACGATTCGAAAGTAATTGAGAAACAAAGCCCTGTTCTATTTTGTACAGTGCAATTTTTTTTTACAAAAATACTAAGGCTCTTAATAGGTATTTTAACGTAGAGTTACATCTCCTTCTTCTACGGTGATTAGTCTTCGTAAATTATGTATTAGAGAGGGGACGACGAGCCTACAACAGATGAGTATGAGGAATTAATAGGATAGGGCTGTCCCTTCTTGTGAATATAATAGTACGTATTGTATACCTTAAAAAAGAAAAATGTAAGGGATTTGACTTTTTAGTAGACAGCTCATCTCAGACGAGTAATCCACCCCGTTTTCGCAAAGATGCAATGTTGATAATAATGTGGGGCAGTTTCCAGTGATATAGTACAATTTTATAATACAATTCTGTAGTAAAGTAATTTAATCTATCTCAAAAGGTTTAGTCAGCGTTCGCGCGCGAAAATATGTTTGTTACACATCACAAATGTATGATTTCCTTGGCTTTTCTCTACAATAAATTGAATGTTACTAAATATAAATGTTCTTTTTGAATCATTCTATCTATTGCAGATCTAAGCGAACCAAAAGCGGGACTATCGTTTTATACTGTGTTAATATATGTTAAAACATGCCATAGAGATGCCATTAGAATAACATCATCATCATGCTCAGGATATGCCTCACTTCTGATCACTGGCCTTCCATTTATACAAGGGAGAAATTAAAAATCTGCTTCAATACCAGTTCCACCTGCTAAGGATAATAATACCGACCGATCAACGTGTTTTTCGATAGACCGGGTCAAGAAGACCCAACACAGTATTACAAATCAGGGCCTCGTAATCCCTATCTGAACATGCTAACCCAAAGAAGCAGTGGTTTATCTTAGAAATTATTTCATATATTTCGGCTAAGGTTTGGTTTTGGAGTCATTATTAGTAGATTTACTGCCATTAAATTAACATGATCCAAGCGAATTTAGGTACGGTGGTTTTTCACATTGCACGCATTGGCCATAAACGGAAACGTTTAGCGTGGTCATTTAATCCATGTGTATTTCCGGCCCCTATTTTTACTTACAAACCTACAGCCACATACGTATGTTAGGTATTAGGGGGAACTCCGATGTCTCGTAAATCGTTGAAGGTGCATTTTAAAATGTTCTGCCAACTTATTATCAACCAAACCACCAAGTGATAGAGTTGAAATAACCTTTTCATTGTTACAAAAAGATGTCTGAAACAGGAGCATTTGGTAATTTAAAGTGGGGAGGTACACCGAAATAGCGATACACTTGTCTAAAGTGAGACTCGCTTAGCACTTCAATGAGCGGCTCAACGCTTATTTGCACTTCGTATCTACGTCGCAACAAACGTAACTTTTAGAATGCGACTGGTGTTGCTTATTTATGTAAATGCAAGTATCTTGCTGGCTTTTTGCAATTCTAAATTGTTGGAAAGAAATAAAACGTAAAATATAGAACTTTCTGCGTTCTTACTAATGACATTTATTGCTTACACGACGATGTTGAAGTTCCTAGTTTGACAAAGTAGAAATTATGGAGGAGCGGAAGAGAAGATAAAATACTGAAAATTCTTAACTTTAGTTCGCCTATATTGTTTCATGTATGCGAACAATACAAAATAAAAAAAACCAGAAAGCTCTCGGCATTGTAGTTCCTGTAATTTCAAAATTCAGTATTACTTTATTGCATACAAAAATATAATAAATCATGTAATTTTTTTAAAGCGAAATTACACTGTCAAATACATGTGATTCGACAACGTCGCCTAGTCGAGTCGGGGTTCGCACGCTGTTGCCGATGCTACATTACAGAGTACTAACAAGTAGATTGTCTATGTAAAATATTGAATATTTAATATTCACAATCTATCGAGTTAAAAGTCTTAGAACTCAAGTTCTAATTACTCATGTAAACAACTAAAGGCCGAGAGCTTTCTGGTGTTTTTTATTGAACCCTGTATATCTTCTTTATTTTTTTATCTTATGATAACCCTGTAGAATTTCGTTTCCCTTTTCATAAGTTGGTAGCTAAGGTGTACATAAAATTTTAGAGGTTTTCAAGTATTTGTTTTATACTAAATCACTTTAACTTTTAATATCGTATCAATCTAGATTTCCGCTTCACTTAGCAATATTTATCACCATCAATAATACCAAGTAAGCAAAGCTAGCTTGATAACCCACGCGTTTAAAAAGAAAAGGAAGGAAATGCAATAGGTACCTACAGGTAAGTAGTATTTGCCCCCTGCACTCCCCGGAGGATAATTTCACTCCCCTGGTTTGTTTACTTCTCTCTTAATGGGAGAGTGAGACGGTAAGTTTGTGACATAGATCATACAAAAATGTAGACGGAATGTACTTTATCCATGGTCTTTATATTTGAGTGCGAGACCCGTATTTAGCGTCACAAATACTGAAATACCACGACTACAACGCAATCAGCTTCTTTTTAAATGACTTTTTAAAAGTAGGATCTCAATTAATGTCTTATTATTTTAATGTAAGTATTTAGATTTTCCGGTATTGAAAGCTTTCGATAGAACTCATTACAAATGTAGAAGTTCTGTAACTACTTTCCTACATAAGATTATGGTAGTCATATGGTAATCGGTTTCTACGCGACATCGCACCAAAACACTAAATCGCTTAGCTGCACGGCTTTGCCGGTAGGGTGGTAACTTGCCACGGCAAAAGCCTCCCACCAGAAATTAAAGCAACAGGCCTGAGTAGTTTTTAGTGATTTCGTTGCCATCTTTATCCCGTTTATCTTTTTTTTAGTCAGAGGTTCCGGAAGTTAAGGTGAACAACCCCAACGTTGCGATTAAAACGCTAAAATCTTTTCTTATCTTTTATTTTTACTCATTTGTAGCGGTCTTTCCGTTTCGTTTGAGAAGATGATTGGAAAAACTATTCCACTTCGCTGTTCTTGTTACTTACTTAATTCTAGCTTTGTGATACCGTTATAATATCTCACATTAAAATATTTTTCACTTAGAAGTTCGCCACCCACGCCAATCTATACAAACATAATGTATTCTTAATTAGCAACCTATTATCCTATGCTCTAATTTATTTTTATATTATGGAAGTGTGTACCACGTTCATAATGTAAAATAAATGAAAAAGCGATTGATTGACTTGAAATTTTTAAACAGCTTTGCTTTCCTAAGTTTTCACGGGATCTGAAGACAGAAGAACTTCTTTCTTCTTCAATAATTTATATCAGACTCGACATTTTTATAGCCTGTTTTAGGTAATTTTTTTCATTTAGTTGTCACTGTTTCTTTTTATAATCTCTGTTACACAAATACTTATTTTATAATTAATACGCATTATCTATATTGACAGTCGATTGGCGCAGTGGGCAGCGACCCAGCTTTCTGATTCCAAGGCCGTGGGTTCGATTCCCACAACTGAAAAATGTTAGTGTGATGAACATAAACGTTTTCAGTGTCTGGGTGTTTATCTATATATTGTAAGTATTTATGTATATTATTCATAAAAAAAAATCAGTTATCTTAGTATCCATAACACAAGCTACGCTTACTTTGGAACTAGATGACGATGTGTGTATTGTCATAGTGTATCTATTTATTATATATTTAAAAAAAAAATCTTATTAGTATAATCAAAAAAGCATCATCAAACGACACGACTTATACAAAATGTATTCGATTACAGAAATTAATTATTACTACTCAATTAAGTACGTAATTCAATATGCAATGAAACTGCAAATATCCTGCACCGGTATTATCAGAAATGCTAACAATTCAATCATATTTTACGCCACTGCTAAAACAAAATAAATTGAATTCCATTCCACGCGTGTAGACATAGCAAATAGTATTAAAATAAATGATTTCTCAGCGCATACTGTTTATTAAATGTGATATGATGATAATATAACGTAATGTAGTAGCCTAGGTCAAGGCATCATGACCTAAATTAACATCCGCGACAAATAAAATGACAGCTTATTATATCTACTTAAGAAATATTATCTGAAGAACACAGACTATATTAAATTAAATTAACATGAACCAAAGAAAGAACTAGAAAAATAGGACTTCAACAAATTGTTGAAGTCTGCGTTGTTGTCTGCGTTTACCTATGTGGGTAGGTTACCAGTTTCCTCAAAATAAAATAAAAATAGGCATTTAATCCACCACATGTTTAACTGACAGAAATAAGAGATGTATATTTGTAATTCCTCAGCACAAGTGACGAGGGCTATCCTTAACGTCTCACGGAAATCACTGATACGTATTCAAACACACTTAATTTTCCGCACACGGATTTGGCGGTTCGTTACTAAGATATACAGGGACGCCTTGAAAATCATTTAATATTTTAGATACAGCTACAAAGACTATATATGCAAATTTGTTTGATATCGTCAATAGAACTGAGGCTAACCCTCAGACCTCCAACCTCAGACCATAATAATGCTTCGGGGTCTATTGATGAGCCTCAGTTCTATTGACTATATTAAAACCACTTTTCATTAATTTACTCATGCACTGGTACTTTACTATCGATCATATCATTCGCATTATTATTTGAAAAATATTGTATTAAATATAAAAAAATTACTAACTCTGTTTAATTTTATTAGAGTGTTGCTTCGTGTGTTAGAGAAGAGAGAAAATGATTGACAGTGTCTTAGGCCATGCAGTTGTAGTTTTTAAATTCAATAACAATGGCGTTCCTATTATAAAGTTTTGACTATATGAGTGAGTGGTTAATTATATAAAACTCGATGTCACAACTCAAAATATCTATGTTGCCCGTTTTTATAAGGTTAGGTTTACATACATAGGAGATCAATTCTTAGTTGAAATACGATTATAACAGACTAGCATACATTTATAGCAGATCTTAGATATAGTTGTAGCACGTTAATCGAATTGCTAGTCAATAAAAGCTTATAATACCAACAGCAATTTCATTAATACGCCTTCTATCTTTTATCTATCTACGACCTTGTAGACGACGGAATTCGTAGAGGTATTTGCTTATCTATTCCATACTTCGGCTATAAGATGTGTTGCTTATTGTCTGTCAAAAGGTACAAATCCAAATAATATTCACCATTGTTTGCGATCACATAGATGACCGAGCCAGTCCGATAATAATGACATCGTCGGAGCGAAGCAGCAGCAAACAATGGCCGCGATGCCTTTTCGATTCCGCTTTCCCTTTTATTCATTTTCCCCGACAGCTGATCAGATGGCTATCCCAACGATGTCTGTAATCCAGACACAATAGGCACTAAATTATATTCTTGTTTTGCAAAACTGCTGCTATTATTAAGGTGTTTTTGTTTGACGTCAAGTTAACACTGGACTTCATCTCATAACAATGCATCTAACATCAGCCTCAGTCTATTAAAGTCACACTGATAGTCTCAGGCCTCAAATGTTATAGAGTAATAAAACTTTGTCTAATGTTAACTGCAGTCGTGGGATGCTATTTCAAAGCCAAAGCGCACACTGCTTCGTCTGAAAAGTCACCAAAGATAGCGAATTTATTACATAAGTTAGTTACTCTCCAAGACCTCTTCCAAGTTAATTATCGGTTGCACGGAATAGATCGTAGTTAGATTGTTGACCAGATCCTCCGTCTTGCACGTTGCTATTAGTTACAAAACTTGTACAGCGCTCTCTACCCTTCCTACAGAAGTTATTTTGATCACAAAGTCATCGGGATATATTTCTTTGTAAGCTTAGAGGATGCGGAATACTTCTTACAAGTTTTCATTATCGATCTTGGCAGCCTAGAAAAGTCACAGAATAGTTTTGAGACTTTGTGAATCAATTGTTTTTTTTTTTTTTGACCAAAATAATTAAATATATGAAGACAAATAAATTGTAATAGTACTGATTAAAATTTAGTTTATGTTTTTATTTAAGCCATCACTAGCTGACCCGTGCAACTTCGTTGCACCAATAACCGATTACCGAAAAACACAAATAAAATGACATTTTCTAAAAATGAATCCTAGCTAGATCGATTTATCGCGACCGAAACCCCCTGTATACTAAATTTCATGAAAATTGTTGGAGCCGATTCCGAGATTCCAATTATATATATATATATATATATATATACAAGAATTTCTCATTTAAATATATAAGATATAAAGCTCGCAATGCAAAGTGGCAAAATGTCATCCAGTCAACATTGAGGTTATATTTTTTTATAAATATGTAAGAATGTACTTCTTTTTTTTTTTCTATATAATAGTTACTGAAATATTTTTACCTCTTTGCACCTTCAGTATTTACCTAGCTGTGATGGGTGCATCAGTATTATAAAGTAAGGATTGGTTTGGCTGAACCATTCTTCAAAAACTAAAACATATGGACCTAAACACAACAAAATGTAACACTTATCAAAGTTCATAGATCTAAATATAATTATTGTATTAAAATGCATTTAATACAATCGATGGATGAAACCTTGTGTATGCGGATGTCAAAATGCAATTCACACGTGCTTCGCCTTCCAAAGATATTTCCGCGTATCGAAATTTTCTTCGGGCAAGCGTGTATTATTTCTAATAGCGGACTAACTGTTGTGGTCTTCTTTCTTTGATCTCTATAGATTGATCATATATCGCAAGGAATCTCGGAATATAATGGCATTTCTACATTTACCTGCTATTTTCCGCAAACAAAACATTATGCCAACGACCTCATTAGAATGGAATCATGCCAAATAAATGTATATTTTCCGATATCTGCGTCAAAGTTCTAATAATATTTACAAAATGCGGAATTGTTTTAGAAGGTTCTAATCACTAAACAGTCATCCAAATGCATCAAAAGTAGGTATAGTTATGATTGGCGTGCAATATAAACAAAATGGTTTTTAAATTTGAACCTCTTTTATTTAGGTCCCTTAATTGTCAATATAAACTTTGGTATCCACTACTAGGATATAAACTTATGAATTTGACAGCAGTATCCAGATGTGGATCATTTCGATACAATCTTTATAAATTAAGGCAAAGGAAAGGAAAGGCAAAGATACAGCAATTGCATATATGATTCCCTTTAAAAAAATTCATGATAAAGTGGCTAAGTTCGTTCGTTGAATAGTCGTAAGTTACTAACATTGTCGTGTCGCTGACATGCCCAGATTGGAAGGCCGGCGTAAATTTGAAGTGGCGTTGCTTTACTTAAGAAATATTTTTATGGTTTGTTAACGAATGATTTATCATTAATCACTACATTATTATATAAAATTACAATTTGTTTTATATGATAGCGCTAAATTTGATATTATTTATATCAGAAAACAATATTTTACTACAGTATTATTGCTCTGTTACAAAGGTATATAAACATTTATTTATTATTGTTTTATGTTATAAATTACAGATGTAAGGTACGAATTTTGTAAAAGGCCGGAAATTATGCCTTGGAATAAAACATAAGACGCAACACAGGTACTATTCATCCAGAAAAACATACTTAAATTACATAATCAACCAACATATGTTAGTATGTTCGTTTCTAATTTTTCCATTCAATAGTCATTAGTACCTAAAGAAATAGGGATCACATGCGGACGAAGCCGCGGGCATATCTAGACAAAAATACATTGAGATAGACATCTGCCTTCAAACTGTCAACGTGCCAAACGCCGAGCCGCAGAATTAATTCACAATAGTAAATCATCTGTGATTCAAAAGCGTGATTAGGTTGCGACCTAATCACGCCCGTTGATCGCGATAAACAGATCAAGCGTTCAAAAGGACGCAACATCAACGAAAGGTCGAATTTTATTTATAAATTTTATCTTTATACTTTAATAGTTTAGTGTACACACAGTTTAGTGTGGTCTTGTTCTACTATAAACAAATAATTAAATCTCTCTAAACATTTAATATCATATATGCGAGCGGTGATGGACCAGTTAGGTTAGGGCTTCCCCAATCTTCCCCGAGTTCGATCCCCGGAACGTACCTCTAACTTTGCCGAGTTATGGGCGTTAATAATTCAGAGCAATTTTAATATTACTTGCGTTAACGGTGAAGGAAAAAATCGTGTGGAAACCTGTAAGCCTCCATAACGTTCTCTAAGTCTTGTGAAGTCTACAAATCCACAATTGACAACGTGGTTGACTGCCGGCACGACCCTTCTCATTCTGAGACGAGACCCGTGCCCTATAGTGGGCTGGTATTAGGTTGCTAATAGTGAAACATATATCTACATATATCTATCTAAAGTATTTGAACGAACAATTCTTCTTCTTTGCCTACTCTTTTAAATACTTACTAAACCCTAAGTACTGTTAAATTCTATTAAAAAACCATTACACAGTTATTTATTTTGATAAAATCATCACCAATAAGTACTTGGTTTTTTCAAACAAAAAAAATTATTTACATAAATTTTGCTGGCAATGTTTCAATCCAAATATTTATACATCCAAGTGAAATATAGCCTATATGTATAGCCTACACACACGTTGTTATCATCCAATGAATTAATTTGTTTTTTCTTTGTACTTGGTGGAGATAGATGAATAAACTTGGCACGAAACTTGCAAGAAAGTTTAATTCGCAAGCATCGATGTCATTCGTTAAGAATAAAAATGAACTTATGTTCCCTAGATTTCTCTTGGACGACCTCCTGAGGTACAACGTACCAAACAAAATAATCATCAAAATCGATTTATAATTTGCAGAGTAATCGAGTAACAAATATAATGCAAAGCAATGTAGTGCGCTGATATTATACACAAAGCTACTATTGGAGTGGGTACGAAATTCAAACATTTAAATGTTATGAATAAAAAAATTGAGTAACATTAGGATCCAAACCTATTTGAACTCTATTTATTAACAAAAAAATAATTGTATAAGTGATTTCTTTAAATTTTAATAGGTGTAGAATAAATAATTGTATGTAGGTTTAATATAGTCAGTAGGTACCTACGGTCCGCTGCTACTGACATGAAAGCTAAAGCAAACGAAATAATAGACAAGGTGGCGAGGATTTATGTGTAAACAAAGGTAAAAAACCGGCTAATTCTTTCCTTCATTAGTATATCATCAGACTGACGCCTGTTTTTATCTCAATTGCTTACTCAATTTAGGAGCGGATTACATAGTGAGCGCTTGTTGGCACGTATAGTCATAGTGACATTTTGTCTGGTATTAACAAACACATCTTAACTACGTTAAAACAAAGGATGACCATTGATTCTGTTTAATATTTATCTATACTTTATACAAAGTAGGGCAAAAAATACATACTCGTATCTTACATTTTCAGATAAGATAAAAATAAGTCTTAAATAAATTCTGGATGCATGTCGAGATTTAGATTATGTAAATAATTTTCCTAATATAAATAATATATTAGACCTCGTTAGAACAAAAACTTACACCCAAGCTTTTTTTATCGTTTACGCAATCCTATATACTATTTTCTACAAGCTTTCGCTTAAAACAAACTTTAAACTTTTAGAGACATCTCCAAGATATCAACCGGTTATTTATATATTGACTAATATATCATCGCATCGGCATAATACCTTCCTGCAAAATTAAAGAAGACCTCTTGACAGATTGTTGTGTTGAGGCTAACAGCTGATCATCGCATACATTTGTGCGTAGTTACGACCACAGCGTGGAGTAGGGTCAGGGTAGCCGTAGCCCAGCGCTGGATTACAAGCCACGGCTTAGAACTGAAGCCGTTATTTTTTTTTTAAGTTTACTCTATTATAGATGTGTATATATAGCCCTTTTCTACGTTATTTAAGGAACTGTAAAATGAGACGTTTTTAGACACTCTGGTTTAAAAAGTAAGGTGTATCTTATATATATTGGATCTGTTTTGAAATTGTCAATCGTACACAAAATGCCTATGCGCAATACGTGTAGTTGGAATTACCGCAGTGATGTGACTTAGTATTTAGGCCACTTACCCGGTTTTATGCTCTTAGAAAAATGTCAAGTACATGTATCATTAAAATATATCATATCATTACTATCCGAAAACCGGTACCTGAGAAGTGGTTTAACTAATCTAAATAAGTGAAAATGACTGAATATGTGTTATCCACCCTTTTTCCTATTTCATATTATATGTGGGTATGTAAATACGGGTTGATTGAATATGTATTGTTTGTTCTACAGCCGCGAATCCTTCCTATTTATTTAAAAAGCTCCAGGAAGGCAATACAAAATGTTAAAAAATATAACTTGTTTATTGCTACTGGTTAACTGGTTTCCTTAAATTGCGTTATTATTTAATCCCCATGAGATATTTCCATCCTCAAAAATTTTTGACTTCACAATTCCCAGTAGCAAGTGTGTCAACAGAGAGTGCGAAGTCAATATTTTATGAGTATTCTCCGGTCTTATAGCGAAACGTCTGTATTTTGAAAAGTGGTATGGCGTACAATAAATAAATAAGTTATATATGGCACCTTACAGATTTGACTGGTAATTCGAAATATAGACACCATGGCTCAATGTTCACGGTATATCTATGTAACTATGTATCTATTAGGAATAATCGGCCAGTGCACTTTTAATGCACGTTTCGAATATAAACCGGTAGCGCTTATCAGCTTGGTAAGTACATTAACGACTCGGGTTTGACCACGTGATCTAATATCTAACGTCTCTAATCACCTATTGCTCTTTGCGCTTACGATTTCCATTATTATTTTGCGGTTTATGTTAACTCTAATATTTTAAGGACATATCTTCTTAGGTAAAGACTTAAAGTTTTCAGAACTATAAAAGAACTGTAGTTATAACCATATTCACTAACAATAGACAATATGAAGTATGACATTGCATTCAAACGACTGTGTAGTTTCTTCATCAATGAGATTATGATAAATTCACTTGTTAATAAAATGTTAAAATTCAAAATTCATTTGTTTCAGGTAGAACAAGCACATTTGAATCGTCAAGTCCGTACGTTTATAGTGACTCTATTACTGGTTCGAAAGGCAGATTCTTCAGATGCCATGGTGTCTATATTTCGATTCTACAGATCAAAAGCCGACAAGAAACATAGCTTTCGTGAAATAATGTAAAATGTTTAGAAAATACCTTTTGAATCGAAAAAATATAGACAAACAAGAGCCTCAGTTTTCTTATTTCAACATATTTCCTGTAGTTTATGGAAGGAATAGTCCGTATTAAAAATGCATAGTTCGGTATTAAGGTCTCAAAACCATTATATGGATCAGGAAATTAAGCAATCACGATGAGAAAGAAAAGGAAATTCGAATCAAGTTCGCCTTTCGTTCTAGCCTTCATTCGTACAATATTAGCTATAGCGAAATTTGAGTCGCTATTCTATTCTTAGGTGCGGTTAACTGTTCTAAGAAGCAATTTCTACTAACTAACGAGAGTCAAACACACACACTCGTAAGTAGCTAATTTCTCGAATTAATATCATATTCTCGGTCGCCACGCTATTCTTTTATTTATCTTGTTTATGTACAGAACGTATTCAATTTAAAACTAAACAGTCTTGTAGTAGAAACACAGTGGAGAAACCTTCACCCACTTTGAGTACGAGTTGAGTCAAAAATCCTCTAAAAACCACTGAAACACTATACTAACACCTGACAAGAAGCGTAGTACCTCGCAACTCAAACCAACTTTAACAACCTAGATCAGAAGAGCGGCTGGTGTATTTTAGTACTTTAAGTTTAAGTTAATAAAGTAAACCAAAAACGCTTAGTACACTAAATTGCTCTACAAAGCAGTTATCAAAGCTTGACCTTAAAATGACAGATGCTGACGTAACGTTTGCGGGGAAGTACTTGAAATCAAACATTGGAGAAACTAGGACCTAGATATCACCCGATGACTGCGTACTAAGGTGTATTATTATAATTTGTGCCATTTTTATGCAGTGTGAGCCAGTGCTTAATACCAGTGTTTGTTGACCTGTTCCCGGTAGTATGTGTATTATTTTTGCGTTCCATTTGGTGGTGGCGGCCATCCTGGATTTGAAATTTGCCATCGTTTATAGAATTCTACTAGTCGAGCCTTTTCATTTGATAACCATATTAAGATTTAAGGGAGGTGGGAAAAATATGCAACCGCCATTTCGTGGCGGCGGCCATCATGTACCAATTTTAATCATACATAGCCAAGAACACGATTAATTCACCTTTCAAAGAAAAAATAAAATAAAATAGGTTCATCAGTTCAAGAAATACGATGCCACAAACAGACACACACATACACGGACACACAGACTCTAACTTATAACACCCCATTGTTTTTGCGTCGGGGGTTATGAATAGAATACATTATCCAACCCTCCAAGATAGTAAGATAATCTGTAAAATTAATGAAATTGAAGTGTATGTTTGTTTTTATGAACTGTTAGCTGTTTCCCGCGTTTATTATGTTAAATCCCGTGGAAACCAGAAGTCATGGTCAAACAAAGACTCCAGCCAGTTGTAGTATTAAGCTAAGTAAAATTCTACCGGATTATCAAGTTTGAAAAATTTTTTGGCGGCTTTAAAAAAAATATATGCGTGTAGGCAGTAGCTGGGTAAAGTCTTAAGGTTATTAACGAAATTAATACAGTTATTTTACTATTACCTTTCTTGGGTTCCTTATTAGTACTAGAATAGCAGTATATCTTAGCCTTAGAACAGTACCTATTATTTCTTCACTTTCAAATAATTATGGTAAGCTTGGTTCAATTCAATATCATATTTATTAACAATGATAAAATTGTATATAAATGCCTAATTGAATATAAATTTCGAGCCTGAATAGCTTATATTTAAATAAATTTGTAATTTTCCAGAGCATAGCTTTTAGTATAGTGTTTATTGTATTAATAAGATTCGTATTGTAATTTTATAATAACTTTTTCTTTCTAAGCATTCTAATTTGTATGATAAATTTTATCATAATTATTGGGCAAATCTCTAAAGATATAATAAAACATGTACACCATACATTTTTACTTTTGATTTGTATCATTTTAAAAGATATTGATTTGATAGCTTTAGGAAGACAATCTTTGAAGTATGTTTGTACACGTGGATACTTTTGGGTTTCATATTTAAATTCAAACAAAAGTTTTAACAATAATTGTCCTTTTTTAATAGGCACTAACAGTGTGTACATTACAATTATCCAGCATGTCAATACAACATCGTAACTTAATCTCAAGTGAAAGCGTTGAGTGTTCAATAATAATAGATGTCTAACTACTCAACGCCTACGCGAAATATTCGCAATTTGAAAACATTATAATGAGCACGAAACTATTAAAAGTTGTCGCTAGACATTATTGTGACATTATTAAAAAATACTTAGATTGGAAAATAAATGAGCGAAAAGGCTTTCATTTAAAATGTAAGTTTAAAAATGTGTGATATTAATAAGTTTTACGTGAACGTGACGTTGTGCGGTCTAATATATAAATTTTTCCTTTCTTACTTCATTCCCGACTGCTGGGCACGGGTTTCCTCCTGCAAAGTAGAATAAATTGAATACCCCCATTGTCTTTCACGTAGCTCGCTGCTTTGCACCAGAGCATGTGAGGCTGGCGAGCTTTCACGAATATAGTTTTATATCTCTTCTCTACATAATATAAAACAAAGTCTCTTTCCGAGACTGCCTCTCTATCCGCTAACTCCTTATAAACCACGCAGCGCATTTTGAATAAGTTCTCACCATCATTTAAACATTTTAACAATGGTTTAAATAAACATATATGAAAGACTAATTAAGTCTTTCGTCGTTAAGTCGCAGTAAAATATTCATGACAGTAACATCTCTCTTTTTCTAACTTTTACCGGGGCAAAATAAATAAATAAAATAAATAAATATACTACGACAATACACATATCGCCACCTAGCCCCAAAGTAAGCGTAGCTTGTGTTATGGGTACTAAGATGACTGATGAATATTTTTATGAATAATATACATAAATACTTTAAAATATATATATAAACACCCAGACACTGAAAAACATTCATGCTCATCACACAAACATTTTCCAGTTGTGGGAATCGAACCCACGGCCTTGGACTCAGAAAACTGGGCGGATAGATCAGATATCAGCAGTGGCGTGCATACAGGGTGTGCAAAGGGTATGCAGACGATATAAAATTAAGAAAATCTAATTAAATAAATGAAATAAAATAAAATGAAAGATAGGCATTATAACTCGTAATGGAGATTTTCTTCATTTTATATAATTTGCATACCCTGTGTATACCCTCTATGCACGCCACTGCATATCAGTTATAATAACCGTTAACAAAGGCTTTACATACTCTCAGATGATGGGAAATAGAAAAAGCTGCCATGGCGTCCTAGTGAGATATTAGTAACCAATCTGTTATACACCAATATCTAAACTAGATTGGCAGGTCTAAAAGTCGTGCTATCCTATTCACAATTCTCCCTTTAGAAAAGGATAGTTCTACTTTTAGACCTCTTAATTTAATTTAGTTTAGATATTTGAATATAACTAAATTGTTACCATGGGCCTTTGTTTAAAGCATACAGTTGCTATATTCTTACCGTATTCGTAAAGGGACACGGTAACGCGGAAGCTTCGACGTGACGTCCTGCCGCGGTCGAGTTGTTAAGGGGCTACCGCGTAAATAAAATTCGAAAAATATACAAAGAAATATATTCACGATGACTTTTTGCATCGTACACCAGTGACCTAGTTAATCTGAGCAATGTCAATAATTAGTAAAAAATAGTTTAAGAAGAATATCGCGTGTAGAAATAAATGTTTAAATTTTTTATCACTGCTGTAGACAACTTCAATTATTTCGCATATTGTTTACAGTTACAGTAAATACATAATAATATGTTGCCAATTTTCGAGGGTAAAAAAATCATGTATAAGTAATTGTCTTCGTCTACTAAAATTTCGTGTACGACTTGGTCATGTAGAACAGTGAATATAAAAACTAGTAGTTAGCATCTTTGACTACGGTTCACGAAAACTTGAGGATGATTCCTGAATGTGACCAAAAATTTTAAGATTTTAGACTTACCATTCTGGATTACCATCTTAGACATTTTGGGTTTGCGGGCCTTAACGATTATTAACGCATTTTAATGATATTATCGGGAACGCTTTACATTATCTCCAAGACGCGGGGTATATTACAAATCCCACCTACAGTTTGATACCCATCAATTTTTGGCCCGACACGGGAATGCTTTCCGGAAATACTACTTTCTATATAATTTTTAACCGAAGCACCGCTGCTGTTGCGTCGACGCGGCCTTAACAGTCTCATTTATCATTGCAAAGAAAGTGAAAACCGCTACTGGCTCGCCGGCCGATTCAATGGTGTACGCGTTTATTTCTTACTACACCGAATCTATTGTGGTCTCTTTGAATGGCGCTCCATGCTCTCTGTTGAGTCATTCGCTTTATGCGAGCACCTTTGTGCTAATGTTATTATGATTTGTGTGGTATATTCATTCAAACAAAACTAAATTGGTGATATGATAATTCGTATGTATAACAGGTAGATAGGTTAAGTAAAAAGCGGTTGTAGCCTAGTGGAAAGTACTTCGGCGTTTTATCAGGGGTGACCGAATTCGTACCCCGGTCTGTTTCTGAATTTTAGGAGCTGTATGGCTTTTTTAATTTAAG
The DNA here is from genome assembly GCF_905163445.1 of Pararge aegeria. Lineage (NCBI taxonomy): Eukaryota > Metazoa > Arthropoda > Insecta > Lepidoptera > Nymphalidae > Pararge > Pararge aegeria. The sequence continues at coordinate 6,527,002 of NC_053193.1, forward strand.
TCATTAAATATCGGTTGCTTTTTCGGTAAAGGAATGCATCGTGAGGTAATTTGCATGCCTGCGAGATCTCTATGATGTTCTCAAAGGTTTGTGAGCCGCACTTGGCTAGTGTATTAGTAGACTACGGCCTAAGCCCTAAGAAGTTAGGGCATTAAAATCTACACATTTATAAATTAACACCTAAAAGCGTTTTTATTTATAAGCTCTTAAGGGCGTACGTTATATGAGAAACACGTATTGCAAACTGAAAGCAGACAAAGTGGCAGATGCAATAACATATTATATATTATAATTAGATATAATATGTTCTAAATTCGAACATAATTATTCATCATGGCCCTAACCAAACCGCACATTCAATATTGTTTATGTTTTGTATATATAGACAATAACGTTTACTATTACGTATATTTATGATAAAATCTATGAATTACGTAGGTATATTTACTAAGACCAGTAGCGTGAAATAGTCTTTAAGTCAAGGTGCGCAATTAAATACAAAAGCGATTAAGTAAGTATTCAGTTTTATGGTCTGTTCTAAGTACTAAATCGTAAATTAAAACCAAGTTTTCAGTTCTGCTTCAAAACAATAATTTCAGGTATGGCTTACCTATAATAATTGTTTTGCTTATAAAATTCAATAGCAAATATAATGTATATAATATACCTATCTTAATTTGATATTTTTGCAAAATCAGACAATGCTCTGTTTTAATTAATTATATTACCAAACCGGTTTTTAAAGTTTTGTATTGGCTGTCTAAGAAAAAATTTTTTTAATATTTATATTTCTAGGAAGATACTTACGCAGTTCCACTCGATTCTCCAAAATACGCTCTCGTTCTCGCAACGCATGTTTTGCTCCAAAACTCTAGTATTTTTAGGAGATGTTGATTGCACAACACACAATTGCAAAATTCGTCCATTCAATATTAAAACTCATTGAATCATCGATATAGTCTTGTACAAAGAAACCTTAATGATGTTTTCTATAACACAATAAAATTCCTCGTGCAAACGGGCTAAAGGAAAATTCCCATCTGTAAGTAAGAAGCATTCATAAATATTTTCTTCAATGGAAACTGTAATCTTAAATCAAACATCCTTGTATAAAATCAGCGACAGTTCAATTCAATAGGGCACCATTCATATGCAAAATATATTATTATATAATGATGTCGCAATGAAATAGTAAAAGTGAAGCGCATTGTATGGGATATGCTGTAATCAACTCCTCGGTTTCTTGTAGGGTTGCAGAACTTAACTTAAAATAAATAACATAAAAGAGTAAGATACCATGAAAATGCCTCGTTTAATGGTTAATATTTTAGACTAACGATCACGAGGTTGTGGATTTGATTTCCGGGTTGGGCCGAAAATTAAATAGGCATTAGAGTTTTCTGTCTATAAATTCTTAGTACCAGCCCTGTGTTTTCTTATCCTTGCCTCGGTTTACTCGCATTGGAGCAGTGGAGAGTCCTAATCTCTGTCGCATTGGAAAATCAATGCCTGAAGATGACGATGTTAAAGGAACATTAGTGAGTGCAATTACCCCAATACGTCTAAAATAGTTCATGTAAAAATCATAAAAAGAGTTGCGCTTTTATGACATGATAAATACAGACTTAGGCCTACCGCCATGGTATAGATATTAGGTAAAATGTAAAAAAACATATAATAATGAACGCTACGGCATTTACGCTTTCATCTGTCAGCAAAATAGAATAACGATGGATGATGTTTCAAACATAGGCTTATAATTATTAGACAACAGAGTAGACATACTTGAAAATTGTTTTTGAAAATAAATTATTATCTACATATGACTCCAAGCCCAAACAGCATTTTTAATTTATGATAAGGTTCCTTCAGAAACTTGATTCCCATAGGTAATTAGCATCTTTAATTATTAATTAAAGAAGACTAACCTTGAAGCCTGAAAGCTACAAAATAAAGAATTGCTTTTAACATTTTCTTATCTTTATTTAATACTCTCAGGCCCGTTACATAGCTAATGAAGTAAATGAGTTAAGTATATATATACCTTTTTAACTAAAGATATTAAAAAACAAATAAGAAAAAAAATCTTTAATACAATTTATTTAATTGTTGAATCTTAAAAGTGACAGCCCTCGCTATTATTCGTAACAAATTAACAATAACAGCACGTGACTTATTTTTTTATGCGATATCGTAAGTACCGCACTAATATCGATATAAAACAAAATAACAGTACATCCCTACTAATATTATAAATGTGAATGTAAGTTTGTTTGTTACGCTTTCACGCGAAAATTACTTAACCGAACGCGCCCCTGGTCTAAGAAGAAGCCCACAACACACTCAGCCTGGTGTTTCTTGTGTTATTTGAAGACATTAAAAAATCCATAATACTAAATTTTATCAGAATCGGTTTAAAAGTGACGTTTAAATTTATGTAAAAAACTAGCTGTTGCCCGCGACTTTGTCTGCGTTTGATTTTGTTTTTTGATATGGCATTAAATTTAGTTGTAGGTCTAAAAAAAGTTAAAGTATTCAGTAACGCTAAGCCTTAAATGAGGGGTTTGTTGCTGTCTGCTGAGGAGTTCTGTCCTCTATCTCCAACAACAGTTTGGGCAAAATTAAACACATATTATAACCTGTAAAGTACAAAAATAATTATTTAAATCGGTTATATTTTTGTACTATAGAGGTTATATTATATAAGTATGTATATGTATATATTTGTTGGAGTGATGGTGTAAAACACTCATCCCCCGGAAGTGTAAGAAGTAATATAGGATACTTTTTATCCCGACATTAAGCTCTGTTCCTTTTTCGGGAGAGGGGATGAGTGTTTGACGATTTTACACCATAACTCCGACAAATTATAACCGATTTAAATAATTATTTTTGTACTATAGAGGTTATAATATGTGTTTAATTTTGCCCAAACTGTGGTTGGAGATGGACAGAACTCCTCAGCGGACAGTAGCAAACCCCTCATTTAAGGCTTAGCGATACTGAATACTTAATTTTTTTTAGATCTATAACTAAATTTCCACATCAAAAATCAAAAACAAATGCATACGAAGTCGCGGGAAACAGCTAGTATCGATATAAAACATAATAACAGTACCTACATAGATAATATAAATTATTACGTCAATCTTAAAAGTCTATGTAATTCAATATAAATAACAGACATAGTATTATATTGGGGCGTTTTTTAGGAAAACATGTTTTTAGTTACTTCCTAAATCGCTCGCTTACAGTTGTTTTTTTTATTGAGGAATTTAAGTATTTCATTGACTGACATTTTGGTTTTTCTTTTACTCCAAGCTATATAATAAAGAAGAAAGACTTGTAGTTTGTTTATTATTTGTATTTATATAAACTTTGAAAAGTATACGTCATAGTTTTTACGTGCATGAAGTTTTATCATGCGGTATTTGTACGATCATCGTCTATACTCGTAATGTATAAAAATAAGGTTTTTCACAGCAATATTGGTGATTTTATTATATTCCTATCTTAATATATTTTGCAAAATATTGTAACAGAGTGTTTTATGAGCGTCCTAAGTTGTATAGATATAGTTTGCATCCTACCTTTTAGCACGGAAAAATAAACGGTTGGATTTTTTTAGCCGAAACAAACGCGGACCAAATTGCGGGCAACAAGTAGTCCTTACCATTCTAAATGCTAGTTTATTTGTTTGTTTGTCCTTGCTTTCAATCTCTTTCTATCAACTTTGTTTTTGGCATAAAGTTAGTTGAAGAACTGAGAGTAACATAGGCCGCTTTTTATCCTAGGGAAACAAACGATTTCCACGGATTTTATAAAAAACCGTAGACGAAGATTGCGGGCAACAGTTAGTACTTTATTAATTACAGTTAGTTTAGTTTTCAATTGATTACAAACAAGAAATAGATAATGTAAACATCAAACGTGATTATCATCGTTCTTGTTGATCACAAGACAGAGTTCTAGAAAATAAAACCGCTCCGTTGATCAGTTAATTCACGGTTTTCTAGTAATAAATAACGAAATCTCTATAGAACCTAGACTGCGTACCACAATTTCCTAGTAGGGCTGCCGACCTATCTCTTATTACTGCACTTATGTGCAAAGAAGTGGTTATCTATATGTATACTAATAGCAATAAAGAGTTTGTTTTTACGGTTCTGTAGTACACAAGGAACCCTAAATAGTTTTGCCATATTTTGGTTTTAAATGACAATGTGAGATGGTGATAAGAAAAGAACTGGTGACTAACTTTGTTTCGGGCTTCTTCTTAGGCCAGGGCTAATTTCAAAAGTGCCATCTATGGACCTATTGTTATTTTAAAACGACAACGAGGTTAAATTCAATATTTTAATAAAATATATATGTAACGGTAGAGGGGAGGTCCCCTACACCACATCATCACATGATAGATCTTTTGAAAATAAAGCGAGTGTTTAAAAACTAATGTTCGATTCAGGGACCCGTTTGCGAAATATCAACCTTCAAAGTGCTAAGTTTCGTTAAAGTCTGGAATACCGCACGTACCGCTCACTGTCAACTAGGTTGTTTTTGGCAAAGTTTTCGCTCTTGTTATCCGTCATCCAAACATGAAACATGAAACATCATAACCGCTAGTATAAACGCTATACATAACGAGGCAGTCAAATATGACTATTTTACTGGGAAAAAAAATCGTGCATCATTTAAACGACCACATTTTCTAAGAGTTGCCGACCCTATTACCCAGTGTCAGCAACCGGCGCCAGTTGGCATTCTAGCGGGAGCAACTTTCATGAATCGGTAACCGGCCGGCTCAATAAAATATTACCAAATTGACAATCTGACTTATTTACGAACCAGAACTAATAGTTTAACTGCTAGTTTTCACATAAAGTTTGATAAACGAGGACTGGAGAAGCTTACAAGTACAACTGTTTTATAGTCAGCTCATGATGTTGTTACTCGAAGCCATAGTACGTCATTAGCAACCTATTAACGTCTCACTGCTTGGCACAGGTCTCCTCTCTCATAGAAGAGAAAGATTTTATTTATTTATTAAGAGCACTAAAAACATACTTATTACACGTTTTTAAATATAGCACACACATAATAACATGCACTGTATGCATGTCAATTCAAAGTGCACATATCATTGACAAGGCGTCATGTAAACGTAATTAGATAAAAAAAAAAAAATAATAATTTTAAATAAATTTCATACCAACTGCTACAACGCAGGTCCTGGTTTCCAAACCCCGGGCTGCTACAAAGGTTCTCTATGACATTAAACTCGGTTACCTATCGTAACCTTAAACTAACATTTTAGTTGCCCGACCCGGGTATCCAAGACCTCGTGGTCCGTTGTATTACTTGTAACTGCACCAACAGAGACGCGGCGCAATGTTTGAAAGTCATACATTGTTGAACAGTTAAAAGAAAGAAAAGTAGCAGTATTTTCTATCTACATTTTATATTTTACATCAAAACTTACTGTATTTATGTATATAATTCATAAAAATATTCATCAGGCATCTTAGTACCCATAACACAAGCTACGCTTACTTTAGGGCTAGATGGCGATTGTATATCTATGTATGTATATATATGTGTGTTGTAGTAGTATATTCATTTATTTATTTTAAACAATTAAAAATGGTGATGATATACAAAACGTATTACGTATCGTTTGTAGAACCCCCATCTCATGAGATCACATTTACGTATTCAGTTTCACAATAGGTTATCAATTAACATTTATTTTAATATCATTCTTAATTATTGTTTTAAATAACAAAAGTCTAATGTTTATATAATGTATTAATCGTTTAAATGATAAAACTACGTTTTATAACAATAAAACGTTTGTCTACAGCAGTTTATTGGACAGTCTGCTTCTAGTTGTAATGGAAGACATACTTGTTTTGTATATTTATGTGTGCTTTACAAAAATAAAGAGATCTTGGAATCGGACATTATCAAGAGTTCGGCAGTTGAGTGATAATGTACATACAATCAAACGATAACCATGAACATCGTTTTGAATTTAATTGAAGGTAAGCCAACTTTGTTACTGTAGATTATTTTACCAACTTCTGTATGCAAAAAAAGTTGTTATCAAATTCAGATCCACTGTTTTGAAGGATCGGTAAAGAAAAGGTGGACTTCAAACAAAGTCAGGTGGCCAAAATTAAATACCCAGATCCGGTTTTGGGCAGTTCTCAAATAGCACCCAATTTACACACGTTTAGGCACTTTGACCCTCGTAGATAATAAATTTTATTTATATTTTAGAAAAACAGTTTTAAAACGCAACTTACGCACTTACTTGCTTTATGTACCAGTGTTTTCGCATAAAAGGATACGCAATGGAGTCCCTGTAGTACGTAGGTATTACTATGTTACGATACTGAGTAATGTTTAAAGTTAACAAAAGAGTTATTTATTATTAACCTGGTGTAGTATAAGTACTATTGTTAATAGAACTGATTGCGTATGCTATGGTACTTGCCATTGAGTATCCTATATTTTTGGCAATCTTATTAAAACCCGAGTCAAATTTAAATGGGATAAATAAATAATTACATAAATAAATACACAGCACGTGTAACAGAATTACGAAATAATATAGAAGGAAGCAGATTATTTATTCCATAAGAAATCACCCTGTAAAAATATGAAATCAAAAGTAGCATATTTTTTTCCCAAACAAACGAATTCCAAACATTCTAAGTGTTTACTTATGACAACCCTATTGAAGATAAAAGACCGACATGCGCGAAGTACCTACGATACGCGACGCGTACCAAATAAAGTTACGGGAGTCACATGATTTTAACTTTTTCAATCCTATTTCTTTCAGTAAAAAATATGGCAGTTGTTTCTTAAAAAACTATTAGGTTTTCGGTTTCACAGATAAGTCACAGAGACAGTACATTATGTACCTCTAAAGCCTGTGAAGTATTATTTCGGTTTTCATTTACAAGTCGTATCATACGACAATACACATATCGCCATCGTGCTTCAAAGTAAGCGTAGCTTACAGTGTTATGATTACTTACTGAGATAACTGATGAATATCTATGAATAATATACATAAATACCTACTTGTATTAACTATTCATGTTCATCACATAAACATTTTCCAGGTTGTGGTGAGCGAACCACAGCCTTGGACTCCGAAAGAAGGGTCACTGCCCACTGCGCCATGCCGATTAGATAAAAAAAACAAAAAATTGTGCTAATTTAAAGCCGCCAAAAAATCAAACTTTTCACCGTTTGGAAGTTATTTTAAAATGCTTTATAAGAAAATCCCTCTAGTTATTTTCAGTTTTATTTCTTTTTGTTTCCGATTTGGTACGTTGTTGTGTAAATGAACTCCAGATAGGTGGGAAGGCCGATTGCAATTTATATGGACCAACAGACAATCAGCTATTTGCATACTTATTTGGAATTATCGGTGATTTGCACACAATGTTTAGAAACAAGCGGCGATGTTTTGCTCGCTGCCTCGCGCCTGGGAACAACAGCATTGCTTGCATCGATAGATCTATAAAAGGTACATAGATTTATATTGACAAAGCTCTCGGTCCCGATGATAAATTACTCATTGAGCTATTATACCTAAAGGTGGTTATTAATTGAGAATGCAGTGGTTAACGCATACTTATCCATGCTTATATTATAATGCGAAAGTGTGTTTGTTTGTTTATCCTTTACGACCTAACTAAGCAAACAATATACAATATATTATAGGTTATTATGTATATTATTCATAAAATTATTCATCAGACATCTTAGAAACGAGAACACAAGCCACGCATACTTTGGGGCTAGATGGCGATGTGTGTATTGTCGTAATATATTTATTATAATTATTTGATTTATTGCTTAACTCATTGCCATAAAGTCTGTAGAAAGGACGGCGAGTAACACAGGCTGCTTTTTATCACAGGAAAACAGATTGTTCCCACTGTATTTGTAAAAAACCTTAATAAAAGGGGCCAAGAAAGCGGGTACAGCTAGTTTATAAAAATAAAAAAAAGTTTATAAAAAACCTTCATTTTAATAGCTATTGCAGATTTAGCTTCTTTGAGATACCATATCAAGTGGTGAATTATGTTATTTATAAGTTCCCGGAAAGAGCATATTATATTATAACAACATAGAAGTATCCCGCATACCGGCCTTGCCACGCCATGCTGCCAGGTAACCTTAGGAGTCGGGCAACATGAGCTAGAACGAACCGGTGGTGTAAAATTATTATAAACCTACATTAAACTAGCGAAATTCGAATACATACATAAATAATAAACTTATATAATATAGTCAATAAATCAATAAATACTTAAGAATAGAAACTTAATAAAAACAAACTATATAGATGCTAAGTCACCTTCAATGAGCTAGAAATTAATACCAGCAATCAAAACAATACAATTATAGTATTTGTTACTAGATTATTACTACAAGATTTAAAAAAATATATATGTAGTACTGCAAGTAGGTAACATGTTTGATGTCTATTCAAATAATATAGAATTTACACGATAGTACCATATTAAATTAATGGAAGTTAACATACAAAACCAGATTCCGTTGGGTCATTGGCCATCGATTGAATATTATTAATTGGTCTCTGTACAAGGTTAAGCAGGAAAATACTTATGCTGAAAGATTGACAGATAAAAGGTCTCATTTGAAACGTAAGTGCTCAAATACGTTCCTCTTTACACTTTCCAGTTCCAAGAGCTCTTTACGTTACATGACCTTAGAAGGTACAAAGATACTGTTGTACGTATTCTGTTACAAGAGATATGAAGACACTGTAGATATAGAACCTATATTCTCTATTGCAACATATTTCCATCTCTCTACACTCAACAAAGTAGAATACACTTTTTATTTTTTAATGTCTCAAATTGTGATGAAGTTCTACGATTATAATATGACAGAACACCAGGGCCCTGATTTATGGTATTTAACTATGTATTGTGACATTTAGATAATTTATCTTCATCAATTTTGATAGATGAGCTTTAATTAATGAAAAGATTAATGATATGAATAGATCTCCTGATTAAGCCCGATATGTGTACAAAAACAGAATTGCTATGTTATCGAATTGATCAGCCAATGTTTTGCTAAAATCATACAAATTGGATATTTTTGGCTCTTCTCAGTACCTACACAAATCTCTTAACTAAATCGACCTGTCAAAAAATATTGCTGTCCTTTACACAAAGAAGATAGGGTTTTGCATGAACCAAGGTTGACTGGTAGAGAATCTTTAGCATTAACTGCACCTTTTGTATTAAGTTTGAAAAAAGTTATGTAGAACCAAACCAGCACCGTTATCTGCCCACCCTAACTACTAACTAGTATTTTTTAATAACGTCGCGATCTTAATTGATTGGGCATGGACCTAAATTACTCTCAAGTGGCTTTGCAGATTAGTAGAAATTAAATGGTGAAATTATTCTACACGCTCAAACGAGAGCCTACTTCATTTACTGGCCAAGTAAGATCGTACGATCTTTGTTACCCTATTGCTCTAATTATTAGAAATTTAAAATATAAGTAGCAATTTCAATATATTATGGTATTAATAGCATATGGTACGTGCATGCATGCATCGTGCACAATGGAACACGAGCATTATTGTAAAGTACAGACAAATTCTTAGGAGCTGACCGTCCGGGTCTTTTTACCGTCCATACAGAATTACAGACCAATATTGACATTATCTTTGTCCTCCGGCTGACGGCTAATCTCTTTGTAGTGGACAATCTTTCCTTTTACAGGTGTATACCATAAGGTTTATGTACACACGCAGTGCTGGTATGATCGTACATACCATTTACCATTTGCGTTGTAATATTGTTTAGTAAGCCACCAAAAAGATAAATTTCGATATTGTTTTATACCCACGGATTATCGTTCACAATTTAAAGTAAATTGTGATAGATCAACATCTCCTGAGGATGCCCGGCAATCGGATTTAAATGTAGAGTGTTTTTGAGTATAAGTCTATTAGATTGACTGAAAAACAACTGACAAAACTTAACCTCCATGTTATAGATAAGTTACTGTTGTATATATTTGTTGAAATACTTTCTCATAAGTTTCCCACAAGTTTCTTTTCATAAAAGAATGGTGCAAATCTTGTTGTTCCGTGGACGAAATTTCCTGCGCAGTGGTGACTGCTGTAGTTTTATAAGTAAAAGACAGGGACAATTATATGGAATGCAGTCAAGTCAAGGGCTAACTTGTAGTCTAAGTAAAAGAAAGTATAAAAAAAAATTACAAGCAAAAAATAACGTCCGCTGCTTATCAATATTAATCAGATTCCAATTCATTGCACAGTCAACTCAATATTTTTTTATATTGGAATCTACACTTAAGGTACAATTTGTGTGGGAGACTGGGCACATCCCAAAAAAATATGGGATAAATAAATTGCGAAATCAAAATAAATTAATAATACCAAAATACCGAATTGCACAGACTTTAAAACCGCCTTACGCAATGAGCCAAATATATAATAAGCTTCAAATAAATGTAAAAAAGCTACAATTGCAAACCTTTTATAATCATATTATATCATTGCAGAGTACCTTAGCTGTTATGGATATCATAAAATATCTGTCACTACTTTTTAATTTTGCATGTGTGGACCTCAATTTTCTGTCAACTTTTTTTTACATTAAATTTAGAATTCTGAATAATAACTAATACAATGATATAATATGATAATATATAAATCTCAGAACATTATTTTATATAATTGATAACAATTAAGATTAGACATTACTAATATAATTAAATTTAAAATTTTGCATGTCATATTCTATGTTGGAACTTTATATCGTAAGCACCAAGAACTACCCTTATTTAACCTTTTTTTTTCCTCTTTCATTTCAAGTTTAAAATGTCAACTGCTTTATATTTGTCAACAATCACTGCGGTCAGTAATTTTATGTAAGAGCAAGTAGATAAAACATGGTTGACATTTTCGGCCTTGACTGTAAGCTTGGCTGGACCACTTTCGCAGTTTGTATGCCATCGCACACCCACAATGTCTCGCCGCATTCTGTGAGGCGCGTACATCACACAGATATTACTAGAAAGCGCTCCAGACGAATTATGTCTGTGGGACACCAAACAGGAACTTATGAAGCTGTTAACTATGCTTTAATAACGCATTAGAGGAACTTTCCAGTCTCCAAGACCTTCGCAACTTAATTCTCAGAAACGAAAGATGTACGTCTATTGGAAATAGGAAATTGAATGCGTGCGTAAAAACTATGAAAGAATTGAATTAGCTGTCTTTTATACTCAGTATCCCCAAAAGGAGGATAGCATTATTTTTAAAATGTCATTTAGTTTCAGAGATTTATGCAGCGAAAACATAATTAGAACCCGTATCCCTTCGTAAGCCCTTTATTAAAGCGTCGACTTCTTACGCGTTTTATTTGTTTTTCTAGCAGTCTTGCGAAAACCGTTACATTACCCAGGATAGAAAGTATCCTATGCCATTTCCAGGATGAAAGCAAGCTCCTTGCAAAGTTTCGCTAAAACTGGTTTACCTGTGACCGAACATGGATAAAAAATGCTATATTTTAAATCTCCTGGGTAAATTACACCGTTGTTTTCTTGGAATAAAAGTATCTTTTGTCGAACTCCATTATGCAAGCTTATATGAGCAAAATTTCATCAAAGATGGTGCAGACGCAAGTTCTTAATTAATCTGACAAACTAACCTAACCTAAACAGATATTCCTTTGCCGACCATTTTCTGTACGTATACCAGCTATTGAATAATCAACATTTTGAATGTTTTATGACTGACAAAGAGCAAAGTTTAAGGTTACTACCGACAGAGTGATCTAAGATTCTTTTGTGCCTTTGTGTCAGCCGGGAGCAATTAGCTACTTTTTTTGTAAACACGGCGAAACTTCCCAAACTAGTTGTTTGCTAATCAATCTAACGAATTTGCTCGGCCTGTGGGAATATTGTTGAAAACTTCATCGGTACGTTCCCACGACAGGTCAAACTTTAATAGAAAAGCTAACAGTTTCACCGTGACCGATCACTTTGGAACAATCGTTTTTGTTATACCTCTGTGTCTATTTAGTTCTGTATTTGAAAATTTTAATTTCAATTTTTTAAAGATATTGTACCGATACTGGTATAAAATCTCAAATTCCAATTATTTTTTTCATTTAGGCCACCACAGGCAGTAGTTAAGCGTACATGTGTTTCCACTGTTGTGTGTGCGAATGTAGATATCACCTCAAGGAAAAAGCGGATAACAAACGCACCCAGGTCTAAAAAGAGCCCACAACAAACTTAGCTGGGTTTTTTTTTGTATAGCGCATATGTTTTTTTTTCAAACAACTATAAAATACTTTGATATTTAGATTGTTATTTAGTTAGATATAGTAATGGCATATCAAATGCATATCGCTCTTATACTTAGCCTACTAATTTAAATAAAATAATCGTTCTTTATTTTTAGGTTGAGGTTGACTATGGTATCGGTTAGCATACAAATATGATTTAAATCTTTAAAAATTTACTTATATGGTAAATTAAAGGTAAATCAAAAATACAAACTAATAAATGCATTTATTAGGTAGATTTTTTGTATTTTTTTTAATTTTCTAGTCAGGAAATCTAACTGGAAATTTTACGTGTTCAAGTCCCCGAACACCGCTATTCTACAACGTATAAATAAAGTAGAAATGTATGTCTGCGATGACGAAATGATTGTTACTTATTTAGTTCATATTGATTAAGAACATAGTAACTATAATACCAACAGAGACAATTGTTTATGATGTGCCAAGCAAATCTTGGAAGAACATAACAATATGATTGTATCATGATGACAAAGAACGATACATGCGTTTATTAATTAGCTCGCGGCCTCATACAGCGCATTGTTGATCACGTATTAATTGACATATTTCCTGGTTGCAGGACCGCAGGCGAGCCGGCTACGTTATAATGTAAGCGGCGCAAGACAACGCGCGACTTCCCTCAAGGTAAGCATCTCTTCGTATTTAGACTACCTAGATTTACACCTGTCGACGGCAACTAGTATTAACTACTATAGTTTCCACAATGAACGTTAAACTTCATTTGCAATAACTCCGTGACAGCAAAATCAAGCTACAGTGATCTTTTTGTCACTCAATTACTTCAATTACTTTGCCATTGCACACAATTGCTATATTTTTGAAATTAGTGAAGTTTAGCATAGCCAGGAAATAAAAACTATATCCCTTGACACGGGATAGAGTTAACGTATCAAAGCACGACAACACAGTAGAAGTTTACTCTCGTTTATTATACTATTTGGATATTATTTCCACACTTGCGCCAATGCTTGGAGATTTTTTTAAACTGTGGGACAGGATAGCATTTTGTCCTTTTCCCGGGGAGAATAACGTAAGAGGCCCATGCTAGCCGTGTTAAGAATGCTACAGGCGCCCCAGCGTCGGGGTGAAACGCGAAGAATTGTTGTCTGTTTGTTTCTTATCTATGTTTGGCTCAACATCTTCACTGATAATTAATATATCCTATATCAAGATGCAAGCTAAAGCAAGTGCTAAATTTCATCAAAATCGGTTTAACGTTTAAGCCGAACATACATAACAAACAATAAACAAACAGACACCCTTTGCACTTATAATACTAGTATGGATTATTATGGAAGTAGTGATGTCGATACGTAAGTCCAGACTTCTGTTCAATGATCAAAGTCACTAGCTACAACATTAAAGGTTATCGTATAAATAATCCATATTCAGATTATATATAATCAAGCTACCTTACAGACAAACAACATAACAATTTAATAAAGTCTGCGTTTCCATATACGTAGGTACGTAAAACACATAATGCAATATTTGATACGTTAGGTCTAGCTACGAGCGACCTTTAAAAGTAAAAGTTTTCAAGGATATAGGGATTGTATATGAATAAGAGTCAATAACTTTATGCTAGTAGTGCTTTACTGCTTACTTTCTCATACATTGTATACATACTTTATACACTAAGCTTCATCATCATCGGCATCAACCCACTAGCGCCCAACTACACAATCAAATTGGTGGACTCAAAACGACTTTGAGAACATTATGGAGAACTCTCAGGATTGCAGGGTACCTCAGGATGTTTTCCTTCACCGTTGAAGCAATTATCGACTATTATTATTTATTTATCTACTCAAACTTGTATTTAAGCATTTATGCTCGTATGTTAAGATATGTATTAGTATATTTATTTTTTATATTTATCAATAGTATTTTTGTATTTGTGTAGTCTGGTTTATGTATTAGTATGTAGATATTCGTATGTATGTACTAAATAGTGTACCCCACCTATTCGTTTTCTTTTTAGTTTTCCTAATCCTAAGGTTGCCTGGCAGAGATCGCTACTTAGCGATAAGGCCGCCTTTTGTATCCTGCTTCATTCTTTTTGTTTTGTCTCGTTTTTTTGAGTGGTGTATAAATAAAGAGTATAAATAAATAAATAAGCAAGTGATGAGCTTAAACAATCTTCCTTGCCCCCTTAGGCCAGAAGGTGGGTACGGCCATGCGTCCTTGGTGTGGTTGCCTCTGTCATGTCTTCCTGAAAAGTTGTAAATAGGTAACAGCCTAAAGTTTTTTTTTTTTTTACCGTTTTATCACTCGTGGTTGAGTGCGTCGTCGTTTGGGAGATGCGATCCAGTGAAGTGCATAAACGACATATGGAACATGATCACTATCGGCGATATTTTAAGTAGTTTCGCATATGTGAAGCTGCCGCCTCTTAACGTTTTTAAAACGAGGGACAGACAAAAATTCGAAAGAATGCTTGAAATAATAAAAAAATGAATAACTCTTCAGATTTGTATTCTTCCAAAAATGGTTTTCAACCAGTTTATAGTTCTCTCAAATCTTAAAAGACTCATAATATCAAAGCCATTATCAAAGAGTAGGTATATAACTAAGAGTCCCAAAAGCTTTCAAAGAATGTGTTAACAAAAGTCCGATAAATAGACAATACGAACTTAGTAGAGCTAGAAGATCAAGTAGCAGTTTATAATAAGAGATCTCATGTTATTTTTAACTACTTAATTAATCAGAGATGTCACAGTTGATGTCATGTAGGGTTTAGGATTTCGGAACACTAGAGATAAAATGAATATGAAAAGACAAGGTGAATTAACGTTGATGCTTTATGATACCATCCAACTAAGCCTGACTCACATTTCAGCAAATGCCTGAGTATCGTATATTTAAGAAGACTGTAATGTAAAATCCTTTAAGTTTATAACGGAAGCGGCAACATATGTTTGTACGAACTAGCACAAAAAGTTTACAATAGAAGTGCCATTTAGGCAGTGACTATAAGTATAACCCTACAAAGACTGTGTAAGCGACGCGGAGTAACAGAGCTGTGTCGCTTACGTGTATATTGCCGATCAAACTCGAAAAATATTAAATATATAATTAAATATTATTGTATCACTGGTTAAACTATAACCTAAAAACTGACTGATTGACCTAACTGATTTAAAATATAACCTAAAAATTATAGATAAAATAGGCCTGCTTATGTAAAACGATAAAAAGTTGCCCTATATAACTAACCGTAAGACGTACGGTATAAATTAAACCGCTCCATTAAATTTATAAATTATAATTATTATATTCTTATCTCTCCGTAATAGTAGAAATTATTTCAGTCAGTTTTTTTCTTTGTGATTGTATCATGGATAAACAAAATATCACTAGTTAATAATATTTAAAAAGGAACATCTGCCAACCCTAGCTGTAAATAACCTTATTGGACTAACGACCGGTGATTTATTAGGCGAACACATTAATATTATCATTCCATTAAAAGACGGATTTAGTCCGGATCACAAATACACCGTCTCAGGGTCGACACCACACTGTCTACAAAATATATCTGAATGGAGGACTATATTAACAATTATTATATGAGCATAATAAGACGAGTTAGTAGTAAGTAGTAGAGCTCTTCATGAGAGCCCGGGTTACGGGTAGTAATAATAATAATAATAAATATTTATTAACCACAATAAATAAATTACAACATACTAAAACAAGAGGACAGTGAAAAAGAAAAAAAAATATTTATAAATTTAGGCGTATGTTGCTTCCTTGTGGTCAACGGGTCACCTACTCAGCTCTGTGCCGCAGCACCATGGCAGTAAATGCCAAGGAATACTATAACGCTGTAGGGACCAAAGGTCACGGGTTTTCGCGGACCGGCAGCGACATGGTCTGACGTAGTGTTTGTATACTCTATGGGTAAGTTATTGATAAATAACAAATATAATACAAACACTACGTCCTTATAACTTAACAATAATTACAAACATAAATTTAGGTCAACCAAATAATAAAAAAAAAGAAAAACAGAATTATTACGATGCAAAAAGAAACTACTGCAGTACTACTGTAGTACTGCTGAAATGCTTATTTCTGCCACCAAACAGCATTCCGGTCTGTATCGGTTGCCGGGGTAAATACAGGCGCATGAGGCTTAATGGTAAAGCGGTGATAATCCAGTGGGTAGACTTTTACTTCGGTCATGTTCGAATCCCAGCACGCACCTCTAACTTTTCTAAGTTATAAGAAATTAAAAATATCACTTGCTTCAACGGTGGAGGAAAACATCGTGAGGAAACCTGCTTGCCTGAGAGTTCTCCATAATGTTCTCAAAGGTATGTGGAGTCCGCACTGGGCCAGCGTGGTGGGCTATGGCCTTAACCCCTTCTCAATATGGGTTGGTGGGCCCGTGCCCTGTAGTGGGCCGGTAATGGTAGGATCATCATCATAATTTCAGCCTTACTCATCCACCCTCTTCCCGCCTCTCTCTTTATGTCGTCGGTCCATCGAGCTGGTGAGACGCCACACTACGCTTGCTTGTTCGTGGTCGCCACTCTATGGAACTATCCTGTTCCAACGGCCATCGCACCTACCACAAGCGTGGTCATTTCAACTTCCATTTCAACTTGCTGATAGTTTGAGCTATGTTACTTTTATTGTCCTGCGGATCTCTTCGTTTCTAATACTATCCTTTAGATATTATGACGCTTATTTCCAACACGTTAGGTTATTTTAATTTAATAATAATATTTATGGCCGCAATTTGTGTTACTTGCATGTCGAGTGTTGCTCTGTTTATAAACCTTGTTTTCCTACATACTATCAGTACAGAATACCTCGATAAAAGTTACTGAACGCTACCTAAGATTTATCTCTAAACTAGCTTCAGTTCAACCGCTATTTTTCAGCACGTCTCATGAAATTCCCATTTTCAATTCTAAAATAAAGCGTTAAATTTAATGTGGTTTAACGTCGCGACCTTTACATGTACTTGCAATCTCATTGAATAAAACAAAATGAAATATTTTATTCAGATATATAAGTACTAAGTAAGTACATATAAAAAACAGCAGTTTTACTTTTTTTTATAAAATAAAACGGCTTGTGTATTACAGTTAAAAAGGTTACTTGATTAAGCAAACTTGTTTTAGTAAAGACTTATCTACTTGAGTAAAAAGTTTGCATATACAAGAATTAATGAGAAGACCGCAGTTTGATTCATTAGATAGCGAGAAGGTAAACAATTCGCAGTTTTTCAACTTACATGTTCAACAAAAACGTTCATAAATAAATAATGAATCTACATAACATTCTACGATACTACTATGAGGTAAATTTAATAAAGTAGTGACTAGTCTGTTTAAAAAAACTACAGTGATAAGATACTTTTAGTTGTCATTTTTCTTTTACTTTCCTGCTATGTGCTTAATCATTGTACTTATTCAAAGTACTTTTTTACTTTCCGTTGAAGAGTTCCAACTTGCGTTTCAAAAATGTTTGCTGCAATTTAATTTAAACAAAAAAAAAGATCATCAGGTAAATTATAAATGAGAAACCAAAAATACTATATTGTGTCAAACGTCATAGATACATACTTAGGCTCAAAAGTAGTATGAAACTTACACGATTATGGTGACTACGTTTTCACTGAGACAGATACTCTAAATGCCCTTCAAAGCAAGTATCAGACAATCAGACCGCGAAAAATGTCTGTCAACTGATCAACGCAATTGTTTGTCGCGAATTGGAACAAAACCAGTGGCCCTTGTCGTTTGAGATATATTACATAATCTTAATGATTATCCTTTTGTATTATATAGCTATGGCACGAAAGTTTGTCTTTTTGTTTGTTACCTATGTTCCGTTCTACAAATGCACCGATATTGACTTTATTTGGCACATTACGAGTTAGTTGCACGGCACGCCGCACGAGGATGGAATTAGTATAATTTATTTCTCAAAACTCTCGCGTTACAAAAAAAATATACACAGACAACACATGTCGGTGTAACTACGGTTTAACAGAAAAACCGATCTTTCACATGGATAGCATTTAAAAAAGAACACATCGGAGATAAGCCCTTTAAAATCCTAATCATCATTCGCCTAAAAACTAACATCCCACTACTAAGTAGGTATATCTGTCAATTCTCATGTCCTATGCACTATAATATTACTTAGACCTATGATATGGTTAGGTAACGAACTGTCGCTCTAAAGAAAGATCTATTTTGCTTTTTGATTACGTTAATAATGTTTTATTCCACGTAATAGTAGCAATTATTGTCAGATGAAGCAACTACATATCGCTGGATGTTAGTGATCGAGGCTTTACGTGCTTGGCTTAAGTGGGTCACGTATAATCCTATAGATAAGCCTTATTGTTTCCCAATACCCAAAAGTATTTTAGCTTCCATTATTATAGTAGGTAACACCTATTATACAAATATTTGTGTCAAGTGCTTCATATGACTAACATAACTATGAAGAAAGCGGTAATTGCTCATTAAGATACCTAATTAGGAAAAAAATCAATAATGAATCACGGTTTCTAAGTCCAAGGAGAACCAGATCTATTTGGTAGGCTAGAACTTTAATAATAGTCCCGTATTTAAATTTAAGACAGTCTACATACATTAGACAAATAAACTTTTATCTTTAAGTATCCACGGAGGCTGTACTATGTAATGAAATGTAAAGTACTATGTAATATAAGACGGCCATAGCGTGAACCTAACCATGGTGGGTTCATCAATTTTGTTTTGCTAATATAGGCACCAAATTAGATTACTCTAAATATTAGTATTAATATATTTTAATTATAGGTATTGAACACAGCGCTTTATACCTTCTCTATTGAATTAATGTAATAGCATTCCATAAGAGCTCCAATTAATATTCACGGTTTCACGTATTAGGTATGACTTCGTTAGGTATTTAAACAAAAGCCTGAAGTTCGCGAAGTATATGTGGGTATTCGAGCATTTAACGTATCTACTTATTTTACAACCTCGACTTCGAAGAATAATAACTCATCTTATAATGAGTAACGATGCATTTTAGAATGGGAGCGTGAACCTAAATACTCTTTGGTTACAGAACTACTGAAGCCTTAATTAACCCTACAGTAATAAGGTTTGTTACACAGCAAACCGAATACAGATAGGGCGTTGGCGTTGTAGTGGTAGGTAACTAGCCGAGGCGTTCCACCGGACCAAACAGAAATTGCCGAAATCGATCCCAATGGTACCAGTAAAATAATGTAATCGTCTTACTGACAGGCAATACAATGCACACGCTTTTTAAAAGACAAATGTTACAAAATCCAAAGTTGATTTTGAATCAGTCTATTAATGATCTGCACTGCACTGCACCAAACCTTCGAATTATCAGAAAAGCAGCTATTATATGGTGATTTCACTAAACGTCCGTCTTATTAATCATAAATATCCTTTGGAGTTCCCGTAAAGCAAACAGCAGTTACCTAATATGCAAATTTGTCCGACATCGTACTTTAGTGACCGGCCAACACTTTCTCGCCGTCGCTTTTTGCTATCCACTCCATTATCATACAATGGACATTAATGGCTTTGATAGCCATGTCCATGTTATGAACTCGTCTAACTACAAATGAAATAGCTTTTATGATTTAAAATGCAATCATAATAAATAGCAAATATATGCTCATATATTAGTGCTCCATCTCAGCCATCTTTCATGACACCTTTTCAAATGATTATAGAGAGATTCATTTTTATTTCATTTAGATACCATGCTACCTGAATGCTGGATACAACTACAAAAACTTAAACGATTTTCAAAGACGCGAGATCTATTTAAAAAACATCTCTCTCCCAATCGACCCTTTACATCCATTTGTGTACACCTGTCAGTCCTTGCGAGGGTGTAGTGTAGTGTAGCGATGCAGGCCGAGCGTGACTATAGAAAGTTAGTAATGCGCGTTCCCCTACATGTTCAATGTTGTTGATTCACGCACTCGTATTAATTAAAGGAAGTAGACACATATCTAAATAGGTAGGAGTGTTAGAGTGCATTGAGGATGACGTGACGCCTTTATGGACAGTTGTTAGTGCGTGTCGGTCAACGGAGCCGAATACGTAGCGACTATTAACGGTATGCGTAACTTTGATGTTCGGTGCAGTTTTAAAAAGGTACAAGTAGACACTGAACGTTCTCAGAAGCACTCGAGTCGGTATTCTTACTGGAAAGTTATTTGTGTGCAACCCTGCGTTCACGCACCTCTGTTCCGCAACCGTTGTCGTCTCGCTCCCGCATGCATGTCAAGGTAGGGTTCAACAATCGAGGATTTGGTGCACGATAATTATACACCCAAACAGAATACCCATCAGCGTCTGCTTTATGTAAACAGTATGATTTCATTAGGTCACAAGCAATCTCGAGTATCATTCGATGCAATTTTAAATCGATCGAGATAAGTTACAAAATCTGGTGCCTACTTAGCGCATTAAAGTTATCGATGCCAGCTTTCTAATCCTCCCGAAGCCCGACTCTGGAACAGAGCGCGCTTAAAATCTGTAATCTCCAATCAAGCACCCATTGAAACACGGTCATATCCCGCGAGGCACTTCCGCGTGCGCGGCGTCGGCGCCTGGAGATCATTGCCAGATGCTGCCAATAGATCGCGACGGGGTCAACAGCCATTGCCCTTGTTTTGCGCACTAAATAATTAACTCGATTAAGTATACCAAATCATCTGTAAACTTGCATTTCTCACGACTCCGGGGGTCAAGGGAAACCACGTTGTTTATAATATTTTCAAATGTCGTAATAAGTTTCATATAGGTAATATTATGCAGTAACCTTGTGGCACACTCTTGTGGTCAATTCAAATTGACATCAACTTTTAGTACGTTAGTAGGTAATTCGTACCTACATATTCAGTACATTACATTTTAATAAAGGCAGTGTCAATGACAAAGTATGATTAAGTAGCTTGCCTATTTATTTGGATGACTAGTGAAATATTTCCAAATTCAATAGATGGCGCTTTTGATGCGCAAGTGCATTACGTAAAAAATGTGAACATGAGAGCACAGTAAATATATTATAAGCTAAAGCAGTATGGAAACTAGACCGGATGGTTTAAAGTAAATAAACCTACTCCAGCTCCATTGGAGTGTTTTTTCTCAGATTGGTAATTAGTTAAGTAGATCTTTTTTTTTAGGTTCTGAACCCAAAGGGACCGTATAACTAATGCACTACTGTTCGTCTGTCTGTCTGTCTGCCTGTCTGTCTGTCTGTTTGTCTGTCCGTCCGTCTGACAGCGGGTTGTATCTAACAAACTTAAACAGGTAGATTTGAAATCTTCTACCTTTTATATTTCCTCCAAGTGCCTGTGACGGAAAAGCAGACAGACATACACGATAGTCGGTACCCCCGACTAAAAACCTGCGATAATAGCTTTGGGGCCTCGGCGCATCGGTGCGTACATTTGTGTGAGTATGCTGTTTCGAACAATTGTTCGTAGATTCCCTAGTGCTTTTATATATTTACTGTGATGATAGCGAGATGATGGCGATAACTACATTATAGCTACGAGGGTTCCAAAGGCGCTCACAAAGAAAAAGCCCACGAAAAACTTATCGGGGTGCTACTCTTGTTATCATCATTTCACATTGTCATTTAAAATAATAACTAATCGTTTTGAAAAAATAACATAGCTAGAAAGCTTGTAGGGAAATTTTGAAGGTCCCATGAGAAAAATTATGTAGATTTCTTAAATACGACCTTAGCTTTAATTTGCAAATAACATAGAATCATGCAATTTTTATAATTCATAGAAACATGCAAGTAGGTAATTTTAAAATAGTTTTAGTTAGTGTGTTAGCTCTACGTATGCAAGTGTTGTGATTTAATTGTAACTGCCTCGTTGACATAGTGGTTAGCATATTTGATTGCAAATCACGAGGTCCTGATTTCGAATCCCTGGGCCGCTAAGGCCACGGTGAGCTAATTCAGCCGTTGCATTGATCGCGGTAATCGCCAGTACTATAGTAACAGTAAAAACCAAAAAAAGGCCACAAACTTGCGTTGAAGCAGTGTGCTAGGAGTACAAACCTTCTCATCAACGAGAGAAGGCGCCTTTGCCGAGCTGTGGGACATAAAAATGGTGATGCCGATGTTTTAAGTTCTTTAAAATTTTCGACATGGTATAAAACTAAAGAGTATCTAGGAATCTCTCAGTTCATCCTACAAAATATATTCAACCCACTCGAAAGTTTTTTCCAGAGGTACATGGGTATAAGTATGTCTCCACAGCACTTAAGATCCATCACGAAACCCTTAAAAGCTGTCAATTGATATTGCGACTCCCTTTTGTACGTACCTCAAAAGACAGAGTAAGTAGCTACTGGCGATCGAATAATTTTTGCCCCGTATCCATATTAGCCCATTTTAGTGTTATAGGCGTATAGAAAATGCCTATGCCTTTATATACTTGGGTCAGCGGGATTTGGCAAGAACCTAGGCACTGCAGTCTGCAAATAGTAGGTAACCAATAGAACAGAAAAAAACTGCTTTTTATGCCGAATTAGGTATCGGATTCACTATTTTTAAAAATCGTATTATGTCGTTTATAATTGAATAGTTTCAATTTTCATCGTTAAGGTTCATCGGTAAATAGTGAGCATATCTAAGTAGTTTACCTTTTACTACTTTATGTAACAAGGTGGAGGACCCAATGGAATCTTTGCAAACATTATTGATTACCTCTCTTGCTTTCACTTCATAAAGGGCTACGTAAAACATTTTTTTTTATTGTTTTTATTTTCTTTTTCTTTTCTTGCGTGTTTCTTGTATTGTTACTAAGTTTGTGCAGTATTCTAAATAAATAAATAAATAAATGTTTAGGTGATATTTGACTCACGAGAAGCTTTGTTGTAGGTATAGGTATATAATGTATGACACGCTGTCACTTAGCTCAAATGGATCTTTAAAAACTGGTTACTTTGACTTGTAGGCAACGCCCCATATACATTTTTAATGAAGTACCTGAGTTTCAGAAATATGTTTAAAGCGCGATTTTAGCGAAGAAAAATAAAAGCATCCAAAATGTCCTTCCAACAAAGAAGTACGCGTATCTCGTTTGTCATCGAGCCATTAAGCTAATGGATAAGGCCGAGCCTTGATCCAGTTCACTCGATGAGTTCTGGAACATTCTCACTACCTCTTGGTATCATAGACATGACAGGCAGACCTGGAGATATATATATAAAAGGAAGTTGTGTTAGTTACACCATTTATAACTCAAGAGCGGCTGGACCTATTTTTATGATATCTATTTAATTTTTCGCTTTCTCTTAGTCCGGAATAGGATAATAAGTATTGAAATATAACATTCATCAAAAAAAAAAAAGAGATCCGCGGTACGAAGTTTGCTGGGACAGCTAGTAGTTTTATAATTAAATATTTGCGTAAATAATATTCTCGCTAATAAAATGTATGATGTTGAAAGTCAGATTTCAATATAAATTATTTTAAGCAAGTCGACTTTAAAGGCACTTTTGTCGGAACAAGTGTGTCTGTTTATAGAGACTCTTATATTTAAGTAACCGTAATTTAAATATAAATAAGTCAACTACTCACAATGGTTGCATGGAATAAATCACTGTAAGTGTTCAGGTTGCCTTTTTTCACATTTTTTATTTGTTTTTATTTTGCAAAATTTTATTTTAGATTTAAATTGTTTTGCCACCAAAAAGCAAAAAGCTCAGCTCAACCTCCTACGAAAATATTTGATAGCAAGTTATCTTGATGTAATCTTGCATAGGAATGGTAAGGATACATCCTGCACGGCTAGCGTAGGCGTAGGCAGGAAACAAAAGTTAAGTATATCCCCTGAAAAGGGATAAAATTACCGTGTTCACTTGCCAAAACACGGCAACATGCGGATACCCCCGCCAATGCTCGGAGAGTTGATAAAGCTGTGGTCCCCCACAGTTTAAAAAAGAGATAGATAAAATTGTATGCTTGCCCCGGGGAGACAAATGTCCCCTGCCGGTGTTGGTCGTGCTGGAGACGGCGGCCATAATATGATACTGCGGGCTTTTTAAAAACCCAATATAACTACCCACGAAGTCTTTGGCAGCATATGGTACAAAAATAAATGTTCAATAGAAGTGTTTTGTCTTCCAGGTGTTTGCGATGTGGTACCTGTGGTTCGTGTTGCTGGTGTCCTGTGCACCGGCCGAGGGCGAGGTGGCCGACGCGCCGGTGCTGACCACCCGCGCGCCGCCGCGCACCCTCGACCGACAGCTGGGCGAGCTGGCCTGGCCCTCTTGGATACAGAACCCAGAGAACAACAACCAGAACGCGCCGCCCAGACGTATAACGACCAAGTCCCTTTTCATCACTCCACTAGTCTGCCCTAAGGGTCATCGTCTCGATGGAACTGCTTGTGTGCAGGTAAAATACATAGTTTTACCTATTACCTAACTTACGTAAAAATACGAGTGTGATTTTAGTCCATACGTCTGTATTGTATTTACATGACTTTATTTTCATTATTGTCTACATTGTAAGACACAGACAATAGGCATGGCTATGAGAAAAAGATAGAAATAAAATGTATTCTCGCACCTCTGTCTTGCCTCTACAGCAAATAATATACGAAACGTAACCCTCTCTGTTCTTATCTTCACTAACTAATATATCTCTCCCAACTTTCGTTCGCCTCGCCCGATCACACTTTTCGTAACGCTCTCGTCACGCATTTACCAGCTTACTCCCCAAGTACTAAGAAGATTTTCTTCAAAAATCTGGTAGAATATATCCATAAAACTTGTCTGAGACCCGTTATACATATAATCCTGCCGCATTTTCGGACGTCTGTGAGTTGGTTATGATAAGTCATGTTATATACCTAAGAACAATGAAACAGTTAAGATAACCTATCTCGTTGGTCTTAGCATGTTTAACTACGACTCACGAGATCCTGGGTTCGAATCCCGGTTTTGCTCTTAATGAGTTAAGAAATTAGTGGTATGAACCCCTTGCCTAGGAGAGCACGTTAATTAAGCAAGTTAAGTTATAAAATAAGCGGCACCAATACCTATAATCTACCCGATTCGAAAGAAGACGGTTATTCACGATTCATAAGACACCAATCCAAAAATTTTAATCGTTTATTACACTATCTATTAAAGGCCTTATTTATTGATGTAGCATACCATGAAAGGTGCCGACAGTTGCAGTGAGACAAAACACTGCATTCCGACATTATGCCACGTATATTGATAAGATTCTCAGGTGGTATAAGTTTTCTTCAGCTCAGTTAAATAAAAAAATATGTTTTCAGGTACTAACAGTAAACAAGGATGACCACGAGCGTATCTTGCTGCAAGAGCTTAATGCTCTGTTTACTTCCGCTCCGAACAATGGCGATGTGATATATGACTATGGAGATGAAGATCCTGGGCCTTTGCAACTGTCCATACCTATAGGGATAGACCCGTTGCAAGAATCATCTCCACAGGTGTGTAATAAACTACCTTAAAAAATTTTGCTTGATTATTTCGAATTATGGCAAAATAAAAATTAAACCATGGAATAGAAACGGATCAACACCCATATTATTCCGCTAATCAAAATCTTCTAAGGTTTTGCTAAATATTCACGATCGTTTTTCTCTTACAGGCTCAAGACTTGCAGCCGAACTACGTTAAGGTTGACAAAAAAGGCGATAATACTGACGCTAACGTAGAAGCTGAACTGGAATTACTGAAGTTACAACAAGCACATTATGCTAAACTTAACAACACCCAATACGGAAGCAATATTTTGTCTCACAACGTATTGCACAACTTATTGACTTATTCAGATAAACCGAAACGGGACAGCCCGCTGACTAACTCTACTGAGATTGACTCAAACAGCACTGACGAGGGACAAAAGGAAGTTGTTTATGGACACGTAAATGTTGACCCTGTTTTGTACGACACCGACGATAGAAATAACCACGGCGAAGAAGAGGAATACGTTACTGAAAAAACAAATGAAAAACAAACACAAGAACAAAACGACACACCCGCCATAAACAATACTAATATAGATAATCAGAATATAACATCGGATTCTACAGCGCCAAACGCAAACAAAGACGCTGAAGCAGCGAAACTTAATCCAGAAAATGATTATTCTGACATTGGAGAGGCTATTAAACTGATAAGCAGGTATGCTGAAGTATCCACGGATGATAACTTTAATAAAGAAGATAAGACTATTCCGTCAAGGGAGGATAGTGTATTAGGTACACGCACTAAACTACAACATCGCCGCAATAAAACCAAGCTCTCCAACAGATTGAGGAATCCCGAAATTCCCACTCCAGATATCACTATTAATGATGATGATATTACTAATGAGAAGATCCAACCGCAAAATGTTGTTTACTTTAGATATCCCTGGCCTAGTGAAAGTTCTGGGTCGCAGCCATCTAATTTTCCGTTCCGACATTTGCAAGATTACTGGCCTGGACGAAGTCAGATTGGAGGAGTTTACAATAGTATGCATGGGAACCCGCGTCGCCATCATCATTCGTACCCTCACTATTTCCGCCCTCGTGGCTACCAATATGTGGGTTATTCGGACACACAACCTGGCTTGCAAGAGCCCTACTCCGGGCTTCGACGATATCCGCATAAAATTGTTGGCCGTAATACTAGTCCCATAAGATCTCACGCTAACAATCAAGATTTGTATAGCCTTCTCGGTTTAAGGCACTGGTTCAGTAGTGAGGGAGCGGCAAAAAGATAGTTTGCTACAACCGCGAGTAGACAATTCGATGTTACCCGACGACATATAATGGAAGCTATGGGAAGTCTTACCTACTGCACGCATTTTTATCCTTATCTCGTAAAAAATTGCTAACTTATTAAGTAAATATAAGCATGTAAACATTTCTGCCATAGCTTTCACTATATTCAGCCTATTTATTTTAAAGCCAAATACTACAGTCATAGTTGTGTAATATTTTTGTTAGCTATTTTAAGTTCTTGTAAATATTCCTACACTATATACTTACCTACCTAAGCGTTTTTTTACTACTGAAAATTTAACGTTTCTCCATTAGTATTATCGTTGTTTTTGTATTATGTAAATTGTTGTATTACTAATTTATGTTTATTTGATGTATATTTTTTGTTTTTGTGACTTGTGAGTTAGTCGTATGTAATGCAAATCGTGGTTTCTTAAAAAACGGTACAAATATAAATTGGCACTGGCTTGCCCTTATCGATGTGAATCTTTGCTACGATTAAGTACTTATGTGTAGATAAATAATTCAACTGACCTATGTTGTATTGAATTATAATAGCTGTAAAGAGTTTTGTTTATTTGTCGAGAAATTTAATTTAATTTAACCCACCAGCAAGCGAGGTTTTAAAGCATACATGACAAGAATTGAGAGAAAGTCGCCCGCCCCTTCGCTCTATTAAAACAAAATAAGCTTTTAAAAATTTTCGTAGATTATTGCCATTGAAAAATAGGTGTTATATCAACCCATCCAACGCACATGCTCGTAACTCCCTAATCAGCTCATGAATTTAAAAATATGAAAGTTTTTGTCATTATATAAATTTTACTAATTTAAAAAAAATAAAATCTAAATTGATAACAAAATAATATTTTTAGGAAAATAGTTTGGTATAAGTAAGGATCAAAAATACGACGTTTTGCGTTGGGTAGGCCGACTTATAAGATCCCATAGACTCAGGTAAAATATAGACGGTCACTTTTTCTTATCCAAGAATTGTATCTATCACCAGCAGCAACGAACTATAAAAAAGCAATTGGGTTCGTTCGTCGTTCTTTTAATAAAAAAATATCTTAGTTACATTTCTCACAAAGTGTATTTTATTATTGAAATATTTTTACACTAACTACCGAACTATTACTCATATATTGATCCCACCAAAGTTTAGTTTAAGTGTTTAGATATAATACGGCGTTATTAATGGATGCTAATATTTTCGTAGTCTTAGATATTAGATATTTTCATATTATGCGTATTTTTCTACTGAAAACTATGTACTAATTTGTTCTTCATTAATTGTATGAGGCATATTATAAAACATTTAGATACCTAATAAGGTTTAAAAAAAAACTATTTTATTAAAATTTTGATAACCTTGATTGTATGTATGGTGATAAAAATACTTGCCATATTTTATTGGGCATATTTCCCCTTTAAACCAGTGTTTATAGCATTCTTATATCGCAGCCGTTACGCCGTATATCGCAGAATATATTAAACCGCATAAATGATGCTTAGTAAAACGTGCTATTTTATTATAATAAAATTAAATGTCGTCTCTTTAGTCAATAATAGTTCAACTAAAATATTAACTATAAAATCATATACCTGTAACGAAAATACCTACGAACGTAGTAAAAGAAAAAAAACAGTAAAACCATTTTTTTTTAATACTTAATGAAATCTATTTTACTCGGATTAATAACGTACATAACTAACTGCCCCCTCCTACCATGGTTTATAGCAGTATTAATTTAAT
Organism: Pararge aegeria; assembly: GCF_905163445.1. Lineage (NCBI taxonomy): Eukaryota > Metazoa > Arthropoda > Insecta > Lepidoptera > Nymphalidae > Pararge > Pararge aegeria. The sequence continues at coordinate 6,555,950 of NC_053193.1, forward strand.
ATTGTTAACGTTTTGTTACAGAATTATAGCCCTTATTCAAAGGAGATAACATCCTTTGAATAAGGATTATATGTTATATAAACTATCTGTTCAAAATAATATTGCTTTCAGATATTCCTTAATAAATGAAAGAATTTATTAATTGAATTACCTATTCTAAACGATTGTTATAAATATATTTTTAGAAAACGAAATGTCCCATCATATACCTAAAATTAACAAAATTGAAAGAATATTGTGTCAAAATCGGAACCTGTACAAATAGTAGTTTTAAGAATGAAATAAATGATAATATACATACAATATATAATATCAAAATACTTAATTATTACATAGTTTATAAAATATCATTATCCAATGTGCTTAATATTCGGTTTGATGAAAAGCAAATGTAGAAAATTATCAATGCCAGTATTTTACTGTAAATATGAATGTGTTATAATAAAATTATTGAAATCAAATGATAAAATGTAATTTTATTTTTTAAAAAACCATCCTGATAATGCCATCGAAAACCAAATTTGAAAAGAAAAGTCTTGCAACTCAGTTTTTCTACCGGAAAGGTTGTGTATAAACCGTATCATACCAAATTAGTTACTTTATTAAGTCCCTACTTACTTCTGTCATAAGTTTTTGCATATTATTAGCAAACCTAACAAAAACTTATCGTGACCATATCAATATTTAAAAAATATTATAAAATAGATTGACTTGGCCATCGCATGAAAACACAATGTATCGCACAAGTAATAAATATTATTTTATTAAATAAGAGTGTTTAATGCGATTGCAAAGTATTGTCAAACTATTTTATTTAAAACATGCATATGCCAAGCATATTTTAAATAAAATGGCTTGGTTACTGAAAATTCTAGGGGATCGAAAATAGCCTGATCTGCTTGGAGAAAATAAATAAATATACTAAGTACGACAATTTAAACATCGCTAGAGTAAGTTACTAGGATAACTGATGAATGATTTTTATGATTAATATAGGTACATAAATACTTATAATGGAGATACAGATAAACACCCAGACACTGAAAAACATTCGTGTTCATCACACAAACATTTTCCTGTTGTGGGAATCGAACCCTCAGCCTTTGATTCAGAAAGCAGGGTCACTGCCCACTGCGCCAATAGGCCGTCGTAAAGGTGGTACGGCCGCTTTTTTGCTAGACTTGGTGGGGTCAATGCCGTGCTCCTCGAATGAAGCCAAGTAGTAATAAAGACTAAAGAGTAACAAAGGATTAGGATACCTATCTAGTACGACCCTTCCCACTATGTTATGAATACGAAACGAATTACGAAAGGGCGTTTTAATGTTCGCCGGAATGAGGATAATATATTCACCTGCAAGCGAACACATTTTTACCCATAATTAGCTATATTATTCTTACGTATATAAAAAAAAAAATCTTTCTCTGAAAAATAGAATGGAAACCTCGTGCTTTACTTCTGCACCATTGGCAATTTTTTTTCTCACACAGGTCTTTTTCATTTTTGGGTACAGGTAATAATCACTTTGATCCAGGTCTGGACTATATAGTGTGGGTGATTTGAAATATCGAAGTCAACCTTAACTGCTTGCTAGGGTGAGAAAACGAGTCCTTTTCAAACTAGTTGCCGAGACCTTGACGTAGTGGACTCATTTCAAGTACTTTTTACTCGTTCGATCCGCCCCTCTCACCTCTTCAGTAGAAACACTGCAATGCAATTTGACATTGCAAGTCTATCGGATTCCGTAATGACTCCGCTCCGCTGCCTAGAACGAGTTCATTTCAATTCTGTCGGCTCGCTCAGTCCTTTCCGCTCGACTATTTATTGGTGGAAACACAAGTATGCAGTTTACTCTTGCGAGTTGAACGGAGCCCTTAATGGGTCCGCTTCCCTGGATATGGGCGGTGGAAAACCGACTTAGGCTGCCCGTCCACCGGAGCGGAGCGAGGCAGCGGAGCCGAGAAACGGTCTAATGCGGAGCGCAGTTGCGAACTGCGCTCCGATTATCATACAAAAACTTTTTTTTCTCTCTGATTCGGATTATGGAAACTCCTATATCTAAGTTATCTATCGAAGGAATTCCTTGCTCGTCCTAAAAGACAATGTCAGGCCCAAACAAGTCAAGTCAAGGGCGCAGGGGCTGCGATCAAGTATTAACAGAAAACAGTAGTTATAAGTGGTTTCCATCTTCTGGTTTGGTACATTAGTAGCTGTTCGTGACAGGGGTTTCGTCACCTAAACAACAAAATTTTATCAAAAACCGGTTACTCATTTTGGGTATGAATAGGTGATACCAGAATTTACGTGAATTTTCCTGGATATAAAAATTTCCTTCGTAAATTCCCGGTCCATAAGCTGTGTCCATGCAAAAACCACGTCCATCCGTTGCTCTGTACCTGTGTGATTTTAATACAAACCAACTAGCTAACTTTCGCACTATATAGTATTAGACATACTCCTTAACCAAAAAATCCGTCTCCAATGTGACATAAGGGCAAAAGATAAGTCTTAAGGAATCATTATAATCAAAGTTTGACTATGATTAAAAAAAAACCAGGGTTACATTCCAGATTTTATTGAAAAAAAATATTAAATTTTTCTTAGTAACACTGTTTAAATTGATATTTCCTACAAGTATCGAGGCAAAATAATAATAATAATAATATATTAACTTGTTCAAATAAATCACATACCCTGTTCTTGCACATACTTACTTCATACAACATACAAAATGGGTAACTTAAAGACAAAGGAACACTTGAGACATCAAAAACATGTAAAAAAAACAATATAAATCTACTTACAAACAAGACATTTGTACATAATATCACAATAATAAAAATACTTATTAGTATTATTGACGATCAATGTAAGGTACTTTATGAGCCAATGCATTAAAAAAAAATTACTGTACATGTTTATTTAGAAAGAAGATATTGAGTATGCATGCACTATTCAATAACAGGTTTATTAGATTTAAATATCAAGAAGTATATGCAAGGACAGTCCTTATTAAATTTTTTATCTTTTATTTATCATAGTAGGGAGTTCATATCTTTGAGTTCTTTCAAAGAAACTCACAAATAAAGTCAAGTTTGGAGATTATCAAATGAAATTATGACTTAAAGAACATGTAAGTACTATCAGAAACAAACCAATAATCAATGTTGCCACTGCCACTTCATCTAAATTCATAAATTTGAATGCTGTTTTCTGGGACGTGACTTAAGGTCAGTGATTGAAACCTGAAAATTAAAAAAAAAACATGGATAATAAAAGCAAAGATGTCTATATGATGTATAGTAAAAAAAGGGAATTGAATTGAGCCTCTTTTGAAGTCTTGTAAATAGAAGTCTGGTGTAACTAGACATAGATTCAGCCAGCAATTTTTTAATTATTCAAGCAAAAGACTCTGAAAAGTAAACACATCACACACCTCCTACTCCAATGCCACTTTTGCTCATAACAATAGTTAATGAAAACATTGTTCTACTCACCACTCAGAACTTCTGTGGTAATAAAAGCCTTCTATAGTAGCTGCAGATTTGTGGAAACATATATAGTAGAACCCAGCAAACGAAGCACCATTAATGTCTTTTATAGTATGATCCGGCACTAAGAAATGTTCTTTCCACCTCATAAATACATAATCAGCCTTTGCAAGAGAATCATAATCAAATGAGTCCGAGTTGAATGTCTTCAAATATGGTACAAACAAGTCAAACTTGCTCTGTAAAAGATAATAAGCAGAGTTTAGCTAGTTTACATTCCCCCATTCCCTAACTAATAGTATGATAATTGCAAAAAGAAAATTTTAAAGGAAGAAAAAAAAACAAATTTTTGAATCGAGTCCAGTGAATTAGTGACAGTGAGTCAATTGAGATTTTACCTTTAATATTAAGGTAAAAGTCCATTACTGTTCTTTTGGGAGTATAAGTGTGCCCATCATTAAGATAAATACAAAACAATGCTGATACAATAATGTGAAGCCTTTTGGCATTGATCTACTTAACATGCTTTTGAAATAATCATGCCTGTTACTCAAAAAGTATATTCTAAGAAGCTGGGAAGGAATACAGTGGTAGATAAATTCCTTATTAACAATTTGCTGATGCAATCTGCTGTGTCAATTTATTTTTCTCCATCATATTCAGCACTGATCACTTAAATATTTTAAAAAAGGGCTTCATAGTAAATAAAATGTACAAAATGTAACTTGCTTTAGAAATAAATTTATGTACCCAATGTTTCCTATCTACATCTTCGTCTGCGTCCCATTTTCTCGTTAAAAACGGGTATTTGGCTGATATAATTTCTCCATCGAAAAACGTTGTTAATGTCGGGAATTCTTCTGTTAAACCTTTAATTTTTAAATAACCACAAAGGTATGAATTTTCTTCGTCGACATGCTGTAAACAAAGGCAAGTTATAGTCACTAAATACCAGAAGTAGGTTAATATGCGCACACAATCTAAATGACAGATCACGTACTGATTCTATATAAAAATATTTGTTTTGATGCCTACTAGAGACAAAAGAAAAAGAACCTACCAAATATTCTCAAAAGTTCCCAAAATAGCACTCCACAAATGTATATTCATTATTTGCGTACTTTGTTTTTACTAACCTGCAACACAACTTCGACTTCATACGAATTTCCTTTAGATTTCTGATGCCCTTGAAATTTGGAGCCGTTGTAAAGAAGAGATTTTGTTACGCCAGGTTGTTTTGAATTTGCTGGCGGCGGAGGAGTAATATCAACCTTAACTGGCATTATTTTCCATTAAAAAAATGACCCAGCTTGTGTATAGTAAGATGTTATTGACAGTCAGTAGGCACTGGGCACCTATCCAAATAAACCCAGACCTCTTGACAGTTAGAATTTTTTCTTCCAGCAAATTCTATGGTGTAAAAATACTTAAAACCTACATTTCTGAATAATTTACTGCGCCGAATAAAATAATTAACAGATTATTAGCCAAATAGTTCTTTAGAACAGTCAATAAATCGGAAAAATTAAGGAAATTATACAGATGCTCTGACTTTTCTCTTAGACCATAGATAGTATCATACACAGATATTTGATATCATATTAATGTGTGCCATAGACTGAAGTACAGATTGGATTGTAGTAGACCGCAGCTCACCACATACTCTTTTTCTGGTCTACCATAGACTCAAGTACCGACCCGACTCGACCCTTGATGTTATGGTCAATAATGTCGATATAACTATGAATACTATAACATTGAATATGACTCCTATGACGGCAAAAGTATCGAAAGAATCTAATGTTATGATAGTCTTTATATAGTGTTTTACATATATACGCAGTTGATACGGTAGTAAATAGCTCTACTGCCCACCTTTTCCAAAACAAAAGTCAGTATAAAACTAAGACAAAGCCAACGCAAGGTATCATGATAAAAGGTCCAGAAAAACTTACATAGGCAGGTTTCGTCAGCTCAAGTTTCAACCAATAAGGATACAAATATAACGCTGCCGTATGCTATGGTTTCATTATTAGAGCAATATGTATTAGTCTATGGTACTTTATCATTATCTATGGAAGTGTTTCATCCACTTCATCACACAGAAAAAAACACTTGATCGTCTCTTGGTTTCGTTGACCGAACAACTTGTTTATAAATTGTTTTCTAATTTAATTTAAAGAAATAAGTTTATTTCTATGTTTATACAACATGGTTTCTTATAAAATTGCAAAAAGTATTTATACTATAGTTAGCTACCTAGGCGCCTACGAGTTGTGATTATAAAGCAATAGTAGTGATATTTTCTCACATAATTATGGTTAACTGACGTTATAGTTAAGACTGTGCATCCTCAATTATGGCAGACCCAGGTTATTACCACAGTGATTATATTCGATTCGGTGTCAAGTATGGAGTTAAGACGGAGTGTATTCCAGAAATAGCTTTGCCGTCTAAGTTGGAAGAACTCAAGGATGTCATACGTAGGGAGATACGTAAAGAACTCAAAATAAAGGAAGGCGCGGAGAAGTTACGCGAAGTCGCCACCGATCGAAAATCTCTATCTCATGTAGCGTATATTGTCAAAAATGCTAATATAAAGCTTAACGAGCTGAAGTCTGACTTGCAAGAGTTGGAATCGCAACTTCTTTTGTCACGCGGTCAGTCGACACCGACGTCGCCGGAAGACTTGTCTTACGATGAAGAGATCATACTGGCCTCGGAAGCAGCGCAACAACAGCGTCAACTGGGAGAAGGTACGACTGATCGGAAGTTGGCTACGTTAGAAAAACAATTGAATATAGAGTTAAAGGTGAAACAAGGGGCCGAAAATATGATACAGAGCATTAGTAGTAGCAACCAACGTGATAAAAAGCTCCTCGCTGAGGCACATCAGATGCTCGCCGATTCAAAGGATAAGATTGAATATCTCAAGTTGCGTATTTCAAAGTTGAGTAAGCAACAAAAGGGTGATAATGCAAGTGCAAATGGAGATGGGAGAAGTACAGACATAGGTGGAGTTGAACCTCTGCTTGATGAGAGGATTGCAGAACTACGAAACCGCTTACGCATAGAGGCAGCTGTGGTTGAAGGATCTAAAAATGCCATAAGACTTTTACAGAGTGACAAGAAGGTAACTGATAAGAAAGCTCTTCAAGAAGCCCAGGCTAGCTTGCATGAATCCACTCAAAAGTTAGATTTGCTTCGTAGGTCCTTAGATATGCGCCGCCAAGAGCTACCTGCTGAAAGTGCTGCATTTATTGAATTAGGACATGAATTACGTAGCACTGGCTCTAGTCCTGGGTACATCAGTTTGTCAGGTGCAGGTGGACCAAGAAGCCAATTCATGTCCCCAGCTCCAATGATCAGTCCATGTGTGCAAGTGACAGGTACATTGGAGGTTAGATTGATGGGTTGTCAAGATCTATTGGAGGATGTGCCAGGACGTAGTCGTAGGGACCCACTAGCTAGTCCTTCAGACTTAAAATCCTTTGTCAAAGGAGTCACAATACGTAACTCAATTAAATATACCTACAGCATTAAAGAGGACACAAGCAATGAAATCATGGCAGTGATGAAGTTGGACAACCATACTGTGGCTCAAACCAGTTGGAGACCTTGCTCTCAGCAGGCCTGGGATCAAAGGTAATTTTAATACATCAATAGTATTAATTCTTTTGCTAGTTTATTAAATGGTTAGTAAATTAAGGGTTTTCTGTTGCATTACGGGATAGGCGGTACTCTTTTCATGATGCATCATAATATTTTCTTAACACCTTGTAAATAATGTGGAATAATGTTGGAACAGTTATTTTGTGTTTTGTTGAACTTCAACTGAGAGCAGATTTTAAACGTCAGAGAGTGACAAAATATTGCATAACTATTCCTTTGTTTATTAAACATCTATTTGTAAGGCCCTGTGTTGTTTATTCCAAAGCACGATAACGTGTAAGCAAATGTAAGGTGTTCCCTTACAAAAAAGGATAAATTACTATAAATATTGTGCTTACCATAATCAAACATCGACAAATGTTTTAAATGTGAAAAACCAAGAAAAAACAATCCTTAAACCATACATTTTATTGAATAGAATCAATATAAGGAACTATTTTTCTCTACTCTAGCAAATTTAAAATGCTTCACCAACAAAAATTTACAATGTGAAAATGTTTTAACAAAACTTAAACATATATTTGTGCAAATTATAACTTTTTTGCAATAGTTAATTGCATAAATCATCCAAGATGTGTGAACATAATTCTTTGGATCTATTCTTTGAATTATAATCTTTATGATTCTTTCATGTGTGATTACTCATATGTACTATCTTATCTATAGGCCTTGTTCACATATTTGTTATGTGAGTAAGATTACTCTACGATACTACCCTGTGTTAGTACTACAGTATGTCATAATTTAATATGCTTAAACTGCAATAATAAAGGCACAATAATTTAATAACTTTTCAATACATTTGCTAAAATGGTGGCTCTTATTCACTCCTGTCTATTATATAGCTCTTGAGCACAAAAGATCCTGGAGGGTCGAAGTGCATCCGCCAAAGCGGGACTCATTACAAGATAGATATAGCTCTTACTCACTATTTTCAAAACTACAGTATTACTTTTAACAATGTGTAGTAAATACTAATCATAATGTTATTGGATATATAAATCACAGTTCAAATAATTTGCGCTTTATGAAATACTAAGACCTCTCTATTTCAATATCATGTTTCTTTTTCATTAGAATTTATTAAGTTCATGTCCGTTTTTGCTTAGGTAAGAGTTAGTCTTGAGCCATTTTTTTTTAAACAGAGAAAATGCCTAAGGCACGCCGCTCCAGCACAGCTCCTGCTCGGGCAGGAGGCAAATTTCTCCCCGGGAAAAGGATGAAAAAATTATCTTCTCCCACAGCTTAATTAACTCTCAGACACTCTGGTGCACAAGTGGAAATAATATCCAAATAATATAATATGTGTAATAAATAAACGGGGTAAACTTCTCCTATTCCCTGTTCCAGTGCTTTAAAAGGTGGACATGTTAATTACATCTCTTTTGAGCAAAAAGAGTTGTTATGAGGGGCTTGCACCTACTTAAACCTATTTCTGTCCTCTGAACCTATAGGCAAGAGTATAGGATGCACTTACGTATTCACCACATGCCCTGGAACCCTATTTGATATCCATGTTTTAAGCATCATGAGAAATTCGCGCTTATCTATCAGATTTGCCCGCTCGCGATTGAGGAGTCAAACTCTATCGTCAAAGTAAAATGGACCATTACACTCTAAGTTTTAGAGTCGCAAATCCTATAATTTTATGATTTTATTTGACAATAATTCTGTCAAAAAACCTGGGCTAGAGACTTGTAGCGAAATTTGAGATTTAATGCGAAACAGAGTAAAAGATTATTTTACTCCGATGTTCAAGTATTTCCTTATACTATCATTGAAGAATTCCTGTGCTTTTACTTGCCCTGACCGATACACACACTCTCAAACAACTTTTTGATTGTGAGCGAGCAACACTTGTTAGTTAGTTAGTTAGTTAGTACAAGTGTTGCTCGCTCACAATCGAAAAGTCGCTCGGATATTATTTGTTTGGCTGTTGTACTCCACTCAAAAAATATATATCTGAAAGTTTAAAAAAAATATCTTGTCCTTTAAATAGTAATATTTCAATTATGAAAAAACACGGTTAAAGTACGAAGATTTCGCGATTAAAATGTGGTACATTTGGCATCCCAATTTCGGAAATAAGAAATTCAAAATGTTTTTATTCATGTAGGCCTATCACAGGCACTTATGAAAAAAGCTAAGTTTTCCAAGGAGGGAAAAATATTCAAAATATTTTTTAAAAAGACGAAAGTTAAATGGAGTCTAAAATTAGGAAATGTCAGACTCCATTTAACGCGTTTCGAATGCGCTGATAAAACTAGCTCAGATACACAATCACAGTGTAATCCTATGAAAAACAGTAAATTGTATATTTTTACGTTTTAATGCACTTGTGTGCAATTGTGCATTGTACATGCTCAAAACATCGGCGCGTTTTAAGAGCGACGTATTGTTTCTTTTTTACTTCTTTGTAATAGGTGTATATATCTAGAAATGTCATTAAATGAGAATGTCTGTTTAAACCAAACTCTTTAAATTGATCTGAAATTTCTGAGATAGGCTGTAATTTATTTTTGTGGTTCTATTTTTATACAATCTTAAACTTATTATCAGCTGATTTCAATAACAAAAAGATGTGAAAGGGAAGAAAGGGGTATTTATAAATATATAAATCCCTTCAGCCTTCGAGCTTAGCCGATTCAAGAGCCTTAGTCCTTGAAACTTGTAACCCTATTTAATATAAAACTCAGTTCTAAAGAGGTTCAGTTAACATAAAGCCCTTATTGTATGTTCGGTGTTCCTATGGATTCATTAATTGTTAATAACGACTGTAAGTATTAATAATAGTCTCTTGATACTGTCCTTACGTGTGCGCGCGGTTCTTTACACGCGCTACTTGCAGTACGAGTGGAACGAAAACCGCATCAAGAATTGAAAATGAAAATTTATTGTTCACAAATCACCATAGCGGATAAGGCGGAGAGACCTTGTGATAACAATAAATCAGATACGAAAAGAAACTTCACCGAAAAAAGGGTCCGGAATTCTTTTTTCGGTCATGCTGATGCTCAGATAGTTTAACTGACTTTGCAATTTCAATGGGGATTTGCGTGCCCCTTCAAATACCAAAATATTCTTAAGGAGAATAAACGTCTGACAGGCGCGGGTCGTACCTCAAATTATGCTTAAACTAAAGTCTGTCTTCTAGTTTCAAGAAAACATGTTCTGAACCCACAACGTGGGATAGGGGCAAAAAGAAGACTTAGTATTGCTTTGATTTGAGATTGCAAACGATAAATGATGAAATGCTAAGAGCGATAATGATGGGATAATTCTATAACTGTAAAAAAACAACCTAACCGTTTTCGCACACAGAACCGGAACTACGGCAATATTTACAAAAAAGAAAACATTAAATTATTTGAGAAATATTAAAGTCTTGGACATGGTTATTTATAGGCTTGTTCAAATGCCTTACCTACTCTTTGAAATTCTAAAAACTCCTTTTGAATCCGCTAGCCACGTACTCGGCAGTTCTAAATTTCGGGCTAAATGGCTTGAATTTTTGGAACACTTTTGCGGACTCCAAGTTGATTTCGTTCAATGATTGGATATTGAAGGATTGAGTTGGAGGCAATGATGTTGTTGCGATGTCGAGCGTGCCCTTGTGTGCTAAGGCACTACACGAGCAATAGATTCACTACGTTAACAGTTTAATGTAGATACATATTCTAAAAACGCAGCGATTAGAAATACATGTTCCATAAGTTTAAGATAACCTAGACTATGATAGTGCGACCAAATTTAATCGAAGCAACCTACTAAACGATTAAATATTCTATATACTTTCTATATGATACTTTAAACTAGTTATTACACCCGAAGCTCCATTAAACAACAAACTGTTATTTGGCATAGAAATAATTATTTCATTTACTTAGTAAATCAAACGACTAACCTGTTAGGGAATACGGCAGTTATTTTAAACCCATATACCTAATCGGTTTCCAGGCGACATTGTAACAGAACGCCAAAACGTTTAGCAGCACGTATTTGTTGGTAGGTTTAATTGCAGGTATTTTTAATGGATATGCAGTATATCTACCGCTTTAAAGCTACGAAAATTTTGAAGAACTCCTTGGTTAAAGCTGTGGATTTAAGTGGCAGGTTCCGGGTTGTATCCTCGGCAGGGGCTATTTGGGAATTTACAATTTCTGTATTTTCTCTGGTCTGGTCTAATGGGAGGCTTCCATCGTGGCTAGTTATAAATAAATAAATAATTTATATACTACGACAACGCACACATCGCCATCTAGCCCCAAATTAAGCGTAGCTTGTGTTATGGGTGCTGAGATGACTGATGAATATTATTTATTAATACTTATAATATACATATAAACACCCAGACACTGAAAAACATTCATGCTCATCACACAAACATTTTTCAGCTGTGGGAATCGAACCCACCGCCTTGGACTCAGAAAGCAGGTTCGCTGCAAACGGCGCCACAAAGTCAAAGTTACCACCCTACCGATAAATACATGCCGTTAAGCGATTTACCGTTCCAGCACGATATCGCGTAGTAACCTATTGGGAGTATGGGTTTAATGTAACTGCCATACCCCTAACATTTTAGCCCATTACCATCTTAGACTGCATCATCACTTACCATCAGATGATATTGCAGTCAAGGGCTAACTTATAGCGAGAAAAATAAGTATTTTTACGGCATAGATGTTCATAATAATTGGTTTTATGTTCCCGATTTTACCGAACCGTGTCTCTTATTTGTATATTTGATATATTTAAACGAGCAATACTGTTAAATAAATATTTAAATATATTTTCACGAAAATGGCTAATGGTATAGATGGAGTTTTGGATTCTTAAGTTTTTGCTTCGTAAGTTTGTTGTTTTTGTTGTGAGATGTCGTTAAAATACCATCCGAATATTTTATATTGCTTGGGCTTAAAACTGTTCTCTCGATTCGAATGAAAATTTATATTTAGTTAATATTACTTTTCAATAAGTATCATCTCGGAATAAACGCGATTATACACGCAGTCATAATGATTATTTAGAATGTTTTAATAAACTACAATAATATTTAGTTAAGATGTCGAGTTTACTTGTTTGTCTTATTGTTTCAGATTTACCATCAAGCTGGACAAGTCCAGAGAACTGGAAATTGGTATTCATTGGAAGGATTGGCGTGGGCTGTGTGCTGTAAAATTTTTGCGTTTGGAAGAATTTATTGATGACATCAGACACGGCATGGCATTGGAACTCGAACCTAAGGGGGTTTTATTTGCTGAAATCAAATTTTTAAATCCAATTATTTCCAGAAAACCTAAACTACAAAGGCAGCGTAAAATCTTCAAACAGCAAGGCAAGAATATACCGAGACATGATATGCGCATACCTGCTGTTGTGATTGGCAGACTTCTGAAAGGATCCTCACCTTCTATACAGAATATATCTCATATTCAATCACATCAGCATGCATTTGAACCTAGTATTGACAACAAAGATATTGAAAATCCTCATGCTACACTTGTCGGAATGGCTGCAGTGCGACCACTGGGTCTGCCGACTACTCCACAGACGCCTATTACTCCACCACCAAAACCAACGTTGCCTTTACAGCCACCTCCTAATGTATCTACCCTCAGAATGGAAAAGGAATTACAAGAAGCGTTTGCCTTCCTAGAAGATTCTTATACCAGAGACTCGTATATCTCAAAAGAACCACAAACTTCTTCATGCAACACACCTCTTGTTGAGTACCCCCCATCGCCATCACCAAAATTAGTTCTCGAATTTCCAAGCAATGAAGATCAAATAATAGAGGTAACAAGTAACATGCGTATTTCATCATCACGTTCTTCGTCAGTTATAGAAACACTGGGTAAGGACTTTGATTCTAGGAGGCAATCAGGGGACATGTCTATGACGAGCTTTAGACTTTTGAGTGTTTTAGGAAGAGGTCATTTTGGAAAAGTAATATTAGCTCAGTATAAACCTACTAATGAATATTTTGCGATAAAAGCTTTAAAGAAAGGTGATATAATTGCCAGAGACGAAGTTGATTCTTTACTGTCTGAAAAGCGTATTTTTGAGGTAGCCAACGCAATCAGACACCCATTTTTAGTTAATCTATTTGCATGTTTTCAAACTGACCAACATGTGTGTTTTGTGATGGAATATGCAGCTGGAGGTGATCTTATGATGCACATACACGCAGATGTGTTCACAGAACCCAGGGCAGTATTTTATGCAGCTTGTGTAGTATTAGGTTTACAGTATTTACATGAAAATAATATAATTTATAGAGATTTAAAACTAGATAACCTGCTCCTTGATACTGAAGGATATGTAAAAATTGCCGATTTTGGTCTATGCAAAGAAGGAATGGGTTGGGGAGACCGCACTGGTACGTTTTGTGGCACTCCAGAGTTCCTTGCTCCAGAAGTTTTAACTGAAACTTCATATACTAGAGCTGTTGACTGGTGGGGCCTTGGAGTTTTAATATTTGAAATGTTAGTGGGAGAGTCCCCATTCCCAGGTGAAGATGAAGGTGAAGTGTTTGACTCCATTGTGAATGATGAAGTTCGCTATCCTAGAACTTTATCCCTAGAAGCCATTGCCCTGATGCGTAGATTACTAAGAAAAAATCCAGAACGACGCTTAGGGTCCTCTGAAAGAGATGCAGAAGATGTGAAAAAACAAGCATTCTTTCGCAATGTTGACTGGGAGCAATTACTACTTCGTAAAGTCAAACCACCATTTGTGCCAACAATTAATAACCTTGAAGATGTCAGTAACTTTGACAGTGAATTTACTTCAGAAGCGGCAGTATTGACTCCACCTAAAGAGCCTCGTCCTCTCAGCAATGCAGACCATAAACTCTTTACAGACTTCACATACATGGCAGATTGGTGCTAGGAAAAAATAATTCAATACGTTTATTATATTAAAAGAAGGTAGAATAATTCTTAATCATAAAAACCCCATTGCCTTAAATGTGTGAGTGAAAAAATCTGTATTTTGATATATTAATCTTAACTATACAGAAGGGTATCTAATGTAGATATACCATGTTAACTTGTATTTAATGCAGTTGAATGCAATATTTTATAATAAATTGTGTAATTTAGTATCGTAAGTTTTAAATAGCCCTAATCTTTATTTTTTTAAAAACATTGTGTTACAGATATATATATTATGTAGTTATGAAATGATTAACGTAGAAATTAAATATTTTAAGTAAAAGCGTGTCAAATAAATCATTGTTTTCAGTCAATTCTTTACTTATCAGTGAAATAAAGATATCAATAAAATATTTTTTTAACTATTCATTTTATTATAAAAAGATTTCAAACAAACTTAGCCAAGTACAAAAATGTGAATTAGAAAACATTATTTTAACATTAACTGCCTCATTGATCTAATGGTTTGCATGTTTAACTATGGATCTAAGAGTTTGATTCAATGATCACGCTAAAGTAATCAGTACACCCCAAAGTTAGGCAGTTGGGTTTTTCAACCCTGTGTCTTAACCAGCACTATTTCTATTGGTCTTTGTTTTTACTAACAAGTGATATTAATTGTAAAATTAAATCTGCACTAGAGCAGTGTGGGTGCATTCATGCAAGTTCTAATAAAATTGCTAAATCCCTCTCTTCCATTGCAGAGAAGAATTATTCCCAGCAGTAGGACATTGGGGATAACTGGCTTAATCAATAAACTTTTATGTTTCTCATTAATTTATGCGCATATTAATCTATTACATATTTGTACTAAATTTCTAGTTTATGTCTGATAAATCTTTATTAGTTTCCTCAAGCACAAACCAGCATTTTCAATTAAAACCTGAGTATTGCTCAATATATTTCAGGCATTTACTTATTAATTTAATTTAGTATTTAGGTATTTGCCATTAAACTAACCTAATGAATTAGATAAGTGTCTTACATAAGGCACCTAATGGTGTCAAGTCTGTTGTGCACAAATTTCTTTAAGTAAAAAAAAAGATACGTCTTAAATAGTGCTATCCTCTTCCACTGGAATTATTGAACACACTTGAGTAAGATAAAAACCTTTTAGACCCATAAATTAAGCTAAGAGATTAGGGTACAACAGAATCAGCACCAATGTTAAAATCTTTCTATCACATTGCGATGATATCAATGATTTTTATTATAGAAATGTTACATCCATATACAGCTGTTTCTATAATTTTAGCTACTGCTTTCATGACATTTTTTCTTACACCAATTAGGTTTTAATTATTCCAGATTGGGTTATAAGGTAAGTTTTGGGTCTTTACTTTGGGATGTGTATGTAACATAACTATTAAACTTATATATAATAATATCATTGATGTTAATTAAGCTTTTTTGCTTATTATTAAGACTTCCACATCTTGACAGGCCAGATTTTTAAATTATTTAAAAATCTGGCATTTAAAATATTAATGTATCAAGTGGCAACACTTCTAACAGTTTCATATAATAATTTTTCTAGCGGCTACAATCACATTTAACATGAAATCATAGAACTAAAAATCTATTTCCACACTCTTATATTATTTACACAAAAGTCTTAAAATATTTTTACCAAATATGAGGTATATTCACATTCTTGAACCCTTTTGCTGCAATACTTTTGCCCGGTCAGTGGGCTCAATGTCATTGCTGTTAAGAGAACTGCCACATTCACGGCTGACCACACATAAAAATTCTGCGTGTTCCTCATTGCCATAGTTGTATTGTGACCCAATATTGATTAACTGCTCAAACTTCCACCCGTCAGACATGGTGGACACCATTTGTGTAAGTTCCTCTTCATGAAACTGTAACACTCTGTACACATGCTTTTTTGAGTCTTTGAGAGGCCTTCGCTCCCTCAAACAAATTCTTTCTTTCACTAATCTTATAAGTTCCGTTATATTATAAAATTCTGCTTCTTCTAGAACACCTTCTTCGGCTATGTCGTTATTTATAACGAGCTTACCGTGACGAAGATAATTGAGTACTGGTGAAAAGTATGTAGCATCTCTATCTATTAAATAAGCACCTGTTTCGTCCTGGAAAACAATTGTTGATGTTTATAAAAGGTTCACTTACGTCACTTCGCCATGATGCTAAAACAAGTAATCATTGAATAACTAATTCTTTACTCACCCTATCCGAAATTAAGTCACTGTCCTCTTGTATTAAACGACAAAGAAACGAATTTGGGTCCCTAGATAAAGTAGTCTTAGTAGTTAAAAAATATGTTCCACCAACATTTAGTTTTACCCATTGCTTACTACTTCGTCTTTCATTATTAAATGTTTGTATATTTTCTTTACAAAAATGTTCATCACCTACATAATCCGCCATGGTAAGTAGTTATTTATCACAGACTCTAGAGTAGATTGTACAAAAATATGAGGTTATCTATCAAGAATACATTCTTAGTCTAAGTTTAACACAGATTTCTTTTGTTGTTTTTTTTTTTACTGGCTTGGCAGATGTAACACAGATTAAGAGATTTGGTCAATTATCGAAAATGGATACGAGAACAAACTAGTGTTTGTATCATCTTTACTACTTTGTATAACATGTAAAAGTAGTGATTATATTCTCTTTGACCTAGGTGTCATCTTTATTTGACGCGAGAACTGATTGGTGAAACTGGAGATTCAATATGAATTGCGCTCCCAAAAATTTGGGACCAAATATTTTTAGATAATTTTTTTAATAGCCCTGCCGCGGCCTTTTTTACCTGCGTCAACTACGGAATTAAGCGAACTCCATAGTCTATAACCTTCCTTAATAAAAGGGCTAAAAAAAATTCGTGTGTACTGGTGGTTCCAAATATACAAACATCGCGATGAAAATATATTTCCAATTCCTGCTCTTGGAGCTTCAATCACCCACAATTTGAAATCTCTAGTCTGTTACGTGACTGGAGGTTTCAAGTCGTCACATTACCAATCACAACAATTATCGTCCGGGGAACCTTCTCTAGCTGTACTCCAGAGATTTGTGGCTTAATAACAGCACTAAATATTAGTCGATATCGCTGGGTAAGTAATGTTTACCTAAGTCGGTATGTGGATAGGTTTAAAAGACCCGACTTAGAAGTTTCTGTTTGAAAGATAACTTGGCATCCGTCAGTTTGCTATCACTAATAAAGAATAGTATTAATCATTGAAGAATGAGTAGAAATTGAAGAAAAGATGTAACATTTTGTTTTCAGTTCTAGCGGTGATATATATTCAGTATAGATTTCTGTTTTATATCTCCATATTATTATCAGATAATAATATGGAGATATAAAATCTCCATATTATATCACGAAATTTACGCGACACTTAACTAAAAATATCTAATATATCTATTCTGGTAATTGGTGGTCTAAATGTTTTGACCACGTCACTCTGCAATCATTCTGGTTATACCGGCTACTCTGGAACGAACTAGAGCTAAGTAGAAGATAAACTTGTTTTCAGCTTTTTCTTTATCATGAAATGATTATAAACTTGTCTTGTTTTCTTTTAGCACTTTCTGCCCGCACACAATCAATAATAATGACAATATTTTCAGTAATACGTCCGCCCCACAGGCATAGGGGTTGTTAATGGTAAAGGTATAATATAACATTGTTATAATATGAATGAATGATTGAATGAATACACTTTTATTGTACACCACAGAGAAAATTTACAGAGATACAAATACAACAGCACAATAAGGTAGAACGTACAATTTGGCGGCCTTATCGCTAAATAGCGATCTCTTCCAGGCAACCAAAGGCATACAAGAAAATGTTATAAGAAATAAGTAGGTGGTACAACAAACAGAATTAAATATTAGGATTTAAAACTATATTAACATTAAAAAACATAAAACATAGTATATACTAAACATAACATATTAAAGATATGTACAAAAATGTAAAATATATTCCATACATTTATACAAACATATAAACATACACATACGCTACTATAAATACTTAATTAAAAAATAAATAAAATAAAAGAACCCTAAAAATATGTAGAAAACGAAATAAACAAAAAAGAATACAGTGATCATTTCCATCAATGCCCGGCCGATACAGACAAGTAGTGATCCTTCACTTGTTTCTTAAAAATGCCGATCGTTTGCGCCTCACGAATCTCTAACGGCAGGGCGTTCCAAAGTGTAACGGCCGGAACCGTAAAGGATTTGTGGAAAAAAGAGGACTTATGACCAGGCACCTTCAGGATAAACCTCCTCGTAGAGCGAGCATCCTCAGGAGGCCCTGTGAATACAACTTTCTCTTTGAGATAAACAGGAGTAGAAGGATGGAACAAGATACAGTACAGAATAGAAAGAATATGCAAATTCCGGCGAAGTCGGATTGGTAACCACTTGAGACGAGACCGAAATTGGGAAATATGGTCATATTTGCGCAATCCAAATATGAACCGGATCCTAGTATTTTGAAGTCTCTCAAGCTTATTTAACTGGTCTTCAGTTAAGTCAATAAAGCTTGCGTCAGCGTAATCAATAATGGGAAGGAGGAGAGTTTGTGCGAGCATAATTTTGGTAGGAATCGGAAGAAAAGAACGAAGGCGACGCAAAGAACCCAAAGCTGCAAAGGTTTTTCTACTGACCTCTTTCCGATGATGTGTCCAACTTAAGGTTTGATCTAGATATATACCTAGATTTTTAACACTAACACAATTAAGAATTGTTTCACCATCGAATTCAATAGGCGGAAGGGAAACCCAGTCAATCTTTGAGATTTGGTTTCTCTGCAGTGGAGTAAAGCACATTTAGGCCATGTGCTTTACTCCACTGCAGAATAAGACGTAAATCCCTATTAAAATCTGCAATAGCTATCGAAAGATTCTCAAAGGTTGACTGGGTGTAAATCTGGACATCGTCAGCTTACATATGGTAGAGAGAAGATATGTTATGAGTTATCGAATTGATGAAAATAGAAAAGAGTAATGGTGACAACACGCCGCCTTGAGGCACGCCAGCAGTAATATTACACCATGAGGAGTGAGTGTCCTCAACACGAACACGCTGCCGACGACCTTGAAGGTAACTGTGAAACCAGTCAATCACTGATGGAGATATGTTAAGAGAACGTAACTATGGAGGGTACGTATATCATCAGTTACTTTAATAAGAGCAGTAGCCGTACTATGCCCAGGATGAAAACCGGATTAAATGGATTAAAAAGAGAATGCCGGTTAAGAAATAGGTTCAGTTGATGGTAAATAAGTTTTTCAAGGACTTTTGATAAAAAGGGTAAAATTGAGATTGGACGGAAATTATGAAAATCGGCCGGAATAGCACGTTTAGGAAGAGGTATGACATGTGCGCTCTTCCAAATGGAAATGTACTAGTAGAGGTACATTCATTTAAGATGTGAGTTATGACAGGACTGATAACATCCAAGGAGAATATGGACGTGTGAGTATGAGAAAATAAAAAATTTAAAAAAGGAGGAACGGCCTTTAATCTAGTATCTATGGCTTGAAGGCTCTACGGGTCTATTGTCAATTGTCAAACTTCAAAGAAAGTTCGAATTGCATCAAAATAATAAATTCGTGCATTTTTGAGAAAGAAGACGCAAACTTCGTTTTTTTAATTAAAACAGTGAATGTTTTTGACTAACCTATAATGCTTATATAGTGACGATTCTACTTTACTACACGAAAATGAGTAATAATTTGGAAAATGATAGGTCAGTCACAACTGGAAAAATGTATCCAATTGACTTAGCGCCACAAAAAATAACTATAGTCAAAACGATGTCAAATACTGAGGTGAAGATGGCTCATTTGATATCAGGTCAGCCGAAGACCACCAATACCAGTCAAATAATCAGCCATGGCGGGACTGGACCTATGGGATTAATGCGTACAGCTGCACAAATTATATCTCCTGGCGTCGCTTCCCAGGTAGGTTGTTTAGCACAAAATTATTGTAGTCTTGTGTTCCTTTGAGTTTTATTATCGGTTTCTTTAATGTAACTGCAGTTGCATCTCAATACTAGTATATTTGCTGATATATTTTTGTGTAAAAAAATTGTGCCAATTTTTCAGTACAGCAGCGTTTAAGATCTTTGTCGTAGAAATAGTGCAGAGATGCAGATAAATGATTATTAAATTATTTTTATTCTGTAGAAAATATAACTTATTCTGAAGTACTTTATTATCCAAGAATTGAGTACAACTAAGATTTGTGGGTTTATTGTATTTGTTCTATTTATGGTACACAAATAAGTTAACAGTGCAAGGATGTTTTCCACCTATGTTCTTAATGTGTTCATTACAATGAACAGGTAGTATTATGACTGATTTAAATTCTGGTCACTACAGAAGTCAGTAAGTGGGGCATCCTTTTTTCCTTTACAAAGTACCCCTCAATCTCAATCCTACTCGCCTGGTTGTAAGTAATAATGCAGTCTAGGATGGTACTGGCTTACCCGTTAGGGTTGTAGTAGATTTATAATAAGCATTCTGTAAACAGGCAATTTTTTGTAATTCTCTTGGTAATAATTTTTTTGAGAAGCTTTTTGTTTATTTCAGCCGCAAATGATTGTAAGCGGCTCTCCTATATTGCAAGGCACACATGCTGTGAGCCAAGGATCTCAGCACATTGGGCAAAACTCACAAATAATATCTCCATCTCAGTTGATCCCTAGTGGCCAACTTTTAAGTCCTGGAACGCAAATTATAAGCCAAGGAACACAGTTGTCTATGCAGGTTTATTCTTTTTTTATCTATGATTACTAAAAAACTAAATTTTAACATGCACAAATATTGATATTATTTTGGCAACAAAACCTTGAAAGTCAACGGCAAAAATGTATTAAAAGTATGGTACTATGTATAGTTAGTATTATTTAAGCTTCATAATTTTCTTTTTCTATTATCAGGGTTCTACTTCAAGTAATACAGTGTCTAGCAGTATGCCAAATACATCTGGTAATGGGCCACCATTATTGAATGTTGGTGGATTAAGCGGTGCTGGTAATCTTGTTGTCAGTTCTTCGGTGCGCACTTTACCACCTAGTGTTAGAGTGTTGCCACCTATGCCACAACAAAATACTAGGCCAGGTAAGTTAAAATTTCTACTTACAAATTTTATACACCTAACATTGAAAAGTAAAATTTGTAAGTTTATATACATAACTTTGTGATACAAAAACAATAACAGATTAGTTAAAGATGGACTACATGTCTTGTCCACTCATTCCATACATTTTTGTACAGTGTCCTTTCTGACACTCTGTGTTAATTATTTTTTATAAAATACTATATCTACAAAATTAAACTTGTTTGTTGTGGGGGCTCTGGCTAGGCACTTTTTGAATCCTTGTATCTTTAGTTTTGAGTTTTTGAATGAAGTTATTGCCATCATCTCACTACTATGGGACTTTGAATAAAGATATTCTTGACTTTAACTTTAAGAAAAAGTAAAAAGAATCAAATTTTAATTTAAAAAATACAAAGAGTATGAAAAAAAACAAAGCCCATTGTATTTTGAAGATCTGAAACCATATAACTGAATATGTGATATCTTGAGCTTGGATCATAGGATTAGTATGAATAGGGTCAGTATGAACTTAACAGTATGTTCTCTGTACAGTCCTGTCGAGCATGAATGTGAACAGTACTGGCAGTGTTCTGGTGAGCAAGGGTGTTACAAGTCATGTACCTCGCGGACTTGCTGCCGGTGCCTCTCTTGCTGTGAGACCCGTCTCTAATTCACAGGTTCCTGCAAACCCAGGTGAGTAGCAAAAAAATAACAGTTTTATATTTTTGTTTTCCAAGTAAATGCAGTGGCGTGCATAGAGGGTATGCACAGGGTATGCAGATGATATAAAATGAAGAAAAACCCCAGTTTGAGTTATAAATACTTAAGAGTGGGCTTTTTATAACTCTTACAATGCCTACCCTTAAGTTTTTTATAACTCATACTATATAAGATTTTCTTAATTTTATATCATCTGCATACCCTGTGCATACCCTCTATGCCCGCCACTGAGTAAATGGTTAACATTATTTTACGTCCGACTGCACATAACAACTTTTTAATGTTGCTGTTAGTATCGTTGACTTGGTGTCGTCGCACACGGGTCACAAGCTAAAACCATGAAACTTCGCTCCAGCATATTTTCTGCAGAGAGCATGCATCGTTTTGTAGATATAGTGGCCAGTGGCCCATTGGCGAGGATACTTAGAACACACTCTCCTATCACAGTAAAGTAATTTTCTGTGTAATTCTTAACTTTACTTTATATCATCATCCCATTAAAGCTAGTCATATTCATACTTCATCATCATCATCATCATCATATCAATCCATTACCGGGCAAGTGTCTCCTCCCACAATGAGAAGTGTTAATGCTAGTCCACCACGCTGGCCTAGTGAGAATTAATGGACTCCACACGCCTTTGAAAATAGTATGGAGAGCTCTCAGGCATGCAGGTTTCCTCACGATATTTTCCTTCGCCATTGAAGCAAGTAATATTTTAATTGCTTAAAACGCATAAAACTTGGAAAAGTTAGAGGTGCGTGCTGGGACTTGATATTTATTATACAGGATAATTTTGAAACCACTGCGGTTTTTTTTTTTTGGTGGTTCGTTATCGGTAATAGATAATATTTCCACAAATTTTTTCATATATTTTTTTTTAACCATGTCCAAGCATAAAATAAGCAAATCATGGCCCAAGTATCTACCTAAATAAACAATAGCCCACTATCTTAGGCTACATGAACACTTACCACCAAGTGAGATTGCAGTCATGGGCTTACTTGTAGTGGATTAAAAAAAATACATCGTAATGTGTGGCATGCATACGTAAGTAATGGGTTTTTAAATTTGAATTGTTTAAGTTATTAGGTATTTCGCTTTATTTTATGGAATTACCATTGCGACGATAGGAACAAGTGCGAGAACGTTGATCGCAAGTTAACTGCTATGAGGTATTGTAGGGTGCCCATAGTTATCTTCTCTGGGTGCATATCTTTTGTAACCGTTAATTTCTGTATCGTTAAGTAAAAAGTAAAAATGGCTCATGTATGACATATTAAAATATCAGCACAGAAAAAAAAAATATCCTGTATAAAACTTAAAACACCTCGATTAAGGACGGTCAATGATGTTAGGGTTGGGGTACAAAAATATAGTTGATGCCACCCGCTTAGGGCGTTTTGCTGTTGCTGTCGCGCAATGGTGATGAATTGTTATGTCAGGTGTATGGTCAAATAATCGCGGAGGTCGCGGCGGCCGCGCGCTTGTGTACGGATGCCGCGCGCGATCACCCGCCCCTCCCGGCCCTCGCGCCCCGCCCCCGTCGTCTCTATCGCAACCGCCCCCCGCACCGCAGCCCGCACAGTCGCCACACTCAACGCTAGTCACCCTTCCTACAACCAGTGTGCTCACTAGTAAGTATTTTTGTAGTACTAGAACTAGTAGTGCTTATATCTGCCGCCAAGCAGCATTGCTATGCTCCGGTCCGAAGTGATTACAATACACATACACATTAGTATTATCACCATGAAAAAAGAGAAATTATTATTAATTATTATTCATAAACTTAGCCTCAGCAGGGCTAGCACAGGCAGAAGATAAAAATTATATCCCCCGATTATATCCCCTGCAGCAGGGCTAGCACGGGCAAGAGACAAAAGTTATATCCCCAAGGGAATATGGAGTAGGAGAAGTTTACCCCCGTTTTTATTACACATATATTATTTAAACTTGTGCGCCAGTGCTCGGAGAGTTCATAGAGCTGTGGAAGAAGATAATTTTTTGTCTTTTCCCTGTGGAGATAATTGTCTCCTGCCCATTGCTAGCCGTGCAGGCAGAAGCTAAAAATGATATACTCCGATTATATCCCTTGTCAGGGGATATAATCGGGGGATAATTTTTAATCCCCTGACAAGGGATATAATTAACGTGTCCCCCTGCTAAAGCACGTGAACTGGAATAGGAGAAGCTTACCCCCGTTTATTATTACATATTCATTATTTGGATATTATTTCCACTTGTGCGCCAATGCTCTGAGAGTTGATAAAGTTTTAAAGGCAATGGTTTCCCACCAGGTGGGCCACCCGCTTGGTCCGTCAGTTATTATCACTTTAAAAAAAAAAAAAAAATGTAGTAGGCGTCATCCTAAAGTTAATAATGTCTGACTGTCCCTGTCTCTTACGAGAGAGGGACAGAGCTTAGACCTTCGCCACTGCTGCAATGGCTTTAATGATTTTAAAGGTCCATGTGAGTGGTAAAAGTCGGGATCGTCGGCGTAGACTATATGACTGTTAGAGGTTACACCAGTATCCTAACTCTGGACTGCGACGGAGAATTTGCTTTCTGGAAAGCCAAAAGCTAACAATTTTGCAGCTCGAACCTCGCAGGTCTCGTGATGCGTAAAACCATCTAACGTTTAATGTTTATTTAGTATATTCGTAATAACGGTACATTTTATTTATTCGAGAAAATGTGTACTTTTTTAAGTCGCATATTGTTTAAATTCAAATTTCATTTATTTATTAAAGTAGGGCTAATATATTATCATTTTTGAAATGTCAAGTCTGTCTGTTTGTTCTGACCCTACCACCGGTTCAGAAGGCAGATTCTATCAAGTGTTAAACTGGCAAGAAACTCAGCAGTTGCTCTTTTTCATCACATCGTCAGTTTTACGATAACTATTCTTTCTTGCGAGAGGTGGAAGTAATTTCACTGTGATGAATGTTTTCGACACATTGTTGAAACACCACAGCACGTTTTCAACTTTTTGACGACGAACGAATTTATGTAGGAGGTCCCGAGTTCGATTGGGTCTGGTGGGAGGCTTTGGCCGTGCCGTTACCACCCTACCGACAAAGATGTCCCGCTAAGCGATTTAGTGTTCCGATCCGATGTCGCGTATAAACCAATAAGGGATATGGCTACCACACACTATTATAACAGGTTAGCCCGCTACCATATTAGACTGCATCCATCCTGTAGCGGAATATAAGAAAACATAATATGTCCTAATCTACCTTATAAACTTATACTCAACCCCCATAAATGGTTTCTGTACCTACCTTTCGCAGGCGATATGCAATCGTCACTAGTTTTGTTGTTTATGACCGTTTCTAGTAAGTCGATGGTTCAAATCCACTTTTTGTTTATAATGACTAATGTTTCGTTCATTTAACTCCACACAGCTGGTGTGATATCAACCACAGCCCGCGGCCCGGCACCTAGAACCCCGACGCCAACTCATCCCGCGCCTGTAGGTCCTCGAGCCTTGCCATTGTTGCAGCGGAACTACCAACCCACCAAAGTAAGTATACGTTTATTGGTGCTAAAACGTTAAAAGAGCACCAAGCGAGATCACGACATGATAACTTTGTTTTACCTCTAGATATGATTTTACTGACTCTTCTATCCTTCACATGCAGCTAGGTATTTTCGTACGGCTGTTCTAACAAGGGCATTTATTTATCATTTATTGTCATTCAAATTTAACTAAAACGGACCAAGCCCAATTACACTAATTAAATCAATTAAGCAACACAATGTGAAACAAAAAAAACATTAATACTAATTATTGAAACATCACTATATTGCATGAAATAAATTTTATGAACATAAATGATAAGTTAACATAAAAAAAAATCATGCAGATATGCAAATATATATGTATATGTATATGCATCACCTACCTTTCTTCTTGAGCTGTTTTTTTTTTTCTTTGGCAATTTTACGCCAGCAATAAGGCCGCTGAATTGTATACAAAGTAAAATTTTAGTGTACAATTATTCTGTATTTTTATTCAGTCATTCATTCAATTCCTCTTTTTTTTTTTGCTAGTCCATAATGACCTTGTATAATGAAGATGAAACTTTACGGTTTACTGAATCTATAATTATTTCTTCTTTCAACTCATTATTTGGACTGCAGCCATCTCAGAATTGAGCCCCGTACCTTGTAATGGACTAATTATGTGTATAGATAATAATTATGATGGTATTTTTTTTTTAATAGGTGGTAGGCGTTGCGGGTGTCGGAGTGCGTGGTGTCGGCAACAGCGCACCCCCACAGCTGTACTACGAAGTGCCGCGACCTTCACCGCAGCAACAACAGAGCAATCCGCAGCAGCAATACCAGCAGTCAATACCGCATCAACTACCGAGACCGCTCACGCCGTACGGGCACGCAAATACGCTATCCGCACAAGGTATACAGTTCAAAAAATATTGATTATTGCATTATAATAAAAATACTACGACAATACACACATCGTCCCTCTAGCCCCAAAGTAAGCGTAGCTTGTGTTATGGGTACAAAGATGACTATTTTTTTTATATATAATATTCATAAACACATACCCAGCCACTGAAAAAGCATTCATGTTCATCACACCAATATTATATTCCAGTTGTGGGAATCGAACCCACAGCCTTGTACTTAGAAAGCAGGCTCGCTGCCTTCTGCACTGATCGGCCGATCTACCTACCTGTAGCGATAGTTCAAGTGAATATTATCGAACTATTTTCAAAACAAAGCATTGGTTTAGATTTAAAGTCACTCTATAAGCTTCCGCGGACAGATACGAGTGTGCGTGACTAATACCTATGGCATACGCACATTACATCTATACCGGTACTCGCTTGCTGCCGCATGCGTTCGGTGGTCAAGTTATCGTTTCGCGCAACTTGTTAAAGTTTTCGTACGCAAGCAGCGCCAAGCTTACATGTAACAAACAAGTACTTTTTATATTTGTATTCTCTATTGCATTATTTATTGTTTAAAGCGGAAATATCCACAAATATTTCGCAATTTACTCACGTGTGGTGTAATTTAACATAAAAACGCAGTAGGGCTTTTTTCTGGACTCATCTTTGTAAATTAACAACTCCTCTTTTAAAATAATAACACAAGCCAGTTCTAATACAAAACAATTATATTCCTCTAGTATTTTTAATATAACAGTAATATTTTTTCCGTTCTATATTACTAATTAACAGTACTTCAATTAACACTATCATAAAGTAATTTGTTTAAATTAACAAACAGCGATTCTTCGCAAAAATGGCGCGCTGGTTCTTCCCGCCTCACGAGAAAAATCAAGATGGCGACCCCTTTTCCCGCTACCATAAACGCTCCGCTCCGCTAGAGTGACTTTGACAGGCCGTATTCATTCTAAACTTTGACGCGCCGTCAAACATAATTTAAGATGTTTTAAGCTGCTTATTGTAATTATGCTGCATTTTTTTATAGGTGCTTTAGCCTTTAAGTGAATATTATCTTAGGTTTTACTATAGCCGTATATGTATACAACATATACGGCTCTGTAAAAATGATATTGATCAATAAAGAATTTCTTAAATAAATAAAAAATGATAAAAATACCCATAAGCACTTTTGAAACGTCATGTCTGTCTGTTCGTAGTGGTTAACAGTTCGGATTCTACCGAGAGGAAGCCGACCAATACTCAGCTATTACTCTTGTCCATCATCGACAATTCGCAATTTAACATCCATTTCTCTGTCTTCTGTACTCTTTGCTAAATTGTCACTATTTTATTGTCATTCATTTCCTAATAACTCTTATACTTTTATTTTTTGGAACGTCATGTCTGTCTGTTCGTAGTGTATAACAGTTCAGATTCTATCGAGGAAGCCGGCAAAAAAACTCAGCAATTACTCTTTTCCATCATGACAATTCGCAATTTAACATTCATTTATCTATCTTCTGTACTTTTTGCTTACGTCTATTGATTTTAAATAATTTTTGTTAGATAGTTAGTTACAAGTAAATAAACGTTACTTCAGAATTATATAATTTACTCTCGTGCTCATACTCGTTATTATAAAGTGTCATAATTGTAGCTTATTGTACAGGCTTATTTAAACATCAAAAAGTGGTTTGAATTTAAAAATTGTGCCTACTAAAATGCCAAGCTTAATATTTTTTTTTTAAACAGTGAGTGTGAACTCCGTCTCGACGCAACCTGAAGTTCGACAACCACAAACGTCCATCCAGAACTCATCCGTGTTACCAAGACCATCCATATTACGCAAGCGGGATGTAGAGGGGTATGGCATTTCAGTTTTTTATATTACTATTTAGTACATCTTTGACTTTAATCTCACCTGCTGGTAAGTCATGATACAGTCTTACATGAGAACGAGCTAACCTGTTAAAGGTAAAGAAGTTATATTAATATTATACCACCAATAGGTTTCTACGCTACATCGTACCTAAATTGCTTAGCGATACGTCTTTGTAGCTAGGGTGGTAACAAGCCACGCTCGGAGCCATCCACCAGAACAAGAAATTCAGAAATTATAATTTCCCGAATTGTCTCAGCCGGGATCGAACCCGAAACCTCGCTCACCGCTGCGCCGACCTCCCTGGGTCGTCTAAATCTAGAAATTAGTACCAGGTAAAACTTTTAAAATTGGTACATACTGGATTATCTCGGTCATCAAATTAAATAACTATGTTTCTTAACGTAACTAAGAAATAAGGTAACAGAGTAAATGAAAAACAGATTTCGTGAAGAAATAAGATTAAAATTTCGTTTTTTGTAACTCAAAAAATCTCATTTATTTCAAGTAGGCCTAATTTATAAGCACTTTTGAAACGTAAAGTCAGTCTGTTTGTAGTGACTCTACCACCTGATGAGCATCTAGAAATTAATTTGCCCAACTATTACTGGGTAAATTCCCCGGGTCAGGTCAAATATGGCTATCGAAAATCAATGGAAGAATTCGCTTCTGAAGTCGTACACCCATCATGTTGCCATTTTTGATACAATTCTGCTTAACCATCGAAATCGACTCATTGAATTGCCAAATTCGCAAAAACTGTATCTACTCCTTACTTTATGTAATCACCACAAATAATGTTTTGAGTTGCTCTAACATAGTTTCAAGTGAGACTGACGTTATGGCTACAAAATAACTCCTAGAATAGCTTTCTGTGTGACCAGGTTTGTTTAAAAACCCTCGTTGCTTTAATTTTAAGTTGACAAATGTAGTATATCATATCACCATAAATTCACTGCATTTGAAAAATTAGTATCCATGCAATAGATGAAAATTGATATAGAAGATAAGGTCTTAAGTCTTTAGTCTCTGTCTTCCTTCCTTTAAATGTAGATTATATTTATTTAAGAAACGAAAGTTTCGACTTCAATGCTGACCATCCCATCTCCAGGTCACCAACAAAGTCACCAGCGCTATTGAACGCAGTTAATGCCGTGAACACAATCATCGGCACCAACGTCGCCAGTATCGCCAGCATTGGCAACATTAGCTTGGGGAACCACCTCAACATTGGCACAGTGTACCGCTCGGAGAACACTGGGTGGGAAGATGTGCCTTCGGGTCCGGGAGGCGCGGGGACAGGTTCCACGACAATCTCCGCCCCCTCATCGCCTGTTCCAGATATAGATCCTGACCCACCAACTCCGGAACAGGATCTCTCCCCGAGAAAAAAGCCGAGGAAACAGACGTAAGTCACGATTATAACAATGTAACAGTACATAATGCATCACGTGCGGATATTTGCATTTTACAGTCGAGGCGGTATAAGGCGCGCGAGCTGTAAGCGAGCACGATAAGAGAGCCGAGAGTGTAATAAGCAATGTACCATACGCGTTTCATACGACGATTTTGATCACACTTACGAGGAAGTACATACAGCACAAGCACTTAGTTTCATTCTTCACTTTACCAATACAACTCGAAAATATTTACAAAAATATGAATTAAAAATTAATTACAGCCCGCATAGTTAGTTCGTAAGCATACAGCCTATGTCAAAAGGGAATATTTTCGTATATAAAACTAACTATGAATTGTGAATACTAAAGTCAAATTAAACGTTAATTTATCATAATTAAGAAAGTCCAAATTGTATTTTCATTTAGGAAAATGCGTAATATTTTTTTGGTATAAAAAAGTAAAATGTATCGGTTAAATTAAAGAAACATAAACGATGATATTGTATGCACGATTCAACAGAGTAAAGTAAAGTAAAAAGAGTAAAGACGGTTTAGTTCTGTCCGACTTTGTTATGTGCTATAACTTATGTACTTTTGTTATTTTGTTTAGATTAATAAATGAAGTGAGGCAATGTGAGTTTCCTGCTGAAGAAAGTGTGATGTCGCCACCACCAGTTGTTCCTATTGCACCTCCTCCAAAACGTAAGTATCAGTTATTATTTGTGATTAAGGTATTTAGTTTTATATATAGTAATGATTGACAGTCCAAGCTAATGACGTAAGTGGATAACCTGTGCGTATAAACACTTCGAAGTGCCATTTAAAAACGTGTCCTACAAATTGAATCCATCAACCTCATGTTAAGCTACAGCTCTTTATGACAGCTTGTTCGGGGAAGTCATACGGCAATTCTTATATCTGATTACGGCACATGAGGCTCATCACCTACGCTTCAGTTTGTTGGACACAGCCTATGTAAGATGTTTTTTTTTGTATACCCTGCGAGCTACTCTTTTTACAAGCGATGTTGTTCTAATTGCCTTCAGGTGCTTGATCGTATCTTGGTCCGTCAATTACAACTATATAAAATGCTCTTTATTTTAGATTTTATTTAGTTTTAAATAGTTTATTTTAGGTTATATTTATAAAACAAATATTTTGAAGAATAAATAAATTAAAATTCACTGTACATTTTATATTGATTCATATCGCCGAAAGAACAATGGCGAACTCCCAAACCAATTTATGTTAAGGTTTTGTCTTGCATCTACTAATGAAAAATTAGTTAGTGTTAAATTCCGTAAACATTTTCTCCTATAGGATAACTTTTAAATAAAGAGTCGGGAAATAAAGATTTTGTGATTTAAAGTTGTTGGCGTATTGTTTGTATCGTCTTTGGTTCAAAGATTAAAAAAAAAAATTAAGTTGACGTATTACTGTCAAAAATATACAGTTTAGGTAGGTACTTTAAATCGAATAAAAAATATTGGAATGTATATATAGTTTGTTATATCTGGACTTCGTAAAGACAATTAATATAGAATCCAAGAGTTTATTATATTTTCATGTAAAATCTCATTCAGCATGCATCTTTACTAACCTCTTATTTTTGTGGTTTCTTTTGATGTCAACATGCTCTTTGTTTTTTTTTTTTTGGAAAATTAAATATCTGCTACGCTTTTCATAAAATTAAAATTAATAGTATCTGCATTATTTTCATTACGCAAACTTGAGGCCAACCGGAACTTTAGATTATCGGCGTTCATAAAAAACGTGAGATGTTTAAGTAGGGGGGAGGGGGTCGAGTCAAATCTCATTTAATCTTACGTTGCAGAGAGCCGAGCCCGTCCTGGCAAAACATCATGCAATTTTTTTTCCTGATTGAAACACAATAAATTATACTATTTTGGTCCATTGGCCCTTCTACAATAAAAATCCAAACACACATTTTGAATAATCTCACTTGAGATTGGGGGATGGGGGGAGGGAGGGACAGAAAATTAAAAAAAATACCTCACGTTATTAATGGATGCCCCCCTTATTCCTAACTAAACCCAACCACACAGGTCCATCGCTCAGCTCGACGTACGTGTGCGGATGGCGGAGCACGGCTCTGCACTTTACGCGGCCGTCGGACGTGCGGCGCCGAGAACCGCGCGCGCGTGACATCGTCGCCATCGCCAGCCAGAAACACGTGCTCACGAGCGCAGAGGGCTGGAAGGTGCACCATCTCACTGCGCAGATGGATGATTTGGTCAGTATCTTAAAATACTGGCTCTGTAGTTGAAATCTATTACGAACACCACTGAGTCCTTAATTATTAAAACCACTGACTTAATAAATAAATAAATATACTACGACAATACACATACCGCCATCTAGCCCCAATGTAAGCGTAGCTTGTGTTATGGGTACTAAGACGACTGATGAATATTCTAATGAATAACATACATAAATACTTAGAATATACATATAAACACCCAAACACTGAAAAACATTCATGCTCATCACACAAAGATTTTCTAGTTGTGGGAATCGACCTTGGGCTCAGAAAGCAGGGTTGCTGCAAACTGCGCGAAACGACCGTCGAAACGTTTTAAACACAACTGACTGATACTATTAGCACGACTGAGTCCTTTATTATAAAAACCACTGACCTCTTTAACACAACTGAACTCTATAAAATAGTTTACGAATGTGGTTATCGCCATCATCTCACTGCCGTGTAATTCTTATGTACGCATCAAAAGTGCTTGAATAAATATATTAATATTTTTATTTGAATAAAGATATTTTTGACTTTGACTTTGACTTTACATTTTTCTTAGGTTGGTACACAGCACTGAAATAAATCAGTGCCAATGGCTGACGCTCACAGATTATAATATTCTTTGGACTATTCAATTGAGTTCTCAAAAAAAAATGGTTTTGTTTCCAGATTTAGACAAGCCATATATATGCATCATTTGAAAAATATAAGAAAATCTTATATCTAAATCGGTAGTAAGCCACGTTTGTAGACGGTAACGAATTCGCCAGAGACATGATTTGTTAAAGGCACCTAAATATGATAACACAAACCTTTGTTACACAGGTGTCACTAGAAGCCGATGTGGGTGAGCAGTTAGTAGGTGTGCTGCGAGCGCTGGAAACTTCGGCGTCGCGAGCGCACTCCCCCATACATACCATACAACACACGCTATTAGAACTTATCAAGGTGAGTACACTTTAAAAATTTATCAAATTAAAGTTTTTTTTTTTTCTCAAACGGAATTCATGTTGTGCGTTATGCCAGTGACGACTCAGAGTCACCCTGCGAGCGATTGAGAAAGCTATGCTCTGAGTAGCACTACGCGATCAAATCTGGAATGAGGAGATCCGTAATAGAACCATAACTACATAGCTCAAAGAGTCGCATAGCTGGAGTGGCATTGGGCGGAGATATAGCTTGGAGAACCGATGGACGTTGGGGTCCCCAGGTGCTGGAATGGCGATCTCGCACCGGTAAACGCAGAAGGTAGTTTGTAGACCCCCAACGAGGTTGACTGATGCCATCAAACGAGTCGCTGGACCCCACTTTCTACAAAGTCCCGTGTCTATTTGTTGAAGTGATGAATTCTTGTAGATGTCTCACAATAAATTCAAAGAAAATTTAATTTGTCTTTTAAAATTATCACTACACTAACCTAATAACAATCGGTCCAGTTATTTTTTAGGAAACCATAATAGACATATAATGATATAAACGTATCGAATAACAATCCAGGGTGTCGATTAATTTACCAAAAAAATCACCAAAATTTATAATTTATACATAATAATTATGTCTTAAAACTAGTTCAAGTTTCTTTTATTCACAGGGTAACATACAAAGGAGCAAAATAGTATGCGAAGGGATACAAGAAGCACGCGAAGACATACTGCGCGTATTCAAACACAGGAATTTCGTGTCCGACATACTAACTCGACAAGCCGATAAGAGGTGCTTCAGGAAACACCGGTCGCAGTCATAGCAAAGTGGGAACAAGAAAAACTAACATTTCCTCAAACAATATTGATTGATATTTTTCTCGCATTAAAAAGGTGTTTGACACTTGTATTCAAAAACATTTTTATAACTCTTAACCGTGTATCCGAACGATTGATCCAAAAATCAACATTAAGAGATATTTAATGAAAAGGACGCAATTACGATCTTTTTCTCACGCAAATGACGTCATTTCGTCAGAGAAGGTTTTTTTATTGGCTGTAGTCCAATTATTGAGATATGCATATTATCTGATAGGTGGACACACCTACCACCCCGTGCGTTCGCATGCACTGTAAGACATTATATTAATGTTTAATAAAATAATGTTATTTAATAAGATATGATAGAATGTTTAATAAAATAATGACTATTATTATTAAAGGTAAACACTGGGCTTAGAAAAGTTGCTATAGGTAATAATTATAGTCTGTAAATATTGTAAAGAAATTTATATCTAAAAAAGATATTAGAATGTCCAATTTTTCTATGTTTGAAGAATGCCTTGAATAATAATGCTATGTGTTGTGATGTCCATATTATTATTTCTTATAAATAAAATTAAATAACAATAATAGTGTTTTTTACTTATCAATGAGTTTGTAACTGACAAACCATTGAATGAACCAAACATTTTTTATAACTTTGCAAGTATACTAACGGAACAAAGTTTTGTAGAAATATGTAGTTGATCTTCATTTATCTTCAAATATAATATCATGGGAATAATTAATAATATACTGGTGAATGAACTTTCATTGCATGGCTACCCATAAAGAAAAATAACGGCCAAGAGCCACCGAATCATTTCTTAACGTAAAATAAACAACCAGTCAGAACAAGTCTTGGAAAATATAAATTGTGCTTCTATTATATACTAAAATTGTCTGTCCATCTGTTACCAAGTTGTATCTTTATATACAGAGAATATACCTAACGCGTACTACTCCGTTGGGGGAAACTTTTTTTATACAGAGAAAATGCCTGACGCATACTATTACCGTTGGAAGAAACTAAGTAGTTATTTTTATTTTTTTTATTTTTTCTTTAATTGGAAAACCAACAGTTGTAGATACTAACTAGTTAACAGATTGATTGACTTAAAACTAATAACAGGTTTCAACAGATAAGTCTTACATAAACAAGGGTACCTGATAGAACCCAGCAAAAACGCAGCAAACTATAACAAAGTGTTAAGTTTACCTAGTTTACCAACAGTTTATCTACTAAGTTGCGACGTACACTATTCATATTATTATGTAGGACTTGCACCTACTAAAAACTCCGTGTCCCTCGACAGACCTATAAGGGAGAGTACGAGATTCATTTGGGTATTCACTGCACTCTGCAGATCTCATCGTCGCCGTTAGCATGGTCCCTGCCGAATCCTCCAGGGAGGCGCGCGCTACAAAAAATAAAAAGGGAAAGGGATTCTCATACAAAAGACATGATTATTGCAGTTTTATAGATAGTACCTACAGATCCCTTATCTTACCCTTTATGAGCGAGTCCGACTCGCACTTGGCTGGTTTTTTGTACAAAAAGAAAGAAAAGATGCACTATATAACAGCATGACTGATAAAACGGATGCGAAAATTTTTGCTCATACTGTCATAACATTATTTTGTATTCTGTGGTCTAATGTCGGTAAAATGAGAAGTGAGAACTGCCAAGCGTCAAAAAATAAATATACATTGAACAACCTCAAATCTAACCTCTACAATCTTAATCGAGTATCTCTTTTCCATTTAATATTTCTATATATTATTCAGTGCAATGGCAACGAGTAGATTAGAAAGGATTGGCACCATATTTTCTAGGTAAGTAAAACCAAAACGTACAAAATTACACTTCCTTTGCCTGCGTTTTAGAAAAAGTAAATTTATCGTTTTCTTTATTTAAATTTACTGCAAGTCTGCAAACTTTTCGTCTTTTTTTCGCGGGAAATTCTTTGGAGTTAACATATCGCGGTAAAACGTCGATTTGTTTCATAGTTTAACGTAGAGTAGCCTGTACCTTTTGGGAATCGCCTTGATTTGTGATAAAAATGCCACCTATGAAAAAATCTACATCTAAATTCATGTCGGACGACCTAGATGATTTTCTTACTGACTCTGAATTCTTGAATGATTCACCAAAGAATAAAAAAAAGGAAAAAAGACAGCGTGCAGACACAACAAAGTCAGAAATGCCTAATTTATCTGATACCAATCCGCCTGCAGCTAAAAAGAAAAAAAATAATGAAAGTATTGAAGCTTGTGGAGAATCAAGACAGAAGACATTGAATGTAATGAATCGGCAGCTGGATGCCAGGCAAGTACTCAAAATTGAATTTGTCTGTTTCTTAATACCCATTTCTTTGTGTACTGATACAATGGTTGCAATTCCATATATCTGCACTTAACTAAATTGGAAAGTCTAAAAATATTCTTATCCCCTTCCATGGGACATAAAATGAATTTTTCACAAAGGAGTAAATTGCTAAAAATCATTCCAATCACCACACCAAGGTTAACAAACCTATTTTCTAAACATAAAACTATCTCTAATATACAAACTATATCTGATTTACAAATTGACCCTTGTCATGCCTGTATCCTTATTCAATGTCAATCCTAATCCTTCCTACAACCACTAGTCCAAACATCAAAACATAAACATAGTGCTTTCAACTAATATGTTCTAAAATTGCTGTCACAATAGTTGAAATAGCACATAAAATCCAAAGTATATTGTTATGTTCAATTAATTATTAAAATAAATTTAATTCACTGCTAGAATTTAGAACATATTTTTAATTATTATAATATATCAATTGTTACATTTTAGAAAACATATAAATGAGAAAATGTTGAAGAACTTATCTGAAGCCATTGAAGATTTTGAAGCTGATTACAATGCTTTGAAAGAAAACGAACAGAAGTTAGAACATCTTACTGGGTCTTTTTTGAAATGTGTACAGCAATCAACCATTGCGTATAAGCAAAAACTTAAAGCATTTAAAGAACTTCATGCAATGTTTAAAAAAAAGTAATTAATGGGTTTTGTATCAATGTTCCTTAAACCTTTTGAACCTTTTGTACTTTCCTAAAAACTGTCTCTGAACAAGATTCTGGAATTTTTAAGATGCAGATTTTTTATCTTGAGGTTTGGGATTATGGCTATACATATTGTTGGTGCCTGATTGGCACAGTGGCCAATGACACTGCTTTCTGAGTCTGAGGCTGTGGGTTAGATTCACAACTGGTAAATTTTTGTGTGATGGACTTGATTGATTTTTAATGTCTGGGTGTTTATGTGTGCATATATTTTTTTAATTGAATAATACACAAAAATACCTATGTTTATGTGTATTATTTATCGAAAAAAAAGTCAGTTATCAGTACCCATAATGGAAGCTTTATTAGGGCTAGATGGCAATGTGTATTGTGTATATTAAGTAATGCAACATTAGTAAAAGAAAGTTTACTCAAAACAATTTCTTAGTTCTAATCTGCATCTTGAGCCCACCAACATATTGTACTGTATACTGCACATTGAGCACTTACAGTTACACCTTTGAATGACGCTGAAAAGTAAAATTATAAAGTCTGTTCAAAAGCAACTCTCTGTTGTCTTTTGAGCAACTAAAATTTGTAATTATAAAATCACAATAATAAGCATTTATCTTTGTAATAACACAGATATGAGGAAACTGATATAGAGCAAAGAGGTGAAATGGACAATTTGGGTGCAGAGTTAGAAGAAGATGTTTACAACTTGAAACAGAAATTAATTTTGGAGACCAAGCGCAGTGAACGGGAGAATTTACAGAAGTACTTCATGAAGGCCATGCATACTAATTTTTAATTTCATTTGTTATTAAATATTATTTATAATAGGATAAGAAATAAATTAGATTTAAATTTATATCGATTTAATTTATATTCAGATTAAGACTTATATTACCATTAGCTAGTACCCACTGTGACAAAGAATGATTTCCAGAACAAAAGATATCCTGTCCTGTGACCTATCTCAATGGTAATAATATAGTCGATTGGTGGTTTTGTTAATGGAGCAAACTTTAAATAAATAAAATAAATAGGTAAATATACTACGACAAAACACACATCGCCATCTAGTCCCAAAGTAAGCGTAGCTTGTGTTATGGGTACTAAGATGACTGATGAATATTTTTTATCAATAGTATACATAAATACTTATAATATATAGATAAACACCCAGACTCGGAAAAACAACAATCGAACCCACGGCATTTGACTCAGAAAGCAGGGTCGCTGCCCACTGCGCCAATCGGCCGTCAAACCAACTTTACGAATGACCCTTCGGAAACTGATGTTTTTCTGGGACTAAAAGTTATCCCTATGTTACTCTCCGTCCTTGTAACAAACTATACCACAAATAAAGACAATTGCTTTCTAAGGGAGGACAAACAAACACACTTTCACCCGTGTTATTTAACTGCGTCCTTTTCAAAACCCCTAAAAGTAGCCTATGTTATTCTCCGTTCTTTGAACTCACTCTATGCCAACAATCAAGTTCATTGGTTGCTTAGTTAGGGCGTAAGGTAAAGACAAACAAAGAAACACACTTTCGCATTGATAATATTCTAATGTCTTGGAATATAGATAAAATATAAAAAGATTCATTAAAAATCGTATGACGAGATTGCACCGATTACAAAATGTCTAATTTCGATTTGAGGAGGAGACGTAAGAAAAGGGAATGCAAGGGAGTCCATCGAGCCTTTAGATTCCGAGGATGTCTTCGATATTCGCAGAGGCTCCGGAGCGCGGAGGCATCAATAGTGAGGGAAATCGGGATTTAATGTGTGAAATTGTGTGTGGATGTTTGGAATCGCCTTTTCGCTTCGGGGATTTCCGCCTTTTTTTCCATTCACTGAAAAATTTTCAGAGATTTATAAACCACCAAAGATTATCCCACGCACTATTCAAGGGCTTTCAAGAACTACTCTAATAAAAATTACTGTACTGAAGACAAGACTTTATGCCTTACAATCAAATAAGATAACAATGAAGACATAGCTGTATGTTGATATACCTTTGCCTTTTCCCTATGGGGAAGAAAAAGAAAAAAAAGAGCGGGAAATTTCTTTAAAAATTTTGGGGTTTTTCGACATTTTTCAACTATTGACTCCATGTTGACTCTCTTTGAGGTTCATTTGTAAAAGTTTCGTATTCATTTACTCACTATAACCAAATGTCGACCTTTAAAAAGACAACTAAATCTAAATTCATGGCAGAAGACCTTAACGATTTACTTAATCACTCTCAATATATCAATGGTTCACCAAAAACCAAAAAAGTTAAACGACAAGTTAAAGAGAAAGGATTTAATAGCGTTTCCGATATTAAGGCAACTCCTGCTAAGAAGCAAAAAATGTTTGTTGGTTTTGATGCTTGCGGAGAATCGCGCCAAAAAACGTTGAATGTTATGAACCGCCAACTTCAAGTGAGGTAAGTCTAAAGCTACTTCCAGTTCCTACTTATTTCTTAAATATCATCATTAATCTGCCAGGCGCGATTTAATATTGAAGTGAGAGGTATTAAAAGGGTTAATACCGAATCAACTGCTCTATAAAACCAATCCAGTGAAAGTTATGGAGGGTAGAGGTAAGGAGAGTCATCTGTGTATGTGAAAAAGTGTCGTCAAAATGTATTAAATTAGGATGGCGCCACATTTGCATCAGGGTAACTCTTAAAAGAAGCGCCAAATATAAATATTGTTAGAGTAGGCTTGAAAAATAAACAAGGAAGTATGGAGATACAAGGAAGTAAGGTTATATTTACCACAATATTTTGTACAACGTAAGTTGTTGAAATTCTCAATAATTAACTACTTTAGTCGATAATGACATTAAATTTTTTAACTCGGCATACTTCAATTCATCTACGATTGCTACATTCATACCATACCCTGTGCATCCACCAGCGCCATTGTGGAGGATTTTTGAACTGTTATTTAGCGCATACACTGGACACTTTTTCAACTTTTCTCCCATATAAGATGACTCTCCTTACCTCTACCCTCCATAGTGAAAGTGAAGATTTGCCGTTTGTCGGGCCCCAGCGCCATCTGTCGAGCTGATTTGTGAATCTAAACCATCCAGGGTGCCACCCAAACGCATACCGAAAAATTCATTCAAATCGGCCCAGCCGTTTAGGAAGAGTTCAGTGACATACACACACAAGAAATATATATTCTTATTCTGTTTACATTTTAGGAAGCAAATTGATGATAGTTTGCTGAAGGATCTAACTGAAGTCGTAACAAACTTGGACGCCGATAACGATGTTCTTAAAGAGAACGTTCAGAAGTTGGAACAGCTGACAGGATGTTTAATGAAATGTATGCAGCAGACTACAGCTGCTCATAAGGATAAACTAAAAGCGTTCAAAGGCGTCTTTGCGACATTTAAGAAAGAGTAAAGATTATATTATTTTTTTGAGTGAAAGTTGATTAAAATCGCTGTTTTACCCAAATTTATAAATGAGGTTTTGTATTCGATTCGTTTGTAGGTTTGTATCTTTCCAGTTTCAGAGCCCACCCCCACCTCCGTTATCAGATTAACGATTATTTATTATCATATTTTAGTGATAATAATCTGGACCTACGGATTGATGTACTCTTCGGAGCAAGTGAGGGCCGCGCCCGTGAACTACTCCTTATTCCCGGCTGGTACCTTGTAACTAATCAAAACTTGAAAAACCCAGTTACAGAAATTATTAACTATATTTTATGCAGGTGTGAGGAAACGGAAGCGGAGCATAGAGCCGAAACAGAAAAGTTAGGAAGCGTTTTAGAAGAAGACATTAACAAGTTAAAACAGAAACTAATATCCGAAACGAAGCGCAGTGAATGGGAGAACTTACAAAAATCTTTCTTCCGAGCAATGCAGAATAACTTTTAATTGTATTTCTGCCTTAAAAATGTATTATTACTACTGAAACCTTAGCATTCTTAATATAAATAAACTTTTAAGCTACGCTGTTTTTTTTTTTTTTTATTTTAACGTTATTTTTGCGAAAACCAAAAAGTAAAAAGATTGTTGGGTCCTCGTGGATACATGCACGGACACTCTTCTTTCGACTAAACGGAGATCCAATACACCGCCTGGCGACGGAGATGCGGAAACACTTTCGCACACAATCGCAACACAAAATTGGCTCCTAACCTAACCTAAATTTAATAAATGCCCTTATTATGTATGTCATTGAAATCTGCGCACAAAATACATTTTGTGAAGTAAATTTTGACACCTCAATCCTATCCTTTAAGGAACATCTTTGATGTATATAATAAAACTACTACTCGAAATAATATTGAAGGATGCATATTTTTTTTTTCAAAAAACAAATTCAAACATTGTAAGTGTTATACTTATGACAACCCTATAGAAGATAAAAGACTAACACGTGCATATTACCTACGCTACGCGACGCTTACCTAATATAGTG
This sequence comes from Pararge aegeria, assembly GCF_905163445.1. Lineage (NCBI taxonomy): Eukaryota > Metazoa > Arthropoda > Insecta > Lepidoptera > Nymphalidae > Pararge > Pararge aegeria. Next base: position 6,597,081 of record NC_053193.1, read on the forward strand.
ACAGGAGTCACATGATTTTAAATTTGCATGTTATTTGGGGCTGAATCTCATTTCTTTCATTAAAAACTATGGCAGTGGTTTACTCAAAAACTATTAGGTTATCGGTGTCACAAATAAGTCTCCAGACAGACAGTACATAGAGTACCTCTAAAGCCTGTGATGTATTATTTCGGTTTTTATCTACACGTATATCTATCTACCTGGTAACTTTTTTTTTTGTTTCTAGGGCGGAGGGTCTCCTATTACGAGGAGCAATAAGGCCGGATGATAGACCGTTGTGGTTTGACGTATACAAAGCCTTCCCGCCAACAGTAGAACCAAAGTACGCCAGACCCAAGCCGGAAAACCTGACTATCAAACCAATTCTTTATAAAGAAGATGTAATAAGGGCGTATGTATGACAATATATTACAATTTCTAACTTGTTTTGTAGCGCAAACTACAAAATCAAAAACAAATTGCATGTAAAGTTGCTAAGCTTTTGGTCGCCCTGAGCTTACGCGTTATTTCAAATTAAAACATTCGTTATTTATGTAGGCCCAATGTAGGCCTATCACACGCATTTATGAAGCGTTCATACATACTATGTTTAGGTAATAATTGTAAGGTGATAGAGAATGGTGATAACTACGGTCGCAATCTTACGCATAAATCTACTAGGGTTCCAAACGCGCCCTGGTCTAAAGTTATATCACTTAAAAAAAGTTTCGAGACATACATAGTAGTTAACTAGTTACCTACCTACGACAAAACAATATCTGTTAGTAATAGATTGTCGAACGCCTAACTATTTAGTAATATTTTATTTGTCAACATTTTATGATAGTTTGGTAGTTTTGAATGGATTTTATTGGTACCTAAATGTAAACATTTAAAGTTATTTTTTTATTTATAGGAAATTCCACGCGAAAGGTCATGGGTTAAATGTCAATATGCTCAGTTTGACTGGAGAGACCCAAACTAAAAAACTCGTACAAAAATACCAGCAGCTACAGTCCGAAGGCGTTGCGGAAGAAGAACTAGTCCAGAAATCTGCTGAAGCCGTTGGAAATGCGCGTCAAGCTACTACAGAAACCTACAAAGTGGTCACAAAGATTCCAGATTCAGTGACTGCTAAAGTTTTGGCAGAGGCTGACCTTAAAAACATATTTAAAGATAAAGAATAGTTTGCATTACTATAGTGAATTTATGTATCAATAGTTAAGTAACTAGATTAATAAATAAAAAAGTTTTTAAACTTAACTACTTTGGTTTATTTAATCTTTCCAAGGCGTGTAAAGTCTAACATTACCACTTGGCCAGCGTGGACTGACGTGGCGTGACTATAACGCCTCAGTCCTTTTCATTCTGATAGGAGACGTCTTTAGATTTCGCTCTGGTTAAATTTTTTTGACAATTGTTTAAAAGGAACTACCACTCTTGACTCTTTCATTTATAAGCTCACTGGAGTTGATAATAAATGTTGGGTTGGTGCGTTTACTGAGGATTCAGTAGCTTGAGAGAAAACGTTTAGTTATACGTTTCTTCAAGGTTACGAAAAACTAACGTAGTAACGAATACTCAATTTTTCATCAGTTTAAATGTTACCCGTTATTTAGAACCCTTTTTCTGATAGAGCTAAACTTTACCGTCTTACTGGGTACGTTAATTGTTGAGTAATAGTGAAAAATAGCAATTAAAGTTCGGTAAAGCATTTAGTGGTTCTTTCACTGAACTCTATTATTAATATTGAAAAGGTAGTTATGGACCAGGGAAATATTTACGAGCTTATCGGGACTCTTATGAATCATAATCTCCACCTTCTATGAAATACCTCCATGTACTATTTGGAACAGCGTATTACTAATACCTACATATCTTATCTCATATAGATAAGAGTCCCATACTGAAAAACACACCTTTACGTTCTTGCGTCGCATAGTTGATTCCACTTGTTCAATTTGGTTCATAATAATTAACTATCGCTTTCCACGTAGTGTTTTAAGGTAAATCCAAAATGGGACTTAGGAAGCCAGTTTTGTTCTACTTCGCAGTTGTGTTAGGTAAGTAAAGATCTAAGTTGTTTTTGTAGTACCTAAGTAGCTACTCCATTGCCCAATAGTTGCCTATGATTCGACTGGAAATTCTCATACAAGAACAATGCAAATTGTGTGAAAATATTACAAGCTGAGAGTTTTTGTACCTAGTAACCTTACGTTTTTGTAGCTAAACTAGAACTAGACGAATTTTCTTTACAACGGAAAATGTAATTTCCAAAAACCAATTATTTAGAAAAGTTTGTTGTATCGTAAAACAAAACGAAGAATAGTAAAATACTTTTTACCAGTTTTTGATTGGGATGTAATAATGAAGTTTTGGGAATGAGTCAGAATTGACGTCTCATAACAAACATTGTACTATCGATTTCAGTCTCTCTTACTTTTCTGGTTTATTTTATAAAAAATAGTTGTTTTTGCTGTTCTTTATTTCTATTGCGCCAATTATTTCCAGAATCTAGGTATGTAGGTTACTCCAAGTCGGATTTGATAAGTATTGGTCTTACGTTAATTAGCCAGTTTTCTGAAATCCTGGGGCTAATTGGTACTAATCTCAGAAACTATCTGTCCAATTTGCAAAAATACAGTTACATAGCTTATTTTTATAGGGCTCTGCTCTCATCTCTCACAAGATAGAAAATTTATTAAGTATATTTTTTTCCATTGTAAAATGATGTTGCAAAAGAGCAATCTGCTGAGTTTCTTGCCGGCTTTTCTCGGTGGAATTTGCCTTCTGAACCGGTGGTAATCACTACATAACTGACTTGAAGTTTCAAAAGTTCTTATAAACTGGGCCTACTTGGAAAAAAAAATGAATTTTGATATTATAAAAATGCATTCGCTGTCCATTTCACAGTGATATTGAGCACTCTGACTCATGAAACCGAAGCCCGACGAAGGATCCTCAGAGGAAGGAGAGTTATGACCCGTACATATTACCGTAAGTCCTTTATTCTATATCTTTATCTATTTCAAAATCTGAAACTTCATTGTATTCCATAGTTTTTACTTACGCATTAATTTGGTACATAAAAAATGCTGTTCTGCTGTAGGTATCCGGTGTAAGTTGGCTTAGTTGTTATTCGACTAGTCGATTACGACTACATTTTTCAGTTGGACGTAAATAACTGGGCTGAGACTATACCTTCTTTTGACACAAGTTCTCATAGGCTGAGAATGATGACCATTCTTTAGATCTTTATTAACAGCTATTTTTTTTTTAACTTAATACGTTTAATATTATTAAAACTGAAAGGTTGTATTGTCCTTATTTACAGGTGGAAACGCAGTACCGGCGTGGGCAATAAGTTTGTTGGCTGGAATCGGAATGTTAATAATCGGAGGAGTACTGTACGCTGTAATGAGAAAACTCGTCCTCTCTTCAGAAACTGGCACGTTGAATACTTACCAACCAGCTATGCAGCACGACAACAGTGTATAGTTGAACAGTATACAGTAATAAAACCTAATATAATCATCGAGAACACAAAATATTTGTTAATATTTTGCATATTTTTTTTATTAAACTGTATTTATAAAAAAGTTACGTAGGTTTAATTATATCTCAAGACTTCGGTACCAGTTTAAAGTGAAGTCCTGACAATATATTATATGGCAAATTTTGCACCAAAGATAGCTCCACATACATTAGACAGTAGACTGTATTATTTATACTCTTTATTTGCGCACTAAAAATACACGACAAAACAAAAAAAACAGACAAGCTTCTGTCTCAACTGTCTAAATCAGTGCATTAATCCTCGGGGAATATGCATTACCATTAGAGAGTATTCTGTTGTTTTGGTTTAACTCTCTTGATTTACTAGTTATTTACTAGGGACGACGAGGTTACTGGACTCAATTCATAGTTGAGCTAAAAATTCACTATTTGGGTAATATGCCAAGAACTTATTAAATATCGTCTCAAAGCCTTGTGGATCCTCTAATCAATCCAGCTCCTATGAAATGGCTAGTGCCCAGCAATGTGGCCATAACAGAAATTATGATGATACTGAAGTCTGTTTACAGAGGTTAATTTTTATCTTAACATTTAGTTATAATATTTAAGGATTGTAAGTTTTAAATTGAAACTAAAATAAATTTTTTAAAGATAAATTAATTACCTTATTTATTGTGTTATTCAGTTATTACAGGTGTGCTGGTAAACTTCATTCACAGAACATGTCATATTTTACGATTTTATTATTATCTGCATTGAGTGAGTACATAAAGATTAAAGTTAATTTGAGGTGATGGTTGGGTTGGATGGTTTAAAACTCTCTGCGGTGATACTTGTCGGGGTCGAAGTATGATGTGACTACAACGCGATTGCTGAATTTCCTCCCGGTAAGCGTCTGTTGAGCTTTCTGACAATCTGCGATACTGTTGAATTCTACGAACACCTGGAAATAATATTAATTAAATATAAAGAAGATGACGACGTAACTTGTTCGAGGTCTTGTTTCAAACTACTAATATTATAAATGTGAAAGTGTGGATGTTTGTTAATCAATCACGCAAAAACATTAAACGGACTTCGATAAATATGGCATGCAGGTAGCCTTCGACATGGAAAATAACATAGGTTAACTTTTATCCCGGAAGATAAGAGAGTTCCCGCGATAATAAAACACCTGAATCCACGCAAACGAAGTCGCGGGTATTAAATAATAACAAATAACACACATGCCATCTAGCCCAAAAGTAAGCGTAGCTTGTGTTATGGGTACTAAGATGACTGATGAATATTTTATGTATAGTTATAAAGATAAACATCCAGACACTAAAAAATATTAATGTTCATCACACAAACGTTTTCCAAGTTTGGGAATCGTACCCACAGCATTGGACTCAGAAAGCAGGGTCGCTGCTCACTGAGCCAATCAAACCTTTATGTAAGTTTTGTCTGAATCAAAATATTCACACTATCGACAATTTGTCATTTCAAACAAAGCAACATAAAAAATTAACACTCTTACTATTTCACAGTTTCAGTTTGATTGGTAAATTACGGGGCCTTATAGTAGTTTTTATAATAGAGCAGGGCAACGATTGGTATAATTATACGCGTTCGCCATCTAAATTAGTTAGAGCTTTCTAGTATAAAAAGGCTTAACATGTTTTATCAGAACGCGAAATAATAAGATGACGTGACGCCAAACTATTTAACCGATTGTGTTTAAAATTCAAACCACATGGGATTACAGTAGGACAACTTATAGAGGAACAAAAAATAATCGTTAGATACACAATTGATCGTGAAAAATAATAATTTCTTAAAATTTATGGATAACAGAAATTATATCCCCTGAAAAGGGATATAATTAACGTGTCCACCTGCTAAAGCACGGGACCATGGAATAGGAAAGGTTAACTAACCGTTTATTATTACACATATGTTATTTGGATATTATTTCCACTTGTGCGCCAGTGCTCTGAGAGTTAATAAAGCTGTGGGAGAAGATAAATTTGTATTCCGTCCCCGGGGATATAATTGATTCATGTCCATGCTAGCAGTGCAGGAGACAAAAATTATATCCCTGACACATGATATAATGAACATGTCCACCTGTGTACATTTTTATTTACATTTTCATCCTTTCCCCGAGGATATAAATCTCTCCTGCCCATGCTAGCCATGCTAAATGAGTATCTGTATATAGTGATTGTATTATATTGCTTAAAACGCAATGTTTAGTGGATATCATACACACCTTTCCGCATCCAGGTACTTCAACGCCTTCAATTGGACGAGGAATTTCTATACTACGCACACAACCATATTTATTACATTCCTCCCTGAAAACAAGAATATTGGATTAATTTACCATATCTAATAATACGAAAGGTATAGGTATATTTGTTTATATGCCAGAAAATGACCACCCTGGGTGTACAACAATTCAATAGACAGGCTATCTACCATAAGACAAAATATAAATGCATTCAATGAAGTCAAAGTTGTATACAAAAAAATTACTTTTGTGATACTATAACCTTAAAGATATGCTATCAAACATTAGATATTGGCTCAACCATTGAACCTATTGTGAAGAAATTGCTAACCACTTAATTGATCTTGGTAAGATTTTGGATAGAATTCGTTTGCATCCAAAAGATATTTTTATTTTGGAGATAAAAGGTTTCCTGCTTAACTTTACAAGCCCAAATAAAAAGCAGATGAGAAATTTGTCACAAATTTTTTGGCTTTGTTGGCCATAAACTAGTCATCATCATATCAACCCCTTACGGGTCAAGTACAGGGCATGGCTCTCTTCCCACAATGAGAAGGGTTTAAGCCATACTCAACCAGTGGAGGAGTAGGGCCCAGTGTGGATTGATGGACTCCACACACCTTTGAGAACATTATGGAGAACTATCAGGCATGCAGGTTTCCTCATGTTTTCCAGTGATATTTTATTGTTTAAAATGCACATCATCTCAAGTCCTGAACCACTCTATCACAGCTAATAGCTGGTGTATGTATTATTGCTTACTTTATGTCCTCGAGGATATCCTCATATTCCTCCTCGTCACGAAGCTCGTCAGGTGTCACCATGTTGAGTAGGCAAAGCACCTCAGTGGCCGGGCCTGCGCCCGCCAGCGTCAGGCCCGCCACTTGAAGAGTTACTGGCGCCGCGCCCGTCATTGCTAAGACAAAATTACCACTTATAATAAATACTTAGGGTACACTTTTAGTTGGAAATGTTGATTTTAAACCCATATATTGGGTTTATAGTTTTGGCCTTAAAGGAAAACCATGTCTAGTCTGAGACTAGTAGATTTCTAGAAAAATCTGTGTATTTTATTATTTGGACCTTGCTGTTGTAGCAGAATAATAAAATACAATAAAGGTTTTAGGAATTTGATTCATGAAATATTAATAATTTTGTAAGAACCTCATTAAACAACAAAAACTTAAGTCTTACTAAACTTAAGGTCATAGGTTGTGAATCTCTTCCTTACATTGACAGTTTAAGACAACTTGCAATGTCAAATATTTTAATAAATTACAAAAAAAAAATTGGTCCAAAAAAGTTACGATGCGATACTTGAACAGACCAATTAAACCAATAACAAAATTTGTAACACTAAAGTTTAAAAAACTAGAGCAGAATCTGATCACTACTTGAAAAAAACAGGAAATAACAAAAGAAAATGGTGTATGTAAGAGAAATTCATTCAAGATCACAAATACATGTGTTTTTGAATGCAATTTATGCATACCCCATACAATGGTTCTAAGAAAAAAAAAGCCAGCTATCAGGCAGAACTTTCAATCATGAATTAACTTCTATTTCATCTTCATTCAATAATGTATTAGATGTGCAGTTGGCATATATAATCGAAGTGAAAAAGTGTTAGACTTTTCCTTATAGGTACTTAAAGCTATACTTAAAATAATGAATATAAGTTATTATAAATTAAATGTATGTTGTTACTTAAATTAAGGAATTCCATCACTTTTGTTGATTTTTTGGATATTAAGCACACTCACAATAGCATTTTTCACTAGCAAACTTAACAACAATTGGTTCCCAAATTGTGGGTGATCTTATTTATCAAGGACACTTTTTGACAACTGACAGCATATCTAGTAATATTGTTGATTGAAGTTTTTTTAGTTAAAATGTTGTTACAACTGTGCTTTTGACTCTAAGCAATAAAATATAATCTTAATCTATAGTAAAATTCGAATATATACAAATAAGATATAAATTTAATTGCTACTACTACATTTCTAATCTACACAACTCTACTTATAAATCAACTTTGGGGTTTATGAAAACTCACCCAATGTTGAATTCTTAGCTCCAATACTTGCACGTTGAACAATAAGCTTCTTATCTCCCAGCTGCATACCATTCAGACCCGCAATAGCCTACGAGATACACAAGGTATTAATGTATCCTAAAATCTAAGTACTTCATTTTTTTGGATGAAGAACGATTTATGTACCTGATCAGTCATTGATATATCAACATATTCGGCAAAAGCATAGCCCTTGCTCAGGCCTGTTGAGGAATCCTTTACCAAGTTGAAGGCTCGCAGCTGGCCAAATGACATCAGAAGTTCCTTTACCTGCACAGCAGTACATTTGTAACATTTCAAAGAGTACAACAATACACTTTTTTTTGTATAAATATTTAAATAGAATACAATAATACAACATAAGTTTCTAATGTCACTTGTATAAGTTGTAAGACATGTTACAGTTCCCGTTAAATTTGCTAAACAAAGGCAGCAAACTTATGAATTAATTGAATCTGACCTGTGTCTAGCCGCATGTTACAATCAGATGTGAACGGAGGAGACTTGCCTTGTTGTGCCGACGTCTCGTTCAAGTACAAGACGTATAGGTGAGAATGAGAGACAACAGTGACACGCGGGCCGCGAATGTGCCAAATCTAAGCTAGGGAGGGGCAGAAAGCAAACTATCAGTGAGTTGTTTGTGAATATATAGAGCGTGAAGCGTTCACGCCTGTCCCAGATAGGGGTACCTGAAAATTCCTGAAATGGATCAAAAAATTCGCGGCTCACTGCTGGCTCCTCCCGCCCTGTCAACTGTTGAATCTCGCCCTGAAATGGCAGAGGCTCCTAGGTTTCTATTATGGGAACTGACTAGACAGTATCTGTATACAAAGGCTGTTTTGAATTATTTATAGATAATACCCAAAGGCGACTCAGGGAAAAGCTTTGCTATCATTGTTTATGTGTTAAAATGCATAATATGCATTACAATTTCAGAAACGGTAGAATCAAGTGCAGTAAAAAATCAAGTTTTAACTTTATAAGTGCATTTTTTCCCTTAACATTGAGTTCAAGAAAACTTCACCAAAAATGTGTTTAATGTGGACTTTGTACTGACCTGGAACATATAATGTTATATATTATTGCCGAATTAATAAATGACTTCTAACCTCATAACTCTGGGACTGAATCCCAGATCAACAAAACTTTTGCAACTAAATGTAGTTCAACCAAGACATTTTATACGATTATTTTAAATAAACATATAAGAAGTGTTAGTAATTCTATACTTTTATTAACTTAAGTGGGTTTAATGTGTATAAAATCCACCAAATACTAAAATTCCATCATTATTTTAATTTATTTCGAAAATGAACTTCAATGATTTAAGACCCATAAAACCCGTTTTTTTTAGTTTTGATGCATAGAAACTTGAGTAACTAGGAGTTATATTTGAGGGTCAATAATTTTTTTCTTAGTTTCACTTTGGGGAAAATTGTAATTATCGATGGTTATTATTGTAATTATTTGTGGTTTTTTTTATTATCAAGGATTTCCTTTACTAAAATATAAACAATTACAAATTAAATATTAACTTGTGCTTGCATATATTTTATAAATCGGAATAATTATGTTTGCATTTTTAAATTACAGGTACCACAATAACTTACTTGATCCTCATTGAGATAGTTAGGCAGACCGCCAATAAAGATTTTGTGCGGTGAATCTGGAACTACAGTACTGATAACACCAGCTAAAAATAAATGCAACTATTATTTTACTTAACCTACATGAAACTATTTTATAGTTACACACAATATATTATAATTCAGCATTTGAAATTATATTTATATTGCTTAGAGTCTATGTATACAATAAAGCTACAGAGATATTATGCTAACATTTAGTTTTTTTTTAAACTCACCGGGGACATTAATTGATGGGTTTTCTGTCCCGGGCATTGGTTGATAGTCGTGCGGCCGTCGGATTTTCAAGCTTTGACCCTTAAAATTGATGCCATCAAATGCCATAGCTTGAGTGGTTTCATCAATCGACCTAAACTCGAGGAATGCAAAGTTTTTATCCAAGTTTATCTGGCATGCTAGCACTGGGTTACCAGCAGCTTGTGCCAAGCCGGACAGATGCATCTGTTGATTGAAGAACTCCATGGTCTCTTCTTCGGTGACACCGAATGGTATGTTGCCCACGTACAACCTGCGTGCTTGTCGAGTGATAGTCGAGCCCACAACTGGAACAGCGGCTTGTGGCGTATCAGCTACTATGTTAGCCGGAATTTGTCCCGCCGCTTGCATGGCTTTATATTGCAACGGAGTGATGTGTTCGAAACCCGGAGGCGGTACATCCCAATAAAGGGAAGGCTTACGTCGGCGCGATCTCTTAGTTTGCGGTGACCTGGATTTACTCCTCCTCTTTTCTCTACGTTCTTTTGATCTCGAACGCGAACGACGCCGTTGTTCCCTTGAACGTGATCTGCGTCGGCGGTCTACGAAATGTTAACAGATTTTATAGTACAAGGAATGAGGCATTTTAAGGCTGCAATACGAATAAAAGCATATGAACTTACCTTTATCCTCGCCCATTATAATAAAAACAAGTTAGTGGTTATTTCACAAATCAAAAACGTTTCGCCAAACTCACAGTTTTTAACACACACGCAAAATGGCGTCCAACTTAGGGTTACCAGTATGACATAAATATGTTAATTTGCCTGCCTTTCGCACTCACCACGATAATTTAATTCTAGATTTTCTTTAATAAGAAATAAGAAGATTTGGAAACTTTATAAAAAACTGAAAAAGTTTAGGCTGTATTTTACGAAGAATACGTCAATTATAAAATCGTTATTGATCAAAAAGTATATGAAACATTTCCAAAATCCATGATATATGGGTTACAAGTTGAATAGAAAAATATGAAGCCAATGGGAGTCTTTGGAACTCGTACTAGGGGGGCCTGTATCACGAGTGCGGTAATGTGCGATTTAAGCAATTCAATACCTATATCATTTGCTTCAACCGCGAAAGAAAGCATCGTGGGAAAACCTGCGGGCTGCTGCTTCGTTGTGCATAGTGTTGTAATTATATAGTCTTGGCCAGTTTGGTGGACTATTTTCTTTATTCTGAGAGGAGACTCTTGCTCTGCGGTGAGCCGGTAATGGGTTGATAACTACGATGTTATCCAACATGATGGTAAACATTTTATGTTAATAACGCCCAAGTCTGCGCACTACTCACCTAATGACCATCATAAAATGCTTTTTTTTTTAATGTTAGGCCTTATAACTTATAATTTGGTAAATTGACTAAGAAATCTGGCAACATTATTTATATTCTTTATTTGGACTCCATATCACAAAACCCAGAAGCTTTCTCTGTCTACGAGCTTAATACACTAAAAGCGCTTTGACACAATGTGTGTAATCCACGCATTGTATCCATATCTGAGCCACGCAGAAAAGTTGTAACTGTGGTGCTAATTTTTGATAATTCCTCAGACGTATTTTACTCTGTGATCAATTATTTGTCTGTGGTGCTATTGGTGTGTTTTTTTTCTAAATGAACTCAAACATGGAAAAGTGAAAGTTTTTCCGGAGGTGAATCACAAATTTATTTTATTCGTATTGTCTAAATGGCTTCAGATGCGCCACGACAGGAAGCAAGACTGCTAGTGTTATATTCATTTTTTTCACAATGGTATGTTTATTCACAAGTCATGTTTTTATTATTTTTTTCATTTTATGATTTCCATAGCTTTTTCATCTGCACTTGGGGGAAATATCAAATTTATTATTTTTTTAAATGCCAGGCCGACGAACGTTCGAATCCTGTCGGTTCCGAAATTTTTATATGCATTTTAAAAATTTCATGCTTTTATTGTATCCAAATATACCCATATTGTTTTAAAATTTTCTTACCTGGACTTGTTTAAATATTGAAGAAGGTACCTAAGAAGGAGATTTGTGAACCATAAGAAAAATTTAATAATAATTGTAAATCTAAAAATTCCTTTTTCTGAACCATAAGAAAAATTTAATAATAATTGCAAATCTAAAAATTCCTTTTTTTTTTTTTTGAATGTTTCTATAGCTTAGATTGAAAGATTTTAGGAATTAAATGTCAAGTAACTAGAAATTATTTTAACTTAATATTTTTCTTTTAGGAACTACTACAAACAAATGGTGACTTGAGACATAGGGGAGAAAAATTAAAAGAGAGTACAAACATAAACAACAATGAATTAGAAGTTAAACCTGCCATGAAAACAAACAATGGAAAAGTTCTTGGACTGGTTTTTGTTTCTTTATTACTAGATCTCCTAGCTTTCACTATGATATTACCTTTGTTGCCATCCCTGTTGGACTATTATGATAAACAAGAAGGAAAATCAAATACTTCGTACACTTCATTGCTTCATGCGGTGCAAAGTTTTCAGAAATTAACGGGGGCGCCTGATCGTTTTGCTTCAGTACTATTTGGAGGTGCACTTGGATCTATGTATAGTTTCTTACAATTTCTCACAAGCCCAATAGTAGGCAGTCTATCTGATGCCTATGGAAGGAAACCTATGCTGCTCATTTGTTTAGTAAGTATCCATTGACTACCAAATAGAGTAAAAGGATTATACATAAAATTTTACAGGCAAGCTTCTGTTTTCATTGTTTTTTATTTTACTTAAGAATATTAAGTAGCCAAAAGGAATAAGCAGCATATCCTAAAAAGAGTATTAAATTGTAGGTATCTATAATGTATTTATTCTTAGGTGAAAGTTTTAGATTGATTCATGAACCATTGCTGTGATTTAATAAAAAATATAAAAGTATGGAGCGTTAAAAGTACAATAAAACAATACATTCTGGGTTATTCTGTAGTTTAGACTGTCACTAGTGTTTTACAAATTAAGTTATATTTTAATTGGATCAGTTGATCCTCTTACTCCTTATTTTTTATTTAATTAGCAATTTTAACACAGAATATGTTAGAATCCTCAGTACCTAAGTAGTTCAGTTGAACTGATAACTGAATGGTCGTGGGTTCATTACTTGTTGGACTTCTCTCATATCAGTTTAGGTGTGAGAGAGGAGAAGGACACCTGACAGAAGCAGTCTTTCATAAAATTAAATTTTATTCAACTCCTAACCACATAATAAGTTTACTTTACCTGACCAAATAATAAGTTTACTTTACCTTATTTTCAACATTTATCAAATTTTATTAATGATGAACTGACTTGTTCTTATTTATTTATTTATTTTTCATTTATTGTTTGAAATAAATCTACTTTACACCATTCAGTATCAAATGAGATCTAAGAACTTGCTATTTCATTGCTGGTGTCTTGGAAGACGCAGCTCAATTAGACTGGATTCTGTGCTAGAGCTAGTATGAAAATTAATATATATTCCTGAAAATGTCAAGTGAAAATCACATTTCAATCTTATTAATTTTAGCTACATAAAATACGTTATTTTTATAGGTACATCATATTGCAGACTTATTAGTAAAGTACTCGAAACTATATATTGCATTGGATAAAACAGCTTTTCTTCAATAATTCTAAACTAATTTTAAAGTTTATTGATTATGAATAAACAAATAAATCTTTCCTTTCATAATATTACTAGTTGTTGTCTGCCTTCTTCGTCCACGCTTATTATGGTTTTGTATAAATCCTATGGGAACCGTGTTTTCCTGGGATATAAAGTAGCCTTTCTTACTCCTTAACATAAAAAATTGTCCCTCATTGACATCCTAACAAACAAACAAACAGCGTAACCAAACATATGTTGGCATAGAAATAATTGAAAGGAATCAGAATAAAGGAGATCTTGTATCTTGTTTTGAAATAGTGCACTGTTCTGTAATTATGATCAGTGTCCTCCTGGCAAAGTTTTTCTACTTACCACGCGAGCGAAGCCGAAGCCGCGGGTAAAATTTAGTAATTTTATAATCATAAATTTTTATCAAGTAGGTCCTTTTAGGTAACCCTGAGAGATGATAACCAACTTTTATCTTGTCAAACAATAAGTATTTGTGAACATTTTGTAACAAGTTTGTTCACATGCACCATGAATTCTTATTTTACTTATAGTATAGGATCCCGATATAAAACGACCTTCACCGAGATGGTTATTTGATAAAACGTATTTTATATTTAACGATAACAGGAATTCGGGACAGATTTTTCGCAAGCAACCCTATACCATCGTGTTCATAATTAAATAATATTTATTTTAATTCAATAATCAGACTGGTGCAAAATGCTAGTATCGATTTCCCTGATTATACCTGGCTACCCGAGAGTTGTGACCGGAAAAGAATAGCAAACCTAACGTTTGCATATTCTATGGGCTTCATACTTTCGATTGGTATAGAATTTGTCTAATAATCAAGCCGGTGAAAAGTAAAAAAAAAATTTTTTTAATTGTTAATTAATCATATCCTGGACTGAAATTTGTTACACAACCCATGTGCAATATGCTCATTGTCATATTAAATTGAATATAAAACCTGTTTCATCAAATAACCATCTCGGTGAAGGTCGTTTTATATCGGGATCTTAGATTATTAGCTGAAAAAGACTGAAATAAGTATGGCAGTTATATTATTTACCTTTAGCCAAATTACTTGCTGACTGACTGACTGACTGCCTGACACACTCACTCACTCTATCACTCACTCACTCACTCACTCGCTCACTCACTCACTCGCTCACTCACTCACTCTCTCACTCACTCACTCACTCGCTCACTTACTGAACACTCACTCACTCACTCGCTCACTTACTGAACACTCACTCACTCACTCACTCACTGAACACTCACTGACTGAGTGACTGACTGGTATGCGCACGTTTTACGCTTAGACTACATAATCAGGTGCGATTGCAGGATAACTTGTAGCAGAATAAAAAAGAAAAGTTATTTTCGTGCCTAATTTAATACTATTCAAAATTATATAGTCTTACTGTCTGTAACCATCCATACTGTTGTGCTCAGGTATCAAGGAAAACGATTAGTTTCAGCATAAAAGAAACACCCTGTAACTTCTTGAATGTGAATGTTATCCTGTAATTCACTAGTTATTTTAGATTAATCCACAATTATTTGCTAAAGGAAATTGCATACAACCTGTTATTTAACATGTTCATAATTGAGTATAAGCAAAAAAATCCAATATCCTGTGTTTATATCATTTACAGCTTAAAGGTGTGTAAAACCTTTCCTGAACTGAAATGCCAGTAATACAGACAAAAATAAGAAGTTATAGTTCTGTGACGTTCATCATAAAATTTAATTTAGGCCTTAGATTACTTAATTTTTTTTAGATTTAGATTACGTATAATATTTAAAAAAAGGATAACATTTAGCATTCAAATAAAGAACACAGTTACCACAAACATGTCTTTGACTCCCTCACCAAAATCCTATTTGAAAAACCACGTATAAATTTTACATTTAAACAAAAATCTTTTTTAAATTTTATGCTTTAAAACTATGTTAAGAAAAAAAGTACCACATCTCAGAAAATATTAAATAGTTTAAGAAATGTATCCAAAAATTATACATCGCGCTAACAAGGTTTTGAAATAGTCATAAGTATAGGTACATCTGTTAGTTATTTAGATAACACTTTCGATGCGTATACATTACATAAAAATAATAGTATTGTGTGTGATGTTGGCGATAGCTATAACTTTTTTGTGATATTTAAACACGATCCTGAATCTCTGGTCTACAATTTATTTACGACGTTGGCATAGATCACTAATAAAAAGACTCAGATAACTTTTTATTAGTAATCGATGCCGACGTTGGTCATTGTGGTGTACGGACTTAATCCCACAAATTTTCCACTTTCAGTATATACAGTGGCGGATTTGTAGTCCTAGCCGCTCTAGGCCCCAGGCCATATGCCGCCCGTCTCACCAACATCGTTACTTACGTACTTCACTAACTTAGATACTTCATTGTCCAGTAAAATTTTCCATCAGTGTTTTTATTTTCTTCGCACGATTTGCCGCCCTTAATATCTGGCCGCCCTAGGCCCGGGCCTACTGGGCCTTAGGGCAAATCCGCCTCTGAGTGTATAGGTAGATAAAGATTATTGTCTTTTTGATTATATTAACAGTATTTTTGAGATATAATTTCAGTTACAAGACTGGATATTTCTAATTATGCTTCAATCAATAAAGTATAATAAGTTTATGTTTATTCATATGTTTTTAAAGTAATTAAATTAATGGATGAAGGACATGCTTGTTTAATCAAGTGGATATTGGAAAATGTTAAGTCATATTTGACTTACAGACATCACAATTGTTTTAAAATTACGCTCATTTTTATTACAGTTAAATAGTTAAAATAGTTAAAAAAAAATATTTTTATTACAATTACAAAAAAATCCATAGCTATAGCTAATCTATATTAAACTAGCCCCCTGCGATAACTATGAGGTGCAGCACAAAGTTCCTACATAGCGTATACCTTCTAATAAACTTACAGAAAAAGCATATTGAAAGTCAGGGCCTCAAGGCTGCGTTTACAATTATTGTGTACGTGGTATATACTTTTCGTTACTGATCGACCACTGACGCAAAGAAAATAGGCATGATGAGTAATTTTAAAAAATTGCCATATTATGTTGGGAACCATCTACTATATCTAAAAATATCATACTTTGCAGAACTTGTTGATATAACTTGGCAGGGCGTCATGGCCGTACTGTTCCATAGC
This sequence comes from Pararge aegeria, assembly GCF_905163445.1. Classification (NCBI taxonomy): domain Eukaryota; kingdom Metazoa; phylum Arthropoda; class Insecta; order Lepidoptera; family Nymphalidae; genus Pararge; species Pararge aegeria. The sequence goes on from NC_053193.1 coordinate 6,613,620, forward strand.
TTAAGATTATTGATTTTGGTATAGATACCAAGAAACTTAGCAACTGATAGTTTGAAATCATAAAACACTTGATACAACCAGATATTTTCGAAGTTCATGCGGTACAAAATTATGTTTATAAAGACGTGACGTCATAATTTCGAACTCTGCGTTTCACCTGTTATCTAGCGATAACATGTTGCAGTTATATATATTGATAATAAATACCAATCTAATTTCGAATATAAATAAAGATATGTTTTTCATGATACATGAATCTTAAATCTTTACTTATACAATATTTTACCGATCTTTTATTATTGTCATCGTGCCTATTGCAATAGCAGACTTGGGCCCTAGGCTGGTTGTTCCTGACGCGTTTAAACCTAGCGCGTACCGAAATGGTAAAATCTTTTAGCTCATTAATATTAGTAAAGATATAATTAAGCTTACTGTATATTGACGGCAGATTTACGTAATGGGCAACGACTCTGCTTTCTGAGTCCAAGGCTGTGGTTTCGATTCACACAACTGGAAGATTTTTGTGTGATGAATATGAATATTTTCAGTGTTTGGTTGTTTATCTGTATATTATAAGTATTTAAGTGTACCTATACTATTTATAAAAATATTCGTCAGCCATCTTAGTACCCGTAGGACAAGCTAAGCTTACTTTGGAGCTAGATTGCGATGCATGTATTGTCGTTGTATATTTATTTATTATTATTTATTAATTGATATCTACTGTTTTTCTTTTTCTAGTTTGGCATAGCATTATCTCATGGACTTTGGAGCTGTGCAAGCACGTTCAGTGTATTTGTTCTTGCGAGGTTCATTGGAGGTCTGAGCAAAGCAAATGTAAGCCTTAGCATGGCTGTTGTTACTGACGCTTCTGACGAAAAAACTAGGGCCAGAGGGATGGTAAGTTATTGAGTAATTTTCATGTACACCCTAAAGCTCAGGTTAATGGGTTTTTAATGCAATTTCAATCAGGGCTGGCTGGGGCAAGCTGGGAAAATACCCAGAGCGGCAGAAATGTGGGGCCAAATTGCTCTCTAGGATGCATACAGTTATAAAAATTACTTAATAAATTTTTTTGGATTACGTTTGTAAACTGTAAACTTCGGCAATATTTTTATGGGTGGTGTCCAACGAGGCTTGTATAAAATCACATCTTTTGAATACGTGATAGTTTTAAGGGTGGCGAATATTAATTTTGCCTGGAGCTGTGACGTAACTTGTCGAATCTCCCCTGTCCCTGCATGCGACTTACATAAACATGTACTTTAATGGCTGGTAATGGCAGAATTTATTTTGATTTGACGTGTATTATGTATTATTATCTCCCCTTTTTGCACACTGTAAATATACTCCTTTATAGTTATTTACGAAAGTAAAATACGCTCAAGGCCCAAGTGTTGTAAGAAAAAGTCTAATAAAAATTTATCAGGCACTGACGATGAATTACCGCAGTCTTTGACTTTAGGCTTTATTGCATTTATAGTTCGATTTAGTTTAGTTTGTTATACTTAGTGTTATAGTTTGCAGTTCTGAAATTTAAATTCTAAAATTTCTTTATTCACGTAGGCCTATCACAGGCACTTATAAAGCGCTCATACATATGTCTCATTGTCATGTGATGATGATAACCACATTCGTTAGCTTAAAACTAAGATACGAGGGTTCCAAACGAGTTTTTTTTTCAAGTTCTGACAGTAGTCACATGCGCCATTTTAATTTTTGCGTCCTAAGTCGTAATACAATGGGCCAAGGCGTAGAAAAAGAGACATTTTTTTAGGCAAATGTACTGAATGAATTACTTATAATGTAAACCCTTCTTTCAGGCACTAGTTGGCTTAGCATTCTCAGTCGGTTTCATAGTGGGCCCGCTGGCAGGAGCGTGGTTCGCGAGGAGCACCGATGTTTCCTCTGGTCTGTGGGGCGAAAGACCTGCACTGTACGCACTCTCTCTTTCACTTGCCAATGTCGCTCTTGTTATGTTCTTTATTCCTGAAACTTTGTCTAAGGTGTGTATGCTTTTTCTTCTTTTTTTTTTTTTTTACTTTATTGCACATGAATAGACAACAATTTTCGCGTAAGGAAACATTGTAAAGTAAATTTGAACTAATCTACCTTGTTTTAATGTTCAAGTTCATACGCACAGCCATAGTCATTTTGTCAGAACGCTTAATACATTTATATCTACCTACTCAAAAAAGAAGTGAGCGAACAAGGCTTTCAAATACCAAACGGAATAATGAATGTTTCTTTAATTTAAACTAACTTAGTCAAAGAGGATACAAACCCTGCGTGTTTAGCAGTACAGTAAAATATATATGTATAATATTTAGTAACGGTGAAATGTGAACATTACTCTTTGTTCTCGTATTTACTATAAACATGTACCATGTTTACTATAACCCACTTCTCCAAACTTCAACACACTTTAAAAACTAAAATAACATTCTTCTTATTTTTTTCAGGATAAGAGAGCTCCCCTTTCTCTTTCTCTCTCGAAAGTCATAGACTTCGTATCTCCGTGGCATTTATTGAATTTTACAGCAGTAAAAAACTTATCTAATCACCAGAACAAAGTATTATCTAAGTTAGGACTGATTTACTTTATCTATCTATTTATTTATTCCGGTCTCGAGTTCACAATTACGTTTCTGACGCATCACACTTTCAAGTACACTGCAATGCAACAAGGGAAAATGTTCTTAGTCATAGGTAAGTACGTTTTATTATTTTCCTAATTTCCATAATAAAATAAAAAAATCGTAGTTTTGTATTTCTACATACAACAGCCAAAAACCCTGTGCACGCATTTGGCAACCAGTTAAGTTAACTAGCTATTAACCGAATCTAGGCTAGTCACTAGTGAAGGAGATGTCTCTGAAAAAGTTCAAAGTTTGTGTTAAACGTAAGCTTATATAAAAGTCCTGTTATAGTATTCAGGATAACTTAAGTTGGCGAATTCAGTTATCGCCATCAATACACTTCTATTTTATATTTTACATGTAATGTACGCATCAAAAGTGCCATCTATGTGCCTATTTGAATAAAGAAATATTTGACTTTGACTTTGACTAAAGTAAACTGGCTGATCTATTGCTTTCATTCGCAGCACAATGAGATTCCTCTAAAATGTGATAGTGACACTGAGTAATGTAACGCACCAGTTGATATCACACATTCTTTAACAAAACCCTACAACCGGAATATTTTGACCAGCCAATGAAATGCTCTCAATCTATCTTCTACCGGACACTACAGGGCATATCCTGCCCATGTGATTGGTTTAGGCTGTAGTAAACAACGCTGGCCCGGTATGGATTGGTTATCTTTACACGTCCTTGAGAGCATTACGGGGAACTCTAAGGCATGCAGGTTTCCTGACGATGTTTGCCTTCACCATTGAAGCAAGTAATATTCTATTGCTTAAAACGGACATAACTCCGTAAAATTAGAAGTGTGTGTCTGGGAACAAACTCAATGCCCCCCAAAGGGAAACCCTTTTGATGGGATTTCTGGGATTGAGTTACCTAAGGAACCTTACCCAATATCACAATAAGGCTATTACCGCCTATTCCATCCCTACAACCCCAATATTTAGACTAATCAATGGAATACGCTATCCATCAACCCTTAAAAATTAAATAACTTTTTTAGGTCTTATAATGGCGGTGTTACAAGGCGGTGCAGCTAGGAGACTAGGATCCAAGAGCGCCGAGAAGGCGGCTAGACTCGCGTTGTTTCTTACACCACCGTCTTTCCTATGCGTCGCGTTTGCAGCTATACCCAACCCGCCGATGTTTTCGCCCCTCTTTTGGTTGTGGGCAGGCCTCGTACTATTTGCATTAGGTAAGTAAGGGAGTCGAAACTTTGTTAAGTTATGCATACTAAATAAATAAACTACAACAATACACTCATCGCCATCTAGTTCCAAAGTAAGCGTTGTTTGTGTTATGGGTACTATGATGACTGATGAATTTTTATGAATATTATAAATAAATACTTATATAAATAAACATCCAGACACTGATAAACATTCATGTTCATCACACAAACATTTTCCAGTTGCGAGAATCGAACTGCGCCAAACGCCGGGCAATAAGGAAGGCGCTTCAGAAAATTCACATAAAATTTTCAATGACGTAATACCAAAAAATTATGTAATTGTTTGTATACTCATTGGGAGTATCGGCGCGCAAGCAAAGCCGAGCTGACCTACCTACAGGCGTTGCGGTCACAGAGGGGAATCTGCATTCCTCCCATATTCTTTGCCCTGTCGGCCGGACAAAGTGACTCATCACTTATTACATATATACTATTAACACCCTTATGTGGTGTACTTCCAGCGACAGCGTTTGCGGTATCGTGTATGACTGCAATGGCAGCCGCGCAAGCGCCCAGCGAAGCGCGCGGTGCGGTGTTGGGCACGCTACGCTCGTTGGGTGCGTTGGCGCGCGCCGCTGGACCTCTAATCGCTTCTACTGGTGAGTGTAACTACTGGCTTCTTCAGTTACTAAATCAAACTAGTATACAGTACCTCCGCGTCACGAATGTTGAAAGTGTGGGTCATTTTTGAATCGATGATTGGTTAGAGTTACAACACTAATATCTTGCGGCTGTAGTCTAACGCCGTAGGTACTTATAATTCCATACGGTTTAAATCCGAGCTTTTATTGTTTGAATGTGCAATTTTTTTTTGGGAATTAATAGTCTGATTTAAAAAAAAAGCTGTTGGATAGTCTGTTTATTTCAAAGGGGTAACATAACATGGCTCATTGAATATGGGAACAGTTATTTTAATTAATTAATCATATGTTCTTTTGGAACCAAGAAGGCGAGTATAGCCTTCATTTACGTTATGCTTACACACAATGTAGTATTTCTTTTCTATTATTTTATTTAACATAGCACTGCGATCATTAGGAGCCGAACAATAGAAGTAAATCTTATATTTATAAAACAAAGTCGTGTTAGTTACACCATTTATAACTTGAGAACAGATGGACCGATTTTCATTATTTTTGATTTGTTTGATTTCTGTTAGTCCGGAACAGGATAATAAGTAAATAAAATTCAATATATTTATTTAAATTTATAATCAAAACAATTATCTAGTCGTTCATTAGTAACAAAACACAACTGACAGCGCACGTCATGTTGCCTATACCTAACCGTAAAACTGTTGATGTGACCTATAGAGAGGTTCCGGAGTAAGATGAGTTTTACGTATTGCACTTTATAAAAACATTGAGATGTCAAATATATTAAGGCGAAATGAAATTCGCGGGGACAGCTAGTAATAAATAAAAAATAAATATGCTACGACAATACTCACATCGCCACCTAGCCCCAACGTAAGCGTAGCTTGTGTTGTCGATACTAAGATAGCTGATGAATATTTTTATGAACATAATACACACATATACGTATAATATACACATAAACACCCATACACTGTAAAACATTTATGTTCATCACACGAACATCTCCAGTTGTGGGAATCGAACCGACGGCCTTGGACGCAGAAAGCAGGGTCGCTGCCCACTGCGCCAACTGGCTGTCAAGCAGAAGTAAGAGCGTGGGTAGGCGATGCGACGCGTTAAGTTGGGATATTTATTTGTATTTTGTATAGAAAAAATGTATCTGCTAAAAGCTGTACGCGGACGTCGCTGTCACTTTTGATATACTATTATTTTAGTTTACTTTTTAGTCCGGGATTAAGTTAGTAATATATATGAAGCAGTAATAGCCCAGTGGTTAGAACTTCGGCTTAATTTTCGGGGGGCCGAGTTCGAATCCCAGGATGCACCTCTAACATTTCGAAGTGATGACGTATACGATGAAGTTATTATATCACTTGCTTAAACGGTGAGATTGCGAGAAACAGAGAACATTGTGAAAAGTGAAAAGAGAAAGTGTGAAGTCCACCAAAGTGCACTTGGCCAGCTAGGTGGACTACGGCCTAAACTGGGAGGAGCCCCGTACCCTGTAGTGGGCACTGGGCTGGTAACGGGTCGATTTGATGATCATATAAGGTAATAACTTTTATTCATTTTCAGTTTACTGGTGCTCGGGCGCTGCAACTACTTACACGATCGGCTCAGTTATTCTAGTGCTGCCAGCTGTGATGCTACTTAGACTGAAAACATGAATACATAATTGATATTTTTATACCTGACCATCCAAGCAATAATATACATAAGTAGAATGTAAGGTAAATTAATTATTTATTGTATACATTTTTTACACTATTTTCAGCTTTACAGAGTTATATTTGTCTCGAATTACGACAGTATTAAATGGTATTATATTAATATTGATATATTTTATTTACAATCCCACATACCAGAATTTTGAACTACTAGTGGTTAGCGAAGACCTTGCGTTTTATTTTAAAGTAGCACCATCTAACACTAATTCAGAGTTCAGAAACAAATCATCTTTAAGATGTATAATGCAATAATTAATATTTGATGACAGCACTGATATACTCGTAATACAAAATTAACTAAGATAAAGTAATTAAAGATATTAAACTAACATTTTCGTGGTTAATAAACATTTCTTAAATATAGTTCAACGGATATATACCACGATAATAGTTATGGATTTGTCGATATTTCGACCAAGTTCCCAGTTCGAACATCCATGCAAAAGTCAACAAATCCAAAAATTTTATCGAGATATGTACCCGTTGAACTTTATTTAAGAAATAATATAAAGTTGTTTATGAGTTTATACATAGAAAGAAATGTCAAACGGTAACGGAAAGAAATCATTGTGAGAAAACCTGCATGCCTGTGAGTTCTCTTTAATGTTCTCAAAGGCGTGTGGAGTCCACCAATCTGCATTTGGCCAGCGTGGTGAACTATGGCACACCCTTCTCACTTTAAGGTGAGACCCGTACCCTGTAGTTATTTTGTAATATGATGAAATTATGATGATGATGATAAATCCATATGCTAAATCAAGTTTTAGACCTCAAACCTCAAATATTGACTAAAATAACAAATAGATTTTGTGCATTGTTCAAAATTGACGAAATATTCCAAGAAAGTTATAAGCTTTTTATAACAAATGTATTTTTGGCATGCATATTCACTAATATAAACTCTCGTTTAACTATTCATTGTTCCGAGTGTAAAGAACTCCAGCATTATATTAAAAATTACGTAAATTTAAAATTATTACAGCACTAAGTTCTACTACAGATTAAAATAATAAAGAATTATATGTACAGTTTGTCGGTCATATCAGGAGGGATCAGTAGTAGGATATTAATTTATTTATAGCCTTGTAACAGTGCAGTATGTTAATTGTTCACATTATGTAAAAAAAATAATTATTACTATCATTAAGTTTATTTATTTAATTTATTACCCTTTCAGACAAAAAAAAACAAAATCAACTATAATGCAAAAAAAGACACACTAACTCACACAGCAAACTTATAACACTCCGTTGTTTTTGCATTTGGGGCTAGTCGGGGGTTACCCAGATACTAAATCAATTAACTCTAAAGCAATTCAAGGTCACATCGTATATTCAATCAACCTATCAAAAACACATTTAGACGGCCGAACTTGCTTAATTATATTTTAGAAATCTTGTTTGCATCCTTGTTGCCATGGTAACAATTCTGATGACAACAAACAACAAGTTGTCAAAATCTATGAAAACTTGCAAACAATCTATTGCATCTAAACGCAATAATGCCTTTATTTAGTAATAAATTTTCGCCCAAAACAATCCCAGTGAGGAGACAAGATACCGCGGTATTGAAAAATGAATTCGGTAGTGATTTTGCATCGAGAGAATTATCGATAGACATTGCACCACTGAAATTGAAACTGGGTGAATTTGAACTGTCTTTCGAAGAAGGGCAATGGATACCAGGTATGTTACATTACTACTTAGTACTTATGTATTCTATAGCTCGGAGAACCGATGGACTTTGGGGGTCTTAAGGTGCTAGAATGGCGACCCCGCACCGGTAAACGCAGCGTAGGTCGGACCTCAACGAGGTGGATAGATGACATCAGGCGAGTCGCTGGAGACAAGCGGCCCAGGACGTATGATCAGCAGTGGAAGTCAATTGGTTGAAATGACTTATGTATTTTGGTAGGCTACACACTAAGGTAAATTAACAGCCATTTAACAGTGTCGTTTCAAGGCTAAGAACCTTATAATGGAAAACAAAATTAGCAAAACTATTAGCAAAACTCATATATTGGTGTCAATTATTGTTAAATATTTTTGAATTAAAAAAAATATATCGTCTACCTAAGCCTTAATGTCTCATTGCTGGAAATGTGTGAAAAATAAGAGTTTTGACCCACCTCGCTGCTCCAGGGCGAGTTGACGGGCTTTAAAGAGCTCCCCAAAGCAAGGTGGCCATCATCATTAAGAACCCATTACCAGAGCACAGGACTTAGACGAACGGAGTTCGCCACCACGCTAGTTAAGTGCTAATTGGTATACTTTACACACCTTTGAATGTTATGAAGAACTCCCAGCATGCAGGTTACCGCACGTTAAAAAATCCTCAAATTAAAAACGCACAAATCTCCGAAAGGTTAGGGCTGCTTGCGGGGGATCAAACTCGGTCATCTAGCAGGGAGACCGCAGCTCCTAACCACTAGGCTATAACTGCTTAAGCACAGGGGTGGGAAAGCGTTAATTTAAATCAATCCAGGATCGCGATCCGCTAGACAAAGCGAACTAACCGCTAGAACGAGGAATAATACGAACCATTATCCCTTAACTTTTTAGCATCCGGCAGAGCTGGCGCAGCACATAAAGAGAACATTCGCCTTAAAAAAGAATTGGAACACCTTGAAGAAGAAAACAATATGCTGCGACTGAAATTCGAAATACTACTCGATATGATGACCGATAAGACTGTAGAAGCAGAACAAGAAGTCCAGCGAGCTCAAAGTATGGGCTCATTGAAAACGAAGAGTAAAAAACAGAAGTGGTAATGCTAATAATGGACAGATCGTAGTGAAATCTAAGGAGCGTAAATCAGTAAAGTCAGTCAACTTCTTAATACTCATCGAGATTACCCGGCCGGCCTACTTTTGGCGCAGGCTGGTGGGACCCCGTACGCCTCCACACCGCACAGAGCTCTATAAGATATATTTCTGAGAGTGTGCTCAAGAACTGTTTGATCTAGTTCCCCCCTCACCTTTTTACCATCGAACCGCGAGGCACCTTAAGGATCTGCATCCCTACGTGGACGCGTACGAAGCTTTGCATCTTAGTTTCTGATTCGCACCGCAAGGATCTGAAATGCCCTTCCAGCTTCCATTTTCCCCAGCACCAACAATATCAGTACTAACAAATCAAGAGTGAATAGGCATCTTCTAGGCAAGCGCGCTCCACCTTGGGCTGCATCATCAATTACATTCAGGTGTGATAGCAGTCAATCGCTCGTCTATAAGCATAAAAAAAACAGTTGACTCACTATGGACTCTTTATATCTCTGTATATACATATATGGTAAAACTAAACACAGTATATTTATTAATCTAGCCTAGCATAAGCTGAGTACATTTTACTTTGTTTTTTCGATAAAATGGCAAATTTGATCCCACAACCCTTGCTCAGACAGGCGAGTCTGAGGCCCCATTTCACTAAACCTAGGAAACACTGAATGTTTTAGGTGATCTCAGATAATGACTAACGACGCTTTATCTATGTTTTTAATCCACGAAAACGAGGAAAATCTGAACTGTGCTAAAATCTACTAAAAATTTTTCGTTGTAAAGTCAAAATCTCCTGAGGATTGCTCCAGAGTCGGAGTAAAACGTAGAGTAGAGAATACATTTTGGAAGGTCTGTTTGGTGTGGAGTTAGGAGAATAAAGCTCCGTACAGGTTTTCCTATTTTTTGCAGATTATAACATATTAAGCTTGCTGTTCACTGTGCATCATGGAATTCGTAACGCCTGCTGGAAGCAGTCTTAGTTTGTCCTTTTATCCTTACTTACATTATAAATGCGAAAATGTTTTCCCTTATATGTTTGTCCTTTATTACGACCCAACTAAGCATCCAGTGGCGTGCATTACAATCATGCACAAAAGCACTGCTTACCCAAGTTATTTTATGTAACTCGTATTGTAGGGGAAATTTTCCATTTTATGCCATGCTCCTGCTTTATGCATACCCTGGTCGAAGAACCTGTGCATGCCACTGTAAGCGTCTAATCAACTTTACGTAGACTACTTTATATCCCGGGAAAACAAACAATTCCCACTGGATTTGCACAAAATCGACGACGATGAAGAACACTAGCAATAGCTAGTTTAAAAATAAAAGTAAGTACAGTTGTATAAACAGCTTATTTTTATTTACAATAATAGTTTTAATATTTACAGATGCTTTATAATGAATCAATCATGAATATTAATTAAATTACATTTTAGACAAGTATTTGACATCCTCTTACATTGCTTATATTGTTGATAATTGCTGTTCATTCCCAAAAAAATATGGACTGTCTAAATCCACCTTCGTTTAACAATGTAATACATTTGGAGTGCGATACAAAAGTTAGTAAATTTAGCTCTGCTACATTTTTTGTAAATTAATTAACCACGAAAATCTTAGTTTGAAATTTACTTGTATGTGAGGAACGCGACCGGACGTCTGCTTCTTCCGCCAGTTAAGTATTTTTAACAGACCAAGTTGGTGGCTCACAGTTAGCAGGATGGTAAGTGTAAAACACGCCTATAAACAGATCAATACTTGCAACGTAAAGCCCTGTGTCCATCAGCCCGAGGCGTAGGTGTTAAGCCTCACGACCTTCAGACCGGAACACAGCAGACTTAAGCATGGCCGTAATTCGCCGAACGAGCACTGCCACATATAGCTCTACTACTAAAGTAGTTTATAATTGCTCGAAGAATTCCACCACTTTTTCATTCACTGGTTGTTTGGGCAATTGTTTCTCGTGTGTCCCTCTTGTCGACACAGGCCACATTTGCGCGTGCGTGGCTCGCCCTCCCTCGACGAACCCCCTGCACGCCCTCTGCCCCTACCCCTACCACGCCCAGCGCTAAAATTTTCTTGACCAGCCCATTCTAAAAAAAACAAGGAAGTATTTCTTTTTGCACAAAAAAAACTGAAATATATAAATCAAGCAATAATATACTACGACAATACACACATCGCCATCTAGCCCCAAAGTAAGCTTAGCTTGTGTTATGGGCACTAAGATAACTGATGAATATTTTAATGAATATTATACATATATACTTATAATATACAGATAAACAACCAGACACTGGAAAACACTTATGTTCATCACACAAACATTTTCCAGTTGCAGGAATCGAACTCACTATAATAATTGACACTATGTACTACTTACTAAACACGTAGTAGTAGTACATAGTGCTACTACTATATAGTGCTACTAATATATATGTACTACTAGATTCCAGTCGCGAAGAAAATTGCAACTACAACTATCTAAGACTATGCAATGAAGATTTATATTACTTATTATTATATGTAATTATTTTTAATCTTTATATTTATTATATCCATTATTCTTATTTTAAGTGTTATATAAAATTAAATAATGACAATCTGACGATTAACAATAATTTTTGACATGCCTTTCTATATATATAAAAATGAATGGTCCTAAAAATCTCGAGATTGGCTGGATCTATTTGGCCCAATTATATTTTGAAATATTTGTGGAAGTCTAGGGAAGGTTTAAACGGTGAGAATATATATTTTAATCCTTTGGAACTACTCCTAAATATGTGGACGGCGTTTGATGTAATTTTGTGTTTATATTTCAATGTATTCATGGATGGTTGGAAAACACAACTAGACCCTGTAGGTGGCGCTGCATTACCGGGCAGGACGACGTCTGCTGAATCTACTAGTCTCCAGTATTGTCTGACTGACATTTTAATTTAATAATTCTATTTTGTATAACATGTAATTATTAAATATTATATTGGAATCTTTTAGTGTTAATGAATAAAGTAAATAATTATGTTTGCAAAGCCCGCACAGGGTCTTAGTACCCACATAATATAAACTATATGAAATAAATAGAACTTTGATAGAAATTGGGGATGTTTCCCGATGTATTACGTGTATTACGTATATTACGTAATATATCTGGGTTACCATTTTGAGTGTGTTACGGTGAACAGGCGTGATGCATGGAGTATAGAGGTAAGGAGAGTCATCTGTGTATATGAAAAAGTGTCGTCAAAATGTATTAAATTAGGGTGGCGCCACATATGCATCAGGGTAACTCTTAAAAGAAGCGCCAAATATAAATATTGTTAGAGTAGGCTTGAAAAATAAACAAGGAAAGAGAAACTTCTTTTTTATAAATTTTTAATAGTGTTTTTTAATTTATTCTTAAGCATTGTTGATAATTAAAAAAAAAAAGAAAAATAATAAATGATAGTATAATTAAATATTAAAAATTAAAAAAAAATATCGCAAGTATTGATTTTATGATAATAATTTGGCATTTTTTCGATTCATTTTAGTTTTAATTTTTGCTAATTCGTAACGCTTATTCTCTGACTTAGCCTGGGCGCGCATAACAATATAAATATCTATAACCTTTGCAGTTAAACTATTTTCATGTTGCAAGCACCCAATTTTCATAACAGTTTATTTTCTGAGTTCCATAGTTATTCCGCAAATTGTTTCTACATTAGTCAAGTTTATTCACTCACTTTTTCATAAAATTAAATGTTTATATATCAATAACCGTACTATTTACTGTTTACGAAATAAAATCACTCTAAACGCACGTTTGGTTATAATAACGTAAGTTGTTGAAATTCTCAATAATTAACTACTTTATCTACTTTAGTCGATAATGACATTAAATTTATTAACTCGGCATACTTCAATTCATCTACAATTGCTATAATTGCTACATTCATACCATACCTTATGCATCCACCAGCGCCATTGTGGAGGATTTTTGAACTGTTATTTAGCGCAACAACTGGACACTTTTTCAATTTTTCTCCCATATAAGATTACTCTCCTTACCTCTATACTCCATGGCGTGATGTTATAATGTGTGATTGCGTCAACGATGCATATGCATATGATAGCAGTAATAGCGGTTGATTTGCTGTAATTTTTTTTTTAAAGTTCCGTTGTAGGTTTCCGCAATTCATCAGAATAATATGAAATTTAAATAGGACCATTTCGGAATAAAGCCGGAATTTTGCAAATCCGTCTACAGATGACGAAGTAATGCCAAAACATACATTAAAACATTAATTAAACATTGTTTCTAATTAATTCTAAAACAAAATATATTTTCTTTAAATGTTGTAACAATAAATTGCTTGTGTGTCTTATGAATAAATAAAAAAATAATAAAAAAGAAAGATCCGAATTGATAACTTCCTAGTTTTTGAAGTAGGGTGAAAAAGAAACCCCCAACCCCTCAAATGATTTCGCACTCATTTTGCTGATTTTGTAAATGCAAAGTATAATTTAATTATAAAACTGTAGCACTTCTAAAATAATAAAAAACAATACCTGTGTTAGCTTCTCCATCAGCCCACTGAAAGAAGGTACATCGTGCATTCATTTCTTTAGGACAACTATAGAATTGGCGACCTTTATTGCGTCCTTCCTTGCGAACTGTGACTCTGAAATACAAAAACACATACTGAAGTTCAGGTATTGTTTTGGATTATCTAATCGGTGTTATTCCTAAATGTTTAGAAAGAAAGAAAGTATACTTTATTGTAAATCAAGAAACATCTCTGCCAAGCAACCAAACATATTTTTACCGCACTTTAACTTATTTCTTCTTTCTTATTAAATCCTTGTTACTGGTAACTGGTTTATTAACTTCATCATCACCATCATATTAACCCATTACATGGCACAACGTGGCACGGTTCTCCTCCCAAAATGAGAAGGGTTTTAGGCCGTATTCCACCAGGCTAGCCCACTGCGGATTGATGGACTTAGCACGCCTTTGAGAATATTATGGAGAACTCTCAGACATAAAGGTTTCCTCACGATGTTTTCCTTCACCGTCGAAGAAAGTGATATTTTAATTACTTAAAACGCACATAACTTGGAAAAGTTAGAGGCGCGTACTGGGATTCGAACTCTGCCTCCCGAAAGTGAAGTCGAAGCCCTAGCCACTGTGCTATCAGTAATTACTTAATTATCATTTTATTTTTCCACATTATATTTTATAGATCTCGTATTCTCTGTAGTAGTCGGAATCAAAATTACTAGGTACTGATGTACCTAGTAAGAAAAATACTCTTTTATAACGAGGCCCTCTAAGTCCAGATTTTGACTTTAAGACCGAAGCGTTTGAGACGTACAAACTTAACAATCCTACTCGAAATAACCGAAGTTACAAAGTTTTATGCGGACAATGATCGTTTGAATTATGAACATGTTACCAGTAAACCTGCCGGACTTGCTGCCAGAATGGCAGTTTTAAGGCAAGCAAAACAGATTTGCTTCTATAGATAGGGATTGCATATTCAACCACAGTTGGCTCATTATATCACAGTCTTTGGATAGTTTAATAATTTTTTTTTTAATTGCTTAGCTTTTATTAATCGGTTTGATATCACTTTACTATAAGAATCCTTATAATGTAAGTATTTACTATAGGTACATTTACCAACGGATGTAACTTTGACTATTTATATTCATATAAAACACACGCATAACGTTTAGATCATAGAAATCTTAGTAACAAGACTAGAAATGCCCTATAGCACTTTATAGAAAACACTTGTCGCCGAAAGACTGTTCCGAACAGCGGTCATACCTAATTTCTGAGTGAAAATACTACGCGCTGGGAGGGTCAAATTTAGGTTTTTCACAACGGCGTTCACTAGTTGTTTAAGAGAGTCAGATACAATGCAGTTTAAAGACGGTAGCTAATGCAAAGGTTTTTCTACTATCAAATAACAATTGATGTGTCACATTCCTGGCGACAAATTGACGCGTACACAATATTTCTAGCCTCTTGTTATCAAGATTTGCATGGTTTGGGTTGTGGTTTAAGACATTAATTGTTTTCATAAGAAAATATTCACTTCTTTTTTTTTTTTTATTCCACTACAAGTTAGCCAATGACTGCTGAATCTCACAGATGATGTAAGTAGTCTAAGATGGTATCGGGTTAACCTGTTAAGTATAATAATCAGTTCCTACGCGACATCGCACCGGAGCACTAAATCGCTTAGCGGCACGTCTTCGTCGATAGGGTGGTAACTAGACACGGCCGAAGCCTCCCACCAGACCAGACCAGAGAAAATTAAGAAATTAATGCCCCTGCCGGGAATCGAATCCGGAACCTCCTACTTAAATTCACAGCGCTCACCGTACCGCCAGGGAGGTCGTCTAAAAATACATAATGAGAGAAAATTTGCCAATGCGTGAAAGTTAAACTTAATTAAATACACCAGTATTCCCATAATAGTGCAGCTATACGTAAAAATTATACAACAATATGAACGTAGTATTGTAACAAAATCCCACTATCGCAAGGCATAGCGACGTCATGAAGTGGATATTATACAACGTGAAACAGAATTACGAAATAATATTGAAGGATTCATAAGTATATTTCATAAGGAATCACCCTGTAATAATATTAGATCAAAAGAAGCATATCTATTTTTTCCATATAAACGAATTCAAAACATTCTAAGTGTTTTCTTATGACAACCCTATTGAAGAGAACGAATACATAAAAGACCGATACGCGCATAGTACCTTTGCTACGCGACGCGTGCCTAATAAAGTGGCAGGAGTCACATGATTTTAATTTTGCATGCGATGTTAGGGATTTATCTGATTTATTTCGTAAAACTATGGCAGTGGTGGTGGCTATGGTTTTATGAAGATGTGGCTTTATTTTGTAGATGGCGATTATAAAAATAACTCACTTTTTACAAGGTACTCCACAGTTGCACATCACATTTTCGTCATTCGCGGGGTACTCGTCCCTAGAAAAGCTGGGTGCTATGCCCCAACCGCGGCTAGCATTTGCCGAACTGCCTCTAGTACTGTTTGGGGGCGTGTCGAAGTTGCTTTGACTAGCTGATTGCTCGGGAGCCCACAGGAAGAAATCGCAACCACCGTTCTCCAAACCCATTTGGCATTTGTAGAACTTCTTATCTATAGTAATAAGACATTTTGAAATCTATTAACAACCCGCTCGGACGACCATTATAAAATGTGTTTGTTATAGTTATAAATGACGGAGCAAGCAGAAGAAGAAGAAGAAGAAATACTTTATTGCACACAAACATCAGAATATACATAAAATATAGAATAAACAAAAACAAGAATTGTAGGCATGCAAAGGCGGCCTTATTGCTGCAAGCAATCTCTGGCAGAAGGAAAAGCTGCAAGAGAGCGGGATAGTGCAATTATACTACATATAATATACATATATATTCGGCAATAAATAGACATACATATAAAATAAATATATATATGTATATATATATAAAAATACATATATAATTAAATAATGAAAAAAGAAAAATACAAATAATACACATTAATTACGATATTTGTTCAAATTACTTCACTCAAAGACATAGTAGTCTTTAAGACGACATTTAAATATGGGAAGGGATTGACTTTAACGGATGTCAGCAGGCAAATTATTCCAAAGCACAACAGCCTTAAAAGTGGAAGAGTTACCGAAGCAGATGTGAGATCTGATGGTTTGTGGACCCTAGCCCTTAAACAGAGTAGCAGTTCGCAGGACATGCAAGAAACACGTCCTAGATAGTGCCGCCCTGTTTCCATCAATCTTAGGCGTAGGTGTTAAGCCCCATGAGCCTGTTATTACTACGGCAACCACGCTCTTTAGACCGGAATACACAAAGCAAGCGCAGTGGCATGCATAAAGGGTATACACAGGTTATAAAAATGATATAAAATGAAGAAAATCTCCAGTATGAGTTATAAATAATTGAGGGTAGGCTTTTTATAACTCTTACAATGCCTATCCTTAAGTTTTTTATAACTCATACTGGAGATTTTCTTTATTCTTCTATCCTTCCCCGGACGAATTCTGTGATAACAAGTTTTACATCTACTAAAAGTCTTTGTAATGTTAATGGAATACTAAATAGTTACTGATAGTTGAACTAAAATGTTACTCAAGTAATGCAACGCAATTAAAAACAATGCCAATTGTGTACGTTGTTTTGTTATACTTTTCTTTTTTTATGTACCTTTTGTGGTGTGCAATAAAAGTATATTCATTCATTCAATATATACATGATACATACTATGTCGACACAGTGTGTATCACGTCATCTATTAGTTATTGGATTGGTGGAATCCTATCCTTGCCTGACCTAAGCGTTTGGACAAAGATACATATACCAACATAACATAAGACATACTATAACGTTGGGATCATGGTAATGTTTTTACAATTATCATATCAACCCATTACCGGCCCACAACAGGTCACAGGTCTCCTCCCACAATGAAGTGGTTAAAGCCGTAGTCCCATCATGCTGGCCTAGTGCGAATTGGTGGACTCGACACACCTTTGAGCATTAGGGAGAACTGTCAGGCATCCAGGTTTCCTCGCGATGTTTTCCTTCAGCTTTGAAGCAAGTGATGTTTTAATTGCTTAAACGCATATAACTCAGAAAAGTTAGACGTGCGTCTAACTCGGCACCCCGAAAGTGAAGTCGAAGGGATATCACCGCTTCAAACGCCGAATGTTTACATAAATCACATCCCTACAAAAAATATTATAAATGTCAATGTAAGTTTGTTTGTTACGCTTTCACGCAAAAACTACTTAACCGATCCTCATGAAACTTTGTACACATATTCTTGGAAGTGTTAGAAGTAATATAGGATACTTTTTATCCCGACATTAAGCTCGGTTCCTTTGGAAGCGGGGATGATAGTGTTTGACGATTTTACACCATAACTCCGATAATCCGATAACCGATTTAAATAATTATTTTTGTAACATAGAGGTTATAATATGAGTTTAATTTTGTCCAAACTTTGTCTAGTACTGAATGTAGTTGGAGAAAGAGGACAGAACTCCTCAGCGGACAGCAGCAAACCCCTCATTTAAGGCTTTGCGATACTGAATACTTTATTTTTTTTTAGAACTATAACTAAATTGAACGCCACGTCAAAAAAAAAATCAAACGCAGACGAAGTCGCGGGCAACAGCTAGTAATTAATAAATGTATTAAAAATGAAAAAAAATTTGTTGTTTGGAAGAAGTACTGATGCAGTTTTCCGAAATGTTATTTAAACCAGAGAAAATATTCTTTATTATTATATTGTTTGATATTTAACTCACCTAAATTGGGGCCTTGTTTGCGAACAGTAAGCAATCTAGCTTCCTTATTGCAGCCACAGAAAACTTGATTTTCGCCGCTGTCACTGGAAGGTGGTGTGGGCAGCCTTGGATCATTTGAGGTATTCCTAGGGACCGGCATCCTTGGACCATTCATCCCATTCTGAGCTCTATTCGCTACAACTGGAGGAGGTACAAACTGCCTAGGACGGTTTGAATTAGTGGATATATTGTTATAAGGAACATTATTGCTTGATGGATGAGTGGAATTGCTTGAGTTGTTTCTACTGTTCGCGATGTTTCTATTAGAATTTGTATCGGAGGTTGTTGTGCTAGTGTTTCTTGATACAGGCTTAACAGACGATAGGTTCACTTTTAGTAATTCGAGGAAGGTAGTATCACACCCTCCGATACATGTGGTGTACGGAGGCGGGTAAATGTGACTTATAGAATTGTTACGCCATTCGAACTTCAACTTCTTGTAGTTTGGTCCGCACTGGAAAAAAATAACATTGTGTTTGCCGACATCATTCGCGGTTTTCAGTAAAAAAGCTATTTATCATGTGCGTACACACTTGATAATCTATATATATAAAAGGAAGTTTTTTTTAGTTACACCATTTATAACTCAAGAACGGCTGGACCAATTCTTATGATATTCGATTTTTAGGATAATAAGTATTAAAATGTAACATTCATAAAAAAAAATGATCCGCGGTACGTAGTTCGCCGGGATAGCTAGTTAGCATATAAAAGGCATGTACTAATTTCGGAATCGGCGGTGGGAGAGCCGCAGCTTTGTTGGTTATAGCGCTCAGGCGTCGATTGCCAGAGTCGCAGGTTCCAATCTTGCCGGTCCCGAAAATTTTTACATGCATTTTAAGTTTATAAAATTAATTGAATCGAATGATTTCATCTAGTTTAGGTTAGGTAAATTAAAAAAGGGTGCAGAAGCCCATAATTTTAATTAAAGGATGGACTCTCCTAACAGTAGCATGCGAAAGCGATCCTGTGGTGTCCCGGTATGGCGTAGACGGTTCCGCTGGGTTTTAGTGGGAATTCTGGCCTCGTGTCAGCGAGTCCCACATACCTTTCCGGAAACAGGTTAGATCATTTCTTACCTGTCTCCGGGAGGAATGTGTCAATGCATTTCCCAGCGCAAAAAAAAAAAACAGGTTAGGTAAATTACCTAACCTAGGTTAGGTTAGGTATATTAACCTACATCAAAATAGGTTTAAAAAAAACAAAACATACACATCAACAAACCCAACTTACCGTTGGACAAGTTTCTGGCAAAACCTGTATTGTTTTGACTATTGTTGGGAACCAGATAGCGTTGATACATCTCGGGTAAGACACGCAACTGATATAGTATTCATTATCATTCTTCTTTTGTCTGACCATCATATCCGAGCCACATTTTGGACATTTCAAAGCTGTGAACGTATATTAGTCATATTTTTAATCTTAATAGCTTCGCAATATATTTATAATAATATAGTATTTGTGAGACAAAATATTACTCTTTATAAACAAAAAGCTGATATTAACAATCGCCTTACCCGAAACTGACATAAATTAGTGATATCTGCATATAGTCTGCGAAAGGTGCAGAACTCCTTTGTGGAGTTGAGTATACAACATGATTCCAAAGGTAATTCTGGACCTACCGTTGCGTACATTTAAAAAATGTGTTAAAACACAACTAATACAGCGAGGTTACTATACATTAGATGAATTTCTTAATGACAAGGTAGATTGGAAGCAGCCAGCCTCGCTCTCATCTACTTCAAGATAGAAAAATTATTGTAAATGTTGATGTTGGAAAAGAGCAACTACTAAGTTTCTTGTCGGCTCTTCTCGGTAGAATCTGCTTTCCGAACCGGGGGTAGAGTCACTACACACATACATACTTGACGTTTCAAACCCTTGCCTACTTGAAATAAATGAATTTTTAATTTTAATCATTTTCTGCATATCACAAAATTAAAATCCCTAGGCAGTGGTTTTTCTTATTGTCGGAGGACCTGGGTTCGACTCCCGGCAGTAAATTTTGGAAATAAATTTTTTTTTTGCCTGGTTTCAGCCGGAGTTACCACCCAATTACTAACCGATAAAAATGTGTCCACAAGCGATGTAGCGTTCCGGTATAATGAAGCTTAGAAACCCATTAGGTTTTTTTTAAATTTATTTATTAAGAGCACTATAGTCGTAAAAATATAATAGGCCCGTTTTGACATTTGTGCAAGACCATAGAATGTAACTTGGAACGAAACTGAAAGAAACAATAAAATAAAAATCAACTACATACAGTGTTTTAAAAAATACGTAAATTTTTTTGGGACGTTAAATAATATGAAAGAATATATCGCGAGTATTCTTTTTGCGCTTACTTTATAGTAGCATGCAATTTATAATTGTTGCGAAACGTTCCGAAAACAGTTACGTTCTTAGTCTTTTATTTTTTTATACTAGAGCTGTAACCATTTTTTTTACTGAATATCGAAATTAAATATTGTGTAGTAATCTTTACTACAAAGAATGAGCTTGGTTCTCAAAATGGGTTCTACATAATGAGTCTGGGTTGATGTATCTGACCAAACGGCACATGACTGAAGCGTCCCCGCGCGCACTGCGCAGTTTTTCGTTCCTCGTCTTGTAAAGTTGACTGTGCGCTCGTTTAAGTTTGATATATATTGTTTACTATTACGTTAACTATGGCTCTTCTATTTTGGACATTAATTTAAACATAGTGATTTGACTCGGTTTTTGTGTTTGTTGTTTTATAGTACTAACTCTGTTTCAACATGTTGAAAAATGGACGTATAATCAACAGCCAGTCACGCGTGTTGGTTGTGAAGTTAAAGGAATACTTTGAACGAACGAACACTTTACAATACATAATAATATCAATCAAGTACTGACAAAAACTTGAATTGATTTATCGTGAGTATCGAGTCCCGAGTCTTATGGTTCCATAACTAGTTACGTCGCGATGACAAATGTCAAAACGGGCCTATTACATTTTTACGACTATAACAACATGCATATTACTATCTATATTTATTATTATATTTTGACTGGCGCAGTGGGCAGGCCGTGGGTTCGATTCCCACAACTGGGAAATGTTTGTTTTGTAAGTATTTATGTGTATTATATTCATAAAAAATATTCAACAGCTATCTTAGTACCCATAAAACAAGCTACGCTTACTTTGGAGCTAGATAGCGATGTGTGTGTTGTCGTAGTATATTTATTTTATTATTATTTATTTATTATTTATTTATTACACGTTTTAAACATAGCACACATACAAAAACATAGACTGATATGCACGTCAATTTCAAGTGCACATAGTATTGACAAAGCGTCATGTAAACTTAATTTGACAAAAAAATTAACTCACCGATAAGTATTTAGTTAAGTAAAACTGTATACGCGTAACAGGTTAATCCGTTAACATTTTGGACTGCATTATTACTTGGGTGGAGATTGCAGTCAAGTTACTACTAACTCATGGTAATAATTTAAAAAAAAAAACCTGGTAGCATGGCGGGTAGCGATTCAACAGAAGGCGTATACTCGACGGCACGTTCGTTGAACCTCTCCGCCAAAGCCCTGTCGATTTTATTCGCTTCAGCCGTTACAGTAATATAAACTTCTTTATATTTTGCTACCTTGAACAAAGAAATACTATTCTATGATCATTTATTTATTTATTAACTTCATTGAACAACCAAAAAAAAAGGTTTACAAAAGGCGGACTTAATGAAAGAAAGAAAAAAACTTTTATTTGGATATATACACACTAGAATTAAAATACAACTTATAGTCTACACAACAATTATAGGAACGGTGTGATCCCAAAATGGTCTTCACTCAGCATGTTTGCAGTGCCTGTTAAAGACACAGCGCTAATAATATAAAAGATTTGTATAAATATATAATATTTTGTTACAGCGATCAAACCGATAAAATGAAATAAAAAAGAATAAACACACGCAGGCACGCACACCCTTGTTCAAATGTTTGGTTTTTGCAAAACATATTCTCTTAATTTCTTTTTAAAAGAGAGTTTAGACATGCTGATATTTCGTAAAGCTAAACCATTTTCTACCAGTCAACAAAAGGCGGACTTAATGCTTAAGCATTTTCTACTAGTCAACAAAAGGTGGAATTAATGCTAAAGCATTTTCTACCAGCCATCAAAAGGCGGACTTACTGCTAAAGCATTTTCTACTAGTCAACAAAAGGTGAAATTAATGCTAAAGCATTTTCTACCAGTCAACAAAAGGCGGACTGAATGCTAGTGTTTTTTCTTGTGTGTGCGTGTGTATGTCACTGAACTAGGTTCAAACGGCCGGACCGATTTGAATGAATTTTTGCTTTGCGTTTGGGTGGCTTAGATTTACAAATCAGCCAAACAGATGGCGCTGGGGTCCGTTAGTATGTATTATTCTTAGAGATTTGCGCACCGCTATAAGGATTCATATGTGAGCCATGTCCTCATAAAGGATGCCTGAAAGAAATCACTAAAAGTGATGCCGCCTTTGTTACACAAATTTAAATGACTTGTACCTTTGTTCTCTTTTATTTATTTCTTGTGTGCAATATAAAGTATTTTTGATCGATTGATTGAACGGTGAAGTAAAACATCGTGGGTAAACCTGTGTACACTTTCAATTGTCAAAGTCTGCGGGCTCTTTTCGGTGATTTAATTGATTCAATTGTAGAAAAATCTCAAATATTAAAAATTTGTATTTCCATATTAATTATGTTTATTATATCCATTTCTTTGATTATGTAGATTTTTTTTTTTTTTTGTGATATTTAAATACACTTTATTTAACTAGATAATGCATTATAATAAAACTTTCAATGTATATCCCTTTTTTCTATTAGTGTCGTTTAGAATAAGGCGAAAGATAAAATTTTGAAAAGATTTTTTTTTAACGCCAAAGAAGAAGAACTTCTAACGCGTGTACACATAAGTACACACACGTTTTTTTTTAAATGGCCATGTAGGTATACTAACCTGTTCCGCTAAAACCAATTTAGGATCCTTTCTCCCTTCGCAAATGCTCTTGAGATCGGCTTCCAGCTGTGCTCGGAGGTTTGGTTTGGATATTGTCAAGCCCATGGCGTCATATCCCTCTACCAGGCCCATGCCCAAAAGCCCTGGCACGAAATGTATCGCGTCCGCAAGCGCTACGTATGAACGACTCTTGATCGTTTCTATGTGCTCTGCGTGAGTTGCGTCGGTTCCTAAAGTTATTTCAGATTAGATATTGAAACAATGGGCTCTATAGAACTGGGCTTCATCGGACAGAAATGAGACAATTTTATCCATCTTAAATACATCAAACAATTGACTTGTCGGCCTAAAGACATTTATTTCTCAAAAAGAACACAATAGTTCACTTACATTTTAAAATTAGTAAATACAAAGTCTCAAAGTGCGTCACAAATGTACCATATTATTTAAAAGTAAAAATTTTCGCGGGTGGTTATAAAAAAAAGTTAGCGAGCGATAATACAAATGGTTTTATAAGGAAGAGGTAACATTAACTTAACTGAACGGTATTTTTTACATGTTCAATAACAAGTTTTTTTTAAATATTTTTCTTTCCTTAATAATAAACAAATATTAAATAAATATACTACGACAATTCACACATCGCCATCTAGCCCCAAAGTAAGCGTAGCTTGTGTTATGGGTGCTAAGGTAACTGATGAATATTTTTATGAATAATATATGTTTCGTAGCCGACTCGTCATGCACAGTATCAGTTTGGTGCGTGATTGGCGAATCACGCACCATACTGATACTGTTATACTGATACTGCTTTGCTATACTAGCTGCCTTCCTTAACCTCACTTCGGTGGGAACGGACATTTGTAACTAATTCATTATTCCTACTTTGTATTACCAGAACTTAAATATAAACCAATTTTAAATATATAAGACATACACAACAAAAGGAGTTCATTATTTAGTACCACGCTTCGCGACAGCCACCAAATATAACTTATACATAAATACTTATAATATACAAATAAACACCGAGACACTGAAAAACATTCATGTTCATCACACAAACATTATCCAGTTGTGGGAATCGAACCCACAGCTTTGACTAATAGAGCAGAGTCGCTGCCCACAGCGCCAGTTGGCCGTCAAACGTAATTGTTCTGTAGAGCAAAGAAAACAAACTTTTTTGTAAAAAAAAACTGGTACCGTATTGGTGCTATGGCGTCAAAGAAAAGAAAGTTCGAGGTGAGATATTAGCATTTAGTTCTTTTAAACAAATTTGTATAGAGGAGACCCGTGCCCTGTAGTGGGCCAGTAATATTTTTGACATGCGAATAAAACATGCAGTGTTAGTGCGTTAATGTGTGTGTGTGTGCGTGTGTATGTGTGGTCGTGCTTGCGTGTGTATGCGCGAGGCTGATTATTACTTCAGTAATAAACATTACATTATTGTGATTATGCGTGGGTTCACCACTTCGATGTGTAGGCTCTTATTATTATTATTATTATTATAGTATATCTTACCAATGCCATGTTTCTCCATGAGGGCAATGAGATCAGCTTCAGTAAGTAGATTGGGCGGTGAAGTGCTGCCATCTATCATGTCTATACTTGTCGGACTGAAGGTTTGGCCGTTCTGTTAAAGGTACATGTAACTTTATTTAAGTACTGTAGAGCTTTTTGTGAGAGAAATCGTCCGGGGAAGTACTGCCGCCGAGCAGCATTGCTTTGACGACCTCCCTGGCGCTACGGTCAACGCTGTGATTTAAAGTGGGAGGTCCCGATTTCGATCACGGGAAAGGGCAATTGAGGAATTTATAATTTCTGAATTTTGTCTGATCTGGTCTGTCGGGAGGCTTCGACCGTCTCTAGCTACCACCTTTCCGATAAAGACGTGCCGCAAAGCGATTTACCGTTCCGATACGATGTCGCGTAGAAACCAATTTGGAATATGGGTTAAATATTACTGCCATACCCCCTCACGGTTTTAGCTTCTTATCATCATCACTCACCACCACTTGAGATTGCAGTCAAGGGCTAATTGTAGTAGCATAAAAAACGCATGTTCTGGTCTGAAGGGCGAGGTTACCGGTAAAATTGTCGTACAGCTAAAAGGATTTCGGTATCATTCAATATGTCTAAGAGTGAGAAATACATATAAGGGTTAGTTATGGACTAAATACTACGTTATAGCTGATTTGATGCAAAATAATTTAATAACCCTTGGTTAGTGTGTGATTGTCTACCTAACTCAACTCATTCAATCGCAATTAACTACAATTTGTATGGAATTCATAGAGCGCCATCTAGTGACTGGCCACTAGAACTCTTCGTCGGTGGACAGTTTCTCGCGTGCTCGACAGGACGTCAAACTGT
The DNA here is from genome assembly GCF_905163445.1 of Pararge aegeria. Classification (NCBI taxonomy): domain Eukaryota; kingdom Metazoa; phylum Arthropoda; class Insecta; order Lepidoptera; family Nymphalidae; genus Pararge; species Pararge aegeria. The sequence goes on from NC_053193.1 coordinate 6,639,367, forward strand.
TTCCCAGTATTTTAACTAGATTGCATTCTCTCGATTCCATACATATCGTAGGTAACTTTCACGCGACTCGGAACTTTCTAGGAACTCTTTAGCATTTTTTTTGGTTCAAGGACAATTACTTCTAGACTTTAAAAATGTGTCTTACCTCATACACGTGTATTTCCTTTGACGACCATTTGTCATACGGATAAACGTCTAGATAATTCCGGGCGGTTATCATCAGACCACTAGCGCTAAACAATTCGCAGGCGATGTCGATTGTTACGATAGTCTCTTGCCCTTGCGCATCCTTCGAACAACAAGCTAGGAACGATCGAACTATGAACTCGTAAACACGTTGCTCGTTGCCTGATAAGTCTGACAAAAGGAAATAATTGGAATGCAGTTAGTTCATTATATCAACCCGGCCCACTACAAGGTACGGCAGGGTGATTACGTGTCTCGCGACAGCAATGCAATAGGCGTAAATCTTGCAATCACTGCTGTCAAACGTGACGTGTTTGACAGCAGTGATTGCAAGATTTACGCCTGTCGCATTGCTGTCGTCACTTTTGTTTATTTACTGTATGGAAAAGTGAGGTTTGAGAGCAGTGATTGCAAGATTTACGCCTGTCGCATTGCTGTCGCGAGATACGTAATCACCCTGCGGGTCTCTTCCCCACTGTGAAGGGTTTAGGACCGTAGTCCACCACGCTGGCCCAGTGCGAATTGGTGGACTTCACACACCTTTGAAAACATTACGCAGAACTCTGAGGCTTGCAGGTTTCGGTTCACCTTCATAGTTAAAAGTCAAGGTTAAATATTTCTTTGTTGAAATAGGCACATAGATGGCACTTTTGATTCGTTGATAACATACAAAATGTGTACATAGTAATGTATGTGATAATTACATTCGTGAACTTAAAAAGCTGTTGAAGCAGCTATTGATAATTATGTATTAAACCACTAGAGTGATACCAATATCAACCACACTCGTGCTTCAATGCCCCTTATTATACAAGAGTTACGTAAATAACTGTTCTATAATCAGCTACGACTGGATAAAGTAAATAAAAATATCTTCAAGCACACCATGCACTAAAAAAAATATTTTTTTTGTTTTTATCGCTTGATTTAAATTAGTTCATATCTTTGCTTTGTATCAAATCAAATCAAATACACATTATTGTACACCAAAGACAAAGCAATAAAAATAAAAAAAACACAATTGAAAGAAAGAAAGAAAAGGTACAATAGACGGCCTTATCGCTTAAAAGCGATCGCCAGGCGACCTACCAAAGTACATAAATTATCATGATTCGGCAAGCATTTGGACAGTTTTGGGTTAAAATATTATAATAATTAAATAAATCTTACTGTTAGCGTATTTAGTAGGATGTATCGGCGGATGGGCCTTATCGCTTTTATTGCCCTGGCGTGGAGTGGGTCCGCCACTGTCAAGAATGTTCTGGGCAAACGCTCCCCAATTGGGGTCGCCCGTTTGCATACTAACTAACTGCCCCAAATTCATCTCCTTAAGAAACTCATTGGTTTCTGTACGCGGATAGCTTATCAAACCCTGGGTATACAGCTTTTCGGCGATTCGCATCGTCTCTTTGGCGTTAATTTTCAATTTTCTGGATGCTAATTTTTCAAGTTCCTGTAATTTTCTGTCACATCAGATATCTTTGAATAAAAAATAGGCGGATATCGAAATTTGCTACTGGATGCCATCAATTTTAACGTTGTCATTGATGGTCCCATAAGCATTGATAATGATCGGAACCGCTTAAAACAATACCGCTTAGGCGATTTTGCGAAACTTTGCGAAACTACGAGGAATACTAACTTTTTAATTAATTTATTAGTTAAAGTAAAACGAAATTATTTTTTATTAAAGTTATACCCACACTTTGAGGAAATATAAAAATTTATAATTTTTTTAAATGCTTATCACAGCCGACAGAATTAGTACCTGCGACTTTCAAGCAATCGTGGCCTAGCGCTTTACCGACTAAGCTACGATTCTATTGTTGCATATTATTTGAATATTAAAATGGCTTGTTATCAGTGTTATAACAACTGTAGCAACAATCTCCATCATCAATTCAACTAATTTACGTCCACTGCTGGACATAGGTCTTTTGTCTCCACTGGCCACTTGCCTCCAGCAACTCGCCTAATGTCGTCTGTCCACCTCGTTGGTAACTCTACATCTCCTCACTTCTGAACTTATCTTCATGTTTTATATGCATTTTACAATTTATAAATTTAAAAACAAATTATGTAGTCCACACCTATTATAAATTTCTAATGTAGGTAAATAGTTAGAATTTAATTAGAAAGCCATAATAAAGCTGTGTACAAAATGAAACTAAATAATACATTTAAAAACTAAAATTTGACTGCTGCCGTTTAATAATACTACCACACACAAATTATTGGTAGGTATATCTTCGGAATCCATACTTTTGTGTGGATTTCTTAGTCTCCCTAATAGTTAAGAGCTCATTTGTAACGAAACTTCATCAATTTGCCACTATTTTCGTATTTAATACGCCGGATTTTTAAGGTATGCAAGCGCTTACAATAAGAAAATTATGTGTACCCACTATCTCTATAGAAACAATACGAGTAATTTGTAGAGATAATTAACTCGAGGCACGCATGCTAGCTCCAAAGCGGCATATTCATTCTGTCTTCATCAATTTTCGTAACATACAAATACACACTTTAACTTACCACTGTATCTAAAGGTAAAGGCCTCCATTTCGACTTGGGTTTAGTTTTCACATCTGTGACTTTTGCCTGTGGATTCTCTATACATACGTCGTGAAGCACCTGACATGCGTCCTGATCAAACAATCGTATTCTGTTCCAAGCGAAATCAACGCTCAGATTGTTCATTGTGTGGTTCACTGTAAATGCACATAAAACCTATGTTCGAGTTATATATGGGATATATATAATATATAAAAAAGAATAAGAATTGAGATTGAAAGGTTTATGCTTGCTCAATTATCAAATTTCAATAGAAAAAATTTATCTTGCTCAAATGTCAATAGAAAAAATGGCGATTTTCAGTCGTTTTCAACTGAATAACCGTTTAAGCTGTATTTATGAAATTTCGGGTTCTATATCTATCTATCTACTTATCTAAACATCGATCACTATTATTAGTGATGGATGTTTAGATATATAGCTATATTATTTATTGCAAAATACACGTCAATAAGATGTTACATATTGGTTTAGGGACCCTAAATTAGGGTACAGTGTATTTGCCAGTAATTTGGCGTGCAATGTTACACTATAATTACATACGCCAAATTAATTGATTTAAAAAAAAAGAAAAATACTTAGTCACATTAATTAACCTAAAAATCTCTAGTTAATATCATGTTCTTATGTCAAATAGATTCTGAGTTACAAAGAGAGCAAAAATGACTGTGAATGGTTTGTGTAATATAACACACGGTAGCTGCGTCGTCAGGTCTTTATCCTTGACTGGAACTTGGCTGAAACGCTATCGTTTGTATTGACTGTTTAGTGTTATATATACTTGGCCTTCAGTTAAGTTTGAAAGGTATTTTGTTTCAAGCGTTTTTATTTCTTAGATAATTATAAGAAAACATTTAATAGGAATTACCAACTGCTAACTATGTAAATATTATGTGTATGAACTTATGAAGTAATAGGACTGGCGTATTGGTTTTACTATTTATTTTATTTTTGCATTAGTATCTAGTAATCATGCACTAATTAACTATTTAATATATGGCTGAATTGGCGCGGATTTTTATAAAAGTATGTCGTGCCGCGTCGCGCAAACAAGCTAAGAGCCTCAAATGGGTTCGAAACGAATCAGGCAATTTTAGACGAAAAATCACGTGAGTTCGTTCGTTCAGCCGTCTATTACACAGTAAAAATTAACTTCACTATACTTTAAATTTTAAAATGTACCCAAATCATCGTGTGTGAAGCTCAATGCTTTAATGGTTGTTGACGTTTCAAAAGTGCTTATAAACTAGGCCTACTTGAAATAAATGAATTTTGAATTTGAATTTGGTTTATGAGAGTATTTTAAATAAAGGTGTGGGCCCTTTATTTATTATTAACTACAAGTGAGCCCTTGACAGCCATCCCACCTGATGGTTAGTAATAATGCACTCTATATTAGCCTGTTAGCATATTGGTAACAGGCTCACCTGTTAGGGGTATGGCAGTTATATTAAAACCATACCCCTGATCGGTTTCTACGTGACATCGTACCGGAACGCTAAAAAGCTTAGCAGCACGTCTTTGTCAATAGGGTAGTAACCAGCCACGGCCGAAGCCTCCCACCGGACACAACCAGAGAAAATTCAGAAATAATAAACTCCCAAATTGCCCCTGCCAGGGATCGAACCCGGGACCATCTATTTAAAAACACAGCGCTCGCTGCTGCGCCAGGGAGGTTTTCACGCTATTAACAACTTAGGTAATTTAAAAGTTTTTCTCTGTAGTGTAAGATATTGAATTGAAACTGTGTGTCCTGTTTACCTAAAACCTTAAAATTTATGAAATCCTTTAAATTAAATTCAGATCCTTTGTTGATGAGAGGTAGCGTTCAATTCATTTGTAAAAACAATTATACTGAGACTTGGGAGTTTGTTTAGAAAAATACCTTTAATTTTCCAAAACGCTTCAGCAACAAAGTTTTCGACAGCCCTATACCTTTCGACCACAAAACCCAATGTGGGAAATTGACATGACCCATAGCTCACCAAGCTCTCTGCCAGCTTGGTGGGGAAAACTTTCTGCAATCGAAGGGTTTGAAAACGTGTGAAAGCAGCACCTGAAACATTAAGCAAGTATTCTTTTCTTGTTGTATAAATAAACCCCTCATAACAAACCCAACATAGGTTAAGAAAAAAATAAGCAAATGAACAGACATACTCTGGAATTCATACATATACAATGTGTAAGTGACAAGTTAACTAAAACTATCTGAAGAAGTTACGCTTAATTCGTATAGAAAAAATACAAATACCATTTACATCGGAAATTATGGGTATGGGACTTTGTAATTTATGATTACACAGTGTATCGCAAACAACAAAAATTGTATTACAACGCTCCACAATCTGCATACTCATCGATACTCAATCAGCGTAATTAAATAGGTACGTGTGGAATGTGATGGAAGCAGTGATAGCCGAGTGGGTAGGAGCTCGACTTCACTTTCGGGAGCAGAGTTCAAATCCCGGCAAGCTAACTTTTTTAAGATATGTGCGTTTAATATTATTAAAATATTATTTGCTGCAATGGTGAAGGGAAATGTCGTGAGGTAACCTGCATGCCTGAAAGCTCTCCATAATGCACTCAAAGGTGTGTGGAGTCCACCAATCTGCGCTGGGCCAGCATCGTGGACGACCCCTTCTCATTGTTGGATGCAACTCGTGCCCTGTAGTGGGTTGATATGATGGTGATGATGATGTGTAATGTCAGCGCCCTAATTTCGAGAGAAATAGCAATATGTACACAGCCCTCGCTTTCCAAATTATCGCAGTTGCGTAGTCGCAGGTAGTTTTAATGATTTTTGACCTATATTTAAAATTACTGCCCATGTTGAAGTTAATACTAACAATTTTGTGAACATATCGCTTACACCCTTTATGTATATTCTTAGTCCTATCATTATTTAACTCTCTAAGCCACAGTTAGGAGATATAAAACTAAATCGGTAACAAGGTTTAAGTGGAATAAAAACCTATTCTTAAACTACTATAATCAAGTAATCACCTATCCTTAAATCTAGTTCCTGTCTTACATCCACTGCATCACTGATATTCTTGTTGGGTTGCTCCAAATTGTGTAGCGCCCTTCTGACAGACACAGCCGTAATTTCAGAGAACTTAGCTCTATATATCCTAAGGTTACTTTTTACTGCAGTGCAAACCTCTATGATCTCAAAGCCAATGTTCTCTCCCTCTCTATCACAATCAGTCCATATTATCAGGCCTTGGCAATTTCGAACTTCCCTTTCTAGTGTTTTCTACAAGCAAATAAAGTTATTTTTATTATCATGCAAGCTTGTTATTTATTGGTTTGTGATAATAAACAACATCAACCATTTTGACCATATGAATTTTTCATTTAAATTTCAATTTAATTCTTAAATGGGTATGCGATACTGGAATGCTCAGTTGTCGATGAATAATGTTAATAATCAGGAAAGTATTCTTTAGAAATAGGAAAAAAAAGGGTGTTAATAAATATTCAATAATGTTAGAAATCAAATAAAAAGTGTTTTTATAATGTGTAGTTTCATTTCATTGGCTCATTTTAATGTGTCCACAAAATAGCAGCATAATCTACCTTTATTTTATCATAATTCTCAGGACAATGTTTGAACACTGGTGCATCAAAGAGAGACAATGGGTTGCAAGTCCTCCAGTTTCTATAGGCACTGACAAAATCAAGAGACAACAAGTGTCCCGACACTGAAGTCATCACCATTTGACTTTTGTTTCCCAACACCTCCGCTTCAAACTCATAGATTTTGTTGTATTGGGATATACCCTCTCTCTAAAAATGGTTTTATTAATTTAAATAAAAATATTTATAATTATGGATTAAATAATTAAATTAAATTAACAACTTAAGAATATAGATATAGACACAATAAAAAAAATCATACTTTCAAAATAATGATGTAATTAAATTTATTAGTTAGATATGCAACAAATAGTTGTTATGACAAACAATCTTAAGCATTCACTATATTAAATTACTCTCACTAATAACTGGGCCAGCGTGTTGGACTACGGCCCTAACCCCTTCTTATTGTGGGAGGAACCCGTGCTCTATAGTGGGCCGGTAATGGGTTGATATGATGATTATTATGATGGCAAACTATTTTCTTTACACTTACCCTATTCGATGTTCCCCGGGATAAATGCAAAGCAATATTTTTAGCGGCATCATTTTTTTCGGCTACATTTAAATATTTCATTATTTCACTTTTAAAACGCGTAAATACAGGAAATGATCTATTTATTATTGTGCATCTTTTGTGCTTCTGTATCAGGTTAACGCAGAGAAATCTCATATTTTGTCATTCATAACATCATAATACCTGTTTGTCTTTTATTAAATTTTCTAAGTATTGCTGCATTACTTTTTTTTTGGTTATATCTAAAACATAAATTACACGGAATACTAAGGAATTTCAAAACAACCCGAAGGGCCGATTGAAAATTGTCACTGTCAACTACTCGATAGCCGATTTGCCGCCAGATTTTATTTTTGACATACCTATTGTTTTGTGATAAGCCCTAGAAAACGATCGATAACCATACAGCCTATTCAGTCTTAATGGTAATTGATATGTAATGAAAAGTTAAATACGCATTGGTAAATGGTGGCTCCTCTGGTGCTGAAAATGTTCATGAGTGGTGCAGTGGTGAACATTACCCTGACCCGCTTGCTCGTTTGCCCACCATTGAGAATACAAACACTACGTTACGAGGATAGAATCCAAATTAGTAGTTTTGTATTTAGTTTATCAAATTATAGATACGATTATTTAGATTATATAGATGTGGGTACAAAATAACAGGCACCATGATAAAGTCCTTTAAATAATAACAATGATGCACTCTGTATGTTACTCATGCAATTACAAAAATATTTACTTTCTGTGTTATTTTATTCTGACTTCGACATTGACACTTGAGTGACATTTGTGATTTGACATTAACCTAATATTTTTGTGATATTTATTCCAATACCATTATCATTCAATTATAAATTTAACATTATTGTGTTAAAGTTTACTATTTAAAATCTCAGTGTTACGTCGCAATTAGTCAACCTATTAATAATTAATAATATTACGTTACGTACGACAATAACTAGTGTGAACAAAGGCTTACACATTATCTTGTATCATGCTCCCGCCGCGTACGGCTGTGTTTAAAGGCTTGAATTTCGCTAGAATGTGTTTTCTTGTCAACTGTTTGAAGAGATTTAAGAGTTCACAACAATGGCTGAGTCGTCAGAAAGCAGACCCTTATGTGGAGAAGGCTAAGATTTATAACTACAGGTAACTTTGAACATTTTGATTGATTTTTGTTATGAACTTTGTTTTTATCGAACAATTAAACATTAATAAATATACAATCTTTTTTTTAAGATGTCGTAGTGCTTTTAAACTGTTGGAAATGGACGATAAAGCTAAAATACTACACCCTGGTCAAACAGTTATTGATTTGGGGGCTTCTCCTGGATCTTGGACTCAAGTGGCGGTTCAGAAGACAAACTCAGATGGTGCAGATGCTACTGAACCTGTAGGAACAGTTTTGTCAATTGATAAACTACAAATTTTTCCTATAGAGGTAAGAAAAACCTATTTTTACTATCCTATAAAGTAGTTAATATTGGGGATTGAAGTGTGGTATGGCTGTCACACCCCCCCAGATAACTAAGTTATAAAATAAGCATAATATAGTCCATTTTCCTATTACAATAATTATCATTAACTTTTGTTTAAAGTATGTTTTAAAATAATAAAAATATTCCTACAATCTATTTAAAGATTTTCATAAATTTTTACAACACAATTGTTTTATTTTTGAAGTTACTACAGTCACAAGCCTCGTGCCGGCCAACTAACATATTATGTGTTGTATATAAACATTATGTTAACACTTTTATGAACATTATAAAAGGGTTAATAAAAAAAAGGGAGGTTAACACCATGTTTAACCTGTCAGTTTACCATAACAGAATTGGCACCTATTACACCATCAGTCACATGTAAACACTGTAGGTTTATCCTTTATATAAGCATAATCTATATAACCATGGAGTTATTTGTATAATATGATTTCTGTTTTGTCCTAACTAATTCTTGCTTAATCTGGTATATTTTTTTCCCAGGGAGCAACAATAATGAGCAACATGGACTTTTCAACTATAGATGCACATGATAAAGTAGTGGAAGCACTAAATGGACGACAGGTAGATTTAGTTCTCTCTGACATGGCGCCCAATGCGACAGGTGTTAGGGAATTGGACAAGGACAGAATAATAGGTCTCTGTTATATGGCAATTAGGTTTGCAGCTCTAGTCACTAGAATAGATGGTAATTTACTGTTCAAAGTATGGGATGGAAAAGAGGTGCCCATTTTAGAAATGGATTTAGAGAGATTTTATAAAAACATCAAGATTATGAAGCCAAAGGCCAGTAGATCAGACTCATCAGAGAAGTTTATACTTGCTAGAGGTTTTAGAGGTATCCAGAGACCACTTCAAAATGGTAGATGGGGATAAGAACACAACTGACCTTCAAGTAAATAGTAATTTTCTAGGCAGATGTATTCTGTTCAGTAATAAATAACATGCTGTTGAGCCAGTATTCTTTTGTATTCAATTGAAGTATATTGGAGGGAAGCCAAAAGGAAAACTCATTTTTTTTATCTATCGATGAGTATATTTGGCCCATACAACAGAGGTGTCGCCAAATAGTGATTATTAATTCGAGCGTAAATATGAGAAATGACTATATAAAGACAATGTTATGAATTTTTAATTGGAAATTAATAGTTTATTTATTTAGTTAATCTAGTTAAATTCCTATTAAAATATTGTATTATGTATGTATACACTATCATTAAATGCAATTGTGCTTTCGGTTTAACACAGATCCTTTATTACATTGCAAGGTATTTCCAATTTTTTCTATGAAACGTGTTGTGAAATAAAATAAGGACTTCATTTTTGTCTCCTTCTGTTCGGTAGAGTTCCACACAAAATGAGATTTAATATTCTTATCAGTGGGCCTTTAAATTAATCCGAATCGATAAATTTTCCGCTTGTTATTTGTTCAAGAGTTCCTTACTTAGAACAAACATATTAGTTTTTTCTAAGTAACAACGTTACAATAATATCAAGTTATTATTCTTTGGTACAAATAAGAAATAAATGTCTCATTTCGTAAACAAAATTAATGACAACTATTCATAGTTCTTAGGGAACTAGCAAAACAGGCAAGTTTATAAATGTAAAATACTTTTCTGTAGTGCATATCTATTCAATTTCACGACTTGAGTAGCCATCTCGATAGTTATGGTTCTATAGTTCTCCTAATTTCTGATTTGATCACGTTTAGTGTCTAAACTATCTTATCCAGCTCATAGGTATACGTATCATGGGTGATATGGAGGAGTGTTCCCAGGCCATACATACCGTAAGTTGTTAGACCTATTTGCCCGTCAACGTGCGTTGAATCGCATACGTTGGGTACATGGGCCCAGATGGTCATAATGGCATATATTCTTTATCAACTTAATACAAGTTGAGTGTTGTGTATACAAGTTGATATTTATACCTACTGTATAGAAAAAATATTATCATATTTCAGACAATTACATGAGATACTTGCAGTCAAGTATTATTATGTAGGTGCCTAGTCGTATAGCTACTTGTCTTCCAGTTGCTCGTAATCTTTTAGATAAATAAAGAGAAGTACAAATTATATGTTAAATAGAACATAAATAATTGTTAGTAAACCTAACCTAGTAAGAATAACATAGAAGTAGTTTTATTGGTAAGTTTAAATAAACATACAAGTGCATTTCATACAAAGTGTAAATTTGTATGAAATGCACTTGTATGCTACTGTATGGCTACTGTCATATCTACGGCGTGCGCGTCCTTTTGTCGACCAATCACAACTCTTTTCTGAAACTGGCGCGTTTTATTATTGGTCGTAAATTTTTCCGTGTTCGTGGAAGCTGGTTACTTTATACGTTAATATTACTCAAGTGATGTGATAGTAGGAACTTTTGTTGTTCAGGATCTATATAAAATTGGCATACATTTTGTAATGTTTTCACTACTATGGATTCAATAAATTTTACTATTATTATCTATGATTATTATAAATCGAATAACCTGTAAAGTCTCAATAGCAAATTACGAAGTAAGTAGACAAATAAAAAGACATGCATAAAATGAATTGTTTAATTTTTCATTAATTATTCAGCATTTGAGGCAAAATAGAACAGTCCAATCATTTGTATATTAAAATACTTACTCACAAAAATATAGAAATAAAAATTGACCATTTATTAAACAGTAATGTAACATGCGTTAAAGCTATCAGTTTAAATATTAGACAGGCAATGAACTACAGATCGGCAAAGTCTTCTATATTGATTGAGCTTCCGATTGTGGTGCGAAATTGACACCTTCAAGGCAATAGGAATCCTTTTTCTATCAAATAGTTTTTCATTCTCGATTCAAAATAGTGACTCTAGTCTCTATTGTTTACTATTTGTGGTGTACAAATAAAGTGTATAAATAAAAAAAAAAAAATTGTTTGAATTGTTAGGAATTGTAACTTTTGATCAAAATTTAATTTGATTTAGCTGATGTTTAATTATGAATGAATGAATATACTTTTATTGCACACCACAAAAGTAAAAAAAAGAAAAGTATAACGAAACAACGTATACAATTTGGCGGCATTATCGCTTCATAGCGATTTCTTCCAGGCAACCAATGGCGAAGAAAATAAATACAGAAAATAGGTTGGTGGTGCACATATACTTTATTTGTCTTTAGTTAAAACAATATATGTAACTAGAGACAAATAAATAAGTAACTACCAATACAAATATAATATATAAAAAATATATAACTTAACAATAATATAATAAATTAAATATGTAACAAAATAAATATCCTCAAACATAAATAATAAAAATGAAAAAGGAGCAGTGAACTATCACGGGTCACCAGATGATTGCGACAAAAAAAATATCTTTCACAAGTTTTTTTAAAGATTTGGATTATGTTTAGGTTTAAGATAGAAAAAAGTTGGTAACGTATATCACGTATCACCACGTGAGTCCACCATGTGAGTATTAAATTTTATTAGCTATTTGTATGCCAAAAATGATTACGGGTGGAGCTAGAAATTGTATGCCTGTCCAAATAGTTTGTGTTAAGAGGTTTTACCGCACGCTACACAACTGTATAGACAATATTTCAGCTTAAATGGTTTGAATCGTTAAAATATCACAAGAGTTATTGTATTCAGCTGTATCTAAGCATGAATTACTTATGCGCTAATTTGTGTTATAGAGTTATGGACGTATTAATTTTATCAGATGACACATATCTGTCAGTGGCGTAACAGAATCCTGAAAACCTTACAAGTTTAATTCTTATCTACTGTTATAAATGCGTTAGTTTGGATGGATGTTTGTTACTCAATCATGCGAGGACGGCGTAAGTGATGTGAATGAAAATTAGCACAGAGACAGATTTAGGTTTAGAATATCTCATATGATAGGTACTTTTGATCCCGGTAAAATTAACTAGAGTGTTGAATGAACTAAATTGACTAGATAATCTTATGACTAACTTCTAAAAAAAAAAAAAAACTCAACAAAAAAATAATTATAAAAATGTCTTCTAAAACCATTTAAATAATTATTATACATACGTACGTAATTAGGTTCTAGTAAGTTATAAATGAAGACGCTTTTAAATATAAAACAACTTCATATCTTGTTACGCCACTACAGATGGTAAAAAAAGAGATGAAATGATATTTGCTTAATATAAACTTTCGCATAAAAAATACCGCTCCAAACGCCAGCGTGGGATAACTTAATAATACAAGATGGTGTATTTATTTAAAATATGTGATGAAACTACATCTTATGCGCCTTTCAGTATTGTGCAATTTACACAACCAAAACTAAATTATATTTAACAGAATGTCCTACTTTAGCAGCTATATTTTTTTTAGTAGCTGTACATAGCTAACTCAAAAGAATTGACAGTTACCGGTCGTTGTTAGTACTGGGCACTAGAATATGTTTTAAAAAAATATAGACTGTCAAGTTAGCGGTCAAGTCTAAGATAAGAAGTGAAAGTATATATTATAATGTTTTTTTTGTCTCAGAGTGCATACGGTAACTCGCATGCTTCCTGAGTATTTTTAAAAGTTACTCACTTTAAGTTTTGGCAGTCATTTATCAAAATGCATGTCTGATATATACTTGGACATGATCGTAATTTCACTTTTTATTCAGATATTTGCCTCCTCTCGTGGTAGGTACAGCCTTTAAAATTATCCTTTAATGCTTTGTCATCCGAGGATATTCCTAACTTATGTAGGCCTATCGAATACGTTGTTGGCGTTAAATGTAGCATAGTTAATAAATATTCCGCAAGAGTCAGCCATGTACAGTTTAAATTGACTTTGAAAGCTAATCGCACATAACGCATTGGGCACAAAAGCCGCTCAAGCCGAACGCAATGCATTTTGTGGGTTCCTTTGTACAGCGAAGGACCCTCTCTGTTGTACAATAACATCCAGTAAAAATAAAAGCTACTCCGTCGCGTTTGTCCTGATTATTTAAATCAATAATGATAATGCGAACAACGCGATGGTGATGGCGTGAATGCATCAGACGAGTTAAAGCAAAACGAAGGCGGATGTAGACGACCAAAATACAAAATACTTACTACGTATACGATACGTGATACATCGAGTAGGTAAGATAATCTAAGTAGATAGATACGTACGTATCTATCTAGTATGCTACAGTAAGTATTTTAGAATAAGTACAGGTAGGTAGTAAGTTCACTCATGACTCAATGCCTCGGCATGTATAGTAGTAGTCAGTATTTTCGATAGAAGGTACTAAGGTTTTTCTCGATGAGGTTACACAGTACACTAGTTTAGAACCATACTGCCGAACATTACAATAAACTAGATTTTTTTCAATATGAGAGGGTATATTAAGGGTATATTGATTTGTTGATTTCTGGATGAAATACTTTAGCACCATTAATGTTCGGGAGGTAACCGGCCACCTGGCCTTATTTTCTTTCAATCAATGCAAATAGTATTATGTGCGTAGTAACCAGGGTAGGTAGGTGTATTTGTAGAGTTCGGGTCACAACCGGGTCATATTTCAGCGTTATAAAATAAAAAGTTTCTTTAGCTGGGAAGTGAAAGGTTGTGACATCAAATAGATAAACACAACAAGAGATTTATGGAACCCGAAAAATACGTTACGTTCGTCCGGCCTAGCTATAATGTGTGATCTCTATCAACATTTATACGAATTGTGTCCGCGTGCCGTGGGACAGTTTATTTAGTTGCGCGGCAGACAGTAAGCTGGAATGTGCAGCGTGATCCAGTAGCAGCAGGCGTTCACCCCGCTCATCGTTCGCAAGCGATGTGCGCGCGCACCGGCCCCCGCCGGTCTCGAGCGCGAAACTACTTACAGCGCATATAGCGTAGATGAATGTCAGCACGAAAAGCGCGCATCCGAAATCTGTAAAAAGAAATCTCGTCTTGATCCTCAGTCTAACGTACTGTAATGGCACATCTTATAGGTTCGAATGATTCAGAGCTTTTCTTGGTTTTTAATAAATAAATATATTACGACAACACATCAACACACATCACGATCTAGCTCCAAAGTAGGTAAGCTTAACAGTGTCAGTACCCTCTGCGGCATTCGGCCGTCAACAGTTAAAATCCTAATAAACCCGCGTAAACACAAAAACGCAACCTGATCCTTCTGTGTAAGTTGGTCTTACCAAATCAGACCAGAGGAAATCCATGAATTAAAAAAAATCTCTTAACTTTTTTACATTGCTCGTATAGTCAGGGGGATTTGACATTACATACGCCATCTTCCTTTTTATGCCTAGCCAAAAATCCTATGCACGCCAGTCGCCACTGAATGGGTTCCTTTTAGCAACCTAGCTGCTAGGGCAGACAAATTCAGCATGGTTAAAATAGGCAGTAGACAAAAAGTCTATCCTCCGATTGTATCTACTGACAAGAAATAAAATTAATTTGTGCATCAGCCATAGGGTACACGGTAGCACGGCAATAGGGTAAAGGAGAAGTTTAATGCCCATTCTCGGTGAGTTGATACTATAATTTTGAGAGAAAAAAATCATTTTGTCCTTTCCTCGTGGAAAAAATGTCTCCTACTAGCCGTGCTGTGGAATAGGTTTAAAAGCGGATGTCAAATAAAGCAGTTTGGACAAAAGTAAGGTACTTACGGTATAAATTATGCCCGCCGAAGAGATTAACGACGCACGGATACCCATCGCCTATAACCATGGCCACTATAAGAAGAACCACAGCAACACAAGCGGCCATAATCCACGGCAGTACGTACTCCCTCTTATACTTTACAGCTCCGTGAAGCAGAGAAATACAGCACATGAGGTATATTGACGTCAGAATCGTGCTTGTGTAAAGGAAAATAACGGTTACTGAAATTAAAAATTGTAGTTTGGTCAGTACACAGTTTACCCCCTAGGGGGTTGTATATATAATACTGACCCACTGTTTACCCCCTAGGGGGTTGTATATATAATACTGACCCACTGTTTACCCCCTAGGGGGTAATCTGTGGGTCAGTATTATATATACAACGTGTAAGATAATTACGAAATACTGTTGAAGGGTGCATAAGTTCATTTCATAAGAAATCACGCTGTAAAAATATTACATCAAAAGAGGCATTTTTATTTTTCCATACAAACTTATTCATAACATTCTATTTGTTTATGAAAACACTATTGAAGATAAAAGACCGACACGCGCATAGTAGCTACGCTACGCGACGCGTACCTAATAAAGTGACAGGGGTCACTTGCTTTTACTTTTGCATGTGATGTTAAGGCTGTATCTGAGTTCTGTCAGTCAAAGTTATGGCAATGGTTTCCCCTGTAGTAGGCCGGTACTTGGATAATAATGATGATGATGATGATGAGGTAAATATAAATAAGTTCAGAATCATCAGCAGTATTTTTTCCCACGGGTGGGAGAAGGTTTCCTCTCTCATATGAGAGAGGGATATGAATAGTTTGTAAGAGCGCTCCACTATTGCGAGTTAGCGGCAGGTACCTAAAATTTATTCACGATTCTGAATGTACCTGGTACTGTTCTTTACAAATATTTATTTTCCCGTCATGGCACTACTTTTAGATCTATCATCTAACCATGAATCTAATTCTCATTATCAGCTTGGTTCTAATGTTAAAATATTTATCTAAATTTTATGTTTTGTGTAGGTAGGTACATAAGACTTTATGTAACGTCTTAAGTTTATAATAACCAAAAAAAAGGCTTCTCACCTACGACAATGGTGTTTTATAGCAAAATAAACTTTCACCAAACGTAATGAGCAATTGTAATAGGTAAATCTTTGGTCTTTAAAGCATACATAATAATACATACTAGTTACTATAGATACAAACAAATTTTTACTATTTTAATTGATAGATAACCTACCTGAAGCCAAATGCTGTGCTTTAGCAAATCTGAGTTGATTATTAGTGCTTACTACACCTCCTTCATGAAATGTTACATGATTCCCATAATTTATTTCATAAAACCCTCTTCTTTCTGCGTCGTCCTCCATATCATTGTGGAGCATGGACAGCATTTCACCAACATGAGATATACCAACTAGCAATATTATCAGTACGAAAGATGATAGCGCCTGTAAGAAATAAATAGCAATTTAGCGTACAATGAATTGACTGTTCGGAAATATACAAAAATTAGGCTTACTTACGATTTGATGGACGGCTATAAGAATTGTGCCTTGGCGTAAATTAAAAACGTACAAAAAATTATTCAGGCGTATCATCATTTTGTGAGATAGTTTACATTTCTTGCTTTTAGTAAACATTTGGTTTATTTATAGCACTAAGGCATTGCTTGAGTAACAAACTTTGTTTAGATAGACGCAGAGCATGGATAATGCGCATGTCTCTATCGATTTTTTTGCTTATGCGTTACGCGCATGAATTTTCGTATGTCCTAAAGTTGTCATCTATGTATTGCAAGTCTGAGATCATTAACAAATATAGATCTAAATACGCGAATGTAATGATACCTACGCTTTAAGAAAATAAGGATGCTGCAATTTTTCACTCATAATTATTAATCTTATAGGTATCGATACAGTCAATTAATTTAGACTAGCCTTAATGGTTGATTGATTCAAATAAATCAGAAGTTGTTAGATTCATCCTTATTATATTGTACCTACTTAGCAGTAAATCTGTGTTGGCAATTTCACAAAACAATACGTACACGCGCCGTAGCAACCAAAAACTGTTTCTTTATCTCAATAGCCTAGGAACTTGCCTACGTTTTCACATTAATAAGGTATGATAAAAAAAAATATTAGGTATGTACCTAACAACTTATACCGCATCAATTACAAAATAAAAACCAATCGTCATCAACAGCCTATTCCTAACAGTCCTTTGGTACTAACGGGAGGGTTTGCCCAGAATCAAAAGGCTGGGCAGATGGGTTGGTAATTGCAATAGCTGGTATTAATAGAATAAAGAACGCTGCAGTTCGTTCTCAGTTATATTTCCGTAGTCGCCTCACGGCACCCGTCAGGGGTAAGACCCTAAAAGTAAGGCTGGCTAAACCCTTCCTCTTATGATTAATTAAATTAAGGGTACCTAGGTTAATGTGTCGCATTCTGGGACACCCTTTTTTAATTTACGACTGGCAAGAGAAACAATTGGGTCCGTTAATTGCGGAAGGTAAACTATTTCACAACGATTAAAGACCCTAAGTAGGTATAGCCATTACGCGGGTAAGTACTTTCGATTTCAAACTTCGACGATAAATCTAAAGAATTTCAAATAATCACGAAGAAGGTGAAGACATAAATAACTTATATTTTATTTATTTATTTTCATCTAGCGTAGACTTTAATATTTGGATGCATCTACCTACATACATTATAAACTGTATCTTATATACCTACTAATACATATTTTATTTATAACTAGCTGTCCCTGCGAACTTCGTATCGCGGATCATATTTTGTTAATGAATGTTATATTTTAATACTTATTATCCTATTCCGGTCAAAGAGAAATCCAAAAAATCAAATATAAAAATTGTCCAGCCGTTCTTGAGTTAAAAATGGTGTAACTGACACAACTTTCTATATATATAGTTATTTCCTGCATCGTTCTGCTTTTACCGATGTTCCGGGGGGCGAGTTCGAATCCTAGCACACACCTCTAACTTATGTGCATTTTAAGCAATAAAAATATCACTTGCTTCAACGGTGATAGAAAACATCGTGAAGAAACGTGCATACCTGAGAGTTCTCCATAATGTTCTCAAAGGTGTGATAAGTCCACAAATCCGCACTGGGCCAGCATGTTGGACTACGGCCTTAACCCCAACCCATGATGGGAGGAAATCCCTGTAGTGGGCCTGTAATGGGTTGATATGATGAAACGCGGCATAGGTTGGCCCCAAACGAGGTAGACAGACTACATCAAGAGTCGCTGGAAACAATCGGCCCAGGACAGTGGATTTTGGAACTCACTACAAAATACCCCAATGTCGACGTCAATCGATTGAAGATGATGATGATCGATATGTCTTATGAGTAGTGTAACCATATATGTCATTATGGAATGACATATCCAAAATATGTCATTATGGAAATGATTCCATAATGACATATTTTGGATGTTTCTGAAGTTCAACAAAGTAAATAAAAAACAGTATTAATATTAAATTAGTTTTATTTCACAACTTATAATAGTAGTGACAATAATGACTGTAATTACCGAACTTTCAGCTGGTATTAGTATATTTGGATTATATAATAACGTACTAAATATCGATCACAAATAAATGATTTTTACATACATGAAGAAATATTTACAAAAGTTAGCTTCGGTTCATTTTGTAATTTATCAACGACAAAAATAATAACTAATATTAGGTACATGGTTTTTTTCTATTTACATTTTTTATAGTCGGGACCTAATACGCTTAGATACATATTATAGAATGGGGTACCTTCGCCAATACTATAATATATATTTTTACGGTGTTGCATAATACATACATTTTATTCTATGGAAAAAGTAAGTATTTATTATAACTTGACGATATTTTAAGTTATTCTACTTGACTACCTAGTCATTTATTATGAAAAATATTTTATTTAAATTGTTAAGAAATATGCGAATTAGTCTAGTTTGAGTGTTATACAGTTTGTATAATGTATTTGTAATACTTAATATTTCATTTTAATCTACATATTCACCAATGTATTTGATATTTGATAAAAAAAATATGCTATGGTAAATTATCGTCTGTTCTGATAAATGAACCGTGCTATTTGCGCCGTCAAAGAAGATATAGTCTACTATCTTACAAAACAAACGATTTAAACCAGTGTCATATAAAAATCGTGGTCAGTGATGATTTCAAAAACAACCAATAAGCGTGCAACAAAATGTTTTACAAAATTTAAATTTAATCTATGCATTCATATTATATTCATATAAATGGATTAGCATGTTGATATATAACAAACAGACAAAAATTCATGAAAGTTGAATATATACGACAGTGTAGTAGAACTCCTTTCATAATGAATTTTGTGAAGATATTTGGGAACAAGCATGTAGCGAAATAATGATTTACAAAATTTATAAATTGCATGCATGATATTATTATGATTATAGATACAGGCACTTACAGACGTACATTAAACCATACGGCATTATTATTATTACGGTGCGGAGCTGTGACGAAGTTGATGAATGATCGTTTACAATCTAGTAACAAGGACATATGGATAATGTTTCGCAGCGGTAACAAAAATTACTGGTCGACTAGGCTAGTCTCGTATTTCCCCCTTTATAGGGGGAGTCCCACATAACCATCGTCTTGTCCAAGGGTTGGAGGTAGCAATAAAGATTTTCCACCACGCCAAAAAAAGGCTAGTCTCGCATATTCAACAACAACACTTGCAATCAATATAGCGATCAGAATTTCACGATAAAGTATTTGCGTGCCCCATCCCGCTGTAAACCTAACATGATAATTTCGCCATGTTCTTTTTCAACACAAGTTTTATTTAAAAAAATAGTTGGTTATATGACTGTATATAAAGGATTTTTTGTTGAAAATTCAACTTATAAATTGCACACTTTAAGAGCCTATAACAGTCTAGTATTCTTTATAATTTTGTACAACCCAAATGAGTACCAATAACGTTACTAAAAGCCTCTGAAATAGGCAATTATTTGAATTTTGCTGCTAAATGTTGTAAAGAAATCTGTAAACCAAATTTTCAGGTCGCAAAGTAACGCTATCCTATTCACAATAACACTTAACTACTTTATTTTTTTTCATAGTTATAATTGACGGACTACGCAAATATGAGTAATGGTAAGTGGAAAATCATCAATAGAAATGCGAAGTATTGCGTGTGATAAACAGCACACGCAATACTTCGCAGGTAATGTAAGTAACATGTCCTACAAAGTACCGCGCCGTATACGTCAACCTCACGAATAGGTGTTAAGCCTCAATACACCGGCAATAGTGACCTTCATGCCAGAGCACAACAATTCTGCTTGGCGGCAGAATTAAGCATGAAGACAATACTCCGTCACAACAAGCGCCATTACTAATAAAAAAAACCTGTCAGTTTCGTTCAATTCAAATTAAATATTTGTATCCAACGAAATGAGAACAATTTTGTGAAATTAAATATAAATAACAAATCAAATATGCCAGCAAAGTGCATTGAGTCACGGATAATGCATGCATGTTTAACAAGAAAAGCGAAGAACAGCTGGGTTAGGGATACCGAAGGCTAATACAACATTTAATTACGCATTAATGACTCAGTTACCTTCTAGGGACGGATTGGACCAAACATGCATTGTATGACAGAGTTGTCCGGTTTCCTATTTACAATCCATTACTAAACATTTTATACAAACATGAACAGATGCTCGTTGCAAGAATGCGTTACAGATAAATATATGTAATATTTTTACAATGACATAGTGCAACAGATAATAGGGCACTTAATTCGGCAATCTCTTCAATATCCTCATAAAATGAATTGGAGCGATTTTCAATTTATTACATTCTTCTTAGACCATCATCCACGAATCATCAATTTGGACCAAAAATGAAAGTACCGGCCAAGACAAATATGTGCCTTATTTTTAAGAACTGGCCCTAGACATTTTTATGGAGAGTAACATAATTGTTTAGTCCGCTTTTTCCTATAAATAACTAGCTGATATCCGCGTGCCATAATGTATTTGGTAATATATAACACGTCTGTATTATTAAAAAAATGTGCAAACATTTCATTTGGTAGCAAAATTAAAGACTTTAAAACGCTAATAAAATCAAGGTCAGTAGTCCTAAAGCTTAGGTATCATAAAAAGAAATATTCAGGCGAAAACGTTTGTAACGGAATACAGCAATTCTTTTTTTGCTGGCACTTTCAGATTTGGCGCAAAATGGATTATATATTTCACAGTTTATCAATGTACATACTCGTACCTATGTCACACTTTTTCTATTTCATAATTATAATTATGTATATGTAGATGCTATGTAATATGAAATGTTAAATGCAAAATAAATGATGTATTGTCATATTATGATAAAACGCATACACAACCGCAGGTAGATACTATTACGAAATATAAAAAATAAAGTCATGGTACACATAGCGATCTGAACATTGCAATTGTGCTTATTCAAAAAGGATCAGAAAATACCCAATTTGAATTCCGTGGTATTAGAATTTGGCAAACGGTATTCAAATTCATTCAAGTAAGAAAACGTTAGTTGTAAATTTAACCAAAATATTTGTGAAACCTTATATCGAAAATATTCTTATTTTAATGGACAGTAAGTAAATTATTTAATTACGCTATATATTTTCAAGACCTTCAGTAGCTTAATTAATAAAATTGTACTTGTTTAAGTTCATATACATTTGAAGGAAAATTTCGAATAACTCGTTCTTTGATAAGAAAGTCAATTATCAAAATTATCAAAATTAAGCTTAATTTGCTATACTCCGCGAAAAGCAGGAGAATGTGTGTAGTGTAATTTATAATTTCTTCAATCCTTATACTCCACACCAAACAGATCCTCGGCATCCTCATCAGGAGATACAGGAGATACTTAACAATTATTCATTGTAAAGTCTACGCACGTTTCGGAGCGAAACGTGCGTAGAGGGTGTATTGCCGAGAATCTGTTTGGTGTGGAGTATAAGGATTGAAGAAATTATAAATTACACCACACAGATTCTCCTGCTTTTCGCGGAGTATAGCAAATTAAGCTTAATTTTGATAATATATCATGGATTTCCGCAAAGTAACGCCTGCTTCTATACAATACTAAGAAAGTCAACCTTATATTACGTGTTAGATAAATAAAGTTTTTTATTAGGAGTCAGAATTTATAATTTTATTGTGGGATTTTTAAAATGTTATGATTTATATTTTATTAACTTCTTAAAATTAAGACAGGACATTGGGCAATTTAAATATATATATTATGTAAGAACATACAGAGTGTATTTGGAGTACCCAAAAGGATCAAAGTTTATTTAATATTCCTTCTCAGTTGATTTATTAGTAACGTGTTTATCGTAACGATATGTTTGGAAATATTTTGGACAGTATATTTTTTTGGTGGAAAATTTAAATCCTCGAATTAGAAGGTCTTTTGTTAATGGTTAGTCCATAGAATTGTATCACCTGTATAAGATATAACTAGCTAGTACTAGACATAATATAATATATTAGAGTTCACGATCTACTTAGACGTTACAGGGCCCACCATTATGCCATCGACTTCCTGTGAGAACCAGGCAACCTGGCTGAAACACAGCAAAGTGATTTTTGTGCAACCCAGCCATCATATCCATTTAATATTTTCAATGATCCATACAACTGTCTCGGTTAAAATATACGTTTTGTATGAATACAACGAGTTGCTGGGAAAGATGCTTTTTTAAATAATTCATATAAAAATTCACACTGTATTATTTTATAATTATTTTTGTAATAAAAATAATTAATATAGTGTGAGTTTTTATAATAATTATTTCAAGATAATCAAGTAATTTAGATTTTTTTTTGTACTACGGAATGTAAATAGAATTTACATGTTTTGCTATTTGGTCCTCTCTCTCTCATCCTCTGACCAATCACAGTGATGGTTTACCTTTATGTAGTTGGGCAAGAGAGAGAGGGAGAGAGAGTGCTCCATATTAATTCGTTAAGGTGAAGAGAGTGTAGAAATTTGACCCTGATATGTCTAAATAGACCCGAATTCATAGTCTCTGCAAACCTTTCAAACGACATTTGAATTTATAATACGTACGTAAGTCAACACTAAGTAATTCTTGTTATAGTTCAGTTACTACGGAGGTTTATGTATGAGTCGCGCTTAACTACTAGTTCGCTCTGATCATTTGCACCTTGCCAATCGTGGAGTCGATTTCGAGTATCGAAACACTGCAACTTTAAAGAAAAATGGATCATATTGAACTTATCTTAGAGTCGTTAATTCTGTAATCCCATTTATTATTTTACAAACATTACGCGCTGAAAAAGCGTTTCACGGCTTTTCAAACCGTTTCCGTTGTAAATTACTAATGCCCCTTTTTTATCACATGGAAAATGTTTTTACTGGCCAAAAGGTCAAAAGTCCAAAAGTCTTTCCCGTTGATGCAATTGATTTCCTTGTCAAATTTTACCGAAATCTGTTCAGTCGTTTAGGCGTGGTGACAGACAAACAGCTACTTTCGACATTATAATAATATTAAGTAGAGATAATGTCCATATAACTTTATCATCACAAATTTACTCGTGTTCAGTGCAAACGAAAAGTTTAGTGCGACCCATATCAATAACGATTATACTATACGATTAAAAAGGACAAATACCTAGTTGCCGTGCTACAAAATATTCACATACTGTTATTGTTATAATTAAATAACACTTATATTCACAAAATTCACAATACATACGTTTAAGTAACAAATATCTTATACACTAAGCTTAATCTAATCACAAATCCGTTGTCAGTTACAGCCTGTGTGTTGTGTTTAGGATTCAATTTGGACATCGCTACATATTGTATTGGCTCTAAATAAGTAATCAGAATAACTGAAAAGCATGCAGCGTTTATTATTCTAATATTACAATGGCAGTTGGTAAGTTTTACTTTGTTTAGCATGATACAAATCTGTTTATTTTATTTATTGAGTGTGAAATGTTACCATTTGTTATGAAGCGAGTATAAAGGTTCACGATATAAACAGTATATTGTGTAATGTTGTCAGAGTACTGAGAAAAAATTCGTAATGCTTGGTATAGTATACCAACCCAAATATATTTTTTTGGCAATATAATTATGTTTTTTACAATCAGTGTTCGTCAATTTCATTTTTCTCAATAGCTAAGAAATACATGCCATTGGTGTCAATTTTATATGTGGTTTAAAAAAACGGACATGTATACCATAAATGATCCGACTCGAGGGACCATTTCGAGTTACCTTAAAAATATGTATTTTATTCGTAAATTTGGCAACTCCACGGCATCAAAGAGGATATACTAAAAGTT
The DNA here is from genome assembly GCF_905163445.1 of Pararge aegeria. Lineage (NCBI taxonomy): Eukaryota > Metazoa > Arthropoda > Insecta > Lepidoptera > Nymphalidae > Pararge > Pararge aegeria. Next base: position 6,663,847 of record NC_053193.1, read on the forward strand.
ATAACGTAGATTGCCATTTAGGAAATTTTTGAAAGATTTATATCACGCTATCAAAGTTATAATTTAAAAAAAGATACTTTAAACAATATTGCAAGAGTTTCGTCCGGTGCAGTTGAGCCGTGTGTGATGAGGATGTTTAGAAGTCCGCGCGCGATGCCTGCTTGGCGCCGCGGAAATCGCGTAGGACTTGAGGTGAGACTTTAGTGTCGTCGGTAAGGGGAGCCTCTCCAACCCGTACACAGACGTGCGGGCCACTATCGCTCGACAGCATAGCTCTTGAAGACTGAGGACTGGCGAGAAAACAATGTAAGACAAAACACAAATAAATAGCGGTGATAGCCCAGTGGGTAGGATTTCGTCTTCACTTTCGGAGGGCCGAGTTCGAATCCCAGCACGCACCTCTATCTTTTCTTAAATATGTGCGTTTTAAATTTAAGTATCACTTGCTTGCACTTGCACAATATCACCGTGAAAGAACACATTGTAAGGAGTGATCTCCATATTGCTCTCAAAGGGGGTGAAATCCACCAATCCGCAATAGGCCAGCATGGTGGACTATAGCCTTACCCATTCTCATTGTGGGAGGAGATCTATGCAGTGTAGTGGGCCGTTAACGGCTTGACGTGAAGATGACATTAAAATATAACAATTAACAATGTAGTCATGAATTTTTGGTTTGGGCGAACGAAAAGATATAACGTAAACAAACTTTAGCACTATTTACGTGACAGAGAAAAAGACAATAGTATTTGTATACTTTACTCTTGCAAGTAGACAAACAGTACATCAAAGTTTATATTATTTATGTTTATCCCTTTTTTAGTTGACCTATGTTTCGATGTACCTATATAATGTACACAATTTAAAAAAGTAAGAAAAAAATAATGCTTATCGCTTAAAGCAATTTTCATAAGCCCACCTTTAACTGGGAAATCCCAATAAGAAAAAAAACAGGATGAATTAGGTACACACTACATGACAAGTTTTAAAAAATTTCAAGAAAAATTTACCTTTATTACTTCTCCACAGCCTTTCCATACCGTTCCGATGCAGCGCCATTCGAGACAATTCGCAGAAGCTCTCACGTATATTAAAATCACACAGTGGGCTTACTTCAAAGAACGCCATGTGGTTCTTTGCAGCATATAATTCAGCGTCTCTCTCTTGCACTTGTCGTTTGAATGCAAGGTGCAGCCGATTACCAACTAAAACCTTTGGGACTCCTGGTGTATGCTGGTGTGAGTAACAATTGTTAGATTAGATTTACATATGACAGTTATATTTAAAAAAAGTTGATTGAATGTTGCTTTTTGATTTTCCTTGCAGGACATAACATGTTCATCTTGCAATGAATTATTTATATATTGAATAAAGAGTGTTCAATTGTAACATGTTTATGTTAGAAAAGTGCAAATGCTGAGTTTTTGCTAGCTTCTTCTCTATAGAATGTGCCTTTTCAACCAGTGTGAGTTGTACCTTTATGTATTGGTTTTTTTACGGAAAGATTGCAAGTAAGTTTAAAAATATTATTCTTTATAGCTTACCTTTTCCACTTCCTCAAGCCATCTGTCAATACTATCAAAAGACCACTTATTTGTAATGTCATACACAAGCAGAATTCCTTGCGCCCCTCTTGAATATGAGCGTATTATTGTGCAAAATCTTCCCTGGCCAGAGGCGTCCCAAAGTTGCAGCTTCACTCTTTTACCATCCAAGAGGATTGTTGTTGTTTTGTAAGCTAAAAATTTAATTAATGCATCACATCATTCATAGTGTTTTTTATCAATTGCATGCAACCACCATTTCTAATCTGCTGATCCTTATCCTAGATTCCACTTCTTAATAGGAGGTATCTAGCTAGGATGGGGGAGGTATCTAGGAAGGTGGTATGCAGTCAATATGTATTAATATTTAAATATTGTTATAGTGCACTTTTAAGAATAATAAGTGTTTATTATAAGGATGTCAAAAGAGAAAGAAAATTTTATTAGGCCTGACAATTTAGTTTATAAGATTATTCAAAACTATTGGTGCTTTTTCATATTGTCATTCTTCTAAAAAGATCTATTTGATTGGATTTATTGAGAGAGGTAGTCAATCTATGTAATTACTTAAAGCAGAAAAGGATATGTCTTTCTTGAACATATATCTGACTTAATGGTTGTTTACTTTACACAATTTGGGAAATAAAAATGACAAAGTTACCATTAATGAAATTTGAATTCCTTTAAACCTTAGCTAATATATAATAAAATGTACAAAAATGACTGAGAATGAAACAAAAATTATAAAAATAAAATAATGCAAACTGCAACATTGCATACTAATTTCAACACTGTCAGGTCATGTCAAAAACTTAAAGGTTAAAGATTAGTTAGTCTTGTAGTTAAAGGACTGTTTTATATGCTCTACAAAGTCTACAAAGCATACAAAACAATAATTAAAAGCAACAAAGCTTGTGTAAAAGATTCGAATTAATTCTCTATACAAGTCAAGCTTTGAAAAGTAACTTACACCACACAATGCATTTATACAAACAGGTAGGCTATAAGATAAACAATATTGGTTTTAATAATATATTGTGAACTAAATCATAATCATTACTCACCACTGCCGCTACAGAATGGGGAGTCAGCTGAACCATCCTCTAGGTCTTGCAAAATCTCCTGTTTACCAACATCCGAGTCACCCACAAGCAGTACTTTTAGAAGGTAGTCATAGGATTTGGGAGCTGCTGGTGGCCTACCTAAAATATAATACCATTATTAACAACACATTATAAATAAATACGGTTTTGTATGCTTTGTAGCCCTAGGGCAATATTATTGGACTTTTCTATTTATATTTAATGCAATATTTTGTTCCCCTTTAATTAGCAATAATTTATTCCACCAACAGTTCTGGGTAATTTGTCAGGACTGCAGCATCAAAACACCTACCCACAAAATTTATGCTGCAGAGCTTTAGATGAGATACACTGACTGTGTTATGTGTATATCTTGGAATACATTCATATATGACAAAAACTTAAGACTTTAGGAGATACACTTATCTGCTGGTACAGCTTTCCTATTATTTTAAACTCATAGAAGTCATATAATTTTAATTGTAAAGTAAGTAATTTTAGAAGTTCTCAGATACTACAGTTTACATTATATGTATATTTTGCCTTACTACCTACTTTGGGTCAGTGGGATATGTGGTTTAATTTAAATATTCACACTATTCTAATGGGTAACTTAGTTCACCTTACATATTCTTAGCTTCAAAATTATGTCATGCAAAATCTTCATTCATAACATTTGAATACTGAATTAGGCAAATTTATTCAACTTTACATTTTAGGATCTTATATAAACTATACATGTTTCATTGATATTTGTTTATCGAATAGCAATCGTATCGCAAAATGATAAATAATCAATCAAAGATTTTCTTTTTCTTACCTGTTCTCTGATGGTGTGATCTAGGGAGTGTGGTACTCCCATTCTGTGCGACCTGGCCAGTCGCTTGCTGAGGTGCTGCTACCATGCCTGTGGTGGCGAACATAGTTCTAAAGTAGCTCGCCTGATTTTCAGGTGGTCTTTACCCCACGCAAATGTATACATAATATCGTCCAATGATTAATTTCTTGCGTTAGCCATGTAACTTATACAAGTGAAAGCATAAAACGACATAAAAATGGGGTTTTAATCACTTTGTCTTGTTATTTCACTGCAAATTTAGTGTTTGTCGAGTCCAACAAATAATACACATACGTAGTTTACGCAAGGTCGTCACTTTATTTACATTCGGACGGAATACTCTCAGATCCCTTTATGCCTTAATTGCTTACAGCTGATATGGAAGTTAAGAAAGCTTGTCTGATTAATGGTATATTTAATAGATCAATGGATACCGTATGACACTATTTTTTGAGATGAAAGAAAATAATAAATTGCTGTGATAAATTGTGAACGGAATTGAACGGATAATGATATCCACAGACGACAAATCAAAATATTATAAATTGTTGTTAAAAAAAATTTGAGGCTAGAAACACTGATACCGATCTCATCTAAAATGTTGGTATCGTAATGGTTCCTTGAGCTGAATGGATCACAACTTTTGTCTCTGGAATGGATGGTGGAAGACTTACAGCTGTGTAATCGGACCTTTATAACGGCACTCACCATCCATAGACAATTGTTGTACTTCTCTTTAAATAACCCGCTGAAAAAATCTCATTCGAAATTAACATTTGAAAATTATTGATAACTAGCTGTTCTCAGCGGTTTTACCTGCGTTTAGGGTCGTTACTATTATAATATTAAGTTACAGAAAGTAGCTGTTAGTTTGTTAGTTTGCTGAACTAAAATTTGTAAATTTTCTAAATTCTTTCTAACTCATAAAATCTATTTATGCTGTTCATAAGTTCATCCATTACTTAAAAACATACCAAAAAATATTTCCTCTCATAATAATAATAAACATGATTAGCCAATTGTCGACGGACCGATCAATGTACGGTCTGCGATCTGTGTTAAAATACTTCCTTGTTTTGTTCAAAATTATCGTAACAAATTTACTCATATAACCTACGTGTAAGATACCTAATATTTCTAGTGTTTGCATAGACTTCGCGCTGTAACGCAAATTTGAGAGCAAACGTCATAACGTACCTACTTATTTATATATTTGCTAATTACAAAGCTACACAGCTTACAAAGCTTTTAAGTTTTTTTTAATGGTATGTAATTATTGACTGACCAAAGAGATAGGCCATTTCAGGGTAAGTGGAATAGCATCACCTATAACCTATATTATTTAATTGTAATCTGTGTTTGTCTGCAGTGTAAATGCATGTTTGAGTGTGAGTACCTGTATGTGTTTGTAATTATTATAGTTTAGAGTTTCAAGTTCCAAAGATTTCTTGTTATCTAGGCTATAATTTTTAACAAGTTTATGGGGAATAGAAAAATAAAAACATTCATGAAAACAAAAACAAAAAATTAACAGTAATAACAATACAATTCAGAACGCGACTGTACACTGGAACCGCGCGGGGTGTCATATCGGTACGGGAGACGGAATACGACTGGAGAGCCAATAAGCGCGTGCGAACAATACGCACACCCTCCCCGCGACCCGCTTACTGATACCTTATTTTTGACTTCTGCGCAATAACGGTCACCGCTAGACTTTCGTGCCGCTACTTATACATCACAGATAGTTTTGTATTCTTCATAAACACCATTGGAGTATTAATGACATAAAAGGGAACATCGGCATCAGTTACCGGCTGTCCCCAACCCACCCTTGGCAGCTTTGAAAGTCATTTCAGCGTAATCCCATACCTCGGCCCCTAAGTGTCAATTAAAGTTCCTATTATACTACACGACATTAAATCAGTTGAAGTAAATCCAGCTGGTTCTGCAATTTTTATATCGCTTTTAATAAATCAATATGAAACACAACAGTTCTTATACAAAAATTAGAAATATATTCATATTAAACAGAGATTCTTACAAACGTAAAAGTGTTACATAAAGAAGATATAATCTTAACAGTAATTAAAAATGCAACGTGCAATGTACCTTGTAACAAAAATTCATAAATAATAATATTACAAGTTTGCATAAATAGCAACCTAGATTGCAAGAAACTTAATACAAAAAAAAACTTATTCAGCTTATACTTTTTGCTATAAAATTGTATAAAATGCCACAGATTCGTTTACAGTTTACATTATTTACTTAACAAATAGTACACAACTATCTCTAGCATATTTATGGCTAGCGTACAAACGTAAATTTATGCGTGTAATAAGATAAAGATTCCAATGTTTGGGCATCGATTCGAAAGGGAATATCCCTATTGTCCCCAATCTCTAAACATTGGAATCTTAATCTTTTTACATCAGATACGTTCGGTAAACATAAAAATACTCTGAGCTGCCAAATTACGCTGGACCTAAGGTCAATGCCTATGTCATTCCAACGAGCAGACGGTGATGCAACCGGGATAGTTGAAAAAAGTGAAGCAAATAGCAATCGTAGCCATTTGGAACAGAAAAAACAACCTGGAAATTTGTGTGTATGCATTAACCCAATAATTAATTTATGTATTTGTATTTAGCTATTTGAATGTAGGTTTATAATAATTTTACACCACCTGTCCGCTCTCGCTCATCTTGTCCTAATCCAAAGGTTGCCTGGCAGGGATCGCTCCTAAGCGATAAGGCCGCCTTTTGTATTCTACTTCTGTCTTTGTATTTCCATTGTTTTTTTTATTTTCCTAACTTCATGGTGGTGTACAAATAAAGAGTTAAATAATAATAATTTAAACCCATGTTTGTATGTTAAATAAAAAGTTTTTTCTCGCGTTCGTCGGTACAAATGCAATAATAATAATTAAACTCAAGGTTATTTTGTGTGTATAAAGGCATATCTCTACACATCGTATTTTTTTAATACAAGTTTCAACATACACGATTTGACGTATCCATTTATAGCTAATATATATTCTTTAAATATATTTTGTCATTTCATTTTGTCTGCTATTAATTATTCCCTACTACGGGAAAGTATGTGTTAAAAGTCTATGTAGATTGTAGGTATAGTCATTTCACAGTTTTAAATAACTATATAGGAACATGATAAATCTAATGGCAATAATAGAAAGATGCATTATATTATACAATAGCTTGTTAGTTTTAATATGTTTCATAACCAGGTAATGAGAATGATCTGCTGTAGGTTTCGATGTCTTCTTTGAGGTTGTTGATTTTAGTTTTTATGTCGGCATTTTCGACTGTAACTTTATTGAAGTCTACCAATTTGGGGCCCGATATCTTGGTGATTTCTTGGGCCAGCTTTAAAGCTTGGTCAATATAATCAACAACCCTGTCAATGTCGGTTTCTTTTAAGCCTCTTGTAGTCAACGCTGGCGTACCTGTAAGAACATAACATATATTAATTAATTTGGAAATCTTTTTTATTAAACGGAACGTTAAACGGAGCTTATTTAAAGCAGTGGCGTGCACTCCATACATGCACAAAAGCTCTGCATACCCTAACATAGATATATAACTCGAATAGGAGGAGAATTTGTGCTGTATTGTGCAATTTTCCTGGTGTATGCATACCCTGGTAAGAAACCCAATGCACGCTACTGATTTAAAGGAACGTCGAAACCTGTTAGGGAGTATGATAGTCGCACAACCATACTCCCTAACAGGTTAGTCCACTACATCTTAAACTGCATCATCCTTTACTACCAGGTGAGATTGCAGTCAAAGTTAACTTGTAGAGGAATAAAAAAAAAATACTCACCTAGTCGGATGCCGCTGGGGTTGAGAGCACTCTTGTCTCCTGGCACGGTGTTCTTGTTGCAAGCGATACTGCACAGCTCCAGGATACGTTCTGCGCGGGCACCGGTGAGGCCGCCGTTGCGCATATCCACAAGCACCAAGTGAACGTCAGTACCGCCGGTTGCGATTTCGTAGCCACGCGATTTTAGACCTTCGCACAACCGCTGAGCGTTCTTTATCACCTGGCAAGTATAATATTTATATAAATAACTAGCTGTTGCCCGCGACTTCGTCTGCGTTTGATTTTGTTTTTAAAGTATTCAGTATCGCTAAGCCTTAAATGAGTATAGTTGTATATACATATAACATGTGACTGTCAATTAATTATAGACAAAAAATTTGCAATAAAATAAAATTGCGACTATAATTAAAGATCTAAGCTACCCTATCTCTTAAGTTGGACCAGACTGCTCACGGTGTGCCAATTTAATTTAAAATCGGTTCAGTAGTTTAGGAGTCCATCGCGGACAAACATCGTGACAGGAGATTTATATATATTAAGATGAGTTGAAATGTTCCAAAACTGATTTATTGTTAGCAAGTTTGCCTACTATCTGCTACGACAACGATGACCTTCGTAGTGCAGCGGTGAGCGCTATGGATTTAAGCGGGAGTTCCCGGGTTCTATTACCGGCAGGGGAAATTTGGGAATTTCGTAGCTTGTGTTATGGGTACTAAGATGACTGATGAATATGTTTGTAAATAATATACATTAAGACTTACAATATACAGATAAACAACCAGGCACTGAAAACCATTCATGTTCATCACAAACATTTTTCAGTTGTGGGAATTGAACCTACAACTTTGGACTTAGAAAGCAGGGTCGCTGCCAGTGGCGTGCATAGAGGGTATGCAACGGGTATGCAGATGATATAAAATGAAGAAAATCTCCAGTACGAGCTATAAATACTTAAGGGTAGGCTTTTTGTAACTCTCACAATGCCTATCCTTAAGTTTTTTCTAACTCTGACTAGAAATTTTCGTCATTTTTTATCATCTGCATACCCTGTGCATACCCTCTGTACACGCCACTGGTCGCTGCCCACTGCGCCAATCGCCGTCAAATCTTTAAGTTTTTAAGACTGACCTGTCGTTGGTATTCCACAAACTCGGGCATAGTGGCCTGTTTCATTGCAGTAGCGATCGCAGCTATAGCGTGGTTGTGTGGCCCGCCCTGCAGCCCTGGGAACACCGCCTGGTTTATTTTGTTCTCGAAGTCGTACATTATCTTCTCTCCCTTGGCGTTCACGGACCGCACTCCTTTCCGGTAGAAAATCACGCCTGCACGGGGTCCCCGTAACGTCTTGTGCGTTGTTGTGGTAACTATATCGCAGACGTCGAATGGGCTAGGGATAACGCCTGTAAAAATAATTATAGTTTTAAGGCTCAGAGTCAATCAGCGGGCGGTGGGGAGAGCTATGCTACGTGTATCTTAAATAAGAAATAAGGAGATCCGTAGAAGAACTAGAGTTACCGACATAACTTAGCGAGTCGCGAAGCTGAAGTGGCAATGGGTAGAGCACATAGCTCAGAGAACCGATGGACGTTGGGGTCTTAAGGTGCTAGATTGGCCACCCCGCACCGGTAAACGCAGCGTAGGTGCCGACCTACCGTTGGGGGCCGCCCCAACGAGGCGGATAGATGACATCAGGCGAGTCGCTGGGAGCCGCTGGAGGCAAGCGGGCCAGGACTGTGGATTGTGGAACTACCTACAGAAGACCTATATCCAGCAGTGGGCGTCAATTGGATTAATTGATGAAGCTATAGTTGCGGTAATAGCCTAGTCTAAGACTTCGTATAGACCCACCACTAACTTCTCAGATCGATGTGTTTAAGCAATACTTCACTCTTTTCACTTTAACGGTGAAAGAAAACATCGTGATGAAACCTACATTCCAGAGAGATCTACATAAAATTTTCAAAGGCGTGTGAAGTAGCGTGGTGGACTACGGCCTAAACTCTTCACATTCTTAGAGGACTCCCGTGCCCTGTAAAGGATTGATGATTGAAATTATCATGGTCAAACTATAAACGGCTCCTTGAAAGGAGCTACTATGCTGATGGGGTACGTAAGTATTCATAATAAAAATAAACTTTTGTTTAACATCAATAAGGACAAACAATTATACACTTTGTTTCATTAAAAATACGCAGCGATAACCATAACATCAGCTGTATTTGAATTTAAGGTTAAAGTGGGTAACGGTTTGCTATGGCAATGCTATAATAAACTTTTGTTTAACATCAATAAGGACAAACAATTAAAAACTTTTGTTTCATTAAAATACGCAGTGACAACCATAACAGCAGCTGTATTTGAATTTAAGGTTAAAGTGGGTAACGGTTTGCTATGGCAATGCTATAATAAACTTTTGTTTAACATCAATAAGGACAAACAATTAAAAACTTTTGTTTCATTAAAATACGCAGTGACAACCATAACAGCAGCTGTATTTGAATTTAAGGTTAAAGTGGGTAACGGTTTGCTATGGCAATGCTATAATAAACTTTTGTTTAACATCAATAAGGACAAACAATTAAAAACTTTTGTTTCATTAAAATACGCAGTGACAACCATAACAGCAGCTGTATTTGAATTTAAGGTTAAAGTGGGTTACGCTGAAGTTACGCTGAACGGAAGTTGTAGCTTCATTCAATTGATGTTTTAATAATAACTCGTTTAGCAGTATGCGGTGTTTGGTTTTGTGACGTAATTACAACTTTTGGTAGTCTGTATCACAAAATAAATGATTTAATATTGATTAAGATAGTGAAAATTCGCGTTTGTTAAAAGATGATTCATTTTAAAAGATAAATAAAGTAAATTCCAAACAATAGTTTTTTTTTCAATACATTGTTTGTTGCCTTTATTAGGGGTTTTCAAAAATCCGGTGGCAACCGTTTGTTTTCCAGGGATAAAGGTAACCCTGTGATATTAATCTCCGTGCTTTAAACTAATGATATGACAAAAATCAAGTTTCGCATTTATATTGTTAGTAAGTATGACGTCGCTTGTAAACATATTTTATATCGTAATTCATTACGCAAATATTGGTTCGATATGCGAAATCAAAATCTAAAACAGCTAATCGGAGGGTCATAAGTTTAAAGTTTGCGTATTTAGTAGAAAATAGCTCTACCAGTTATTAATTTTATCATTGTTTACAAATTTCATCTCAGTAGGAGGTCGGTCTTATTACGTTAATTGTTGCATCATTTATTTATGTACATGTAACTATCTGTTGAACAAACGATAAGACTTTCAAAAATGATGCAAGCTTGTTATATTTTAGTGAATAAGTATCTTTAACGAGTCAATTATTCCTAGATCGTTAACAACAAAGTAAACAAAACGCGTAAGCAACGTATTTTAGCACTTAAGTAAATCATAATCACAATCGTTACTAATATCATTTGCTTCGACGCGCCACGGTGAAGGAAAACAGCGTGAGGAAACCTGCATACTGAGAGTTGTACATAATGTTCTGGGCCAGCTCATCATCAGGTCAACTTCTCATTGTGGGAGGAGACCCGTGCCCTGTAGTAGGCCAGTAATGGGACGATATGATGATATTCCTTATTCAAATCATAAAAGCCCCTAGGGACTCCGGTACAACATTACTTACACGCTAAACCTATACCTATATATACCTTTCAATACTAGGCTATTTAATAAGGCATTTTCGAGCTAGGGGTGTGAAAAATATTATATGTACCTGCAGCAACAAGTCCAGAGATATGGGCCATATCTGCCATCAGAATAGCGCCGTTTTCATCTGCGATCTGGCGGAAGCGTTTGTAGTCTAGGCAACGTGAATAGCAGCTGATACCCGCTATAATTAAGCGGGGCTTAAAAAGCCTTGCTGTTTCTGCTAGCTTGTCATAATCTATGAGACCTGTTTTTGTATCAACCTGGTGATAGATAAAAAAGCTTTGCGTAAAAATTTAATAAAAATTAAAGTTTATTAGGAAAATTAAGCTTAATTGGATTTCCCCAAAGTTAAGTTAGAATTTCATAAAACTTGTGCTCTATTTATTCATTCAACTACAAGTTAACACTTGACTGCTATAACAAAGGCTGCTAAGTGATAATATAGTCGAAGATGGTTATATTAAACCCGTACCCCTATTTGGTTATTACACAACATCGTACTGGTACGTTTAATCAATGGGCAGCACGCCTTTGTCGGCATGGTGGTAACTAGCCTTGGCCGAAGCCTCCCTGACCTGACCTGACCAGACCAGAAAAATTTCAGTAATTTGAGTCAAAACGTGACAGCACTGTCACATTAATCTGACATTATTTTCATGTTATAATGGAATAAAGCTATTACACAATTGAACATTGTTACTTAAGTTTACATTTTGTAAGAAATATTTTAATGTTGTGTTGCATTATTTAATATTAACGATATTTACCTAATTATAATATTCGTTAAGCAAGAAACACACTGAGTTTGGGAGTTTGCTTACCTTGTATGGCATACTCTCAAAGAAGATTGAAGTAGCTGATATCTTCTTAGTGGCTGTAAAGAATCCATGCGTGAGATGTCCACCATCGGGCAAGTCTAAGCCCATGATGCGGCCATGAGGCTCCACAATGCCAGTGTATACTGCGAAGTTAGCTGGTGACCCTAAAGACAATAATAGATTTTTTTAATGATGATTATAGAGGTACACACTGCGCTTTTGGAATGAGCTCGGCTGGCTGGAGTGATACCCACTGGGTAGCTGCATCAGCGGCCAAATGTACAACAGACAGTTCAGGCCAACCAAGAATAAGAAGGGGTGCACACAACTTCCTATTTTAACTAAGTTGATAAAAGTTAAAGAAGCCCTGAGCGGTGATAGCCTAGTGGTTAGGGCTTCGGCTTCCTTTATGTTTAAACAATTGAACAAGCATTTTCCACAAACAATTAAATAATACAAAAGTAACAATTAAAGCTCTAAAAGCTGAAGGAAAATGCCTGAAAGTTCTCCATAATGTTTTTAAAGTTATATAAAGTCTACAAATTTAAAATATTTAATTATGCAAAGAGACTCTAGTAGTGAATGGATAATGGGTTGATAATGCTGATGAAAAGAAGTCCCATACTCTTCACAGTACAAGGTGACAGTAAACTTTTCAATTGATGGTGTTAATATTTTTTACCTTCATTAAATTAAAATGATAACTATGGACTATAACCATAAAATATATATACAATAAAGCAACATCAATCAAAAAATATGAATAAAGTATTACCTGAGTAAGGCTGAACATTCACACCCCAGTCTTCAGATTTTAGTCTATATGCTTCTAATGACCTTTGCTGTGCCATAATTTCAATTTCATCAATAAATTCATTGCCTCCATAGTATCTAAAATAAGAAAAATAAAAAAATCAAACTTATGAAATTAAGATGTATTCTGAGATATTGCTTACTTTTAAGCCAATTGGTTCAACTCTAGCAAAAACCTTAGTATGAATTATATATTTTCATGAATTATTCAATAATAATGTCCTGTCAACAGAGCATAGCAAACTTGTGGTAGAAGGTTCTGCAGTAACCATATAAATCAGATTTAAATATTTCCGTTTTTGGTTGAAGTATTCTCAGCCTATTAGTGTCCCAATGTTGGGCAAAAGCCTCCTGTCTTATAGGAGGAAAATGAGTGATCTTCACACTGCTCAGATGCAGGTTAATGGACTTGAACAGTAAGTGTCTCAAGCACTAGGTTGATAATAACCATGGTTGTTATCACTAGATACACCCATACCCTGACTGACAGATTACCATGCTCTCTAAGGCAAGGTTAGCAGGAGATATTTTGCCCACAGGGAGAAAGGACAAAATGGTGAATGTTTTGTTCTAATTATTTTTGAATTTTTGGTTATCATCATTATTGTTTTTTTTTATTCTTAATTTAATATAGCTATTTATGTTTTATTTTTTGTAATTATTACTGGCTGTTTTTTTTTGGAAACTAATTGGGCAACTGTAATGTCTTCACAGGGTGTGTTGTTAAATAAATAAAATGTATATCCCCTCCCAGTTTTATCTACACTACAAAAATAGGCACATGGGTGGAAATATTATGCAACATATATAAATGTGTCAAACTTCTTTCCCATGTTAGTGGATATAATTGTTGGAAAAAATTGGTGTCCTGTCTATGCTAGCCGTGCAACTACAGGTTGACCCTACCCAATAATCAGGGTTTCTTAACTACAGATTACAAGAATCAGTAGTTAAGCATGCTAATCACTGCACCTAGGCAGTTTAGAACCAGACAGTTAAAAATTTAAAATAAATATTTAAATCTGAGCACACCAACCTTTGATGTGGCATTCCCTCTGAATATTTATTGTGCAAGCATGAACTAAGGCACTGAAGAACAGGCACAGATGTAAAGTTCTCAGATGCAATCATTTCAAGACCACTTGCTTGCCGTTGCTTCTCTTTCTTGATTATTTCAAACAGTTCCGGGTCAGTGTCCCACAAGTTTCCATTCAAAAATGCGTTACTCATGATTGCAGTTGTATTAAAATTTCTTACTACAAATATATTATTCTGTAAAAACAAATTTTATTTAAACAATATTAGGTTTTGATTTCAATGATACGTGAGACTGTTTCACAATAAATTACAAACTGAACTGATAGTGAATTTAAATCTCTAGTCTTAATACACGGGTCTGAGCAGCATTGACCTCACTGATATAACTTTATAACGCAATCACAAACAAGAATTGATTGGTTCTTTATTTCGACAATCGTCTATGCGAACGACAAACATGCTTTCGCAAGACGTTTGTCAATACGCAATCAATGTATGAATTTATGAAAACAGTGATAGTAATTTCACTAAATAATATCACTCACATAAGTATTACGGATACAAAGGTTGAATGTTCTTTAATATGATTAATAATCTCTTATATTTGGTAAATGACCAATCTAACTTAACCTCGAAGAATAGAAGTTAAAAGATAAAAGTTACAAATTGGTTACAAAAAACTAAAGTCGAAACTTCTTTGACAACTTTTATTGAACTGTTTATTGTTTACTTACGTTACGGTGTCTTGTTGCCTGCAATTCTTGTGTAGAACCCGATACAATTTGTGATATGTGCGTGTTAATTCTGCGAGTTATGTCGCGAAAAAAACCTCGCACTATGCCGATATTCATCTTTTATATATTCGAAACTAAATCTTGCTGGAATCCTCACCGTTATGTTATTTCTTTTCTTAAAACAAGAGCTAATTTTATCAATTTTGATAACCCATTATGAACTCTATTATCGTATTATCTATTGACTGTACGTTCCACTGTCATTTTTGACTTAGCGCCATAATAGTCATGTTAACCAACTTTACAAGACTATAGGTGCTTAGGCACAGCGCAAGTAATACGCTCAAAATTTATTTTCGGTTGTTATGTTTCAGTGTGAAAGGTTTGTTCTTGCATTGAGCGGAAAATAGGATTGCTGATTGATTGCAAGAATGGAAATAGTTTTATCTTATTTTAAAATCATTAAGTGAAATTATCAAATACTTTTTACAATAAATGTAAGTGCACAATCCACGGTAATCGGATTGAAACTTCTTAAAACACTTCTCACATTATATTCTTCACACTATAGTTATTGGTATATTATTGATTTAATTACAATATAATTTAGGTAAATAATTTAAAAATAGGTTGCATATTATAATAGATTGACCGATACTTAAGAGTCTGGTCTTCGGTCGCTGTCTTGTCGATGTCGGTTTATAATACGAGCATTAGTATTCATATTAGTCATACAATAAGCAGTAATGTAACGCAGGGTAACAACATGAGCGGACATTATTAAAAATTTTGTATATGCATTATTAAACTCAGCTTGATTTCGACTCAACTGCGAAAGTTATATGCACCCCGTACAAGCACCAATATTTTGGCTGAATGAAATTTTTATACTTACCTGCAATAAAATCGTGGATATATTGAATTTAAATATTTAGTAAAATAATAATTACTGAAATGTTTCACCATAATAAATTCAAATTTCTGTGTCATTATTTTCGGTTTGATTTGTGCCAAATAGGCAATGCATCGGCATTGCGACAGAATTGCTAACTGCAATGATATTCTTAGGAGTTAAAACATTTCCAAAAAAAATGTTTTTCCTGACAATTAGTAGACAATAAATTCCTCCTTGTTAATAAGTAAACAAAATGGCTAATGAGTGAAATACTTAGTATTCCTACTAATGCGTATCGATGTTTACTTATGTACAGTTTGTCTACTTAAATAGTTTGCAGTAGGTAGGTAGGTACACCCACGCTGAGAGGTTTGGAAATTTGGAGAAAATAAATAAATCGTTAGGTATGTTATTAGGTAGGTACACAATAAAGGTAATAACTAAAGGTAGATCTAAATATAAGTAATAATATAATGATATGCCTAATATATGATTTTTACGCATTAGATAAAATTTTGAAACCAGGGATAGTCAAAATACAAAGGATGTAAAATATATACCTGCCGAGGCTTTGAAGTAGCCAACGTATGTTTTTCGGCATGAGCCAGCGGCCGCCTTAAAGCGCGTTAACTTTTTAAGCGAAAGAACTATAGTACCTATTTTAGGGCAATCGCTATTATAATATGTGATTCTACAACATATTTATTGTGCTTACCTCATTCTCGGTGAAGCGCTGTCTTGTTACAGGCGGTGGGATGAATCCCAAGAAGGATTAGAATAACTCCTGAGCGTAGCGAACATGTTTAATCTACAAATGTCCAGTCTGTCGACCCTCAATCTGTTCTAGAGAGAGAGAGAGCGCCCGACTCCAAAAGAAGTGTAGTAGGTAAAACATTGTAAAGATGATGTTGAGCGTGATGTTGAGGATCTGGAGAACATATGCATGATATGCAACGGTATTGTACGGAACAACGAGTTCTGGTATATGTGAATACTGTGTGGGCTATGGACTCATGCTGAATGCTCGGGCGAGTGAAGTTAAGAGTGCCGTTCAGCAACTTGACCGGTATTGCCAAGTTGCCGAACGGAATTGCCAGCTTAATCGGTCAGTAACGGTCAAAGTCAAATTATTTTCAAGGATTGATTGAGCCAAAATTTGTATTAATATTGATCTTAATTGTTGTCATAAAACAAGAAGAATAGTCTAATTGATGTTTCATAAAAGATTTTTAAATAAATGTTTATCGTTCTCATGGCATGACATGGCATAGCGACGGAAAAGATATGCAGAGAACAAACTAGAACCCTTCTAAAAAAGAAATACTTTGGGCTCATTGTTTTGATGAATCGATTTACGAAGTCCGGTATGGTTGCGAAAATATTTTTTCATTTGCTTAAGACAATAAACTACATTGGATCTCATGCCTGCTTGACTATGCACTTTACAGAGCTACAGCCTCAGCTGCACCGGTGGACGTTGTTTTTGGTTCTAATTTTGATAAAGATTGCCGGTTATTTTCAGTGATTTACAAAATGTTCGCTTGTTTAGTATTCTCTACTCGGTGACTTACATACAGTTTCAAATAATTATTTAATTTTGCTGTCAATTTGTTGACTCTTACATTTCCGAAATAAATGAATATTTATTCAACTACCCGAATTCTGACTTCTTAAAAGTTTCTTGAATAGTTTATAAGTATAAGAATACTTTTTTAACCGTCGAGTCTTACAATAATTAAGGAGGAGTCTATTAATTCGGTTCTATTTTTTTTAATGTTTATTAAGTAGGTACCACAGAATTTTAGTCATTTATAAACAGATTTGAACAATTCTTTTTTTGTTTAAAATGGTATAGGCACTTCCCACGTGGTTTTATTTTCATCAAGCATGGAAAAAGGAATCATCTATGGAAAAAGGCTTTGTGATCAACTTAAAAGCAAGTTACTATCATCGATATAAATAATTTAATTCGTTGGTTAGGTACTATATACAAAAGAACTATATACAAAGTTATTTATCCTTAGTAATTTTTACATTTTACTTGGTACTAGATAGGTACGTAAAAATTACTACAATAACAAATTGTTCAGTATTTCATGGCATATCTCTAAGTACTGCATAACTAATTATAAAATCACACAAATTCAAGTAAGAACTAAGTAATTCAACTAAAACCAATATATAATTAACTCTATTTAATCGTTCCCTTTTGCCCTCAATTTCTGTTTGATTCCCGCCAATTCTTCCGTTTTAAATAGTGTTTCTGTCATTTTTTAATTTTTCAATCCGCTAACAAACGAAGCTTTCTATCTGCAATCAAACGCAGTTGTTTTTCATTTTAGACTGCATCGTTACGTAGCGTGACCAACCTGTAAATACCTAGTATTGTAAAATATTTATTATTTAGTCTGCAAATCATATTTGAAGCTGATAATAATAAATAGGTAGGTAAGCAACAAGCTTTTGCTTTACCGTAGGTCAAGTCAAGATAAGATAGAAGATAAAAGCGCGCTACATAGAATTATGTATCTATAGTTATATTATAAAAAGAAAAGATTCGATTTCTGTATGTGTGTAAGGCAAAAACTACTCAACTGATTAAAAATAAATATTTTACCTATAGAAAGCTACGTATTTTGTGCGTTTTAAGCAATTAAATAACACTTGCTTTAACGGCGAACGATATCAATATGAGAAAACTTAAGAGCTCACTATGTTTTCAAATGCGTATGAAATCCACCAATACACAATTAATCAGTGTGGTGGCCTAAATTCTTTGCATTTTGGAAGTAGACCCGTGCCTTCATTGGGCCGATATTGGGTTGATAATTATGACAAAACATAATAATTATGGTGAACAATGGGGTAAGTATATTTGATTTCAGCCTCATATAATGAATTTGCAGAAGAATAAGTGTTAGAACCTAGCTGCTTTACCTGCTCGCGCTGACTAAACGATTGAAAGAGCTTAATCAAATTTCAATACCGAAAAACAGTACTGTCACTAGATACCATGTAAATCGTAGTGATTTCACTCGACACGATCGAATAAGTTAACTAAATTTACGAAATCGCACACTCCGCACTCCAAGCTCCGTTGCCGCTCCCCATTCATTTTAGTGGGCAGGAGTTTGTGTTAGTTTACTACGAGTAGCAAGTACGGTACGGTATATCTTCGGCTTCTAGCCATATTTTGTGGACTCACCGAGTTTGGCCTTGTTGAGTTGGTCTCGCTATATAGGTAGTTGGTTGCCAGATAACGATCAGAGTTAATTAATAAAACCAGGAAAGCTTGTTAATAATTTTTTTTTTATTAATAATATCGTTCGATCAACATAAATGAAAATAACTTACTTGCTTTAATTAACTATAACTATTATGAGCAGGGAACTGAAATATGTCATTCCAATTAAAATAGGAAAACTTTTTACATGCATTCGTCTCGGTATTCAATTATAATGGCCATTAAGAAAAGTTTTATAACTACTTGATAATGTTACAAAAATAAATTATCACTCATTTTATCATTTATGTGGTTGCTATGTAAGGTTTAGAATTCGTTTCACCCATTGTCTTTTTTAAGGTCGCTGCCATTGTTTAGGATTACTACTATCTGAAATCGTAAACTTCTTACAATGAAATCGATATTCGAGTAATGCTCCAATCACCTACTTAATTAAACTTTGCGTAATTATTAGTGTATATTTAAGAAATAACTAAACATTAATACTTAAAATATCTAGGAATTTAAACATGTTTATTGAGTCGTGTGAATTTTTAAATCATCCCGAGGCAACTTTACAAGTTTAAAGCTTTTAATTATGCTATTTGAAATGGGGTGAATCAGGGCTAAGTTATTACACATAACTCTACGCCCATACACCTACTCAAAATATTATTTGAATACTCCATCCACAATTATCACACTCTTTAAAACGTGATTATATTCTCTTTGATATTCTTCAGACAATTTGAGTGGCTGGAGGTTTTATGACATGAGGTTTAAATGGATAGTTTAATTCTGAGTTCGTTGGTTGAATACACTGACCTCTATTATACCATATTAGGTACTATAACAGAGGTCAGTGGAACAATAAATTTCTTTATTTTTAATTTATGAATAGAAAACACGTAATAAGTTTCAAATTGATTTAGAGCTCTTCAAATGTATATTTATTCAAAAAATATCACGCAGTCTAGAGTTTTTAAATTCGGTAGGATACATTTAGAACTAATTTCCTGGCCTTCCTGCGTTATACTGAGAGACACAATGAGATGAGAATGTACTAATAGCTTCACATTGCATGTTCTCCTAGTGAGGACCACTTTATTGGAAACCAATGTCAATTAATGATCTTCCAAATATGTTCGTCACGCATTGCCATTTCAGCTTCGCAACTCGCTGAATGTGGTTTCATACAGATATCTCATTTGATAAAGTGGGTAGTGAAATACGTTTTCATGTGAATTAAATGAGTTTCTTTTAGACTTTATACACTTCGCCCCTTCAGATACCACCTAACCAACTCAAAGGAAACTGAAATAAAAAAACATAACAAAAAATAACTATTGATTATTTATACTTATATATAGAGTAACAGCTTGAAGAAAATATATCTTAATTTAATTAATTTGCGTAAACTATTAGCTAGGTCAACCAACCAACAAAGTTTAGAAATTAAAATAAATAATCGGAGGACGTAATGAAGAAGATTTATTAAAATATCATGTTTTATGAATATAAACTTTGTTTTGATCATGTTAGAAATACGAAGATAGTACTCGTAAATGTCAAGAAAGTATTTTATTACTGCAACTTTGAAATAAGCCTGAAACCTTAGAGTAAACCATTGCCTTAATATCTTCGTTGAGAGAATTGTAAATGTAATTACATTTCCTTAACCAAATTACATAGTAATAAACGATTGCGTTAAACAATTTTGTAGACAATATTTCTGTGTGAGAAAGAAAAACTAATAAAATACTATGACTATATAGAATCACTAAATCAAATGTATTTCTAAAGCAATAAGATTCTTTTGTTTCATATATAACTATACTGTCTAGATGTATTATACTATTTTGAAATAAATGGATTAGCGCTCCTTCGTTTTTTATACTTTTGAATAATAAACAATCAGAGTTGTAATAAGTTTTTCGATAAATTGAAAATAAAAGTAATGTAAATTTATTAAATAGAAATACTAGTCTGTCTAATGTCCTTAACAGTCGTAAAACCCATATTATTGCAGATAATGTCACTGTTATAGTCACTTTTTCAATGTAATTTGCTCTTTCCGAACCAATATTCGGTACAGGTGCGTCATACCACTGACTCGGGTAAAATATTTCCTCATGTTCACTTAAATTAACGATAAGGCCAATTATCACCGGAAAATTCAAACCACCAAATTCATCCCAACGAAAATTCCAGAAGACAGAATTTGTGGGAGAAATATGTCCATCACTTGTTATCCTCTTAATTCCTCGAACATTATCTATCCAAAAATTGTATCCGTTAGATACAACCAGATAGGCAATTACGACTTTCAAAAGTGGCATGGTCCAATCTTTTGCATTTAAAAACCGTGTGCCAGTACCAAAATCTCTGTACAAAGTATATTTATTTTCATTTTCTTCATTATCTTCTTCAGGTATAGCATATTTCTCAATAAGTTGAGTATAGTTTAATTTAATTTCTTTGTATCTTATAACCCACCTATTGTGTGGTAGATAACATTTGGATTTTGCGTAAGAGTAATCATATCTTCTCTGTAAATTAATCCAATCCTCAGTTAAAGATACTAAATCTGATATCAAATCGAGGTCGAAGTCAAAAATGGGATTAAAATGCACATGTCTGAGATCTTTTATGTATAAGATCGTTACGAAAAGTAAAAATTTGCTTTGCTTCACAATGAAGTTACCACTCAGCATCTTCGCAATAATTGCAATAGACTTAGCAAAATGGGTGAAACGCATTTTATATTAAATGATCCAACGCATAAATGGATAAAGGTCTCAATAGCGTGTAATTATGTAATTTGAAATGGTTCCAAAAGTTATTTAGTATAAATTATAATAAAGATTAACAATGAAATGGAAATTATAATGAGTATTCTTTTAAATAATCTCTCCTAGCAGTTGACGACTACTTGTGTGTAAGATTTAGGTATACACACAATAAGTAAATTCAGTTCTATTACTAGCCATATTATTGCTCGTTGGTGTCACGATGGTAAAAAGTCACTTGAGTGAAACTCATAATAACCTTCCTCGAGGGTTTTTGATACCGATGCTGCCGGCAAATTTCTGTCCCGAAACCCACATAAATTTGGCGGTAATAACGTAAAATATACACACAATAATCCAACATTATAAGATATCAAATCTTACTTATTCACAAGTAAGTCAATGACAAGAATTCAATAAATAAAAGTGTGAAAAATATTCAATAAACCAAACCATTCGTGTTTTAAAAATTCAGCTGTGTGCCTTAATATGGACACTTTGCTACTTTTAACTTTTTTTTTATGTCTTTTGACATCTCTGTTGTATATAATAACCGTGCGTAGTTCAAGGTTATCTACTCGTAGGTCCGTCAACGTGCTACATCGAACTGAAGGCGAGTGCAACACAAATTAATTATCTGTCTTTAATCTCTGCTCCATGTTATTTATTTTCCAATGATTATCTATAATAATTAAAAATGAATTTTATGTACTATTTTTCTGTTTATTGAATAACTTGTGATAAAAGGTTATCCTTAAATTCTATTCATGGTCATCTGATTTGGCTATGTGAGAAACTAGAAAATACTTAATTATTAGGAATTCAGATATTTTTGGCCCAATTTTCTCTAAAGGTGCGACGCGTGAAGGTGCGGTGCGATGAATTGTGATCTCAAACAGTTTTGAGATATGATCTTGATCACTTACCCTTGGCTGGGTAGCCAACCCCAAATTTGTCACTGTCCACATGACAGCTCAGCATTTTCTTGGCCTTCGCAGCGATGCGACGACGTAGAAAGGAGTTTTATTGACGCACCTTTCAAGGGATATGTTTACTTCAAGTAAACATTTGTATAGGGATATGTTTTCTACGTTTGAAATATGCAAAGTACAGTTTCACCACTGAATTTTTAAACTTTAGCAAATTCAAAAACATTTTGTTCCTCTTTTATTACAGTTACTTTTGCAATATATGTATAATTAAAAGAGATCATATCTTACAACGTTTAATTGTTTAAGTATCTAATTACAACATGGCACATTATAAACTAAAACATCAATTTGTCAGAACTTATATCTCACTGTTAATTACAAAGAGATAACTTCTTCAATCTTCCCTTGACACTTCTGTCTCTACCCCTCTGTAACTCTAATTTTGCCGCCATTTTATATAACCTTCCTTTTGATCTAGGTTCGTACCATTTTGAATTTCTACTCCAACTTATACCGACCACAGATTTTCCATAATTTTGACCAGTCTGAACGAAGATAACTTTTTATTTTTAACCAAATCTACATACAAAGGCAGATTTGCTAACATAATTATATGTCAAAATATTTTATATATTTCATTTTTTTATATATTTCATCATAATCAATAAAAAGCCCTTTACAGTCCACTGATCGTTCAAACGCCTCCGCAAAATTGGAGGGTTTGCCCATAACCCACCTACGGTGCGCGCTGGGTAGATACGTTGGTAATCGCAGTACCTAGATGTTGGAAAGTACCTAGTAGCACAGAGGACGCTGCTGCCTGTCATATTCTACTGGTCACCTCGGCACATTTATAGATTTAGTTTGTGCAAAAATATCTCTGAATATTCTGTAAAACTACGAGTATCTCTGAATTTTTTTTAAATCACATAGGTGTGAGGGTCTACCAAACAACACTTGGCCAGCATGGTGGACTATGGCCTAAACCCTACTTATTCTGAGAAGATAAGGATAAGGGTCTCCTTACCCTGTAGTGGGCCGGTAATGTGTTGACGATGATGATGATGATGATACGTATAAGGAATTAACTTCTTCTTGAATTTAAAGGACAAATGGATCTGTGGTAATTAGGCTTTAACCATGCGTAGGTAATATTGGTGTAGGTAAGTCTGACTTGTTAAGAAGTCGTTCTCAGGCCTCCGATTTGACGCAAGGCAATAGTATCAAGAGGATGGAAATATTTCATTTTATAACAACACTTGAGTAGCAATGGAAGGAAGTAAGTGACATTTAATTTTATATATTGTGCCTTTCTATTCAACCTGACCCGGTTGTTCTACTTTTAAAGTGAATATTCAATGAAAAGAAAAAATCTTTAACACAATGAATTTGGATATTTAGATACTTTACAGGGGTGTCAGTGTCTGTCAGTAGCAGATCGCTGAAAAGAATGCACCTTTTTTTCATTGTGAAGTAGGTTTATATATGTACCGTAGCTATGTTAAAATGAAAATGACTGTATTCAGCATTCAGTAGTGGTTCTCACAATGAATATGCACGTACACACTTTGTGAAGTGACATCGTGTGTTCCATTTTCTGCTGCAGGTAAGTAAGTATTCACCTTTTTTATGGTACAGTTTTGAAACACCTTTAACAAACTATTTAAACAAGTAGAATGTAGGTACGTGTCTATTCTAGACTTCGAAACGAAATAATTAAATTATATCAAGCATACACAAACGCGTTTTTTAATTTTGTGTTTTAACAGTTTGTCATTTTGTTTGGGCTAATCTTAGGGGGCGTCCATAAATTACGTGAGGTGTTTTTTTAAATTTTCTGCCCCTCCCTCCCCCCCTGGTGAGATGTCGTGAGATTTCATTCAACCCCCTCCCCCATCCCCCAATCTCACGTGAGATTTTTCAAAATGTGAGTTTCTTACGTAAACGCGTTGGATTGTTATTGTAATAAGAAAAAAACAAATTTGCTTCATGCTTTTATTTATGACTATTCAAGACTAGTAATCAATATTGCTGAGAGTTTAATTATAAGTGTAATAAAAATTTAACAATAGAATACTTAAATCGTAACTATTGTGATTAAAAAAAGAATATCTACTCTAATTCAGTCCATGGAGAATCATGCACGGTCTCAAGAGAGACTATTGGAACCAACATGTCCATATGATTTTCATAAATTGAGCTATTTGGTATAAAACAAATATGGTGGTTTGACAGTGAGTAAATGTATAACGTCGAAGTATGAATGAAATTATTTTCTTTCGAACGAATTAATAAATGATCTTAATCGTATTACGATTACGCTTAAGATAAAATCTTAAGCATGTACAATCTGGATTAAATGGACCAAAATAGTATAATTTTTTTTTGTTTCAATCAGAAAAAAAATTGCGTGATATTTGCCGAGACCCCCCCTCTCTCCAACGTAAGATTAGATGAGATTTGACTCGACCCCCTCCACCCCTTAAACACCTCACGTAATTTATGGACGCCCCCTTACGGACGCTCGAACAGAATATACTTTTTTATCTCATGCAGCTAAGAAGAGAAGAAATTTCAATCTTCTCCATCATTGCATGGAGACATCTGAAGCGTCTGAAGCGTGAATGGAAAAACAAAAAAATCGGTGTCACTTAATGTATTAATAAAGTTCGCCTCGGTACTTAGTTCTACACCCATAGCCTATAAAATCTGACTACACAGACAGAAATACTCTTATGCCTATTTTCACTAAACCTACATTACCTACATGGAATGCCTAACGAGTTAGGCAATGCTTATCGAAAATTACGTTTCTCCAACTCTTAGGTGATAACTGTTGGTGACCGGTTCATGTATGCCTAGGAATTTCCTAATATTAGGCGTAGCTTATTGAGGCATTGCCTTGTTCGACTTAAGTGAAAACAAGCAAAAGAAACCTCTTAAAGATCCTCATTAAAATCCCCTAGTTAAGCTTGCGAGATAACTTTTACACTTTAATTAAGGAACTCAACAAATTTTAGAGATGGCAGTATTCCTACTTTTTTAATTAAACGTAATAATTACGATTTCAGAATAATTATTTTTTTAAGAACCGCTTCAGATCTTTAAACCTTTTGCAGACCGAAATTATTGTTATCAAACAAACAATAATTTCAGTCTGCAAAAGGTTTAAAGATTACAAAGCAAAAGGATAAGGTAGGGTTTGAATCACACATCTATACTACGACAATACACACATCACCATCTAGCCCCAAAGTAAGCGTAGCTTGTGTTATGGGTAATAAGATAGCTGTTGAATATCTTTATGAATATAATACATATAAATACTTATAATATACAGATAAATACCCAGACCCTGAAAAACAATCATGTTCATCACACAAACATTTTCCAGTTGTGGGAATCGAACCCACGGCCTTGGACTCAGAAAGCAGGGTCGCTGCCCACTGCGCCAGTCGGCCGCCATCGTACCTATGTATGTATAAATTATATTTTTGTCAATATACACAATAGTCTTTTATTTAATACTCATTTTCTCCAATATTGTTTAAACATGTTATTTTGTTGTCTCTCAAATGGTTTTGAATTTATAGTGACGTCAAATAGACACTCGAGACGCTAAGATGTATTAAGCTAACGACACCATTTAAATTTGAATTTGAGTTGTTCATAAAGTGATTCTGAAGCAATCTTGACATCTGATTCCATTAAAATGCAAGCAAATGATATCATGGAAAATCTTTCAGCTAAAAGTTCGAAAGAAAACCTATAGATGTTTTTGAAGTGGCGAGATATAAAAAGTTAATCCTTTTTAGGTATATTAAGCCAAGATCGTAGGTAGTGGGTAGTACTTGATAGCCTTTTCATTCTAGACACGCGCGCTCCATCTCAAGATGCATCAGATGCGTAGCCAAGCCGATCCAAGCGCCAGTCGAAATGGTAGTCAATCGTGAAATCAGACAGTGAGAAAGTATTGCGATTATCACATTGTCTGTTGCGAGCCACTCTACTCAGTATTATCTGTGTCTAACCTAATTGCCACTACATTAAAGCTTTCACAATGAATCTAAATAATTAGTTTTTTTTTAGTGCCGTTAGATTTAGATATTCACCGCGCAGTTTATTGTATTTATTGTATTGCGAGTTTTAGGGTAGGTTGTATATAAGCAGTAAGAAATAAGAGTTCCGGCATTCTTCTTTTAATACTAAAAGTAATGAGGTCATATAAAAATAATTCTAGTATCGTAGTGGTATAATAGTAGTATATTATAGATCTTATTCTAGTCTTAGTGCTTATTGTGTAATAGGACAGGGATTTCTAGCTTTACCCTAAGCTCTAAACTCAAGACGCTGGTCAATAAAAAATAAAGGACAAATCATGTCTCTTGTTTGGGAACCCCTTAAATATTTTGTTAAAAATTGTTACAGCAGCAACAGAAATACATAATCCGTGATAATCTTAACTGTCTAGCCTAGTGAAAACGGATAGACTGACAGACGGATGGACAGCGCACTCTTAGTAATAGTGTCCCGTTTTACCGTTTGGGTAAGGAAACCTAGAAATAAATAGGCTAATGATGTTAGTGGGCTAATAAAGGTAATGGATAGATTATTTTGACCAAGTTTCACAACATAAGTATTTTTACCTTTCTCTGTTCGTGATCTGAAGGTGAAGTCTATTTCACCTAGCTCTATATGGATGCGAAAAAGAAAGAATGACCAACTAACGAATATACTTTTGTATTAATTTTATTAACAAGAGTTTTTAATAATTGTTATTCATCAATTCTCGTATTCCTCTTTTTTCAGCTGTAGCATGTAAGCACTTTTGGTCTTACCTATTTAATATTTTAAACGTTTACTTTTCATGAACTCTTAAATTATTATTATTCCTATGTGAGTATTTCACTCCTTTCTATTTAAGTTATAATTGTGAATACTTGTAATTTGCTAAACTTTGTGACTTAACTTTTCATTCTAGCTGTTTTACTTACCAATAAAGATAAAAAACAATAAAAAAAAAATATCGACATCTACTGATCATAATTGTTACAATGCTGCGGTATGAATTTTGTACGCACGTTTGGCATATAAGCTTATAAATCAAACGTATGTAACTACATGATTTTCAATTAGTGGCCAGGAATCTAGAATTATGCTAAATACGTTACCATTAGCACCTATTATCGTTAGAATATAAGGTCAGCCGAGCGTGGAATACAAGCGCCATTTATGGGATAGTTCTGCCAAATATCAGCTCGATTTCGATCGAGGATTTAGAGGATGGTTGTGTTAAGTGTAATGCCCGGATAGATGATTTAGCAATACAAACGTCGCAAACTATGCTTTGTTTAACCACCTTTGTTGGTCACCTTCCTATTATCGAACGGCAAGGCATCGTAATTTGTGAAGCTCTTCACCATTGCGGAGCACCACATTGGAGCAGCGTTTGCTCTAAAAACCTCTATCCTATGAAAAAACGTTATCAGACTCAGGGTTATTGTACTCCTGAAAGCTCAGAAGTAAGTTAACATCAAGACCGAGAGCTGAATGATGTTGTTGAAACCGGTAAGCCTTGCAAATATGTTTTTCTTATAGACAGTTACACATTTGTCCCCTTTGCCGTGGAAATATCCAGGGGCCATGGAGTCTTAGGTGCCAAAAAAATTATACTAGTCATTATAAATCGCGGTTGATTCCATCACATGGAGACAGAATGGCTGGCTCTGTTTTAGCACCAGTATTTGTGAAGATTGTCACAAATACTGGCCGCATAAATACTGGCCACGTGAGCACGTCTTTAATAGCAATTAGTTTCAGTTAAATTTTAAGTTAGTTATACATTGTACGGTTACATTTACTGATGTATTTCATTTCAGAGTGCAAAACAGTTGTGTAGGGTATGCATAAATCCAAACTAGCATAATTTTATCACGATGCACCTGTAGAGTTTGCCTGTGCTTGGCACTTGGCAGTGAGCCAGTATGCTTGTCCGTGGCGGCAGATTAAATTGATCAACGGACTTGAAATTGTATTCTACGTAGGTTATTCGGTGAGCTAGTATAATAGTCACTATAAAAAAAAAGGTTAACCTACTTACAGTGTCGTTTAGTTTAAATTGTCAACTTAAATATTTTTAAATTACTTTATAAAATTTCAATATTAATAAGTAATAAAATTGTCCTACCACTCAGAACGCGTTGCTTATTACAATGGTGGTTGAACGACTAGCAATAAAACGCAAATTTTGTAGACTATGTTTATAGTGTTTTTCTGGCGGCAATGCGATTGGTTGGTTTGTGTTAGCTGCCACAAAATATAGCCAATATAAATAATGGCGGGAAATATTATTTATATTTACACTTTATGTCACAAACACACAAGTAATCAACAACCCGTGCCTGGTCAATTATAGGGTCAGCTACTCTTATAATGAATTTATTCTGAACAGCAACATTTGGAGCAATATAAACCAAATGTCATCTGTACATAACCTTTAATGCCCGTGCTCTCCAATCGGGCATGCCAGAATGATTTTTTATATACTACTTCGTTAGGTTAAGTTCACTAATATTTAACTTTGTATTTTACTAACCATTTATGATCCAAGTTAATCAAACTCAATGACTTTTTTTTTTTTTACAAAGTTTTGCGTAAAGTTATCTGCAACGTTCGCAGAAGATTATGACACTCATAAATGTTTCATTAGTTATGTTAATTACGCAGGCGTTTATAATTTATACGCATTTCATGGGCTAACCGAAATTAATCCGAGATAACATAGCACTTATAAGTATTATCCCAATTTTTCATAACATCGAAGTGGTTAAATTTATGAAATAACTAGCTTTGCCCGTGTTAGGAAATAGGGAATTACAGCACCCGCATGAACCAATTATTCGTGTGTACTGTATCTAATCATCATCATTAACAACCTATAATACCGGCTAAAAACATGCCACGTTTCTCTTGTCAGAATGAGAAGGGTTGAAGCCGTAGTCCAACCAACTGAGGATTGCAGACTTCACACGCCTTTGAGATGGAAAAATTATTGAATATGTTTCTTCATGTTCTTCATTTTTTTAGAAAAGAGGGTTAAAAGCTTAATTATTTACAATATTATAAGAAAAAGTGGTTCACCACTGTCTATACTTAAGAATGTAGAACTTGAGAGTGAGAGAGTGCCACTGATGTCAAAGCGGAAAGCGGCGTCGTTGCAACAATAATTAACAAATCTTTGTTTTTAGGTAACCATAGAGGCGTGTCCAAGCAAAAGACGACTGAGATGGAGTGCAAACAATGTGATGTTTGATGTATTAGGAGGAGAATGCTTGAGTCTTTGCCAAAAAATAACAATTGACGACAAAAGTACCTACGTCAGCCGCCAAACAATACACAGTTCAATCATACTTCATATTTGGGTAGGAATTTTCTAAGAATAAAAGGCTCGAACCTTTTTTTTTTACAATATTATTCTTTTACACTATTCAGAAAGGTACCTAGAGTAAATAGTTTATTCGAAATCGAGTACCAGCTCATTTAGCTTAACGAGCTATGTCTACCCCAAGCGAAACGCCTTGTGAGACACGAAGCCATGTCGTGTGCGGTGCCCCAGGCAAATGCTTGCTCTACCCAAGCAATATTGAGGCCTGACCAAGCGTAGTAAGTTTTGCTTTTAATTGACGGGGCCTCCTGATGTTCCTGAGTGCACTACACTAAAGGGAGACACCAACTGAACATCCTCGCGAGGCGGATTTCTTTCTCGATAGTTCCGCCTCAAGCAAGCACTTACTTGACCTGCATAGTAACTGTAATACGTACTACATAAAATGCACAGGAATGGATATTTTATATAATTGGTATTTATCTTTACCTAACTGGGATATTCATCATCATCATCATCAGTTCAACCGACGTCAACCGCTTGTTTCCAGTGTCTACCAGCAACTAGCTTGATTTCGTCTGTCCACCTCTATGGGATACCAACGCTGCGTTTACTCGTGCAAAATGACATTGCAGCATTCTGGGATCCCGACATCCATCAATTTTGTGCTCATTGCCAGTACAGTTTTGCGACTCGATACTGTGATATAATTAACATCAAGTTATATCTTTATACAGTTGAGCTACTTGGTCTGACAAGCCTGCAGTTTTTTAGACTCCAGGGATGACCGGTTTTATAATATAAAAAGAATATTTGAAATGCCTACCTGCTCGTGTGGCCTGGTTGGAGCTACACGAGCAACAAATACAAACCGGACAAGTGCGAGTTAGACTCCGAGCGTTCCGTACCTTGGAAAGTTTTGACGTGTTATTAGTTTTTTGATGCCGCTCATCATTCTCGTGCTTCAAATATTGCTTATTTGTGTTATTTTTTTATGTTATATGTATTTACGTAAATTTCTACCAATAGCGTTCATTTGAAAACTTTCGAGACGAGGGAGACAATGTATATTTTTCGTTCCTCATTACCTACTAATATTAGAAATGCGAATCGACGTTCAACAAGCAACGTTACCTGACAACGTTACCAACAAGCAAGCTTACCTGCGGATAACGATCCAGACAGAAGAGAAAGACTTCTAATACTTATAGTTTCTAGGCACTGCTTTCGCGCACCACCGTACCGGACCAACCTCGGGCTCTACGTGTTAAGCTTAGTTTGACAGAGGCAACTCAAGATAAGGAATACTACGGACTAGACAGGGTATAAAACATATACAACATATACATGATGCTTTTTTTTTTTTTACTGTACAGGAGGACACCCGTCGGCGCTAGGTACTGCCGGACTTTTACCGGCTACCGGCTTCACTTCGTTGACCTTATACCCGCCTTTCGGCCTAAAACAGGACAACGATTTCGAAAATATTCTTTTCTTTTTTCTCTTTTCTTCATTCTCCTTTTCCTGTATAATGGTCTCTATAATGGTCTCTAAATACTTTGCGACATTCACCCAGTTTTTCTCCGCTTTTAACATTTTATGCACCAAATTTTTAACACTAAAATATACATGATGCTGTTGTAAGTTGTCAACACAACAGTAACTAAACAGTGGAATTTCTTAAAATATATCCATATAGTTTTGATTTGCTAGAAGCCAGGTGCTGCCTTTATCCGGCCCTGTTGAAAGGAGTGCAAAAACTAAAGAATGCCAACAACAATGAGGCCCACGTGGGTGACGAATAATACCGTTTTCATCACCATAAATATTCCAATTCGTTAAACCTAGTATTTACTGAAATAAAAATTTAAAAGACGGATACTAGTCTTACATGTTCTTTTTTACTATTCTGCCACAACTCTAAACAAAGGTATTATTAGTATGGCGGCACTAAACTGCATTGTTGTGTGCAGAAAATTAATAATAAAGTGACCTAAAATCCTCGGCGAGCTGAAATATTTCATTATTCATTCTGACGAAGAGACGCTTAAAATAGGTGACTTTCAAAGTGATTTAGAGGATTATGCGAAAATAAATTACGCCTTGATGATACAAAAAAAATCGAAGAAACTGAAGCACCATTTATTTTGCAATCTAATGAAAAAATATTCAGAACCTGAGCCGTGACACTCTGATTGATCTTGAATTATATTTTTCAGAGAATGATCACTTTCCACTTTATCTTTGCGTTTCTAGTGCA
Source organism: Pararge aegeria (assembly GCF_905163445.1). Lineage (NCBI taxonomy): Eukaryota > Metazoa > Arthropoda > Insecta > Lepidoptera > Nymphalidae > Pararge > Pararge aegeria. The sequence goes on from NC_053193.1 coordinate 6,695,739, forward strand.
GGTGATGCGGTATAAGACCAATGTTTTTTTTATTCTACACAAGTTAGCCTTTTTTTACTGCAATCTCACCAGGTAGGTGCATCATTTCAATAAATGCGATTTAAAATGTTCTTATCGTATTTAATCTAACCCTATTGATCTACTGATATTTTTCGCTAGTTGTGCATCCCTGAATATCGGTTTTAACTTACGACGGCAATTATGGCCGGCTGATGATATCGGGGCTACACGTGACAGAATATTAATTGCTTTACGCTTCTAGTGAGAAACTTCTTCCTATTTAAATTTTTTTTGCTAATGTTAAAATTTTCAGGTGCATTATAGCAAGATTACAAGACTGAATCGTTTTCCTGGTGGTTAGGGATATCCGTGTAAGATATATATGCATGTGTTGTCTGTGTCCTTAGGTTAAAGAGCTAACTAGCTAATAACAACTATTTCTTGGTACAAATTCAAAATTAACTTTTCATTAGTTTCACCGATCAATCTCCTTCGTGCCTTCTTCATCTACAAGACATTGGCGAAATACCTTGTGCCCAGTTGGCGCAGACAAAAGCCATAAACAAGAATTGAATTGAATAATGTATACCTATTACAAACACTATCTGTAATCAGCACTCAAGTTAAGGCTATAAAATAAAATAGACAATGGTGTCACAATTATAGGCAGGATTTTTCATACGGCCGCATTCATAGTTGTATTCGAATCCGAACCTCTTAATTATTTTTACGTTCTTAGTGCACGTGATGAGTTTTCAATGTGAAAATCATATTGTTAATCGGTGGTTTCTCCCAGAAAGATGCTTGAGAAAAGTTGACTAGTGGCGATTCGTTTGTTATTCTCTTGGATAACTTAACTTGACCCCACAGTATCACGGTCGGCACGGTATATTTACGGCATTTTGTTTTTGCACTTATTTGAAACTTATTGCTTTGTTTATTTGACTAGTGCCCATTTAATAAGGCAGCGCCTAAATCAGTAACACCTAAGAGGAGATTCCTAGGCATTCATAAACCAGCTACAATAGTTATCACCTAAGAGTTGTTGATACGTTTTTTGATGTGAAACTTATATAGGCAAGGGTAACCTGACCAGACCATAGAGAATTCAGAAGTTACAAACACCGAAGGTCAACGAAATCAAGATCGATATTAAATTCCTTCATTCTTCATTGTTACGATATTTATACAAATTACTAGATACAAGTTTTATTGAGTAACATTTCGTTTTTATTTGTTTGTTTGCTTCTGCCAAAGTTCTTCTATTCATATTGTCACGGTTACATCCAACTTTACCAGCCGTAATGAAGTTTGATCAACTATTGTTCGCTATCCAGATTTGGGAATCTAACGTATACAAATTCAATATATTTCCTTTGTTTAAAATAAAGCTTGCGATTTTATGTTGTAAAACTCTTAAGACTATTAAGCTTTTAATGAGATTTTGCTAAGCTAAACTATTTCTCCAGGTGGTTTAACAAACTTTTCTTATCTTGACTTTCAAAGGTACACTGGCAGTAAAGTTTGATATGTATCAAAGGCAAATGATATCTGAGTACACACAGACTTCAGATGAATGGCATAAGACAGAACAACCCAGTGGTAAATTAACTTCACTATCTACCCATAGTTTTGATAGTATAGGCAGTCATCCCCAGTTTGTGTCATCAGTGTCATCACCCTCTAATGTGAGAAAGGTGTGTGTCAGGTTAAGTAACTCAATATCACAAAACATAAATATTAATAATAATTCCTTTATTGAAGCAAATGCTCATAGTAGCAGTTCAATAAAAACAATTATGTACAGCGATGAAATTGGATGTAACATGGGCTTATATCTTAACTCTCAGTTGAATGGACACACAGTTTTGAACTACTGTTTACCCAACTCAAATTTAAAAGCTATTGTAGCTGCAATTTGTAGAAATAGGAATATGTTTGACTGTAAAACTAATTTAATTATCATAATGGGAAATAGAGGGAATGTTAACAAACCTGAGCTGATTAAACTTATTGATTCTTTAAATACATTAAATGTAAATAGTATTGTATTATACACATTTCCTTATTTTCATAACTTGCCACACCAAGAAAATACTATTAGGTATAATTTAAATATGACTTTGTACAATTTATGTACATATAATAAGAAATTTCATGTTATAGACTTTAGCAAATGTGCTAATCCTACTTATAATTTGTACCGAGATAGATATTACCTATCACACTATTTTAAACAACAGATAGCTGTTTCGCTATCGTATTTTTTTACCATAACAGCCAAGAACTTGGCTAAACCAGCTGCTTTTATTGAGCAGTGTAATAGTTTTGACATGAAAACCTTGGAAATTATTCCAAGTCATTTTAGTTTAAACTAGTTAAGGAGACAACAGAGGCTTTCTCTTGCTTAGAAAAGCAGACAACTGAGTCTCCCTCAGGCATATATGAAAAAAATTATAGTAAGGGGTCGCACAATGTACTATTAAACCAAAAATATAATAAAAAATCTAATTCTAATTATATCAACTTGGTTCACCAAAATATTCAATGTATTAGAGGAAAAGACTTAGAGATTGAATTATTTTTAAATGATTTTAACATTAGCATTTTATGTATAACTGAGCACTGGTTGAAAACCCATGAATATTTGTTTAATTTTGGTAACCACCAGGTTGGTAGTTCGTTCACCAGGGTTACAGCGATTCATGGAGGCTCTTTAATTTTATTAAATAAAAATTTAAAATTTAAAAACAGAAACGATATTGTTAGCCTTTCTGTTGAACGGACAATAGAGCTAGCCCCGGTTGAACTAGAGCAATTTATAATTGTTACTGTTTATAGGCCACCCTTGTCAAACTTTGAACTTTTTGAAAAGGTAATGGATGAAGTGTTATTTAAAATATCAAAGTGTAATAAAAAGTTAATAATATGCGGAGATTTTAATGTAAACATTTTAGAAAATAACTCTTTAAGTATAAAGTTATTGAATTTATTTAAAACTTACAATCTATCAAATATGTTCATGGAGCCCACAAGAATAACTGCTACTAGCGCCACCTGTTTGGATAACATCTTTACAAATATAATTCCTATAAGCAAAAATATTATTAGTAAATTAGACTCTGATCATTGTGGTCAAATTATTCAATTTGAAAATGTGAAGAAAAATGTTTCTAAACGTAAAATAACATTTGTTCCTGTAACATCCAACCGCATAGAGAAAATGAGATATAGCCTAGTAAATGACCTTCCATTCCTACCCTCAGGGGCGACTCCAAATGCAATGTACAGCTCCTTTTTCAATACCTTTAATAGACTATTTCATTCTATATTTACTAGTAAGTCGGTTGTGATTACTGATACATTAAATTTTAGTGAGTGGGCGACAGTTGAACTTCATAAAAATAGGCAAAAGCTGTACGAATTGTATGCTGAACGTCAATTTAACACTGGTGATAAGTTTGGGGATTATGTTAAATTGTTTTCCAAGAATTTTAAACGCGCTTGCCACTTAGAAAAGACGCGATACATCAAAAATAAAATTAAAAATAGCAGCAATGCAATCAAAACTACTTGGAACATAATTAATGAGGAGACGGGAAGAGTAACACCACGAAATATTAACTTTAAACTTAATGTAGATAATAAAGCCTTAACAACAGATTTCGAGGTGGCTACTGCTTTTGAAACCTTCTTTACCAACATTCCCGTCTCCACAACAGAATCATTAAACTCTTCACCAGATATGGCTCTCTCTCTATTAAAGGAAAATGTGCCTGAGTGTAACCATTCTTTTAAATTCACGCATGTTAGTGGCTCTGACGTTATTAAAGCCTTTAAATTATTAATTAATAAAAAAACAAATGATCTGTGGGGCATTTCCGTAAACGTTGTCAAATCATTAATTGATATTGTTGCACCCGACTTAGCCTTAATATTTAATAATTGTATAGATTGTGGTGTGTTTCCTGACTTAATGAAACTTAGTAAAATAGTTCCATTGTTTAAATCGGGTAGTACTTCTGACCCCACTAACTTTAGACCAGTATCCGTACTACCCACTTTCAGTAAAATCTTTGAAAAACTCATTTTAAATCAATTACTTTACCATTTTCATAAGTATAATTTACTTCATATTAAGCAATTTGGTTTCACACGGGGTCGCTCAACAATCGACGCAGGTGTTGAGCTAATACAAAACATATTTGAAGCCTGGGAGGAGTCACGTGATGCACTTGGTGTGTTCTGTGACTTATCTAAGGCGTTTGATTGTGTTCAACACGAAACGTTAGTTACGAAACTACACCACTATGGAATTCAGGGTGTAGCTCTAGACTTAATGAGTAACTATCTACGCGATAGAATTCAGAAAGTCGACGTGAATGGAAAACGGTCTAATGGATCAGTTATGAAAATAGGTGTCCCACAGGGGTCTATATTAGGACCATTTCTGTTCCTTATTTACATTAATGACCTTCCTTACCTTGCCAAGGATAAACACGGGATAGTTCTGTTTGCCGATGATACATCACTGACTTTTAAAATAAATCGACGTGAACTAGCTTTTGACGACGTAAACAACTCTCTCGCTAAAGTGGTACAGTGGTTTGAAGCTAATAATTTGGTTCTTAACGGAAAAAAAACCAAGTGTATAAAATTCACTTTACCTAATGTTAAACACGTGAAAACCACTGTACTACTTAATAATGAGGAACTGAAACTGGAGGATACGACAGTTTTTCTAGGAATAACGTTAGATTCTAAACTTCAATGGGGCCCTCATGTAAATAATTTATCGAACAGGCTTAGTTCTGCTGCCTATGCGGTAAAGAAGATACGCCATATGACCGACGTAGAAACTGCTAGACTGGTATATTTTAGTTACTTTCACAGCATTATGTCATATGGAATTTTACTTTGGGGTAATGCTGCTGATATTAGCACTATTTTCGTGCTGCAGAAGAGGGCTGTTCGTTCTATCTACAAAATGGGTCCGAGAGAGTCATTGAGAGATAAATTTAAAGATTTTAAAATAATGACAGTGTATAGTCAGTACATATTTGAAAATTTAATGTACGTCCATAAAAACATTTCTAAATTTAAGAAAAAATGTGACTGCAATAATTTAAACATTAGAAGTAAGAATAAACTTACAGTGCAATATACTAGGTTACATAAAATTCATAATTCGTTTAAAGGAAATTGCATACAATTTTACAATAAACTACCAATTGACATCTTGGAGATGTCTCTTAAAAAGTTCAAAGTTTGTATTAAACGTAAGCTTATAGAAAAGTCCTATTATAGTATAAAGGACTACGTCAACGATAAAAAAGCTTGGGTGTAAATTATTGCTCTAACCAGGTTGCTCTTCTAATAATTTAAAATGACATTGTGAGATGGCGATAACAAAAAAAAAAACACCCGGCTAAGTTTGTTGTGGGCTTCTTCTTAGACCGGGACGCGTTTGGAACCCTCGTAGCTTTAGTTTTAAGTTTACGAATGTGGTTATCGCCATCATCTCACTACCGTGTAATTCTTATGTACGCATCAAAAGTGCCACCTGTGGGCCTACTTGAATAAAGATATTTTTGACTTTGACTTTGAAAGAGAGCCATATATTATTAAAGTACCTATTTATATAACTATCACCATAAGTCTCTAGTTTCAAAACTTATAAATAGAAGATGAAAAATGTATAAATTTTAAAGATCAAATTTTTTGTTTATTTTCATCAAATACTATATAATAATTGGCTATATTAATATATTGCGGATTATTACTATAACCGAAGTTTCAAAGCAAGCGTTCATCCCGTATGAAAGACCTCGTCAATTAAAGAGAGGTCAAATACTCTCTTTTCCTTCTTCTTGTACCGGGACAGTTTCCGCATTTCAATCTTTTTCTTTCCCCTAAACCCCTGTTCTGATATGGATAAAAGATTTTCTTAACTGATTTTAAAGCTAATAGGTTTATTTTATAAACCTATTTTCTAAATTTCAGGTTTGAAGACTTAGTAATAAATAATTCCAGTAGAAACTTTTATCCCCTATCCTTAAAAGGAGATTTCCTGTCTTTATAGTTCCTGAGATATTTGTGATGAATCAGTAAGTCAGTTAGTCAGTGCCCTATCGCTTTTATATATATAGATAGTTAAAAAGGAAGCAGATTGAACTATACGGAATCCCGAGTTAAGTCACGGGGCGATGTTGGCCACCTAAGTTAGTAACTTACCTAGAGTTAATATAATTAGGCACATACTTTAGACGTCGGTTACTCCTTTAGCGATTAACATCGGTCAACGTTGTCCGGTAAATAAAGAGACACTTAAATAGGATACACCATACTCAAATTCTCACAATTTATAAAAACTTGAGGGCGGTATAATATTATGAAGATTAACTTGATTTGATCATCTATAAAAAGGCTTGATTCCATATAAAATATAAAAGTTATAATGATTATTAAGATTATGGGGTAGAAATTAAAGCTATGAAGTTTATTCCATTTATACCTATATTTACCTATGTACGTTTTTAAACGATGCTGATAAATTCAATAGGAATAGAAAAGTTAGGTATTTTCATCAGGCTCCCGATAAACAATATTATGTGAAATAAGCTTTCAGCGTTTTATTTACTGACTAGTTTTCGGGCTATAGGTACTTTGTATGCCATATTATTACGAATATGTGAAGCCGTTTTCGGTTTAATTTTGTTTAGTTACTACTTCTTTTGAGCGACGTCGACTTTTTACAACGAACTGCAATGTCCTGTAATCTTCAACATAAATAAACATATTTCTTGCCTCTTAACTAATTGCTCCCGGTTTTTTCAGAATTGTACAAAGTAGTCCAGTTTTCCAGTCATAAGCTTCAAACCCGTGACTCCATCCTCATTGAATTTCGGTTTCCTCGCCGGGTTTTAATATTTTACCGGTGTTTAATTTATAGGTAATTTTAAACAAATATCTAGAAATGCAAAGAACTCACAAAGGTAAGGAGATCAGTTTCTAAAAACCTTCTCTTTAGTGTTATACGTACTTTTAGTTAAGAAAAATAACTTATTTGTAGTGGTGAGAATATTCACTAATTTAGAAAAAATATAGTAAATCAATTCGCTTGTTTTAACAAAGCGTACATTTGTCACCTCGTAAAATAAAATGTTTTAGAGCTTTTTGCTTCTTTCGGGATTCTCTATCACCCTAGTTAAGTAACAAAAACATTGTTGAATACTTTAATTGGAAAATTCTTGTTCGCGGTAGATCTGTGTTTTTGTTATCTGTTTTTGTTTATTGCTCTTTAGATTTAAAAGCCAACCATTTATACAATGCGATAATTGGCTACTTTTATTCTAAAAAGATTAGTTACGGAGAAAAATGAGAATTATACTTTGTTGTAAAGGCGGTCGTATAAGTAATATATTACAATACAGTACGAATAATATATTGGTACAACATACGGTAACTCGTTTGTAAAGGCTTGATAGCCTTACCAAATATTACTGTTTTCAGGATTTGTCTGGAAATGTTTAAATTTTCTATACAGTCTTACTATTTTTTTTGATATTATGACGTTGTGTACATCACTAAGTCGTAAGTTATTATGCAAAATAAGATTGTAGCAGTTCGAATCAGTGAGACAGTTATACGCGTTTCTACGCAACTAGGCACGACCGAAGCCTTGTACGTTACCAGAAAAAATACAGAAGTTAATAATTTGAAGTTAATTAAGGAACACGGGATAGCTTATAATGCCACAGCACGTACGACTGCGCCTGGGAGGTCGACAATTGCATGCTCATTTAATTTAATCACTGTCATAAAATATTTATTGGATAGCCTCTCAAATAACAATATTGTTAATGGGCACTTCGTTCTTCTTCAGGTCGTAAATTAAGTATAATAAAAAAATATTAGAAGCCATCTGGAACTTGGGAGCAAGTGAAATAGCGTTTTTCTACTATTTATATTTTTATGACGACCTCTCGGTGAAAGGTTTTATCCAATTTGCCACAAACCGACTGCTGTGGATTTTTAAATTTTATTTTACTTTAAAAGTACATGGCTATCCTTCTTCTTGGTCTTTTATTAGTGGGACAAATTTATTGGAAGTAACATAAAACAGCTCCAACCTTTCTTATTATGAGGTTACTAAAATTTATTTTTCCAGAAACGGTACAAAACGAACAACTATACATAAGGTGGAAAATAACTCAAGCTCGTGCACCTTCAAGGAATACCTTAAAGGAATGTTTTTTATTTTTTGGTACATGGGATATTTTGAACGTTCTACACTAAAATTGAACCTTTTCCCCATATATATAGGTATATATTCCAAAATGCGGTTGGTCGATTTCCGGAACCGATAAAACGGAACGAGAACAATAAATAAATATTGGACCTCTAGCATACGGACTTCTTTTGCTCCTCCAGTCAGCGTCTCCTGTCGACGAATTCTTCTCCCTTTTCTTTTGATTTATAGCTTTTCGTGGTGCCATAACAGCACTATGTACTTTGCCAGTGTCAAAAAGCTTGGGAAAGGCACGAACTATAGTGGTCAGCGAAGAAAAAATGTCTATTTCATAACTTCGTCATGCAATAGTAGTTGTTAGTGAAATGTAGAATAGAATAGAATAGAAAAAACTTTATTGCAACACAACAAAAAAAGGAAAATACAAGGAAAACAGTAATAGTACTTAGTGCTAGGGTGCAAAGGCGGCCTTATCACTAAAAGTGATCTTTTAAAGGCAACCTGAGCGTACGAAGCCGATAAAAGAGTGGAAAATGGATGGTGCATAAAGTAAGTTACAAAAAAAAACAAAAAAAAAAAAAAAAAAGAAATGTAATATAAACTTACATGAACATACATACTACATTTACATATTAACTACACAAATACCAACATAAATTTATATATACTATGATAGATATATGTGATATATATTTATGCTATTATAAACTTACATACTACTCAATTACATAGATAAGTAATAATTCTTTAAGCGATGTTTAAACAGGTGAATGGTTTCGGAATGACGTATTTCCCAGGGGAGCGAGTTCCACAGTGTTACAGCTTTAACAGTGAATGACTCGTTATAGCGCTGAGAGCGAGATAAGGGAATCTCAAGCTTGTTGTCATTCGCCGACCGGAGACTGACAAGATGCTGAGAGAAGGAAAAACGCTCTTTAAGGTAAAGCGGAGAGATAGGACTATATAGAAGAGAATAAAGTAAAGTAAGAATATGGATATTTCGCCTATCATTAACAGTTACCCACTTGAGTTGCTGACGGTAATGAGTAATTTGGTCAAATTTCTTAAGCCCAAAGATAAATCTTATGATTAGATTTTGGAGCCGCTCAAGTTTATTAAGAAGGTACTGGGGTATATCAGAATAACACGTGTCTGCGTAGTCCACTATAGGAAGTAAAAGAGAGTGGGCCAGACAAATTTTGGTACGAATAGGTAAAAAGTATTTCCACCTTTTAAGCCTACCAATTACAGCGTAGATCTTGCGACTAAGCTCGGATATTTGAGGACCCCACGAGAGCGTATTATCCATGATAATACCCAAGTTTTTAACAGAACTGCTGAACTCAAGTATAGCGCCATCAAAGACTACAGAAGGAAGAGACGAGAAGCTAACTTTAGAGATTTGCTGCCGGCTGCCGATTAAGATGACCTGGGATTTACTAGCATTTATAGACAACCCACACGATTTACTCCATGAACTAATTAAGTTCAGGTCCGAATTCAAACGAGTGATAGCCCCCGATATGTCATCAACAGAGGTTGACGTATAAATCTGCAAGTCATCAGCATAGAGATGGAAAGACAGCGAAAGCAAATCTGTCAATGAGTTTATAAAAATGGAAAAAAGTAGAGGAGAAAGAACACCACCTTGTGGGACACCAGCACTGAGACTGCACCAAGAAGAACACTTACTATCAATACGTACACACTGTTTACGGTCATAGAGGTATGAACGAAACCAATTTAAATCATTACAGGATATATTTATGGAATCAAGAATAGCCAGAAGAATTTCAAAATCTACTGTATTGAAAGCATTAGAGAAATCGAGCAATGCTAAGACAGTTACTTTTTGTTCATCCATACCGCATCTAATATCATCGCAAATTTTAACAAGGGCTGTAGTAGTACTGTGTCCAGGACGAAATCCAGATTGATAGGGACTTAAAATGTTATTTTTCCTAAGAATTAGAGATAGTTGCCCATGAACAATGCGCTCCAGGACTTTTGACAGGAAAGGTAAAATAGAGATAGGCCTATAATGAGAAAAAGATGAAGGTTGGTTAATTTTCGAAATAGGTATGACATGTGCCAGCCGCCACACATTAGGGAAAGAGTAAGAGAAGAGAGAACTATTAAAGATATGGCAAAGTACAGGTAATACACAAGCAAGAGCTAGCATAATCATTTTGCGACTAACACCATCACTACCAATGGCATCAGATTGGATAGCCATAATATGCTTTTTGACATCATCAGCAGTGACAGCGTCAAAATTGAATACTGCATGGTTAGGTTTAGGCTGCAAAGAAATTTTATTCAGTAATAGTATTTTTATTATAATGTAGTAATGTAGTTTTTTAAAAGTTGACGTTTAAAACAGAGATATAATATAATGTCACATGTACTTACAACGACTTCAATCGACAATACATGTTATTCATTGTTCTTAGATTATCAGTGACAATTTTCAATATGGTGCCAACTCTGTAGTAAACAAATCTCTAAACTAAAATGACAGGCGTTAAAATAGTCCTGTCCTTTTCTACAAATAACATTGTGAAAAGGAAAGTATTGCTTTTAGACCAGTCAATTATTTATTTGTTTGACACTTTGTTTTTAACTTGTATAATTTGGTAATTTGTGAAGATTTGGTAACGGCATGGCACCTATGTCTGTTTTATTTAAATTGGTGTTTAATTCATGATATTGGTAATGCGATGCTGTACCGAGGATTTTTAATAATAAAAAATATAGTTTGGGTCGAAAATCGCAACCGTGACTTTAAAATATTTCAAATCTGCTAACTAACTGACTTATTTTACGTACAGCATACCGACACTGCTCTCTTTGGTTATGTGGTATGAATCGATATTCGTTGCATCGAACACTCACCTGCTTCTTCTTCTTCTTCTGCTTAGGGTACCGTCTCCTTACGAAGGTTGGCAATCATTAGGGCTATCTCTACTACTCTACACCGCTGCTCTAAATAGTGATTTGGTGCTCTTTCTAAACCATTTTCGTAGATTTTTGAGCTATGATATTCTTCTCCGGCCAGGACTTCTTCTGCATGCCACTTTACCTTGTATGATAAGCTAAAGAAGTTCATACTTTTTGGTGTTCCGCATCACATGACCAACATATTCCACCTTTCTTCTTTAAATAGTTAAGAGTACCTCTGGAACCTTACCCATTCTCTGCAATACAGTGCTATTCCGAACACGATCACCTGCTCGCCTGCTTACTGTATATAGGGTTAACCCAGATTAAAGTTAATTAGCGTAGACCCTTTGCAAGTGAAATTCTGACCGAGCTTTGGTTTTATACCATTATTATTTCATCGTCCAAATGGAAGATATCAAGTTTAAAGGTTCAATCCTTATCTGAAGATTATCTCTATTGTAATTCACTGAACGTGGATAATTCTGTCAAATAAAGTTATTCAAATTCTGTCTGGCTGGCGTTTTGAGGTATTAAGGACACAAAAGAGGCTTTAATACAGATGAGTGAATACACGAGGAATACAATGATACTCGTGCTCATTAATTTTATATAAAACCTGAACTATATTTACTTATTGTATTATAGACGTTTTCCCACTGATCTCTATAATGACACTCAGTCTCTTCCTAGAAAAATGACAGCCGAAATCTAGTCCCCACTGGCAAATAGTATATACGGAGTATTCTGGAACTCATGTTATTTTGTTGTATTTTTTCATATTCTTATTTTAGTTCCTTGAACACTCTTGTTACAGCTGCACAACTTCAGCGCCAAACTGTCACCAAATAATTGGCGACAAAACCAAATAATATGGTGTATTGGAGGTCAGTGCCTTTTCCCAACCTTTCCTGTTAAAAATAAGGCTTCTGTATAATAAATATAACGGTAGCTACAATATTGATTGTTACGAATTTATGATATCGCAGATAAGGTAGTCGAAATAAGAATAGACACGTTGACCTTAAGAAATCGCAACTACATGAGAAATCTGCAATCTGAACTAATGGTAGGGACACAGTTAACATCTACTTGAGTTTTCATTGAATAAATGAATGAATACACTTTTATTATAATTTATAATTTATTGTACACCAAAGAAAAAAAAGTAGTTACAGAGATATAAACGTAGAGCAAGAGAGTACAATTTATTTTCATTATAGCCTGAAAGGGCACCCATCCAGGAGTATAAATCAATTCTCCACGAACTCCTTACCAAACAGCGCCGATTTTATGCAGTACCTATAAGCGTGAATTCTCAGTTTCTTCGGTCACATGTCCAGGCGTAAAGACGTGTCCAATGAACGTCTTGGGGTTCAAGGAACGGTGGGATGGACGGACCTAGTAAAGGCCGCAATCGAGGCTACTCTACATTAATACACAAGAAAGCCAACCTTAAGGGAGGAGTGAAGAAGGATTGTGAAGCAAGCCACTACGCCCAGATGTCGATCACGACCAGTCTGATAAGACTGAAGTTACTAAAAAGAAAGATGGCACAGGGGTCCTGTCTCCAAGCAGAGAGGGTTTTAGACCCATCACGCTGCTCCAATGCGGATCGGTGGGATTTAAAGACTAAAGGTAGATCTAATATTACCTTCGGTATCATGTTATAAAAGTATATACCCATCCCCAGAAAGGATTTCTGTAGTTTTCTTAGACGATATGCAGATATAACTAATTTATGTCCTTTTATTGACTTTTTGTTTAATACTTTACACTGTACATGCCCAAACATACCTTCATAAAGTTCATGTGATTTAAAGTCATTACAATAATTATCATTAGCCTTTTTATGATAACTAAAATACAGTACGTTAGTCGAATTGTTATAAATAATAACTCTAAATCGTTGGTGTATATACATTACTCCTATTCAAAATGGCCAATACTTACAAAGGTTTCAAACAATGTTCGTGGAGTCCCGTTGGCACTTATACTTGCTTATACTACAGCTAACAAGGGGCAGCGTACTTGAAACTTTGGACATTTATTGGACGCTATGAAGTTTGCTTAGATTAGATTGAGAATAAACGATATTTTATTCATTAGGTTACTTTATAACTAGGTAGGTTGCCTGGAATCAGGGTCTATAAGATCAGTATAAGTTTATTTGTTTTAAACATTACAATTCCATAAATGCTATAGGCTATTGGCTATTATTTAAAGCGTACGTTAATGTTTCATATAAGACAGACATGCAAATATATTACAAAAATACAATTAAGTAAAAAAACTAACAAATGCAAATTAAAGAAACTTTTTAGCAAGTTCTTGAAAGTTCAACGGTTGAACTCTATGTATAAAGTTTTTTATTGAAATTTATCTAAGTACAATCCAAATGCAGGCAGTTGTTTTCATAGTAGATATATATGCACTAATTAGGGTACCGTACCGTACAATAAGGTACGCACACTTTGCTAGATAGGTTTGATATATTTTGATGTTATCGCAAAGATGGAGATTTTTCATGCAAATTTAAAATTAAAATTCAAAAATCTTTTATTCATGTAGACCTTATCACAGGCACTTATGAAGCGTTCATACATTTAACATGTTACACTAATGTTAGGGGTTATAATTGCATTTGGTAACTTAAAACTAAAGCTAGGAGTGTTCCAAACGCGCCCTGGTCTAAGAAGCCAACAACAAACTTAGCCAGGTTATTTTTGTTATCACCATCTCACAGTCGAGTTAATGTTTAGCTATGAAGTTAGAGCAATTCATACCCAAGCTTTTTTATTAAACATGTAATCCTTAATATTATAATAGGATTTTTCTACAACAATATCTGCAAACAATACGTCTTAAGTATATTTAGGTATACATTCAGAGAATTGTTAGAAGTGTAAGTTCCATCTTTCCGTGTGTGTTATAAGTCAAACTTTACTTGTAAACATCATCATCATTACGTTTTAAACACAGAGTCTATAGCTCAAAGATATTACCCCACAGGTTAAAATTGCTTGAAAAAAAGAAATTGCTTGCAGGAATAAGGTCGACTTTGCGTTCTAAACCTAACGGTTTGTTTATCCGGGATAAAGAGTTTACTATGAAAATTTTTCGCTAAGATAAGTCCGGGCATAGCAGTAGTACCTATAGTTACAAATACTATTTGTTTTCAGTTGGAAACTGGTAGCTAAGGTTCTCATTAAATTAAACCAGAGCTAAGGAATTATTATAATTAACAATTGGTCTGAGCTGGGAATCGAGCTTGGTCCCATATATTTATGAGGCTAACCGCTAATACCCCAGAGAGGTACTTAAGATAATTAAAAAGGAGAAATCTATGCGTGAGAACCGACATTTTTGCATCTGTTTCGCATGTCTACATGTTATCGTAGAAGCAGAGCTATAGCGGATCATATCGTCCTAGCTTCATTTTGATGAAGAGTGTAAAACGATAGTATGAAAAAACTTTCATAAATATTTTGCAGTTCCGACTATTATATATTGACATATAACGAAATTTATTGGCTAATAAAATATTGCAATAGTTGAAAATTTCGCATTCCAGATGTAAGCCTACACGTGATAAAATAAATTTTACTCATCTATTCTGACGTCACATGCTCGTAAATTCTGGATTGTCTGGAAATATTTAACATTAATACGTCACGGCATACTTGATTTAGAAGTTCGTAGGTCCTATATCTTTGCCGGGAATCCCGTTTAATTATTATAATAATTATTTGAATCTATTTTTACTAGAAGACTTAGTTTCAATATACCAGCCTCATAAATGTTTAACACTTTAATATTAGGATTTCGCTGAATAAAAATTTGGTGAACTTTAATTGCACATATTCGCTTACAATTATTTGTAAATGCAAAACATGACTTCTATTTAAAAATATACTTATACTTATAATTTAAATTGCCTAGATAGTATTATATTATATTCCTAGGTACAGGAAGCGATTAAAAAGGGAAGAGTTTTATTAAATTAACTGTATCAACACTCATTTTAAATCATTATAAACTGGAAATCGTAAAGCGGATCCAGCTATTGATGTCACTCTTGAGAATCCATAATGGACGAATTGTCCCAATGCTGCTGAAAAATTAAAGTGTCCTACAAGTTTTAATGAAAAGAAAAAGTGCAACGGAATCCATTGGATATCTGAGGAATTTTTACACACGGTAATACTATGTACTATGAAAATGTAAATTTAATATGTCCCTGTGCAATGTGCAGGCCCAAAAATTGTATACATATTAAAAAACCTACATAAAAATTGCTAGTCAAACATCATAAAGAAATAATTTATTTTGTTAAGCCAGTTGTCTAATGCAAAGATTTATTTAAGTAGTAGTGGTAGTTTATTAAGTAGTACCTAGATCTTTTTGTGACAAAACTCGTCCGGGGAACTTTTTCCGACATGCTTGCCTCTGTCACGTGGTTGCCTGTGCAGTTGGGTTTTTGAAAAAAAAAAACAATATTATTAATAATAAAGTATTAAAATGCATAAAAATCAATAATTTTTTTATTTCAAAAACCCAATTACAGGCACTTGCGGCTTATCACCTCGTGTTGTTCGAAGCCGGCACTTTGAAGTACTGTTTGAAGTGCATGTTTTTCTGTTTCAAGACGATAGTTTTCCACATACCTCAAGGTAAAAAGTCTAAGTATTGGTAAAAAATATTGTCAATATTTTGTGTTCATGCGTTGTTCTCACGGGATACACTGTAAATGGTAGTTACTTTTACACTTGTTACAACATTATTAAAAACAAATGTTAACCTCTTAAATACGAATGTTAGAGTAATACGTACCTGAAATAATGCCGTCAAATTCTTCAGTAAAATATTAAAATATTTGCATGGATTAATGCTAGAGTTTCAACGTATCCCAACTAGAATACGCGAAGCGTTATATTTAAAAAAGTTCAGTACTTTTCCAGTTCATGTTTACCGATGTAAAAGTTTCAGCCGCTTTAGTGAAAAATGCACCCATTTCCGCAATGCACACATTTTTTGTTTTAAAGCCAGTGTGGAATATAAATCAGGTCTTTGAACTAGTGAGTATACGTACACCATACTAGGGCTCTAGGAAGATGACCATGATACACAATCATGAGCGTCCGCAGAATTTTTTAAACTCTATAAAGTCATGTACGTGCAGAATGTTTTTGGACTTTAAAATAAATAAATAAAAATATAAATAAATATACTACGACAATACACACACCGCCCTCTAGTCTAAAAGTAAGCGTAGCGTGTGTTATGGGTACTAAGATAACTGATGAATATTTATATGAATAATATAGATAAATACTTATAAAATACAGATAAAACCAGACACTGAAAACCATTCATGTTCATCACACAAATATTTGCCAGTTGTGGGAATCGATCATCAATCAACTTGACTTTTGGCACACCCGCTTGGTAATTTTAAGCTACTTAAAACGCGGGAATATCCTCTTATCCTAGGGGAATACAGAAACTTCTAGGGAGAAGTTACATACAATGCAACAGCTCGTTTAAAACAAAAAGTAGGTATATAAAACTAGTTTGTTATCCATACTTCCTAACTAATATAAAAATGCGAAAGTGTGTCTGTTTTTTTGTTTGTCCTTCCTTCACGTCCTAACTAAGCAAACAATCTACTTGATTTTTGACATAGAGTTAGTTGTAAGAACAGAGAGTAGCATAGTCTCTTTATAGCCCAGGCAAAGAAATGGTTCCCACGGGATATGTAATAAACCCTAATAAACGCAGACGTACAACGCGAGTAACAGCTAGTAATTCGGTATACGCGAACGCAGCCGTGGGCAAAGCTAGTATGATTAAAATTCAAGTTGCATGACTTCTATATTCACGCTCGATAGGTTTGCTTCAAACAGGAAATTATATCATGTAGACCAATCAAAGCAATCGATCCTAACTCACTAACTTAGCCTGATATTAGTGGATGAAGTTGAAGTTGATCCGTACAACATACGGGATTAACATACGGGATGTTCAAACCACATAGCATTGCTAGCAGAATGGAAATACGGATCTTGGTGAAACTAAATTGTTCGTGTTCGAATACAATGATATCTGCAAATACGAAATATTATACGTGAATTTAATATCTCGTAGACTGTTTTGTCTTCAGTTGAATGTGCGCTTCTACTTTACAAGTAGGTACGTTCATCAATGCAAAAAAAATATTGTGTTCAGCAATTAGTAAGGCTTCCCTTAGTATTAGTTTGCTCAACGACCTTTAGAAGTATTTATCGCGGCTAAAAAAAAAATAATGAAATCACTAACTACAAAGCGCTTAAATTTCGTGTTTTATATCTCATAATATTTTTCTAATTCCTTGTTTCAGATTTTTTTTTTTTTTTTTTTTTTTTTTTTTGTCTTTTTATTCACTACGATCTGTCACATACTGGGGGACATTAAGTAGTTGGTAGGTCGGGACTTGTCATGACATGCTCGGAATGCGACTAGGGTCACATCCTACTTTACTTTATTGTTTAAGTATGTCTTGGGGCATTTTCCGTTTAAGTCGACGAGATGCGCGAGTTTCATCCATCAAGACTTTCGCTAAGCGATTTGGGTGGTTTATGATTCTTTCCTTGTAGGTTTTCGTATGACGCAGAATTTCTTGTATGACAGTATATACTTGAAGGTCGTGATGCAGCTGTTCGTTTGTCACGTACCATGGAGCGTCGGTTACCATTCGTAGCATTTTATTCTGGAATCTCTGCACGATTTCAATGTTGGAATGAGAGGCGGTCCCCCACAATTGGATACAATAAGTCCAGATTGGTTTAAGCATAACATTGTACAAAAGAAGTTTGTTGTTCACTGATAGTTGCGAACGGCGACCAATTAACCAATAGTACTTCCGTATTTGCAGTCCCAGCTGTTTGCGTTTGGTAAAGATGTGCTTTTGCCATGTAAGTCGCTTGTCAAGGTGTAAACCCAAGTATCTAACATGATCTGCTCGTGGAATTTCGACGTTATTAAGCTTTACTGGTGGGCATATACCCTTTTTTAAGGTGAAGTTGACATTTATTGACTTCGTTTCATTAGCCTTGATTCGCCATTTCTTAAGCCATGTTGAGATATCGTTTATTCCTTCTTGTAGGATTTTTGACGCCTCTGTTGGATCCTCGTGAGAGGACAAAATTGCGGTGTCGTCGGCAAAGGTTCCAGTTGTTATACAGTCTGATGTTGGTAGGTCAGACGTGTAAATCAGATAGAGTAGCGGACCCAGGACGCTACCCTGGGGAACTCCCGCATTAATATGGCAAAGACCCGAGAAAGCCTCTCCGTGATTTACCAAGAAATATCTATTCTCTAAGAAGGATTTGAGGATCTTATAAATGTTGTAGGGAAAAAACGATTTTATTTTAAATAATAATCCTTCATGCCATACTCTGTCGAAGGCCTGCGATATATCAAGAAAGACACTCGCAATACCTTTTAGATTCAAAAGACTTGTCTATTTCGCCTATTAACCTGTGCACTTGGTCTACAGTCGCGTGTCTTTGACGAAATCCAAATTGGTGGTCGGGTATCAGTCCATGCTGTTCCACTAATGGCATAATACGTTGTAGTATTAATGTTTCGAGTATCTTTGATGGTATAGGTAACAGGCTTATTGGTCGATATGATTTTGGGTCTTCAGGCTTTTTATCTGGTTTTATTAACATAATTATTTGTGCAGTTTTCCATTGCGGTGGAATAAATTGGAGTCTAACTATGGCGTTATAAATTGCTGTAATCATTGTTATTCCAGAGTCAGGTAGCTCTTGCAGAGTTTTATTTGTAATGAGGTCATATCCTGGGGATTTCTTTGATTTTGCCTTTTGTATTACTCTTCTGACCTCTTTCGTTGTAAATTTCATTGACGTAGTGTCTTCTGTTTCTATTTCTTTCAGATATTCGGTTACTTTCTTCTCGTGGTCTGCTGGGCCCTCATAGGGATGAGGTTGGAAAACATTTGATAGATGCTCAGCAAACGTGTAAGCTTTCTCTTGGTCACTACGTGCCCAGCAATTGTCCGCTTTTCTCAATGGCGGGGAAATTGTTGTAGGTCGTTTGATGTTTCTTGTTGCTTTCAACAAGGAGTAGTCAGTAGCTGAGGTGGCATCAAGATCCTTGAGATATGCCTGAAAAGTAGCGTTTCGATCTTGATCAAGGATTTGTTTAAGTTTTTTTATTTTATGGTTAAATAATTTTTTTGTATCAGGGCACCTGTTTTGCTGCCACAGTTTGCGAAGATCTCTTTTTGCTCCAATCTCATTCAAGATACTCGGAGGTATACATTGCCCAGTTGGTCTATGTTGTTGGACTATTGGAGTTGAATCCCAAGCCGCACTCTGGATACTAGTGGTGAAAAATTCAACCGCATTCATAATGTCATTTTCCGTTTCAAGTGCGATTTCTGCGCTAAAAGCCTCGTCTACCAGGATACGAAACATATCCCAGTTGGTTTTATTACTGTGCAATGTACACCTTTTAGTTGTCTCTCTAGCTTTCACTCCAATTTCCACCAGAATAGGAGAGTGATCCGATGATAGCTCCCAACAACTACAGCAAGATATGTTATCCTTTGATACACCTTTGGTGATGCAAAAGTCAATAATGTCTGGTATCTTTGCTGGGTCAGACGGCCAGTATGTAGGTTGTCCTGTTGAGATTACGTTCATAGTTCCTGCCTGTACGCTCTTAAAAAGTTCGCGGCCTCTAGGAAGAGTAAGCCTGGAGCCCCAAAATGTATGTTTGGCATTATAGTCACCTCCCGCTATGAAACGATTGCCAAGATATTTGAAGTAGTCATCGAACTGTTCCTTCTTTACGGTGTGTCTTGGTGGACAGTAAAGTGACGATACTGTGATCTTACTTATCCAGTCATACACAACAACACTCGTGGCTTGGATGTAGTCCTTTTGGTATGGTTGTGCCTGATGATGTTTTATGTTACATCTAATAAGAATGGCTGATCCACCGTGAGCTCTACCATCTGGATGCATCGTATGGTATAATGTGTAGTTGGGTATTTTGAAGAAGCTCTTAGACGTAAAGTGAGTTTCAGAAATCAGCATGATGTCCACTTTGTTTATTTTTAAGAAAATCTTTAACTCATTAGAGTGGTTTGACAGGCCATTGGCATTCCACACGCATAGTTTTATGGATGCGAATTTGTTTGTTGAACTTGTTTCAGATAAATTAAAAAGTATCTACACTTTTGCACTCTTGTGAAAATTTTTTGAATACAAATATATTTCAAAAGTTTTTACGAGGTGCTATAGATGTATGAAAAACAAGCAGTAGGCATTACGTTGTATAGTACGATTCAAACTTAAATGCGTCTTCGTGAAGTTAGCAGACGTGCGCTGTTACCCTCCCCGCTACACCGGACACCCAAAATGTGTGTGGTGCGCAACGTCGTGCGCAAACTTCAGGGGAGCATTTACGTTGAATCGTACTGTACTTAGTATTAAAACTCATGAAAACCATTAACGTTGTCGAGATGTTCAAACTTGCACTCGTACAGAAAATTTCTTGCAAAATAGCAGTGTCGACTGTTGATATTTTCTAAAGCAGCACTTTATAAGCAAGTAGGTATGGAAAAAGGAACAATTTGCAAAAGGTCCAGTAGAAATTCCGCAGGGAATACCTATTTCTCGCAACATTGCAGGAATAAGTAAGATTACGCTTTTCTTTATTTATATACAAAAAAGTTTTTTAAAACGTTGTCCATGATTTTAGTTTGTCTACTAAAAGGTACTTAACGAAGAACGAAGAAAATGTTCAGTAAAATTTTACGTTATTAGTATTTGTGAGTAATGTTTATCCCGAATTTCAACCTCAGTCATTTAACCACTTAGGTCCCATTGATCCAAGTATATGCGGTTTGTTTCTCCCTTCTTCCAACAGTGACTCAGTCAATCTGTCCAATGTCTGCTATTCATAGCTAAAAAATTGTAAACATATATTACGAAAATTAAATCTTAGTTTTATAAGCTGCTTCCAAATGTCTGCAGAAATTATAATTTTAATCTATTACATAAATATAGTTTTACTTCGATCAGAAAGCATATCTGCAGCTAATCTTAACTTTAAAAAATGCGAAAGTAAGTATGTTTCTTTTTCCATGCTTAACGCTCTAGCTAAGAAACCAACCAAATACCAGAGTTAGTTCAAAAGACGGAGGTAAATTTGTATGGTAATAACGGATTTTCTATAAATAAAACAATATAAAAAATGGTCCAAGTAGCGAGAATTCTATAGTTTTACATAGGTACCTTTAATAGTATTTGCTATTACTGCGAACTACGGTGAGAGAGACTATCAAAGCTCAGTCAAAGCTCCGCTCGGTAATGAAGGGCGTTCCCTAGGCCGTCGGTGCCATGTTCGGTTAATTTTCTCTCAATTTTCACCGGAGGGGCGTAACGAAAATCACTTTTCCCAGGTTGTTAAACTAGATTCAAGTAGTTTAGGTGTTTACGGTGCCAGTCCTGCCTCGTTAAAGTTACTACGAATTGGATTTTGACGTTAGGGTGCTTACGCAACTGAAATAAGTGTTTGCGTTTTAAAATATTTTTTGAAATGATTTTCTTGAAGAAAATGTGACTTATTTTAAATAGCTGAACTACGTTTTTAACCTTAAAAAAAGCTATACAAATATCTATTATAACGCTGTTACTATTGTTAAGATACAATAATGTGCGTGGAAGGAAAAATGTATAGCACTGATTAATCATCATTATAATCATATCAACCGATTACCGGCCTCCTCCCACAATGCGAAGGGCCGTAGTCCACCACGCTGGCCCAGTGCGGATTGGTGGACTCCACACAACTTTTGAGAACATTATCGAGAATTCTCAGGCATGCAGGATTCATTACAATATTTGCTTCACCGTTGATGCTAGCAATATTTTAATTGCTTAAAAGGCACATAACTTAGAAAAGTTAGAGGTGCGATTCGGCCCCCTGTACGTCAAAAATTCAAAATTCAAAATTCATTTATTTCAAGTAGGCCTAATACAAGCACTTTTGAAACGTCAAGTCTGTCCGTGTGTAGTGACTCTACCACCGGTTCGGAAGGCAGATTCTACCGAGAAGAAGCCGGCAAGAAACTCAGCAGTTGCTCTTTTCCAACATCAAAAATTTACATTTTATATTTTAACATTCATTTTTCTATCTTGTGAGAGATGAAAGCGGAGCCGGATGCTTCCAAGCAACCTTGTCATTAAGAAACTCATCAATTGTATAATAACCTCGCTGTAATAAATGTGTTTTAACACATTCTTTAAACTTATGGATTGGTAGGTCCAAAATTACCTTAGGAATCATATTATAAAAGCGTATACTCAATCCCACAAATGACTTCTGCACCTTTCGCAGACGATATGCAGATGTCACTAATTTATGACCATTTCTTGTAAGTCGACTGTTTATATCCACTTTTTGTTTATAAAGACTAATATGTTGTCTTACAAATACTATTTTGTTATAAATGTATTGTGAGGCTACCGTAAGTATACCAATTTCTTTAAATTTTTCACGGAGGGATTCACGTGATTTAAGTTTATATATTGACCGTACAGCTCTTTTCTGCAATATGAATATAGTTTCAATATCAGCAGCTTTGCCCCATAATAAGATCCCGTAAGACATCACACTATGAAAGTACGCGAAGTAAACAAGTCTTGCTGTTTCTACGTCAGTAATCTGCCTAATTTTCCTGACGGCGTAGGCAGCCGAGCTTAGTTTACCTGCTAGTGTATCTATATGGGTACCCCACTGAAGCTTACAATCCAAGGTCATGCCCAGAAAAACTGTGGAATCTATTTTAGTGATTATTTTTAGTGATTCTCCATTTATTATTATTATTATTTATTATTGTGTATTATTATTATTTATATACGTGAAGTCGATATCTTGCCCACTGAGCTATCGCCGCTTCACTGATTGATGCACTTATTATAATTCATTCAAATAGAGTCCTTGATATAAAATTTACGCTTAAAAATTTGAAAAAAAAATTGTATTCTCTATTTTTTTGTTTATTAGCTTGCTTGGAGTAATTTCAAAATGTCAACCATTTATGTCTTTACCGACCCTCCGATCAGTACGTAGGTATCTTATATAAGAGAATGCGATCTGATGATTAAATTAACCGGCAATCAAATAACTTTCTACCGCTGTCCGCTGCGGAATTGTAAAACAATATTTATTTTGGTTTATTTATCTTCTCTAAAACGATTTGTTCGAAGCTAAGATAGATTGAACGTTTCCAAGCGATCCTTCAGAAAGGGAACTTTTGCGTCTCCTTAATTTGATAAATTGCTCAGCTGGCCAAAATGTCTACAAAAGATACACAAATGAAATATGTTCTTGATATTGATATAAATTTGTTGATTATTTTTTATTCAACTATATGTTAGCTCTTGACTGCAATCTTATCTGGTGGTAAGTTTCAAACAGAACAGTTTAGAAACAGAAACCAATACCCATCTTTTCTTACTAATCTATCTCTAGATTCCTAGATCACGCCTCAAGTGCAGTTTTGGGTAAAGACCAAACCTCAATCAATTTTTCATTAACCTTCATTGCTTATGTAACTCCATAACGAATTTATGCGAGAAGCCAAGAGATAATTCCGTAGCTATTATTTTTTATGAATGCAGAAACAATTCGTGGAACTGCGAAAACATTACACTCAGAAGCTGTTTGATTTATCTTTAGTGATAAACGATTCGCCTTGGAGCCTAATACAATCACAAAGTCGCTTTGATATTAAGTACCAATACATATTTATATAAAGAAGACTTTCTAAAGTAGTAAGGGGGAAACTAAGAAAAAGACTTTCGGGACTCAATGGTATTATGTTTCAAAATCATAATCTTGATCGTTTCTAATATTTTTATATATATTTTATTAGTACCACATCATTTTATAAATAAAGCATAAAGCTTACCTTTTTTTACGAAAATTTGGCGGAGAAAGAGTATGAAATTTCTCACATTTATAGTGTATATAGAGAAGGAGTGCAGAATACCTATATTTTTTTTAGAGATTATGCGTAAAAAATAGATTAAATCCAAATAAAAGAAAACATTACATACACTACCGCGTATTTGACACACACATGCATATATACTCTTTTTTTAATAATTTCTTGGATTATAATTTGTTTAAATAACTTGTTGGTGTCAGTACCTTGGCATGATCTGTGATTAAAGAAGCGATTATAATCTTTGACAAAAGAATAATGTTCAAACTTATTTTTTAAATTATTTATGGTCGAATTTTGACCACTGGGCGACCTAGTGGTCATAGTAATATATTAATTGTTCATAAGTAGGTCACGTTTGAGCCATGGTAAATGACTCGCATACGGGCAACGCGAGTTTTATGTTTTTGACCTACTCTTCAAACGGAGGGAACTAAAGGGAGATAAATCCTGCTCGCTCTGATTTAGTTTTAGGGTCGCTACACATTTCACCATCATCATAGACCACCGTTTACTACCAGCGTGAAACGTGTCAATGCCCTTATATGTGCCAAAAATACGACAAAAGTTCAGAGTAACTGAAATTAACATTATTATTAGCTTGTATATAGTACAAGCTTTTACAGCTTTAGGGATGGACTTTCGAAAAATAATTTGATAAGGTTCACCTAAGTTATATTAGGAATTCCTATGCAAAATTGTAAAACGGGCGGAAATGTTGTACAAACTTTGAATGATTAATAAAAACGTACACCCTCACGACGCTAATATTCCTGTGAGAAGTACGAAGCGCTAATCATTTCTAATACGCACCGTAAAGCAGGCTTACAAAAAAGGCGGACTTAATGCTTAAACATTTTCTACGAGACAACCTTAAAAAATGCGAAAAAAAATCAGGGTTTTAGCCAAAAAAAATATACATAATTCATATATAGCTTGTAACTAAAAATGTATATAATTAACATTATTCTTTAAGTTAACCTCTGCGCAACAAAGAAAAGAAAAAAAAACTACATACTCAACTCATGGCGACGTAGACGAAAGATTGTAACAGCTCCATCTTAAGAAAATTCGTGACAAAATAAAATAATAATCTGTAAAGTTTATGTGTGTAAACCACTAGTTAAGGTAAAATTTATTATTCTTGCCTTCACTTTGCCGAAAGATTCACCTTATGCCTTCGCCTGGTTTGCAATAATTGTTCAAGAAGTCCTACATCATGGTCGTCACGGTCGGATAAAACTGTGCGAGAAGATAATCATTTTGTCCTTCATCCCTGGGGAAATATTTCCGGCCCATGCTCTAGCCGTGCTGCTATAGGAAAACATACGATTAGTTGAGGCAAGGACGACTTAGCGACGACTACTTGGGCTAAGATACAGTGTACTTTGACTTTGCTCAGTCGATGTTAGTATTAAAACTATGTTGAATACATAACTAAGTTTCAGTTTTAGTCGTTGGCAACTAGCATTCTAAATATATCTAAGCTTGAGATCAATTTACATTCATTCAATGTAGAGTCGTCGTCGTTATTCATCATTTAAAGTAACATTATTTTTTAAGTTCTGTTGTCTTATTCGTCGTCGAGAAAACGTAGAAATCCAGTATCCCAACACTTTTCGTACGGTTTACGAGGTCCTTGTAAGCCTCTGGAGGGCTATTAACTCAAAGTACGTACCCAGGAAGTCCGGGGAAATAAAGTCGGTGAGTATTCTATATAATATTCTCTTTTATTTTTCGTTGGTTATCCAGGACAATTTACTTCAGCACTAAGACTGACAAATCCGATAAAATTGTATCTGAATACTATGAGGTAGTAACATAATTAGAGTCTGTCTAGTCTGATTGTTTGTTTTTTATGTCAGCTCAATTGTTCTCTTGTGTTTTTCAAAGTACTCTTCAGATTTTTATAACAGGTGTTCCTCGTCATTGGACGTTAGATGTGAGGAGATTTTATTTATTTTTATTTTATTTATACTCTTTATTCTTATACCACATAAAGTTCACAAACACAAAAAAAAAGGAAAACACTTCAAGAATTTAGTAGGATACAGAAGGCGGCCTTATAGCTAAGTAGAGATCTCTGCAAAGCAGCCTTAGGATTAGGAAAATTAAAAAGAAGATCGAAAGGTTTTACGGTCAGGAAAGGTCACGGTTTAAAACATACATACGAATAACTACATACTAATACATAAACCAAACTACACAAATACAACAATACTATGGATAAATATAGAAAATAAATATATATAAAAAATTTATTATATATATACTTTAGCATACAATAAATATCTATAGATAAATAAATAATAGTCGTCTTTATTGAGCGAGATTAAATAATAAATATATTACGACAATACACACATCGCCATCTAGCCCCAAAGTAAGCGTAGCTTGTGTTATGGGTGCTAATATGATTGATGAATATTTTTATGAATAATAAACTAAATACTTATAATATACAGATAAACACCACACACTTTAAAACATTTATGTTCAGATAATGAGCATTTTTAAATATCCCCAGTGACTTCGACTGATTTAATGGGAGATAAAGTAAAAAATATGTCCAGCTGTGAGCAGCAAATTACAACTCAAAAACCCACCAAATTAGCGCTAGAGTAGCTAGAGACAATGGTATGAATTTAGCCGTTGTCTGTCTCTTCATTTTATAGCATTAAGAGCTGGTTCTACTACTAAAATAAAACATCTATCCTTCGTAGATGTGTACACCATCGGTTAAGATAAAGTAAGTAATTTACTCTAAATAAAGTACCAAAGACAGGTAGGTAGTTGGACCTACGGCTAAATCACGCAACAAAACAATCAAAGCAAAACCTGTTTAAAACAGTTGACCAAATTGCTTGTACGAGCTTATACGTGATGTTTATGTCCAGTCTTGCGGAACAGTAAACGTGCTGTCAAAGGCCGATGTGGTGCAAGTTTGTATTTCACGAGTCGATCAAATTAAAATCGAGATGTATGAGGTTTATATATCTTTAGCTGTGATAGCCCAGTGGTTAGGAGACATTGTGAGAAATGCCTGAGAGTTCTCCATAATGTTTTCTTAATTGTATTGGAGTCCACCAATTCACTGGGCCACCGTGGTGGAATACGACCTTAACCCCTTCTCACTGTGGGAGTAGACCCGTGCCATGTAGTGGGCCGGTAATGGGTTGATATGATGATGATGATGTATCCCTAGAAATAGTCTACGAGAACACAATAATACAAATGCAGAATTTGTTGCAAGCTTCTCCTCTTTAGAATTTGCCTTCCGAATTAGTGTTGGAGAAAAAAGACTTGATGTTTTAGTGCTAAGAGCAATTAATTCATTGTTCTTAGTTTCAGTCCAATAAAGATTTCTATTGGCAAACATTCAGTCACACCTAGCCTTTTTGCGTTTTGCTAAAGGCATAGTTTGTTTATAAAGAACATTCATTTTTGAACAAAACTATTCAAAAACTAATGAAATTGGTCCCTTTATGTCGCTAACGCTTATGATTAAAGAATCTTGTGTTTCGCCTAGGAGTCAGCGCTATATTTTAAGATTTGGTAAATAAGATTAGCTATGACATTGTTACAATTAGTAAAAAAAAATTAAATAAAACCGGCTTGCCGCCCTGGGCAATTGCGCTTTTGGCCCTATGGTAAATACGTCCATACTAGGAGTGGGTCATTAGTAGGAAGATAATAGAGATGACGTTTAATTTATTTACCCTATACTTCTATCATAAAGCATAAATTTCCGATTCAAATCCAAACTTAAGTTCAACTTGAACCTTAACGCAAACTTTCTTAATCGAAAACGGTCATTAGCAGTGAGTGACGGCACAATGTTTATAGGACTTAAGATTAGACAAAGGCGGGAAGATTATTAAACTTAACTTAGTAAACTAAACAAGACTCGTAAATTTCTCCCTGCCATTGAAAGCTTATATTTATTACAGCTATGCTAATTAAACTGCCACTTAGTAGTGACAAGGCCGACAAATTGTAAACACTGTCACACAAGTTACATTGTGAAGACTGATAATTGATTGAACTGTAATTTGATTGCCTTTTATCTTAGAGATAGAACACAAAAGGTATGCATAAAAGACATAAATTCTCAGGGTACATAAACCTTAATGGGTATCCTACAAGGCTCAATTTTGGGTCCTTTTCTATTTTTGGTGTATATAAATTATCTCCCACACCATGTCAGTACCACATTGTACTGTTTGCAGATGATACATCTTTAATTTTCAAGACTGACAGAAGTAAAGACAATTCTGACGATGTAAGCCGTGCTATGTCGCATGTATGTACTGCTAACAACTTAGTTTTGTTGCAAAAAAAACAACGTGCGTGGAACAATAAATGAAACAATAGTACTCATTTGATCAATATCCAAACATGTATTTAAATGTAAACAATCATTAAAACCAAAACATATAAAAATAAAATCTTAATCCACAAAAGGCGATTTAGTAGGATGCCGAAGGATATATAATCCTGCCACATTCTATCATATCCGAATACCAGTCTATATATTATGTATTGCATACATCAGATCACAAAATTCAGGTAAAGATAGAGAAAAGGCAGTTAGTAATACAAAAATTGCATCTACATGACGTTAGTTAAAAATTATACTGTTTATTAGTGTAGGTCATTTTTATTGCAACCCATTTTGGTTGATGTCCTGTCATTATCTATAAAAAGAATATATTAAATAGAATCATCTAAATAATTTATGAAAACATACAATGAATACAATATCTATCTACATACATGCCAAATTAAAAACCACCTATTTTGAAATCCGTTGGAAAGGAATTTTTTGTCGGCAAGGGATAAGGGAATAATTGGTTCTTATTTAATTTCCATTTACACTGAACCGTTGTTAATTACCATAGTCCATAGCAATGAGGCTTCGCGGAGCTTTAATTAATTTTATTCTCTTCAGCCGAACACTTTAGCATATTGTGATATTGTTACTAGCTCTATAGTTGCTTCGTTGGGACGCGAAAGAAGGACTATATTTGGTTTAAAAATACAACATTACATTTATAAGCATTCGTTCACTGTCCAAAGCTACTGAATTGTGGAATGCACTCCCATTGAACATAAGACAGTCGAAGTCATTGGGCATATTTAAAAATGCTGTTAAGGCTCATTATCTCGCTCAGTAAAGACGACTATTATTATTTATTTATCTACTCAAACTCATATTTAAGTATTTATGGTATATTAAGATATGTAATAGTATGTTTATTTTTTTTAAGTTATCAATAGTTTTTTTTTATTTGTGTAGTCTGGTTTATGTATTAGTATGTAGATATTCGTATGTATGTACTAAATAGTGTACCCCACCTATTTGTTTTCTTTTTAGTTTTCCTAATCCTAAGGTTGCCTGGCAGAGATCGCTACTTAGCGATAAGGTCGCCTTTTGTATCCTGCTTCATTCTTCATGTGTTTGTCCTTTTTTTGTCTCGTTTTTCTGAGTGGTGTACAAATATAAAGTATAAATAAATAAATATTCCTGTAAACTACTCTTGGGAATACGATGTTTTTCCGAAACCAACAGTAGCTACTGTAACTCTCTGTCCTTTCAATTCACTCTATCCCATACATCAAGTGGAATGGTTGTTTGTTAAGGGAAATAAAGACAAACACACAGACAAACACACTTTTGCTTTCATAATATTAGTATGGATTATTGCTCTCTATGGTCTAGAAGTAAGCATGCTCAACTGCAGGCTTCCAAGGTTTAATTGCCGAGTTGGTATAATAGTTGTAATGTTTACCAGTCAAGAATAAATAGATTGGTGTCGTCCCAAAGCTAGACTAGAAAATGGTATTTAGTTAACAAAACCAAAGTAGCTTTGGCGTAGCTGTTTCGACATAACGGAAACCTCTCGCAGGAGTTATTGTCCAATATTCGAATAATAATGCCCATTCAAAAAATGGTCTATACAAAAACGAAACGATAGGCAGGCAAATACTTCAAATTTATAAACGAGGGATGTTATATTAATACGTATATTTTATATCTCATGACAATTCTGTACAAAAGCATGATTTCCTGTGTAAGATTGAATACCACGTCACAAAGGCGAAAATTTAAATTCGCTGTGAAAATTTTCAATTTAATCGGATACCTACCAGACGGAAGGCGAGCCTTTAACAAGTCGTTTTTGGGAGTGATAAATTATAAAGGGTTTTTCCTAACTGGCTTCGACCAATAATATATTAGATATGCAGTCACATACAATATCTAGCAGAAAAATCGTCCTCTTTTTCCTCTTATTTTATCAAATGAGTTAAAAAAAAAGATTGACAGTTAACTTCCTTCATTTAGCAGAACTCAGCACGAAAATTATGCCGCACTTTTTTTGTTTTTAAGACAGCGTAGCCCCCTTTTTTAAAGCACACCGAGTGTATTATTTAAGAAAACTTTTATCGGGAGTATCTTTTTCTTGTTCTGTTCAAAAGTTGAAAAGGTCCTTTGCTTGCTAGTTTTATATATATTCGATTTTTTTCATTATATTATGTTGTAAGTCATATGTAGTAATAGTGATTGTCAAAAGCTGTGAGCTAAAAAGAGGTAATCTGTCTTTCATACTTATCCGTTTTTCAATGCATAGTTATCACTCCCGCACTTTTTATTCAAAGGTCCATTGGCGTAGCTACTTTCTCCGTCCATTGCCTAATTTGCTTCGGAACTTTCTGACCTGTATTTGTAACGGAGGATCTTCTGTAGATATCCTCTTTTGTGTTTCATAACGTAGAGATCTGTAACGCCGTCTGTATTATCCAGAGCTTTATTATACGGCCTTTTTATTATAAACGCCAATAATAATAATCAGTGTTCATATAACTAATAACAATAATCATTATAGTTAGTTTCTATTTCCTGCATTTTCATAAAATTTGTTGAGTAACATGAGTTTTGGTACACATAATATAATATGTAGGTATATCTATAAGTTCTTTCCACTTCATGCGTCTCTCGCATTATAGACTCACAGAAAATTCAGAATCTTTACGGATTCATAAAACATAAGGTAGTGATCAGTGAGAGCTCCCAGAAACATTCAGACTCCTACAGATCGGGATTCCACCTATTAGTCTTTTCACATAATAGACAGCTGAATCTGTCGCCTTGACTCTCTATCAAGCTCCACAGCCTTTTATGTATACTGCCAATAAATTTTCCTTTTGTTTGTATATTGTAAATAGGTGTTTAGAAGACACTTGAAGACCGTTGAACTTACTTTACATTTAGAAAGAACATAATTTTGAGTGTTGGGTACATTGTATCGGGAAAACTTGAACTACACGGTTTTGAATGTGTTTGCACTTCAGAATTTGATGTTGGTATTTGCGCTGACTTCTCGAAACTTCGTCGAAGTTGTAGTTGTCCTTTATAGACTTACCGTTTGTTGGCCGTTTCGATGCCAACTTCCATACTTTCGCGTAAAATGGTATGCTATACGGGAAATCGATAGAGAAAGAAACCAAATAAAGACTTACGTATGTCTTATTTAGTTTTTTATCGAATTATATTTTTTTTTTTGTCTAATTCTTTGTTTCCTAGTAAATTTTATCAAGTCTATCAAAATTCCGCAGGCTTTAAAGGTTTTATAGCGAATACTGCTTCATCTTTGACGTTTTGGTTTACATGAGGTGTACCTACATACAAATAATGGGCAGACAATACAAAGCAGTTCTATATTTAAACCAATTCATAGTGATTTTTCTAATAACTTTTCCCAGGGGATTCAAAATCGCCATACTTCAATGAACTTCTAAATTCTCAGCTTTAGATTGAAATCCTAGGGCGAAAGATCTGGTGATTGTGGATGATGATAAAGTTTTTAAGAACCAGCATCCTATAATGCAGTCATTACAATGTTCCGTATTTAACCATTATGAGCCAATTACTATCCTGGATAGTAACAGGATCCTGCATAATCTAATGGACGAAAGGACTTGAAATCTGTGTTTCTTCTGTTTGGATAAGATGGTGATACTCATTGATTGTAATATAGTTTCGGTACATAACTCTAAAGCCATCCCCGATGCCAAAAACTCAGACACAAAATGTTTGGTATCTTAGTGCTACAGTTCTAAAGAGCATCGCGAAGTATTAGATAGAAGCAGGCGTTACTTTGCAGAAATCCATGATATATTATGAAAAGCTTAATTTGCTATACTCCGTGAAAATAATTTCTTCAATCCTTATACTCCACATAAAACAGATCTTCGGCTTAGTACCCTCTACGCAAGTTTCGCTCTGAAACCGGAGCATCCTCAGTTCATCCTGTCGTTTTAACAATTATTATATATATATATATATATATATATATATTAAGTGTTCCGTCTGATTTCCTTTAGAGCAACTTTTTCTTTCTCATTTCAATTCATTGCTCTAAATGTATCCCGTAAATCTTAATTGATTTTTCGATTTTACTACGGAAATTTAGTTCAATTAATAACCGCGCGCGGTTATAAATGTTCCCGTTTTCATCGACACGCTACAACAAACAGTAATCAAACGGGACTTATTTCTAACAAAATAAAATCATAACATTTTTTGTATGTAACAAAATATCCAGCTTTACTAACCGGTATTTACTTTTTTAACTTCCAAAAGGTTTTGTACCACATTTCCCTTTTTTTTTAATAATGAGCTCTTTAGCTCAATTATTAACTGATTATTACGGTGCTTTTGGTAAAATTAAGAATGAAGTTAAATTAAAATTATATTCAGCTAAAATATATCCATTTTTCTCTTCTTGTTTCAGTTCCAAAATTAGGTTAAACCTCCTACCAAAGTATTTTACATGGCATACGAAACTAGGTGCTGTAATAAAGGGAGATTTATGACTGCTATCGCATGGTCAGGCCACGGTTAGGCTCATCGCAGAATTTGAAATTAATAACGGCTCTGTAATTACAACGAGAGGATAATTTAGTGTTCTATCGCACAATGCACCTATTCCACGTGCTGTGCTGTCACGTTGTTATATTAGTTGAATAATATAAATATATAGAGACGCTTTACTAAAGCAAGTGTCGTGCACTGCGAGTTAAGTGTTTTTCGGAACATGGAAATTGTTTCTTATCTCAGTCCATTTTTCACTCCTCATTTTTTTTCTTGTTTCTGTTTGAGAAGAGATGGTATAATTAAAACGCCCTATAGCACTCATGGTAGCAACGGGCACAAAACGTCGAAATACGATTATCACTTTGAACTTATGTTTACACAACACAATCAATATTCTATTGCGAGGCAATTATCGCCATAGTTGAGAAGCGACGTGTAAATGTTTAGACGACTTGAAACTACGTAAGTACCTCTTGGTCGCTGTACATTTATTTTAGGTTATTTAAAAAAAAAAACAATAAAACGAAATTTAGAGTATTATATAGATTTTGTTATATTGTTGACTGTTAACCGTTAGCATTAATTAGGGATGCCGTATCTGTGACGGAGGTTGGCTTGGTGTTCTTGCTCAGAAAGGATACGAAGGCATACCACGGGATCTTCAGATTGCGCCGAAGGGTTCAACTGCCATATTTGCGGCCTTAAATTTCGCTCGCGCATCGTCTTATTTAGCCATATAAAGAAGTGTCGCTTAGACAGTGTTTGAGTATCTTTCAAGACGTACAGGCCATTGATAACCGTTAATGTAATATGTAATAGTCAATAGTAAAAGGAACACGGTGATTTCTTTTCATCGTACAAAGAGGAACCATTCGCTGGTAACGAAAAAAATTGGCCTAGCGGTCTACCAGACACACGAGTGATTCAAGTACCAATTTGGTGAACCCAAGAAAATATCTACGTCATACAATTGACGAAACGACGACAACGAAAAAAAACAATCATCAATCATCATCATCAATATCAAGAGTGATTATAGAAAATTTGAACAAGGTACCTTTCTTTGTTATTTATAAAAATTTTGTGAAATATTTTATTAAAATATAAAATACTATCTAAATAATGTAAAAATTACTGATCATTTTGATGGTTTTAAATTTTCCTTTTGGTTGTCCAAAATACCTCAGTGCATGAAGACTTTCTTCAAAAAGTGCGTGTTGCCAGTGATGACATACGGATACCGAAACGTGGTCGTTTACTATGAGCCTCATAAGAAGGCTCAGAGTCACTCAGCGGGCGATGGAGAGAGCTGTGCTAGGAGTATCTCTACGTGATCAAATCAGAAATGAGGAGATCCGTAGAAGAACTAGAGTTACCGACATAGCTCAGCGAGTCGCGAAGCTGAAGTGGCAATGGGCAGGGCACATTGCTCTGAGAATCGATTGACGTTGGGGTCTTAAGCAGCATAGGTCTGCCCCCAACGAGCTGGACAGATGACATTAGATGAGTCGCTGGGAGCCGCTGGAGGCAACCGTCCCAGGACCGTGTATTGTGGAACTCCCTTCAGAAGACATATGTCCTGCAGTGGACATCAATTACTTAAGATGATGATGAAATTTTTCATTACAAAATTAACCACGAATCATGGATTTTGTAATTCATGGCACGATCTTAAGATAAGGTGGTTGGACAAAGAAAGTAAAAAACCAAGGAAAGCGACAAAGACGTGCAGCTAAGAGATTAAGTGCTTCGGTACGATGGCACGTTGAAACCGATTAGGGGTATGGATTCAATATAACTGTCATACCCCTAACAGCTTAGCCCCTTATCATCTTAGACTGCATCATCACCTATTGACGGCCGACTGGCGCAGTGAGCAGCGACCCTGCTTTCTGAGTCCAAGGTCGTGGGTTCGATTCCCACAACTGGAAAATGTTTGTGTGATGAGCATTAAGTGTTTTTCAGTGTCTGGGTGTTTATATGTATTTTCTAAGTATTTATGTATATATAATTCATAAAAATATTCATCAGTCATCTTAGTACCCATAACACAAGCTACGCTTACTTTGGGGCTAGGTGGCGATGTGTGTATTGTCGTAGTATATTTATTTATTTATTTTATTTATTTATTTATTTATCACCTACCAGCAGGTCAGAGTACAGTCAAGGACTAACTTATAGAGGAAGAAAAAAAAAAGAAAGTATAAACAGAAATTTATGTTTCAGTTCAAAAATGAGCACGGATATGTGTAGCAAGAGCCGTAATAAAAGTTAACGTTCTGTCCCAAGAGATTTTTGTTTCTGTTAACGTCTTTCTGATAATAAAATTTATTGCTCAATAAAATATTGACGTAAATAGGAGTAAATAGGTTAAGATAACGCTGTCATGTGTTTTGTCATCGACTTTTGCAAAACAACGTCAGGATTTATAAATTATGTATGTAGCGGAAGTTTTTACCTTAACATTATCTAGAATAGAGGTTTCCACTGTGTTTTGCGGAAATACATCTACGAACGACATCATAAGAAATACCTATATTTAGATCGTGAAATCAATTAAAATGTAACTTCCATCCTGTTACCTATGCACTGCTTCATGGCTGAAGCGATGTTTTGCATTGAGTTGCATTGAGCTTGCGTTTTAGACGCGGTCATTTGATACTTATTAGCTCAGGAAAACAAAGAGTTCTCTTTGAATGTTTTTATTAAAACGTTGGACGTAAGTCGATCTAATAAAAGTGGGTTAATATAGATAGCTATTCTTATAATAAAACTAAAGAGTGTTTTTGTGTTTGTTTCTGTCATCTATCTATCTATATATATATAATGAAAATGGTCTTCGTTTGAGGCTCAATCACGCCTAAACCACTGATCGTATCGACATGAAACTACCACCATTCGATGCGAAATTTTTCCTAGATGGTTTATGGCTATCTATTTTTTGAATTCCAACATTCCTTCATTTTTTTATTGCTGTTTTACTTTTATGAACATTTATCCCGCTAATAAAAATAAAAGACAAGCATTTTCTCTTGATTCTTTTGTTTTCATGGATTTCAACAGAGTGTATTAAACGGATTATGGTTTTTTACATTCAGCTAAGAATCTACTCACGGTAGTGGAGAACGGCTGGACCAATTAGGCTTTTTTTTAATCTTCAGAATTGTCAGGAGAAAGTTTTGTATGTAAGAAAATTTTAAAAAAGCCCGATAAAAAGTTAAAAATTTCGATGATAATCGAAGAATTCCCATCTATATAGTCACTCACCACGAAATCTCGGGAACCATAAGACTTAGAAACGTGAAACTTGGTAGGAATATTACTTTTGCTATGTAGAGGTCAGCTATGAATAGATTTTAAGAAATTCATTCCCCAAAGGGGATTGCGGGGGCGTTAACAATGAACAATTCCCGTTTTTAAACTATAGCTTCTATAGACTTCAAATTTGGTAGGAATCTTCTGTAAGAAGTGTAGAAATAGGCTATGAACGAATTTTACGATAGCTCCCCCACAGGGGGTTGCGGGGGTGGGTATTAACAATTAATATTTTTAATTTTCCAGCTAAAGATCCTACAAGCTCCAAATTTTGTAGGAATTTTCTATAAGTGATGTAAAAATGATTTATGAACAAATTTTACGATATCCCACCGCAAAGAAGATTGCGGGGGCGTTAACAATGAAATTTTTCAATTTCCAAGCGATAGCTCCTATAGACTCCAAATTTAGTGAGAGTGTTCTATATGTAATATAAAAATGATCTTCGAGCGGATTTTACAATGAATCACCTCCAATAAGGTTCGCGGGGGTGGGTGTTAACAATAAAAAATTTCAATTTCGAAATATAGCTTCTAAAAATTCTAAATATGGTAGGAATCTTTTATTATTCACATAAAGAACATCTCAAAATGGATTTCAATAAAGTCTACTTCCGACAGGAATTGCGGGGGTGGGTGTTAAAATCTAAAATTTTTATTTCTAACCTGTAACTTCTACAGACTCCAAATTTGGTGGGGATCTTCGTGTATGTAGGGATATTCGTGTATTTCCTTACAACAATCGTCTTTTTGGCAGCGGAGAAAAAGTCATTGAGAGGTTTCAAAAACTTAACTTTACATGTAGCTATCCAATCATCGGACTAAGAATTTTACATTCATTTTACTTTTGCAGACTACATAACCGACGAATTCTTTTATTGCGGGATCGCGGAAATGTAACAGATTAAAATGAATGCATTTTCCAAGCACATGAGATGTGGAAAAGAAATTTAGTTACTTATTCCAATAGAATTCATAAAAAACATGCACAATAAATTTTCTATAAAAAATTGATGTCACGGAGAAAATTTTTGTTAACAGAAAATTCGTCGCACTTGAACCTAGACAGATTTCAACTTCACATATGAGACTTGCAATGACTTTAACTTAAACTTTCAATGCTCATTTCAAATTTTTTTCTTCATGTCAATTATTATTAATTTTTGGAAGAAAGGCACGGAAATGTTATAATGATTGCACATTGAAAGTTACAATGAATATTAGTGAGAAAAATCACCTGGATGAAAGATACAGGCTAAATCGATGGAATTTGGAATTTGAGTAAATCTAAACAATATCGATGCTTACAGTTCTATCCGCGGGGCCTATTTATGTTCATACAAAAATAAAAAAAAGGAAATTAATAAAAATATGAAAAAAAAAAATAAAAATGAAACATAAAATGTAATTTATTTCCTTTTCCAATTCGCCCAGCGAAGCAGGCTGGAAACGGCTAGTTTTTTAAATAATTTCAATGGGAATTGTATTGGCAAATAAAATTATAAATTAAATGATCAAGAATCTATAAAAATACAACCCCTAAAGAGGTTTAATAAAGGATGAAAATTTATTTATCAGAACATGCTAAATTCGGGAGATATCAGTCCAGGTAGCAAGAATAGTGTTTACAAATACAAAAAATCTTTTTTGGATTATTGTGGAAAGATAAAAGCTTAAATTTTCACTCCTAATGAAGATTATAGGCTATTTGATATTACGCTAATATCCTAAGCGTGTGGGGCGATGCGGTGGGTATCTAGTACAAAGTTATCAGAACTTCTTCTTGGACGAAATTGTAGGTCCGCTACTTATTTTTATAATACGCAATGATTCAGTAATAATGACGCATTTAATGTCAAGAATGATAACAACATTGACGAAATAGAACCAAACATAAAAGTACGTAGTACGCAGGATAAATTTACGTCCATTAAGTAAGGTACCCGCCCTCATGCTTTGGTTTAACGTTTCGTAACGAACTTACGACCCATATGAACGCGGCTGTAATCGCGAGAAGTAGCTAGTTTAAAATAACTTTATGAGACTAATTGAATAATTCACTAACCTTGCCTATTGTCCCTGGTGTACGGTCAAATAAACGGTTATAAATAGTGTTCTCTACGGGTGAGATAATTAATTGCAAACAGCTACAGAACTTTATTGTTTGCATTAATAAACGCTTTCAATTACTCCAGATTTTATCAATGGCAGTTTACATTATGTGCTTTTATATTTACCTTGATAATAATTAATCGTGACTCAATATAGTTTATTTAGAAAAGTTTTTCGTCTCGTTTGTATAGATAGCGGTTAGTAAATACGACTAAGGAGAACGAGGTCATTGGTTCAATTCCCGGGTCAGATAGTTAATTATAATGGGTTGGGTTTTTCTATTCAAATTATCGCAGTTCTTGATCGGATATAGGAAATCTTTAAAGCCCACTAACCTCGCATTGAAGAGTGTCTATGCTAAAAAATCTTCTCTCATATGGAAAAGGCGGCAAGTGCCCAGCTGTTTAATATGCTGGCGACGAAGATGATATAACTCGACTAAGGGCCGGCTTTACAATTTTTAAAGTCTTGCGTGTGGAATAAATACGTTTTGGCTATTTTTTTAATAAATAATCTGTCAAATTTACGCGTAAGGATATCAAGGATTGTAAATTCAGTCTTAAATATGCTTACAATAATTGCTACTTTATACTAAAAAAAATATAGTCAATGTTTTTTTTTTTTTTTATCCTAACGTACCTCGCATACCTATTTTCGTTGATTTAAAGTTTTCTACTCTGTTAAATGCAAAAGCTTTCCGACCTTAGAACAAGAACGTATTTTATAAAGAAAATTAATTACAGAAACACTCTGAACTAATAACAGAAACTAAAAATATTTTTTGTATAGAAAAACTTTTCTAAAATAAACGTTGTTGTTCCCTAGCTCAATTATAGGAACATGTTTCATTTTATCCGAGAATTTAGTTTTTATTTCGTTTATCTTTGACCGGCTACGTAGGTTAAATGTGAAAAACTGAGTGGCATGTAAATATTTTAATTAATACACGGAACCTAAGATTTAATGATAAAGCTTATTAAAAAAAATGGAAAACATTTCTCTCAGTGAGAATGAATATTAACCTACTTGACTTATTCGGTAGACGATGCTGCTGAATTTTCCAGTAAATATTTCTACTAACTAACTTAAATAGTTTGATTTATTTATTTTTATAAATGTACTTGAGAAATATTGAAATAGAAATAGTTTTGACTCACCGCGCTATAGTAAATAAAACAAAGTAAGAGAGCAATATCCGCAATTTGAATTTACACTGAAATTTTAACCATAGCATTATCAACCCATTAGCGGCCCACTACAGTGCACGTTCCCCTCCTATCAGCTCCTTAAGCCGTAGTCCACCATGACGGCCGATTGGTGCAGTTTGCAGCGACCCTGCTTTCTGAGTCCAAGGCCGTGGGTTCGATTCCCACAACTGGAACATGTTTGTGGGATGAGCATGAATGTTTTTCAGTATCTAGGTGTTTATATGTATATTATAAGTATTTATGTATATTATTTATAAAAATATTCATCAGTCATCTCAGTACCCGTAACATAAGCTACGCTTACTTTGGGGCTAGGTGGCGATGTGTGGCGTAGGATATAAAAAAAAAAACCTTGCTTGTTCAGGGCAGACAAGAAGACTTTACTCGCCCCTACACGTACTTTAATGCTTGCAGATTATCGCTTCTTCAAAATACATGTTATCATCATAATTCTTAGCTTGTTAATAGATCAACCACGATGCTCAAATTGGCAGGCTAGATAGTATACAGTTAAAAATTTATTTTATACTTTGTAGTAGCATTTAAAGTGGGGTTTTTTCCAAATTAACTTTTATTGTGATGCAGTACTAAAAAGTAGAAAACCACACGAGATGCAGCCATCAAAAGTGATTGAGCTGTGAAATTATTCCGGAGATTACTCCCACAATGGCGGTCACGTAGCCGCGTCACGGTATTTTCCGTTGAAATTCCATTTGCCTCAAAGCCTAAATACCTATGTAGTTCGTGACTTAAATTGTCGGAGAATGTGCAATTTTTCCTCAACTACGGCGTACCTATTGTATGGCTTAAGCCTTTAATTTGTAGCTTCAATAATTATACATCACAAAGGTAGTTTCTAATTTATAGCGACACCGACAGCCGCAGACAGAAGCTCTAATCAATATAAATCCAGGCTCTAATTCTCTCGGGCAATCTAATTGTGATACTGCAACATTGTAATCGTAAAGTCAACAAAACAGGAAGCAAGCTGAAGCTGAAGCTGCGAGTATAAACTATATATAACGTATGGTATGTATCCTCGATGCTGTGAACCAAAGACTAGAGTATAATATAATCACTACATAGGTGCTGTGTAGTGTAACTTTTAGACGAACCATATAACATTGAACCTTATTATTGACGTAAACATTAACTAAAGAGTTGTCTAAATTTTATACGACACCAAGTGCATTTCGTTTTCAGTAAAAAAAAAAACCATAAAGAGTTAGCGTTCAAGGGCTTTCTCGGGGCACTTCATACCGCGCACAGATTCCATTATATCAAAATAAAAGAAAAACAACAAAAATTATTTAAAACATATTTTCCTTATGTTACGCGGCGCTTATATCTATAAGATCTTTTCATTACCTTGATTTTTAATGAATGAATGACATTTTTTTCCGACTGAATGGCCGACTCAAATATGAGATCAGTTTTGGCGTTATACCAAAAACAACCTTCACTTTTAAGATACTTTACTTTGTAGGTAAAATAAAAAGGCATTTTTTTAACAACAATATGCAGTCTCGACTAAAACAATATTTAACTAAAGGAAGCAATTTAGCTTAGCATCTAAGGTTAATTGCTTGTATTTTGCTATTAGTATGAAATTCCTTTTGCTAGACACATAACTACATGGTGTAAAGGTAACACGTATCTGGGTGTATGTATGTTACGTAAGAGTGAAGTGATGATAAGTATGCAACTACAGCAGGGTAGAGTAAGTGAAGTAAATAACATAAAGTTCCATCCGAATTAAGTTAGCAAAACGAGTTATGTTAATATAAAAAGTGCATAAAATATTATGCAAAACTAAAAGATAATAAAAAAAAAATTCTAGTGTAAATCTATTTTCTTATTTTGACGGCCGACTGGCACAGTGGGCAGCGACCCTGCTTACTGAGCATGCCGTGGGTTCGATTCCCACAGCTGGAAAATGTTTGTGTGATGAACATTAAGTGTTCTTCAGAGTTGGGGTGTATGACACAAGCTACGCTTATTTTGGGGCTAGATGGCGATGGGTGCATTGTCGTAGAATATTTATTATTGATTTATATTATTATCTAGTAGTTTAGTTTAATAGCCTTCCACCGTTCAAAGAAAACTCCTGATTGTTTTTAACGAGCATCAAGAAAAGAAGATTTTCAAATAGTTTTTTGGTATGTATAATTTATAATTTTTATTTCTCTTAGCCAGCTTGTATTTCAAGAAAAATAATATTGTTTCCTGTATTTTGACTAGATGGCGGTCTTTCGCTTCCATACAAACAACACTTTCAAGCTATCGAATAGGTAGAAAACAGTTATAGATGATTTAGGTAATATTTTTTTTTATTAGTAAAATAAGAAAAAACATTAAAACTTACTTTAGAGTGTCGACGTCCCCATTTCTTCCAATAAATAATAGTTCAATACGGGAATTTAAATCCATGACTATCGGATTTTTCTCTTCACTGAAGACTTAGCTTCGTGCCAAATTTAAGATCAATCTTGGATGTAGATTGGATATAGGTCACAGGAACGAAATAAGGTTTTGATGGCTGTGAGCGAGCGGAGCTTTAAGTATGAAATCACGGTTTTGTTTTTTTTTTATTTCCGTCAGCTAAAAGTCGTACAGTAATAAAATACCATCGATTTAAGTATCTTAATACCTAATATTATAAATGCGTAAGTTTGGATCGATAGATGTTTGTTACTCAACCAAACCAGTACGGCTGAACAGTTTTGCGTGAAATTTAGCACAGAGATAGATTATAGTCTTGAATGTCACATAGGTTACTTTATATCACGGAAGAATTGGGCAACTTTTATCCCAGAGCAAGAGATGGTTTTTTGCATACCGATAGTTCAGTGTTCAGAGAATAACTAAGGCAAACAAATAAAAAAGCACAACGAAAAGTAGTGAACGAAATCGCAGGCAAAATTTAACGGAATAAGTTTCAACTGCCTTCTTGGTTAAGTGGTTAGCAAATTTTACTACGGATCACAAGTTCCTCGGTTCCTATTTAAAAATTCTGAGGTCTCCATACAAAGCCCGCCGATCCGCCGTCACAGCTCGGCGGCTTTCTCGGCGGTTTTGCATCTTGTTAATAAATCAGAAAATAAGGTCTGCAGCACGAGACCAGCAACTTCCTAAATCGCCTAGCAATTGGTTTAGGTTAGGTTAGGCAAGCTGCAGACAAGCTCCTGACACGTTTGTGTTCCGTTGTTCGAAATCACGAGAGCCTATTTCGATTTTTCTATTTCGGTTTCTATTTCGAAAGAGCTCAATCTAGTGACTGTATTTTGACTAGATGGCGCTCTTTTGATTTCATACAAACAAAAAATCGTAGTTAACTTTTAAGCGATCGAATAGGTAGAAAACAGCACTCAGAGTATTTATGAAAGTCTGATAAAATAATCTTTTATATAACATGTGGGCTAGGTAGCCCACATGTTTCATTCATAGTACCGAAAGTTAGAGAGCAACAGCTCTATTTACTGAACTAGTTGACTCACAAATCGCGTACCGAACAGGGTCATGCAAATCTCGATTAGCATCAACCTGTCCGAATGCCAGCCAAGATATAAAGAGCAAATTGTTGACACTTTATGCTTCTGAGTTTTGAATAATACATGTGCTATCAGATATTTTAACCCACAATGAATTGGAAACTATAATATATGTACTTTTGGGGCAATGAATTAAGCGTATAATAAATTATACGCTTAATTCATTGCCCCAAAAGTAGTAATAATATTTAATAAACAATAATAGCCTACGTCCTAAAATACACTCATAATCAATAATGTAATATGTATTTAACAATATGGCCCGGATAAATATAATGCTAAGCGATGGCATAAGCCAAGTAAGAGCTTAGCATCTGTTCTAAGCATTACCTTCCCTTAAATAGACTTGATTAGTACTTTAGCATCTACTTTTGTTGAAAGTCAACCTAATGCTAAGCCATTGCTTAACTTAGCCATAGCATATTTATTAGTACACTATATCTCTGACCCGCTTTCTTGTCGCAGGTTCTGTCATTCCAAGGTAGCCTGTAAGAGATTGCAAGCAGCAATAAGGTCGCGTTTGCATACCTAAACGTTTTAATTTATTTCTTATTCTTGATATTTTGTGTTATCTGTATTTTTTATGTTTGGCGTGCAATAAAGTGTTCCTTTAACTTCTTCTACTAGTTTTCAAGAACCTCAAACAAGACAGTCTACTGACAATAGACAGATAATAATAGATTATCGTATGCTAGGAACAGAGAGGTGAAAGGGAGGATAGAGAAGGAGAAAGCTTCATCGAACTTAGCACTAACGTTACAGAAGAAAACTAAATTAAATCTAAATCTTTCTTTCTTTCTTTCGTTTTTTTTTGTTTAGGCAGTAGGCAACGTACGTTTATACTATTTTGCGTAAGGTGGTTTCGAAAATGGGCAAGATAGTGTTAGTCGGTATTGTCGGTTGTTAAACAAATTATGATTTTCGTAATAATAAGGTAGCTTGGAAGCAGTCAGCTCTGTTACATATACTATAGTTTAATTGAAAAAAGATGATGTTGGAA
Organism: Pararge aegeria; assembly: GCF_905163445.1. Taxonomy (NCBI): domain Eukaryota; kingdom Metazoa; phylum Arthropoda; class Insecta; order Lepidoptera; family Nymphalidae; genus Pararge; species Pararge aegeria. Next base: position 6,740,020 of record NC_053193.1, read on the forward strand.
AAGAACAACATCTATCCTGCCATCCTCCTTGCAAACCGATGGTAGAGTCACTACAAACTGCCTTGATTGAATGACAGAGACAGAGTCAACCTTAATAAACCTCTGGTGTATAGAGGCAGTATTAGTTTTTTCTGTGTCAAAGACTTTCGCAAAGTAACGCCTGCTGCCATCCAATATTTATACGCTGTTCAAGTTTAACCTATAACACGATTTGAAAAGCGTAGCCGAGCTGCGATGAGTTCAGAGAGGTAAATACCATTACTACGGTTAACACGGAAAGTATTCATACCGACTCACTGCTCCGCTCGGCTTTAATGATCCATTTTACAAGCTCTCCTACTCTGCACTTTGTTTTGTAACTATATGACTTTGCCGCGTAGAAACAGATTTGAGTATATGGGTTTAATATAACTGATATACATTTGCAGTTTAGCCCGCTACCCTCTTAGACTGCATTATTTACCACCAGCACGGCTAGCATGGGCAGGAGACGACTATATCCCCAGGGAAAGGATATTAATTTATCTTCTCCCACAGCTTTATGAACTCCCAGAGCACTGGCCCACAAGTGGAAATAAGATCCAAATAAAATATGTGTATTAATAAACGGATGTAAACCTCTCCTATTCCATGATCCCTGCAGCAGGGCTAGAACAGGCACAGGAAACAACAATTATGGTACCCGATTATATCCCCAAGGGATATAATTAACGTGTCCACCTGCTTAAGCACGGAAGAAGACGTTTTGTCCTTATTATTACACATATATTATTTGGATATTATTTCCACTTGTCCCTGGCGGCTCTTAGAGATCATGGAAAAGGTAAATTTTATCCTATCCTCGGAGAGAAAATTGTCTCCTGACCATGCTAGCCGTGGGGTTAACTGGTAGTAATGTGCTTGGATAAAAAATTATCATATGTTAGATAATAAATACCGCTGGTTTATTGCACTTTCTTATACACGGGTGTAGGCAAATAAAATTTCCAAACTCGATTTCCAAAATACGGGCTAGTACTAAAGTAGCTACTAAATACTCAACCCTACTTCCACTGCCAGACCTACGATGTAGGTATACGGTTTACAATTGCACCAATCACGAGTGCTTGCTGTTGTTCCAGTGTTCCGTTCTCTATTTCCAAAGAAATACAATGGAGCCACTATTATTAGCCATTAGTAAAATTTTCAAAATATAATTAGTTTTTGATTGATATCAATAAATAATAAAAGTTGAATTACTTCGTTTTGTAAGTCGGTTGAAAGTGTAGAGCGAAAAATCTGTGTCACAGCAACATTGATAGGAAAAGTTGTGAGTGAAACTTTCCGAAATTGCCTCTTTCACCATCGCCATTATTGCCTAGGCGTCATGAAAAATACTCGTAATATATGAGCTCGCTATTCCCTGCGGTATTACCCGCGTTAAATATGGGTTGTAATTGTAACAAAAAGTTTTATGAGCTAACTGATAGACGTTAACTTCGCAGGCGGAACGGCGCGATCGCGGTAGGTAAGTATTTTATAAAACTCATGTGAAATTCGCGTGGCGAGGGGATATAAAGCCTACTTTTACCAAGCCTCGCGGTTAGATGGTAAAAATATCAAGTAATAGCTGCTATGGAAACTTTACAAAATATAGCTTGTACAATAACCGATAGAAAAAACCCTTTTTTTTAAGCAGGCTTGCGATGGTGAATTTTTTTTTTTTAATTAGGTCGATGTAAGTCTTTACTCAGTCAGGGTACCAACATTGGTTTCTGTGGATCTGGTACTCACGGTGCATTATCTTCATCTTAACATCTCACTGCTCATCCAAATCCTTTTTTTGATAGATATAACAGACCTTAAAACACAATAGAGCAGAATATAGTGAGTATATTACTACTGTTCACGTCAAGAACAGTTAATCAAAAAGGTCTATAAACCCTGTCTTTCTATCAACCTACGTCAAGGAAAACTAGAACAATGGAGTTAGAATAGGACCATGCATAGATGATTAATGAATTTAGCTCTTTATGTTCCTGTTCCCCCGCATAGATTTATATTTGAAAAACTTTCATGGAAAGAACTATTCAGGGGTCTTGACTTCGCTTGTATATGGAAAATAAAATAGCAAGATTTATATTCCGCACAGTTTTTGGTATTCCCGTCTTCTGTAGAGTTATAAAAGCTTAGTACAATCCCTGCAAAGATTTCTTTCTACTCTCTGAAAAATTTCCACCTAAATAGGTTGGTCGTCTGACTTGACGTTTCAAAAGTGCTTATAAATTGGGCCTACTTGAAATAAATTAATTTTAAATTTTGAATTTTGCATCAGGGGCTACTCCAAATACACAGGCACAGCTCCTTTTTCAATACCTTTAATAGACTATTTCATTCTATATTTACTAGTATGTCGGTTGTTATGACTGATGCATTCGTTTTTAGTCTTTGGTCGGTTGGTATTCCACTTGGTAAAAGTAACTCAGATTACCTTACGAAATCTTTTACATTGAAATCGGTGCAGCCGCCCCAAAAATAAGTACGCACCAACAAACAGAAGCTAACTAGTAAATAAGATTTAACCATTGTTGCAAAAAGGCCATAAAGAACACTAGCCGTGCAAAAATAAAAAAATTGGTCCGGAAATCGACTTGTATAAAGCCACTACCAAGATTGGAAAATAAAACATCAGTGACTAGTCTTTCTTTTTCTCACCAAGAAAAGAAAAGTCTGAAATAAGAAATTAAAATGGTTATCTGATGTTAAAGGTTTGCATTAACGACCGAATAATTACGAGAGTGACGGATTCTCGTTCGTGAACCAAGAAAGATATGATTGAGTATAATGGAAGTACGTGAATTGAACGCAACTTCCATAACGTAATGATCCTGAAAAAACATTTCTCTTTCGGAACATTCCATTCAGTTTCGTCATCCGAATCCCGACAACTTTTTATTATCTTATTCCAAAATGTTTATGGCATGTTTCACTCAAGAAATTTCCTCGAGTCGAGATAAATTGAGCTTTTCATTCTCACTTACGGGAGAGCTTTAGCCTCTCCCTTAATCGGATAAATTGCTCAGTTAGGGTCGGGTCCTTCAGAAATAGCAGTGGTACAATAAGGTTGAGTGCGGTGAAAAGCTCAAACTTTAGATACACACCAGCATAGCATAGCTCACCAGCATAACCTCATCATCAACATTAGCTTACCTGTCCTACGTAAAGTTTCTCTATTTGTAATGACTCTGCTACTGGTTCGGAAGGAAGATTCACAGAGAAGAAGCCGGAAAAAAACTCAGCAGTTGCTCATTTCCAGAATCTACATATTTTAACAATTTTCCAATCATTATTCTGTCTTGCGTGAGATAAAAACGGGTTGGTGTGCTTCAAAGCCCTGTCACTAAAAAAATTATCGACTGTACCTTGTTAGAAATAGCAAAACAATGAAAATATATATATAAGACCGCCTTTGCGCATCTTATATAATATATATTTTCATTGTTTTGTTATTTCTTGTTTTCACGTTTTTAATTTGTGCAATAAAGACTTTATCTATCTATGTATCTATCTTGTAATTATAAATGTTTTTAATACACATCCCAATATAACAAATTAATGATCGAAACATTTAGGCCACAAATTATTCAAATACCATCTTGAGCATACTTAGTTGCTGCAAAATTATATTGCCACGCAAATGTTTTCTCAAATGTCTTTTGTTATCTGAAAACGTTTTCCGAGTAAAGTATTCAAAGAAATATTGCGGGTAATGGCAGACATAAATCCAAACAAGAAAGACTAGAGCAATTTACATCACCATAGTAAATGTTGCAGTAATGCCCTCTCGTTGAGAACAAAGCGATGTTGGAAAAATTCTCTGTTCATTAAAATTCCTTTATGTAAGGTAAGCTGAATTTGCATATCAGTACAATCAATTTGCTGCTTCTACATAGTACAGACATGTTCTGTTCTCACTATATTAATCACATCGTATTTAACACGCTAAATAACTTGTAGGATCCAGGATCGTGATAAACGGATTACGATCAATAGATTGATACAGTTGTCTTATTAATTGAACGCTCAATATGTACCGCGATTCTTAAGTGTTATTAATGGGTCCGTAAATCTAAAAAAAATGACTTATTTCTTTTGTTCGGTGATAATGATCCACTTCAAAATGGTACCGGTCTATCTTTTTCTTGAGATTGCAGTAATACTAAAACCATAACCTTAAACGGAATCATGCCAGTACACCAAATCACTTTGCGACACGTCTTCGTTTGTGATAATTAGGCACGGTGTAAGCCTACCACGAGGTTTTTTGGTGCGCTTTGGTTACAGCCATCACAGTTAGTGACGTGCTCTTCATGCAGAAACGCTGCCTTAAATTTAAAATAACTCTTATAAACGGAGTATTTATTTATTGTTATGTCATCTGTTTGCCCTGGTCACACCACTGATCATCGTCATTGTCTCATTTTCAAACTGTAGTCGTAATGAAAATCAGACTTATTGTAGTCACGTTTAAACTCTTCCCATTCTGAGAGGACTTTGTAGTGGGTTGGTACCTTTGCACCAGCACCCATGGGTTAATTAAAACTGCGTTAACTTTTCTACAGTGTTGATAATAAAATAATTAAATTAATTCATTATTTAAATTCGTCAGCCGAAATAACATCTCGCTCTCGAATATTACTGATAGCTTTGATAAAATAATGAACACAATCCAACACTAAATATTTCGGACAACAACAAAGCGTAGAATTTCTATTATGATTTTTAAAAATTGTGAATAAAGTGTCTTCAGATAATAAGTATATCAGGCCTCTATACGAACTTCGTTCCCCTATTAAAAAACAATTTTTCTCAGAGGTTCCTAAAATTTACGTACCACTTGGGTGTTTAAAACTTATTCTCTCAAATTTTAAAGTTTCTACAATCAGCTGTTTGAGCCGTTAGTTGTCTGTCAGTCAGTAAAGAAAAAAACTTTAAGATTAAGATTTCACAGTTATAGAAAGATAGAACATAGAGATATAATATATATGTAAAGAAGTAGGTGTAGAAAACGAGGCTCAACTTACTATTTTACCGTAAACTATATAGGTTACAGTTGAGGTACAGGTTTATGATAAAACCTCTGAAATACTTCCATACTGTACAAGATCAAGCGAGAAATTAAATCAGATAACTAAACGTACGGTGAAATTGAACAGCGTACGTAATTTGAAAAAAGTTTTATGCTAGTCAATTCTTTAAGTAGGTATTGTTAATAATGTAATTTATATTCTTTAGATCAGGTACTGGAATTTTTTACTTATTAAAGTTTTAAATAGCTTAAGTTTATCCTGTTTCCACAAAGATATAATGATAAAAATGTTAATTTATTATTTTTAGCATACCTTGTACTTACTGTTACTACAAAAATATATACTTAAAAATAATAATACCTACTTACACGTTATAGATATATAGGTAGATATATTGCCGACCAATTCTCTCAGATAGAATTCGTACAGCTTGAAGAGTTTTCTTTCATTTAAGGTTAAATAAATGTTTGGTTTGCTTTTTTGTTTACTCCCTGACTAGACAGAAGGCCACTGGAATTTTTTACTTAGATATCCACTTTATTGATAAAAAGTATAAAAGTAGTGAGTCTGTTAAAATTAATTTATACTACGAGTACGTTACGTAAGAATTATACTTGCCTACATCTATCATGAAGTGAAGTCCTTAAATAATATAATACTAGGCTTTGTGGTTTGCTATACTTTAGTTATGAATTAATTGACGTAATTATTCTCTTCATCATTATTATTATCATGGTTCACAACCCTCCTTTTTTATAGGAGATATAGGTATATAGCTCCGATTCATAACGTAGTTTCGTGACGTTAGCAAGTGATAATGACTTCCACATTAAAATGATATACTTATTATTGACATTCAAGTAGAATACTTTTAACATACACTTTTGGACGGAAACGGCGAAATTATAATGGTTTTGGTTCTTCTTAAAAAAGAAGTGCAGAAATAGGTCAAGCTGAATATAATACAGAGATGACGTGATCAGAATGCCATATTGTATCTTTGAAAAGGTCTAGCTATAATACCCGATTGGAAATGGTGCCGTCTTAAGAGCACTTATGCATTTCAATAAGAGACAGAGCTTTAAACATTTACCCATGGTGCTATTAGAAGCTAAGGTAAGTGTTTGTATTATGATTGTTTTTTGTAGTCAAAATTTAGCGATCGTCTTGATTTTTTTTGCTTTGAGATAGACATTTCAAAAAGGTACGGTTCCAATGACATGGTTTTAGTCTATAATTAAGCAAAAAACCGGATAGTGTCGAGTGATGATGGCAGATCAGAATACAGTTGTCACCACCCTTCTTCTTCGTGAGACACGACTAATGGAATATAACCGAAAATCGGCAGCACCGACCTCTGTGCTCACCAATCCGTCCTGTCAGGCTTTGTGGTTATGGGCAAACCGTCCCTTTAGTCCAGGTGTGTAGCTATTAATGATGGATGAAGGATTTTTTTAGCCTGGGACGCTTTGGCCGTGGCTAGTTACCACGCTACAGACAAAGACGTGCCGCTAAGCGATTTAGTGTTCCGATGCGATGTCGCGTAGAAACGGATAAGGGATTAGTATTACTACCATACTCCCTAACAGATTAGCCCGCTACCGTCTTAGAGTTCTTAGACTACATTATCACGTACCACCAGGTGAGATTGCAGTCTAGGGCTAACTTCTAGTGGAATAAAAAAAAAAGGATAGTCACACAGAGGACCGACGAAGCCATCTCGACAAAGCAATCGTGCGGTAACGAGCTGTTAGATGCGGGACGAGGAAATTACTTTTTTCTGGCCTCAGTAGGAAGGAGTCGTGACCCGGGCGGCATTTATCAAATTAGTAACCGTGATGAGTTTAAATAGTTTACTTACATGAAAAAATGAAAGACTATAATCTTATTAAATTATTTTATTTACCTGCTACTAATCCATTCAAACACCGTGTATGAGAGCCAGGTACGTATTATTGAATAATTTTATATTTGTTATCACACAGAAATATATTATAAGTACAGATTTAAAAATATTTTATTTTGTGGAATAAAATTTTATAAGCGTAAACGAAAATTTTAGAAAAAAGTGTGTATTTTTATATAATAAAAGATTGTTAGTAAAATATTGCTTGGCAGCTAGTGCAGCGTCGTTATTTTTATTCTCTGTAGTATCCTAGATTATACATATTTGTGTATTAAATCCAAGAATAATTTGTTTAAAAATAAAGGGTAACTTCAAGCTATAATTTTAAAGACATCTGCCATCTGATGATAATACATTGATGATATTATAACGATGATAATGCTTATGTTGTATACAAGATTATATTAGAGACTTAGTGATGGTTCATATTCGACAGTGCCGGAAACGAGATCTGTTCCAGTGGTCCAAGATAATTCCAAAATTAAAATTAGAAGTGCAAAACTTTAATTATGACATGGTTATTAACGAAATGATGGTATTTTGTGTACATCGACCAATTTGGAATAGATTCAGCTAATCAGAAAGCTTTGCGTTATTCATCATCATATTGTCTATCTAAGACAATCGACCCCAGGGTCAGTTATGAGCACCTTTACTTTACCTTTATTTCTTACACACAAAATGTATGTGAGGTAATCGGTGAACTGATCGATTATTTAAATTTGATTGCAAGGAAGAACATTTATATCATGTTTCACGAGGAATGTAGGTACCTAAATACGTACATCTTATGAAATGTTTGTATTTGCTTCGACACAATGCCTGTATACCCGGCACGGTCTAATGTGAATTATCCTTTATGTTATTAAAGATTCACACTATAGATAACTAATACATGCATATATTCTATCACAGTTAAGATCCCATTGTATTATAAACGATGTACAAACGGTGGTCCGGTCATGTTCAATCATACATTTATTTGTAAATATTAAATATTTTCACACTCACGTCGATTTTTACATTTGTCTACCATCAATGATCATCTAACCACATCATAAAGTTACATTTCGTATCTACACATTAATTATTATAATTAAATTCAAAGTTACATTTTGGCATATAATATACACTAATGTTTATACACAAAGACGAATTCATAGAATCACTGTACACAAATCTACAATATACTAATCACGCATTTATATATATGTCTTCTTGTCCACAAATTGGATAGTTCTTGGCATAGTCGTCCTGATAATCTTTTGGGGGTAATTTAAAACTGTCCCTCAAATATGTGAAGCGGTGGAAATTATAGAAGTACTCTGTACCATCGGGAGAATACTGTGGGTAGAGTGTATACGCAGGGAACTCAAGTTCAGAAAGGGAGTCCGTGAGGGCATGCTTCGCGAACTCCTCTTTATATCGTCATGATTGCTCGCGGTAGGCTGCCCGCTTCGTGCATTTTTCTTTTAAGATATAGCAGAGAGCGATTGCTATGAGCACAGCAATCGCGATCGCCATGCTTATACTAATCCAGATGATTTCCTCGTTTATACCACTCGTAGATTTTCCTATAACACAAACAAAGATTGTTAAACTTGGGTTGAAAACAAACTCGCGTAATAATAAAGTCCCATATAAAAGTTTATTATAAGGTCGTCTTATCCATAACAAACGTCTTCGTTGCTATTCATTACCTCTAACGATGACCCTAGGGATACACTTTCCAGAGTTATGTGTAGATTTATGTTCCATAAGTTGTCGTCGACAGAAAACTCTATGTAAAAATATTGTTGGATTATAAAAAGTGTTAAAGCCATAACAGCTGCTAGGTAAATTTAACAAGGCTAAATGATTATTTACCCTGTACCAAACCAAGTAGTAGTATTAGTAGAGCTTTTTGTGACTAGGCTCGTCTTGCTAATTGCTACCATCGTAATTATTTCACCCGGTCTATTGGGCGTGGTGAATACACAGAGCGGCACCTTGAGGGAGATGTTCCAAGCATGCCTTGTTCCATCAAAAGGGCTGTCTACCGTCAATTATCAAAAAAACCAAGCTCAAATCCAAACTAACATGAAGCACTGTAGTCAACAGCGGGAAGTTTTTGGCATGGTAGTTCGAGTCGCAAGAAGTAGGGGACGTTTACACAAAGAAAACTACTGGTATGCAAAACAGGTGCAATGTTGCCTATTTATCGGTTTCCTGCAGGATATTCTTCTTCGTAGCAACAGAACAGTGAGCCGCACTGACGTGTTACATACTTATAAGGATTATATGTAATCCACTTGCACAAAACATTTATCCACGTTTGCCTTCCTTCCGTCATCTGTGTTTCCTGTTACGTATAACTTAATTAACGTAAAGACAAACGAGAAAAGCATTGTATATCTATGTTAGCATTTATAGACGAGCCATTTGCAGGCTAGAAAATGCTAAACAAGACATCATCAATGCTTTCCGTTCGTTACTTGTAAGCAAAGGCCTGCCTATAGAAAGGAAAAAAAAAACTGACCACCCATTTTGTTGGAGTAACCGCCCATCTTGCCGGCAACTCTGGCGGACACTCCGCCCATCGTCGCCAGCACCAGCACCCCCGTCCCTGAACACAAAACAAATCACTTGCAAAGGATAACTTGGACTAACTAAAATTGAAGTCATGCTATGCTATTCACTGGATCCCTAGTATAAATTACCAAGTAGATAAATTTAACTTACACGAAAACTAACCCGAGGGCTAATGCAGCAAAGTTACGATATGTGTAGATAACTGTACTTCCATGTTTACCACTCGCAGAAGATAAAACTGGCTTTATGCCTGGATTGACCTATGACACTTATCAAAGTTCGTTTAAACAAAACGAAATTATAGATTTGTCTGAGTCTCAAGCCTGGCACGTGCACGTTCTAATTTGAATCCACCTTAACATGATATGATGAATAATAGAATATTCTTTGACGGAAAATTCTAGATAAAAAATCTCTCTTGTAGTTTAGCTGTCGCGATTTTTAATTAAAAAAGAAATCACAAAAGCTCCAGCGGCAGAGGCTACAATAATTAAGGTGTAAAATTTATCCCGTCTGTTCAAGTGGAGGATTATAATGAGAAAATATTTTCTTAGACGGTCCCTCGTCTGGTTTCTTTTTAATTAGGTAAAGCACTTTTGTATTTCAATGCGTGAGTAAAATAAGGCAGCTAGGTAGGCGTGAATTTGCAGTGCGCTGCTCGTTTAATAAATTATTGCATATATATTATGCAGGTTCAGCTTCAGAAGGAGGTCCTTGTTAGTAAAGATTTTATCACCATTTTGGAAAGTTGCCCCTAAAAATTCAATGCCCTCTAAGACATTGAAATTGCAAGTACGCAGGAATATATTTTTGTGACACAAATTATGCCACCATTTCAAAGATACAGTGCTGCGAAAACCGCAATTTTAGCACGAAAAGATATTCATGAAAGAACTGATGTCACCAATTGCATTTGATCTATCAGCCTTGACTAATTTGGCCACGGGTCACTTACGTAAAATTTACCTATCAAAATTTTATATATATCGGATACATATAAAATTATACTTATTATACGAGTACTTTTGCGATACTGTATAAGTTCTGCATCCGATTGTCCTATATATTCCGCCCGACCTACTAGAGACCATAGTTAGTTACCCCTGGCAGTTAAAAATAAAACGAGAGGTATGTCGGAAAAGTCTGCAGTCCTTAATACCGCAATACTGGGTAAATTGTTTGATCGTGTGCGTGACTGCCAGCTCAGTGGATACTCGAAAAGGATGCACAATTTGGATTTGAAGCAATTCATCTACTGAAAGTGCTTTATTGGCTATGTAACTAATTCTTATATTTAAGATATTTACTATCAGTTATCCCTGTACAAATAACAGACTGTAGAACTGTCTACCTCCCGTAGCCGGGTAAAAAGTAACGATACGTTTATTTTGGAGTAACCCATTGAAAATAATGTTCAGTAGGCCTAAGCACAAAGTAAGGTTTTGGCCAACATAGTTCGAACTTACGGAGACTGGCTAAGTTACAAAAAAAGAAGACGTTTATTTAATGTAGCAATATAACCAAGGTTTAATTAATTATCTCGAATTCTTCCGATAGTGTAATACATAACGGCTGAAAGCTGATCACGTGCAGCTTTGATAGCCAATTAATTAGAGTATATTTGTGTACTTTGTATTTATTAATTATTAATATTGCAGCCCAGCTTATTAGCTTGGTATGTAACAAATGGTTGACAAGTGGAGTTCGTTTTATATTCCCAGATTTTAATTTGATATTAAGAATGTTAGTCGGTTTTTTCCATATCAAAAATAATGCCTCGATCGATTTTGACCGAATGATCGAAAATTATATGTTCGCTCTAAATAGTCAATTATGTTTAGTGTTTGTATTAATTAAAAGGCAAAGTGAGAAAATAGGTGATAATACGTTTTAATAATTTAAATTTAAGACTGCTCAAAAAAAAAATTAATTTCTTCCTACTTCTTCTTCTTCTAAACATTTATTTTTAAAAGTTAGACCGCTTAAACAATATCCATTATTTTTTTCATACTTACGTATTAAGTATTAAGTATCTCACTTTAAAAAGCTGATCTTTGTCATTTTCACCTTCCAAATAAATTTCTCGAGAAGAAGATGAAGTAAACAGATTCACTGCTTATTTTGTAATAAACAAGACAACCAGACAAATCTCTACAGTGAAATTTACGACTTCATATGCATTACAGATACGCTTAAAAAATAACCTCTTTACGTACGTTGCACTCTGATACCGGGCTCGAGGATTCAAGAGATGACTTTTGCAAGTACACCGAAATTTACCGTTGTGCGATTTTTGAGATTCATTAAATAAAGCTTAGTGTTGCTTGTGTATCTGATTACGTCATCTTATAGTGTCCCCTTACCTACCTAGTAGTAAGTAAAAAAGCTAATAAGTTAAAATGGACTGAAGCAAAGCATGTATTCTCCAGATGGATCCAGTTATATGATATTCTACCTACATTTTTACTCGTTAGAGGTAAACTTACTTTTTATGATAGCCATATTGACGTATATGTTTTTCAACCTGGTCCTTTGTCCCAAATATTCGGATTCCGTCAGCTTACATTACATCCAACATCTTGTTAGAATCCTAGAACAAAAAGAAAGTATTCTTTAAATCTGTTACTTGGCTAACATTTTTTTGTATACCATTTTTAAATCCCTTAGTAATATGGCAAAAACTAAATCTTACGTGCGGCTTCGCCAGTCCGTCTGTGTTACTACTTTATATTTCATTCAAACTGATTGTTATCAATACCCAGAGTGTAAGTTTTCAAGTAAAACAATATACGATGCCTCATGAGTGCGTTGCATTGCGTCGTCGCAATGGATCAACACATTGTAGCAACACCTGCGTTGCAACGCATTAATGTGATATTTCATTTAACGCACTCTTGAGACATAGTCTTGAAAACTTGAGGCATCAAGCAAAGCTATAAAGTCACATCCATTTAGGAGCAAATATGGAGGACTAGTAGTAAAAACTACAAAGGATGGATGTAACAGTCTTAAACAATTAAAGATAGCTTTGTAATTAAAAATGTCGTTAAAGTTTCGATGTTCGTTAAAGTTCTATTGTTTTTATTTTGCATTATCTAATTTAAAAAAACTACGAAAAGGAAAACGTTTAATCCATTATGGTGTATTTATTATTTTACATGGAGTTCTCATTTTTTCAATATTGATTTTGTGGGTCAAACTATAGAAGTGAAAATGGCGGCTGAACGGCTACAACACTGGCTAGCCGCAGTAAAACTCAATTATAAGCTATGTTTTTTGTCTCTTTCTAGGGGCAACTTGATTGGTTGAATTTTCACTGTTAACACTAAGTGAAGCCAATATAAAAAGAAATTAATAGCGTAGGGTTGTCTCAATATTATAAAATTGCCATCAGATTAATGTGCTCTCCGAGGCAAGGTGGAACAACAAATGCTAAATCAGAACCTCCATCGATTATGCTACAATCTAATCAAAACAAGACCGCCAGCTTTGCCGACTTTTGTAGATGTACATAGAAAACTACTTATTCCGTGGAATTAATGAATAGTTTTTTATTATAACTATAGAATATAATATTTTTTTTATTTATTGCGCTACGTTGGATTTAATTCTGTGGAACAATAAATCTTATTTTCCATCAATTTGTATAAGTGAGTGATGCTGAAGTGAGTGAATTTGTATAAGTGTTGACGCGCAATCATCAAGGCCAATTTTGTAGAGCCGTAAATAAAATGGAATGAAATTAACAAGGTTTGTTTATGTTGGCAATTGTTTACTTAAATTTCCGTTCCAAACGTATTATATATGCGGTTAAGAGAATAAGTACTGTCGAGAGATTGTTTTTGTAAAGTCAAAGTTTCTATAATCAAACAGACGTAAAGAAAGCATTTTTGATAAGTATATTTTTCTGTTGTAGCAAGATGATGGTGATAACAACATTCGTGAATTTACCTAAATCTAAAACTAACAAATTTATGCTCGAATTTTTTAGTTTTAGATTTAGTTTAAAAGAAAAAGCCCAAAAAATGACAGTTTCCACGTTAACAAAGACAAAATGTGAAAAGTGTTCTAGCTCATTCTTTCGCCGACTGAATCCTATACATTTATGTGTTAGTTTCTTAATCCTGATGCATTTTCGTTCCATCGAGTTTCAAATCACAAATATTCTAAAGAAGCCTTTTGTTATTACCATCTGGCAGTCTCTTTTACAGCTAGCTAGCTAGATCGAATACAGTGGTATTAACCTTTACAGTTAGGTTGATTTTCAAACACAGAAATTAACACTAACGTGTTTTTTTAAAAGGCAAGATTTTTAAAGGGTGAAAGTTTGAAATATGAGGTTTGAGGTCTGCGATATATTGTCGATTATATTGTCTCTGATATGAAGTTATCGTTTCTGGATTTGTAACGATCTTGCAATACATAATGATTTTTATTTTTGCACAATAATATGAATTATAAAGGTTATCACAAAATCCTTGATGCGGGTGCCCTTCAAAACACAAGTGAGCACATTTTATAACCCATTTCCCCTTTCCTCGTGCTTACAAAAGTAACGCTTTATTGAACCACAAACGAGTCATGCTCTCGCTACACATTTTTATCTCAAAATTCACCCAATGAAAATGACGTTGTCTTTATATTTTTACTGTGTATGTTTTTTTAGTAACATATTTTACTCGTGTCGTCCTTATCATAACCTATTCGGTTCCATAAACCGCTCAACTCTGTGAGATTGATGAGGTATATCAAGCCAGTCGTGTACGTGAGCGCAATTTTATCTCACAATGGATGAAATTTTTAATAACACAATTGAGCTTATTGCCTAATATTAGTCATAAGTGTTAAAGGAATTTCGTATCATATGCTTTTTAATTACTTAAATTGTTTACGATAAATACAAAAAGCATATGATGTTTTTTTTTCTGTGGTGTACAAATTGAATTGTAATTATATTAATTTATTCATTATTATAATAAAAATAAAAATCATAAAGCTATATAACAAAAAAATTAAATCATGATTATTATCATTATTTTAAATTAAAAGTAAATGAATAATTATAAGTATTTAACATAAAAAGTATCAATAATACTCGATTTAGAGGAATAAAATTTTATAAAACCTAGAACTCTGTTTAAATATAACCTAAAAAAACGACAACCATAATTAATTTTATCTACTTCCATGCTTTAAACCCTCTATGAAATATTCTGAAACAGTAACTTATTGCGAACATTAAAACAACCAATGTCATAATTACCATTATATAATCCAATCGGACGATGTAATGTTGTACTGAATTTTATTATAAACACTGACCCCTATGACATAGTAACTTTCACTTTTTTTTTTCGATTCCTTCTGCACAAAAGATTTCTCACAGACAGCCAATTTCTTACTGCTCGATGCGTACTATGTGTATGAATTTCAAAAAAAGGACATTGTCATTCACGCGCGTGCACGGCTGAACGCTGCGCGCCGTAAATAAGAAGTAGGTTATTCAAACCCCTGCCATTCTTCTTCGATACTT
Organism: Pararge aegeria; assembly: GCF_905163445.1. Taxonomy (NCBI): domain Eukaryota; kingdom Metazoa; phylum Arthropoda; class Insecta; order Lepidoptera; family Nymphalidae; genus Pararge; species Pararge aegeria. The sequence goes on from NC_053193.1 coordinate 6,755,099, forward strand.
TTATCGTTCCGTTTACAAAAAATAACATATTACAGTGAATTTTAATAAATGCACATTACAAACTGTATAATTACTACTACAATAAATAATTATTTCATTGATAGTTAATAATTAGTTTATTTGTTTATACTCAGTAACAGATGATATTAAGTTACTAGGACTGGCTGTATTAATGTTATAGTACAGTAAGCTGTTTCAGAATATTTTCAAAGCTTCATATTATATGAGTAGATAAAGTCTTGTATGCAACTTTTGATAATTAGATATAAAACACTCATGTAAAACCCACACACGTGTTTTAATACCCCTTATTATACAGTGCATAAACTACTATTAAAGATTTGAAATCATATTATTACATGTGCATGTGTGTTAACGTGTATGTAAATTATTGTGTAATGTACGACAGCACGGATTTGAAATTTATACGTCGAATCTGAATGTAGTAGAACAATGAAATAGTGCTAATTGTTTCTAAAACATCCGAACACAAATTATTTGATCACGAATCACGGAAAAACTAAATACTTCGCTTCAAACTATGCAGCCTAGAAATAATTAAATAACTTCGCTGCGCCACAGCTTTCGTGTCTTTTTTTTAAACAACCATAAACTCTTTTGTATCTGTATTTGGAGGCCGCGGTATACTTTATGAACTTGCACGAAATTTTATAAAATTTTTTAGTAAGGAGATGAAAATTACATTCACCTAAATGCATATTTATTTGCGAAATATCTTCGAAGCAAATAAATAAAATTCGAACTCTGACAGTTATTTTAAAATTACTAACTCTTATTAAGCTATGATGAGTACTCGAACGATAACATGAGCCAAACAAACGTATTGTAAATCCGTCTTTCTGACTGTTTGTTCAAGCTAATCTTTAAAAAAGTTGAACCTACTTTGACGGGACTTTTATAACGGGACATCATTAACAGTGCGGTAGAAGATTATACAGGGACCTACATGGGCCACTTTGTTATTTCCAAAATCACGCTCTAAGGGGGTAAAATGAGTGTTGGGAAATTTTATTAAGGGTCCATGTTTATTAAGTTCAGGAACATTTCAATTTGGAAGATTTTTTTTTCGTCCGTATCAATATTAAAAGCGATTATCACTCATGTTTGGTTTGACGAAAATATTGTCATGATAGAAATACTCTGGGAGACCATGATCCTCAATGAACTCTGCAATTATTTACCCGGTAGGCTTGCAAATTTATGTATTGATGTGATTTTATTTAAACTAAAAGGCCAGTAAGTGATATGATATTTTTAAGGCGGAAAAATGTACATTTGACAAAAACCGAAAGATACAAAATATGAAGACCAAAACAGAACATAATATCTTCCTTATATGGAAAGCGGCTTATACTTATTTCTATGTTTATTAACGTTCGCTCTTTACATAAGCTTTTACTACCGAATTGTTGGAGGCAGATTTATTACTGCGTAGGTCGTCATTATGGGTAGGTAGGGTTCATTGTAGCGACAAATGACTGGCACCTACACATGAATTTACTTAGCATCGATGTAATCACTGTCATTCCATCAGAGAGGCGATTGTGGAAGGAACTCTTATTAATTCGAGAGCTGAAAACGTATGTATTGTTTTTACACGAACGTATGTTAAAAAAGATATACAGAATAGACAATATCGTATATCATAGTCTAACGAGATAATACAACTCAAATGCCACGTATATAACTACTCGAATACTGAGTTTCGAAACACATGTTGAAACGTGTAAATCTCAATAGAAAATTGATCAGGTTTATCTCTTGGATTTGTCACAGGCCAGTGTAACCCAAAATATATCAACACATTACAAAGCTAGTGTGTATACTGTAAGTCGGTTAAGCTCACTATATGTAGTCTATTTATAGCCCCCAACAAACGTGCGTGTGTTTGTGTGTGTGTGTGTTTTTGTGTGTATGCGTGTTCCCTATTTTTATTTTGTTTTGTGTGCTTGAAAGGTGAATAAGCCAGGAGTGCGCTTAGCTAAGTTTGATGAAAATCGGTGCATGTTACAGCCACTACAAAATGGCAAATTAGAATTATTTTTCTCAACTCCCTCAATACGGGTATCACTAACTATATTAAAAATTGGGAGCTTTTTAAATTTTAAATTTATATTTTCTGTTATTTCGTAACCTGTCTTATAATTTCAATCTTTTTTCCTTTTTAGTTTAAAGTATATTTTTAAATTGTTAAGAATATTCAATATCTTTGATAAACTTTTTTTACATGTTTGTTATTTATTTTATCTTACTTGTATTTACTTGTATTATGTTACGGACGCACATACTCAACTGTATTTATTATATTTTAAAAAATACCTCTTAATAAAAATATTATTTACATGATAAGACAACCTAATAAAACCCGAGTGTAGATATTTAGACTGCAGCATAGATTTTATATGACCGTTTTAATGCCTTGAATTGGAATTGCTCGCTACCTACCTAAATATTAAAAACTCAGGAAATTATGGGTAAATAACATAAGAAAGATTGTATAACTGAAAAATAGCCAAGTCCATTATGTAGTCCGCATTAAAGACCAATGGCGCAAAAAGCGTGTTCATTTTTTATGGTAGACCAAATGACCTTGAGTCCTATAGCGCCATTTTGAAACCAAACTATTAACAATCAATATCGTGAACTGGATATTTAAGTCAATGTTTCAGTGCTGCCATCTCTAAAGAAATTACAAACTACACCGAAACAGATAACACTTGTACCTGTTTGGACATCTCTGTGTCTCAGATCTTCATTTTGTCCACGAAAAAAAAAACCTCTGTGGACTGCGGTTTGGTATTAAAAGAAGACAGTTGCACAAAGAAAGCTATTTACCTTTGATAGCATGATTTCTAGCTTTTGTCTCTCTGTTGGGTTTTAGGTAGCTATTATTTCTGAGCTTTTTTTTTAGTCCACTACAAGTTAGCCTTTGACTGCAATCTCACCTGGTAGTAAGTGATGATGCAGTCTAAGATGGTAGTGGGCTAACCTGTTAGGATGTATGGTAGTATTACCTTCGGTTCGGTTACTACGCGACATCGCACCGGAACATTAAACCACTAAGCGGCACCTCTTTGTTGGTAGGGTGGTAACTAGCCTCGGCCAAGGCTGAGAAAACTCAGAAATAATAAATTCCCAATTTGCCCCTGCCGGAAATCGAACCCGGGACCTTGTACTTAAATTTACCCCGCTCCTCGTTGCAAGAGAGGTCGGCAAAATTGAAATCTATTTGCTAATTAACCTTTTTTGATAAATGATAGATTTTTCGCATTTTGATGCATTCTTTAATGGCGCGGGTTTTACGTATGCATTGTCTCTGGTGGATATATGACTTGTATAGTGTAACTTTATATTTGGTTAACTAGTTGGGTATCATCACAGTAAAATTCAGAAATTAGAGAAATTCTTAGCGTGTACCTACGGGAACCTTCTAAAAGTCCGTCAAAATCGGACAATTCGTTTCGGAAGTTAGCCGGAACAGATAGACACGTAGCAATTTTAAAAATAGTTTCTAGTACAAGTATCCTTGATACAAGTATATTTGCATGTTATTTTACGTTATTTTGATATGACTAACAGACACATCAATCTTATTTATTTATAAAGAAAATCGTGTCAAGAGCGGTACGCGCACTTCGGAAGGAAGGTAATTTTTTTTGGTAAAATTATTCGACTGTTTCAATTTCATTTTACCCTAAAGACGTTTTAGATAGCCCAGTGGGTAGGAGCTCTACTCCACTTTCGGGAGGCCGAGTTCGAATCTCTGCACGTAATTAAGTAATTAAAATATCCTTCGACGGTGAAGGAAAACATCGTGAGGAAACATGCATGCCTCAGAGTTCTACATAATGTTCTCAATGTCCACAAATCTGCACGGGGCCAGCTTGGATGACTACAGCCTTAACCTCTTCTCACTGTGGGAGGAGACCCGTGCCCTGTAGTGGGCCGCTAATGGCTTGATATAATAATACTCAACTCAAGTCTGAGATATCCGTTGCCATAAGGCCAGTCAGACAATGGACATGCATCAATATAAGGAATCGTTTTTTTTTCATAAGGTGCGAAGTCCTACAAATGTACTATACTCCACTTCTTTGCATCATGGAATCCTAAAATTAAATTGCAAATATAAATCTGTCTCGACGTTAACGAAGGTTTTTTTTTTCATTAATGTTTTCTACACATTTCTCTTCATTATCACGAAGATCGTACATGAGTCCTTATTTTTTACGACCTTTTAATGGTCATAAATTGGTTGTTTCATTCTGTGAGTTATAGCACAAAATATTATACCTATGTACTAAAATATTATAGCTGCTTGAGAGGAAAACAAAATTTTTATACGGGCTCAAAACAGGTCCTGTTTTTCATACAAGTAGTATGATATAAAAAGAAAACAATAAAACTTTCATGATATTTTTTTTTGACTTATCCAACACGTCTACGCCGGCCCCATAATCTCTTAAGTTACTTCAATAAAAATAAACAATCCTCACTTCCTTATTAATATTATGAATGCGATAGTGTGTTTGTTTTGTTTGTCCATCCTTCACGCCCTAACTAAGCAAAGAGTTAGTTGAAAGGCCCAAGAAATCAAACAGTTCCCAAGGGATTTGTAATAAAACATAATAAAACCAGATGCAAGGCATAACTAGTTGATAGAAATTTACAAAATAAATAACATGTATTATATTTTGCTGCAAAGAAATAAAATTGGTTAGAAACGAATTCACTTGACATTTTATGTGGAATTAGGATATCATTAGCTAATGATAGAAAGAAATATAATATTTGATGTTTACATGTTGTCGAAAGGATTTTTCATTGATAGTTAAAGATTTGTTTGGATTTTGCTTGTTATCTTACCCATGCCGCCAAGCGATTGAGCGTTTTGGTACGATGCTTTTAAAACTAATTTTGCGTACCCTAAATTTGAAAAGGGCAAGGTGGTAACACAACCAGAGCTCGAAGAAAGTTGCCCATAAGATTGACTGATAAAGTCAAATCTGCTGTGAACTGAACTTTAACTGAACTGTAATTTTGTAGGGGTAATATGTGTATGGGAGTACCAGGCTGCCAGCAGGGAAGAGAGGCGAATAACTTTGCACCAAACGGCATCACTTCATGATAACAGTTACCCCCTCTGACGATAGGCTATAAACCTTCCAGGTTAGCGCACATCCATCTTTCACTGCATCGGCCCCCATTCAGTTACTTGTCTGACAGTTGCCAATCGGTGACGATCCGTCATCTCCATACAAGATATTCGATGAGGATACAACCATCGCTTTCGAAATTACGCCTCTTTTATTAAGATCTACCAACTTATAGGAAAAGTTACTGAACCGTGCAGGTCAGGTTATTTTTTACCCACATTTTTCCGTTTTGTGACTGTATGTGAATTTGATTTTTCACAATTTCTCTGATTATTTCAATCCCAGTCAAGCGCTACCGTGTCACGAATAAATGAATATAAATGTGCGTATGTCTAAGAGCAATGAATAATATTAGACGTATGTAGTAAAAGTATGATAATGAGGTCTGCAACATTTTGCGGCTGTCAGAATATTCATACAAGTTGGATGGTATGCATTCTATTATACAGAGTCTGAGTTTTCAGATTCATTGAAAATATTATATAATAGGTAATGTTCATTTGCTACCCAATAGTCCACTTTGATATTAAAAAAGAGCAGTTTTGATTCCGTTGCCTCGAGGGATTTCAGTTTATAAATTCATCAAACATATTCCATATTCTCTTTCAACATACGAAGGTAAACAACATTGAAATGTTTGATTTTGGACAAAGGGAATAGATTTTTATATTGAATGTGTTTTTTTTTTTTGATAATATTGTGGTATTATGCAAATTAAGCTTATTTTGCTATGCTTCGCGAAAAGCAGGAGAACCTGTATGGTATATTGTCGAAGATCTGTTTGGTGCAGTGTATAAGGATTCAAGAAATTATAAATTACACCATACAGATTCTCCTGCTTTTCGCGGAGTTATAGCAAATTGAGCTTAATTTTCATAATATATCATGGAATTTCGCAAAGTAACGCCTGCTTCTATCCATTATTGTAGTACGGAATTACAGTGAAGGAAAATATTATGAGGAAACCTGCACGCCTAAGAATGCCCCATAATGTTCTTAAACACTTCGCATTCTTAATGGAAACCCGTCCCCTATAGTGGACCGATAATTTGTAGATAATAATGATAGTATGATAAAGACATAGGTACCTATCGTTTCGTCTATATGATTTTGTCTAAGTAGGATTTAAAAGGGTTATTATATTACTCCGATATCAAGGGACTGTTTCTCAAAATCGGCGAGGTGTAATAGGAGAAAAAGAGTAAGGGCCCTAAGTAGAGCAATCAGGTCGTTCTAATTTTTCTAGTTCCCTTTCTCTCGGCTGATCGGGCAATTTGATAACATGTAGGGCAGTGGGGGTCCATCTGGGTCGTTTTCTTATTAAATTTCAGCGCCTTCATGCCACTGTAAATCTGATGGTTCTAGCCCACTAACCTGCATTGGGGTATTATGGTAGGTCTATGCTATAGGAACCCTCTCTCCTGTGACAGAGGAGATCTTTGCCCAGCACTTAATAGTTTGATAATGTTGGTATTGATTTGAGGTTAAGAATACTAAGAATCTGTTTATTCGAAAGTTTTCCTCTTATCTGCTTTTTTGTTGACGGCCGACTGGCGCAGTGGGCAGCGACCCTGCTTTCTGAGTCCAAGGCCGCGGGTTCGATTCCCACACTGGAAAATGTTTGTGTGATGAGCATAAGTATTTTTAGTGTCTGGGTGTTTATATGTATTTTCTAAGTATTTATGTATATATAATTCATAAAAATATTCATCAGTCATCTTAGTACCCATAACACAAGCTACGCTTACTTTGGGGCTAGGTGGCGATGTGTGTATTGTCGTAGTATATTTATTTATTATTATTTATTTATTATTTGTTTTAAACAAGTCTCCTTTTTCTTAACTCCTCCTTTTTCTTAATTAGCTACTGATTTTTTTAACAGCATGTGTGCCATAGAAGATAATCTTATAACTCTCTCGATGTTTGCTTTCAGTCTGAGTAAGGGCGGATTGTTAGAGTATTGTAATAATTTACATACTAACCAGAGGTAAATCCAAACAGGGCCCTAAATATCGCGTAATGTGATAAGGGTTTGAGGTACCACAAATTTGTACTACTAAAGATAACTGTTTCAACATTACACAACTTACATAACCACAAAAGCCCGTTGTAACACGATACTGACATTAAAAGGTAGACGAATCCATAGATAACGAGGGAAGCTAGAGAATAATTAACCAGTCTCCACTAACCAACCTATTAACACTTCAAACCGCACAATTAACGAAATTACGAACCACGTTCGGCTACCTACGCGAATTCAGACGACATTAATTCCTGATGTTACAACAAAATACACCAGCGTCTTCGGATTTCTACCATCCTAACGCATCCTAGGGCCAACCTTATAAGTAACCCAAAAAACCGAGATTACAACCTAGCTCTAGCAGCATTCGCTAAGCTCTAGTCTTTAACATAAATATTTTAGCTTGTCAATTAAATTTACTAAATATTGCTACGAATGTGAATTTACTACTACTGAAATAAATCGCAGGTGTAAATTATTAAGTCACATCGATAACAGCTAATTTGTTAATTTAATACACTAGTATCAAACTCTAACATACTAACATGAACAATTTAATATTTTCTGAGATGCAATCTATTTATAATTGAAGACTTCAATAGAACCGGTTAGCTATTTAAAACAATTTAGAGTGTATGCGGTGATGATATAAAACAAAGTACAAACGGAGTTGTAATGGCGGGGTCTACGCCGGACGTACTACGCCGCTATGAGGGTACAAACGCTACGGAAATGGCGTAGACATGAACTACTACGAACGTAACCGTGAGCTATATATTTACTGGATGCAGATTGCAGACTAATAATTTATTACATCATCATCAGCCTCAAAAATAACATTAAAAATTTTGTGATATCCTTGGAAACGAAGTAGTTTATATAAAAGATTATAGTAAATTGGTCATATTTAACTGGGACAAACGGCTTAACGTACTCTCTGACGCACGGAGAGTGGTAATTTAAATTTCATAGCTCCGGGCTAGTATTATATCGCACAGAGATAACTGTTATCTTGAAAAATAACATGTGGTACTTTCTATTCAAAAATGAATACACTTTTAGTTAATACGTAAACTAAGACTTAAGCGATCAATGGATGTATTACCTGACCAAACATCCACGAAAGTGTTACAAGTTCATTCAAGAATAAAGCTAAATAAAAATTACCATAAATAAATGGTATTAAAAATTTCTAAACTTTGTTATTATGTAAGCTTGCAGATTAATTAATTTCAAATTCTAAATCCTAAGCAGAGTCGTAAATTATTCTTATACCCTCTGTAGTTTCGATAAGTCTCGAAATTGGTCTATTACAGCCAATGTTTAGGCAAAATATTCTCTTAATATTAGTGACAGATCTATCTATTCCTTTTATAAATAAAGTAGCTACATAATAGAATATACAGCCGTTTAAACAACATGAGTATTAAGTATGCATATATATGCGTCATATTATATTGTCTGGATTATATGCAGATTGGGTATGTTCTGTGGTATACTGGCAAATTGTTTTGAAGCTAGTCATAGTTATGCTAACTATGATTAATGGAATTTATCACTACGCTCGCTGCACTAGGTATATGTATGTAAGCGATACAATCTTATATTACCGATGATGGATGATAGACGTTTTACGATGGTTATCGAGGAACATTATTTACATAATATATTTTGAATCCTACGATCGCCTGATGTTTATAAGAAAAAAATCAACAAAAAATATTTTTGAAGTAAAAACTTCTTTTGACGCATTGAGCGTATTTTAGGAGGTTTAATGGGTTAGCGTCATCGATGCCCTTGACATGCTCGTGACGTATTATAGTGCCGAAAAAGCCGGTAAAACGTTGACCACTTGCAAAGTTTATTTGTGTGCATTATTTGACTTCAGTTTTCGACAATCATTATTTCAATTGACTAATTGTAAAATGATTAAGAAGCATAATAGTGTTTATAGTAACATTACTTAAACTACACTATACATATATGTTACTTTTAAATGTCGGCAAAGATACTTAACGAGAAATAGTTAAGAACTAGCTGTTGTACAACTTCCTAGAGACGGATGTTCATATCACATTTTGCACTAGTATCGGTAACTTCGGGCGAAATAGGACGCGGAATCCTTTGAAACATCTACGTGATGTAGATAAGTTTATAACTTTATATGAAAATGATAATTAATATCTATATGTACAACTTTGAATTACACCTACTGTACAGTTAGATACTAGTTTATTTACTTTGTCACTCTCCGAGTGGTATGTAAAAAAGATATTTGCAATAATACAACAAATACCTAAGAAATTCTAAATTATATAACAACAAAAATTATTTATAAATGCAGTATAATTTGCCTTGACAATTTATTGGAACATATTAATATAATAAATATAACTAATATTGTTTTAACTTTTGCATTGTTTTTGTTTAGCAAATTCAAAAGGTTTTATTAAACACGACTGATAACTAACTATAGTTATATGGGGCCTAATAAGAAAGCTTAGAGTAATTCAACGCATGATGGAAAAATGCATGCTCGGAGAACTATGTGATTGAGTCAAAAATAAGAAGGTCTAACACACCTATTAGAGTATAGAGAGACAGGAACAGACATCTCAGGAACTGAAACGAGAACCAAGTAAATATAGATGCAGCGTTTGGATACACCGCATAGCTGAATCCAAACATCAAGAGAGTAGGCAGCAATAAAATAAGTACAAGAGCGTTGATAATCGAAATCCCACAAAGAAGCCAATGTGGCAGAGGAAGTCGTACTATGAGTTGCAGAAACAAATTCCATTCCCACCACCCGGAATGCTGAAGTCCCTTCGACAGTCCGTTATAATAGATCTTTTTTCCCACGCACATGCAAATTGTGGAACTAACTTAAACACGCGGCGGTTTTCACTTATCATCAGGTGACCCGCTTGTTCATTTTCTCTTATTTAATTTTAAAAAAAACATCGGTCGAAACAACGATGGAGTTCAAGCGTAGGAAACATTGCAGAGATTCCCGCTAATGACACAGGCGTGGGTATCAGTAAAGCTTATTACAGATAAGGCCCGTAATATCTTTGCTGAACTTTCGTCGGTTTTGCTGAGTTGCCTTTATCTTTAAGGACAAGGAAAGTCAAACATGTTCTTTAAAATTCACGACCAACAAATTTCATTGATAGAATTTGTAGGCTTTCGCCCTAAGGATGTGTTTTAATCGATATCCATGCTCGGTTTGAGGCGTTAAATTACAAGATGATATCAAGAGCCATTAATCACTTGACGTAATTCGAGTCGTGTTTTTTAATTCCACTACAGGCCAGCCCTTGATTTCAATCTAACGTGCTGGTAAGTCAAGTTGCAGTCTAAGCTGGTAACGGGCTGACCTGTGAGGGGTATGTAAGTTATATGAAACTCATACCCCTAATACACTTGACATCGTACCGGACCGAATATGAGTCCATACCTTTAATCAGTTTCAACGCGACGGTAAATCACTTTTGTCGCGAGGCCTCGCACCAGAGCAGACCAGAGAAAACTCATTTAGGTATAGATTCCCAAGTTACCTCTTATCGAACCCGGTACCTCACACTTATAAACACAGTGCTCATCAATGTTAAAGGGAAGGTCTTTAAAATATATTACTAGAATTTTAAAGTGTTGCAGTTTGTTACTCCTTCACGCCACAATTCTGATTACGCAAGAATACCGAATCCATCCGATGACAAAGACTGGCTAAAATATTGAATGAATACACTTTTATTGTACACCAAAGAAAAAAGTAGTTACAGAGATATAAATATAGAGCAAGAAGATACAATTTGGTGACCTTATCGCTACGGAGGTCGTTAAAATATTGTATTTATCTTATGAGTATGATTACAATTCATGTATTGTGAAAAATAATTTTTCGTATTTATTACCTTATTTTTTTGTTATTAATATCAAAATCAAAATATTTTGCTATGAAAGAAAGCTAAAGACTAAAGCTCTAATTTGCCTATGACATCACGAGTACGCCCATAATACCCGGCAAGCGTTTTCGCGGGAAACAATTTTTTAAAATAAATTTTGCAATTAATATCAATAAAATCCTGTAATTATGATTTTTTTTGTATAGTAGATACTTGCCAACATCATATGGCAGTTTTTTTTAATTACTCATCATGCCTATCCCGAGCAGAAGCTGGTTCGAAGCAATAATAAATAACTTGTATGTGTAAAATGAACTAGGTCAGACCAAAGCTTATTAGTAATTGGTTGCCTCTCAGTATTGGAGTAATTAATGTTGAGAATCACTACTTTGCTTGTTGAAATGTAATCATTTTATCAAAGTAATTAGTTGAGTATTATTACATTGCTATACGATAGCCTTTGCTGGCGGATATACTTCTACCTAATTAATTTCTTAATGCTTGGTCGAAAATACGAAAAAAAAATGAGTTAATTTTTTTTTTATTATTGCTCTTTATTTGACAGAACATTAAGTTAAAATATATATAAGAAAACAAAAGAGTGCAACGCTTAACAATCTCGACAACCTTAGAATAACAAGAGAAATATTGATGAGAAGACAATCCTGTATCTAGAATTAAAAAAATGATGCTGTGTTAACTTTCTATGATTGCAAAATTTGTTATATTACATCATTTGTAACCTAAGTCTACCAGAAGGTATCTAAGCATAATTGGGCGGTAACAAATTGATAAACAGCAGCCAATTATCAGTGCTAAATCGGTTTTTGTCGCGACTCGCGATGGCAGAAAATCGTTGCGGTCGAATTCTCCCGCCCGATTATTCAGCTAATTTATAAAACATTGTTTACGCAATCAGGATAAATAACAAAATAATTTTTTGCCTTTTTTGATATTCTAAACATATTGCCACTCCCAACAAATCTTCAATGTATTTAAATTCATAACATTCGGAACGTAACCATTGGTTATAATGAATTACCAATTGTTACGTTTATTAAGGAAGTTATGATTTTATTTTTCAGCCATGTTATATGGTTCATATTAGGACCCACTTTTGGGCACAGGCCTCGCCTCTGGGAGAACGGTTTGAGAGCGTAGACCCACCATGCTGCTCCAATGCGGGTTGGAAGACTACGACTTTAACTACAAGTAACATGGTTAATACACTTAATTAATTTACTAGCCGTTTAACATGACTAACCTCTTCATTTAAGCAATTTATAATCGAATTTATACGACTCTACATATAAGTTGGTTTATTATTAGGTATTACTTTATTCGTAAAGCGTTATTTGTTGTTTAAGTTGTACTTCTTAATGGACATAAGAGCGTTTGTTTATTACTGTAAATAAAACAATAATAATCCACCCAACAGCATAAGGTAGATCGTATTTTACGCGTGTGCCAGCTAAAAATTACAAAAACGTGACCACATTTTCATGTTTCCGCTCTGCATATTAGCAAGTCAAAAGAATAACGGGTTTTTCTTAAATGTACCTATCTGCCTTTGTATAGGGTCAATAGGAAGATATTTTGGTGCAGTCGTTAATACTTAATTTTGTTAAGCACTAGTGCACCCAGCAGACTTCATCCTGCCCGGTATAGCAGCGCCACCTACCGGGATCATAGTGTTTTTAAAGCAACCCATTGAAATATAAACATAAAATTACATCAAAATCGGTGCAGAGCATTAGGAGAACTTAGTTGACAAACACACGTACAGGAGAATTATATATGTTATTGTACTTTTTATTATTTTCTTTCTCACTGTTTATACCTTCCCTGGACTTCAACAAATATTTCAAGACCTAAATTAGCCAAATCGGTCCAGTCGTTTTCGAGTTTTAGTGTGACTAACGAACAACAACTAATTTTGATATGTATAGATAACCTAGTTGTTTATGTAATTTAGTTATGTACAGATCAGAATACAGTTGTCCAGCCCTCCTTCCCGCGGGTTTCGTGCGAGGAGACTAGAGACTACAAATGGGAACATCCGCTGTGCTACGACTACCATTCACCCCGATTACCGACCCGTCTGACCAGTATAGTGATTATGGGCTAACCCGCCGGTTGGGAGTTTGTTTAAGACTATTGATGAAACAACCAATGACTATACAAACACGACGACGAGGGGTAAGTAAGTATTGCAAAGAAATTTCCACTAACTAAAATGAACAAAAGTTAATTTCACATTATCATCATCATCATCATCATCATATCAACCCATTACCAGTCCTCTATAAGGCACGGGTCTTTGACATTATGTGTGCTACAAAATAAGCCAACTGTCATTATTTTATTTCTGTTTGAATTATGGGTAGCGTTCTATCGTCTATAGTAATTTAAGAAACATAATTAACGTCGCTCGAAATTCCCTCTCATTCGTCTTTCAGCTAAATTCTAAGGGCAATTTATTTTCTTTACTTAACTTCGAAGAGTGACGGTTTTACCTAGATCTCAGAAAATAAAAGCTCTGTGTTAAGACCTTTGTAATATTTTCTGTATTGAGTTTTTTTGTTTTTGGGTATACTGATGGTGAAGGAGAACGAGCTACCCAGAGATAAAGTAATTATCATATTCCAGTAGTTCCGTTATTCATAAAATGCTAATTGGTGCGGAAATATTCTTTAAAAAGATCTGAGGTCATGGAATCAGTTTTTCAAATTTAAATTTAAATTAATAGTTATTTGTTTCGACGGAATATTTACGTTGTCGCTGACAAGTACTTATAAATATTAAATTTGCTGAGTGCTTTAACACAGACTTAAAAATATAATTATACGGCTTTATTGCTATGACTTGGGTTCATAATAAAAGTGAAATGCTCTTTTTAAAAAGCTTAATTAATATGGAGTAATTAGTGGCTAAATAATATTAATAATTTATTTTACTTGATTGATAATATTGAATTTTATCCATAGTATATATGTATGAAGAATATATAGTATTTTAGTACACCTAGTACGTTTATCAACCTAATCGCCATAGCAGTGATCATCGATCGTCTATCTAGTATAGAATCGGTTGTTATTCTGCAACATTGTCATTCTATACTTAAAGTAATATAATAATAAAAGAACTAAAAACTTAAAACTTATCACTTAAAATAATATATAATATTTAGCAAATACAGTATTTTAGTATCTTATTTCAGTTAACTATTTTACTCTGATGTATTTTTATGATAAATCCCTGTCCTAAACATTGCTTTTGTGTACTGCACGCGTGTAATTATATCTTTACTTTCATTGGAATGTTATATATGCGATAGTTGATGCAATAATAATATTAATAATAAAGGAGGACAAACAACAAAGTCACTTTTGCATCACATACCATATAATATAACATCATCAAAATCTGTTCAGCGATTTTATTATGAGAAGGTTGTAACACAAAACTACATAGGAGCTATCCCATATAAACCGTGCCCATATACAAAGTGTAAATGAAAACCGAAATAATATGTACTGTCTCTGAGACTTATCTATGAAAAACTAATATTTTTAGAGTAAACCACTGCCATAGTTTTTACTGAAAGAAATCAGATACAGTTCTAACATCACATGCAAAATTATAATCATGTGACTCGTTTCACTTTATTAGGTACGCGTCGCGTAAGATAGGTACTATGCGCATGTCGATCTTTTATCTTCAATAGGGTTGTCATAAGCAAGCTCTAAGAATGTTTTAAATTCGTTTGTATGGAAATTGTGCTTCTTTTGATTCCATATTTTTACAGGGTGTTTCCTTACTTATCCTATTAATTATAAGATATTTTTATAGAAAATTCCATTAAAATCCGTTCGATTATTTAGCATGTGAAGGGTAGAAAGATAATTGTGCTTAGGTCTATTCAATCGCGACCGTTTAATTTTCGGAATAAAAAGCCTATGTCACTCTCGGGCCCATTATCAATTTTAACGCAAAAAATCACTTCGATCCGTTGCCCTTTTGTTGCGTGGTCGAGGTCCAAACCGACGAACACCCTTTTGCGTTTATAATTTTCGTATTTTATATTTATATACCCATTGATTAGCTAGAATAAGAATAAAAAGAAATATACCTCGGTTGCCTGCCTAGGTATAGACTTACACAGTTAGATTCGAGGAACAAGTTAAATTGTTTTCAGGGAGCTCCTGAACTATCCTAACGTACTCATATATATCGATATAAAGAAATCTTAATAGAATATTATTTGAAGAATCAATGACATCCTATTGTAGATATGTTACACCTTTTCTGGACACACTTTCGAAAGTATTATAATATTTGGGTTGTACAGCAATATACTGACGGAGGCCAAAATTTTGAAATATTTATAAAGCTTTGTCTTATTCTTGTAACATGACATTGCCACAATGCCTGTTTAGAGTGCCAACAGAATAAAGTGCTTAGGCAATGGCAAGCACCCACTCCATAACATAACAAAAACAGGATTCTTGTTATTTTGTTTATAGGGTTCAAAACTTACTTGCTTATCAATCAAGAAATCTACAAAATATTAATACCTAAATTCCATCCAACGTAGTTAATAAAATATCAGTGTTTTAGTTCTTAAAACGAAATTTCATCGTTACTTGAAGTAGGTATATAAAACATTTAAGAAGTAAGAATTTTAGAATACAATTAAGATCACAAATTTCATAGGAAAATTTGGGAAATTTGGAAAAATACCCTCACAAAGTATACATGTTTTTAAATAAAATAATTAATTAGAGCGCAAAAAACAGAACGTAATAATTATATATAACATTAATAAATACAAATGAATGGTAATTACTGTGAGTACCGATTCCACCAGCAAAATTAAATAGCGTACAAATCGTCGTTTAATCCTTTAACACGCGGCATCATTCAGGAAACGAACGGTGTAAACGTTACTATAATGGTCACCCGAACACAATCACTTCACATTTTTGGGTAGGGAACATTCGAAGCGTTCCGTTTAGGCATTGCGTTTGTTCCGTAGAAGTTGTATCGTGATAATTTCGAAACTCGATAGAACGAGCGTCCGGAACGCAATCCGGGAGAGCACTGGCGAGCGCTCGCCGTGTCCCGGGTTTGCCGCGCCCTACGTCAGCTGGATTTTCAGATATTCCCGTTGATAAATTCTCGTGCAACTTTTCCATTCATTCTTCGACTAAACCTGATACATATTACAGATTAATACATAGTTACTTGAACTGGAACCATAGTCCGAAAGGCGCTACAAAGCTTAGTATGCACCCTTGTGAACTGGCAGTGAAATAAAAATGATTTTGCCTGTAGGAACATTTTCGTCTCTTTAAAGCTGAAAAAGTATTGCTACTCTCAGCTGAGTGGTACTAAATTTAGTCTACAAAATATTACTAAATATTTGCTGGAACCACAAATTATCCAATAGTTAGTAACCGCAAACTGAGAGGTACTTGCGGGCTAACTTGTATTGTCGACGGCTACTGAAATTCAAATTATTAACCTATTATTGAAATTTCCGATCCTCTTACATAACATATAGGTACTTATTCGTACGAAAAAATGTATTGCTGAAATGAGAATACCTTTTCTCATGAATTCCTTCCCAATTTATAAGGTTTCTATGCGTGAATGTATTTATAATATTTACGCTCAAAATTTGTTAGTGTTGTGTGTTTCTGCCATCCACGATCGAACTGAAATTTTGCAGAACGTGTGGGGTAGTTAATAATAAATGCATTTGGTAAAACTGATAGGAAGAAGGCCGTAGATTTCGCTTATTGCATCTAGTCGAGCTTGTGTTTATTAATTTTTTAGATGAACATTTCCGTTACAAATAACTTGATGGTGTGAATCATCATCAAGTTATTTGTAATGGAAATGTTACCTTTGAAAACGCGTACCTTCTATTGTTTGGTAACATTGCCGATTTTATACATATTGGTTTTGTTATAATGCATTGCTATTTAACAGACGCGATTGCAGTTTATTTTTAAAAAGGATTATAATAAAATTATTATTATTATTTAAGAAAAACATATTAATTATAAAATTTTCAGTATCAAAGTTATAATTAACTCTTTCTGAATTTTTACCCCTGCGGCAGTAGAAACACTGCATCCGTAATTTTGCCTTGTTAATTTTTTTCTTATGAGTGTAGCTATGTTGATGTTGTGGTTATAAAAAAGGGTGAAACGGGTTAGGGTTATGTACATAAATAGATTTATTATATAAGATTTTCCTTCTTAGGTCAGCAAAACTTGCGACACTGTACTGTTTAAGGAGGGTACATTACTAATATTAAAATATAACTAATTAGTGCTTTATCGCATGAACTATCGCATTTGTTTACTGCTAATAATTTGCTTTTAAATGCTAATGAAAACCTAATGTGAAGAATTCAACGATAAAAATATAATGATAAATGTGGGAATACTTACAATCGAAAACTCTTCTAGGCCACTCATATAGGGCACTCATAATGTTCCTAATACTAGAAAAATTTAATTAATTTAAGCAACCTATACATTCAGAAAGATTTACCGACTGGTTTATTTTGGTTACTATCCCAACAATGTTATGTCTTATAAAATCTAACTGGCAAAGCTGTTGATATAGGATCTTTATTTATATTGTAAAAGAGAGTTATACACTTACTCAAATAAGTGTAGTCGGTGGCCACATATTCCACAAAACTCAAACTGAGTTGGTATAATCAACACCACTAGGATTAGGGTAGCCAATGCCTATGCCTTTTTTTAAATTGTAAAATATAAGGTGTTTACTATTAAATCGAGGGCTAGATTTTATGTAGTTATCAACTTGTTTTATTACCAATTTTTGAGATTTCTATAAAAATTAATTTCTTCTTAGTCGGGTTTTAGTTTTGAATTATTATTTTATTTTTAAAAACAAATTACTATCGTACAACCTTATGATCATTTTTTTAAATGACGTATGTACATGTAGCAGATAAAAATAAATAGGAACGCCCTAGAAACGCCAGCAATGTGCTGAAATGCAAACAATCGCTTGGATGGGAAATAAACTTATCGCTTCAATCGTTCAGGAACTGCTCTCGATAAATAAACTCTTGGTGACGGAGCTAGATGGTATCGCTATTTCGACTCTTATGATTTGTTTTTTCTTTCCCGGGTAACGAATTCTTACTGAAAAAAAATACTCCTTAAACAGGAGAGAATTTATATATTTGCTGGAAAATATAACGAGACGAGGCATTTTATTACATTTAGCTCTATTAAGTTTATCCCAATTCATTCTGGGCGTTTAGGAATACTTCATTTCAATAAAATAGCCACCATCTTCATTATGTGAAGTTTCAGTAAAAAGGGGACAAAATTCTTGTAAAAATTGAGAAAAGTAGAAACGGGCGTGCGGTGAACTCGTAACATCATCATCATCATCATATTTTTTTCAAACCATCAACTAAAAGAAATTCTTTTAAAGCGTAGGATAAAGAAATTAGGAGAATAAAAAAAAACAATTATGGCTAAAAAGAAGATAAGAGAATTAGCGGCATTCACATAAACTATGCTTGTTTTAATACCTATCGATATAGACTTATTTTGGTATCGAGAAATATTATTACGCGAACAACTGTCTGCCTCAAGCAAGCCTAGCGTAAAGGATAAGCTCATTTCAATGAGGATTTATTCTCAAGCAATGAAGCTCTAATCAAATATTTATAAGAATGACCTTATCGGAGTTTAAGTAACGCCTCTCAGTGCTAATTAAACCTTCAACTTTGTGGCCCAAAACTTAAGACACTGAATAACGCAAGCCTTACCCTATATTATATTTACTCTATAGTCTGAACTGAATAGAATAAACCAGCTGCCTTCGTATTTGTCTTGAAAGTTTTGAAAAACTTTGAGGTACTATCTAGCGCTTATTCCAGTTAAATCTTGTTCATATTATTATGCCTTGTTCAAAATATTCATATTTAAACACATGCTGCTGCCCGCGTTCTTCGTCCGAATTTTTATGTTTTTTTTGTAAATCCCGTGGGAACTATTTGTTTTCCTAGGATAAAAAGTAAACTAACTTGATGCTAAAAATCAAGTTGTTTGGTTAGTTACTGCGTTAACGAAGGACAAACAAACAAACATCTCATCTTTCTTTACGCTTTAACTTAGCAAACACAGAACTTGATTTTTTTCATAAAGCCAGTTGAATGGACAAAAAGTAACATAGGTTTTTTATCACAGGAAAATACACGGCTCCCTCGGGATATGTAAAAATAATAATTATTATTATTATTATAATAAACGCGGAACTAACTACATTACATTTCTTACATAAACCTTTGTTAATTATATTACTGGATCTTAGTTTATTATTATGCAAAGCATACCCGCTAGGAATGCTACTTAGAATGCTTAACTAACTGCATTTTCGCGACAAAAAGTTTTAATTAGTTTAATAAATACTCTCGCTGCTTGCGTAGGGTCGATGAAATGAAATGATACGTCTGATAAGATTCACTCATCTGTATTTAATAACTTATCTCAAAAACATAAAAAATACACAAAACAATTTGAATGAGTGATCAATGCAAGACAGCTGAAATGCTAGCTTTAATCTGGTTCTAGTTCAATATCAGGATAACGTGAGAGTTTGCTCATATCAATAAGCTAGTGTTTAGAAAATATTTCTTCTACTTTTCGCCAATCACATTATAATTACTCTTAAAGATAAGTATATTTTTTTACACCCCCTATCTGTTTCTATGCGGCATCGTACCGAAGATCGAGGCCGTGACCTCCAATAATAAGACCCTGCGTGCTTCTTGGAGGTCGTCAAGAATGGGCAGTACCACCAGCTCTCTCTACTAGTCGTAGAACGGCTACGGCCGTAGCAGTTCACATATTACCCCTCTCTTCTGTAGTTTACGCCATTGGTTGCCTGGAAGAGATGAAAGCCCCCAAATTTTACACAGTATGTTTGTTTTATATTTGAATTTTATTTGGTGTGCTCTACTTTATTCGTTTATTCATTACTTATTCAATATGAATGAATAAACTACTGAAATCAATTTATCTGAACTTTTACACAAAACGATAGAATTTGTCTGAATTTACGGAGCTACGCCGGTAAAATGGTATTGTCACATTTGATGGCACGCTAATTTTTTGTCTGCTTATATTTTAAATGCGACTTTATTGATGTCAATTGTGCTGTGCCCAAATCTCTAAAGTAAACTGAGTTTATGTCTCTAAAATGTAGGTAGAGCTATGTTGTTCTACAGGGAGCTTTGTAAAAAGGACCGCAATACTTTTTGTTTAACTGTCAATTTAGTTTACTTTAGTATAAAGTAGAAAATTATCTGTCCAGTTCTGAATGAAGGAAAATGGCTGACTGACCCGAAGTGACTTTAATGTTAATAGAAACAAAATAATCCTATTCGATTGATCGACTGGCATACAGCCAAGGATAATATGAGGATTCGAACACGTCATTGTTAAGTGATTAATAATGCTAATACAAAAGAGTATTCCGAGATAAATAATGATACAGAAGATCCCACGATATTAGATGCTTATTTATATAAATAAAGAGGAAAGGGCCAAATATAATGTTACAATAACATCAGTTCTGTCTATATCACCTGTCCATGCTAATATCTAAGCTTGGACCTTCTTTAAAGCGGGCGCGGTTGGAATGCTTGTTAGCTTTAGTTTAAAGTTTACGATTATAGGTTTAGACATAATCTCGCTACCATGTAAAAATTTATGTATTTATCAAAAGGACCTTATATATTCCTATTTTAATGAAGAATTTGACTTTGACTTTGACTTCATCCAGTGCCCATTCCAAGACAAGGGTGTTACATAGCCCAATCAAACGAGTGATTTTCTAAATGTGCAAATTAATTCTCAATCAACCCTAACCCTTATAACTTCTTTTTATATGTGTCTTGTATCTTATGAAGTTTTAAAATTGACGACGTAAAATTTATTCCTTAATAATCAGGGAATCAGGGCTAACGCATATATTCTATTTTATTATTCAAAAAGCCGTTTTTATTAAAAAAGCGTGAACTGTACCTATTAATGATATGATATCAAGTTCACAACTAATGCAGAAAATTAAAATAATATTACTTTGTACCATAATTTGTTGTAAAATTTAAGAACAAAGTTATTATATAGTGATAAAAATAGGGTTTTGGTGGTTTTAATGCAGGTTACTAGGTATCTAGAAAAAAAAAACAATCGAAATCAGTACCAAACAATTTCAAGTAAATAGCGTAATTTAAGACACACTTTGTATTTCCGTTTATTTTTTGATATTATTTTGGTGAGTTTGTGAGCTGATACAGTAAGTAGCTTATGCTAGATATAACATGTTTGCGAGGACAACAAATAAGTATGAAATATAGATGGAAAAATCATGATTGCGTCCTAAGAATATCGCATTCAAACGCAAAGGGAAGATCTTATTGTTTATTTTAATAGTGGTTTGACTACGGATGTTGTGGGTTAGATGCCAGGGTCGGGTTAGAATAGGAGGCTGAGAATGATGACGAAAAATAAGAACATAAACCTCAATTAAGGCCTATATATTGCAGTTTAAACGATTTTTTTATTCATCATCATTTAACAATTTGCAAGCCTAACTTAGGGCATGGGCCTTCTCTCAGAAAGAGAAGGGCCATAACGCTGGTAATGTGTGGATTGGTAGACTTGAGAACATAATAGATAACTCTTAGGTATGCCGGTTTACCCCGGTGTTTCCCTTCACCCTTAAAGCAAGTGATACTCAATTTCTTAGTTTAACAACGTCACCGTTTATAGCATACTGTTTTATTTGTTTAAATCTGGGCCTAGTTGTATAAATGTTTTGTAAGTAGTTATTTCATCTTCATAGCTCATAACGTTTATTGTTGGTTTAGATGTAGAGTTCTTGCTAATTATCTTTTAGCGTGCATTCTAACAAAAGGTACGTAATTAGCGCGGGTTTTCAGCTTACAGTAGCTCGTTTCAGTTAATATAAGCACGACATTACACGGCTATAAATATAGTGTTTAACTATAATTGTAACTCTTCAGGGGTTAAATTCTAATTCTTTAATTGCAGAAACATAGGTTGTTTGAGAGTATGGCAGTAAATTCACGCTTTAACAATAATCACGCAATAGTTTTTAAAAAACAATTATAACACCACATTATGGAAAAATATACCATTCAAATTTAAATTACAGTTAATCTAAGTTAATTATTAGTATTTAAATGTCAATTGTATTACAGCAATACAGAAAGTTTACATAGGTGTTCTAAGAAAAATCTGTTTAAAATTAAATATGTAAACCATATATATATATATATAATATATATATATATATATATATATATATATATATATATATATATATATATATATATATATATATATATATATATGTATATATGTGGCTTAATAGTCGAATATATATATATTATATTATATATATTCGGCTATTGATTAATATAAACCATCGGCAATACCACAACGGTTGACGTAGCTTGGGGGTACCTACTGAGTGGCTACCCCACACCGGAAATAGCTTTGGTAGCTCCAGAACTTAGTGATCCGTAGTTAACCCCCTCAAAAAGGGACTTACACTCTATGGCCCTCTTACACCTGGCATAACGTCAGAATGTTTATTCAGTATTGTATCACACTTCCACTAACAGCAATTTGCCAATATTGGAGCGAGAAAACACTGCACAAGTAAAAGTAAATAATTATAGCCCAATTGGAATTGCAAAATTGATATAACATAGCGCTAAAAAGGAGCACAATGTTTTAACTCTTAATGTTAAGTCTTCAGGCTAGTTGCGAACATACAACCGCGCTACAAAATACTACTCAGTAAGCATGAATCGTTAGCAATACAGTAAAGAGAAATTTCAATTACGAACTCCAAGTGGTCTAGCTTTTATTTTCCGTGTTTCCACATGATGCGAACGCAATATTGGAATTGAGATGGCTTTCGGTTAGAGGCTTGGGTGTGATTCGCGTATTTGTTTGGAACGTTCAGTTTGAATAAAGAGCGATCAACACTTAATCGTACGTGTCGATTGCTACAAAATGGCGGCCTCGCTGGCCATGGAAGAGCCATCACGTACAAAATCCTGCCTTCTTTTCAAATGACTAAGGAAAAAAGGTTACCAGTTCTAACTACGAAAAAAGCGTGCCCATCTAAGTGCATCCTATTATTGCGAATTGTTTTTATAAAACGTCGTATACAAAATAATACTCAAAATTCTACACAATAAAAAAAAAAAAACTTTAACCGTTACAGACACCTATTTAGTCAGGAAATGGGAATACTTTCAGATATATCGAGTTGGAATTTCTTATGAGCAAAACACTGTATAGTATGCATTTACATAATAGGAAATGCGAGAGGAATATATCTTCTAAAAGGCTAAAACATGTGACCGATGCAGGCTGCACGCTAAAATTGCATTGGAATAGGTATTGTCTGAAGAAATATTAGTTTATAAAACAAGGTAAGTCCCGAGAGTCTGATCATTTTCTTTATTACAGTACAAGTTAGGCAAACTAAACAGGTAGTACGTGATGATGCATTCTAAGAAGGCAACGAACTAACCTGTTAAGTGACACGAAATTCACCGAGTCATCTAGACCACAAAATATATGTGGCTATACTTGTGCCTTTAAACTACTGAAATAATACTTATACGCCACATAAATGCCTTTCATGCACACAGTTTGTGTTACATAAGGGTCTTTATGGAAAAAATATATTATTGGCCGTAACAATTTTTGATTTACGTACACAGCGTATAATACTTAAGCGGACAACAGCTAACGGAGACTATCACTTCCGAAATAGACATTCCGCCTTTTATTCTATGTCCTTATGTCCTAGAATCCTATCCTAGCTATTTAGAAAGGCAGATCAAATCAGCATTCTAGATAGTAGGTACGCAAGCGTTGTATTTGGAAATACAACACAGGTAATACTTACCTCAGTAGGTACCTTCGCCTTCGAACATCTATATATCTTAGGTACTCAAATACTATAGGTACTAATTTGTAAGTGTATGTCAGTCCAGTTACAGTCTAAATTTTTTAAAATTAAGGGACTTTTTTGAGCTCTGATCATGTCTGGGAGGCTTTGGCCGTAGCTAATTTCCACTCTTTCAAAAAAGACGCGTTATATTGGCGTTCCGGTACGATACCGCGTAGAAACTGGTGGGTATGAGTTTAATGTAACTGCCATACCACTAGCCCGATGCCATCCAAGACATCACTTAGGTACAGCCAGACGAGTTTTAGAGAGCCGAGGAACAAAAAAATATAATAGATAAAATATTTCAGATATTTAACAGCATATTTAAAAGGCGACCTTTCACCGACGACATCCAAATCAAGTATTTTTTTCCTTTTCAGCTCTTCGTTAGAATTTAAATAGCAAAGAATTTACATTTTATTTCAGGGTAGATTTAATAATCTTAAAACGTTTCACAAATGACAATCCCATTAAATCACGACTACGTTATTCGTTGTCGTTGTTGGCAGTTATCCCCCAGATGCGATTACTGCTTATCAACCTTTATATTGATGAACGTGACTGTGTTTCAAGTGGTGGCTGCGCACAATGTGAACTATGGAGAATAAATTGTGTACGACCAGTGGCGTGTTATTACCTCTAGAGAAAGACTTATATAATACCACCAGTGGCGTGCATAGAGAGTATGAACATGGCATACAGATGATATAAAACGAAGAAAATCTCCTGTTTGAGTTATAAAAAACTTAAGAATATACATTGTAAGAGTTATTAGCCTACATTTAATTATTTATGACTCGTACTGGAGGTTTTCTTCATTTTATATCATCTGTATTCCCTGTGCATACCGTCTATGCACGCTACTGAATACTACATAGTATAAAACAAAGTCGCTTCCCGCTGTCTCTCTGTCCCAATTGATCTTTAAAAAAATGCTACGGATTTTAGTGCGGTTTTTTAAAATAAATAGAGTGATTTAAGAGGAAAGTTTATATATTGAGTGAATGCATAATATAGTAAAGAAACACTGCCAAGCGCTGGCTGAACCTCTCGAGATAGATCAAAATACTGTACTACAGTATTGTACCTACACCTTACAAAGAACTCCAATAGTATATTGTGCAACTAGTGCGACAAGTTGTCGATTGCCCACGAAAGCGAAGTTGAACGCACGAGAGAAGCGAGTGCGGTCACTCGCTTGAGTGACCCCCATTTTAAAATTAGTTTAGTTTGAGTGCGACAAGTAAACTTGGCGCACTCAAATTTTAAAATGGGCAAACGGTTCTTTTTCAACAGCAACAGCGAGCGTCAAGATACTTTCCCCGCATGAGTGATACAAAAAAATTTGCCGCTACATATATTTATCTCAAAAAGTACAAAGTAATCCACAGTAACAATTTTTATCATTTACGTTTAACAATAAAAATGGGTTGTTTAAAAAACTGTTTTAAACAATACACTTCTATTCCTTATGCAATTAAATACATTAGATACGTTGTTTATTTAATGTGAATCAAAATTGTCCTTAACAGCACTTCATTAATATGAATATCTTAGAGGGTATTAGAGATTTAAAAAGCGGGGGCAGGACAGGTGGCGGGTGCGACAAATTCACATTACATACACACTAACATATATTGTACTCGTGAGAAGCCAGGGTGAGTCGCTATACTCATTCAAGGCACATACATTAAGCAGCTTTATTTTCAATGATTCAAAAAAGCGGGACGAGGTTTTGTTGCGATGTATTTCCACCTTCGTTAGATCAAAGCCAAGCTAAGAAAAAAAGTTTCATTTAGAAGGGTTTCATTTGGTAAGTAAAAGTATCTTTGGAGTTTTAACTTTTTTACTGATTGTCTTTTTTAATAGCTAATTATAAAGACGGAACGTACAACTTTCATGTAAAAAATTAACTAACTAACTTGAACATTAATGTATATGTATATGCAACTAGCGGAACCGGCAGAAGTCGTCTTGCCTAGTAAAGCAGCGCTACCTACCGGGCCCAATTTTATTTTCAATTCATCCAGGAACTATTGAAATACACACACAAAATCTCATCAATATCGGTCCAGCTGCGTAAGAGAATTGGGTGACAAACATACAGAATATTGGTGTCGTTTTGAGTATTTTTCTCACCATTTAAACCTTCCCTGGACTTCCACGAATATTTCAAGACCTATATTAGCCAAATCGGTCCAGCCGCTCTCGAGTTTTAGTGAGACTAACCAACAGCATTTTATTTCTATATATTTAGATTATCTAAATAATAGTCAACTAAAATAAATAAATATTACTACACAACTACTATTTTAGGTCGGTGCGAAGTAAAATATAAAAATTACTAAGTTTATATTGTGTATCATTATCATCATCATATCAACGGCCTACTAACTACATTACACGAGTCACCTTCCACACAGAGACAGGTTTAGGCTGTAGTCGAACAGCTGGCCCAGTGCAGATTGACTCTACACGCCTTTGAGAATATTGTGGAGAATTCTCAGGCATGCACATTTCCTCACGATGTACTCCTTCACCATTGAAGCAAGTGTTATTTTAATTGCTTGAAACACACATAACTTAGAAAAGTTAGAGGTACTTGCTGGAATTCGAACTCGGCCCCTCAAAAGTACCGCTAGACTTATACTATGTATAGGGTTCGAAATGATATAATAGTAGTAAGGATACCTAGTAATTTTTTAAATTTCACAAGGCATCGAATTGTATTGTAGAAAATATTTATTTTTTGCTTTTTATTTATTAATGCACTTACTACCTAACTAAATACACAGAAGAGCCTGTCGATCTAACAAAACAACCACTGTCACGTGCCTTCAAACAAATAAGTAAAGCGCTGGCCTGTTGCTTTCCTTTTATTTATTTTTGCAAGTAAAACACTATATACATTTTTATATATCGCAATTTTCCTGCTAGAGTAATATCCGGAGTTTGTTTAATGCTATACGTTTGCGACATATACGTTCCTCGTTCGCGCAATAAACTCAATCATGTATATAGTAAAGAGAAAATGTGGCATCGTTTTAATGCAATGGGGTTATTGAAGATTTCTTAAAGCCACGTATTCACTATTATAGAAATGTTTTCAACATACTCGTAAGTAAACAGCGGTTGTTGTCCGAAATCCGTAGATAGAAAGGTTGCTTAAAAGCGAACGGCTCCGCTTTCATCTCAAACAAGATAGAATAATTAATTGTTTTGGGTTGGAGATCGAGGAGAGCAACAGAGCAACTCCAAAATCTGTTTTTAAAATTAAAGTGTCTAAAAATACTTTTTTTTGGGTTATAAGTTTAAAAAAGCCTACATATAAAGTTTTTTCTACGTACGGCCTACATAAATAAATGAAGTTGACATTACTGAAATAAATATATATATTCTTCAATCTTAGCAAAATGTTACCGAATATTAAAGTGGAAGCTTGTATGTTTGCTTATCTCAGTTCGACCGTACATAGGTATATTTCTACATTAGCCCCTTCATTAAGAAAATTTATCGTCTGTATTAAATTAACTACGGCTCATGGTTTACGCAAGACCAACTGCTACAGCTGTTGTATAAATGTATACATCGCAAAACACGTTTGAGTTTTGCTCTCACTCATATATATTTTACAAACAATATTCGCAAGATCGCATCGGAGGGGTCAATTGAAAATCGAAATTAATTACTATATTTCTCTAATCTTACACTGGACGAAACATAGTGCGATCCGATCAGCTGGATTTATAGAGTTATACGAGTATGTGTGTGTGTGTGACGTAATCCTACAAATAGATAGGGAGCCCTCGATTTTTGTTACTGTTACAAACAGAGCTTTTGTATATCAAACCGCTTCAATATCACTCAGGTGAGTGATAGAGCTTGAACTTTCCACGTTACTCCGATGCGAATTGAAGAACTTTAAGGTTTATTATCACAAGTTAGTTATAGAAACTAAACGAAAGCTAAACGAGCTCTCCGAGCTGATACTGAGGATTTCCAGATAACTCTTTATGACGTTAAAGTAAAGTGGACTTTTTTCAGCACTGGTTAAAGTCGCTAATCCTTCCCGCTCAACCCAGAGCGCTGGCTAAAGAAGTGTGGACGAATTTGAATTGTAACAAAACACCGATAATTTCAATTTTAATCGAAACACTGATGACAGATTATCTCGTACACGAAAGACAATACGATTGTGAGCATATGAATCTCTTACTAAGGGTACTGTGAATGTATAAATACGTAGCTAATCTTTAGCACGACACACAATAATTATAAGACTGGCGCTCACGTATGGCTAAGGTAGGATTTATGATAAGTAAGAACAATGAGCGGCTCTGAATATATTATGACGCAGATTCTCTCGTGTGATGTTAGAGAATACGGGAGTTTATAATAAAAGTAAGGTGTATATATATAATATTAAAACAATCATAATCCTTACTCAGCACTTACATGTAATTGCAAATAATTACAACAAGGGTTGACAATTATTTTTTACCTATACGTTTATCTAAATCGAGTAACTATAAGTGATACTTTTTAGGTGGTGTTCTAGAACTCGCATCAGCTTTTGTGAAAGTCCGCAAATTCTAACGAGTAAGTAACAATCATCGAAAACAGAAAATGGCAAAGGTAGGTATTTAATTACTTATAATCCAATAAACCAGTAACACGGATAGGTAATTAGAACCTACACGTTAATTCATGTGGAAATTAGCGGTAAAGTAAAGCGTGACAAGTTTCGGTTGCGAAACCCCAGCAAGATTAAAATGTAGCTCTCAATTTAGTACTATCACCGTATTGTTTATGAGGCAAGAATTCAATAAAACAAGGAGGGTATTTACTACGAATAAACACCCAATCCGAATCGTTTTTCTCTTTTACTGAAGAATAATTTACTACCCGAATCTGCTCCCAACGGCAATATAACGGGCCAAAGGTCAAGAAAAACAAAGAAATTCCAAATGTTTGTCAACGACTAACCGACGTGATACGGTCTACATAAATCTTAGCTACTTTTATACTATCAGCTATTTCATTGTTCAACTGAACAACTGAGGCCCGAGGCATAGTGATCAAACAATGCCGGATCCCGCTGAGTACGCAGAGTGCCGGCTACTGGAGTATTCACTATTTATTCTGTCAACAACACACACACAATATAGAAGTGTCAGATACTGTCAGCAAAACAATATAACTTCAAAGAAATGCTTGGTCCCGTACAACTAGCGACATGGTTTTTGACCTAAGATTTTTTTCTTCATCATCTTCATCATCATCATCATCATCATCATATCAACAGATTACCGGCCCACTCCAGGGCAGGGGTCTTCTCCACCAATAAGAAGGGGTTAAGGTTATAGCCCACCACGCTGAAGCAAGTATTTTAATTTGTTAAAATGTATGTGCATTTTAAGAAATTAAATTATCACTTAGATAAGTTGGGTGATTTTTTTTCTTAAATATGTATTTTGAAATAGTTGCAACAGACGGCGTTACGGTCGCGAGTTAAAAATAAATACGTTGTATTTCAAGATGTGTAAGAATACTGTTAGAATTCTGTGTAAAAAATTGTCTCCATTCATAGTTCGACTACGAGTTAGTTTAGTTCGACGGCCGATTGGCGCAGTTTGCAGCGACCCTGCTCTCTGAGTCCAAGGCCGTGGGTTCGATTCCCACAACTGGAAAATGTTTGTGTGATGAGCATGAATGTTTTTCAGTGTCTGGGTGTTTATATGTATATTATAAGTATTTATGTATATTATTAATAAAAAATATTCATCAGTCATCTTAGTACCCATAACACAAGCTACGCTTAAATTGGGGCTAGATGGCGATGTGTGTATTGTCGTAGTATATTTATTTATTTATTTATATAGTTATATTTTCCAAGTTGAGTTATATTTCATTCTTATTATCTTTAATGTATCTCCTTTACATAATGTTATGTAAAGGTTTATTTTCTACCATGCCTAATGTTCCTACCTACGAGTACTTCTCAATCTGGGAAAAGTCTCGAATTTGTGTATAGTTTCTGTATACCTTCGTATATAGGCGTGACAAAGATCACTATTTTCGTTCAAAGCTGGTCCAGAGTCAAAATATTAGAACTGCAAATTGACATGGAGGTGCTCGAATCTTAATTTCTAAATTTAAGTAATATACGAGTAAGTATTTTATTAATTGAGAACAAAATCCAGAAAACCAACTTGTTGCAAAATCTGGATTTTTCCTAAGTTGTGAGTTTAATCTTATGGCTACATAACTTGTGATGGACTTCAAAAAGTCTCACCCTGCTTCTATTCCGTTTTGGAACGGACTTAGCCATATTCATGCCAAGTATGTTCTTTGAATTTAAATATCTAGTCGACACGACAAACTCTCAGAACAGTTTCCGACCTATACTAGATATTAAAATATACTTGTTGTCTATAATAGAGTGCATAAAGCAATAATTGCTATAGGTACAGGATGGACGTCTTATTTTGTAACCATAACCGTATATAAAAATTTTATTATTCTAATTTTAATGAAATCGGCACTTAATGGCTGCGCCGCTGCAAGCGCGTTGACCGCAGTTTACAGCTGATAGCTTTCATAGGGTGACGATTATAACCTGTATCGAAGTTCCAATATATTGACTGTCTTTCTATCAGAAGTTCACTTGGCGTCGTGCGTAGTAATTTTGCAATGCCCTAGAAAATCATGTTAAGATAACCAAGGGGTTGATTCATGTTAATTCTCTGCGAGCATTTTGATTGATTAACACTATTCCACTTTTGTCTAAGATACGAAATTCAGCTTTACGCCAAAACCTACCTGGGTTAAGAAAACTAACAGATTACATTATTTATATACACTATTTGTATTTAATTATTTTTAACATACATTCGTGGAAGAACACATGGATGGTCTCTACGCGTTTATTCCACGGGCCGCGCCGCTTACATATTTTGTTTCGGAAAATTTATAAATTGGACTAATAATCTGTATCTAAACTATGCAATATGTATTTACACGACAGTTTAAACTTGACAGGCCTTGCAAATAAACGTGAAATAACGTCGGAATATTTATTAAACTCTAACATTTGGGCGGTGCTCTGAGTTGAAGTGTCCATAATCCCAACGTTGGGCAGACAGGTTAGTGATCGCAGTAGGTGGTATATTAAAAACTATAACATACTTCGACCTATATTAACAGAAAATATGAATTATTCCTATTTGTCTCCTCAGGGCTACAAATGGGAAAAAAGAGCGATCTGTCCCTTTGTGCCCGACGAGGGGACAGATGAAACTAATTCATTCCTCTCTATCCCCACGCTGATTTCTTAGGGGGCAAACAGAAATCAGAAGCCTCAGTCCGCCATCCAACTACCGTTAGTTGATAATTTACTTTACTATTTATTACTTGTTAGCTAATTACTTTTTTATTACTTGTGCTTACTTGTTGGCATTTTAAATGATTTTGTCCCGTTTAGAATTTTATAGAATTCCATGGGTTTTAGGAAAAAACCAAGCGCAATATGAAGTTTTCGATTTAGGCTGTCCCGATAGGTCACTATTGGGCAAATAGTTTGCCGCTATCTGCCTGCCATGTATTTTAGATGGCGTGGTCATACAACGGGTATTGTTTGTGGCGTTTTAGTTACCGTCGGTCGACGATTTGTAACAAAAGTACGGGTGAAATAGTATCCAGGCGCCAGCTGTTATTGTATCCAATTCGCAGCTCAAGAGTTATTTAGCCGACAGTCGGCTGCAAATTATTTGTCTTATTGCGATCTTAAAGGTTACCTTATATAACGGGGCATATATACACGGGGCAATCCGTAGCTTGGCAATACATCCAGTGATTTAGGAGATCGCATGCAATCCTGAACGTGTCCACACTCGCGTAAGTCTTGCAGTCCGTTTTAATACATTGTTCATTAATAGAGCAAACTATTTGCACACGTTACAGGTGCAAGCGACATGAGTATATCTACTATTTGCACAAGATACTGACTGGGGCATTCCTCATGCTTGATCTTTCCGCGTAGCAATATCCGGATGCAAACGATCGATCGCAGCGACCGATTGCACTTTTTTTTTAATTACCACCAGTATAGGGCTTAGTAACTTTCATGACTGCATCATCACTTGACTGCTGTTAAGTGATGATGCAGTCTTAGATGTAACGGGCTAACCTGTTCGGGGTATGGCAGTTACATTTTATGTTGACATCGTACTGGAACGGTAATTAGCTCTTTGTAGGTAGGGTGGTAACTAGTCACGGCCGAAAACTCCTACCAGATCAGACCAGAGAAAATTCAGAAACAATAAACGAAAAGGAAGCACTTAAAATCACAGCACTCACCCCTGCGCCAAAAAGGTCAACAAAACGTATATAGAAGGCAGTTTTGAAGCGATGGATCGTTGCGGTCTGCGTGCAATCGATCGCTGCAACGGATCGCCTGTGAATGGTGACCTTATATCAACCACAGGAATAAACCCAAGCATTTTATTCTTGCGGTTTAACGCAAGTGCGTTCTAGCACATATTTAGGTATTTTTTATTTGTTAACTACAAAATGCTGTTTCCATTTTATTTTTAAATTTCGTTTCACGAATTTGGCTTGTTTGCATTTAATTTAGTCAGATGGTTTTGTAGCACTGTAAACAGCAAAACAAATCTAACAAATGGATTTTCAAACACTTTTATTCAATATTGTATTTGTTTGAAATTTTATAAATGAATAAATATACTACGACAACACACAATAAAGGTGTGGGCAATTTGCTAATCAGTCAATTGCATTGGTTAAGCAACGTTGACCCATCAATGACTGGGTGGGTAACAGACCTTTTTGATAAGAATTTGTTCTTCACCTTACCTCCTCTCCCACCTTGGAAACAGACGCCCACGCCCAGCTTGCTGCCTTGGTTATTAATACTACTTAGTACTTACGTAATTTTAAACGTAAAAAAAAAATCGTAGTCAATGTAAGTCGTGCTCAGAATAGTTTTCACTAAAGCAGCTACCGCAATGTATAGAGTCCGTGTCTTCTTCACTATTACCGAGCCACGGATGGCTAGCTCTTGGCCAGTATTCTACACCATATCCAGTATGAAATTTGAACAGAAAGGTATACAAAATCATCAACTTTGGTCTTCACTGTTACCCACGGCGATTGAAATAAGCTTTTCTGAAGTAAGTATTGTAAAAAAAATATTTGCTTTTCATTTTGTTTCATTGTACTAAAAGCATCCATAAGATACTCGTATTTTGATCTTGATGTTTATTTGTTTAATTTGACTCATTAATTATACTGTATTTGCTTTGGCTGTTTACGTAAGGAATACTGTTTCAAACGTTTACCCTTACGCATTTCGTTTCAACAATTTGCTATTTACTCAGATCTTCAATTTACTTCATACACACACAAATACTTCTTGACATATTTTAGATAAAATTATATTTTATAAATATTTTTTATTTTGAGATAATATTATATAAATAATGGAACGCCATTTTTTTTTAACTTTTCTCTTTTTTAAAATAAACAAAAAGATTGTAAACATTATTAGATAAGTAAGAAAAAATAGACTTTACATTCATTTGTATAAGAACAAATTTGGAAAATCCAAAAGTGCACGACTCATAATGCTCATTTAATTATCAAATATTGAAAAAAAAAAAACAAAAAAAACAAAAACTGCAAGACTGTATATCTATATATATCCATGTAAAATTAGCATGGATGGTGATATATCTATATCTATAGATATTATGTACATTTTATTCCACCAGGGGCGCCTGTGCATCACTTTCCTAGTACAGCTGTTTTTTATTAATTGCAATTAAACTACACTGAATTAATTAATCATTCGCATTCAGTGTCCTACAAATAAGTAAAATTAGAATTTTTTTTTTTTAAATTTAACTCAAATAATGGATTTTTTCAGAAGTTAGAGTATTTTCGGGTTTCACACATGACGGACAGGAAAATTATTTGACCTATTTTGGTGTTTTTTTCCAATTCTATTGCAGTAAATCAATTTTTGAAAAGTATGGAATTAATTTCCATTAAATTATCTCGACATATAGTATGCAAAATATCTTGATTCCGTGAACTAACAAGGCTATAATAATAAAAATAGCCCCCGAAATGAGGCGAAAAAAATTTTTTTCGATCGTAAAGACCTCTCTGATGCTTCGCATCATGAGTCGTGCAATACTCGCATACTTAATTATAACGTCATGACATTTAATAAACATTGTAGGAATGAAGCGAAAACTCCTTGTAGGATTGCTAAAAGTGACACGTTATTTGCTTTAGTTTATTCTACGGTAGTGGTTTATTTTATCGTACAATTATTTTTAGCAAGTCCCTCAGGTAGCCTCTACGTGTTGCAATCATGTTCCATTGCCAACTTTAAAGCTTTCAGTTAAAAGTTTAACGGTCTTTCTTTGACCTTTGTGACATGTGACATGTGACTACATGTATAAATGGTGTGTATAAATCCACACCAATATGATAAATCCGAAAGTTTGTCTATTTGCTTCTTATCTCTTACAAAATTTGCGTTAGAGATCCTGAAAAGTGCCTATAATACCACCATTTGGTAATTTTTTTACGTTTCGGCATTAAAAAAAACTGAAACTAATGCCGGCGAAGCATGATACAAAAACCGGTCAAGTGCAAATCAGTTCCACTCACGATTGGGAGGGAAAAGTAATAGTTATTTGGTCAAATAATTGATGTTCGACGGTTTTCCATTTTTCACGATCGATCAAAATCTACGCGACATAAATTGAAAAACTCTAATATTTGAAATGCGAATCTGAGTTTGTTTGTTGGTTTATTTGTTACGCTTCCACGTCTAACCGACCATCAGGGTAAAGAAAAGTACATCAGGTAGGTTTCATCCAGAGACAGTGTACTGTTCTACACTGTACTGTTCTGTTCAGTGTTTACTATTACGGAAAAAACTTTAAGGAATTGGTGTATCCCCTAATTTCCTTGACAAAATCCACTCTATCGCGAGCTTAGCCGCCAGCAAAAGCTAGTCAATTATAAGTCTTTCAGTTTCATTACCGATCATTACATATACTGAAATATGTAGTTGTAACAGAGAACAAAAGCGCACCTTAATAATTCGTTTTATCATTCCAGTAATGTAGCCCTACATCATCATCATCATATAAACTATTTACCGGCTCACTGCAGGGCACTGGTATCCTCTCACAATGAGGAGGGTTTGGGACGTAGTCCACCACCCTGGCAGAGTGCGGATTGGTGGATTCCACACGCCTTCTTTGGCATGCAGGTTTCTTTTCGATGTTTTCCTTCACCGTTGAAGCAATGATATTTTAATTGCTTAAAACGCACATAACCCAGAAAAGTAAATACTCGTACCTAACATACTTATGGTAAAAATCGTATCCAATGAAAAACCCGTTGGCAGTTGTTTATTATTACAGTGGCTGCAGATATTTTTATACTCGCCGACACTTGCAAAAATTTCTTCGAATTCCTTATTCAATTGCAGAAGGGAAAGAATTTTTCATAAGATGATTTCTCCCGGCGCGGTGTTGTGCATCTTGGATTTTCTTTTTCGTGAGGGAATATTTCTACTTGGAATTAATTTTCACTTTAACTGTCAAGTAAGTATAGGGCATAGACTCAGAGCATAATACGTAGCCTACAACCTTCCTCAATAAATATACTGTTTATAATATAATGCTAAATTAGAAGTGTGCATTTCAACCTTCGTCCTTAAAGTATCCATTATTGTTTTGTTGTGGAGAAAATTTCCAAACATTAACCTTATTAGTAGTTTCTGCATTTGCGCACAGACAATCAGACAAGTAAGTTAATACTTTATTGCATGTTTTAATATTTTATTATAGTAACAAGTTCATTTCCGTAAACAATTCAAAAAAACCTATATAATACAAATTAGTAAATAACACATTATAGTAGTACCTACCGTTATAATTTACAAGCAATTAATGTGAATAAAATAATTGCAAAATAATAAACTTAATGAAACCTCAAACTTATCGGTTTCCACTGCAGTGAAGCGGATATAGCATTTCTCCTTGAATAGCCAAATTAATATATTGGCCAAGAAAGCTGCCATTTGCAAATACCTACCTACCTACCTATTTGCTCTTTTGTCGGTACATGATCTAAGTCAACGTTATCTATATTGTATATTATATACTAGCTGTTGCCCGCGATTTCGCTGCCTATGTTTTTGTTTTTTGAGAGAAATGTGGCATTCAATTAAGGTGTAGTTCTACTGAAATTTTTAAGTATTGTATTCTTAAAAAAAACTGGTAAAGTTTTAAAAAAAATATTTCAATTCGTATAGAAAGCAATATCTAAAAAGAACTGTCTGATCAGTCTCAGCTCTTTCTATCACTTACAAAGAATAGTACCTAATCGTTAAAGGAAGAATCGAAATCGCATTAGTAGTTGATTGATATGCTAATGGCCCAATGTGTAACGAAGAACATTTGTAACATTTTTTATTTTGTCCTAGCACTAAAGTCCTCATAAAAGACGCAGCACTTTATGTATAATCATAGCTAAGCCTTATATGAGGGGTTTGCTGCTGTTCGCTGACGAGTTCTGTCCTCTATCTCCAATTACATTCATCAGATCTATACGAAATTTACACATAATTAAAAAGATATTATAGTTATAATAAGATTCTAGACTGATATCATTATTTCTAAAGAAAACCAGAAAAACTTACTAACGAGTTATACCTTGCGCACCGGCCACAGCTAATTTAATTTCTAACTAAGTGAACTTCCCATAAACGTTTCCTGGCAGAACTTCCTATAAATGACACAGACCGCCTTTGTAACATAAATTGAAATTGACTTATAAATTCGATTTTTTGTGTATACGTAGTTTGTTTAGTTTACGTTAAACTATTTTTGCTGACAAAAAACAGTCATTTCAGTAGACCCTTGCCTTTTACAGTATGTTATTTGGATGCAGAGGCAGATATTGAAAAATTATTTAATTAACATAGTTTGTACAGGACGAATGGTAACTTTAAGTCTATGAGTACTTGGTTCTTATAAATAATTTATTAATATTGTTTTTATTTTCTTATTTAATATAATTTATATAGCGTTACGTTACGTCCTTTAGTTGGCCAACGTTAAGTTAGTACCATTATAAACATAACATAAATATATATAACGCATGTGAAACCGAGATGAATAGTTACGAGTAGTAACGTTATAAAAATAAGGTACGAGTATGTTCATTAAAATGTTAAATCACCTCTAATACAATAAACAACTCAGAGTTCTGATAAATTATTTAATAGAGAAAGGAATATGATGAAGTAACTGTAGGTACGTACCTTACTACGATAGTATAGCATGTACTTTGCATAATCAAAGACAGAGAGAAGTTTCGAACAACGCCAAACAGAGAACACGGAAATTTCGTTAACATGTTATATCAGTGAATCGAAATAGAATTTTTAAAGTATCTTATTATTTTCACCGCCGCCCTATGCTCATGGATATTATCAATCTGAAAGGGGAATTTTAATTCGTATTTGTAGCCATCCATCTGAAGCGTAGGTATTAAGCTTTAAAATACAAAATCTTTATTACAATAATTCATTGTCTTATCTTGTTTAAAATATGCCGACATATTGACTCCTTCCACACTTTCGTCAAAGTTGGTTATAGAAGCGTAGGCTCAAACTTTTAACAACCGTCTATACCTACTAATATCATAAATGCGAAAGAGTGAATTGGTGATATCCCAGTGGGTAGGACTTCGACTTCATTGGACTTTCGGAGGGCCGAGTTTGAATCGCACACACCTCTTACTTTACTAAGTAATACGCTTTTAGGTAATTAAAATATCACTAGCTTCAACGGTGAAGGAAAACATCGTGAGGAAACCTGCATGCCTGAGAGTTTTCCATAATGTTCCGAAAGGTGTTTGTCCGCACTTGGCCAAGTGGACCGGTCCTGATCCTGAAGACGGGCGGACTTGGCGTCTAGGGACTGTCCTCGCAGAATCAAAAAAATTAACAAATTAACCTATGTACGGCTTAGCAACTGTAATTATGCATTTATATAGGCTAGGATTATGCTTGAAACCTAGTGACCGATAGGATTCGTTTTAACTCGGAAAAGCAAAGGTTCACACAAATGCGCCCGATAGGTATAATTAAAAGACATGAAAACATTGTAAATTTTATGTTGGTTGTTACGATGTTGCAGCTATTACATTTTCCCGAGTATTAACTTTCTGGGTGACTTGTTAAGGTAACCGCACAGCGTTATGAACAGAACCACTGAGTTTTACATATTTACATTTACACATCGAATCCATATATGAATTGCCACAAAATATGAATTATAGTATATCGAATATAATATTACACTAGCTATTGTCCGCTACTTCGTCCGCGTGTGTTTTTGTTCGTGAATTCAATTTTTAAGTTATAAAAAAATCGAATATCTAATATCTAATAAAAATCTAATAAAGGGTGTTGTTTTTAAAAAAACTTTTCAATTAACTGAATCTCTAAAAATAACTATTTTCATTAGGTGTAGTCCATTATTTTTTGGCACTCACAATAACTTCTACAATCGATGTCCGATCGGTGTGAATTAGTAAGTATTTTACTGCTATATAAATATTTTTGATAGTAAAACTAATTATTTGAATAATACTGCGATACTAACTAAACCTCTTTTTAGTTTCTACCGGCGCACCCTTTATGTTCATCAAAAAAAAAACACAAGAACACAAAAGCTGCTATTGCTACTTAACTATGCTAATTAGATATATTTCCTACCGGACTTTTTTCAGGTTCAAGTACAACCATGTAACATATATTTTGTATGTATTACTAATAGTTTTCCCTGCGCACGCCAAGTAATGAATTAATTATACCTATATGCCAAATTTTGCTACTTTGGGTTTAATGATTGCAATTTCCTTAAGAACCTCCTTTATTTTTAAAATATATTCTAGAACATGTTACTTCGTGATAGTTTACAGTTCCTTTTGCCGAAAAATGGTTAAAATCGGAGCCTCATCTATATTGCATCCAGCAAACAAAAAAATATAGTATAAATTACATGCAAATTTTGAGCTTGCTACTAAAAGTGTTCTCTCTCAACTAGGATGCGAAAGAAACTTCTGGAATACTTGTGACTCGGGAAACAAATAACAATTATTTTATATACAAAACATATACACAATTCTTGAATATATAATATGCATATTATCTACGAACAAAAAAAATACCAGTTATATAATAACAGCGAGAAATAAATATCTAAAGCGACAGATATTGCTTTCAGACACGTTCTACAAATACGTAGTGTCTGTTAAAATATTTCAACGAAGCTCAAGGTCCAAGTTAAATGAAAGAAACAAAATATTAAATTGTGGAGTGGTCGGACAATATGTGCGCGAGGTTTAATATTACTCTCCGGACCGCCAGTCTATAAAAGCATAATGAAAAATATTATTAAGAAATAGTAAGAAGCGTGTTTTTGTCAAACGTCTGATATTGGATTGGATATTATTATTACGTTCCCTGTGGACGCCTCAAAGGCTAAGGGATGGATTGAAATCCGAGAGTTTGTAAGTAAAATGACATCCAGCTAGTTTAGTTAGTCTAAGCAGTTAGTTTAAGGCGTAGTTTGAGGGTACGGTTGGATATTTGTTACAAATAAACTATAATTATTGGCCATAGGCTATTTATTATAGTTCACTTTTAACTTATTAAAGCTTATAAGAATTTAGAAGCACATGAGTTTATTTATTTTTAATTAAGGGTATTTTAGTGACACCAATGTGATAAAAATTAATAATGGATCAACCTAACTAGATTCCTAATTCTTATGAAAAACAAAACAATTTGTTTTTTATAAGTATAATATTTATGTATATATATATATGTGTATATATAAATAAATAAAATAATTGACGGACAAAGCAGATGGCCGTTGGTAAGTGGATAACCATCGCCTAAAGACAGAGCAACACTTTACCGAAAGAACGCGTCCAACAAAGTCCATAAACCTAAAGTCTCATAAAGTTAAGCCGCATGTACCTTTAATAGCACCGGCAACCAGAAATTTTAGACTGGACTACAATGGTGCTTGTCGGCGGAAATAAGCACGACGACTTGACTTTCCCGGACGAGCTCTACTATAGTATCCCGAATTGATGCTTTTTAAGACCAAATAACTCATAGTAAAAATGTGTTGAAACTCGTGTAAACATTAAAAATTAGACAGTCGTGTAAAGCCCGATAAAAAATCTTCGAATCCTCGAAAATCGAACCTCGACTTCATTATCCGTAGTTTAGTAAGCAGAGAGCTTCTTATGTAATCATAAAACTAAGCCAATAGATGAATATCAAAGGTATTGAGGAACAAGATGGTGTTTCTACTAAATTTGAATTATTCAGTGGCTCTGAATGCCACCTGCGCTGATTGCGGCCTGGACAAATTGAAGCAGCGTCTTAATTTTATTTGACGTTAACATTACTGTCTCAGCGGTTCAAATAAGAAATAACTACTACATAGCTACCTCGTAGTAATATAGGGGGGAATATGTTTCTATTAAAGAAACTAAGATTTTCGTGTATAATACCCGTGGTATATACCCGTTGAAATATATGTTTCTAGTAGCGGACCCTCGCGACGTCTCCAGCGTATGAGTTAATCAAAAAGCTAGAATATATCTTATGCTAACATCATAATCATCGTGGATAGCTATATATATGTTAATAAGTTGTTGTTGTTATTTTAGTTGCTACATACATCCATTCTCATAAACTTTCGCATTTATAATATTAGTAGGATGGTACGCATGCATTCGATCGTTGTCCCATATGCCTTGCGACATGCTGTTATTTGTGAAGAGTTATGTCCTTTATCTCCGAAAATATTTATCAGAACCTTATTAAAATAAGACAATACATGCTTGGTACACTTTCAAATAAAAAAAAGAATTATTACAATCAATTTAACGGAGCTATGAAGTAAAATTGATAAAAATTGTCATCCCATTTCCCGGAGGAAACTTATTGTTTATCGGGATAAAAAGTATCCTATATGTTGAACCGGAATATCAGCTACCACTATACCGAATTTCATTTAAATCCGTTCAGTAGTCTTCACGTGATGCCCGGACAGACAGACAAACAGACAGACAGTCAGCCAGACAAACCAGAATTAAATAAAATCTGGACTCAGTATCGATTATAAAGGATCAAGACAATACACACACCGCCATCTAGTCCCAAAGTAAGCGAAGCTTGTGTTATGAAAATATATTAAACGTACAGAAATCTTCCAGTTACAGTCTCATTATAAGTATAGATTATCACTAACATGCGAATGTAATCGTTTAAACCTGTCATCTCGTGTTGGAAAAGGTTGGGGCATTGCGTTTTTAATCCCTATTGTGTAGACATAAATCATCATCATCATCATCCGCAGTCTATTAACGTCCACTGCTGAGCAAAGGCCTCATCTCTCGCGGATAGACGCTTTTAGAGCATGATTCAATGCTCCTATGCGGGTAGTAACGACTATTACCACATGTGAGAGATAATAACCATCGCTCCCGTGTATTACTCCCAGTTACTTGTGTTAACCGTAGTATCTTGGACGCCTTTAACCCCAGCAATTTCCTAGCTCCAGCCTGGTACTGAAAATTGTATAACAGAAATACTTATAATTATTAGTCCGAACCGGGGTTCAAACACAAGACCTCGTAATCCGTAGTTGACCATGCTAACCACTAGACTAACGAGGCAGTATTCTGGAAGTAAAAATAACAACGGTGATATTGTCCTTTTCACCCAAAATAGTAAAAAAGCCCATCTCTCCATATTGAAGCAGCTCGGTGGGTGTAAGCTCTATATACCTGTGCCCTGCAGTGGGCCATTAATTATACGCTGATGACAATAGCGTTACTTTTTGTGAGCTTAAATATTTGTAAGCAACGTTTCAAAACTTTTATTAAATAGTCAAGACAGAGGTAGAACTCAACTAACAATTTAAAGTTTTGCAATATATCAAATCAGATAACAGATAAAATAAATCGAAGCCTCAACTTCGGGGTCCGATTAAAAATTTACCACTTCTTCACGCTCCGTAAATTCAAAGTATTCGCATCAAGGAGCACAAAAAAGTTTAATTATTATAAAATCCTATTAAATTTAATATTTTTACATTTCTTTTTAATACTCTACGACAAAACACACATCGCCATCTAGCCACAAAATAAACGTAGCTTGGGTAATGGGTACTAAGATGACTGATGAATAATTTTCACGAATAATATAAGTACATAAATACTTTTAAAATATACAGATAAAAACCCAGACACTGAAAAACATTATTGTTCATCACAGAAATATTTTCCAGTTGTG
This sequence comes from Pararge aegeria, assembly GCF_905163445.1. NCBI lineage: Eukaryota > Metazoa > Arthropoda > Insecta > Lepidoptera > Nymphalidae > Pararge > Pararge aegeria. The sequence continues at coordinate 6,797,714 of NC_053193.1, forward strand.
GGAATCGAACCCACGGCCTTGTACTTAGAAAACAGGGTCGCTGCCCACAGCGCCAATCGGCCGCCAATTGTATATCAAATGACATATTGTGTTGTGCTATTTTCTCTGAATTAGGTATAAGTTTACCAAGGAGAACTTGACGAGTAGTATTATTGATTTGAAAGAACGTACTTTATGGTAGTAGGAAAAATGGAAGCCGGAAGGCCAGTCCTAGTTCAGATGCATATATTAAATCGTGCGTCATCAATTATCACTACAAGGGCTAATTTGTAGCGGAATAAAAGAAAACAATCTTACTTCCCTAAATATCTATTATCTTAATATATATAAATCTCCTGTCACGATGTTTGTCCGCGATGGACTCCTAAACTACTTAACCGATTTTAAATTAAATTGGCACACCGTGAGCAGTCTGGTCCAACTTAAGAGATAGGATAGCTTAGATCTTTAATTATAGTCGCAATTTTATTTTATTGCAAATTATTTGTCTTTAATTAATTGAACATATTATAACATATATATACTACTATACTCATTTAAGGCTTAACGATACTGAATACTTTAAAAACAAAATCAAACGCAGACGAAGTCGCGGGCAACAGCTAGTAGTATATATAAATTTATATCGGTATTTTTGTAGTTAAATGTAGTGTAAATGTGTAAATGTAGTATATTTTTTGTATCATCCTCTATGCCCACTTTCCACTTTTTTACCGGCTTCATACGCTCAGGCTGCCTTTAAAAGATCACTTTTAGTGATTAGGTCGCCTTTGCACCCTAGCACTAAGTACTATTACTGTTTTTTTCTTGTGTTTTTCCTATTGTGTTGTGTTGCAATAAAGTTTTTCTATTCTATTCTATCCCCTTGTAGCAAAACGAGTTGGTTAATTTAATTGATGCTGACATAATTTGCCTCATAAGTGGCTCTCAAAGTATAATTTACAAGTTCATAATAATATTCAAAATATCACAAACGTGAACAAACTTCTTTTAATACCGAATCAAGACATTATTTACTTTGCTGTTGTAAGTGGTCAAGTTGCAGCGTCAGTTCAAGGTTTCTTATTATTGCAGTCTGGCTATGTTGACCTTTTTTGCGCAATGGTACCGATAAAGACTTGCCAATAATCACTAAGATAGCGTTCATAGAAACCGATCAAGTGTACGAGTTTATTATAACCGTCATAGTTGGTACAGATTAATCCGCTACTATTTCAATCTGCATCATCATTTACTACTAGGTGATATTGCAGTCTAAAGACTTATTCGTAGTGAGAGACAAAAGTTTATTAGGATATAGAGTACAAATTCGACTGGAAGTGATAAATATCAATTTGTTTACTAAAATCTTCTCACTAACTAGGAAAAGAGCTGATGATAATCGTCAAACGCCTGACGATTTCTCGAACTTTGCTAAGTACCATTGGCATTGTAAACTCTTAATAAAAAAATATCACGCAGCATACAAAAACGGTCAAACCTATATGTACCACTATTGTTCGTCGACCCTTATGAAGATTTTAGTTATTTAACGACGTATATTTTCTTAGACAAGAACGGAACATAATGTCAATAAATAAATATGATCCTTCCCGTCTTTAAAACTACAAGCTTAGATAAACGAGCGGGCGAATTCATAGGAGCTACGTGCTCAGAAAATTGAGATAATATTACGGAACATTACTCTTAAAACGGTATAGTTTACTTTCGAAAATGAATTGCTATTTTGAAGGTAGGGCTTTTTGTATAACAAAACTTATAACTACTCCCTATAGGAGAATTAGCGTGATCGTTGTGGAGAAAGTCTGATGAATTATCCAAACATTCAAACTTTCACCAAGTTAGCTGAAACCATACCATCAAACCAGCAAAAATTAACACAAGTTTATATACTTTAATGAAGCAAACCGAGGGAATTAATAAATAAACACTCCGCAGTATACAATGCTGAATATTTTAGGAGGAAAACAAAGTTTGGGGCACTTTAGAAACTCGTTTTAATTGACAGAGCTTTTCTTGATGTCGAGATTTAGAGTTCTAGTTCTGTTAACCGCCGTAGATTTATTATCGCGGAAATCCAAAACATATAGCTCATAGCCCAAGCCACCCGTGAATTCATGTGTTTACATTCATTTAAACTTTTAAAATGACCGTTATCTTCGAGTGATCTAGTCAAAATTCTACGCATGAGATGATTTTTACACCTATTTTTTAACACTAAGTGAAATAAAGCTCTCGGAAGTGCTTGATGACGGAGTGTGCCCAGCTGGGACATAAATAGGCTGAGCAATAAAGATGCCACTCAAAATACATATAACTTTTAGTTGAGCCAAAGCGCGTCAATACTCAATATATGTTATATTGAGTATTGACGCGCTTTGGCAGTAAAATCAACCTGTGTAAAACAAGGAAAATTGCACTATGCTCTCCAATGCTATCGTGCGCCACCAAACTCGGCTTGCTTGTATGTTGATGTTTCAATTCTGCCAGGCGTACTGTGGTGGCGTATTAACAATATTATGCATTGTTCCTAGGTGGCGGTCAATGCTTTTTAAGTTATAACGTCTTATAAATCGAAGAAGGCCAGCTGCATGCACTAAAAAACATGACTCATTGTCACGTTCTGCTGGAGCCGAACGTCCAATCGAGAGCGCGGAACAAGCGATAGAGAGCCTTAGCGTTCGCATCTTTCTTCTACTCTGACACACGTTATAACGTAAAATATTCGTCGATCGCCCATGCTTTAATTGCATCAACAAATAAAATAAGTCACGTTCCTAGGCATACATCAACCGTCCAGCAATAGTAATCACCTAAGAATTGGTCAAATGTTTTTCTTCTACATACATCGCCTAAATCATTAGGCATTCGATTAACGCTATGCCTAGAGCTAGTTAAAACGGGCATTGGTAACATTCCGTTTAAATCTTTGCTTTTACCAAGATTATGCAGTAAGCTAATCGATACAAACAAGTCTTCAAACGATAAGGCATTTGAATGAATGGCTAAAACTGAATCGCTCTAAAGCCTAGCTCTTATGTAATACGTAGGCTGGGGGGATTCTAACTGATATTTTGTTGAGTAATCGCTTTTAAGTAGTAGCCAACTACGTGAACTTTACGGCGTAGCGGTATCTACGAATATTTGCAATACATTTAAAAGATTTCGGGATTTGATCAGTTTAAGCAATATATACAAAGGGACAGGAGGTACTAGGATATTACTCATAAAACGTTACACTTAGACTCTTACTAGGTAAATAGTTATAAATTCAAATGTATGTTTCAGTTTTCATATAAAATCAACCTTAGAAAAAAGCTCGGGACAGTCTTTGGGGACTTAAAAACTAAATCTATATATAGCTCATCTAAAGCTTAACTAAAGCTATGCATATGCGTACACAGTAGCCATACGCATAGCTCATGGGAAGCGTGCGGTGACGTTCACGCTTTTGGTTCACCCAAAAAGTGCACATATATACACAGTTTACATTTCATAGGTCATGAAAACGTTCGATGATGATGACGAATTTCATGATTTTTATTCACCAAAAAAGTGCTCAACGCTAAAGAAGTTTTCAAACCAAAGTTGACAACCATAACAAATCGTAAAGACTTGAAATCGCATTAAAACATCTATGTGTGTGTGTGTATCAAGGTGTGGGCAAATTTTTGTATTATTATCCGGGAACAAATTGTTCTTATGTATATTTAGTATATAGAAATCGTATTTAGAGTAGGTATTACTAACTAGAATCCTTATTAGTCAGGCTACTCATGATTCATGAATGTTGGTTGAGCGTTAATGACATAAGTGCAGATATGAACTAACGGCACGCCATCTTCATTAGTGATGTGATCAATGTAACATTCAAACGACATAACAAAGTCACAGTATGTATTTTAGCACATACTATAAGGAATTAATTATTTAGACATTTCAACAATTCAAGTGATTCAATTCATTTCAAAATATTGAAAAAATATATATATATTATATTTTTTAAAAGCTCCCAAACACTAATAATTTCCACATTTGAAAATGGCTTCATATTTTCGCGTTGTCATCTCACCAAATTATGTATTAACTAATGATTGTCTCCTATGATGATAGAACGGCTGGCTCATTTATTGTGCAAAGAATCATCCTGGCTGCGGAAATGCAGCCAGCATTCTTGGCACCATACCTATGATATTTACAGTAATTTGTTTAGTTATAAGTTTAATTTTAACATTATCAATAAAAACACTAATGTATTACATTATTATAGTAAAAAAATAACATACTATTTTCCGTAAGTACTTAGGTACTAATAAAAAATAAATTACCGTGGTAAAATTTATTTCCACATCACTATAATTGTCGATTAATATAAATCTGAAAATATATCATCTGTGATTTCAAACAATTCATATTCAAAGTATGCTTACTTCTTTTCAAACAAATCTCTGCACAATTCTCTTTATAGTTGCTCAAACACATGAATCTTTTATGCAACAGGCGCTTATAGAGAATGAATGCACTAATTGCAATGGAGCTAGGTTCTGGATTTCCTTCATATTTTCAACTTTTAATCCCACTTTAGTCGGACGTTAAATTATTACGGTTTCTTTTTACACACATGGATGCCCGTACTTTAAACACATATAGGGTTCAATTATTGAACGCACATAAAGTATAAGTTTGGGTTAACTACGCTAGTCTAGTAGTGAGCATGTTCTACTTTTGATACCAAGGTCCTGGGTCCGATTCCCGGTTAAGGTAAAAGAGCCGGAGCTAGGAAGATTGGGTGTCTACCCGTGTCTTGTAGAGCTCAGTAAACAGTCCGTCCCGCTCATATTAATTGATACAGCCCACCAGTCCTCATCAGAGCCTTCGGTAAAGCCTTTCTTTTTTTATAGTTTTACTTATAATATAAGGCCGCATACCTTCATATTAAACGAAATCGCAATTTAAGAATATCGATAGTAGTAGTAGAACTTTTTATGACAGAGCTCGTCCGGGGAAGTACTATCACTATGCTTATTTCTGCCGGTAAGCAGCATTGTTGCTAAGCTGTGTTCCGGTTTGAAGGATGTAGTTGCCTGTGTAATTAGACGTGCTTCTTGCACTTACCATCAGCTGGACCATCTCATTGGTCTGTTAATCATTACTATATAAAAAAAATAAAAAAACGTGTGTGTGCTTGGATACACGCGTTAGAAGTTATACTTCTTTGGCGTAACAAGATAAAAATCTTGTTATAAATTTTAGCTTTTGCCTTTTTCTACGTTTTTAGATAAAACGACGACTAACAATAAGAACCCTGAGTTCTAATTGTTAGTGTCGTTTAATTATTTAATATTACTATATAAAAAATTTAAAAAACAACGTGTGTGTTCTTATGTAGGTACACGCGTTAGAAGTTTTACTTCTTTGGCGTAACAAGATAAAAATCATTTTAAAAATTTTACCTTTCGCCTTTTTCTACGTTTGTAGAAAAGACTAGGTACTTTAAAACTACTAAACTTTTAATTATTTAATACTTTGAAAGTTTAATATAGCGTTTTATTTAGTTATCTCATTACAGTACAACCAAGTTCCACTTAACATTAAAATTTGAGATTTTTGTACAATTGAATCAATTAAATCACCGGAATGAGCCCTCAGGCTTTGATATTTGAATATGTACACTGTCAAACCTTTTTTTGAAAACTAAAGTGTTGACTAAATTTCAGGGTGTCGGTTTTTTGTGACGGTGCGCACATCGTAAAAATTTACTCTCATAATTTTACCCTAACGCGCCAAAGGAAGTATAACTTGAAAAATCAAGCCGAGAGCCCAGCCGTTGTCATGCGATAACCTTTAATCAAATAAAACACAAAGAAAATACCATAATTTATGAAAACATTAAATGAGTTATTCGAACGTTGTTCGGAACAACACAATTAATTTTGTGGACGATGGAAATGAGAATTTAGTGCTGCGTAGAATACTAATGATGTCTATGCAATTAGTGCTATCGTTAACATTATGATTTATCTACAGTTTAGAGCTATATTAGTTTACAAATGGCTATAAATGAACGACTCTTGTTTACTAAATAGTTGGGTATAAAGATGGCGACGATTCTGTGGAATGCAAAGATAACAACGAAATTGTCAGATTGTCCTAGAAAAGGCTTATTGTTAGACGCGTCAACTTAAGTTGATTATAAAAAAAGTAGAGATTTATGTACACTAAAATTGGCACCCTAATTGTGTATTGAATACGTCGGAATACCCATAACATGCTAAGAAGTGACTTTAGTATAATTCTGGCCTAAAAAAAAATTATTTGATTTGACGTTATAAGCTATCTAATTAAATTAAGAATCTAAGTACGAATCGCAAGGGAAACAAATTTTTTATAATATTAGTACAGATTATTGTAAGCGAAGTTTCAAAAAATCCCGTTAAAAAGATATTTTTAAGTATTAACTAATATAATAACAATTACATACATTATAATTGGTAAAATTATTGTATATACAGAACGACTTTCTTATTTTTCTACGTGGCTCATACTTTCCAACTGCGTCATAAAAGTATGCACAATTCTGGAAAGGCGACAAGCTGGCGGTTTATTAACCCTCCCACGTGGACAGAACTCATCAAATGACTCTCAGAAACGGCTGGACCCAGTCGAATCAAGCACGTGGAATATGATAATTACTACAAGAAAACCAGCAGTGGAGGTCCATCGGTTGAAATGATGAAATCTCATATTTTAGTTATTTCAAAGGCTTTGCTTGTTATATCTACAGGAGCTTGTTTGATTTTTCACGAACGTAACGAAGTGCGAACAGACAATTAGGAAAGCCACAAAAAGCAATGTTAGAACCAGCTCTCTCTGAGCAAGTATACGATAATTAGATTTCTTGCGAGTGCTACTGAGCTATATGAGCTATATACATTTCGTGGCTCGTTAATTGGATTGAAAATTGATGGTGCCTTTAGCTGCAGCCTTTCCAAGTTGAACTGAACAACTTTGAATTGCTTTATCTAAAGAGAACTACATAGTTGTAAGTTGCAAAGTGGAATAATGTTGACTTGAGAGTTTGGTCGTTTAGGTCGGACCAATGCAACGAACGGTTGAAATTTGATTATCCTCTTTGAACTCTCAACTTTCTATACACCAATGTTTCACCCCAAACTTAGTCTTCACATAGTTCCTACTGGATAAGTCAGAACGTACGGTTGTTATTTGAAATATTTTTATTTCTTATGATTGACTGATTTTCTTTACTTTTTTTCTAATTTCTTAAGAAATAGAATATCCATATTAAGCTATTACTCTATGTTGATATACTATCCAGACGACACCTGCAACAAAACCAATTGACGGCCGGGTAAAACGTTCAGAGCGAAAAGCGGAGAACTTCCGTAATTTGTTTAAAAGAATGTGGTGCCAGCTAAGTCCTTTTAAAATAAACGACGCTGTAAATTGCTGGTTCGGTAAGACTTTTTAAGAAGTTTTCTTTAATTTACCAGGATACAATACAAATTTCATTCATTCGTTCAAAAGTTAAAGACTAACTTATGAAGAAGTCTAAATTCGTCAGAGATCGTTCAAGAAAGTACTTTAAAGAACACGTTAACGCTTTTTTTATTTTCATAATAAAACAAAGAAATCAGAATACTACGGAGTGTACCTACGGAGTTCGTGGTAATGAATTTTCGAGCCAGTGGGACAACTAACTCAGAACAATGATAGAAAAGCTGGAGATGAGGATATTACAGAAAATACACAACTGCTTGTCGGTTGTCTCAAGCCGCAGTTGAACCCTTCCAACCACAGAACATGTATTTCCTTACGAAATAACAGAAAGGATGATTTTTTCGGGTTTTAGATCGATCGAACTTATAGTACACCTATTAGTAAAAGGGGGGAAAACACAATTTCTATGAATGTTTAAAACTATGAAAAACTGATTTATTTTTTTAATTTGCAAACAAGTTGAACGGGCGTTATCTAACCTATCAAAATTTAAAGTACTTCGATAAAAAGTGAACTCTAAAAGTCGCAACAAAACGTACCATAAGGGTTTTTACTATTTGGTAACGGAACCCTAATTTCAAAGCTCACAGTGCACACGTATGTGCGAGGGAGGTCGGTAAAAATGCTAACTGCAGTACCCATTGACGTCGCAATGCCAGTCGTTATCCTAAAGTTACGGTATAGTAACTACCCGTCTTGTAGGAGCTTTGCGCCCATAATGCTCTTACAAATTACACAAAGAAGCGAAAAGCCTATGTAGCTACAGCATTAAGCGGGAGTACCGACATTGAGAGCTCAACACAATAGATATTTTCTCTATAGTCAGCTCTGTATGATTGTCGTTGAAAGGAAGAAAGGAGCTTTTGAGAGTACCTAATATATTGTCATTGTTCCGAAACAACTATACGAAAATTTTAGATGTTAGAGAACACTTTGTCATTATCACCATAATCTACCCAGTACCGACCAACTTCAGGGCTTTTTCTAAGAATGAGAAGGGTTTAAGCCGTGGTCCACCACGCTGGCCGAGTGCCGATGACTTTCCTTCACACGTCTTTGAGAACAATACAAAGAAGGGGTGCAGATTTCCTCACCATGTTTTCCTTTACTGTTAAAGCAAGAAACTTGAGATTATTGGCGTGCATATAGGGTGTGTACAAGTTATGCAGAGGGTATGCACTATGCAGATGTTATAAAATTTAAAAAACAAAAAAACTGTCGTATAATTCATAAAAACTTATGGGTAGGCTTTTTATTATAATGTAAGGTTAGGCTATCGTACAATGACTAACTTAAGTTTTTATTACTTGTAGTGGACTTTGTTTCCTTTTTAAAAAATCTGCCTGCTTAGTGCATATCCTGTATGCACGCTACAGCTTGTAATATTTCGCCGCGTCGCTTTTGAGTCAATATAGCATACGAAGCCCATTATGCTACGTAAACGATACCTGAGCTAGCAAAGCGAGTCTCATTAACGTTTGTGTGACTGCGACGTATTCGTGGTTACCTACCTATTCATGCGGTAGACATAATGTTACCTGTATCTACGTTTTATTAAAAATTACGAATCACACGTGCCAATTACGTTATATTTCAAATTATAAATGAAAGTACATTGTAATTTTTAGAAATAGCGTGTATCTCCTTTTCCAGGAGATACATTGTGAAAATAATAGCACTGTTTTTACACCTGCCAATATATATAGTTTAGAATAGACATTTGTTGACAACATAGTGTAAACTTACACAAAGCAAACGCTCAGGTCTTTGCCTCTCCACACTTTAATATCCTCTAGCAAGAACTAAAAGATAACGAGTCATCGTGACTAAGGATTAATAGAAATTCATCGTTGTCATTTCGACTGAAGGACGCGTGTGTCGGGAGGTGGACCAAGCTATTAAAGCCGTTCTGTTTTCCGGCTTGTTCGGTGCTTACTGCCATTAATATCCTCCGCAAAGTAGAAAGTAAATGTAGCTTTTTATCGTTGCTTCATTATATAAAGTGATCGAAATGCGAATGTCTGCATTTATGGTAACCTTTTCTGAAACATTAAAACCAGCGAGCTTTTGACTATAAAAAGTCTTTTTCGGAAAAGAGTTTTATCTGCTCGCGCTATAAATTCTTTGAAACACAAATTTAAAAGCTTGCTATGCGTTTTAATGTGGATATTTAAAAGGTTTTATCGACATTAATTCAATGATTCCTCAATGCATATTTCATCATCATCATAATCAACCCACTGGCCCACTACGGCACTGGTCTCCTCTAGGAATAAAACTCTGGCCAAGTGCAGATTTATGGGCTTCACATGCCTTTAAGCCTAGATCATGCACTCTATAACTAATAAATTACGACTTATTTAATAAAAAAACTGGACTGGAATTGGCATTTTAAAATGACTTATGATATACCGTTCGCTATTTTAAGTTTTCTCTGTAACATGTTATATGGCCAAACAAAACATCCAGCAAAATATTTATATCATGTATGCAGGAATTATTCAAAAAACTGCCTTAAGTAAGCTAGTCATTGGTTCCGCAAGTAACGTGCCCAAAATGAATCGTTTCGCATTCCACAACCAAGATATTGCGTGAAAGGGCAGACGGTCAGAAATGACCCTTTTACTCGCTTTTACTACCCTGCGTAACGGAAAGAGAAAATGATTTTCCCTAACACTGTGCAAGTTAATTAATTACCTAATGAAGGTACCTACCTGAACATTTTGTTTTCATTATTTCGATCAAATACATTTTGATTACATAATAATTGTCAATTTACTTAATGCGTACCTAACCTATCCCCCAATCTTCGTAATTCAGAAAGGGAATTTCGTCGCTTTATCTTGTTTGGCAAAACTCATCAATCTTGGGAAGTGTTGGACACTGAACACGAACAGGTCATAGGAAGGACGACTAATAAAGTTATAAGATTAGATGTATGAAATAAGTATAACTATAACTTCATCTACAAGAAATAATATATGGAACTAAATAAACATAGAAATAATATAGAGCAAAGTCTAAACGCCATTTAAAATATTTACAATAAAAAACATGCTACCTAACTGCGACATTATTCTTAGATACTTTACACTATCGAGAGATAATGTAAAAAAAACCTTACTAAAACACTTCTTCAACTTTAAATTTTGGTGACTAAATTAAGAATGAAATGTGATAATTTTTCTTGGTTTCCAATTAAATTTTTCTTTTGTTTTTTTGTGAGGCGTCGGTTTGCCCACTTATTCTACGACATCTTAATATATATAAATCTCCTGTCACGATGTTTGTCCGCGATGGACTCCTAAACTACTTAACCGATTTTAAATTAAATTGACACACTGTGAGCAGTCTGGTCCAACTTAAGAGATAGGATAGCTTAGATCTTTAATTATAGTCGCAATTTTATTTTATTGCAAATTATTTGTCTATAATTAATTGACAGTCACATGTTATATATATACTACTATACTCATTTAAGGCTTAGCGATACTGAATACTTTAAAAACAATATCAAACGCAGACGAAGTCGCAGGCAACAGCTAGTAGGTATATAAATTAAACTTATTGCGCTCCTTATCATAAGGTGTATAGACTTTATGATAAGGAGCGCAAAATTTTACACCTCCGTGCAAGTGATATGCCTAAAAAACCAAGGTTCTTTTTTATGTACGCGTAGAAACAGTAAAATGTGTTCACAATTATTCCTTTAAATGTAACTGTATAAAACTTTTGTAATATATAGTAATATTTTGATAACATTTTGCGTGTTCGGGCGGTTGCGGTTTGGTAAAATGTAGCAATAAATTATTAATGATAAAATAAAAATGGTACAATTTTAGTTGCTCGCCTTTGAATCAGACACCTTAGGCTAATGATGTCGGGATAGACATCATTGATACTATTGATACTATGATTGATCTGAATCCCAGGATTATAATTGGTTGTATAGGCAGAGTGGGTCACGCAAACAATCCATTGTGCCAATAGCAACACAACTGTAATTGGACCGGAATATCCGGATAACGGATTGTATGCCGCCGGTAGCTGCCGTGTTCCCTGCACACATTCTACGGAATTCCAGCAAATCCTCACATGAAAAGGAGTATAATAAATAGGGCATGCTTAGATACCCTTTTTTGATCAATATATAATATTGCGGATAAACGTTATTACTGCCTCGTTGGTCTAGTGTTTAGCTTGGTTGAAACGGATCTCATGATCCTGGGTTTGAACCCCGGGTCGGGCCCATATTTGGTAGGTAGCCCGAAGGTGTTAAATCCTGCTCGTGCTTCGAAGAGCACGTTAAGCCGCCACTTCCAGTTATTATCACAAACTTGTAAAATCGTCACTAAAGCCCAACAACCTGCGTTTAATAAAAAGCGGTGGCTCCTCTCTCCTATCTCGGAGGAGGCCTATGCCCACCAACAGTGGGAGGTTAGTAGGCTGAGGGTTCGTAATTTATGTTATTTTAAAATACACCGTTGACCGAGTCGCTGTAAAATAAAGGCATATGGACGAATGTGCAATTTTTACTATTTCAGTACAATTTCTGAAATTAGTACACAAACTAAAAACATATAAGTACGCAGCTCTGCTACTATTACCTACAGTAAACCAAAACAATAAATAACTACGTAATACTAGCACCTACATTTTGTAGTGCTCAGAAACTAAATAAGAATGGATACACCATAAATCTTAGCTTAAACTACGGAATGGCTGTAAAACTAAACTGTTCTGACCTAAAAGCTAGGTACTCTGTAAATCAGAACCCACCTGCATTTATTATTAAGGCCATTGATTTAAAGCTCGTCCAAAACCCCTTCTAAATAAATGCACAGGTTTGATCCAGCATAAATTGATCACATCGATAAGGTCGATAGATCTGCATTTACCGGATTTATATACCAGTGCATGCGTCAACTTCATTTGTTTCTTTACCATTTTGCAGAACTAAACTGTCTACTCACACCCCACTGGCTTGTGCGCTGCGTTTGCTTAATTATTTAACTGGGAGTAAGACATATATCACACCCCACCGCGCTCAACTCCGAAAGAAATAATTAATGTAATTTTCCGAATACTACTTTTATAGCCCTAGGAAGACGAATTGGGCAACCGTAAAGTCTCCCGGGTGGGTATTACCATTAAATAATAAATATGTCAGGCATTAGTCGAGAAAGGCTTTAATCTTGAAGCCTATCTCGGCTAATGTCTTATGTCTAATGTAAAACGAGGTAAAGTTCTTCCCCACGCTAATCACCCGGGTAAGCAGACTGGCCAAAGGTATCCAGACAACTCCACAAAGCAACTACAGTCAAGCTAACTGAACTCAAAAAAAACATACTAAAAGTAATAAGCGTCATAACTATACAAACAAAACAACCCTGAAGTATAAAACTCGTAACTAAGAAACTCTTTGAATGCACGAAGTTTTGTACGCTGCTTCTATTAATAAGAATGAACAAGAAAGTTATAATTTAAAGTAATTACACGGAGAAATTCCCGCATGATTCTTTATTTCCGTGGAAAGATTATTTTAAACTATTGTTAAATATTTAAAATGACATTCGTAAGTAATTATTAATTTATTGAATTCTTTGACATGTGCCCATATAAACATAATGGTAATTTATTATTTAGTAATTGATTGTGTTATTATATTTACCAATATCATATTTAACAATTGTAGCAAGTAGTAACGTCACTTAAAATTTAAATACTAGTCAGTACTTTTCGCTTTGCTTGTATTCGTTTACAAATGTAATCTAACAACCAATTGTAGGGAAAATCGTACCTACTCATACACCTGTATTGAAGAATTCTGAGTTGGTATTTCACTCGTGTAGTGCAGTTATGTGATTCACACTGCGATGAATGGATAATGGATCACAAGGGAATTGTACGTAGTCAGGACCTAATACACTGGAACATTCACATCGTGCTATTGTGTCCGAAAATCATAGCAACTTGAAACGGTATTTGAGACTTAGTATCATACAGTGAGCTCACAAATTAACATAGTAAATCAATGTTATCTAATTCGAATGCTATATTTGAGTTTAGTTATTAAATGCTTTTGTATCTTTAACTGACTACTGATCGTTCGGTTATTTAAGTTGCAGTTAAATAATTTCACGTCAATCTTCTCAATTATGAAAATATATAGTAATATCCAGTGGCGTGCTTAGAGGGTATGCACAGGGTATGTAGATTATATAAAATGAAGGAAATCTCCCGTACGAGTTATAAATACTTAAGAGTAGGCTTTTTATAATTCTTACAATGCCTATCCTTAAGTTTTTTAAAACTCGTACTGGAGATTTCCTTCATTTTATATCATATGCATACCCTGTGCATACCCTCTATGCACGCCACTGGTAATATCATCACATAAGCAATTTAAGAATTGCATTATTGTTCGATATTCAGCACATCAGTTTGTTTTCTCTGAGAGTACAGTTTAACGTTAATGCAACACGAATTCGACATAAAGTTCTTCGTATCGTTTTAGTAACATATAAGTATAAAAGCATTTAGGCTACGATGAACTTAGCGATACTCAATACGATACTGACTACTGTGTGTTTATTTTCAGTAAGTTAATAATTTACAGGGCAAACAAATTTCGGTGAAAGTAAGGAAAGCAATTGAAAATTCAGAAAGTTCCGTAAGTTCTACAGTTAATGTAGTTTAACGACGTAAAAAGTTCTACCCACTGCAGTCTGCGGAGGAAATGCCGTTAATGCCTCAGTGCATACACCTGCCTGTTTGGAAAAATCGCTTGTGCTGCAGAAGCAATCGTAATTGCAGTTAAATTGCCAATACTCGAAACGAAGTGGTTAAAGTCATGTATTTATCGACACTAACACGGAGTTAAAAGCAAATTCATTGCTGTTAGAGTTATTAAAGTTCATTTCTTACATAATAAATAGACGAATGGACGATATTTTACCGCTTCGTTGTCAGTGTCAGATTACCATTGGTTCATTCCTATAATATTTCAGATTTCGCAAAAGCCGCCGAAGTCATACCGACCATGGAAACTAACCCATACCTTTGCTTTGGAACATATAAAAGTAATCCTTGGTAAATTCTGAATATTTAGATTGAAAATATTGTAATAAAAAATTGGTTGCCTGTAAAGTCGGTATACGGGCGAAAGTTTTACGTGACAACGACTTTGAGTGGTAAAATAATTTTAATGTGAATATTCATTCGTATAGTAGGAAGAAGGATGAAATAATAGTAACAATTTAAAACATTTATTTATACAAAGAATTATATTTAAAACATTAATTTATACAAAGAATCTCGCACTGAATTTCATATTAACAAAATTTTATTTTTACCTTTACACATACATACGTATTTATATACAAATATACATACAATAACTTGCAATACATTTGCGTACAATGAAACAGCGTTTACTACAAAGGGACGCGTGGCTTTCACTTTTTATGTCTGTCTCTCTCGCTCTTAGGCGGGCGCGTGCCTCTCACTCGCTCTCATTGTGAGCGCATAACGTGAGCGGAGCGTAACGCAGTTTCTTGAAGTGTCACCCGGCAAACCAATTTATAAAACGTTGTCACGTCAAAACTTATATGTAACTTAAACCTAATATTTTTAAGTCATACCCGTGAACTAGGTTACTTATATTATTATTGCAGTAATTAATAGAGACCTGCATGCTCGTAAGTGCTAGACGGCTTGTCTGAGTACTGAGTTTACGCATACCTCTTAATATATAAACCTAAACAATACCGGAACATTAAATACTAGGCACATAGAAG
Source organism: Pararge aegeria (assembly GCF_905163445.1). Lineage (NCBI taxonomy): Eukaryota > Metazoa > Arthropoda > Insecta > Lepidoptera > Nymphalidae > Pararge > Pararge aegeria. The sequence goes on from NC_053193.1 coordinate 6,813,031, forward strand.
GCATATTAAATGTACGTGTTGCTTTTATATATATTAGTTTATTTTTATATTTATTAATTATATTATGTACTTTTGATATATTTGTGTACACTACTAGTTTATGTATTAGTATGTAGTTATTCGCATGTATTTTGAACATTTGTACCACCAGCAATCTATTCTCCTCTTCTTTTTTCCTTATTCAATGGTTGCCTGGCAGAGATCGCTATTAAACGATAAGGCCGCCTTTTGTATTCTACTTCTTTCTTTATGTTTCTGTTTTTATGATATTTTTGTACATGGAATACAAATTAAGAGTTTAATTATAACAAGTATCATAAAAGTGGTGAATTATTGTAGGGTGGTTTAATAACTTTGCGTTTGAACAAGTTAATACTTTTTGTATTTATCACTGTTACTGCACTTGTATAAACGCTGCATTAAAATTATTGCTTAAACAATAATTATAACATGTTTGCATTTTTGAACAGTCTTTTTTTATTTTAAATTGTATTATTTTAAATAATATTGTTCTTTGATAATATTAATAAAACGTTATGCACGTTTCGAACGGTTTTTGATGACCTCCCTGGCGCAATGGTAAACGCTGTGGTCTTATAAGTGTGAGGTACCGGGTTTCGATTCCCGGCAAGTTCAATTTTAAAATTAAGTATTTCTGAATTTCCTCTGGTCTGGTGGGAGGCTGGCTAAAACCTTGCTGCCAAGTGATTTTAGATTCCGAATCGAGTAAAGAGTTTAATATAGCTGCCATAGTCCTATCATCTCAGAATGCATCGTCAGTTACCAATAGGAGTCAACGGCTCATCGGTAGTTTATCAAAAAACCAGTTACATTTTATCTTGGAGAATCATTAATATAATCTCATACTTTTCGTTTAAAACAAGGTTTAATTACCACATGTAAACGCCACGCTACACTACCTGCTGTTACCACGGCAAAGTCGCTATGTTATCATAATATACTCAAGGTATCTATTTACTTCTCCCAGAATAACTCTATATTAATATTATCTCGCTGCTGGCAACAGACGCTCGATACTGCAAATATTCGTTATAAATTATTTTAGGTCGAAAACTCTACCCTGTCTGTGTGTAAAGTCTTACTCTTTCACGTGAATCCCTCCGTGAAAAATTTTAAGAAATAGGTATACTTACGGTAGGCTCACAATATATTTATAACAATATAGTATTTGTAAGACAACATATTAGTCTTTATAAACAAAAAGTGGATATAAACAGTCGACTTACAGGAAATGGTCATAAATTAGTGACATCTGCATATCGTCTGCGAAAGGTGCCGGAGTCATTTGTGGGATTGAGTATACGCTTTTATAATATGATTCCTAAGGTTATTTTGGACCTACCAATGCATAAGTTTAAACAATGTGTTAAAACACATTTATTACAGCGAGGTTATTATACAATGGATGCATTTCTTAATGACAAGGTTGCTTGGAAGCATCCGGCTCCGCTTTCATCTCTCACAAGATAGAATAGAACATATAGAATGTAAATTGTTAAAATTGGATAAGAGCAACTGCTGAGTTTCTTGCCGGTTTCTTCTCGGTAGAATCTGTCTTCGGAACCGGTGGTCGAGTCACTACATACCGACAGACTTGACGTTTCAAAAGTGTTTATATTAGGCCTACTTGAAATAAACGAATTTTGAATTTTTTAGTCTCAGTCTTTAGTTGGAAAAGCGAACCCACCTACTTGCACTACACTACACTACACCCGACTGCACAAAAAATTTGTGTTATGTTTTCAAGCATATTTATGTATATATGAATAGAAATATGTACGTATTTAGTTTTAGGTTTGTTTGTGAAAATTCATCAATAAGGATCACCTGAAAAAGAGCAATAATAATAAAATAAAAAATTACCTTAACCAACTAACGAACGGCCCAATGTCTCAAGACAGATTGCCGAGTTACAGCAATAAAAGAAATGAGAAAAAAAATGTTCTAGGTTTGTATTTACGTATGCGTGTATTAAAGTTATAATTTTTAATTCGATTGCAAGTAATTCTTTATGACTCTTTACTAATTAGTAACTAATTTAGCAATTGAACATTAATATTGAGTTCTAAATTAGGTAGAAAATACAATACAATTAAAACTTCGGGATTCCCAGTCAATTTATTATGAAATATATATGGAACCTACTTAAATAGATGAAGTTACTCAACGATATGAAAACATACTTCTTTTTTAAATCAGTTGAAATTAAATGAAATATTTATTTTGCTAAATTTGCGTTAGTTATTGGTGTTTACGATATAAAGTTCAAACAAATTCAGTTAATACATCAACATGCAAAATTTAAACATTAAGTTATATTAATAATAATCTTATTGGTTAACAATTATATAAATTTAAGTTTAGTTTTCAAAATAAAAATCCTGGAACGTTGTTATCAACTTCCAGAAAAAATAAATTCGTGCGAAAACAAAAAGTAGAATTTGCGCGTCAGAGCCTACGATAACAATACTAAATTGGAGCAGCCGAATCGTACAAACATTTGCGGTCTCATAAATTCTATACATGTACCTATATGTGTGTTGTTGTGTTATTGTGCTAGGATAAAGAATTACAATAATATATTACGTTCAAATACAACGTATCTACATGTTTTGGAGTTGAACACATGGACAAGGAGAACTCATGGTTAACAAACTTAGTGGCACAGTTCTAGAAGGGATCTCATAATAGGGGAGGTTGTAGCAAGAAAGACGCCAAGTATCGGCACTACACTGAGGTAAAAGATATTCTCCATTAGACTTACCAAATTCTAGAATATTTTGTCGACGGCAATCTTCGACCACATAATTATTTGACGGGTGAGTTCACAATCAAAACATGTGCCATATATTAAATCAATTTATGAAGAGTTACATATAAAGCGTCCACCAGCAGAGTTTTTTTCCAAATTCTTTTAATTACAAATATACATAAAAATTTGGTTTTCAGCAAAAAACCGATAAACGAACTAATCTTGCAGACGGATCTCGTACTATTAATAAATAAACGAATAGAATAAAAATAAAAGAGCAGTAGACTGTAGGTTGTAGGTTGTTCCTTTACTGTAGACAAAATTTCTCCGGCACCAAGTTCACAATATAGAATTGTAATATATACATTTCGTCCAAGAGTGAGAGAGAGAGAGCAAATAGACAGTGAACGTAAATCGGATAACGTTAACCTTGCTCCTTGAAAAGGAGCGTGTACATACATCTCTGTATGTAACTACAACTTATTGGCCGGGCGAATCGATGTTTCGCAGTTTACTTGGGAGAATTTACACTATCCGACCTTGTTGCTCTTCGTCCTAGCTCAATAACGTCTGAAATAAGGATGTTACGAGTTAATTTATATTACACAAACATAACGTAAATCTAAAATGAAACAAAAGTTACATTTACAAATACTTAACAAATTCTCTAATTGACTCTATAGCTCTATTAAAAGTTATTTAAAATAATTATTTCTAAAGGCAAGCCAAGGGAGGGAGTAAGAGACTATTAGTGCATTATATAGTAGTATACTAACGGGATAGTCCTCTACTGTCTTGGACTACATCATCACTTAGCACCAGGTGAGCTTGCAGCGAAACAACGTGTATTCACTATTTCATTTCATATTCTATTTAAAATTCATATATCACTTTCCCATATTATAAATATTATCATTTGTTAAATAGAATAATAATAATAATAATAATAATAATAAAATCCTAATCCTAATCCTAGAATAATTGAGAGTAGAAAATTGAAGTTTAGATCAGCATATGTCAATATAACCTTGTCATTGAATATTACAGAATGTCGCAATCGTCTTAAAATTTATTAATAATTTATTTATTAAAAAAGTAATTAATAAACGTATAAACTTATAAAAGCAAATTGAGAGATTTTGAAAAATTGAGAAAGAGCTTAGCAATTTAGAATAATTTTTTGAAAACTTGAAATTTGAGGGTCAATAGTGAATAGCAAATTCACAATTAATCCGTTTGAAAATATGGGTAATAAATAATCCTAATTGATTATGACATTCGCCACTAGCTGGCGTATAGGTCAAGAAGCGTGGAGTATATGACATATACTTACGACCAATCCAAATTATTATTTTTAAATAGCGGAAACTACGCCGACGTCTGACGTAAACGTTACTTCCGTCAGAAAAAAATCTGCGTTACTTCCTAGTCGCGCCTAAAGAAGTTTTACTTCAAAAAATAACTTACTTGTCCGATTTAGGAAACTGCAAAATCATGACAATATCGGTAGGATAAAAATAAAACACGGGAGGTCTATGGTCGGAATGTACCAGGTACTAGTGTACGGGACACAAAAGGAATGACTACAAAGGATACTTGATTCCTATTTCACATTGTGCATCAGCAAAATGCTGTACCTGTGCGAATATTTTCCGTACAAATTCAGTTCTGAAATTCTTCTGAATGTTGTACGTTTGCTTTGAATTTGCAAATCCCATTTCAACTAGTGAATTGCAACGCAATTGCAATGCAAATAAATGAAATATTTTATTCGCTACTTGTTATATATGTATTTTAGTATGCTCATTTGTATTGTAGTATGCTACTAAAACAAAATAAACAGTCTGCTCAAGAAACTTGTGTGCTCATATTTTCGTTTGAAGACTTTAGAGACAGACTTTAGTCTATTAAATCTTCAAGGAAATAATGTTAGTAGTAGTAATGTTTTTTTATATGAGAAACACTTTAAGGACACATAAATAGTATCTCATTTATATAGTTCATCATTACAAAAATACACACAGTGCGTGAAGACACACACACACACAGAATACACAGTGCGTGTTGCTAGTGATGATTTACGGATCTGAAACGTGGTCGCCTACTATGGGCCTCATAAGAAGGCTCAGAATCACTCAGCGCGCGATGGAAAGAGCAATATTGGGAGTATCTCTACGTGATCAAATCAGAAATGAGGAGATCCGTAGAAGAATCAGAGTAACCAACATAGCTCAGCGAGTTGCAAAGCTGAAGTGGAAAAGGGCGGGGCACGTAGCTCGGAGAACCGATGGACGTTGGGGTTCCAAGGTGTTGGAATGGCGACCACGCACAGGTAAACGCAGTGTTGGTCGGCCCCCAACGAGGTGGACAGACAACATCAAACGAGTCGCTGGGAGCCGCTGGAGGCAAGTGGCCCAGGACCGTGGATTTTGGAACTCTCTACAAAAGACCTATGTCCAGCAGTGGACTTCAATCGGTTGAAGTGATGATGATGATGATGATGATGATATATATTTCACAATTTATATAAAGTTACTTGGTTATTTATCATTATTATTAACTAGAACGGCCTCAAGGCAATTAACCTCATTAAAAACAACCTATAACCTTTATATCCTTTAACCTTTATATACCTGCATACTGCCTATAGGTATTGATACAGACCGCAATACGATAAGTTTAGGTCTGGTCGGTAGTTGCGGTCGTAGCTACAACCTACCGGCAAAGACATGCCGCAAAGAGATATAGCCATCCGGCACGTTACCTCGTCGAAACCCATTAGGTATATGGGTTTAATATGTTTTTTATTTATTTATACTCTTTATTTGTACTCAGAAGAACGAGAAAAAAAAAACAAAAACATGAAAAATGAAGCAGGATAAGAAGGCGGCCCTATCGCTAAGTAGCGAGCTCTGCCAGGCAACCAAGAAGATGTCATATTCTCAGCAGCCGGAGGCAACAGTTATAACTCCCGTGTTCGGGCCACTGCGTGTACCGAACACAGTACCGTCAGCAGTTTACGCAAACGTCGAGCCTCATGGCCATAACTAGGACAGTGCACTTCTGCCACTCGACGCGTACTCCATCAATATCATTATATCATTTACATATAATTATCAATTATTATCATAGGAAATACAGTCCACTTATCAATCTCTAGCAATCGCTATCATTTATCATCACTCCACAAAGGACTACGCCCACATGCTTTTGTTATTATTAATTTTATTTCAACTCTTTATTTGTACACTACACAGTTAGGAAAATAATGGACGAATAGAGAGAAACACAAAGACGGGAGTAGAATAAAAAAGGGGCCTTATCGCTTAGAAGCGATCTTTGCCAGGCAACCTTCGGATTAGGACAACAAGAGCGAGAAAAAAAGGTGGTGTAAAATTATTATAAATCTACATTCAAATAACATCCGAATAAAAAAAACTAAAATCACACAAATAAAAAAAAACATGAAACAAATATAAAAATAATAAACTAATATATATTATTAGTATGTTAGTTATATTTATATCCTCTGCCAAGGGAAAAAATTTACCCTGCATAGTACGGGAACAGAGAAGCTGCATAGAAGTTTACGAATAATGGCGTTCATCACACGAATATTATTTAGATATTATTTCCACTTGCGCCAATACTCGGAGAGTTGATAAAGCTGTGGTAGAAGATAATATTGTATCCTTTCCTCGAAAAACATTTCCTGTCCAGGCTAGCCGTGCTGGTGAGGTAGTGGTGAAGAACTAAATTGTAGTTGGAATTTAAAAATAACCGTAAGTACCTAAGTTAATATATTAACTACCACTTCCAATTGTGTAGGTATTAGTGTATATATGTGTGTTGTATTTACATGTACATTTGGTGCTGTGTTCCATACTAAGTGCACTTTATTCGCCGAGATCACTTAAAGAAGTTATCAGGTTACATGCAAGACTCGTGGAAGCCAAGAACCACAGAATTAAGAACGTAAAGAAACCGTGTACACGACTAATATTGAAGCATCAAAAACCACTCCACTTTAGTAGTGCGTCTCTAACAAGCGGTTAGTCACTTTTTTTTACTTCTAATGTTCTAAACATTTACCCTACCTTACTAACCGAAAATGGGAAAATGGAAAAAGAGTTAGCAACATTTCGCAAGTGTGAAGTAATGAGTGATATGTGCGCGAGGTGTTTTCACGTTTTTTGGACACAATGCACTGCATACCTGATACCATAATGGCTGAATTAGGGTTCTGTATATTCTTAATTCTGTTCCTGGTATGAACAAGATTGGGTTAACGACCAGAAAATATTAGAGTGCTTCGGGATGAACGAAAAGTCTTACGTCTTACATCTTTTTAATGACCATACTACTAAGGTGAGGGTGTTTACAACGATTTAAAAGTTTGTTCTGCCTTTCGTTTTTAATGTTTGCTTTAATGTGACTTTAATTTGAGTTTAGAATTACGAATTCTAGAGAGTTCCCAACTTTCCAATATCAGAAAACAACAATTTCTCAAGTTCTTATATTTGAAAAGCGGCCTATAAGTAAGCACACGTTGAGTTAATTAACCTAATATTTAGGGAACAGTTCGCTAGAGACCTCTCCTTAACACTTATATTAAGCTCTCAGACCAAATCTTTCAATATTTCAAATTAAATTAAGTCAAGCTGCTGCCTGTGGCACAAGAATGAAACCAAAATGAACTCCACCGCCTTCACTTTTGTTCGAATTTTAATTTTTTCCAAATGTCTTGGGATATGAAAAGGAATGAATTATTGTACTCTAGAATCGAAAAAGGCGAAGTAGGTATTCTCATTATTTTCAAGAAGCTTTGAAACATACCTGTCAAACATTTTACTTTTCTCATTTCTCAGTTAGATATCTACAATTTTGATGATGATAATCAGCGAATGCGCGAACAAAACTTATCACCAACTTACCCTTACAAAATACTCATAACGCATAAAAATTATACAAATAAATGATCACCAAAGCAGTTCATTACATTAGGTACCAACCTAAATATTAATCAAACAAGAAACCACCTGTATACTGTAAAGTCTTGATGAGTAGGTATACAAATTGTTTGTACTCTCCTTATAAATTTTTTATCTAAGTACTTATTTTCATCCTACCCACATTTAGCTATAAATTTTTGTTAAGTATTTATTATTTATCACCACTTGTCATTAGCTAATGATCATTAATTAGTTTAGTTTAACACAAATGTAGATTTAGAATTTATCGTGTAGTTATTCACGACCAATGATTGTCGACGGCGCAAGGTGTAACGATAAAACTCTTAAGAGTTTATGTTTTAGGTACACCTTTTAAATGTAAAACTTTTATTTTGTATTTTTCGAATAAATAAATAAATTTAAAAAAACACATTAACCAGGATTATCCAAAGAACTAAATGACCAACAAAGAACATGTAGTAAATCTGCAAAACATAGAAATCCTTTGCAAAAATGACGGCCGGGTCATTACATAACCCGGGTATAATTTGTAGTAATTAGCCCTACCCTTTGCGTCGTTTTTAGAATCATAATCTCAGAATCAACATTGAAAGAATTGAAAAAACTCTGGTACAAATATGGTCAACAAAGGACACATTCCAGTTTATTGAATTACATGTATGATAGTAAATAATCTAAAACAGATTAATCGGTTTTTATAACTTTAATATAGATAACGATTAAAATAAAAAAATAAACAGTAGTAAACATCAAAGCTGTTTAATATAACGACGTTTCAGACTGGCACATCTACCCTACAACCTGTTTCTGCAGCATTACTGTGTTGGGGTCTGAAGGTCGTGGTTGCCGGTGCAATTATAAGCGCATGAGCCTTAACACCTCACGCTGAAAGACACAGGGCGGCACTTTGTAGAACGTTTTTCTTACACGCAAATTTAGCAAACATATAGGCGATGGTTTTCCTGCACTTACCATAAGGGCCATCTGTATCGTCTATCTATATTATTACTAGTAAAAAAACCCACCCAATAATATTCCACTACTGATTACAGACTTTTTGACTTTGATTAGAGACGTATTGAGCTTATACCCACTTTTTCTTCTACAATGTAGATTAATGGGGTACTTTAGTGCCTTGAAGCCATTGGTGAACCTCTGCAGTCGTACACCACTCCAATTACCATCTTCGATAAACGTTGCTCAAATAGCGTAATCGACTTGCATTGGCTTACCAAGGCTACACTGCCTTCAGTGGCGTGTATATAGGGTATTCACGCCACTTGGGTATACACTAAGTGAGCAGTACAAGTTATGAAAAACTTATGATTAGGCTTTGTAAGAGTTATAAAAAGCCTACCCGAAGTTTTTATAACTCGTACTGGAGATTTTCTTCATTTTATATCATCTGCATACCCTATGCATACCCTCTATGCACGCCACTGACTTCCCTTAGTAAGCACCATTTTTTCCATGCAATGAATTCTATCATTCGGTAAGAGTTTCGGACGTAGAATACGAGGAATTTCAAATTCAATTTCAAAACGAGGGACTTCAACCTAAAAGTATTGCAACAATGTTCCACTTGTTTCATTGATATTTGAAGAGCAATTGTTTTCCCAGGTGTACACAGTCCTAGAGAATATACTTATTGTTTGTTTCTCTCAATATCTTGAAAACAATACAGCAGGTGAATCGTGAAATTTCTCTGTATTTCATATTTCGTAGTCGGCTGAATTGAGAAGAATTTATAATATTGAAAAATTTGGAATTAAATAAATCCTGTTGCAGTGTATTTTATTTCCTACCATTATTGAAATACCACTATTAAACTGTTTTGTCTAATAGAGTTGATGAACTAGATTTTTAATCGTTACTTTATCATATTATTAAAGTCAGCTGTAAAAATATAATTTTAGTATTACTGCAATATTTTGTTTCTCATGTAGAATTATCTATTTTACTCAAGCCTTAAGCGATCGAGTCTACCAGTTGTATTAAAAACCCAGAGATTCACGCGTTTAACAAAAAAAAAACAATCAAAACAAAAAAAAAACTAACTCTTAAGATACGTAGATTTTGATAGAGAATTTGTTAATCGGTATGTGACCTACCAAAATGTAGCTAAGTAAAATCCTCCACATTTCCTGTTTCTTTTTCTGTGGCGCATTGCCATTGTAACATAATTTACAGACTACACTTAGTACACTTAAAGTTCTAAATAAAGTGGAATTCGACCGTTAAGAAGTCGTTGGCACACCCCTCTCAGTTAACGTACAAAAGTTGCAAACTTGTTTGTAAGTTCAGTGTGTAAATTCTAGAACTTTCACATGTTAGCGAAAGTTTCGTCTTATCATACGTTATTCTTGCACTATAGGTACCTACTTAAATACTAATTTGAAGGTCTTCTTCGATAGCCCATAATAGTCTAATGCTGGACTAAAAGTATCTCCCAACTCCCAACCGGTCCGCCGTTGACGGACACGTCAAGGAGGCCCATAAACATAATGCCAACATTGTCTGAAAAGCGTCGCTACCCTTACTACTAAGGCCACTAAGGGCCCTTTCCTCGCCGCCCAGTTACAGCACGATCACTCCTCACGTGTCTAGACGGCTTCATCGGACATCTATATTTTTATCTATTAACTCGTAAACGGGCCAATAGCTTAAGTTATCTACGTCGCACCCAAAACCCTAACTTTTCTACGGCACTACTATTTTCAAAATGCATAAGTGTGCAATAAGCCGTGGAGTACACTACTCAAAGAGTGTTCTGCGAAAATACCTGTCGTAATGAAAACAAATAGCATAAAGTTTTAGAGAATTTTATTATACCATGTGTGGTATTTTCGCGGAGCACTCTTTGAGTATGACTACTCTTCGGTTCTATAGACTCTACGCCGTAGAACTTTACTATTAGATATATTATAGAATTTTAGTATGATAAAATACACCTAAATATTTCAACACCTACCTACCTACCTACACTAACTAAATACCTACCGCAATAAACTGGATTTGATAGGACTCGCATCATCGTCACTGAATGCTTCCCATGAGCTATATGTTTTAGGCTTATGAATGTAAATAGTCATACCTCCGTATTTATTTATTTTCTGTAAAAAAGTTTTAACGATACTATTGACAAGTTATATATTATTCTATCGGCAGTCCCCAAAAATAGCCCCGAATTTTTTTTATACTTTATTGTACTAGAAAAATATAAAAAGCGTATAAAATGATCATCAGCCATAATACTATTTCACTTCATCCTACTGTTCCGAACCGGGGAAACATGTAGAGATTTGTTTTTCTTGCCTGATTTCTGTACCTCTCGTGTCGCAGTATGACGTGATGACGATACCTTTAGTTTGTGCAGTCCAGGGACCGGTATATTAATTGGTACCGAGATAGTGGAAACAACCGTTTTGATAAATTTTACAGTAAAGTATATTTTAAAGATATTTACAAAAAAAGCAAACCTAACAAGTTTCAGGATACAACTTAGAAAAAATTTAGTTCATACGAATACAATGTAATTAGATAACTACTTATGAGGTAGACACAGGTATTCTTCAACGGCAAGGATTACGCCTATCCATGTGTAATAATATCTGACTGCTTTGATGTTTATTAAAAGATTTATTAATATCACACAAGCAAGATGTAGCGTCGCTTTATGAGGCAATATAATGCGTTAAGTCTTTCTTTAATCTTATCATCTATTTTCTGCGACGCTTATTAGGTGTATGTTACTAATGTTTGAATTTCTGTATCTTCATGAAACACTTACCTACACTGAGTGTAGCAGTAGGTTGCAGAAAAAAAAGAAGAAGTCAAAGAAGAGGAAATACTTTTGCACCCAAATTATAACGGAATACACTCAATAAGAAGTTTATAGCTTGCTCTTACGGTGTGGTGAGGATTAACTAATATATAGTGGGGATTACAAAAAAACCCATGGGCTAACCCGCAGTATGCTCTTGATACAAATGTGCAATATTTCGTTACGTACGAGGTAAATATTCGAAAATTTAAATAAAAGTAAATATTTTATAATAGAAACCCATCTGTTACGTATCAACTATCAATACAGCAACTTCGTCACAAGATTCCGGGCGCAAGAGAGCTCTCGACTCCAGCACCCGACGGCCATTTGTACACTTGAGTTCTTGCTTGCACTACTTGATTAGAATCTATAATAGCCGTTGATGTCTAGGTCAAACGCAAATAACCGACTCAGTTACCTTACTTACTATATACAACACACACACATCTACACTCGTTTTGCACACTCACCAACATGCAGTAGTAATATTTCCGGTGATAGCCTAATGCCAATTATACTTTAATATAATACAGGTTAATAGGAGGCCAATAGTATAATAGAGTGATTGCCAAACACTTCATTAAAATCCATTCAGCACTTTCTAAGATAAGCTATTTCAAATTTATACTCGTATCTGATAGGTATGTGGCAATGAAGTGATACGTATTCAGAGCACGTACCAAGAAAACAAAGGCTTCTGAGGAATTCGAAATGAATTTACCAAAATATCTCGAATGATCGATAGGTCAAATGTTATTAAATTTGTCTTAAGAATATTAAACTTGGGGTTGAAAAGGGAATTGGATGGTTGTATAACAGGTCTTTATTTATGAATTAATAAAAATAAATAAATAAATATTGTACGACAATACACACACCGCAATCTAGCCCCAAAGTAAGCTTAGCTTGTGTTGTGGGAACTAAAATGACTGATGAATATTGTTACGAGTAATATACATAAATACTTAGAATATACATATAAACACCCAGACACTGAAAAATATTCATGCTCATCACACCAACATTTTCCAGTAGTGGGAATCGAACCCACGGCCTTGGACTCAGAAAGCAGGGTCGCTGCAAACTGCTCCAATCGACCGTCAAATGACAGAAGAGATATTAAACTTTTTTGTAATAACGCAAGAACTAGGACACCTCCCGATGCAAGTGGTAGGTAGTGTCATATAGAAAATATTACTTCTATTTTAAAATTAATTCATAAGGTTTTTCCATAAGAATTATTTGTAGCGTAACATATAAAAATGTACATGAATATATTATAAACGTACTAACTAATCTTGCGGGAATTTGGCATATCTGGAGACGAACGTAGACACCACGGGTAAACTTTTTAATTTCATGGAAAATCAGAAGTACAGGCGAAGTCGCCGGTATCAGCTCGTCTTATAGTATCAGCTCGTCTTATAGTATAACTAAATCCGTTTTCGATATAAATAAAAAGCAAATTTGCAGTGAATTTTATAGTTATAGCCTGACAATCTCGGTCGTATGAAATACAGCAACTATAATCGTAAAGTTTATATTTGCTCGTTACGGATGAGGAATTCTGTGTAGGTATTGTCGTGCAGAAGAAATTAAATGTTAATATAACCTGAAAATGGTAATATACCCCAATCCTCAATTTTCAATGAAAAAGGAAGTATTTTTCGTATTTACAATTGTGTCCTCCTTACGTACTTTATATTTTAAAATTAATGTTTGTTTGAGAGTCTTTGTTTTTCATGCAAAGTTCATTTAATAGGGAATCAGTTCCCTTCTATAGGTAATTTTAGCAGCTTATACGATTTACTACTTTTGGCGCAGCGGTGAGGGCTGTGGATTTCAGTGGGAGGCCCTGGGTACGAAATTTTGGAAATTTTACTGAATAACATCTGGTCTAGTCTGTTATTCAGTAAAATTAGGATAGATTAGCCTGTGCTATTTTAAATTCAATCCCTAATTGATCATAATTATCGTAGTTTGTTTCCTTATTGCTGAAAAGCTACCCTTCATTATAGATGCAGATAGAAAAAAACTGCTTAAGAAAATGAATGGTTTTTGCTTATATTACTTACTATAAATATTTGAAACAACACAAAGACTTGACTCGTCACTTACGCCGAGTCTTTTGGTTGTCCCTGCCACTGGCGGCTAGTTCAGAATTCCTTGCATAATAAAAATGATTATACGAAACACACTAAAAGGCGTCAACTACAAATAATTTTAATGTTGCATGTTTGCGCACTTTTAAAAATTAATAGCTATTTGCTTACATTCGGTCCACCATTGTGGCGAAAAAAAACACTGAACCTGTGCGTCACGTCTGCTCCGAAAATAACGACTCGCAGGCACTCTACATTATTTTTTTAACAAGTCAGAACCTCGCGAGATGCTAGAATAGAAAGGGAGATTTAAGTTTAGCATTGCGGGATACAGTCATTTCAGTCTAGGAAACAACATTTTTTTGCAAAATATTACTAAACCGTAACGCCATTACGTGTACTTACGACATTGTATTAACGACATTTTAGTCTAGCATTTTTGTTAAAAGACATTTAAGTTATGGAATAGTGCACCATAATTTTTGAGAAAAATTAAATTTAAACATAAACAAAGTTACAAACACATTAAAGTTAAGTAAAATCCACAAACGACATTATAGTTAAGGAATTATAAGCAATGAAAATTAACGCGGCTTTGAGGCGTTTTAAACTGGCAATATTAGGTAAATACGTTTAAATATTGTTATCATAAAAATAAAAAATTATGTTAAGACGTTCTTCATATTGCTATATCAAAAACTACAGCAAATAGAAAAATAACGATTGATCGATAGAAAAAAATCTAAGTAAGCGTTAAAAAATCTGAGTTGGCCAAATGATTGTTAACGAATCTATAGCTTGAGGAGGGCAGTAATGGACTAGCATTATGCGCACACCAACCAAATTAACAGACTGTGTACAGTAAAAATTTATAAATACCTATTCGATAAATGGTGAATATTAAATATCCAGAGTGACAATGAAAAATGATATACACACAACACGACAGCTTAATGGATCGTGAATTATGCAGTCAACAATGTGCGGGTAAAATCAGATGTGAAAAATATTATCCTTTACTTACGGGACATTTCACTTTATTGCGATAACATTACATTCTGAATGAGATCTCGCAACCGATATCGTCATACATGTCTATTTCTGATGTTATGTGTAATAGACACTTATACGGCCAATATCGAGTTTTTGCCGATAAAAGGTGAGCTTTTCGACTGTAAATAATATTTATTGCCCTCGCTACTAACAACTTTCTTCTCAATATGAATCTTTTAACGATCTCTTTGAACGATGAGGTTTCAAAATATTTGGCTGGTGAAGACCCATATGCCTGAGCCCGCACACTTGTCTGCTGCTATATGAAACGCTACATCATATTCGTAACTTTAGCTTTAAGTTCGCCATCATCTCGCTACTATGTACCTAGAACATATAAAATCCTCATTAAGCCATTATTGCATGCAGTGCATTGTGTCCAAAAACAGAGAAAACTCACCGCGGAATGTTGCTAGCTCACATACTTTTGCCATTTTTATGATAAACGTTTAGAAATTTAATAGGTACTGTCTTCTGCTAAATGGAATTAAGTGACTCGGTTAGTTGTTCCTAACCGTTCGAAAAACACTACTAAACTGGACTGGTTTTTGATGCTTCAAAATTAGTTTCGGTTTCTGTATTTTCTTAATAGTGTGCTACCTACAATTATTTTTTGTAATGTTCCGACGCCTCAAGAGAGCCATCATAATATAAGGGCCCTTTTGAATGTAGAAATAGAGTATTTGACTAGATTTTCAGTCTTTTTGAAAAAAATGTAGTGGTTTGCACTTCGCTAATGTAATTTTTTCATCTCATACCCTAAATATCTTAAAAATGCTTTCACATAAATGGTTTTTTTATACACTTTGTATTAGCTCACAAATGGATAAGCTCTCAAGAGCTATGTTTGAAGTATATCTACGCTATTAAATTAAAAATAAGCAGACCTGAAGTGTAGTGTACCCACGAGGGGGAAGGAGATAGAAGGTGAAATAATGAAGAACACGGCCTTACTTTAACGAAGTCACTTTAATACTCCTTTTATTACAACTAATATTCGGTACTTATACTAATCTACTGCACACCTCAGAAGAACTAGAGTTTTTAGTTCAAGTGGCAAGTCACGTAACTATACTCGATTTTGCGGTCCCAAGCGAACCGCACCGGAAAACGCAATTGCAGCAAACGAGTTGAAAGGAAGCCGTTGGCGGAGAGAGTGGTAATACATACCTTCAAGTTACTTCTACTAGTGGAATACATTCATTAGTACAGACGACGAAAAGTTAGGGCGTTAAGGAAGGACAAACAAACCAAAAAACATACTATTGCATTTTTATAATACTAAGGATGATAAAAATTACTATGCAAAACAAATAAGTATAATGGTAAGACCTATTATGTGCCTACCCCTTTATGGCTTCTTCAACAAAAAAGCATAATTTACGAAATAACATATCCTTATAATTCGTAGAAGCCCACTTGAAAGATTAAAAGCCTTATTTGCTTTTGACATTACTCAAAGAAGATTCGTAGAAAAACGTCACGGAAAGTTTATCATCTGGAATCAGAAACGTGATTTCCATGAAAGATGGGCAAAAAATAAAAGCGCGATGACAAAAACATTTTTACATTATCCGTCTTCTGGCCTTGTCATTCGATAAAGCCCAACCTATTTCCTCACTTTTCTTTAGGGTGTTATGTGATAATTTGAGTGAAATCAGTGAGCCGAAATCATCTTTGAGGGATAGAAATTTAGGAAATATAATTTCAATTAAAAATAAACTGCAGTTACGGTATTCCGAACAAACATTAAGTATAAATGTAAATGAATATAAATGACGCCATACTTTATTAATTGTATACATTACATATCTTATATCTTATGTTAAAGTGGGTTTCTTTTATATTTATAATTACGTTAATGGTAAGTAAATCGATTTAATCATCCACATGTGAAGCAAATTAATAGCTGATGTGTTCCGAAGTGTTGCTTGTTTGACTACAGATCTCAAGGTCCTAAATTTGATTCTCGAGTGAAAACAAAAATTATGAGATAGTTATTGTGATTACCAGTCAAAAAACAAAACTACTTGAAGCTTAAAAACGATTTTATCAAATTTCTCCCTAAAGTTTATACACCGATTTGAACAGTAGCGTAAATAGATGAAGGTACGAGTATGTATATCTACCTACTATGGACCGTATTAATAAAGAATCGCCAGTTTTACTCGTTTCTAATTCGCACCGCAAAGACCTGCAGGTCTATACTGTATGTTCGCCCTAACCGATATTACGTACTTAATTGTATCTGCCAACCGAATTGAAATGAACTCAATTGAAATGCAATGCAATGAATGCAAAATATGGATTTTACAGTTTATTTGGTTGCAACTTTCCACAGTGGCTAGCTAAATTTTGGGTCAACAGGGAAACAGATACGGTCCGCTGGAATGCCTTTTTAGCTTCTATTTTTCTCACCACCTTATAATAATATAAATAAAGAGTGATTAGTCATCTTATTCTAGACAAGCACGCTCCACCTTAGATTATTGCTGCCAAGTGCTAATAATTATTATAATAAAATCTGTTTGAAGAAAAGAGCATGTTCTATTGGACGTATAAAGTGTTTGTACCGAATATACCTACACATCGACCTATGGGTACGTAGGTCCTACTCCGAAAGGTTTGTATTCAATAATAGCAAGAATAGGTTCTCGAATTCATTTAAGACGAGCGAAGTTTTTATTTACACGACTTCTGTCTCTCTACTTTTGTTCCATTCCCTAAATCTTTTTAATCCGAATGAATGAATAACTGAAAAGATAGAAATGAAGTTTAGAATACGAAATGATTTGTTTTCAAACCATTGTGTTTTCTCTTGCATTATAAATTGCTTTATCTACGAACTGTTTATAATATACTTACTGCTGCCCGAGGATTAACCCATTTTTTCAAAACCGACACGGGCATCTTGGTTTACCCATTACTAGAATGTAAGCTATAACGCTAGAACGGTTTCCGGATGCTCTTCCGGGTTAAAGTCGTATATCAACATACAGGATGAAAGCTGTAAAAGGGCTAAAATGTTGAGCCGCACACCGCAACAAACATAATTTCGCACATATAACATTATTTTCTATTGACTTATGTTTAAAACCCCTTTTATGAAAATATAAAAATAATAATAATAATAATAAATATAATACGACAATACACACATCGCCATCTAGTTCCAAAGTAAGCGTAGCTTGTGTTATGGGTACTAAGATGCCTGATGAATATTTTTATGAATTATATACATAAATACATAGAATATACATATAAACACCTAGCCACTGAAAAACATTCATGCTCATCCCACAAACATTTTCCAGTAGTGGGAATCGAACCTACGGCCTTGGGCTCAGAAAGCAGGGTCGCTGCAAACTGCGCCAATCGGCCGTTTGCAAACAGCAGTATGTACCTAATGTTTATATTATATTTATTACTAGATGTGCGGTGTGCCCTTTACCTCAAATATTACATACAGGTGTCGTTCCACGGACAACAGTTATTTTAAACAAAAGTAATCCAAATAAGAATCACACGGCCGAAGCCAGTTGGTGTAGGTAGTTGTCAAACAAGAAAGATCGACTAAGTAAAGAGCTAAGTCAGCCCGAGGACACAATTCGCAATCGCAGCAGATGTATGCTGGATACATTTCCCACGAGACAACCGCCATTTTCGCTGAACGTAACTTCGTTATCAGACATGTTGCTTATCTCCCGAATAAAATGTACATTTTATAATAGGTACCCATAGGTACCAGCTATGTTACTCAATCTGCAAATAAAGAAATTGAAATTCAAAATACAAAATTCAAAATTAATTTATTTCAAGTAGGCCTAATATAAGCACTTTTGAAACGTCAAGTCTTTCTGTTTGTAGTGACTCTAGCACCGGTTCGGAAGGCAGATTCTACCGAGAAGAAGCCGGCAAGAAACTCAGCAGTTGCGCCTTTCCAACATCATCAATTTACATTTTAACATTCATTTTTCTATCTTGTGAGAGATCAAAGCGGAGCCGGATGGTTCCAAGCAAGCTTGTCATTAAGAAATTCATCAATTGTATAGTAACCTCGCTGTAATAAATGTGTTTTCACATAATGTTAAACCTATGCATAGGTCCAAAATTACCTTAGGAATCATATTAAAATTTAAATTGAAACCCCGCGGGTACTGGTCGTTTTCCCGGGATAAAAAGGATCCATGATGCAAACAAATGCTATCTTTGTGCAAAATTTCGCCAAGATCGGTGTAGCTAACAAAGGCTATATTTTCCGGAATAAGTATCATATGTTCATCTCCAGGATGCTCCTATTTAAGCTGCCAAATTTCATCAAGATTTGTGGTTGAGCCAAATATAGTTTACAAACAAACCGATATTTGTTGGATTTATAATATTAATTGCGTTTATAATATGCATATTGCATGTAAAATTACCACCTATATTATTAACATAATACTACGTTACGATGATTATTGCAAAGCATCTTGCAGTTCTTTTAGATTTTATCTTTCCTTCTTGTCCTACTTTTGAAATAAACTTTATGTTTCCCAAATTATAAACTACCTAGTATGTAAAAGATAAGATAGGAATACGAGTTTCTTTTAATAAAATCCTTTACTATTGCTAGCGGAAAATCTCAAGGGAATGAACTCACACTCGTAAATTTCCCAGTGAAAATGGATTTCGTTATTTTCTCCAATACGACTCCAAGTATTAAGGATAGGTACCTACAGCTCACAAACGAACCGAAACGAACCTTATCAACAAAGTACGCCGCTGATTTGGTGTAAGAATCAGAGATTGTGATACTCAGAAATTCATTTGTTCATTTAAAAAGCTACTCGATTGCTCATTGACCGAGTTACAAAATAGGAGGAAGTTCTCAATTCGGTTATATTTTTGTAATAGTTTGTCAACTATCATCATCTTAAACCTATTAACGGCCCACTACAGGGCTCGGGTCTCCTCTCAGAATGGATATAGGCTGTAGTCCACTTTACTGGCACACGGCGTACAACCATTTACCTGGCAGGTAGACTTGAGAACAGGCCCTTGAGAATATTATAGAGAACTCTCAGGCACGCAGGTTTCCTGCCGATGTTTTCATTCAACGTTAAAGCAAGTGATACACATAACTCCGAAGAGTTGGAGGTTCGTGCCAGGGATCGAATTCGGGCCGCCCGATAAGAATCATAATCATCATATCAACCTATTACCGGCCCACAACGGGGCATGGGTGTCCTCCCACAATGAGAAGGAGCCGTAGTCCACCACGCTGTTCCAATGTAGATTGGTGGACACTTCAATAATTCGTCGATCTCTCTGGCGCAGCGGTGATCGTCGTGGCAGGAACTCAGCAATTGCTTTTTAATATCATAATCATTTTAAAATCATTATTCTTTATTCGAGTTGAAGGCTGAACTGTGTGCGTCTACACAATATTTAAATAAAGAAATTCGTAAATTATTGTATAGTAACCTCTCGATGTAATCATTGTGTATTAACACACATTGTTTAAACGTAAGCATTGGTTGGTCGCCACGAGGAAGTCAAGACCATAACTAAAAATTACTAGTGGTTATTATTTCCAAATACGGATCACGATTCTGGTTTTGTTAATTTTTAAAAATCTATCTATCTGTTAAGAAATTCACAGTAGGTACCTACCAGCCCGAAGGTAGAAAATAGATGTTGCTTACGTTACGGACGAAAGACTTACAACGTGCATAGGAAGTTGTAACTATATAAGTCTTCAGTCTCAGTTAGTGAAATATTCCTCATATGTCTTATTAACCGCTAACCCCTAACCGATCCGGTGGGATCACCAACCCGTATTGGAGCAGCGTGTTGGATTTAAATTCGATAATATAAAAATAAAAATAAATAATAAATATACTACGACAGTGCACACATCGCCATCGCCCCATAGTAAGCGTAGCTTGTGTTATGGATACTGAGACTGAGATGACTGATGAATTTTTTTATGAACAATAAATACATAAATACTTATAATATACAGATAAACACCCAGACACTGAAAAACATCCATGTTTATCACACAAACATGTTCCAGTTGTGGGAAGCCGACGGCCATGGACTCAGAAAGCAGGGTCGCTGCCCACTGCGCCAGTCAGATGTTCGTATCTCCTATGGGAGAGAGGCCGATGGAAAACAGTAGAAAGTGGGAAAGCTTTTAGTGACAGAGCTCGCCTGGGGAAGTACCTACCTAGACCTACTGCCGCCACGCTTATATCTGCCGCAAAGTAGCATTCCGGTTCCAGTCTGAAGGGCATGGTTGCCGGTGTTATTTGGACTTAGGGCGGTGTGAATAGTGTTATGTGAACTTGACAGATGTTGTCAACAGCTGGAGTAATCTGACATTTGAGGCTGTCAGACAGAACAATGGTGTTTTCAATGCAAGCATGGCTGACTTGTGTTGTAATAAAAATGAATTACAAATATTAGTGAATTACAATTAAAACTGTACCGAATTAATAACAAATTTTATTATAATTAACAGGCGGCTCGTTGCAAGGACGTGTTGCTCTGTTAATAGGCGATGGTTTTGCGCTTACCATCTCGTAGCCCTTCTGCTTGGTACGTCAATTATTACTATAAAAAAAATCGGAATGACGACGACTAAGTAAACTTAATAGTTGAATCTCTTGTCAATAGCGCTACCGAAACTGGTAGGTAAATACGCCGTTCTGAAATATTTTTAAGACTTAGAAAAAGCTCCCGGATGTACGAGCCACTAAAGTGCATATCCGCGTGGTTCCAGATCAGCTTATATTTAATGCATGTGCCACGGTTCTGCACATAACTTTCAACAATACCAAGTTGAAGGGTTTAATGTGTACCTATTTTACACATTTCTCTAAATTGTAGTTATTAGACATGTCAATTTAGTTACTTTTAGAGGTATGTATTCAACATAATCGGCATTTTATTACTGTTGCCATCTATTTTTCCAAAGTTTATCACCATAATAACTAGTATGGCCTAGAATTGTCTCTCGGAGATGTTTACGCATGTACCTCGCCGTTGTGTACAGTGTACAACTATGTCATCTGGAAATCTTTTCAACTAACTTAAACCGCGAGAACCGTACTTTTACGTCAAATACCTACCCCAATTGGCGCCTTTTTTTCTAACTTGTTTATTAATTTTCTGGTATTTTTGTGTGCAAATTATCACACTTCTGTGTAAAGACCTGACACTATAAACCTACTATACCGTAGTCTGATACTACTCTAGTACCTAGTGAAGACAATGAATTATGTAATTACTATGAATACCACGTCTTCCTTTAAAAAGATATGTGGAACCTAACTTAGGTCCAACATCTATGTCTACTCAAAGTTTTGACAACGATGCTAGAGTCTGTTATAGGTCGTCACGACTTCGATGGCGCGGTTGTTAGCACTATGGTGTCATAAGTGGTTCGATCCCCGAAAGGGTCAATTTAGAAATTCATGAGCTCTGAATTTTCTTTAGTCTGGTCTGGTGGGAGGCTGCGGCCATCGTGACATGGGTAGTTACTATCCTACCAGCAAAGGCATGTGGTCAAGAGGGTTAGCGTTACGATGTCTCGTAGAAATCGATAAGGGATACGCTTTTAATATTTAACTTCCACACCCCTAACAGGTGAGTTCGTTTCCATCTTAGACTACAATATCACTTACCAGGTGAGATAGCAGTCAAGGCTTGTAGAGGATTAAAATATATATTTATAAACAATGTTATTCTTATAAATCCTTTATTTTGTTTTACTAAACAATCCTGTAGTAATACTAGTACATGATTAAATATATTTTGTTTCAATTAAATAATTAATTTAAAAACTAAGGTCTGCAAAATATACACCTAGATATAAATATGGTTTATAACTTTTTTTAGATATAATAAAATATCTACATCCTAGAACCCGCTGCTGAACAGTTTATACTCATTTACAGATTGTAAAATAAAGAATACAAAACCAATAGATTTTGTACTTTTACTGCCTGTAAAATCTGTTTTACTTATACCTAAGTACGTACATATAAATCACACATTTTATGGCAAAAATAATACGTCTTGAATAATATTTATAACACATCATTAATTTAAAAATAAAGTTAGTATATAAAACATTCGAGGACATAAGAACTGATCACAAATTACAAAAAAAATCACCAAAAAATCGAGTGCACTGCATTCAAATCTATTACAAACTAACCGTACGTTGTAAAAATAAAACTAGTCCGTGCACAAACGGTTCAAGGGCCCAATTCAACGTTAGAATTTGTCGCGGATAAGTAGCAGGAAAAGATACTCGTTTTGCTACTAATTTCGGCATCGGCGACAGGGAGCCGTAGCTTAGTGAAAAAGCGCCCAGACCGCGATTGCCAGAGAGTCGCAGGTTCAAATCCTGTCGGTTCCAACATTTGTATAGTCATTTTAATTTCAAAAAATTATATAACCTCCTCCTAATAAAAATTATTAAAAAGAAAAACGTGGGATCTCTTGTTTGAAACGTGTGTGATTGTAAATATGAATTTTTGAAAAAGTAGATCGAAGCTGCAATGTTTCCTACTATAAGTCGCTACAGTCGCTGACCAATTGAAATTGGTCATTAAAGTCTCCTGAGGATGCTCCGCTGTCTGACCGAAAAGTGCATAGAGTACTTTGACGTAGTTTGTTTGGTTTGGAGTATAATGATTGAAGAAATCATAAATCACATCGTAAAGATTCTCCGGCTTTTCGCTGAGTATAGCAAATTAGGCTTAATGTTCATTGTAAAGGTAGATAGATAGATAGATGTGTACTGTACAGGAAATATGGAATATTGGGGAAAACCTCACAGCGCTCACAGCGACGCAGCGGTGCGAAAAGAAAAGTTTTTATTCATGATGCTTATCGTGTAAATGATAGGAATCAAAAAGCGAAGTCTGACAAACCCAACATTATGTTGATAAGCTCAAATGTAGCATAGAAAGATATGTTGTCACCAGTGGCGTGCACTGGGTTTTTGACCAGGGTATGCATAAAGCAGGAGCTTGGCATAAAATGGTAAAATTCCCCTCCAATAAGAGTTATATTAAAAAAATATAGGTATGCAGTGCTTTTGCGCATGTATGAAGTGCACGCCACTGCTTATAACCCTGACTCTATGAAATATTCATTCTTCATCTGGTCAGAAGCTAGAGTAAGAACTAAAAAGGAAAGGAAAAGAAAGATGATCTGGTGAGCAAAGGAAACCGTTAAAAATTAGGAGTAGGTGATGCAACGTAAAAGGACAACAAAAACATTCCTGCAACGTGGCGCACGTGCTAAATTTGACATCTTGTAGAGTCAAGCGTAAAGTTATGCCTGACGACGATTTCGCTGCTAAATACAAACAGTAACGTAAAGTTTTGTAACTAACATCGAAATATTTGCTATATAATAATACGCGTTGAAACCGATTTTAAACAGTAATTTATATGCACTAACTGTAACATTGAATATATATCTGTTACATTAAAAATACGCCATTCCTTGCTGGGTTTCGTACATCTTCACTTCATCTTTCAACCCCAAATCAGGTCTGAAATAAAGAATATTATTTCATAATAAACTACAATAAAAATGAGTTTTGCTATTAGACGATTTACAAAGTTCTTTGTCTTAAGACAAAGATATTTCATAAATAAAATAAGTATGTAAAAAACTTACAATGTTAGCTGGACTGTTTGTGGCTGAGCTGGAAATAAAAAATTATCTTTTATATGTGTGAATTTTTTAAACTGCTTATTTTCAAAACACATCTCGTCAAAAACCGATCATTAGCTGTTTGCTTATAACTAAAAGCTCGCACAGATTGAGCTAATAAAATAAAGTGTAGAAAAGAAAATCTAGTAACGCTTATATTTTTCATATATAGAACCACAGCAGTATAAAACAAAGCCTGCTTTGCATGCGAAAAGCAAACCCGCAAATATGCTCTTATAATGCAGATTACCAAAGCAAGCCCTTTGGGGAAGATACCGCGATTTACATAAGCATTAGCATACATATTACTAGAACTATAACAGTTTATAGGCAAATTTGTGTGTTAGATATTATACATATATTGGCTATAATTTTGATGTTAATACGTAGAACGGAAATGATATGAATCTGCGGTGAAAATTTGCTCAGTGTATAAGTAATATAATAAATGTTTTTATAAATAGACCATCGCATACCCTACAGCGTATCTAAATCTAACTTCAAGCGATTTTTTTATATAACTTGTGTAGAACTTTCCGGCCAAGACAAATTAAAGGCGACCGTACAAAAAACCCCTTTTTGAAAGAGAAAAAAAAATTTTATTCGGTAAATACATAGTTATTCTTTTTATTGGATTGTTCCTGAGATTACCACGTTTAAACATAACTCTGATAATCCTTGCTAACAATTTAATGCGAAATTGTGTTTATTTGTTTGTCCTTCCTTCGACCTAACGAAGTAACCAAATTTTTTCTTTTATAGTTTTAAATGACAATGTGAGATGGTGATAACAAAAAGAAAACAACCGACTAAGTTGGCTGTGAGCTTCTTCTTAAACCAGGGCGTTGGGCCGAATTTGGAACCCTCGTAGCTTTAAGTTAACGAATTCAGTTATCGCCATCAACTCACTTCTATGTCATATTTTACATGTAACTTACTTCTATGTCATATTTTACATGTAATGTGCTCATCAAAAGTGCCATCTATGTGCCTATTTGAATAAAGAAATATTTGACTTTGACTTGACCTTGACAAACAATTTTATTTTTGGCATAGAGTTAGATGAAAGGGCGGAGAGTAACGTATGCTACTTTTTACACTCGGAAAAGAAACGGAATTAATAATAATCCGTAATAATCGCGAATACTTTAGAATAGTAATATGGATAGACATTTAAAAATAAAATGATATTTAACACGTTCAGTATTGAACAAACCAGAACAAAGTTACTGTAAATAAAGAGCATTTAATACAATCAAATAGATAACATAACATCAAACGTTTTTAACAAAACTTAAAATAGGCATTTCTCAAATAAACCATGCCCATAGCAAAAACAACAAACTAGAACCTGTCAACAATGAAGTTCGCACATGATTTAGGATCAAGCAACAAAAGCAAGCTGTTATGGTAACACTAACAAAAAATTAAGTAGGTATTAATAATGAATGAAGCACTAATACATATTATGTATAATATGTGTTCAGTATTAGAATTTATGAGTAAGTAGTTTATTACAAACATTTTGTATATATTTTAAACTTAAATTGCTGCACCAACCCGTTCCTTCGTTTTGCCTAACGCCAATGGTTGTCTGGAAGAGATCGCTTTAGTGCTAAGACCGCCTTTGCACGCTCTATTTTCCATTCTAAATTTCTTCTGTATATGTGTTTACTTTGTATTAAATGTGTGTGTGCAATAAAGGAGTTTTAATCAGGGATCAAAGTACCAAGCATTAACTAGGAACTAAAAACTTACCAAGAATCGGTTGCTGCATGATACCCGTCACATCGGAGACGTACATCGAATGCGTAGTCTGTACAAACTCCTTGGTGTGTTCTATGTAGGTCTGCTGTGGTTGCGTCACCACAATCTGTTGCATCCGCCATTTTTCCATCGCGTCGTTGTCGTCCTGTATCTTCTGCAGTCTTTCCACTTGTTTGTACGTGGGCTCTCCACCTATGTAGTCGCGTTTGATGCGATTGTGACTACGGATCTCGTGCTTCCTTAGATCGGATCTGATGAAAAAAAGGTTGGTTGGTTGTAATTGTTTGCTAGTATCCAGTCTAGTCAGCACACACCAAGCGGCAAATACTCTTGCAAGGTTAAATATGGTTTAATATCTTTATTTCTCAAAAGAATTAGAAAAAATCCGCTTAGTAGAGAAAACATTAAACTGAAACTAAAATATGTTGTGAACGTAGTGTACGCTCACAACATGCGTATAAATCATATAAATCTATAAAGGTTAAGCAAATAACCTACTTTTTTAATTCACATACGACAATTATTAACGGCAGGAAGAAATGCTCAAGCAAGCTCGAAATGCAGAATGTAGTTTAGAAATCAAATTCAAACTAATCCTTGATATTCCTCCTTTTTGACGACTCCCCTGGTGAGCGCTGTGAATCTAGACAGGAGGTACCGGGTTCGATTCCCGGCAGGGTAAATTTGGGAATTTATAATTTCTGAATATTCTCTGGTCTGGTCTGGTGGGAGGCTTTGACCTTGGCTAGTTACCACCCTACCGATAAAGACGTGCCGCTCAGCGATTTAGAGTTCCGGTGCAATGTCACGTAGAAACCGTTTAGGGGTATGACTACCATACTCCCTAATAGGTTAGTCCGCTACCATCTTAGACTGCACCACCAGTTGAGATTGCAGTCAAGGGCTAACTTGTAGTGAAATAACACAAAAAAAAAATATTTGGGCGTCTCTGGTTTTACTTTGAAGATTCACACAAACAAAACACTTATAATATTTACTTGTAACAGAAGTCCCGTCCGCAGAAAGTGCAAGTGTGTTTAATATTCATGTGCTTAGCGTCGTGATGCTCCCATAAAGCAGTCCCAGTACGGAAGGCCTTTTCACATAGCATACACTGTAAAAATGTTATGCTATAAAAATAAATGTTTATCACTTTTTGATACCGAAAAGGGTACAAGCAACCGGCAGTTACGAAATATCTTATTCTTATAACATTCAGCAACAGCTTTGAAGCCAATATATAGTCTCCAATTTCTTCCACTCCCACCGATCCCCGATCAA
Organism: Pararge aegeria; assembly: GCF_905163445.1. Taxonomy (NCBI): domain Eukaryota; kingdom Metazoa; phylum Arthropoda; class Insecta; order Lepidoptera; family Nymphalidae; genus Pararge; species Pararge aegeria. The sequence goes on from NC_053193.1 coordinate 6,840,529, forward strand.
AAAGTTTGCTGTACTAAAAAGTTCCTTGTGGAGTCTAATCAAGTTAATTTTTGTTGCTTCAAAGGGTACAATAAGACTATAAGTTGCATACGTTTTTGTGTTTCCTATCAGTAACTGTGTTTAATACGTAAAAAGTTTTCTGTGTTATACGAAAAAACATAGAACATGCTTCTACATACTATGAATATGCGAATATGCTGCTCAAAAATAGCGTAACGAAAACATAGCATCGGTGGGAGTGGCTTATGAAGTGTGCCCCGCGTGCGTTTAGTTCGCTTGTCACAATGCTGACAGATTAACTGCCAATCACAGCTAGTCACCTGCTGCATGAAATACGGTAGAACCAATCATGTATTTTGCGAATCAATTCATTGTGCGTGCGCCTTCATAGACCGATTGTCGATATGTCAGAAAGGGCGACCTTCTATGTTTTTTTTCGTTCGCTGGTTGGAGTCCTATGTCCGTAACGTGAAAATGTCTACGATTACACAGCGCCTAAATTAAAATTTAAGTAGGTACAGGTGCGAAACCTCTGAGGTTATTCCAAATTACCTTAAACTGTTTCTCCTGGTGTGTCAGTTTGTGTTTGTTGAGATTGGAAGCATTGACAAATGTAGCGGGACACTCTGCGCACTTATACGGCTTCTCTCCTGTGTGTGTCCGCATGTGCATCACTAGATAGTACTTGTGTTTGCACTTGTAAGGGCACAGATCGCAGAAGAAATTGAATGTGTTTGTGTGCACTAGCCTGGTAAATAAAATAAGATCAATTGGCGTGGGCGTACCCAACTTATGTTCTAGGGCGGGGCTAAGTGAGATTCTATTTAGGTCGTCCGCGCTGATCGTCCGCGGCTATGATAATATTTTACAAAGCCATAATAATCCATACTGGAGCCAAAACTATATTTTTTAAATTGTTGTCTGTCTTTATTTTCCCCCCCCCCCCCCCCTACTTTTATCACTCATTAACCACAAAATAGCACCTTGTTGAAAAGAAGACTCTTTATATCTTTAAAGCGTTGTACGGACAAATGGCCGTGAAACACCCATTGTAAAGCAGTTCAGTAGTAGATAGCTTCTTGTCCAGATAAGTACTACCGCTAAGCTTATATATTACAATGCTGTATTCCGGCCTGAAGGGGGTGGTTGCCGGTGTAATTACAGGCCGTAGGCCCTTTTATAGGCGATGGTTTCCCACTTACCATCGACCCAGGCCATCTACTTGGACCGTCGTTTATTAGTATTAAAAAAAACATACAACATAAGTTTGTAACCCAAACTTAACGATGCAGTTGATGGAATGGCGACGAAGGCACAAGATTATGCAATTTCTGAGGACACTTAATAAAATTTAACTCACCCAAAATAAAGAAACGTGAGTGTACTTATGTTCACGAGATAGAAGTTATGCTTCTTTGGCGTAACAGAATAACAATCTTTCGTAGAAAAAACTACTCTAACAATAGAAAAAGGTATTTAATACATTGAAAGATTTATTATAATTCATTATCTAGTTATCTCATCATCGGAAAACCGAGTTTCATCATTGAAATTTGAGATTTTTGTTTGTACAATTGAATCAATTAAATCGCCGGAATGATCCCGCAGATTTTGACAATTCAAAGTGAAGTGTCACACCTTTTATTGAAAAACAAAATTGTTGACTATAGCTAACTTCAGGGTGTCGGTTTTTCGTGACGGTGTGCGCGCGCATCGTAAAAGTTTACTCTCATCATTTTTCCTTAACGCGCCAAAAGAAGTATAACTTCAAAAAACCAAAATAGGCAACATTGCGCCAGTGCTGTAAATTGAGTGTAAGGCATCAAAAGGCTTAATATTCATCTCACATGTGGTTCTTCAGTCGCGCAATCATGGGAAACTCCTTGCCACAGGTGGGGCACTTGTGCGCAACAGCGTGATTGTGCCGCATGTGCTGCGCAATACTGCGTACCAGCTGCCCGCAAATGTCGCACGCGCGCCGCATGCACTGTCGCTCGCGTCGATGTGCTACCAGCTCTTCCTGAAGAAAAGCTACACTGTAGCTTATTCTATTATCCAAATCGCTACACTGAACTAAATTGACAGGTTTAAAAGTAGTTCCACACTTTTCTATGGCAAATATTGTGAAAGGACAGCTGGCATCGCTATTTCTAGACCTGTTTTTTTTTATTACGGCTATGGCCATTTTATTCAAGTCCTTTAAGGCCTTTCAAAAAATATTACAGTTTAGCTTAAAACTAAGATAAGGTAATTATCATTTTCTTCGAAACATTAAAAAAAAACAACAGAAGATGAAGAATTAATATAAAAACTGTAAGATTTCAGTTACGATTAACTTAAGTTACTGAATCATCAGCCAGCGACATTATATCTTACAATTTTTACCATTTTTGTACAACATTCAAACTGTAAAATTAATATAGTCTAGAGATTGATGGGCAAAAGATTTGGCACCATTGCCAATGAGTTGTAGCTTACTATTATAGTCTGTGACAAACTGTCAAATCTGTGTGGTATGAGTATGTATTTTGTTTATATATATGTGCATATAAACAAGTTAGCCCTTGACTTCAACCTCACCTGATGAGAAGTGATTATGCAACCAAACTAACCTGTTAGGCGGTATGGCAGTTTACTACTGTTGTTAGTTTGTTTAGTACTGTTTTTATTTACCTTATTGGGAAATGCCATATCACAGGGTGAACACTTAAATTCTTTATTCTTGGGGTCTTTCTTTTGCAATAGTCTTTCTCTCTTCCTTCTTTCTTCGTCTTCCTTCTGTTCAGACTCCATTCTTTTCAATTTCATCTGATGTAGTAACAGTTGAAAATCATGTTTTGAATATGGATATGAGTGAAGTGATGGATCGCCTGCAGATTAAATAATGCTCAACTATGAACAAAGACTATGCCAAAACCTATCCAGCTTAGTATTGCTGTCATAGTCTTCAAAATCAGCGAGAATCAAAAAATCCTTTCAAGAACCATTCGGACAACATATCTGGTGCAATGATGAGCGCTGTTGAATTAAGTGGGAAGTCCCGGGTCCGATCCACTGCAAGGGCAGTTTGGGAATTTACCATTTCTGAATTTTCTCTAGTCTGTTTTGGAAGGCTTCAGACGTGGCTAGTTACAAACCTGCCGTCAAAAACGTGCCGCTAATTGATTAAGCGTTCCGATACGATGGTCCCGTAGAAACCTAATATGGGTATGGTTTTATTAAACTGTTATACCCCTAGCAGGTTAGCTTGTTACCATCTTAGACTGCATCATCACTTACCATCGGGTGAGTCCTTGACTCCAATCTCCAACTTGTAGTAAAATAAAATAAAAGGACCTTTTTAGTGATCGTTAAATTACCTTTGCAATAAAATGCCTGAGGATGTAGACAGCAGGATTACTGAATTAGTTACAGACAAGACAAATATCAGGAAAACAGAGTGAAAAAGAACTGATAGAGGCAAATAGAAACCGGCTTAGCATGTTATGAAATAAAAATGAACATTACCCATAGGATTCAATATTTTTCTGAATTTCTTATCAGCTATTTCACATGACCTTTTAAATTGCATGGCTACCTTTAGTGACTCCAAACATTCAGGGCATATGTATTTTGGTAAGGAATCATCTACATTAATCTGTAAAAAGTAATAAACATATATTTTTATTTCATTTCATAAATTATTGACCACAACATTGCAGCAATAACTTTAACACATATTTTTTTTCCATAACTATTGTGGTTTGATGATAAAAAGTCCACCAATCCGCACTGGGCCAGCGTGGTGGACTACGGCCTTAACCTCTTCTCATTGTGGGAGGAGCCAGAGACCTGAAGTGGGCTGGTAATGGGTTAATGTGATGATGAAAAATAACACAGTGCTGCTCCTCCCCCTACTATTTACATATAATATATAATTTTGTTTGTCATTAATATTGTTTAAAATAATTTTTTACATAATTTATTCATATTTGTATTATTAATAAAGAATTTTTAGAGGATACTGACTATTTGACAAAAACCTAAGCCTTCAGTACTTGTCACATAGTTAACACACTTACATGTACCAGAAACAAGGCAGAGTCTAGAATTGAGACTTGAAGATCACATTTACACATCCGGACAAACACATTAGCACATTTTCAAATTATAATACTACTAACTATAACTAGCAAATACACATTGAAAGAATGAGTGCCAATAAGTTATTGATACTTAAACAAAAGTACATTATATTGACGGCTGATAGGCGCAGTTTGCAGCGACCCTGCTTTCTGAGTCCAGGGCAGTGGGTTCGATTCCCACTACTGGAAAATGTTTGCATGATTAGTATGAATGTTTTTCAGTGTTTATATGTATATTCTTTGTATTTATGTATATTATTTATAAAAATATTCTTATAATAGTCATCTTAGTACCCATAACACAAGCTACACTTAAATTGGGGCTAGATGGCGATGCGTGTATTGTCATAGTATATTTATTTATTTATTATATTGAATACAATTTTTAAATGATTTGAATAGATCAATATTATATTTTAATACTAACTGTAACATTTGTAATACTGCTAATAGCTGCCATGATATCATATTCATTTATCTTGCTGCTCAAAGGTGTACAACCAGTTTTTGCACAGACCCTGCATATCTTTTCTCTTGATAATCTTAAACCTATTTTGCTGTAACAAACAATAAGTATGAAAGAGGATTTGATTTTTTTTTTGCAATGAAAATAAATGTTTAAGTTTTAAATGACAAGACTTGGGAACTGCTATTAAATAGAAGGTATTTAATAGCAGTTCCCTTGACAATCAATAAATTAGAGAAATCAATAGTAACCGGAAACTAGTAAGAGAAAAATAATGGGTATTTAATTATTTAAAGAAACCGAAAATATTTGGAATTACCTGTCCATCATGAGCCTTTCCCAATGTTCACTGTTAGAAGTGTTGAGGAAACTTTCTTCTTCAATAAGGCTTGTGTTTGGATATGTTACTCTATTCATTCTAGACATCATAGATTTAGTTAAATAAACTGCCATAATTATTGACTAATCTAACGTGGAACAGCTTTGGTAGGCTAAATACTGTGTTAAACTTTTCTTCAATGTCGCAAAGTTCACTTTATGGTATATATAAATATACAGTTTCTTCGATTAGAGTAAAAACCATTAGACCATTATATTATAAATAAATCTAAAAAAATAATTCACTAGACACAACACAAAACAGTAAGAGTAGGTAAAAAAAACACCGTCAAGATTTTTTTGCGATTGGCCTCTTTGTTTATGACTCTGACATGCAGCTTTTTTGAGTTAGCCTCACTTTGCGTGTCATAACAATGAGTATATAAACACTATATACTCATTGTTATGTTATTGTATTTTATCGTGTACAACTCAAGAAATATTAAGCGAAGGTTCAAGTTTAGTAGCTACCACGTAGGCGTCATCATAACACACGAGTAACACTATAGAGTATAATATTTACTTTGCCGAGGTAATTGGTTCATCTCAACAAGAATGAGCCAATGACTAAAGATTAAAGAAAGGGATAGATGGTGCATAGTATTTTGATCTGAGGCATCTTTGACATGTTTTGACATTTAAACATATACCAGAAAATAAATACATTTAAAAAAGTCAACTAAAAACAATAATAGTTTTACAAAATAAATTTCTTTTTCTGTACTCTAACGTGTTAAATTAAATAAAAACGTTATCGAAAAACATTAATTACCTGGAAGATAACTAAAAATTGACTATTTGTATTTGCTGTTCAATATTGTTAATTGATTTTTTTTCCTATAAGAAAGGAAAAGCACTAACAAAGTTTTTGTAATATCTGACGATGAGTTCTATTTTGTTATTAAAATCAATGTTATTCGCAAGTGTCTTGCAAAAGACAAAGAAACAAAAAAAGAAAATTAAAGCTAAAAAATCGTAAGTGTTTATTCAGCTAGATACCATAAGAAGTGTAGTTTTTTTGATAAATGTTGCTGATATTTAGCTTATAAACTATGTAATTTGTAAATATAAATTTAAGTACACTTCTATCTGTAAATTTTATTTAAATAAACCTATAAAATTTGTCTTTTGACAAATAATAATTGAGTAGCATCACTGGTCAAAAAAGATATTCTTCTATTTTAAAAACTCAAAAAACATGGAAAGTTGTCAAGTACACAAACAAGATTAGGAACTTCTGAATTTGATTCTACATTCCAATGTGTTTTTGTGGACAGTCCACAAAGATATAGTGACTGTTAATTTACCTTTTATTATTTAATTTTTTCTTTGCATTATTTTATTTTTTAATGATAGAAAAATATTCAATGTTTTAGTGCTGCAGTTAAGAGCATATGCCCAGAAATGTGCCGTGTGTGCAATCTGGAAGTAGGAATTGTTCCAATTTTTAAAAACTGTTTACAACCAAATATAGCTAATGAAATTGAGAACTTTGGAGGAGTAAGGGTGAGTCTTAATCAGAATTTTTTAAAGAATTTGTTTTAAATATTTGTAAAAAATTTGTTTGCTTATATATATATATATTATATTCTTTTACAGATAAGTAAAAAGGATAAATTATCAAAACAGTTGTGTCAAAAGTGTTTAGATTTATTAAATGGATGCATTACTTTTAGAGAAATGTGCCAAAGAAACAACAATGAAGTGATTGAACTTTCTATCAAAAAAGGTAATATTATGAAGAATTAATTTTCTCTCTGCCACTTTATATAGTTTACAAAATAGTGGCCACAAATAATAATTGGATAAATCTCTAGCTCTTTTTTAGCTCTATTTGTAATAAGTATTGTATGAGACAAAATTTACAACACATCAGATAAATTTTTTGATCATCTTCTAATAACAAAGCAAGATAGCTTAGGGATGATTCCCCATGAGTCATATCTGGCTATCCAGTATTTATGCTGTCTTTTTGATTGTTTGATTAGCAAGCTTTATTGTGTACTTAAAACTGTTTCTTTTATCCTACTTATCAAGTATATACATATATATTAGGTTGGGGAAAAAGTTTCTTCGCATTTTTTAAGAAAATTCAAAATATTTTTTAATATAGTTTATTTTAATTTAACTAGAGTATGTAGGTACCATTTTGTTCGATAACTTTTTGCCATCTTGTAGGTAGGGACATAATCCTATTGCTATAGAAATTTTGGGGCTTCTGATCAAAAAACCGGGACAAGTAGTTTTGGCAGTCCTCTTGTGATGTTAACCTTACACTGCCTACCTCTCAAGAGACCAAAACAGGCGGAAACCTGAAGGTGCAAAGTCAGGATTATACGGCAAGATGTATTAACACCTCCCAGCCAAACTCCCTTAATTTTTGCGGCTTGCGTTTTATTTAACCTTTTTTGTAGTAAAATTTCTTCATTACATTTACTCATCTTCACAGTAGGTACGAAAAACAAATAAAAATCACACATTTTCCTAATTTGAATTTGGAATTATCTTCTTTAAAATTTTAATTTGAAAATTTTTAATTGTAATTAATGATACCAAAACCAGCCAGATACAAATAGTATAGCCAAATAGATTTTATTACAAGTTCATACATACTATAATGCAAAAAGACTATTTCCCCAACCTATTATATATGCCAAAGTTTTACTGGTGCTCTTCAATAAATAAACCTAAAACTATAATACTAATTAGGCCCAAATATCGCATTATGGTAATTTAAGCCTGGTTAAACATGACATTGACTGTAAAAGTCAATCTTTCAAATAGTAGTTTCAGCTATGTACATTTGATTTCTTTAGGTATCTTTCCCTCTACAGCTTCTAGGCTATTAAGGTTTTGAATTGTTCCCGTTATTGATTTAAATATTTATTTTGCATGGTAATAATTCAATCAGCTCTAATCTTTACATCTTTAACATATTTTACTAGCTACTATTAGATGTTTTGTTAAGTTATTTTTAGTTTATTTAACTTATTTGTTACAGAGACTGAAATTAATAATTATTTGGAAGACACTTTGGCATTACCAGAGAGTGATGACTCATTTAATATACCTTCTCCAGAAGTGTCAGAAGATAATAATTTAGAAATTTGGGGATGTACAGCATGTAGTAAGAATTTCCCTGACTTGGTAGGTAAATGTAAAACCTTTACCTTTATAATTTTATTTTTTACATAGGATTTAAGTATAAAAATTTGAGGAAATATTATCTGAAAGGGTTTATCTGTACGCTCAGAGCTATTAATTATGAACTAGCTGTTGACTGTGTTCTTTGTCTGCGTTTATGACAGTTTTTTACAAATCCACTGGGAGCCGTTTTTTTCCCCTGAAATGTAGCCTTTGCTACTCTCCATCCTTTTAATTAACTCTATGCCAATAATCAATTCTATTTGTTGTAGTTAGGTTGTGGATGAAGGAAAAAAAACTAACAAACACTTTTGCTTTTATAATATTAGTAAAGATTTTAAACTACAATCTCCAACTTAGATACCAGCACATAATATATGATCCTTACATATGAAATTGGCGTTTTGTAAGGTAGGAATATAAAGACTATTTGTATTATATATCATTTATTTATTTAATCAAAGTATGTACCATTGTTATTTATGCAATTTTGCCATCTCATAGGTAGTTAATTGATCCATTTACGCTTTTATAATAGATTAAATATGCCCCATCGGAGTTGAATTTTGTCCCTTGCAAAAGATTATTCAAATTTGGAAAAAAATGGTAACCTGTTGGAGCAAGGTCCGGGGAGTATGGTGGATTGAAGCTTCTCTAATTTGGTAGCCATCTGTTGTGCAGTGTTTGGTCTTGTGTTGTCCTGAAGCAGCAGTGGCCTTGAGGGTTTGACCAGCCTCGGTTGTTTAGCACCTAGCTTTTCCATCATGGTTCGCAGTTGCTGACAACAGACATCCGCCGTAATCGTCTGGCCAAATTTAAGAAAGCTGTAGTGAACGATACCGGCACTAGTCCACCAAACGATCACAAGTAATTCTTTTTGAGTCAATTTACGCTTGGGGCAGGATTAGGCTGGTTCGCCTGAATTCAGCCATTGCGATGAGCGTTTGGGATTATCGTATAGGATCAACTTTTTATAACATGTGATTCGATTTAAAATCCCTTCATTATTGTACCGGTTGAGTAATGTAACACTGCAGACAAGGCGCTTTTGTCGGTTTGCTGCACTCAGTTATTACGAACACCGCAGCCTGCAGCTGGCTTGGACGTTGTTTGCGATGGCTCCGCTTGCACAATAGCCTTCAATTCTTCAACTACTTTGGTCTCCGGCAGTCAACGGGGCTTGTTCTGCTAATTGAAATTTCCAGAACGAAAGTCTTACATATCAATAATCCGTTTAACCGTTTCTGCAGCAATGCTGCCACGATGGAACTCGTACTCGTAAATAAAGCGATATTTCAGGTTTCCGTTTTTGTAAACTGAATGACGAGAGAAAAACCAAAAGAGAAAAGAACTTATAAATAAGGGTTTTCAAAACACAAAAGCATGAGTTAATTAATAGCTGTATAAATTTTAAATTGGAACTCCTTACCAAAGAATTTCATATATTAAGACATAATATATAAATAATACTTATTTATATATTGTCTTAATATATGTAGATAGTTTTCAACTTCTTACAACGGAACCATTGGACGTACCGGTGCGCCAGCACAGCCTAGTGCGCATAGGCTGTGTGATATCGCACTTCTCAGCACCCCATTTTTCTTTGCACTGTTTATATACCGAGTTGACTCACTTTGACACACTCACATATTATATTCATAACGCAGATAAAATCTTTCAAGTACATACACTACAGTAACATCCCTCTAGGATAAGTAGCTAAAGAATGTAATCATGAGTTTCTGTAAAATCATTGAATCAGCGGGCTATCATAAGAACAGACTAGATAAATATCATAAGAAAAAGAAGCAATCTATTTTAAAACAGTAATCGGTTCTTTGAAAATTTCGCCATGATCGGTACGGTGGTTGAGCCGAACATTTATAATATAGTCTCTGCCACGTGAACTGATGAAAGTATACTACTATCCTAAAATCAGTTAGTGCACTAGTCCTTTATAATGTACTATACAATATATTATAAGTTTGCAAAACTAATGAAAATTTTAACATGAATTAAATTACAGGATTCATACAATGCCCATTTTCCAGAATGCATTGAAAATAAACAGAGTTCCAACAAAAGTAAAACGCCCAAAGAAAAGACTAGAAATGAATTTCTCTGTGATATTTGCGGAAAAGTTACTCGCTCAAATGCAAATCTTATAGTGCATATGTATGTATCTTACAAATTAACTAGTTTATATACTTTGAGTTGATACATTTTTATACTTTGAGTTTTAGAGCCAGAGATCGCCAAGGCGTAGGACAGAGCATCTTTATCTTTACCCAGCGTAAATTTAAAGTTGATACAGATTCGAAAGTTTAAAGATTAACGTGGGAAATCTGCTTTGATCTGTTGGCTGTATCTTCTTATTACTATTAGTTAACTTTGAATTACTGTTGTGTAGTGGTAAGAATGCTGCGGCTCGCCGACCCCATTGTCGATGAGTGGCAATTAGACGTTGTTTAGTTACAATCGTTGTACAATATCTGTAATCCCGTAGAACTAAAATGTTTGTAGCTCTGAATTAGCTTCCATGCTTTTCCTATACGCATTTCCATATCCTTTGTTTTTTACTGATATAATTTGACCAACATATCCGTATTCGTCCACGTATTCAATTGTGTCCTTGATGCAGAGTTCTTCAGTCCTTTTTTTCATGACCTTTAATTTCTCTGTGTTCAAAGTCCCTCCCAATTTTTGACTTTCTATATCTAATTCGATAAGCATTATTTCGAGTCGAGCCCACCCTTTCTTGAAGATAAGATCACGATGTCATCAATCGTAATTGGAACAGATTTTCCTCATCTATTGTCTGCAACCCAATGTAACTTTTGTTATGGGTTTATCAATAAGTTGTGTTCGTTTCAATATTTATTTTTGGAGATTGTGACACACGCACGTTTTACGTGATACAATAAAATAAAAACTATTATATAATAAATATGAAACCACGCGCATGCGGTACGCCCTCCAGCACGATGGACTGAATACATGAAGACATTGAAGGGAATGGGTGGATGAGGAAACCTGAGCACCACTGAGTGTATTTTGCCCTACGTTTAAGCACTGGGCATACCCAGTCAAAAAAAAAAATTCAAAATTAATTTATTTCATGTAGGCCTAATATAAGCACTTTTGAATCGTCAAGTCTGTCTGTTTGTATTGACTCTACCACCGGTTCGGAAGGCAGATTCTACCGAGAAGAAGCCGGCAAGAGACTCAGCAGTTGCTCTTTTCCAAAATCAACAATTATATTTTACATTTTAACATTCATTTTTCTATCTTGTGAGAGCTGAAAGCGGAGCCGGATGCTTCCAAGCAACCTTGTCATTAAGAAATTCATCAATTGTCAAACAAGTCTGTATTGATAATGGTTAATGAATGAATGATTATTTATTTATTATAAAATGTATGCTTCTTTATTACCAGGAGCATTCATGACAATGTGTTCCCATTCAAATGTGAAGAGTGTCCATACATGGGGCGGACTATGGACCTACTGAAAATGCACAAGAGGTCACATTTAGCTGACAAACCATTCAAATGTTCCCAGTGTCCAAAATCTGCCAGCAGCTCCAGTAACCTTGCCAAACATGTGAGGCATGTGCACAATAGATCTAGGGACTTTAAGGTATGAATGTGACGAAATTTTTATAACGACCTCCCCAACTATGGAAATAAATAAAGTCGGCGTTTTCTCTGGGTTTGTCTCATATTTGGGCATTAGCCTAGGCTAGTTATCAACAAATACAATTCAATCAATTTCATGCAGCAGCAAGATATATTAAGATATACTTACACATTGAAAATATAGCTGTGTATATTTTTGGCTTTATGTGTGTTGTCCATAAAAATATATATTGGTCAAAATATATTTTTTTGCAGTGTTCTTATTGTGATAAAGCATTCGGATTTCGATATGACGTGAAGAAACACATACGGGATATACATTTGCGACAAGGCACTGTTGAATGCGACATATGTTTTAAAAAGTTCAACACAAAGTAAGTTACCCATCATAATTTGACCCTCCTGTACCTTTGATAAGAACATAGCCAAATTTAAACGATGGTTCTAAAACTAGTTTTCAATATTTAGGTAATTTTTTAAAATGAGAAGAAGTACGTTCCAAGAATCCGGCAGGGTGATTGCATATCTCAAGACAGGTCATCATTCTAGCGGTCTGTGCCACAGAACAATATTACTCCATCTGTGCTTTTAAACGTCACTTTTGTATTTTTATTGTGTGCAAAAGTATAAATAATATTTTAATACAGTCAAATAATCTATTGTAAATTGTAAAGTCAGCATCTCCTGAGGATGCTCCAGAGTCGGAGTGAAATGTCCGTGGAGAGGACATTGGGGAAAATCTGTTTGGTGGGAAACTATAAAGATTTAAGAAGTTATAAATAACGTCGTACAGATTCTCCTGCTTTTCGCGGAGAATAGCAAATTAAGCTCATTGTTTATTTATGTATTGACTATCTATGAAATCAAGGATATAGAATACTTTAATTTTTTAACAGGAAAATATTACAAGGTCATCGGGTGAAGATTCACAAAATCAAAGGAGACAGACACGGCCGCTTACCTTCCTACTTGCAGTGTCAGCGTGAGCAATAGAAAAATGTGAACAGCATCAAACAAGTACTAATAGTAACTGCGAACCCATATAATCGGGTTATAAGACTTGCTAATGCTAAGACATTTAAATTTATTAAAAAAAAAAACAAATGGGCACCTTAGTACTTAGTGTAAGTTTCGAGAGTATAGCGCCACCAACGTAGTGACTGATAAGGGACTAATCATATATTTCTGTTACCTACATGATTTCCACCTCATTTCTCTCATTTGCGACAAGTATGGAAGGAAGAAAGATAATCAAAAGCAAAAGCGATTCTTGATTATAAATCCTTCACCTTCGTCTTTGAGTACAACAAATATAATTTAAGCTAAAATTAGAACATTTCTCGAGGATGTAAGATAAAGATTTTCGTTTTGAAAATATTTTTAATCAAAGTAAAAAATCGCTTTTTTTTTTTAAATTGAATGTTTTGCGATCTCAACATTGTCACAAACAAGGGATTGGTATGGTAATTTCTCCAATTCAATAGAATTTGTATTATTGAAACCACGACAGCGAACTTTGTTATACAACTTTCACTCGCAATTAAGTTGCAAGAGTCTCATTCTATTTCGCTCTTACCGTTTATCAAATCGTAACCATCAGTTTTATATCCGTGCAGATGTACCGCATGTAGTATTTTGTACGCAGATATATTTTACCAGTACTAAAGCACATTTTTTTTTTCAATAGCTAATAAATAAACTGCATTGAAACAAGAATCTGCATTAGGACTGAGGTTGTTACGCAGCTAAAATGCATGCATGTCAACGCGCATTCTATAGAACTGCACACCGACTGCAAGCGGACTGCGCAGTCGGTGTGCAGTGTGCAGTTTCGATGCAGTTATGCCAACCGCAAAAAAACTGCAATCGGTTATAATTATATTTATATATATAGTAATTAAATTAATGTGTGTAGGCACTTAAATTACCTACTCCATTTTGCGTTACCGAATATTGCCGATGTAAATAATAAAAGTGATGTACAAAACATTAGTAGGTATTAAACGATTAACACATAATAGCATTTCAATGTACCTACCTAATTTTTGACTACTATTGCCTTAAAGAGACAAGGTAAGCTTTTTCTGAGGAAAACTATAGGTGTAAATATGAAACCATTTCATTAGAAAAGAGAATACACTTATTTTTCTCTCATATCGGAATAAGGCTAATATTAGACGATTTGAAGTAACTTCTTAACAAGTTGTTATTTAAAATGTCCCTCAGGTTATTTTTATATTGTATGAAAGTAAAGCATTTATTTATAAAAATATAAATTAATTTAGTTATCTCGGTACTTAAAATAAATTATTATACTCACTTTGTTTTATATTTATATAATTTATTACAAAAATGTGTACTTAACTCAATAATATTTTTATCAAAAGCTATAAAGTTGTAAGATTTATCATAAGCGACTGAAATTATAAGAGCAATAACACCGAGATCATTGTCAGTTTCTAATAAAATTGAAGTCGCAACCTCCATAAGTAGTCTGATTATTCTGGCATTAACGTCTCGGACATCGTGGAATAAAGTAAACTTAAAAGTTTAGAAATAAAATAAAAGTTACAATGAGAATAATTCTTTTGCTATTTCTATTTACGCAAAAATGTTTTGCATTCGATCTACCTCGTAGTGCATGCAAAACAGACTTGACCATTGATAAAGACCACTACAATGTAACTAAGACCTACGACACTGGCGATGCAGAGCCAACGGACGCACATTACGATGGCAAAGGAAATTTATTTTTTGTCGTATTCGGACGCAATTTTAACGGCTACTATTATGACGTCAAGTTAATTAAACCCAATTCGACTGCAGCTCAAAATGTACCTGGTAAGTTTTTATATCTAAATTCTTTCTGATTTCGAAAGAACTATCTCTTACCTATCATCGAAAACATGTATTATGTCTGTATGCCAAGTGTGTTTGTTTGTTTGTCATAAGTTGCGGATTACTTAAAAATACCGTAATTTTCAGCAAGACGCTATTTGAATTTTCAGTTTACTTAGGTACTTGCTGTGAAATACTTTGCGTGCGGAAGAGGTTGAAATCAAAACAATGCTGCACTACTAAAGATTATCAATCTGGCGTAGTTACAGCTTTCGTGACGAAAATTGACGTAGTTGCAGAAATACTTTCTATGCCCTATCTACAAAATAGTTTTTACATACTGAAATTTTTATCATAGTATTTTAATTTTATAAAGGTTTACCTGAACGTGAGAGCTACTCAGTTGCAGTGGACAAAAAAGAGTCAAGAGTGTATTTCGGTACGAGTAAGGGTATCTACGCTTACAACTACGAGACTCAAGTCGCAACTTTAATTACCAAACCAGATATAAACTTGAACTCATTGCTTGTAGACAAAGATGGTAATAAGTATATCACTGGCAGGCGAGAAGGGTTCGAACAATTGTATCTGTTGGCAGGTAACGAAAAAATTCATTTTAAAGGCTTCGACGCCCTTGATGAAGTAGCTGTTGATGACAAAAACAACTTTTATTATATCAGAGAAGAAAAGTTCTTCGTTTTGAGGAATAATTTATCTCATGCTGTTTTTATCGGTAACGTTTCGTATGAAGGATTAGGTCAGATAACGTTCCATGAGGAAAACGTTTTTGTTGCAAGCAAAAGTTTATCTTACATTCACGAAAACGACACAGGGCCAATGAAGCGAGTTAAAGGTACACCGGGCAATGTTACAGCCATAGCTTTCGATCGCTCTGGTAACTTTGTATTAGGCACTAAGGGAAAAATATTGAAATACGAGACAAATGACAATGAATGCTTTCAAAAACAAAATTAATGTTTTAAATTTTAGTATGGCTAGAATGCATCAATGAAATTATTATTTCTACTCATTATCTTGTCCTATAAAAAAGATGAGAAAATGTTAGACATAATAATTATATCCCATTGGGCGCATTTAGACGTACCTACTGGAATTTGAGTATGATTTATTCTCATACAAAATAGTAAGCACCTTTGAAGTTTAAGTTTTCTTTTGCTTAGTTGTGTTGGAAATGAAAATACATTCTCTAAGGATATGCTCCTTTTATTAATAAAAATAAATAACCTATCTCGTAACAACTCAAGTAATTGTAAAAACAAACTAACGATACATTTAAAAGTCAAAACAAATTTTGAAAGTAATTATTGCTAAAATACATTCCTTTTATTTTAGTTCGAAAACTCATTTATACATAGCACTGCCCCTTGAACAATCAATGAGTCGATCACACACTAGCGTCTAGCGCAAAAGTTGCACTCAACGCAATTTTTTAGTAGGCAAGTAGGTACATAAAAATGCGTATAATAGCAGCGTGAGTGGGCTTTTATTTTTTAATTTGACTCAACGTCTCTGGGTTCTGACCCTTTCAAACCTTGAAGTCGCTTGGCACCTTGCGAGTTTTAAGTGGTCACATAAATTTATTTGTGTGGTCGACTCATGCTGCAATTATCATTATTCTTAGCAACAGTATGTGTTAAATACTTTGTTTATATAGATACATGTATATTTACTAGCAAAAAATGAAATTACATATAATAAGAAGTCAATGTGTTAAATACCTACATTCTTAAAATACAAAGTCTGAAGCATTTTGTCTGTTCTATTTATTTATAGAATAAATACTTAAAAAAACTTTATTATTTTATATTTGTTTTTTATTTCCGACTTTAAATTATTATTGTTACTTTCATATTACAATCGTTAGGGCCAAAGGGTAATCGTAAGTGACAGTATCTAAAGCAATTCTATGTCACGTCTGATGTTAGTTTTCTCGATGTTGGTTTTTTTCCAAATAATTTACTTAAGAGGACTGCTAGTGTAGCTTAAAAAGGTAGCTGTCTATCCCGCTACGTAGGGGTATGACAGTTATATTAAATAATTAAACCCATACCCCTCATCTGTTTCTACAAAAAAACATTATTTTTAGATTCTCAATTTAGCATAGTTCTGAGATTGTTCTGACAAAATTGGCACCATTGTACAAATGGGTTTAATTAGCCACAGATTTAAAACACAACCATGCATGGAGGCCATAAATTCTACTGGAACACAAGAAAGACCTTTATAAGTATCCAAAGAATAAAATTTGCTTTAAGATCATTGACAAAAGCATTTTTCTTAATTACAAAGATAATGGAGGAAAAGGCTTTCAGTTTAGTTAAACTAGAAAATCTTTATTTACTGTAAATACCTGATTAGAAAAATGTTTGTGTTTTAGCCCCTTTACTGAGGAAGGTTCAAGGGACCACCAAGCTTTTAACACATAGTTAATGTGGGTATAACTGCAAGACAAATCTAGTATTCTACTATTAATTTAATTGAATTACTGCTCAATATAATCCTCAAGTGGATATATTTTGGTATTCTAGTGCTTAAAATAAAAAGTTAATACCTAACCTAATTTCACAATGGCTGTATTGGGCTAACTCACTTTACTTCTAACAGGGAGCTTAGTGTCAGATTTTCCACCAACATTTACTTATTCAATGGCATGTTAACTACCATTTAATACATATTATGGAAACCAAAGAGCACCATCTAGTTACAATTTTGGTGAACAGTATTGTCACTACATAGTGCTACTACAATTGTATACAAATTGTAATTAAATTACAATTGCATAAGTAAACATAGTAAGAAAATCTCAATCTAGGCACTCAGAATAAAACCAGTAAAACTAACAATGATTTGTGTAATTAATGTGGCAAAATACTCTGAGAGATTATAGGAAATGTCAATGGCTGAGCCTGTGAGTTTGGTAATGCCATTGGTTGACTAGTACTGGAGATTGTTATCTGTTGAGAGGATGTTTGGTGTACCAGTTGTTGTTGTGCAGATTGTTGCGCCGCCAATTGCTGTGCAGATTGTTGTGCAACCATTTGTTGTGCAGACTGTTGTGCAGCTGCTGCTAACTGTTGAGCTGACTGTTGTGCAGCTGCAAGATGCTGAGCGGATTGAGCCAAATGTTGTGCTGATTGCTGAGCTGCAAGGCGCTGAGCTGACTGCTGTGCTGCTAGATGCTGAGCAGATTGTTGTGCAGCTGCTAAATGCTGCACTGATTGCTGAGCAGCATACTGTGAGGCCTGATGTTGAGGGGCCAATTGTGACTGCAATGCTGATGTTTGAACTAGCTGCTGCACTGTAGTTTGAGGACCATTGTTCATTAGTTGTTGACCTGGTGGTGCCAAAGTCAACTGAGCTGGTGTCACAGCAACAACAGTCTGTCCTCCGCCCATCAATGTACCAGAATCACTTACTTGCATTAGTTGCTGAGCCCCAGCACTTGTTACTATTAGTGTTCCGGAGTTTCCCATAAGTTGCTGAGTGGTGCTTACTGTAAGTATCTGTGGTGCTGGAGTTAATAGTTGGGCTTGTGAAGCGGCAGGTGCTAATGTCAAGTTAGTGTTGGCTGTTGCAGGCACCAGGGTAGGTAAAGCACCTGCTATACTCACCACTGGAGTCACACTCACTGTAGCTAAAGGTGCAGATGTACCATGGCGGGAAGTAATCACACATGGCTGATCACTTCTAATAGTTGCTGTTTGCTCCAGTAAAAACTCATTCATTGAAGTCAGTTGTGAATTTTTTGCAGTCAAATCTGTAACTTTCTTCAGAAGTACACTAATATTATCATGTAATAATTGCACTTTATGGTCCAATGATTCACAGTTTGGGCATTGGGCTGCCTGCAATGTTTGATTATCCCGACAAGGGTCTTCAAACGCATATCTTCTAAATTTAGCCTCTGGTGGCGAGTCGTCGTCTCTGATGTGAGCTGGCTGGATTCGGTGAAAAATTTGAGGTTGTATACTACGTTTTGACGCCATATCGTTGTTATGTGTGAATTTGCAGTCCAAATTGGGGCATGCTTGACAGAGGGGCGATGCATTTCTTGGATCACGAGGATACTCTCCAGTTGCATAGAAACGCTCTTCATCCTCTACGGTACTGTGTAAAAATTTGCAATTCTGCCGAAAACATCCTTTGTTTTGAAAATCGTGACAAAAACGAAAAAGCTCTTTTAGGTAAGTTCTCGGTGGAAGTTCGTGTAAAAAGCGACAATTGTCACGGGAACAGTAACCTTTGATGAAATCTCTGCAGAAATTGCTCGGCCCAGGATATAATGCATTAGTATCATCCGAAGAATTCATTGTACCGTCTGAGTGTGTTGTACCTTTAACGATCATATTTTTAAGAGGCTTACACTTCACTCTTTAGCACATCTATCGTTTACACGAGCTTAACTTGCTTTCATAAAGTTTTTTTTTAACTTTATTGAAAACTAGTTAGTCTCTTCAGCTTTACATACGATCACTCATCACTGTGTCCGAAGATACGATGCTTAAATCATGATAACAAGTTTCCAAACAAAGTTTACTAATTTCATGCAGCGGGTATTAATTTCATTCAAATATATTTCACTTTTATTTTCGCAAGTATCGCAAGTCGCAACTATTAAATATGATACAATCCCAACAATCCCTGGAAATGAGTACAAAATCAAATTTACTCTATGAAACAGGCTAACAACTAGTCTGTGGTTCTGGTCGCCCACAGACAATTAAATCATAAACAAGCATCAATACTTCAGAGTGATAGTCTGCGGCTAAATATTGGTCCAGGTTATGGAGGGTAAAGGTAAGGAGAGTCATCTTATATGGGAGAAAAGTTGAAAAGGTGTCCAGTTGATGCGCTAAATAACAGTTCAAAAATCCTCCACAATGGCGCTGGTGAATGCACAGGGTATGGTATGAATGTAGCAAACGTAGATGAATTGAAGTATGCCGAGTTAAAAAATTTAATGTCATTATCGACTAAACTAGTTAATTATTGAGAATTTCAACAACTTACGTTGTACAAAATATTGTGGTAAATATAACCTTACTTCCTTGTTTATTTTTCAAGCCTACTCTAACAATATTTATATTTGGCGCTTCTTTTAAGAGTTACCTTGATGCAAATGTGGCGCCATCCTAATTTAATACATTTTGACGACACTTTTTCATATACACAGATGATCCTCCTTACCTCTACCCTCCATAGTCCAGGTATCTAGTCTGTGTCTATAACAAACAAAAAAAAAGAAAAAATGGAAGCTCAAATCAAACTTTCAAAGTTGATACACTTCAAAAATGGAATCGAGAAATGATGGCCTATATTAATTAAACCGATCATTCATTCCTGAGTTTTCAGAATTGATTTATTCAGGTGCAATTTTTTGTTATTGAATACACGAAATATTTGAAATTACTAAAAATGAGGTAAGGAATCATTTTGTTGGTTATTTTGTTTACGGACTGTAAAAGAGTTAAGTGCAACTAAATTTACTGATTTTAGGTAATAATATCTTCATTCTGAAATGCTCAAACAACAACTATCACCACGGAGCGTGCATCCATACCAAACTACGGTGGTCCCTCGAACTGAGAAACAATTTTCAACAGCGAATCAACAGAGGGCCATATATCCATGGACAGAAGACGGTAATACACCTGTTTATCAACTTACAGGGGTTGACAGTAGTTCAACATCAGAAAATCCTTATCATGTAAGTTTAATCTTATTTTTGCAGTAGATGTAAGCGTAATTTCATTTGTTTGCGGAAGTATGTTGTTTATACATAAAATTATTTATGTATCAAACAGATTAGAAGTAAAGAACTATGGATATAGAACAATTTTTGAAAAGCTTTTATTCATACAGTTTGCAATCAATGCAATTTGAAAGTTGATTTACCAAAAATTGCAAATTGGCCACTTCAGATTAGTATATGTACAAAAAACCTGAATATATTATATGCTTGTTTATATGTCAGAAAAGAAAACATGTTGAAATAATTAATTAAATAATTTGTTGAGTATTTTAATAATTATATTGAAATATATCACAATGAAAAGGTTCGTCACCTTAGTGTCGGTTTTCGCTTGCACAAGTACTGCAAGAGTCCAGTATGTCAACATACCAGTGCAAGAAACAGTGGTGCTAAAAATTAAATAAATATGATGTTTGCTATTGAATAAGGTTTTGCTTGTTTTTTTTCTATCCCATCAATGTAATGTTACAAAATGTATTAAAACAAAAATAAAATGACAACTATAAAATAACAAGCAAAAGTTAATGACAACTACAAATAAGTTTTATTAAAATTATTTGTAGTTGTCATTAACTTTTTTTAAATAACGGATATAACCACCATTAGCTTCAATCACACATTGTAATCTATTTCTCATGGAACCCACTAGATGAGAGTACAGATCCGTGTCTCTAGTGTCTTTCCAAAAGTGGTTTTTCAAAGCATCTCCCTCCATTTCTATTTACTCATCACTGTACAATTAAACCCAAAAGTTTTGGTCAGTTTTCGTTGACTGTGACCAGAATTATTGTGACAATGATCATCTAGTGCACCTTCTGTGCCATGTTTTCTTATCCAGAATCTCCCGCTATCTCTGGTCATATTTAGACAATGTGATATCTCTGTAGCCAGCTTCATGTTCAACAATAATTGCTGCTCTTTCATCAACAGTTATCTGGCATCTGGTCTTGGCATTATAAAATAGTTATTTACAAGAAATTATGATATTTTGCAATGATGACATTGACCCATTGACAACAGTTTTAACAGAAATAATAATGGCAGATTGAACTTTTTGATAATATTCAAAAAGTAATATGTACTCGCGGTACAAAGAAAAATCAATTTGAAAATTGATGAACCTTTTCATTTAATGACAGTACTAGTTTTTTTAAACAATAATTGAAAATTTTGCAAATGAAAATTTATCATAAATATCTTGCAGGTCCCCCAGTATTATCAAACTGGCCCACGTGAATATGGCCCCCCATCCCCTGTATACCAAGTGCCATATGCTACAGGATCTTGGCGTAATCTCAAAAAAAATAACCATATGGCCAAACCACTAATGTCCAACACTTACTCATTTCCGCCCTGCGTATCAGCATTTTCACTACCTCTGTGTGATGTAGAACATTCTCATACTATGAGCCATTCACCAGTCCCTACTGTGCCATCATTGAGTCCCGAAGTTCCTATCATTGGTGCATGTGGAGGGCATTGTCCAGGATTTGAATATGTCTGCTATTACATTTTACAGGTATGTACTAAAGTACATACCTGTAAAATGTAATAGCAGTTGCCTATATGGAAAAATATCAGCTTCCCTAAGTTTGATAATTTTTGACGAATTGTCAAAGGATTGACTTTATATTTTTACATTTCTCAAAATCATTGATGTAAATATTCTAATAAAACACAAACAACTAAAATAATTGAAGACTGAGCGAAAGTGTTGAAAATGTTACGGGGCGCCGAGTTCGAATCCCAGCACGCACCTTTAACTTTTCTAAGTTATTTGCGTTTTAAGTTATTAAAATATCACTTGCTTAAAAGGTGACTGAAAACATCCCGAGGAAACTTACATGCCTGAGAGTTCTCAATAATGATCTCAAAGGTGTGTGGAGTCCACCAACCCGCCCTGGGCCAGCATGGTGGACTACAGCCTTAACCCCTTCTCATTGTGGCTGGAGACCCTTGCTCTATAGTAGGCTGGTAATGAGTTGATATGACGATGATATGGATACAATCTTTTAGATTTTGCCCATATTATGGATCTTATATTATGGTCTTTTGCAGGTGATATTTGTAGTTGGTATATTAACTGGAATTTCTCTATGCATTGCTGGAATAGTATTAAGGCGAACAAATCGCAATGGTGATCTTGGAGTGCTGGTGTATATTGGTGAGTATATCCCCACCCCCACAAACATTATCCTACAATTCTACATAATAATATCATGTTATTAAATTAATTGAAGCAAGATTTTGTATTACCCATTGCCACTTTAATAAATTAGCATTGTAGTATAATTATGGTTATTGTATGCACCATATTTCTGATTTGTTTACTTAATTAATTACTGTGCACCATAAGTCATTACTGGCAAGAAGAATTAAATGCAATTTTAAGTAATAAGCTTTATTTCTAGGTTGCCTATCGTCGTGTGTATGCAGTGTATTACTTGGCGTCCAGTGTTGTGTACGTCGTGAGATCAGGCAGAGGAAGTTGCGTGCAAACTTGCACATTCCAATGCAATCTATTCAGGTGAGTTTAATAATTTAACTGGCTAAAAATAAACAAACCCAATTAATTCTGGTGTCCTTAAGGGCTTAATTCTGTCGCTGACATTGTTCATAATCCATAGAAATGACACCTTGCTTAAATAACGGAAAGAAATGCTACGCACTTTTCCGCACGAAGTTATTTCGCTCATTTTTAGTATAGGGGTGTTCAGAAATAAGGACTTTAAAATAATATTAAACACATACAAGCTCTGTAAACCAAATATGAGTAGTGTGATGGGACTAAACTGTTATACTCTAACTCCTATGTGTGCTCAGTAGTGGGAAACAAGCTAAGTGTCCATGATTGTAGATTATATGAAGAATGATATTCTACTAGAATAACCAGATGTAGAAAAATATAATTACTAAAACATACTTTTGCTAACAAAAATAGTACCATCTAAATTACAATGTTATTTAAATTGGAAATTATGACCAAATATTTTCGATATTGCTATTCTTATATAGAAATCGACCAAACTTAATCATTATTGTTTACCCAAATATAGTATTTGACTAGGAAATTTTAATATTACTTTAAGTTACAGTAGTTAAAACTTTGAACTGATCCCACCTCCTTATTCCATAAAAATAAACTAACTAAGATAAATAAAAAGTTACTTTTTGATTCATTGCCCCTTGATTAAGCTTTTCTTCATTTAGCTGCTCCAGTCGACCTCATAGATTTGCCTCGTTCGTGACCTCTGCAAGCTATAAAAACACCTTAGATGTAGGACAGCCCTAACTGCTTGTAGTCTGGTTCGATCTTGTATAATAAATATATTCTAGGTATATTTGTTTTGACTACAAATACAGCTAGTGGAACAGCTTGAACCATTTTTTTTTATCTTTGGCTCTCAAAATTTATTTAAGTAGGCATTATATGAATATCCCGATATATATTCACATATCCAGAATATCGAAATTGCATAATAGATTATGTTGTCTGTATTGTACCATAATGTAAGTAGTTTAGTATAGTATTTTTTTTTCCAGGAAGCTCCTGCCACTGCTTGCCCATTACTTCCCTCTACATTACCTCATAGCCAAGTGTATAGGTGAGTTTCAATACATCATTCTCATTATCAACTGATTAACAGCCCAATACATAAATGTAGATTTCGAGATATGTAAGTAATACGTTTTTTTTTACCACAGACCCACAACTGCCAACCTTTGTCCCGATGAGGAAATAGCTGGTGTTCCATGGTGGCGCCGCGAAAACAGAGACTGACTAGCTTTAAGATTATTATATTATGTATAGGTACTGGAATCAATACTTTTGTATTATTAATGCGATATATTTAATAAATTTATTGCTTTAGAATTATTCTTTCATTGTTGAAGATTATTCATAATATGAGTCTGTTTGGTATGAGTATGTGTAAGCGCCAAATTAATGTTTAAAGACTTTAATGGGTTTTTTAAAATTTACAGTTATTTTAAGTAAAAGTTAGAGAAGAGGTTTTTAGCTGCGAAGCCGAGCCTAAAAATATAAATATAATATAATTTCAAAAAATATATAACTTTACTTAAATATAAACTAGCTGACCCGTGCAACTTCGTCTGCACCAAATCGGTTATTACCGGAAAACACGAATAAAATGACATTTTCTAAAAATGAATCCTAGCTAGATCGATTTATCGCCCCCGAAACTAAATTGTATACTAAATTTCATGAAAATCGTTCGAGCCGATTCCGTGAGTTCAATTATATATTTAATAGAATGGCTCGTTTAAAGATATAAGATAAAAATTTGAGAGTATAAATATGGTATGTCCTATAAATGTAAAACAGTCGATAATGGAACCAATAATAAATGAATTTGTTTCAAGCCTTACTAAGTCTTCTCGCCTCCACGTCGTACTTTGGACTATCCAGCTCCGGAACATCTTGAACACTGATTCTTTCACGTTTTCGTCAGTTTCAACGTGCTGTTTCATCCCAAAAACACTAGCATACATATTGCTTAGATACTATTATTGATTTGCAGACAAACGAAAGTCGAATCAGAAAATGTGTCTGTATAATGCAGTCGAATTTCAATAGCCAGTTAGTAGTTCTGGTATTAGTCGAATCGCGGCCCCGCTACGGACCTGGTTAGTGCGGAAGGCATAGCTCGACAATAAGCTCACCTCGACTCCACGCACCACGCTCTCCTGAGCACATAATGCGAAAAGACCTTGTGCAGGTCAACTGAGTTAAGTCGAAGACAGTTAAGTTTTTGAAGTTATAAATTAAGAATAAACTATTTCGAGTACTTATGTTGAGTTTTTATATCACAACCAAATGCTAGACTGTGTGCATTTTATATTGAATCAATTAATAAAACATCGATCCCCCACAGCATCCTTTCAAACCACTAAATAATGAGACAAAAAATCATCATCATCATAACTTGATTACAAAGTTTCTTGGATGTATTTTTCGGTTAAGATGTCAATACTCAACAGGTGATAATGGAAGTGGACACTGGAACTTCCTAAAGGCTAAACGGTAGGAAAGTCTGATTTGTGATGATTTACATTGTTAAACTATCTTCCTTATTTTCGCTTAACGACTTGGAACCTAAATACCGTATGCGTTTTAATTAAACATTTATATATTCTCATATATTTATTGAAATAGAGATTGAAGATATATTAATTACCTAGACATAAATATTACAAAATAATGTACTTAAAGTACTAAAATAAGTATAACATAACATCATTCAATACACCATAATATAAATCTCATTTGCACCACAAACAAAAATAATAATATAAATAAAAATGTATACATTATTAAAAGTAGTACATAGTCAGTAGATTTTATTAACTTGATTAATAAAATATAGCTTAGATCTAGCTTGTGTTTTGCTTAACTCTGCGTATTTATTATATACATTATTATTTTTTTAACTTTTTGAATTAAATATTTTAAGTACATACAATTATGTGATGATAGTTTCAAAATTTTACTCTTTTACTGGATGCTATATTTTCTTAATAAAGAGAGCTTAGAATACATTTTAATATCAATCGTGAGCCTACATAATATACATCAAATTAAATGCTATACAGTCCATTTTTATCGCCATATAGATAAAACTAAATTTATAGGACTGAAAGGTCTATGGGACCTGAAGGTTGCTGATACAATTTAATATAGGTATTATAGGGCTACCCTTTATTGTTAGCTAATTTGCTACAAAGGACTCGTATTTCCTAAACATTGGAATTACTAAATAACCAACGTAATGTGATTATAGCTATAAAGTCGACATGGAGAAGAAAAAATAATTGAAATCTAAAGCATTAAGTTTGTCAAAGACTTATCTTGTGCAGTAGTTTAAAAATAGTTAAGTACACAAAAACCCTATAAAATACCAGTATCAACTTGTATCATCGTTCTTACACATAACTTCTACGCTTAAAATTAATAAGGACGGTCTCAAACACAAAATGAACGTAACATCTATTACCTAAAAAAATGTGGATCCTAATACTAATACTCTTAATCAGAAGTGGGACAACCCAACATTAATTTAATAACCAGCTATTTTGCAACTAAATTAAATGTGGTTAACGTTATCGCAATAGATCGTGAAAAAATAAATAAGTAAGCTTGCAAAAAATGTCTCATAATTTTTTTCTGTAACATAAATGTACTGTTTATTAATACCAAGTTAGTATATTTATATATATATATATATATTTAAATAAATAAACTGGTCCAATACAATATGTACCTGTTAGGTAAGTACTCAAAATAACTATTGCCAAAGTTAAGAAAATGTGTAGGTAAGAATACTTACTTTAGATAAGTACAAAAGATGATACAATATAGTGAAAAGTAAAGTAAAATAAATTTCGAAAGCTTAGTAGTATGTACGATCAAGATTAAAGAGATTTGAAATTCCATACATAAGTGAAACACGATGGCAATAATTGTTAAATTACCAAATATCTTATCGAAAAATGTTTACATACATATGGACATTACATCTAACTTTTAAAATCTGGACGATAATTTGGCCGCATGTCTTGTAAATTACGATTATTACCTATCAAAATCTATATACTTTTTATTTGAATAAACATCGTCTGTATAACACCCAAGAAAATATATTTGACATCGATAGTCCTCCGAGTGGGTTAAACAACTACATATTTTGTTATCTGTTGAAAATATTACAAAAAAAAAAAACGGCATTCTCGAATATGTTGAATAAATAATACATTTTTTTTGCTAGTAAGCGCTGATTGTTGCCATTTTATTATGGATGCAAAATAACGCCGATATTTTCAAAAATCACAACGGGCGACTAAATAGTCATAACTGAAAATATCACAACAAACGAAAAAAAACCGTTTCAAACACTTTGTACCGTAAAATGCAACGCAACTACATATAAAAATAATACCCTACAAAACACAATTGTCCGTTATATTGTTTGTGTTAACAGTAATCTTCAGTTTACTGTTTTACAAAACGGGTTCTACTCAAAAAGACGTTAGTCATAAAAATAAATTCTTTACTTATACAGATATTTACGTACGAGCTTGGTACGTTTCGTTGAAATTAAAATATTTTGATAGTAGGTGGACATTTTAATCAGGACTCGCCTGTTCGCAAGAAACTGTTGATTCGATTCTTTTTGTGGTATTTACGCGACAGACGGCCGGCCATCTAACATCTTGTCGCTTTCTTCTGCACTGCTCAAGCTGAAAACAAAACAAAAAAATCATAACTAAGTAGGTAGGTAAATCTTTTTATATGCACATAATAGTGAAAGTCGGCTTCTGCTTCTGTCGGCTGGGATTTAGAAACATTTGCTGAATTTCTAAAATACACGTATTCACATTGTAGTATAGTTTTTGACTACCATGATGTTTTTTATTTCAAACGACGGCCACCTTGCTGGACATCGTTTTGGCGTTTCCACACTCCACGGTTTTGTGCCACCCTCGCTATGCAATCAGCTTGACATGCTCTAGTTAGGAGCAAACTCACGCTGAGCTTTCCAGAACTAAGTCGGGCCATTGGGATCCAATACATTGGAACTGCAACGTCTATCGTTTCTGTACCGCCCATAACCACGTTTCCTGCGCAGCTCGTGAGACTTGAAACAACTTAGTGTTGGAACTGACGATGCAGATGGAATCGCGTTCATCTTTACCACTGAGCTCCTAATTAACCGCTAAAGAGTCGGTATCCTTACCATACACTGCGTGGAATTTAAGAACCTTTACATCTTTTAAATACGACCAAGTTTCAGACCAGTGCTGAAATAATAGACTGAGAAAACAAAGGAGACAAAAAGACTAGTGTACCTAATATTTCCGACAAAGTGCATCATATAAAAAAATGTTTCAAGTCTTCAGGTTATACCTACAAACAAATACTTTAATAGCAAAAAAAAGTGTTTACCCGGAGCCTAATAAGTTCATAAAACATAAATATTGTGGATAAAAACGCGAGTTAGTACTATGAGTAGATACGAGTACGTTTAATTTTAAAATTAAGAATATTAAAATTTACCGTTGAACAAAGGTGATCCCAAGACTTTTCCACTCCTGCTTTATTAGTGGAAATGTCGTTGGATTCCACAAGGAACACATTAAGATTTGAAAATCATTATTTATCTTTTTCCATTCCTCTTAAACTATACTGTACCTACTTACAGGTACGATACCAACGATAGTTACTCCAACGGGAAAAAAAATCGAATCTTTCAAGAAACTCAAAAGAAGATGGGCTGGGCATACCATAAGAGGACAAGACAAATGGGTAAAACATTAATGTACTGTGCACTGGCATATAGGACATATTAGAAGAAAAGGGACTAAACCATTTCAAAGATGGGTCGATGATAGAAAATCTTTAGTGAGTTATATATCCACAAGAAGAACTCGAAACAGGAATCTGACGAGACACTGGAAGAGGTCTTGGCGAACAAAGAGAAAACGAAGATGTTGATGCCGTATAAAGAAAAAAGTATTTGGATTTGAATAACCATGTCTTTTTATTATTATTTACTAAAGAGTAAGCTGAAGATTCAACTCCAACGAGCCCACCTGTAAAGCGGCGTAGCTCTAAGACAATTTATGTAAACACGACGCAAGACAATGGCGTAGTGGTACACGTGAACCGTAACTAAAGTCCACACCTGAGGCCATGTCACAATAAACTCAATCTTTTGTATCGGCAAGTAAACAAGTCTGTGATTTCAGTCACGGTTCATTTAATGTTTTTTTATTGACTATTTTGTTTTGAATTATAAATACGGTTGTATAACACAAGAACATGAAATATCATTTTATGTTCGCATTTAAACCGATGTCGTCTCTTTCATATTTGAACCGAATGCTCTTTTCTTTTGTTTTGCAAGTATCTTTGTCGTTTCGAACTCGCTCATTTTCCTCGGACAGTTTGCAAAGTTAAATCTTATATTCCTTGCTACATTTGGATCTCAGTAATTTTAAGATAAAACGTTGTATCGCGTTTAGGTATATACTTAAACGCGATACGTTTTAATACAATGCTCTATTATGATGAGCTTCCTTTTTAATAACTGAAATATCGTCATTTATAGTCCCCAATCGCATAATTTACGTAGTTACGCATCAGATTTTAAAATTTAAAGGAGTTTATAGAACCAGTGGAGTTTTTTAGTAAGAGCTCATCTGGGGAACTAATGCCGACATGCAGCATTACGGTCTGAATAATGTGGTTGCTGATGTAATTATAAGCACATGAGGCTTAACTCCAACGACTCAGGTTTCTAGACTATGGGCAACTATTTGTGGGAAGTGTTCCTTGCATGCCCTGCGAGGTGTTTTTATGATAGATTACGGTTTTCTACTTATTATTATCAGGTTGGTGCCTGCTTCTTTGTTTTAGACAACGAGCGCGAACACAGAGATGGCTCTCTCTTGGTCTGGTCCGTCACCTATTACTGAAAAAAATGGAGGGTATCCTCCATTTTTTATGGTAAATGATAATGCAGCCAAAGGTGCTGTGCTTGCTGTTAATTTTGATTCCATCTGCTAAGTTCTGCAACGCATTTCCACGTGTAATTTGACTCGAAACTTCACGGCAAGAGTGAATAGCCATTCTCTAGACAAGAGTGTTTCAACAAAAATCTCATCAACATGATTATATGAAAGTGCAAGCCCTTGCATGAAATAAATAATCTGTGTACTATATAAAAGGTACAGCCAATCAACCTGCACTGGAGCAGCATGCTCAATGCTTGAAAATCCTCTCACCCATGCGTAAGGAGGTCTGTGCCCAGATGATGATGATAAAATCATCAGCTAGAAATGCCCACATTTACGACTGAGGCCACATACATTTATAAGGCCTTCACCTCATATCAGCAGGGCTATTCTGTATTTCAGTTGACGCCAAATTTAGCTGGCCACTGTAGACAGTTGCCATCAAATAACACCCAAACCATTATTATACATTATGCAATTGTATCTGCCAGCCGAGTTATATGAATTCAGTTGGAAACTTAGGTTTCAGAATGCAAAAAAAGCCTTGTTGCAACTAAATTTGGTGTCAGCTGAGATACAGAATCGGCCTGACGGGGACGGAACCCCGGGTAATACATATTTATATAATATATTTTAGTATTAGCGGTGATAGCTAAGTAGCTGAACATGGAGAGGCTGAGGTTCCAGCACCTCTAACTTTTCTAAGTGAAGTGCGTTTTTAGCAATTAAGGAAACATGCACGCTTGAGAGTTCTCAATAATGTTCTAAAAGGCGTGTGAAGCCCACCAATCTGCTTGCAGCGTGCTGGATTACGGCCTAAACTCCTCTCATTTTGAGAGGAGACCCGTGCCCTGAAGTGGGTCGGTTATGGGTTGATGATGATATTTTGGTATACCAATGATCGAAGTCTTACCACTCCTTGTTGTCCATGAGGTTGCGCATTTCGTCATCTGGTGCCGGCGGCGCGTCCCTTACGGGCGCGTACTGGGCCGCAACCAGTGGGTCAGTGGACGGGTTGAGAGCTGTGAGCGCTGCGGCTCCGCTGGCCGGAGTCTCATTGCCGCCTCCCCAGCGAGCCGACCACGCCCAAATGCCCATTGCTAAAACAATTAATACATTATTATGAGTATCATGCGCACGAGCAAAAGCAATGTCCAGCCTAAGGTATCCAATCACAGTCCGTCCGTTGCCTTTACTATAAAAAAACAAGATCAAGCTCTATGGATAAACGACGGGCGTAACCCTGTGGCACTTAAAATATACTAATATTATAAATGGGAGGGTGTGTTTGTTTTGTCCTTGCTTAACGCCATAACTAAATAACTAATCAACTTGATTTGGGGCAGAGTTAGTTAAAAGGACAGAGAGTAACATAGGCTCATTTTTATCCCTGGAAAACAAATGATTCCCTCGGGACCTGTGACAAACCATGATAAACTCTGACGTAGAACGCTATAGATAGTAAAATATATGAAGATGTGACGGATACCTGAATTAGTTTACAATGAAACGGAATGCATTTAATGCAAAGGAATATATTTTATAACAATTGTCAAGGGGTGAACCTGCAGCAGCAGTTAGTTTTCATGTAAGAACGTAATAAATTTCATAGATATTAATAAAGTTTAATGGATAATGAAAATTCAATCGAATGCATGTTGGGTTGGTAAGAAAAAATACACAAATCAGCAAAGGAAAGGCGGAGGAATCGAAATTAATAAGTAAATAGTAGCCGATGTATATAATCGTCGCAACAAATAGCAAATCTTAGTCGCTTATGCATCATCTATTTATATCTATTTATGTTTCCTGTATGTATTTGGAAATTAGTTTTTGTGGAGGTCATCGAACCCCGTTAACCAAGATAATATTTCTCAGCAATCAGTTAATGCGAGAAGAATTGCAAACCAGTAAAACTGGTTTCGATAGTAAATCAAGTAATGTATCTTTAGAAATTGCCATCAGATGTAGCCAGTCTTTTTCCAGGAACGTAAATCGACACAGGCATTTCTAGAGCGGCCATTCTTGAAATTATAATATTTCATCCTCTTGGTGTAAGTTTGCAAGTTAAGGTATATTATCACGCCCAGCTAACTCTGGCTATTAAGTATTTACTCTGTATCTGGCGTACCTACTATTAATTTATTCAAATTGTATCATTTACTGAATCTAAACAAAATTAAACATTAGTCAGTGTTCTGTTGAAAATATTTTTTTATACACTTTTGATGAAAATTAAAAGATGGTTCAGTCATGCATAAAAAAGGGAAAGGGAGTTAGTGATACGTGGCGTAGTTCTTTATTTCCACTTATTTTTTTATTTTATGTTTATACTCTCAACGAAGATCTGTCCAATATAATTGTTTCAGCAGTTAGTTAGTTTTCAGTTGTTTAGCGGGTTAGTGGGTAAAGTCAAACTACTTCACCGTTTAGGTCTAGAAATTATTCATCGCAACGCTCGAGCATTTGCTGTTTTGAACTCAAAACTCGAAATTCCGTAACTCATAAACATAAAATATTCATACCGGTTTTGATGATACCACACCAAATAATTTTAAATATTTGAATAATTATGCGTCATGCGGGTGTCCTTGCTTTTCATTTTCAACGCAAATAGTGACAAAACGTTAAAAACGCTGCTCGTATCTACTTAAAATTTTTCACTAATTGTAGTGACTGTAATTTTCACAACACTAATGTTTATCATTATCGGGTTACCAGTTTTCGAGGCAGTTTCAGCCTCATAGGAGTATTACCTATTATTATTAGATATTATTAACAATGATATTACTCTATTGAAGACGATGTTAAAAGTTCTTAACGAGAAACGAACGATAATGAAAGTACGCCATTTTTTTTTAAGTTAATATGCCAAAGTCTCACTTCCACATTCCATCCTTTTACCGACTTGGATCAACAACGCAATCGATTGATTTGTGAAAGTGTGCCACACCACACTAAACCCCGAAAACTATTAGTAACCCAACTCCTACGCGTAAAGACTGTATTGGAGTTCGAAGCCGAATCGATAATATAAACGAGATTAGCGATATAATTTAGTATGTGCCTCATAAGATTAACATGTTATCAATAACAAGGATTCAGGTTAATTTATAAAGAAATGAATTTTGGCGTTAATCTAATGCGATTATTCAAAACATAACTATAGATTTTCGAAGATTGCAATACAGTTGACCACGTAGGTACTCTTATATTTATATATAACGTATCCGTTTAATGCAGCGACAACAATAATCATTGTGACTGGGCGATACGTTTCAAGGATATTTCCGACGCGAATGAAGGGCATTTTACTACAACGATATTATGTTTTACTGCAATCTGCTTCTTTGCATTTGAATAAAGATAATGAAAGAAATTATAATATCATACCATGATACTTATTTGTTCTATAATTATCTTTCATTGAATCAAACAGTGCTCTACAATTCGGTGCATTAAGAAAGAACGTAATCTGAAACATATGAAACCACGTCACAGTTTTCATGATTAGTGTAAATAATCGGTATGAGATCCCGACTAAAACGCGTTCGTAGTACAACTGCGTGTCTAAATATATCTGTGGCTGACGACTGATGACAATTATATGCATTTACGCATTTTGTGGTGGTCATATTGATTCAATATGCTACTATGGTGGTCATTTAATATCAATGCGAGGGAAAATCTACGTGTTAAATCTTTAATAGAACATTTACGTAATACACCTTTTGGACGTCCACTACTGCGGAATTGCGTACTGCCTAAGGCCTGGGTTGCTTGCCTTCCTCATTCAATCGCTTCGCGTTGTTATTGATATAATCGAACCATCGTGGTGGACTACGCTTACTTGTTCGCGATCTCCACTCTAAGACTAACGCAAAGTATGGTTACCATTTCGACTTGCTTTAGGTTTGGGTACTATCCCGCGGACCCTCCTTTCGAGACTTCTAACGTTGTGTACATAGCTCATAGCTCGATTCTAAACGTTGGTTTTTACGCATTGATGTTTTGAAAATGAGAAGAAGACCAGATTTAGCTATCAATATTTAGTCAAACCTCGCCATAATCTGTTGGCTGTAACGAGAATTTTATTTTTTAATTACATTGATTTAAGTTCGAACCTTTGGTGTATGTTATTAAACTTGTCAGTTTTTATGAATTAAATAATACTGCTATGATAATCAAAACTACCTAATTTACAGAAAATATCTTATTAAATTTAAGGAAGATAAACATGTCATCGTCGTTGTGGTCATGAAAAATTTACATTATAACTTTTGTATTAGAATGATACTCGTACAATATAGCATGTTGTAAGTTTGGTGCATATATAAGATAGGCTTCTTATCCTTTTAACACTCAGTAAAGAAGGAAGAAGGCATTCATGCTACAAACCATACCGTATAAAACCGAAAAATTACCTTGTTAAAAGCTTAAATAACTACGAAGTTACGTTTAACCCTTTACTTTGAACCAGTTGAGATTTCTTTTCTAGAAATTTTCTCTAAGTTTTGCATGGTAAATGCCAACAGGTCTGAAGGTAAAGGTCAGGTGAAACAAAGTCATTACTCAGGTGACTTGACACAAAATCTGATACAGACATCTAACGCTCTAATAGATTGATGACCCAAAATTACGGAAAGATTAACATGTTAGCTTTAGTTATTGTTTGGTAATTCATTTCCAGATTTTTATCAACTTATAATTGTAAAAATTATAATGTTTCAGCAGTGGCGTGCACTGGGTTTTACCAGGGTATGCATACATCAGGAAAATGGCATAAAACGGCAAAAGTCCTCCTCTAACACCAGTTATATACTACATGTATGAAGTGCACGCCACTGTGTTTAAGATAATAAATTGATATCGAGTTTTTTCTGAACCTTTTTCCTCTATCTCCGAAGATCTAGATTAAGCCAGTCTAGCTGGGCTAAATAAGTGAACCCTTCTATGAGACGTAAGTAACAGTCATGAGTTAACATTCGTGTTGATAGTTTTTAATAATTATACAACTACCTTTAAGTCCTTTAAAAATACACATAACCGGTTTAGATTTGCCAGAGTAATGCAGTAAATGAAATCCAAAGTTACTATTTCTTCAATTGAAATAGATCTTGGCAGGCATAAACTTGGTTATAAAATAGTAAGGTGCCTAATGAAAACATGTACTATCTGAATTTCACATTTGTAGCAAATAAAAAACATCACTACCACACATCACATTACGATCTAGATTCCACGCAACGCAATTATCCAAGGTCTGTTGATTCTTTGTAAAAACAATTTGTTTTTCTTGGCTTTTAACGCTTTTGTTTGGCGGTGTAAAAAAACTAACTGAACTATATTAGGGGCCTCTATTTTTCAATAGCAAGCGTTTACGCCTAGCAACTATTAATATATCTTCACAGGGAATAGGCGTTCTAAACTCGTTTAGAGACTCAGCGACGCTATTCGCGTATGATAAGAAGTTAGCAACTGAACCGTGCCGTAAATACCTTGAATGCCCTGTTTTCGGTACAGCACACAAAACACCGAAAACACTGTTCTAAATGAGTTGTCACTAGACAGAATTTAATCTCACAAAACATTCTCTATTCGAAGTTTTATAAGGCGTGGACGAAGTTTATAAATTGGATACGGACTAGTAAGACTCGTGAATGGATGTCAATTTGTTTGTAATTTATAACCAATAAATCAATTTTAATAGCTCAATTCAATTACAAATCCCCAAGTATTCTGTAAACATGCCAACGAATTGCAGAGATTTTGCGAAATATATAAACTGGCAGTTTGACTTTAAGAGTGGAGTTTAGCTTCAAACGGGAATTGTATTGGAATCCCCATGTTGGAAAAGGTAAAAATGCATACAAGTTTCGTAAACTGACCTGCAAATAGCAATCCGACGCACAGCAATACTCCGCCGATGATAAGCGTTGACAAACCACTCTCGCTCTCGGGTGTCGGCGTGGGCGACGCGGACCAGTTCGAGTACTGCACGCCACCCGCTATAATGCACGCCAGTCCTGTGAAAGAAAATTAACCATAACATACCGGTTTAACTACTAGTATAAGTTATATATAACACATTAAATAGCGTGTGGTGCTAACTCTGGCGTAAATAAATCTGCAAACTAAACTAAATTAACATGTCTTAAAATAGCGCTATCCTATCTATGAGATAAAAAGACAGCAGTACTTTTAGACCTGTTATTTATCTTAGTGTGTGTCCAACAGAATAGATGGCCAAGATTAATTTTATGTTGACTATGAATACCCTTTAGCTGTCACCTGCTGGACTAAAAGGGAGGGTTTGTCATCGCAGTAGGCGGTAGTACTAACACAGAGGATGCTGCTGCTTCTTGTCCGTTATATTCTCTTAGTCGTCTTGTACGACATCTACGAACTAAAAGAAACGATTTGTAAATTAATATGGTTTGAGTTGGAAAGGAAAAGAAGATTCCAATTACGGAGATAGGAAATCAGACTAGTCTACAACTAAAATAAACTTTAGCTCTTTTTATTCACGTCCATTACACAAATAAGGTTGCTGGAACAGGTATTACTTGTAATCGTTGTCTGCAAGTCTTCGAATAGTTCATTGGCTTAAGGACATAAGAATCATAGGATTTGCCGTGGGAAAATTAAAGCAATTAACGCATCTTTATTTGTAAATTTATTGTGCTTTTAGATAAAGTAAAGACTTGTGGCAAGTGGAAAGGTTTCAGGTTTATCAGGAGAGTCATGTTGTACACGACTCGCCTCGTTGTCTTATGAGTAGAGTTAAAGGGTTAAATACCTGGCAATTTGGAATTTTAAAGTTAAAAACTTTATCATCATCTCTAATCTGGTTCGGTAGGAGGCTTTAACCTTCGTCGGCTTGTGAAACACAATGAAGTGCTGCAGAGTTATTTAGCGTTCCGGTACGATGCCGCGTTAATACCGAATAGGGTATGGGTTTAATATAAGTGCTATACTACCTTAGACTACATCATCATTTATCACCAGGTGAGATTGCAGTCAAGGTCTAACTTGTAGATGAATAAAGAAAATTATTATATACGTAAATAAGGATAACTAGAAAGACTACTGATACTTAAGAAGTTACGTATATATAGGTTGTACATACCGTAGGTACACGTAGGCTATTAGTGAGTAAAGGCGTCGAGTTATAAATGGATAGACAAACGTTACATTTAACGGTTTAGGCCGTTTAGATGCATTATGCTAATCGCCGCAAAGCTAGAGACCATATTTGTAGAATTTAAAAATGTAGAGATGAATAAAATATCTTTATCCGATATGATATGATTTTAATGATAGTTAAAATATCACTTGCTTCGACGATGCAAGAAAACATCGGGAGTTCTCTATAATGTTCTCAAAGGTGGAGTCCACCAATCCCGTTCTCATTGTGGGAGGAGACCCGAGCTCTGTAGAGGGCCGGTAATAGGTTGATTGGAATACTTACTCAATGTAAAATGAATGAAGTTATAGAAACATAATATACTTACACATTTTGAAAGTTTCGAGATGGGTGGATCGTTACTATTTATTATTATCGTCTAGCCTTTAAATAGTTAGAAGGCGTGCAATAAAGTTACAAATACAATCTTAATCGTTTTCTAAGTGGAATGATGTCACCGTTTCTAATATTTTGCAATGGCATATCTGCCATAAAAATACTTGTGCAAGCTATCATTATCACCATCATATTTATCGACCCATTACCGGCCCACTACAGGGCACGGGTATCCTCTCAGAGTGAGAACTGTTTAGGCCGTAGTCCACCGCGCTGGCCAAGTGCGCATCGGTGGACTCCCACACCTTTGCGCATTTTTGTCCGTTTTTATGGAGCACTCTCAGAAAGGCAGGTTTCCACACGATGTTTTCCTTCATCGTTGAAGAACGTTTTATTTTAATTGCTTACATTAAAAACACATAACTTCGAAAAGTTATATGTGTTTTAATTCTGACGTTGTTCTTTGTTGCAGAGCCTAGATGCTCTTAGATACATCATCTTTTTATTAGTATTAGAGGTTTTTGTGACAGAGCTCGCCTTGGAAACTCCCCCCATGCTTATGCCTGCCGCCATTATTATGCTGCGTTTCGACGGCGAGCTCGGTCACAAAAACTCTTCTACTAATAAAAAGATGTATTATCTAAGAGCATCTAGGCTTTACAACAAAGAACGACGTCAGAATTAAAAACAATTAGATGAGGCTTATCACCACGTTAGGTTGATAGATACAGATCGGCACTTCGCAAGAATTGTACATTGCATGCCCTGGGAAGTGTTGCTCTGATATTAATAGGCCATGGTTTTGCCAAACCTAACCAATAGGTCTGCTTCGTCCGTGTATTACGACGTAATAAAAATTGTAAACGTTGCCTGAACCGTTAGCCAAGCACTGACGCAATTAAACTGCGCCACCCTCGATTGGATTGGGTAGTGGTCATTGTATGCAAATTTTCCTCTCAATTCGCAAAACCGGGTCAAAGATCTCCCGCTTTGGGCTTGACCGTAACTAGTTTCTGTGCTTTATGCCATTTAAGCATAAATAATTTAATTATGTCGACTGACTATCCATTTATGGCGATAACAAGACGCCGGATTCAAGATTATAAATAAATCATAAAAATATTTTAAGGTACGTAATGTGTACCTACTTTGAATATATTATAATAACTAATGAACTACACATTGTTTTATTTGATAAAACAAAGGTTTTGCACAATTATATCAAACTAGCGGTTGCCCGCGGCTGCGTCCACGCATTTTTGCTTTTACAAATCCCGCGGAGAGTGAGAGAGACGCCTTTAATCCTGATAAAATTTTTTGCAGCATAAAAGTCTATGTATGTCAGGTATGTGGTAATCTCAATTCCAAAGTAATTTTTGAGCGAAAGAGTACCCAACATAAATCCATTTTTGAAGTTGAAGGTCCAGGGTTCGTTTCCAGGCCGGAGTAATTTGTGAATTTATTATTACGAAAATTCTTTGGTCTGGAGGTGGGAGGCTTCAACCGTGACTAGCTACCCTACCTACCCTACCGACACAACAGGTTAGCTCGCTACTTCCTAGACTACATCATCAGTTACCAAAAGGTG
Organism: Pararge aegeria; assembly: GCF_905163445.1. Lineage (NCBI taxonomy): Eukaryota > Metazoa > Arthropoda > Insecta > Lepidoptera > Nymphalidae > Pararge > Pararge aegeria. The sequence goes on from NC_053193.1 coordinate 6,879,535, forward strand.
AGCTATATCAGTCAAGAGACGATTTGAAGTAGAATGAAAAAAGAATTATAAAATATTATTAGGCTAGGATGTTGATTTTATATTATTGAGGTTGTATATTTTATTATAGTTAATAACGGTTGAATTGTTTAATTTGTAAGACATTGCAAGGGAGGGTACCAGCATCCAACGGAAATTCTGGCATTTCAAATGTATTTCTTAAGTAGGTATCACTCTTGCAACCAATATAACAAAAAGCTTTAGCAAACTTGGATTTTTGTACTATAAGGCCCCGTCTGTTATCGAGAGAGCGAAAACAAAGTCGAAGTTTCCGGAATAAATATCGATACAATATTTCCCTGTTTAAATATAACAGGAAATAACAAACAAGTAATTGAATCTGCTTAATATCAGATAACATGTAGGTCCGTAGTAAATTGCGGTTACAAGATTAATATAATTTATGCAAATATCATCGATAGCTTCATGATAATAAAAATAGTTATACCTTAACTTATATATAACTATATATAGATACATCTTCTAAAATATCTACGTTAGCTTTTAGAGAGTTCGAATCCCAATAGGCTATCTTAATTGCTTAAAACGAACATAACTTAGAATAGAGGTCTATTCTAAGTTATGTTCGTTTTAAGCAATTAAGATATCACTTGCTTGAACGGTGATAGAAAACATCACGAGGAAAACCTACATACCTGAGAGTTCTCCATAATGTTCTCAAAGGTGTTTGAAGCCCACCAATCCGCACTGGGCCAGCGTGGTGAACTACGGTCTTAACTCATTGTGGGAGGAGACCCGTGCCTTGTAGTAGTTCGGTAATAGATTGATATGACTGTATACAGCAAAAATCAAACGCTATAAGGTCAGTGAGTGGCGTGCACAGGGGGGGCGTAAACAAAAACTAGGAAAATGCTACAAAATGTAAAAAATTAACTCCTATGAATAAAACATTAGGATTCGGGCAGTGATTTTGCGCATGTTTGGAATGCGCGCTTCTGCAATAGCTATACAAGAAACAAAACGTATATGATTGAACTCTTGCAATGACCTAGTTAGCATGTAAAATAGCCCTCGTGCATTCTTAATGAATATCGATTTCACGACTCTGGTTATTATAGTACACTTCTTTAACCCATTCTCAAGGTTAAACAGCTTATTAGGCCTTATTAACGGAACGTAGGCTACTCATTAAGAGATTATTCGCATACAAGTACTTATTACGGTCTAGACTCTAAAGTTGGGGTGGCGAAAATCCATTACTACACACAGTACAGTTTCAAGTTTTTGCCATTTTTCCAAATATGGGATGGTGAAGATCTGATAATCTTTAATTTAAAACACAATATTTTCAGGTTATTGAAAAACCTAGTGTAAAAGAATACATGGGAGTGAGCGCGAATATTAGCCATTTCTTTCTATCCTATCTTACCTAATGATCCGGGTGGATTTAAATAGTTATGGTTTGTAGTATAACCCTCTACACATATAGGTAATCAATATTCTCAAACAGAGGTGGAACTGCACCCAGGTTGCGTTAGCTATTTTGTCTAAAACATCGATTTTATGGGTTTTTTTCGTGCGTCACCCCCATCACACAGGGTTAAAGCTAATGGCTGTCGACCGTGCCAGATTTTCCTATTTCCGGGGCGGGTAAAATTTTTCACAAACTAAACGTTACGATCCTTATTGTACATCTTTCGTTTCAGAAATAATTGGATTTAAACGAAGCTGTTTTTGTGGTCACTGGTTAATTGAAAATTCTAAAAAAAATTATAATGCTGGTAGTTTATTCTAATAGCGAGTTGATTTCTTGCGGTACTTTTTGTGGAAGTTTGAGAGAACGCGCTTGATGTCAATATCACGTGCTGAGTCAGCAGCGAGATACTTTTTAACAAAGTATTGTATAAATAATAGAGACTTAGTTTCTACATGACTTATAAATATGGTCACGATATAAATGATTAGTGATTACCCTAGGGACACGAGGAGCGCATCCTGATTATAAATATAATAGCTGGTTTTAATAGGCTATCTGTTTTATGGTCTGGTCGGTTATGTCAGGGACGAAGCATTAGCATGAACTGTCTTGGAGCATGCCCTGATGGTATAATTGCACGCACCACGCACCTTCTCTCGCTAAGTGCCATCAAACTTTTGACGCTAACTAAAAAATAATCAAAACTGAAAACACTGAAGCCGATTTCGCTCACACGTGACACAGATAGTATTGATGGCATTTGACCGGGTTCACGGTTTTAGTGGCCCGAGGGAAGTAAGCCCTGACCCAGATACGTTAGAAAAGTCCAAATTGTTAGTTTTTACAAATACGTAACTTATCTTGCTCGTAAATCTTTATAATACGTAGAATAATTTTAAGAGAATAAGAATTAAAAACGAATTTTTGAATTTTTTTTTTGAATTTTATATTAGCCGAATAATTAGGCCATTGCAGAAAAAATCTTACTACCGACCTAAATATAATTCCTAATTAAGTTCCTGTTTTCGTGTTAACCAAAATTTTACTGTCCAAATTATGTTATTAAGGGTCATTAAAGATGAATCATGGGATAACCATCTATTTCCCGTAAAAAGCAGTAAATAGAGAGCATGTAGAGGACATAATTAAGTTAGATACTTCATAATGGGTCAGCAGAACGGAATGCGTACCTATTCATATCAATGTAAATGAGAGTTTAATTACATATTAATTATTTCCTCTAGTAGGTATAACAACGATCATGAATGGATTTATAGCATTGTCGTACTCGTATGCTGAGGTCAATATAAATTTAAGTATTCTTAGCACGTAATATTTACTTCTCAGTAGTTAGTTCAACCATTAACTTAATATGTATACTGAGCTACGTTCTTACTATAGTAATTAAAGGTCAAAATAGATGAGACAAGAGTTTTTTTTTAAGAAAAAAATAAATCGACTTCCTTTGTTAATTCTATACTAACTAAAAAGTTAATATCATTTCTATATAAATCAAGTTTAAATACTATATGCCACAAGTTACAACTAGCTTTCAGTCGGGAAAAATTCGAAACTTAGAAAATGTTAGTGTGCTCAGATAAACAGAATAAGTCTGCATAATCCTTTTAATTGTACATGTGTGATGTTATGTTTGAGATTGCGTAAACAATGCGTATTTATGCGATAAAAGTAATCGCGGTTGATTTTCTGGCATTTTTTGAACAGGTCCGTTGTGTTTTTCCGAAACTATTCATCAGATTTATATGCAATTTAAATGGGACTATTTCGTATTTACTCTTGACGAAAGAAAAAATTAAGCAAATGAAAAACAAAGCAAATTAATAATAGCCTCCTCTTTTTTGAAGGAAGTCGGTTAAAAACTTCAAACGTAGAAATCACTTCCTTCAAGACTTATAAACTACTTATGTATCTACTATTGGAAATAAATACGTAGAGATTATATTGTGAAAATTAATAGAACGTTACTTAAGGTAGCGGAGTGCTATTATGACTGGGCTGAAGTTAGCTTCAAGTGCTATAGTAACCCTTACCCTATAAACAAGAAAGTTAGATGGAACCCCCTAGAAATCGTGAAGCTTTTGGCTCAACTCATGGCGAGTTTTTGCGCTCGCCCACATTTCCCAGGAACGCTGTTACAAACCTTCAGATGGTTATCAACTAAAAACCTTCCGAATAAAAATAACTAGCCTGGCCATCATAGTGTGGCCGCTACTTTAGTTTTATACTACTCGCTTTTTCAAGCAGAAGCTTACGTAAGCTCAGCGTACAAACCTCGGACAAAGTAGATAGGATGATTATCCATTGCGAATGAACATAAGACAGTGTAATGTATGGTATGACCCACTTACAAATGCACGTCACCCTCTTAAAAGGAAACGAGAACCGTTACGGGTGCTTCCCTTTAAGAAAACGAGTTCCCATGGGTGTAAACTGTAAACGTAGGCAAGCATTTTATTCTAGGATGGGATTCACAATGTTAGAATATTATTTCCTGTCATTTAGGTATGCCCGGATTTAACCGTTACAAAGAAAATAATATATAACCTTTTTGCTTAATTAAGGATTCACAGCAGAACAGGAGATTCTCATTTCGTCTGCAAGACGACTTTGACTTTAAAAAAACTGTGCCTTTCGTTTTAGAAAACCAGTTAACATGGTCGTAGGTGTAGACCATTTACACTGGGTAGAAAGTTATTTAACAAGGAAGGATTTGGCAAAAATCAATTTTACTACGCGAAAGAATGAAATTAACGTTGGTCAAATAATCTTTATACAAAATTTTAAATTTCAGAAGTATCCTCACACGGGCTTGATTTTTATTAACAAAGATCATTCTTTTTGTTAATAAAAATCTAAATCTGTTTATCCATAGAGGTTCATAAAAAGAATTGACGAGCGAGATGGGTGGTCTTATTAATAACATCAATTGGAAATAATTCTTTTTGAAGAGTATCCTAACACAATCGAGGATGAACTTTGGCATAACAATAAAACTGATGTGCGATCTCAATTATCACTTCTCTGGAAAATAGTTTTTTGATTGGGTAGGTACGCCATGTCTAGGCCTAGTTGCTAGTTGCGTTAAAGCAAGTGCCCTTTTTGGTCTTCGCACTAGCCCGATTTTCTTCATTTTGTCGAAAAAGCTAATAGGTATTATTTACAGGAACACCGTACACGTAACTGAATACCCCGTTCACTTAACTGGCTCTCACCTGGCTACATCCATGGAGGTACCCTTTTTGGTCTCCGTTACAGTAGCAATGATAAACAAGTCTATAGTACATATTTAGCAGTGTATGGTATTGTGTCCGGTGTTGTGGCGCCTGCGGCCTGTGACTCACCCAGTGGCTGCGGTTGTATCACGCTGCAAGAGAATGTACTGAGGCCGGGTTGCACAGACATGGCGCATAATTATTGAACGGACGACGACGGGCGCTTTATTTATCCGGCATGCACGACCGAGCCAACATGTGACCTTTCTTAAAATGGCAAACTGTTATCGGTCACAGTTTGGAAGTTAGTATGCACATAAATTAGTTAGATACAGTGGTATTGTTTTGTAGGTCTGGGAGATAGCTCAAACGCCTAAGTTTGTTACATTCTGGGTTCAATAACTGAGTCTTTAGATATGATACACTTAAACAATCCTTGTTAATAAGAACACTAACGTAATAGTATTATCGGTTTACTTAGTGATTTTTCAAAATTTATTAATTTATTTATTTATACACTTTATTTGTACAATACAAAAAGAAAAAAAAACAATGGACACAACAAGAGGAAACTTAAAAAGTAGCATACAAAAGGCGGCCTTATCGCTTAGTAGCGATTTCTAGAAAAATGATTCCTAAGCTAACCGACATATAAATAAAATATTACATAACAATTTCTGGTATATAAATAATAAATAACATATATTAAAGAGTGAACACTGAAAAGGCAACAGGTAATCGTCAGACCACGATAATCGACGTCACTTGCATAGACTGCTAGGCGAACCTCGCCAACTAAGTAGCCATTCTGAGGCAACCAATCGGATCCAAGGTTGAGATGGTGGCTCATTAGAGCCCGCGAACTAGCAAGAATTTCTGGCTGCGGCTGCATTGAATATGAGCAACTTGATTTAGTAGAAGCAGAGCTTTTTCTGACAGAGTTCGTGCGGGGTATTACTAACGCTATACTTATTTCTGCCGCCAAGCAACATTGCTGTGTTCCAATCTGCAGGGCGTTGTTGCCGGCGTAGTTACAGGCACACGAGGCTTAACGATTGAAGTTGATGGACTAAGGGTGGAAATTTCTAGTACCAGTTCGTTGCATGTCCTATGAAGTGTTGCTCTTTTTATGGACGTCCTTTTAACGTCACAACGTCTTATAATTATCGAGCCGGCTGCACGCACGAAAAAACATGACGTATGCGGCGTTACCTCGCTCTGAGGCGAGGCTTGAAGTGCAAGCGAGAGCGCGGAACGAGCGACAAAGAGGCACAGTCGGCCTCCGCTTTCGACATCTGTCTCTCTCCTACTTGAGTGAGCGATGCGTCCGCGTGGACAGCTTCTATACAATAATACATTTACATGTTTTCGGCAAGGATGAAGTGCAGTGAAAAGTGGTGTCAATTGTTTATAGCAACGATAATATCTATCAAACAAATAAAATTAAAATTTTCTTTTGAAAAATGCAATCATTCCATCAGTATTTTCTTACGACGTTGTCACGTTCAACTATCGTCAGTAAGCCGACTTTACAGACAACCAATTTTTTCCATTTGGCATCAGGTGGGCCCATCCACTTGGTCCGTCAATTATTACTATAAAAAAAAATGTAAGAATGTATTGATATTTTTTCCTTGCCTTCAATGCATTCATATTTTTTTTTCAGCCAGCCTAAATTTTCCGGGCACTTCGAAGCAGTCTGACATGATTTTCGTAACAAACGCCATGGCTGGCTGCGTTGATTTGGTCGCTTAAACTGGCTGCTCAATATTTCAGTTGCAGTAACCAGGTTGCCAAGTGCTCGGGTCTATTAAGTTGTTGCTTTATTTAGTTACACAACGAAACAATAGTCCGTTATCGACAATGACGCGTTCAGAGGTTTGCGTAATTCAAATTAGGTGGGTAGTTCTAATAGCATCCAAAGGCTTTTGTATTCGTGCAACGCCCGAAGTTCGTCAAACCCGTCAATGAGCGAGTCAGACTCGTTTCCGTAGTGTACGTAGCTTACTTCCTCACTCCTTGCAGATTATGCGGGGACTCGTTTCTATTTTACTACAAGTAAGCCCTTGACTCATCTTATGGGAAGTGATTATTGATGCTGCAGTCTAAGATGGAAGCTAGGCTAACCTTTTTAGAAGTATGGCAGTTATATTAAACCTGCCTATAAGAGACATCACACAACTTCGGTATACGTCCCTATAACCTCCCATAAGTATCATACTACAATGCTAAATATTAAGTGGTAACTATCCATGACCAAGACTTCCCACCATATCAGACCACAGGAAGAAGTATTAAGAAAGAAATAGATAAAAGAAATTATTAATTTCAAGATTGCCTCTGCCGAGGAAACTTCTACTTATAAGGCCAAAGCGCTCGCTTCCACGCCAGGAAGGTCTTTATTTCATGAGGAAAACATTTGAGTCAATGTGCATCATTAAGTAATGTGGGTATGTTACGGAAGTCTATGTCCGAGAAATCAATTAATAATGAAAATTACTATCAATTAACTGACTATTTAGAAATCACTAACATCGTCCCGATTACCTACTGACAATTTTAAATGTATTATTACTGAATGGATTGCTTAATCTAAATGTTTTAATTACTTGGCATGATTTTTTGGTCCCTTATTTATAATCTTGGTAGGTATTTTTTATTATAAAACAAACAGACTAGACTGTTTTTGAATATTTTTGATTGAGTAACTAATTGCATTTATTTATATGAAGAACGTACAATCGTTAATCTATATTCTCAAAGTGTGAAAATACCTTTTTTGTTACTAAATAATTAATTTAAAAAAATCTTTTAATATTTCTAAGGGTTACAGAGAATGTTTTAGTGTTTTTTTAGTCTTTTTATTTATGAATATAAACTTTAAAAGTAAGATTCTTACATACAATATTCCATCAGCCAAACTGGTTCATTGAAAAGATAAACCTGTCTGTAATTAAGATTGTGGCCCAAACACGATTTATTTAAGTAATTCACTTCCTTGAAGCAAAGCATGACGTCAACATAATGTTATACTTTATCTGAAGTCGCTGTATTATACGTAAATACCTTAAAATATACCATATGTTAAGGTCGACAAAAATATAAATACATTGATATTAACACACAACACAATAATAACATTTCTTGAAAAATATACGATTTCGCGTGGATAGACTTCTAACTACAATAATAAACCCATTTCTGTGAAAAGACACTAAGTAACGCTAAAGTCAACAATTCATTTAGTATCTCTAGTTCTACTTCTAATTAATCGATTCTAATCAAACTTGATTCATATTCGCTAACTTATCTCTATACTTTATCGGTATACTGGTAATTGTGTGATAGACGCATTATCTTATTTAGCAAACTAGGTAATTTGTATTTTATAGACATATAAAAAATAAAGAATAAAAACTCCCAACTGTTTTGATCAAGAAGATCCTTTTCGCCTGAGAAACACAAGGTTCTAGGTTTTTTTCCCGAGTCGTGCCAAGAAACTGTCAGTACCGATACGGTTTCAAAAAACATTATCACTACTTTGATATTAAACATTATCACATATATGAATCGTAATTGCCTAGTTCCTATGATAGACCAAGGCCCAGAACGATGATGATTAATTCACAAAATCTATAAGAAAGCATGAACAACGGTTTCTTAATTAAAAATGTTTATTGAGTTATTTTCTAGAACATGACAGCCTACTCTGGTTTTTTATTAATAAACCAACAAAAAATATATTTTTGTAGGGAAATAATAATTACAAACTAAAATTAATATTTACAATAAATATAAGCCGTCTAACTGTTCACTTATGGGCATGGTACCCAAAATGCTGGTGCTATTGCCCCTTTGAATAGCTAGACTTAGCCGTTGGGCTAAATAAGCGCCAGCTCTTGGGTTAACGATGTATTATATATGATTACCAATTGTATGTTTATTTGGTGAGTTAAATTTATTTTATAGTAATAGTTGAAGGACCAAGCCTATAGTTCACGTGATGGTAAGTGTAACACAGATCAATACTTTGCAGGACATGCAAGGAATACATCCTGCGAAGTGGCGCCCTGCGTCCATTAACTTTAGGTAAGCTTATGTGCAGGTAAGTACACTGACTCCAATGCTCATACTTCCTAACAGGTTAGTCAGTCATCTTAGACTGCATCATCACATGGTGAGATTGCAGTAAAGGCCTTACTTGTAGTTTAATAAAAAAACACACACACACTTCAGACCGAAACACAGCTGCCTGGAGCCAGAAATAAGTAAGGCAGTGGGGGTTCATTCTTCAATATAAATACATTTATTAATTTATTTACTTTATTGCACAACCATAAAAATGGTTTACAAAAGGCGGACTTAATCCTAAAGCATTTTAAACCAGCCAACCTTCGGACGTGCGAGAAAAACGAGTGACATTAAAGAGTTCCAATAACGATATAGTTCTATTCGCTTCATTTCAATTGTATGTTTTATACAGAACGTTGTTAGGGGATTAAAGCAATAACTAATATCACTTATAGTTATAAATTCATAATGGATTAGTATGAAGTAAGTGGTAACTATTGCGAAAATGTGCCATAGCAGCGGAAGTAGTAGGCTTGAATAGTGGGCAGAGGCATTAGCGTTGAAAGACTGCTTTCACTTGCAATGATCCAATTGAAACTAATGGTACATTTCGTTAGGAACAGATTCACATTAATTGGACATGAGAGCAAATATAGTTATTTGTGAAAAGGTAAAAATAAAGAAATTGATCTGTTGTAAAAGCATCTTTTGCACGATTGTAACGAAGCGACGAACATTTTCTGTGTATGAACACATCCAGGCTACCTATAACTTGAAAAAATAAAACAATGCCGGCAAGATGGCGCCCTTTTCCAATGAAAATTTGTGGTAGTACGGCAGTAGTACTTGTTTGTATACAGAGTTACCAAGCGCTGAAGGTACCATTAGCTCTATCTATGTGCAAACTCTGCAACTATGCTACTTTTTATTTGGGGGAAATATATATACAAAAAATGCTAACTATTATTGTTTAAAAAAATATTGATTGTCATTTAGATTTGAATCAGAGGAATCCCTGAGAAGCGATAACGTCTGTCTACTTATTGCGGGGTCAACAAACGCTGCGTTTTCCAGAATACTGCGACTCCGTTCCATCCGTGGGTCCGAGATATGTGCTCCACCCGTTGCCAATAGGTTCTCAGCTCGTTGAGGTATTTCGTTGACTTACGTTCTATAGGTACAGGAGTAAAGATCTCAATCATTTCAGATTTAATTCTTTTGCGATATGCAAGTATAGTTATCTTCATCGCCAGCCGAGACACTAAGCTTTCTTTTGCAGCCATAATTAGCGACTATTTTTCGGATAATTTTAGCTCTAGTAAGTAAAGGAGATAACAAATGGATTTTCATTATTCAATCCACAACCGCGTAGTTTTTGGCTTTGCTAGATCTGTCCATCCAGAGTTGAATGCATAACATTCAACTTCAGTCACGTTTAAATGTGGTTAAAAGTGTCCAGCTCGACAAGTACCTAGATAGACCTAACAAAAAAATTTATAGCTATCTTCGATAAACTGTTACCTTAAATCATTTTGTGACTGCTTTAATAATGTCGGCGCATACGCACATTCACCGACGCGACCAATTCTATATTCAAGGATGTTAAGTGGCTATTCCCCGTTTCATTGTATTATTAAAATTAAAATTCATGGTTACAAAAAGGAAGTGACATATTATCCGGTAGGAACAGGAAACGCAAACCTTTAGCAGCATAATAACTGTGACCTGCGTAAGTGGTCAACTTTTCGTAATATTTAAATAGGTACGGATATTGAACCGTAAATACCACAGTTCAATATCCGTACCTATTTAATTATTGATTATTATGATATGGTTTTTTATTTTATTTATTTTAAATACGACAAAAAATAAAAATGTATTATGCCATTATAAGTTAGCCCCTGAATGCAATATCATTTGGTAGTTAAAGTGTTGATGCAGTCGAAGATGGTACAATTACCATTCTAACCAGCTAAGATTATGGGCAGTTATATTAAACACCTACTCCTAATCTGTTTCCACGCTGTATTGTGCTGGAACACTAAATCACTTGGCAGTACGTCATTGTTGATAGGGTGTTAACTAGACACGGCCGAAGTCTCCCACCTGACCAGACCACGGAAAATTCAGAAATTATATACAATAATCCCGGCTGGGGAATCGAACCCTGGAACTCCCACTTATAAGACCACAGCGGTCACCACTGTGCCAGGTTGGTCGTCAAAAAGTGATGGTATAATATTTCTGGGTTAGGGTAATATAGATAAGTGCGTGTCTCCTAATTCCAGTATAAAATAACGGAACTGATTCAGATTTCATATGCGGTATTGTTCTTAAAAGCATTCTCATATTAAAATTGTTAAAAATTTATATTCTAATGTCAAAATCCTCCTAATCAACAATGCCAAAAATTCATGAATAACATTTATGTAAGCCGCCGCCGCCATTTATAGTGCCATATTGTACTAAAACCTCGTATTTCAATACAGCACTTTAAACAAAAGATACTTTCATCAACATCATCATAATCATTATCAACCCATTAATAGCCCACGACAGGAAATTGTTGAAATCTTGAGTAAATGGGCCATCTTTTGAAATAAGTAGCCAAGTGTAGAATCGTACTTTTTTTTTCAAAATGAAGTGCCAAAGTTAACTGATAAATTTTTTGTAAACCATAACTCAATGAAACTTAATTTATTTTACTAAATTAACAATGTTTATTACGTTTATTTGTAGTTTCGATTTATAGCATGGTTATTCTAGATGACATCATTAAAAAAAAATCACTGCCAAATTGTGAAATTTGTGATCACGGTACTTAAAAATGCGACCAAGGGTGTCCGTTTTCAACTTTTTTGATAAATGTCTATTACTACTTAACTAAGTGACATCGATTTTTTTCCTTCTTTTTTTCAGAACTGGTATGAGTTGGCCTTTCCGCTGGTACCATTTTATCGTTAAGTTTTGGGGCACCCTGTATATTGATATCCAATCTTCAACACAGACCACTTATACCATGATAATAACATAATAAGCACTCACTGTTGTAATAGTAAATTGGGATATAATGAGGTTTCTTATACCAACCTCATTCAACAAGTCAGTATAATTTAAAATAGTTTTATGTATAAAAGTATAGGTTACCTCACCTTGAATATCAAATTTGAATTCCAGAAGACTTATCCACTCAAAAGCTTATTATATATATAGCTTTATATTTGAGTATAATTATTTTTTATAATATAATTTATCAGTAGGTTAGTAAATCAAAACTTAGAAGTAATTCAATGTTTTAGGAATGTTGTGATGTTATCTCAATAAATTTAGCTATTAGAAACTAATAAGAAAACAGACAAGTAAACAAATGAAAAAAAATCTAATGTGAATGTACTTACAATTTTAATTCATAACTGTATTTTTATACAGAATATTTCCTGATTTAATTATTTAATTACTATAGAACATAATAAGTAACTAACTATTAGGGACAACGACAACTATTAGATGACAATTTAAGATTTTAGTGTTTATTAAAACATTATGTAGACTAACACTTAGCTGCAATTCCTACATTAGATGTTATGTTATTATGTGAAAGGTGAAATAGAGTAGTTGCATACTCTTCAATAATATGGGTGGTGGGGAAATGCCTGATGAGCATTTCCAGATCAGCATAATTAATTTGTGATTTGATTAGATGTTAAACGAACACATGCTTGTGCACTAGCTTTTGTTATCAACGCACAGATAATAGCTAAACTGTATTTGGGAAAACTTTGCTGATACCTTACATACTTCATGCATGCAGAAGGTTAAAAAGGAAACTTTTTATGCAAGTAAACTTACAGTTACCGCATTTCTTTTAAAAACTGAGTGTTATTTACAAATACGAAAAGTATTACTCATAAAGATATGATAATGATGATGATGATGTACAATGAGGACACTATGTTAAATTGAAAAAAATGTTTCTTACCCACGATAAACAAAGTACTGCCCAAAAGGCAAAGGCCGAGTCGAATGCATACTGCGCGATTCAGACTACTTGTCACTCTCCGTGAGAAGTAGCTAATAGGGCAGTTCCAACGCTGGTCATTAGGCTGCTGCTCGTATGTCACCGTCGTCGGTTGGTACACGGCACTGGTCGGCATTTCGAATCAATGTAATACCAAATATTCCACTATTTCAATTATTTTACCACATATAAGTTTGGCGCACTCACTGCACTATTTTTATCATTTATATAAAATAAACTGATAGATACAACAATAATATATTGCGCCTAGTGCTTTGCTCACTATTAACTAGTTTAAGCTTTTAAAAACATTTACTTTAACGCAATACTTAAGCAAAACAAAGAATACACGCCGAATAGTGACGCTACACAGTAACTGGACGTGAATCGAAATGGAATGATGGAATCGAATTTTCGAAAAGAAGCGAAGCGTCAAGCTATACTGTCAATGTCAAATAACGACAGTGACACATTTTTTTTTTTCTTTATTCTTTCCTTTAATGACCGAGCGAAGGTATAACACTGTACAGCCATGTTTCGGCTATCCAGTGAAACTTATATTAATGTCTGGAATCTAGACACAATTGTCTATATCTTCCATAAGATTAGTGCCGTAACCACCGCGTGCAATTCCACAGTCGGCAGACCCCGAGGTGCTGTCAGGAACCCCCTGACAATTGCGAATATCGAACTTTCCATAACTGCTGCTTTTAAACTACCAATTGACATCTTGGAGATGTCTCTTAAAAAGTTCAAAGTTTGTATTAAACGTAAGCTTATAGAAAAGTCCTATTATAGTATAAAGGACTACGTAAACGATAAAAAAGCTTGGGTGTAAATTATTGCTCTAACCAGGTTGCTCTTCTAATAATTTAAAATGACATTGTGAGATAGTGATAACAAAAAAAAAAAAAAAACACCCAGCTAAGTTTGTTGTGGGCTTCTTCTTAGACCGGGACGCGTTTGGAACCCTCGTAGCTTTAGTTTTAAGTTTACGAATGTGGTTATCGCCATCATCTCACTACCGTGTAATTCTTATGTACGCATCAAAAGTGCCACCTGTGGGCCTACTTGAATAAAGATATTTTTGACTTTGACTTTGCTAAATATAATAATAATTTGCTGTAATATTTTTTTGAAAGCTCTTATAAGACTTGAATCCATGGCCGTAAAATAAATTAAAAAAAAAGAAACAAGGTTACAAGCGTGTGACGTCATCGTCATTAGAGATGGGCTTAAACTCCATAGCTTAAACGTTAAAAATTAATAATAATGCTAAATGCTAATGCTAATAATAATTAACAAATTAGCAGTTATTTTTAGCAACTGTTAAATTTATCACAGACAGATTGTTACATAATTAATTCTCATTTCCTTCATACTTTTATTGTAGTAGTAATGAAGATCAGTCTTTATTTAACACTAATTAAATATAACATTTTCAATTCCAACAGTTAGAAGTTAGTTAAATCAACTCGACTAAATAACAATCTGTCTGACTGAACAGTGAACAGAAAATTAACAGTTTGCACTTTGCAGTTGCTAAGTTGAAAACAATTCAATAGAGAGAGACGGAACGAACATCATTGTCATAGCGTTCTTTCCTTTCCTTTGTTTCGTCGTCCTGCGCTGCGGCCTGCAGTAGTGGGATAAAGGGAGACAAATATATTTACGTCCGTGTCACCGTGCAGAATACATGTACACTGCTCCGCTGCCATTATTTTTATCTATGTTCGTAAGAGTTGTGACTTGTAACTAATAGATTTAACACCTATCTCAGAATTTATTTAACAGGTGTTGACACTAAAAAAATTAGCAGCGTTAATTTAGCAGCTTATTAATTTTAGACCATCTCTAATCGTCATCGTTGATTTTTTACACACATCAAAGCAAACGTTGCCGTTATTTCAACGATTTATTTTCTTTTATCTACATAAAACTGTAGAAAATAAAAATAGTACTAGAAACTAAATGATTCTCACAAAAGTAACTCCGAGAAGAAACTTGGCACGACGAAATAGCAAAGAAACAATTCTTTGCTATTTCGTCGTGCCTTGTATATTTTTCTTATTTCATTGAACATAACAGAATATTTTATTTTAAGTAGTAACAGAAGTATTTGTACAATGCGGGACTAATCACCGCCAATATAATTTTCGAGCCATTTCCATTGTTTAAAAGAATTTGGAAAGCAACAATAGCTTTATTTATTCACAGATGACATCACGCGGGACACAAAAAAATAAAAATTTCTAGTCTTGTTTTTGGGTAGGTACATTAAACGCTGTAAAAAAAAATGTTTATAGTTATATTTCCGGTTCCCCATACCAAGCACTACTTTTATTAACATATTTTCAGTAAACTGAAACTCTCAACAACTATGTGCCGTTGTTGGTTGCTTTAATTATTTTATCAACGTCACTGTAGGAGAGTCCAAGTTAATAAAAACAAAATAACTGTGCAAAAATATTATAGTTTATTTTAATGCAAGTATATTACTGTTAATAATTTTATATTGCTAACAGTCATACATTTCTAAAGCTATCACTATATTTTTATTTAACTTTGAGTAATAATGTACTACATACTAGAGACGAAAGCAAGTTGTTACTCTACGCTGTGTAATCAACTGGGATAAAAGTGAAAATTTTAGCCTAGCCGTAAGTCAAGACGCTTGCTGTTTTTATAAAAGTCCCTTAAAACAAATCAATCTAAAAATGATTTTATGTGTCTAAAAGATAGTAAGAATCACTCAAGATAATGGTGTAAATGCATTATTCTAAGCGCATAGATCTGGTTGGAAATTACATCTCCAGATAGTAGAACACTTTTACTCAATGTTAACTAACGGGTAAAAGGCACTCATCCTTGTTATAAATATTGTATTTTAACTTGCATCATCACCTCCTAAAATTACAATTATGTTACAATCGCACATTAATGATTTATGCTTAAAAATGTTGTATACTTAATGTTAATCAATTTAAATAATTACCTATCTTAAATGATTAACTCATTTGTTAGATCGTAAAAGCGTTTATATACATGAATATAATTCCTGTTATTTCAAATAATAAGGCACCTTATGAGCAATTACCTAATAAATCCAATGAATATAAAATTCAAATAAATTTAATATTAAGAGAACACTCCATGTCTTGTGCTTTTGTACTGAAATCAGTTTTTTACAAAGAAAATGCAAATTATTCTCTTTATATCGCATTCGTAATACATTTACCGTTGATAGAAGAAGAAGAAATAATCGTAACCATATTATATCATAACAGTGAGCTAAGATGTATTGATGATTAAGTTGACATTAATGTCGGTAAAAGTTCAGTGAAAAATAATAAATATTTGAAAACTTTTTGTCAGCTTTCAATTAAACAGTACAAAATGCAGAAGTACGCGATATTTATGTTGGCCGGACAGAAGTAAATCACATTTGGCTGGGCTGCGGAATTATGTTACATTACTTTGCTTTTTCATGTTACTTTGGCAGTAAACGTTAAACAACATTTTATTGTTTTATTTTTCTGTAATGAATTCGAAAAACGCATTTATCTTATTTTTAAAACATTTGGTACAGCTGAATACTAATAGAAATAACAAACTATCTCCCTTTTACCATTAATACCTGTCCAACCACCCAAATTTATGAATCCAAAATCTACAGATGACAGATTGAATTTAGTAGTGCTATCCTTTTCATACAATTCCCTATAGATAAGATTAGCACTAGTCTAGATTTAATATGACATTTGAAGATATTGGATTGATTAACTTCGGGTGCAAGCTTTTAAATAAAGCATTAACCAACATGGTGGTAATTAATTCCAACAAAATTGACCACTTAAATAACCAATTGGTATTGAGTGTATATGAATTGTTTATTTTTATATATATACATATATATATATATATTTATATAAATAATATCTTAATATCTGCCGCCATTATTAAGCTCATATTAATTTTATGTAAATACAATTCGCTATATAACCAAAACACACGTTTTTTAATGTTTGGTCTGTTTATGGCGGGACTTTTACAGTACAAGACCACTGCAGAATAATTTAGCGAAAAAGATTGACCCGACTCAGTTTTTTCAGTTACGAACTTTACAAGGACTGACAACATTATAAAGCGGGAAACGAGCCAAAGGTTTTAGCAGAAGACAAACTAACATTTAAATATAAGTTTGAATGCCATGAAAGATAAAATGAACTAGTTTAACCGATTGTTATGAAGGCCTATAACACCAAAAGGTGACAAAACATTAGAGTAAAAACATAATTTATCAAAAAATTTCATAAATAGATATGCCTTGATATTGAATTAACTGATTTCATATATAAGATACTCTCAAATTCTTCCTTCGAATTGTGTGTTGTTGGAAATCTTGATGATGCTTTCATTACCGAAATAACGCAGGCGTCATTGCACAAGTTGAGAGGTTATATCGGTGTCAGTATCTCTTAACTAAACACTAGACGGAAATAAAATAATCGATCATCACTTACTGTGATTACTGAGTGGATTCTGGGTGAGTAGATATTTATTTAAGGTGAAGGCGTATCTAGATATTTAAATCTTTGTGATTCATGATTTTAGAAAACTTTTTAGTCGTAGAACTAAAATTATTAAGATATGAAAATCCTATATTCTTTTGAGCATATTATAATGCATTTTTAACTTTGATCATTAATATCCTAGATATACTTGTAGTCATCAAAATCACATACGAATTGGTTACCTGTTTTGGTATATAATATAATGTGTCTGTGTGTATGTTAGTGCTTAGAAGTCCGAATGAGCAGTATAAGTTTCAGAATCTCATTCGAGCAGGAACATACATGATATGTATGTTGTTAATCATATAATATTGTTTATAGCAATATTTAATAATAGAAACACGTAACAACTATAAACAACCATTTCATCTTTTTGTATGGAACTTTAATATTATCTAGTATATTACTGATCAGATTTTTATAGAACAGCATAATAAATTGTGCTACAAGTATCATGTAGGTGCAAATATATGGATAAAACATTTTATAAATAAAACCTATAGTTTACAATTTGATAACATGATTTGTAATACCTCAAAATACCGATGAGAAGTATAAATAGTATACGTAAAAAAAATGTGAGATGTTATTACCTCAGTGCCCCTAGTGAGTTTTACTGCGAAACA
Organism: Pararge aegeria; assembly: GCF_905163445.1. NCBI lineage: Eukaryota > Metazoa > Arthropoda > Insecta > Lepidoptera > Nymphalidae > Pararge > Pararge aegeria. The sequence continues at coordinate 6,897,534 of NC_053193.1, forward strand.
GTATTTTCACTAAATGCCGCTTTTTCGATCCCATACCAATCATAGTTAACTTTCACGCGATCGAATAGATGGAAAAACTCAGACTATGCACCCTGATCATGTTAAAACGAACTTAACCTTCTGCGTAAATCTGTCAAATTTGTATTGAAATGTCAAATTTTGACGTTTGGTCCTCCAAAATGACATATTTTCGCTACCGTCAAGGTGATTTTAAGTTTACATAAAAAAAAACCTTTCGGCTTAACAGCAAAAGCGGTTTAATCTCAATCTCAGGGATCAAGTCCCTAACCAAGAAACCTGAGATAATTACGGTTATTATTTTTAAGCAAATGACACAGTTCTACCGATGTCACTTAAAAACTATATATTCAAGTTAACTAAAAAAATTCATCAACACAATTACTTGGGTAGGGTCTCATATTTGCTTTAGGTTTATCCCTTTAGGGGGTAACAACAGCTCACTAGTTTAATGTATAATGGAAGTAAACCACTTTAACTAATATATTTTGGCTACATTAGCTATTCAACGTGAAGAAATAGTCTTTCATTTATTCAATATAAAACATGTAAATTATGCGACACCATTTGATTTTGAAGTTACATTTACTAAATACCATATCATAACTCTGTCATGTTATTACGTTTCTCTTATCTGTCAGTCTCATAAATTGCTTACCTGCCGTTTTACATCTCCCATACAAATGTATCATTTGATAGCTGTAGTAAATAAACTACAGCATTTATAAAGCTATAGTCCGCGACTAGTCGACATGGCAATTTAAACAATAATACTCTGAACAATTTTGGTAACAACAACGTTAGCAAATTATATATAATTTTAACGAACGTAAATTCATGCAGTATTAAACTTAAAAAGCGCAAGCGTTGCTTAGGTGTGGGAAGCGTACCCCATTTCCCGTTAGAGCTCATATCGTGATTACCATGTCGAGTGGCCGCGAATTGTACATACAACGTAGAACACAAATATAGAACACAATAATAAAAATAGTATAATATCATTCAACGGCGAACCCAGCAGTTTCTAAGACCGCCTGCTTGAGTTTGTCGTGCAGCCTTTCTTTGCTTGGATAAGGCGGAAGATCGAGACGATTAAAGCACGTGTGCGCTTTTGGAAGAGAATCTGCGGAGGCGTCGGCTACTAAGTGCAGCGTGAATAGTCTAGGAGCGGCTGCCCCAGTGGAGCCTTGTAGGGCGCGGAAACCTGCGAGTGGCACACGCCTGGAGCCTGTGACGAACTGTAACAGTCTTGCTCGCATTTCAGCGTCGAACTCCTCGACTATTTCCCAGAACCATCCGACTATAGGAGCATCTGGATTGACGTGTTTGAGCCGCGTGTGCCGGCGCCAATCCGCGGGGTCGAGGTCCGCTCTTCCGGCTAACAGCGGTTGCAGGTCTCTTGGGGAGAGCGGTCTGAGGAGCTGTGGAGGAATGATGTCTGCGAGTCCCCGCTGTAGAGCGAGCCACTGGCGCTCAGCGCCCCTCGTGAATCTATGCGCCACGTACAGTCTTACGTAATCGCGTTTGTTTGCGTCGGTAACAGTTTCGTTGGTTCCGCCCGGCCTCAACTCCACGCTTCGTACTGCACCGAAAGACGAGCATTCGACGGAAAATGTTGTGTCTATTACACCGGCTATGCTGTTATCTCTGAAAAAACAATAATAATAACATATAATTGATAAGCCCAATACAACAAAAACATTAAAACGTCTAGCGTAATGGGTTGATGATTTTAGGAAGCATTCGTGTTGATTTAAAACGATAGGAGTGTTAAGTGTTGCCTTCTTAGCGGTTATTTACGAGGTTCCTTCTTACAGGTTTATAACACGAATGTTACACCCTGCTCTGACATAATATCTATGCAACCGCATCAATATCAATACAGCAGTTTTCGAGAAAAACCATTATCATAAAGAACCTGTATCTCAGTTATGAAACTCATCAAAGACCGCTCAATCTCTTGAGTTATGGTAAAAGACAAATAAAAACAAGTACCTAAATGTAGGTAGAATATAGATGCATTGTCTGTCTTTAGTTAAAAGCGCACATGTGCATCTGTTATAGGTCAGCCCCTTTAACTTTTTAAAGAGGAGCAATTCCGTCATAATTTGGCAGAACTTTAACCGTTTACACATAGCACACATATTATATATATTATTTTTCCAGTTTTGCAACATTTTCACTGATGATGCTCCGCTCTGCGATTGGTTGTAGCGTACAGTTATATAGCCTTTCTCGATAAATGGACAATCAAGCACATAAAGATTTTTCCAATTCGAACCAGAACTTGCTGAGATTACCGCGATCACCCAACCAACTCTTCAGCTTTATAATATTAGCATAGAATTTTTAACAATTTTTATTACTGTTTAAAAATAAATATAAAAATTTACGGAACTGACAGGCTTTGAACCCGCGACTGTGGCAACCGCGGCCTGAGCGCTTTTACCACTAAGCTATGGCTCTCGTACCGTCTTTGCCGAAATTAGTATTATATGCATTTTTATATGTCTTACATCGCCATCTAGTATGAAACATTGTAGTTTCGATCTACATTTTCCAAGGTCCATATTACATTGAAACACTTTTGGAAACAAGATATGACACATTGCTTTTTATTATTTCTATAAGTGTTTTTACCTACACTTGGAGGAAATGTCAATTTTTATTACATATTTTCTTTTAATTCATAAAAATATTACTTTAGAAGTATAGCTAGATACTCACAGCATCCAAGACAATGACCGATGCAACTCAGGATCAACGTCCCTTATATCTCGCAGGGTGATTGGTCTTCCTAAAAGTTGCTTGTAGAATGGTGCAGTAAATGCGGCATCCAACTGATGTCCGTGGAACAGTGCCACGCCCAGGATACGGCCCGCAAAGTGAAAGTACGATAGATGCTCCGGGTTAACCTAAAAATTTATCAGGAAATAAATTTCAGAACAGTAATTTCTTTTTTATTCCACTACAAGTTAGCCCTTGACTGCAATCTCATCTGGTGGTAAATGTATGTGTAAGATGATAGCAGGTTAACCTAATAGGCATATCATAGTTATATTAAGGCCCGATTATCGCTTAGTACGCGACCTACACGTCTTTGTCGGTAGTGTAGTATGAAGGCATGGCAGAAGGCTTCAATCAGTTTACATGTATTTTATAAGTATACCTATTTAATTATAAAATACTTATAAACACCCTGACACAGAAAAACATTCCTGTTAATCACACCAATATTTCCCAGTAGTGGGAACAGAACCCACAGCCTTGGACTCAGAAAGCAACAATTTCCTCGTAACACCAACATCATCCAGTTTCTCTTTGCTGCAGAACTTGAACTTGAGAATTTATACTTCTATTAATAAAATATATCTGTCGCCTTAGTCTACGTTTTTAGAAAAAACAACACTAACAATAGAAAAAAGGTATTTAATAAATTGAAAGTTTTATTATAAATCATTATCTAGTTATCTCATTATCGGACAAACAAGTTTCACTGAACATTAAAATTTGAGATTTTTGTACAAGTCTATCAATTAAATAACCGGAATGAGCCTGCAGACTTTGACAATAATTGTAAGTGTTCACTGTCAAACACCAACCTAATATCAAAAACTTTTTTCGCAAATTTTGTATCGGACCCACTGTCCAATTCATATTATAATGTCAGTGCTGTCAAACCTTTGAAAAACTAAAAGGTTGACTATAGCTAACTTCAGGGTGTCGGTTTTTGTATCCGTCCGTCACAAAAAACTCTTCTTATTTATCTTAAACATTTTACTCTCATAATTTTTCCCTAACGCGCCAAAAGAAGTATAACTTCAAAAAATAGTTGATACATTCACTTACCCCCGAGTCCGAATTGATCTGTAACGCATATCTATCATCACCAGCGCTTGCATACTGAAATAGTCCATAGTGAGGGTTGAATAGTTCTCGTCCTAGTAAATGCAACCATTCCCTCGCAACACCGCCGTAGTCCAACCCCTCTTCGCCGCGGAACTTGACTAGCAGTCGTTTGCGTAGTTCCTTGCCGCGTAGCTTCATCACGAGCCGGTACGATTCTTCCAGTACTTCGTTACGTGATACCTGCGTAAGACCAACTTCAAATTAGAAACGGTAGATTGTCTCGCCCAAAGACTATAACCGCAAGGCATCGCAACGCAACTATAACATACTTAACGCAATACAAAACTTGTAAATTATGCGATATATGTAATTTGATTTCGAAGATACGTTTACTTAATACATCATAACACTGTCAGGCCATTACGTTTCTCTTATGAGTAAGACTCATAAATTGCTTACATTCTGTTTGACATCAGCCATATAAATGTATCATTTGATACTGCTGTAGTTAAAAGGTTGTAGGTTGCCTGGCAAAGATCGCTACTAAGCGATAAGGCAGCCTTTTGTATTCTGCTTCTATTTTCTTGTATGTGGTCACTAGATGGCGCTCTTTTCGTACCAATCGTAGTTGACTATCCCGCGATCGAATAGGTAAACGTAGGTAGAAAATCAGTTGTAAAAATTTACTGACCAAGCAATCAATTTTTTCAATTTCAAAAAAGGCTTTCTCATAAGATATGAGATTTCTTCTTCGATATAACCAAATCTTGAATAAACAGACACAATTAAGCGATAAGGCCGCCTCTTGTATTCTATTTCTTTCTTTATGTTTCTGTTTTTATTATATTTTTGTATATGTTAATGTTGTAGTATACAGATGGAGTTAAGTAATAATAATAAAGAAATAGAAATGCTATGAACGCGTCACCTTGTCGCCGTGAACAAGAATATTTCAAAATATTTGAATCAGCGAATTTATTGTAAACTACATTGCGAAAAACATAATTGTATAACTCCAAACGCGTGCGCGTAGACACTGGGAGCCGTCATTCGGCGACAAGTAGTAAGTAGTGTATTGTTATTAAGATTTCTGTGATTTACCTCAATTCGACAGTGCCCAGTCTGCGGTTGCAAGGCCTGTAGCTCCGCACGTAGGACTCTCGCTTTGGCCGCTAAGTCTCGTTTGTATTTCGGCAGCGCGTCTGCGTCTGGTGGTTCGATTGATGCGGTGGCTGGGACTGGTGTAGCGGTGGGTGGACTTGCAGGCACTGGGGGTGCGACGTCTAATGGTGGTGTCTGGAAAAAAGCATAAAATAAAATTATAATAATGAATTTGGAGTCGAATTCAAATTAGTTAGTTTAATTTGGGGACTAACTTTATTCTGTGCCCGAAGAATTCTCTCTCCTCTGATTTTCGTAACGCGCCAGAAAAAGTATTATTACTGTACTTTAAAAAAAAAAAAAAAGCCATGAAAGGGAAACAGTATTTTACAATCATGGGGCCCTATGGCATAACGTTCGGGAACAAAGAATAAAGTAACATTCAATACAATATAAACGAAACAAATTTGACCTCTTTTTCCGGACGATTTTTCAAAAAGGATCACAGCTTTGCTTTTTGACTATAAACACAATCAGAATCAACACCATGTTGCCCAAAATTTCAAGTCAACCTTGATCAGATCTTTTATATATGATATATACATAAAAATCACGTTTTACTGTATTTGTAGCCGCTTTACTCAATAAGAGCTCGATCAAGTTTTATAAATATTTTAAATAGCAGAAAAAAATTGCAGGGTTTATATGTAAGGATTGAGCAATATAAACTTACCAGACGAGCTGATAGTGCCAAACGGGGGTCAGTGAATTGCGTAGTGCGATTATTGTGGTCTACGAAGTAGGGTCGGCCTGAGGGCGCGTGTCTCATCTCCCAGCCGGGTGGCAACGGGCCGGCCGCGGCTGCGCAGTGTCTCAAGTGTTGTGGCACGCGCGGGTCGTGCCACGTGGACGCGCCAGTCACGCTGTTGTAGAAGTACACTTGCCCTTGAGCTGTTGTTCGCATTTCTGTCGAATAAATAGATTTATTTCAACAAAATGCTCAAAAAGTTGTCTTTTCCATGTTTAGCGTGAAGTTATTGAAGTGAAAACTTCATTTAGCATATTTTTAGGTGAGCTAAAATCTTTGGACTCGCGACACCGTTACGAGACGAGAATTTGATTTTACTATGTCCAATCAACACAATATTAGCACAACGAGATATAAAAGTACAATTGACCGGTATTCACGAGATATTAAAATTGAATTCGAATCAAAATTGTTTATTTCCTATTTTAGTTGCCATGAATATCATAGTTTCTATTTTAGATTGTAATAATTTTAATGATAATGATGATGATACAAGAGTTGTCGAAATTGTTAACAATATTTAAATATTTATAAATATAATTCATAACAAAAAAAATATTTAAAGTTTTTAACAATTAATAAAATACAAATCATAACATAAAGTAGTACACATCTGAAAAATGTCTAACTCGCCAAAATAAGTTTTCACTTCTGTCGGAACTCCCAGAGTGCAACCTGTAATTTTTCTATTCCACACTAGTCATTTTTTTCTTGTCCTTCTGCATGTAACATACAAATGCACGAAGGAGGTTTATAATCAAAAAGTTTTCTGTTCAAATTTTTTGGACCTTAAACTTTACCTACTATTAACTATTTAACAGCGTAAATACTTTAATACATAAATTAAAAGTATTATTTTAAATATTTATGTTTGGTGTATATAAATTATAACACAATTCAAATTATTTTGAATGTATCTACATTCTTATTATTGAATTGGCTAAATGCGTAAATAGATAATGTTGTCCTGCTAATCTCTTATAATAAAAAAACGCCTAAAATAGCTTTTTATGTTCTTGTGCATAAGAGTGTTTATAGGTAACTCTAAGGATAAAGCAGTCAAGAATATGAGGATGTAAACGTATATGTACGTTCATCACACAAACATTTACTAGATGTGGAAATCGAACCCAAGGCCTTGGACTCAGAAAGCAGGGCCGCTGCACACTGCGCCAATCGATTTTCCCAAAAATTCAAAATCCAAATTGATAAAAATCTAACTTTCTTCGTAAATAGAACTAGAGAATTCGTATTGGTTGCTATAGCTTAACTATATGATTTATTGTTAGGTGAAAGCATTTTTTGTTTCATTAATAAATATGAATCTTTAGTGTGCTTATGCTTATTAACTCTCTTACCATATCCAGGTGGTAAATCCGTGGCAGCTACGATTACGGGTGTTCCATTGGAAGGAGATGATGGCGTGGAAGGCTGTCGTGTTCTTACTGCAGTCTGTGGTTGAGGTTCCGGTCTGAAATTATTTATCTGACATTAATTATTAGTTGTTGCCGCGTTCTTTGTCTGCGTTTTTACGGTCTTTTTGGAAAACATTTGGGAACCGTTTGTTTTCCTGGGATTAAAAGTAGTCAATGTGACTCATCCATTCAACTAGCTATATGCTAAAATCAAGTTGATTGGTTTCTTGGTTAGGGTGTGAGGTAAGGACAAACAACCAAAAACACTTTCGCATTTATAATATTAGAATAGATTATAAAATTATGATCATTATCTCTCTAGTGGGTCAAAATATTTAATAGTATGTAAAGTTTTATGTCCAACAAATTTGAGCAGAAATGTTTTTGATTATAAACCTCCTTTGTGCATTTGTATGTTATATGCAGAAGGACAAGAAAAAACCACTAGTGTGGAATAGAAAAATTAAATTGCACTCTGGGAGTTCCGACAGAAGTGAAAACTTATTTAGCCGTGGCTAATTAACACACTAACAAAGACGTGCTAGCGTTTTAGAAGCGGTTTAGAATACCTGTCCTGCGAAGAAGCGGTGTACCTGTATAACTGTCATACCCCTAACAGTTTTAGCCCTACTTAGACTGCATTATCATTTAGCACTGAGATTAATTCAATATTTCAGTACAGAGTTACTGTAGTAAGTTACTTGTAGAAATTACTTCGGTTTTTGTCCACCAATGCGCTCTGGGCCAGCTTGTTGGACTAACCCCCCCCCCCAACCCGCACCCCCCCTTTCTTGGGTAATGTGATGATGACTTTCTTAGGTTTAATATCTCCTCAATCACTTACATATTTTACGAGAGCGGTATGGAGAAGTGCTGTTTTAGTTTAGTCTCTAATAAGCGTTATATAGTCACCTTAATGATATAGAAGCGGCTTGGCTGACATCGCTCTCAGACACAGGTGACGCAGGGGATGCTGGTGAGGTGGGTGATGCGGGTGAGAGGGGTGAGGCGGGGGTTACGGGGCTAGTGGGTCCGGGTGATGGAGTCGAGGGGGGAGTGGTCGGCACAGGGGACGCTGGGCTTGGGTCGACTGGGCGCTCCCATTGCGTCTGCCGGAGCGCGTGGTTCACATAATAAGTCCTAAAATGAAGTAATTAATTATTTAAAGAAATTATTTTAAAGAGTTGTCTCCGTCCCAATTTATGCTAAAAAAATAAGCATGGTGCTATGGAAGATTAATAACATTAAGTTGGTACTGTTTGTGGATGGACACAAACAAACACTCATTTCTTAGTGAATTAGAGTGAGTGTCATGATGAAATAGGTGATTTTTTTAAGCCCTTCTCTTGCACTTCTCTGGTAGAAAACAAACAACTGTTATACTAGATTTTATTAATTTCAAATTAAACAAGCTTTGACTTGATTAAGATATACCAAAAACCAAATAGATTATAATTTAAGCCATTTTCTGTATGCACAGACAATGTTATTTAAATAATAAATAAATTAGTATTCCATATGTTTGCAAGACAAGGTACTAAATTTGTTAAGAACTAAAAATAGTTTACCTTCCACTATTACACCTCCTCTCTTCCCAATGAAGTGGTAATGGTAGGTTTGTTCCATTAGAATTAATAGGAGGGTCTCTTGGGGTTCGTACTTCACCGGCAGGGCCTACTACAGCAAGTGGGGACCCTTCCCCAGCTGCTGATGCAGGTTCTCCTCGGGCACCATCACGAGATAGAAGGGAAACAATGACCTGACCTCGTACACCACATGTTTCTCCAGAACTGTCCTCACAAAGTTCCAGGCATTGATCTGTCGGAAAAGAATAGAATACAATATGATTTCTTTAACAAAACCTTACATCCCTACATAATGTTGACCTTCATGGGGCCGTAGTGAGCTCTGTGGTTTTATAGAAATAATAATAAAATCTTTTGTTGTAATTAATGTTAATTACTTAATGCGGAATAACTTATTGTAAAAAATCTAGTTTAGTAATGTGGAGACCACCACTCATCCAACATTAGAATATCAGAAAGATGTTTTCCGCATTTAAGATCAATAAATACCAGGTACAAGACAAAAATGAAGTTACATAGGGCGTCATTACTGTGTCACAAGCTGCCCAGACTCCAATAAACAAACTGGCACGAAATGTTGAATTAGTGGCATATTGTAATGTTACAAGAAGTATAAATAAAGATATACTCACATCCAGTATCTTTTAATTTGTGCACTGTGGATGGCTGAATACGGACACAGCCAAGGAAACCAGAGCCCTGTCGTTTGTGAACTTTACGCTGATTCCATACACTGAAAATCAATAAGATGTTAGAATAATTATTTAATTTGATATTCTTAGGTACAATTTACGCCACAAAAGTTGCTCATATTTTAATTGCTTTGAAAACACTGATTGCATAGTAAATCAATATAATAATAATAATAAAGCTTTAAAAATGTCACCTGCCACCCGTCGAATATGTCAAATTTTTTCTCAGTAATAAATAACAACAAAATTATAATATTTTACACAATTTTAATACAAGAAATGAAATAGTAAACAATAGAAAAAATAATTAATAATGTACAAGATTGAAAAAAATGAGACGCGGTGGTGGCAGAACGAGATGCGCACAACCGAGATCCAAACATGAGTCATCGTCGTCGTCGTCGTCGTCGTTGGATGAATTTAAAACCCCACCAACATCTGCGGGGGATGTGACGCCTCCTCCAGAACGAAGGACATGCAGGGGCGGCACCACGCGACGACATCAATATAAAAAGGACGACGACCATTCAACATCGGCTAGCTTGAAGCAACAGGGGCTACGGGCTCCCGCGAATGCTCCCGTTACCGGTGGTGTAGTGCGTCGCATGAGATGGTCTCAATCCATCAATGAGAGCGTCATGCGTGCGTACTATGGGGCGACAGAGGGGGGAACTAACCTCACTTCGTACCGATCAAGGATGCTGTCTATGTTTCAGGCGCTTCAACCAACAATGACCGTGACTGCCCAACGATTGTCGGATCAGGTGCAGGCTATCCAGCGACGTCACCTGCTGGATGAGGCTCAACTTGAGCGGCTGCGCTTAGCCTTACCACAGATAAATGCCATCCGTAGCTTACCTCAGCAAACAGTGCAAACCAACATCCAAGAGGAGTTACAGGATGGTGTCGATCTAGCAGTAAGTACTGACCAGGATGATGTGCTTTTGAGGAGTGCTTTGGAAGATGCGATTTTGATGTATAGGTATAAACCTCTTCATTTAAGACCAAAACTGCCTCGGTTGCCCATACATAGACGAAATATGGCGTTAGTGGGAGTTCTAGACCAGATATTAGGTGAATACCTCATAACATCTGAGGACCTAAGTGATACGCATTCGATTCTATTCTGCGGAGCCGTTACGGCGTGTCGTATTGCAGGTATTAAATTCCCTGAACCACGTACGACTCCGCAGCGGACGGATCAAGCTCCAGCTTGGCGGATCAGAATTAAGAGGCGTATCACACTGGCTAGAACTCTCATTGCTAAGCTTATCTGCTTCAGAGAGGGTAATAATCGCCCTAGAGTCATGCGATTTGTGAGCCAGGCTTTTGCTGGGAGTAACATACATCCGTCCCAGTACTTAGTCTGTGTTACAGATCGCATTGACTTCCTGAAGCAGAAAGTTTATGCATGGGCACAACGTATCAGGCGATACAAAGAGCGTTATGACCGATACCATCAGAATCGTATTTTTCAAAGAGACCAACGGAAAGTGTATAGGAACTGGGAACGATCTGGTGCTAGTGTGCCAGATGGGGAACCACCGACTTCCGATGCTATGTCAGACTTCTGGCGTAGTATCTGGTCGGCCCCTGTATGTCACACTAATGGTATTTGGATGAACGTTGTCAGGGAAAAGTGTGCAGCGGTGGAACCAATGATTCCAATTACTATCACGGCGGATAACGTAAGTTGTGCAATTCGACTGGCATCAAACTGGAACTGTCCAGGTCCGGACGGATTGCACAACTTCTGGCTAAAATGGTTCCGTAGTGCGCATTTTGTCTTGGCAGCGCAATTTCAAAATGCCATTGACACTAAGTCGTTACCGACATTTATGACAACTGGTGTCACGTTCCTACTACACAAATCCGGAAATACCACCGACCCTAAAAACTTCCGACCGATTACATGCTTACATCAAAAATAACGACGCATATCAATGCAAATAATATTTTGGCCAATACTCAGAATGGATGTAAGTCCCGGTCTCGTGGTACAAAGGAACTCCTCATCATTGATACTGCTATTTGCCAGCAGGTTCGGCGAAACAGAAAAAACCTCACGGCTGCTTGGATTGATTACAAGAAGGCCTATGATTCGGTGCCTCATTCCTGGCTCATGGAAGTCATTCGGTTGTATAAAGTCGATGCAACTCTATGCTCTTTTCTTGAGTCATGCATGAGGCAGTGGATGACAGTCCTTCGTCACCCAGGAGCTGTTGAGAACTCTGAATCGACTGAACCGATAGGAATTAGGCGGGGTATTTTCCAGGGCGATAGTTTGAGTCCTCTATGGTTTTGCCTAGCCCTTAATCCTCTCAGTAACTTGCTGATGGACTCAGGACTAGGATTTCGCCTTCGCAGGGGTGGTGAGCTCATATCTCACTTACTGTATATGGATGACCTCAAGCTGTATGCATCAAAACGATCAGACCTTATGGCATTGTTAAAGATAACTCAGACCTTTAGCAATGACATAGGGATGGAATTTGGTGTAGACAAGTGTGCGGTAATCAATGTAGAGCGAGGTAGGGTTGTGAGCTCTGAGAATATAGTTCTTTCAGAAACTATTATTCTCAAATCACTTCGTGAAGGGGAGACCTATAAATAGCTTGGAATGTCAGAAGCACTTGGTATTGAGGTAGGGCATATGAAACAGGTAGTGCAGGAACGCTTCTTTAGCCGCCTGAAAAAAGTACTAAAGAGTCTTTTATCAGGTGGTAATAAGGTGCGTGCCTTTAATAGCTGGGTCATGCCCTTACTCATATACACTTTTGGCATTCTAAAGTGGACTCAAACTGAACTGGACACCCTGGACTGTAAAGTTCGCAAACTGTTGACGGCTTACCGTATGCATCACCCACGTTCCTCTGTAATGAGGTTGTACATCCCACGCAAGTGTGGAGGACGTGGTCTTCTGAATGCCAAGAACCTTCATAATCGTGAGGTGTGCAATCTTAGAGATCATTTTCTTAGAATGAATATGGGTATGTGTAAGGATGTCGTTGCAGTAGATAAGGGTCTTACTCCACTATTCTTTGGCAAAGAGAACTGGCGCAAGCCAAAAGTACTTAGCAACTCAGATCGTGTGGCGGTATGGAAGAGTAAGGAGTTGCATGGCAGATTCTACAAGGCCCTGTCGGGACCAGATGTAGATCAAATCGCATCTGTATCCTGGTTACAGTTCGGTGACCTATTTGGGGAAACCGAGGGTTTTGTCTGTGCAATTATGGACGAAGTCATCAAGACGAGAAACTACCGGAAACACATTATGAAAGATGGCACTCTAGACATATGTCGAGCGTGTCATCGTCCTGGGGAGTCCCTCAGGCATATAGTTTCCGGGTATTCTCATCTTGCTAACGGCGAATACTTGCACAGACATAATCAAGTAGCCAGGATAGTTCATCAACAACTTGCTCTTCGGTTTGGCCTTATCGATTTTGAGATGCCTTACTATAGGTACGACCCAGCGTCAGTTCTTGAAAATAGCAGTGCATTGCTCTACTGGGATCGAACGATTATCACTGACAGGTATATTACAGCTAATAGACCTGATATAGTGCTAGTCGATCGATCAGTGCGCCGTGCAATAATTGTTGACATAACTACTCCACATGACGATAATCTGGTGAAAGCTGAAAAGGAAAAAGTATCTAAATACTTGGACCTTGCTCACGAGATTACCGCCATGTGGAATGTTGAGTCGACCGTTGTTGTTCCGATAGTCGTTTCAGTCAATGGTCTTCTCGCGAAAAGCTTCGACCAACATCTCAAGAAGCTTTCGCTTGGTTGTTGGATCAAGGGTCGGATACAGAAGGCAGTAGTCCTTGAAACGGCGCGTATTGTGAGGAGGTTTCTCACTCTGGAGCCCTGACCGCCGGTTGCTTGGGCATTCAAAAACCCCGCAAGCGGAGGGTGGAAGTTTTTTTTTTATAAATTTTTAATAGTGTTTTTTATTTATTCTTAAGCATTGTTAATAATTAAAAAAAAAAAAAGAAAAATAATAAATGATAGAAAATTAATAAAGCTTCCATCTAAATTTACAAAAAAAATATCAATATAGCCTGTGCTGCTAAATTGGATTACAGCAATATATTATATTGATAATATAACCTGACCAACATACTGTTTAAAATCTAACACTTCATCATTCCATTAAAATATATATACATCCTCTACAACATCACAGTTTGCCAGTGGCAAGCACAGGGTATTTAATCTAAGGAAAAGGATTCTGGGACATGGACATGCTAACAACTAGACCATACTTGCATATTAATTATTACTAGACCAACAAGGAAGTTATTTATCAAAATACATACCTGATTGTAATACCATCTCCCTTGGTTAAATACAAGTCGTAATGAGTGTTCCATTTTGGATCCAAAGTAGCTTTTACAGCATTAGTGGAGTACACTTGTCCGCTGCCGTCCACAGATATTTTTGCAAAAGGATCAGGTAAACCTACCAAACAGTTTACATTATAAAAATATGCATTTTCTTGGTAAGCCCAAATATTAGTTGATGGATTGATTTGTAATTACATAATATTGCATTTCTGTACAGGTTTGGGAAATAATATCAGACTCAGGCATAGTGAAGTATGGCACTTACACATTGTGCAGTATAAATATCTAACTAAAAAATGCAATGAATTTTTTAGTTGCAATACTATAAGCATGACTTAATATCTGGAATGAAGAGTTGATTAAAAGTAAATATTATTGCACAAAATTCTTGCTAGTAACCATTGTTGAATAATGAATATAAATTGTTATATCAGTTCTTATGAACATAAGAAATTGAGAGTCAAATACATATTATATTAAACATAACACAATATTTAATTAAGAATGCTTTTTGTAAAAAACAGCCTACATTCCACAGAGCTTTAATTTACTAAAACAACACAAACATATACTTAGGTAACATGGTACTATCAAAGCAGATTTGTAAAAAAAATGCATTTGACAGAGATCTCAGGCAAGCAAAGCAGTCACATTTTTTTTAAATCACACTTGTCTTAGGAACCTCATTTTATCCAATTCAAATTTTCTTTGTTCATGAAGGTCCATCAAAGACTCCTATAAAGCATGCATACATTTTTGTTTTCTACATTTCCTGCTTTACACAAAAAATTCATCATCATCAACTTTTTACCAATCAACTATAGGCCAGGGATATCCTCTAAGAGTAAGAAGAGTTTAGGCTGTAATAGATATTCACTCTGGCCAAGACAGATTGTTACACTTTACACACCTTTGAGAGGGTTATAAAGTATTTTCAGACAAGCAGGCCTCAAAACAATGTTAAAGCGATTGTTGTTCAAAATAAATTTAAAAAGCAGTTAGCTCAAAAAAGAGGTGCATGTAGGGGACTAAACTTGATCGTACCCATTAGGCCACTTTTGGTGAATTTTATACAACATTATGCAAAAAATATGCAGATTGAGTTCAAAAAATATCAAGTTTCAAACAACCTAGAATTCATAAAATTCACAACTAATGATTTCATTGTTTACATTTTTATATATATGATAATATAGAGGTAATTATTTATTATGACATTAGAGCTCATTAAAATTGTATAACAATCATTCAAACTCACTTGATATAATATAAAATTGTTTTAATTTGAATAGAAATGGTTTAGTGCCTTTCTGACATACTTTCCAATGACATACTATCATTTTGGTTTCCACAGTGCTCTATACAAATTAATTCCAAGCAATATTTTATATAATAGCTTGTGTAAAAGACGTTTAATGTAAGATTTGCTGGTTCAAGTATATACCATTTTAATGAACTGTTTTGTTTGACACAAAACACAAAGGACACAAAGTTGAAGAACAAAAAGCAGATGATTACTTATTAATAACACTAAACTGGAGTTATTTTTTAGATAAATTATATATTTTTGGAATCTACACAACAAGCATATTATTTGATATGAATTTAATAAATTTATTTTGGTTTCTCAAATTTTTTCTTATTTATGTAATTATTATAGGAAATATAGGAAAGTAGTTAAGTATTCATACTATTGCCCATATTGTCCAGAACACTAAGCAAAAGCAAACAAAGACTAATTTTTAAATAAATACATAGATGTTAGGACTTAATTTTCCAAGGGGCTGAGTTTGAGGCATGCCCTTCAAACTTATCCAAGTTATGTTGACAGTTATGTGAATTATAAGAAATTAAATTATCACTTGCTTCAAAATCCACCCAATGTAGATGTCTTAAATAACTTATGTGTAGATAGGTCAAAAGCAACTTTTAATCATTTTACAATACTGCATGGATTTGCCCAAAGAAACTGTCTTCTATTTGATACTTAGTTAACTACTTATTCATTTATTCATATCATTATTGTAACAAAAATATGGGACATGGCATTGAAATTTTTAATCAAACATAGATAAAACTGTAACAAGGACTCAATATTATGATTATCATAAAAATTATTGATTGTAATTTAGTCCAAACTATTTTACTACCTAATTATTTAGAAAAAGGACTACAATAATTATTGTTTTTAAAATAACATTACCTATTAAGGCAAAATTATTTGTACATTATTCGAACGCTTAGCAAAGACGAAACATATATTCGATAGGATTAATATTTTTAATTACTTTAGTATTCCTTACAAATAATAATAGTATGATTGCATGACTTCCTATGTAATTACCCAATAGCTTCCTACAAACTACTGAAATAACTAGCAAAAAAAGTAAATACTAAAAGGACTTACGAAACAAATCCCTCCGGACTAAATTCCGCGCACACAGTACTAAAACAAAAATAATCACGTTATTATGGGAGTGACAAACATACTATTCTAAATTCACACCAAGTTTTCGGTACACAAGTTCAGTTCCAGTGAAAGGTACTCACTTGTAAGTCGAATTTTTTGCGCTCCATATTTACGATTCGACACTGGTGTAGACATTTTAAATATAATTCAAATACACATAGCGGTGCGTATTTATTTTTTCATTTTTTATCGCTTTCAATTCATAAACTTGTGACCACCATTTTTATTCACGAACTTTTTTAATCTTCTAACCAAAGAGTACATAGTCACAGTCAGTAATCAGTTATCACTATCGTTCTTTTACTTCATAGCCAAAGAACAACTAAACACTACAAAAAAAATTGGTTGTCATTGTAAACAGTAAAATATCTGTAGCTATTTCAAATCATCCCCCTTATTATAGACATTGTAAAGTTATAAAGCGTACGTAAGTTACTGATGACGAAAAGCGAGAAATTATTGTATAAATCACTAGCATAAACACAACTTAAAATTCTCTGTATTTTTGTCATTTTATCAAAATAATGATTGTACTCTACGTAAATTTATCACAATTATTATTTATTCAAAAGGAAAGGTACAGCCTCTAAGGAAAATGTATTACAGATACATTTACAACCTATTTTCTAATTTTAAAATAGGTTTTTACCGGTTTTTCTTATACCGGTTATTTGGTTTTTGCAGTTGTACTTTATCTTTGGATTGAGATTTATAAAAAAAAAAAGCTAATAGTCAAAATATATTAATCTATTTTCTGTCTTCACTTCATTACTTTATATCTCAAATATAATAATATTATGGTGATAGTAGTCTGTGATAGTAGCTGTACTAGCTGGTAGTAGTATCCTCATCATATTAATCTGTGGGTGGTAAGCTGAATTCAAGAATTAAGTTCACTTTTTTTTATCAAAAACTTATTGACCTTTAACAGTAGACAAAACTTCAAAAGGATTGGTAATTAGTATTTAGTAGATTCATCACCAACTGATAGACTTATGGCGCTTGTAAAAGTTTTTGGGGATTTTCGTTTTGTTTAGGGTTCCGTAAGAAAGTGATAAAAATTGATCATGCAGGATTATTGCAGGAGCGTCTTTGTCCATACGCGTCCGTCCGCTATTGACATACAGTTTGGGAACTTACCTAAGGCAGTTAAGGCCCAACATAATAAAATTTGGATAAAGAAACCAAAATAATTTACATTTAAAGGGGAAACATTTTAATTTTAAAATGAGATAACTAGTCCAAATCGGGTATTATATTATGAAAGCTAAACTTGTACCTATATTCTTAAAGAGATTTTTGTTTATTGGTAAAAATAACTTCGAAAAAATAACTATAATCATTATCTTCAAAGTTGACGAACATAAAATCTAAAATAAATAGGTAATAAATAATACCCAATGGTATTACAAGTTTGTCAACTAGACTGAAAAATAAAAATAATGTCACGTCCACACGCTCGACGAGTGAAGCGAGCATAAAGAGTGGCAGCACGTCTCGCATCGTGCTCACTCGCTTCGCCTCGTCGTCGACGGTCGTCCAAGAGGGCCGTTTTTTGGAAAATATCAACAAAGTGGCGGGTGACGAGCGCGAGCGGTCCGTCCACACGCTTCTGTCATATTATTATGTTTGTGTCCAAATGTATGTAAATTATTTATTAATTTCTGCATATGAATATGTACTATTATTTATTTTTTATTAATAATAGTTAAAAAGAACAACATACTTAAAATTTTCGTAATAGGGAACTTTGTCATTTATTTTTACCTAGAAAATTTTACTGAATCGTGTAAAACAGTCAATCAAAAAATATTTTGTTTTATATAATATATATACCATGTATTGTCCGAGCGTAAAGTACGTGTATTAGGTCTTAGCAATAAACCTTTACAAACAGAGCTAGTTTTTTAGTTTATTATCAAAAAGGTATTTGTTAATTACGTTAAGTTTAAGTTCTGTGTAATCTATGCTAACTTTTTTTCTAAAGTCATAGAATATAAGTTTGTAAGGGACCAATTTATCCGCGTTGCATCGCTCATCTCACAGAATTGAGAACATACAGAATCCTCATTCAGCCATTATTGTATACAGTGCAGTGCAGTGCAGTGTTTTCAAAAAACAGTGACAACGCCCCGCGCACGTCTTACTTTTACCAGCGGAATGTTGCTAGCTCACAAACTTTCTCAATTTCTCATTTTATGGTAAATGTGTAGAACATTTTCAAACCCGACTACTCGACCCGACCGGTAGTCCCAAAAAACTGTCAACACCTATATACCCTATAGGTATATTAATATACCTTGCCCTTGGATGGTATTAGAATTTACTAAAAGTGTCAATCACGAAATTCTTTATATTGAACTAGCCGTTTCCAGCCCGCTTCGCTGGGCGAATTGAAAAAGGAAATAAATTACATTTTATGTTTCATTTTTATTTATTTTTTTCATATTTTTATTATTCTCCTTTTTTTTATTTTTGTATGAACATAAATAGGCCCCGCGGATAGAACTGTAAGCATCGATATTGTTTAGACTTACTCAAATTCCAAATTCCATCGATTTAGCCTGTATCTTTCATCCAGGTGATTTTTCTCACTAATATTCATTGTAACTTTCAATGTGCAATCATTATAACATTTCCGTGCCTTTCTTCCAAAAATTAATAATAATTGACATGAAGAAAAAAATTTGAAATGAGCATTGAAAGTTTAAGTTAAAGTCATTGCAAGTCTCATATGTGAAGTTGAAATCTGTCTAGGTTCAAGTGCGACGAATTTTCTGTTAACTAAAATTTTCTCCGTGACATCAATTTTTTATAGAAAATTAATTGTGCATGTTTTCTATGAATTCTATTGGAATAAGTAACTAAATTTCTTTTCCACATCTCATGTGCTTGGAAAATGCATTCATTTTAATCTGTTACATTTCCGCGATCCCGCAATAAAAGAATTCGTCGGTTATGTAGTCTGCAAAAGTAAAATGAATGTAAAATTCTTAGTCCGTTGATTGGATAGCTACATGTAAAGTTAAGTTTTTGAAACCTCTCAATGACTTTTTCTCCGCTGCCAAAAAGACGATTGTTGTAAGGAAATACACGAATATCCCTACATACACGAAGATCCCCACCAAATTTGGAGTCTGTAGAAGTTACAGGTTAGAAAAAAAATTTTAGATTTTAACACCCACCCCCGCAATTCCTGTCGGAAGTAGACTTTATTGAAATCCATTTTGAGATGTTCTTTATGTGAATAATAAAAGATTCCTACCATATTTAGAATTTTTAGAAGCTATATTTCGAAATTGAAATTTTTTATTGTTAACACCCACGCCCGCGAACCTTATTGGAGGTGATTCATTGTAAAATCCGCTCGAAGATCATTTTTATATTACATATAGAACACTCTCACTAAATTTGGAGTCTATAGGAGCTATCGCTTGGAAATTGAAAATTTTCATTGTTAACGCCCCCGCAATCTTTTTTGGGGTGGGATATCGTAAAATTTGTTCATAAATCATTTTTACATCACTTATAGAAAATTCCTACAAAATTTGGAGCTTGTAGGAGCTTTAGCTGGAGAATTAAAAATATTAATTGTTAATACCCACCTCCGCAACCCCCTGTGGGGTGAGCTATCGTAAAATTCGTTCATAGCCTATTTCTACACCTCTTACAGAAGATTCCTACCAAATTTGAAGTCTATAGGAGCTATAGTTTAAAAACGGGAATTGTTCATTGTTAACGCTCCCGCAATCCCCTTTGGGGAATGAATTTCTTAAAATCTATTCATAGCTGACCTCTACATAGCAAAAGTAATATTCCTACCAAGTTTCACGTTTCTAAGTCTTATGGTTCCCGAGATTTCGTGGTGAGTGACTATATAGATGGGAATTAACTAAATTTTAACTTTTTATCGGGCTTTTTTAAAATTTTCTTACATACAAAACTTTCTCCTGACAATTCTGAAGATAAAAAAAAAGCCCAATTGGTCCAGCCGTTCTCCACTACCGTGAGTAGATTCTTAGCTGAATGTAAAAAACCATAATCCGTTTAATACACTCTGTTGAAATCCATGAAAACAAAAGAATCAAGAGAAAATGCTTATCTTTTGTTTTTATTAGCGGGATAAATGTTCATAAAAGTAAAACAGCAATAAAAAAATGAAGGAATGTTGGAATTCAAAAAATAGATAGCCATAAACCATCTAGGAAAAATTTCGCATCGAATGGTGGTAGTTTCATGTCGATACGATCAGTGGTTTAGGCGTGATTGAGCCTCAAACGAAGACCATTTTCATTATATATATATAGATTAAAAGCACATTATCAAGTTCCATAGATTTTACTTAAAAATGGACGAGGAAACCTGGATATAACTTAAAAATGATGGACTCTGTTCCTAATGAAGTTTACGACAAATAATAAATCTACTGTCATAATTTTGAGTTCTTAGTCCAGTGCTTTAGGCTTAAGTTGAAAGATCAGTCAGGACAAGTAATCCCTACTAATATTATAAATGTGAATGTAAGTTTCTTTGTTACGCTTTCACGTAAAAACTACTGAACCGATTATCATGAAACTTTGGAAACATATTCTTCGAGGTAATAGAAGTAATATAGGATACTTTTTATCCCGACATTAAGCGGTTCCTTTGGGAGAGGGGATGAGAGTTTGACGATTTTACACCATGACTCCGACAAATTATTACCGATTTAAATAATTATTTTTGTACTATAGAGGTTATAAAATGTGTTTAATTTTGTCCAAACTTTGTGTAGATCTGAATGTAGTTGGAGATAGAGGACAGAACTACTCAGCGGACAGCAGCAAACCCCTCATTTAAGGCCTAGCGATACTGAATACTTTAATTTTTTTTTGATCTGCAAACAAATTTAATACCACATCAAAAAACAAAGTCAAACGCAGACGAAGTCGCGGGCAACAGCTAGTTCTTCATGTTTCCTAGATGATGACAAGAAAACGAACCTTCAAACTTACTGTTTGCATATTATTTAAAGCTATTTACTTCAAGAATATTTTGTTTGCCTATCTCTTTTAGATTACATCACAAGTAATAAAATAGGAAATCGTTAGTACCTACTTTACTTTATCTAGATCAAAGGGAATATTTTCCTCACATCACAAGCGTATGAAGAGGATGAGATACGATAAGATAACCGTACACACCTAAATATCGACCTCTTGATCAGATCGCAACAAAGTCTTTAATAATTATTACAATACACTTGTGTAAGATCATTTTTTTATTAGTATAGCCAAGAGAAGACCTCAGGCAAAATTATTTTGCTTAGTTAGAAGCAAAATAAGCGAGAAATGCATTCGATTACATTATGGACTTCACTGTTGTTTCTGATTAAGTAAGTGATCTATCTGTCTGAATTAAGGTGTTTTTTTATAAGCATTTCATAATATTAGAAACGATTATATACAAGTGTTTATTGATGTTGATTCTTTTTTAATTGATGAATCTTTTTTTATCATTTAGAGATGGTTTAAGCTAATAGGCATTTGATATACCTATCACCAAACCGAATCTGCTCATCTGCTTAATTTAATATAATCATTTCATTACTTTATAAGGTGAAGATAATTAAAAAATAAATATATATATATATATATATATATATATACTAGTGCACTCAATCAATAAAAGTGTATCAAATAATAAGTAGAAATTAAATGAGAATAGAGTTTTTAAATTTAGTTGTCATAGGTATTTATAATTAATACGATTAAATCAAGAAAATATGTTGAAAAATAATAAAAACGAATAGGTAGAGTTTATTTAGCGCATGTTGGCATACAAAAATGTCATGCCTTGTTCGGTCCCATCGGACAGTGAGAGTGAGGAAATAGAGAGTGCACCTGCGTTTGCGCACACATTTGTACACAATAATATCTAACGCGTAGTTGGAAAATCTCTCTGGAATCTATCTTCTCCGTGGCAAAATCAGTCAGGGTAACTGTGTTTTCGAATGGCGGTGCTAATTCGACTTTACATAAATCTCGTAACTAAATGAACAGATTTAAACATTCATTTGTATTTTAAATTATAGCGGGTACTTTGCAATGGAGCCAATAATATTAATCCATGGTGGCGCTGGAGATATTCCTCAAAACCGTGTAAAAGGTAAACTAGATGGAGTTAAAGTTGCAGTGATTGCCGGTCATAAAATATTAGCACAAGGTGGAAGTGCGTTGGATGCAGTTGAAGCAGCCGTTTTATCTATGGAAGATGATGAAAACTTCAACGCTGGTATGTACAAGGAATATAGTATATATCATTAGTAAAAGCAAGCAAGCAATTTTATTTATTATAGACATACGAGATGCATCACAATATTTCAAACCAGTTGAATGAATCGTGCTTACGACGGGACTCGGTTATAACCACGATCCATGCAACTGGGTCGAAATATCGACAAATCCCATAATATTATCGTGGTTTATTACCCTTTGTGTAAGGTTTTTAATATATGCCTTTATTTATTATAGGGCAGTAGGGTGTTGGCTAATGAACCGAATCATCGCAGAAATGTTGATTAACCACGAAAATCTTACTTTAAAATCTTTATTTTATAACCTTACACAAAACATAATCGCCCTACTGATTACATAAATACTTATTTATTGTAGGTTATGGATCGGTTTTAAATTTACGTGGTGAAGTGGCCATGGAAGCAAGCATAATGCGCGGAGAAGATCTCAACGCGGGGGCAGTAACGCTGGTTAAAGACTTTCCTCATCCTATAAGCATCGCATATAAGGTTCTTACTGACTCTCCACATTCATTTATAGGCGGAGAAGGTGCAAAATTATTCGCATTAGACAAGGTACCTAATGTAAAAAGGTCTACTGTATTCAATTTAGTATTTTTGTTATTACTATGTATAATAATATTTCCTATACAGGGTTTCACAACTGTTCCTCCGGAGAGCTTAATTTCTGAGAATGCAAAAAATGCTCTTGAAGAATTTTTACAACATGGCGAATTAGGCAGAACTGAGATTGGTATGAAGAATGAGGTACTTACAGTTACAGGCTATTATTTGTTACGTATTGTATATGGTGCTAGCGCGCATGGCTATGATCATAGAATTTCTGTTTTCCCGTTTAAGAATACTAATAGCAAATGCCAAATGTTCAAGGATTCCGGATTAAATGCCTTTTGAAAATTATTTAATACTAGTGGATTTTCCAAAAAAAAATTAATGTATTTTTTTATCAACCGTGTCTCTACAAACACATAGGATGCAACTTTCATACTTTTACAACCCAATTTTACTCCCTCAGAAGTTTTTTTTTAAACCTATTGTTAGCTGACATCTCCTACATATAAAATAACTTATTGCCTGATTTCGTGTTAAATTAGTCAATGACTTTTCTTTTCGTATATTAAATAGTGCTGGAGTTACATAAAATTATTCGTTTAAAACAACAGGGTGGTGTAGGAACTGTGGGTGCTGTGGCGATAGATAAATATGGGCACATTGCTGTTGCCACAAGCACAGGAGGTATGAGTGGCAAAGCTGTGGGGCGTATTGGCGATACGCCATTAATTGGTAGTGGAACTTATGCAGATGATAACATAGGTGGAGTTTCTACTACAGGTTTGTTCTATAGTCAATCACCTTGCTTGTAGATCATAATTGGATAAAATAATAATATATTTGGAATTTTATACAGGACATGGCGAGTCTATTCTCAAATATTGCTTGGCTCATAGCATTATTAAACTAATGGAAAATGGTACGGATGCCAACACTGCAACTAAAGAAGCAGTTACTGGTAATTTTTTTTTTATTGCACTGTTCGATTGAAATTTGAAATAAAAGGGTAGTTTGTTAACTTTATCATAATAAATTTAGCTTTGTTTACTTTAAACTGATAATGAAACGTGAACTGTTTTTGCAGGAATGACCAATCGCCTGAAAAACACCGCAGGCGCCATTACATTATCCAAAAATGGTGACGTTGGCATTTATTTCAGCTCAAAGAGAATGTCCTGGGCTTATATTAAATCAAACAAAATATTCTATGGAATAGAACATAACCAAATTCTGGAAGATGAATATCGTCCATCATAAGATATAAAAG
Organism: Pararge aegeria; assembly: GCF_905163445.1. NCBI lineage: Eukaryota > Metazoa > Arthropoda > Insecta > Lepidoptera > Nymphalidae > Pararge > Pararge aegeria. Next base: position 6,921,942 of record NC_053193.1, read on the forward strand.
CATAATATTATTATATATACCTAGGTATCATAATAAAATCATTATAATATGGTTTTAAATAATAAAAAAAAAAATCATCGTCTAATTTTGAAATAAAATAATAAATATTCTAAAACATAATTTAATTTTAGTTTTTCTAAATATATAATAGGTTTTCCCCGCGATCCTTTGAATTATCAATCCCTTTTTTTAGTGCGATAAAAATATTGATTTTTATTTAAAACAAATCCTATCAGCCGTTTATGCGTGGTTGTTCAAGCAACAAACATGTATTGTACATTAAGGTCATAAAGTTACAGATTTTATATTACTATTCGGTTTATTCGAATTCGGCCGATTATAAAAATAAACTGTTTCAAAATGTATTATTGATACTACACACAATACTCTCTCAATATCTACTTAGCAAAAATAATAACTATATTACTATAACAACTATACAACTATATTACCTATTACCTATAGGCTAGGTTGAAATGGGACTAGAACTTTTATACTTGTTTTATGTATGTCTAGCAGTAGAGGCTCTATGGTTGAGGTGATGATGCTGATTTGAGTATGAAATGAGTAAAATTTTTCAGTTTCATCGATATGTAATAGTCAGATTAACACTAGTGTGTGCTTGTGCGCGCATATGAACGTGCGCCTTTTGGAACATAGACAAATCAGTCTTATGCGGGTATAGTCAGGGACCGTATTATGTATTTAACAAATGAAGGATGGAAGGTAGTACAAAGAAAGGTACCAAAATCGTATCGGGAAACGTAACAGATTCGAAGGAAAATTTAGGGCGGCGCGCGGCGAATAGAAAAATATCACTCATTTGTTCATAACGAATGTTCACAGAAATACGACAAAGTTGCATATAGTTAACTCTGTTAAGAGAAAAACATACGAAAACTTCTGTTTACGTAAAATCTTTATTAAAAGAAACATGACGCATATAAGTTTTTTGTATCACAAATCAAGCTATCGTTATACTTTGATGGAAACCTATGGGATGGCACAAGGGACTATTTTCCGACGGTTGGTGCACTTTAAAACTAAATATATCTCTAACGAAATATCTGTTAAAGAGGTGGTGTCGGCCAGGCCGTAGAAGAATATTCATAGTCTTACCAATAATACGAGAAAGAGACTACACATTCTGTATAGTGCAATTATTCTAATGCACTGGAATATGTTCTTTAATGTTAGAATGTCCCTATCCCGATGGACTCTGCGAAATTGATTTTATCCTTACCACTTCACTAATTTATATGGAATTCGACAGATATAATTATAAATATAAAAATATCGGCGTTGTGCTGTCAAAACCTGAATCGCAATTTTTTTTGTAAACAAGACAATAAAAAAATCAGAGAAAAATGGCGGGGATTTGAATAACCTACTTTTTTGTACGGCGTTGGGCGTTCAGCTGTGCACGCGCGTGAATGACAATTTTCTTTTTTTAAATCAAGCTGTAAGAAATTGGCTGACTCGCGAAAGCCTTTGCGCAGAAAAAAATAAAGAAGTAAACAAAGGCGTGTTATGTAGGATAATGAACTTCAGTGCAACATATCATCCGTTTGAATGATATAATGGTAAGGTTAGGTTAGATATTTCTTGTCGCGGATGTGTGCAAAAACTTTCCCGTTGCCCAGCCACCAGGCGACTCTTTGGACCACTGTGGGGTTTTAGTCTGTTCGAGTCCGACATATTTACCGTGCCTTCCCGTGCCGCGGTGGTATCCATGAGGATTTCCCCACGAGAAAAACAAAGGTTAGGTATTTCAGGTTCACATTCGTAGTTTAGTCAAAAAAGTTGTTAAATAATCTACTCATCATACAAAATAAAAACCAGTACGCAGAAGATACAAACATCGACGTTATGAACGCAGAGTCGTTAGGACAGCTAAGACTGTTCCAGTAGTATAGTAAATTAAATCAAGAAGTATTCCACGTTTAAGAATAAGCAGTTGTCTTGGCTACATTGGTCTGTGTTCTTTAGTTTCAATAATGTCAACCATAAGATAAGGGCTCAGGGCTAGATCCCAGAGCCAGCTATAAGAGGGTTGAATATTTTTTTTTATATTTTATAAAAAATACTGTCAACCCTGTTATTGCTTGACAGTTGACGTTTATTTAAGTGGTTGACGTTTCTATTTCACATTTCATAGGGAATTGATTGGGGCTAGGCAATTACAAAAGTATGTAATAAGAAAGAAATTATCAAATGAATATGTTTAAATGATGAATACTTTGTACTAAGTTGAAAAGTTCACGCATTTATTTGCTCTTTATCTTCAAAATGTCTTACCGATTTAAACCATCGGAACTACAGCATTTCAACTGGATGTTTAACTTAGCACCTTGTTTTCCTGTTAATGCCTCTAAAATAAATATTATAACTGAGCCTAGTAAGTTTTACGATGTGCTTTGCGAGAGATTCCATAATGCAAAGCGTAGGATATCCATGGCTAGTTTATACATCGGTATTGGGGATTTAGAGAAGAAGTTATTAGAGGTTACTATGGACAATGTTAAGGTTGCAAAAGATTTGAACTTCAAAGTCTTACTAGACAATCAACGAGGTACTCGAGGTGAAGTTAACTCGCAAACTTTATTTCGGCAATTCACAAACGGTTTTTCCGACAGATGCCATTTATCACTGTACCAAACTCCAAGACTTCAGGGTGTTTGGTCTAAAGTCCTTCCCTCTCGATATAATGAGATTGTAGGGCTTCAACATATGAAGTTATATATCACTGATGATTCGGTTATATTGAGTGGAGCAAACTGCTCCGATGACTATTTTAATCAACGGCAAGACAGATACATAGAGATTGTGGATGATGATTTATCAAATTTTTACTGTGAAATAATAGGTATGAAGCCAGTAAGTTATTTTTACAATGTCATTTGATATAAATACTCAGCTTATTCACACTTGTATTATAATGTAAGCAAACCTTCAGTGCTCTTTAGTGTATAGAATATATTCTTAAATAAAAAAACCAAGTGTTTGAAATAAAACATAGCAAAAATAAGTTTTTATAAGTTTTTGTTTTTGTGCTTAGGTATGTTATAAAAACAAAAAAATTGTATACATAACAAGGAAATGTAAAATAGGGTAGAACCATATGTAGTATTTCTGTTATTAAAAACCCTCCTATCAGGTAAAACTAATCCTGTAGAGATGTTCCAGTAAGCTAAAGCATAAGTTGGTTTTGCCTTTTGAAGCTTGTTCTATGAACCATGCTTGCCATAGATGTATTATAGCTTATTGTAGTATGTATTATATCATTTGTCACATTTAAAATAATAATTAAAACTTTTCTCTTCTAGATGAGGTTGTTAAATATAGCAAGCAAGATGGTAAAGTAAGTAATGTTATATCTCAAGACAAAAATGTAATTGTGAAGGAGCTTAGTCAAAGTATTTCCAGTATAATCAAAAGATGGAAAGACAGCCAAACAGCTAAATTACAATCTTTGGACAAATGTAAGTAAAAACATTTCGTTTTAATTTAATTGTGCTCTACATTTATTTTATTTTATTTTTTATTTATAGACTTTGTAAACCACAAATAGAAAAAAAAACAATGGACACCACAAAAAAATAATAAACTAATACATGCTAAAATATGAGTAAGAGTTAAACACTGTCTTTATTGCTCAAGATAATGAGCTTTAACAGCATGTTTGAACATGTCTAGTGACCTTGACTGTTGTATGGGTACCACTTAGGGTGTAGTGTACCACGCTGGCTATGTGCTGGTAGATATCACATGGCTTTGAGAACATTAAGGAGAACTCTCAGGCATGTCGGTTTCCTCACATTGTTTAAAAAAATGCACATTAAACTCTATAAAGTAAGAGGTGTATTCACTAGGCTCTACCACTTTACCTCTATAGCATAGTAAGAAACAACATTAGAAGTCATACATGTTTATGGCTTTGGTTAGGCTTAGCTAATCAATAAAAACAAATTGATCCAATAGGTTGGTTGAGGTCATTCCATCCATAGCCACATTACACATACCCTGGTAAATCTTTTTTAGTGCAAAGGTAGCCTGTGTTCAGTATGCTTTTCATTTTATAGGAAATACATGCAGATGCTTTCTATTTTTCAGCAGCATTAGAATATGATACTTGGGTGTTTCCCTTATTGCAAATGGGAGAATTCAATATAACACAAGATGAGCAGGCAACATGCAGAATTTTATCATCAGTACCAAGAGGCTCTTACTTTCGACTCGCAACTGGTTATTTCAATTTAACTGAGAATTATGCAAATATTCTACTTAAAGATTGCAAAGCTAGTATTAGCCTTCTTATGGCACATCCGAATGTAAGTATGAATTTATGTTTGAGTAGACAATATTAAATTATAAAACAGTCTTGTATGTAGTCCATTTTTTCAATTTCCGTGAATTAGGAAATTATCACTGTCCACCCATGGGCATCAGAATGCATGTTCCGTCAGTCAGCCGACGTCAGCCGTCAGTTCTTGTTATTATCACAAATGTGTGAGCAGGCCAAGAATCATTATCACTGATAATAATTGTTGGCCTGCCAACCACCATGGTATGATTATAGAAACTTTTCACTAGCGAGCTATGCTATTTTTGGCGCATGCTACGTTTAGGTTTGAAATGTTAACTAAAAGATTATTGCTCCTATTTTAAGGCTAATGGCTTCATGGGTGCTGCAGGGCCAGCTGGCGGTATTCCACATGCATACTCTTTAATAGCAAGACAGTAAGTTTAATTTTAATTGTATTATTTGCAAATGCGCTCTTGTCTGACAACATGTTGACTAATGTATGTCAATGATAAGATGTGGTTCTATATTTTTTTTTTACTTATACTATATATTACTTACAAATACATTGTAATAAACCGATATCCTTCTTTCCTGTAAGTTGATAAAAATTTGATCATTTTCTGTTTTATTTTGAAATTTATTATATTATTAGTTTATTATGGCACCAAAATACTTACGGTTTAGTAACATAATTTGATGTTGGTCTCTTGATTTGTAGGTTTTGGCAAAAAGTGATAAATTATAATCAGCCAAGCAGAGTACAGATGTTGGAATATGAACGGAGAGGCTGGACATTTCATGCTAAGGGTCTTTGGTAAGTTGGTACTGAAAAGGTTTCTCTTAGGCTAGTATGTTATAACCACAATCATGTAATTTTAGCTAGAGCGTGAGACAGTGGCCAGATTTGACGACGTTTGGTTTAAAAGGTACTTACTAGCTGCTTTCTCGTCCTCGTTTATTATGGGTTTTTACAAATTGCGTGGGAAACGTTTGTTTTTCTGGGATAAAAAATGGCCTTTATTACTCTTCTTTTCACTAACTCAAACGCCAATAATCAATTTCATTGGTTCCTTAGTTAGGGCGACAAGTGGGGACAAACAAACTGAGTTTCACATTTACAATAGTAGTAACGATTATAAAAGATGATTGTGATTTTACTGACAGGTGGTATTATAATATATGGTCTCTCTATTTAGTCGGTCCCTCATGACTGAGGATCGTTATCACTGCTATGGCGAGTAATCTTGTCATATATGATCTCTCTCCATCGGGTCCTGTCTTTGGCCATTTGTATTGCCTTATAGAAGGTACAGGCACCAGTGTCTCTTAGTTGATCTGACCACCGGATTGGAGATCTGCCGTGGGGGTCATAATATATGGTACCTAAGCGAAAATAAATTTTGGGTAGAGTGGTTCAGTTGAGATGGATGTGAGGGTTTTGGGAGTTCAGTTCAGTTGTAAAAAAGCAGCTTTTTTATAGTAATAATTGACGTACCAGGCAGATGGCCCACCTGATAATATAAACAGAGCAACACTTCACATACGAGTAGCATGCAAGGAGCATGTACTGCATCATGCCACCCTGTGTCCATCAATTTGAGGCGTGTTAAGCTTCATGTGCCTACAATAACACCGGGCCGGAACACAGCGTTGAAACAATGCTGCTTAGCGGCAGAAATGAGCATCGCGATAGTACTTCCCCGGACGAGCTCTACCACAAACAGCTCTACTACTACTAAAAAACAGCTTCTGACCGCCTCAAATGGAGACATTTGCTAACCAAGCCAAGTCCAGTTCATGTAATATTTTTTGAAAGGTGTGTAGCAATTTTTAAATTAACAACACTTACTTGATTGCTTCTTCTGGGTTCATCGTAATCGTCAAGCTAATTTTTGTCCCAGAGTTGGGCACTGTCCTCCACTCTTTTTATTATTATTTTATTCCACTACAAGTTAGCCTCTTCTGCAATCTAAACTGTTAGGTAGGTCGGTTTCAATCACTCTCAAGCAACCAAGCGTTTATTTGCTCAACAATTCACTTAAAATTATTCATTGCAAAGTCAACATCTCCTGAGGATGCTCCTGTTTCGGAGCGAAACGTGCGTAAAGGGTACACTGCCGAAGATCTGTTTGGTGTATTTGTATACAGATTCTCCTGCTTTTCGCGGACTATAGCAAATTAAGCTTAATTTTCATAACAAAGCGTTTATTTTGAAAATTTCCTTATTTACAGGTATTATCCGCCCGGCAGCAGTGTCCCATGGGCGACTGTGGTTGGTTCTGCTAATTTAGGAGAGCGATCAGTTCGCAGAGACCTAGAGGCGCAGGCAGCTATACTTACATCCTCACTTGATTTACAGGTATGCTTCTAAAAATTAAGTATTTTTTTTCCTCTACAGGGTAGCCCTTGACTCCTATCTCACCTGCACGGCTAGCATGGGCAGGAGACAACTATCTCCCCGGGAAAAGGATAAAAACTAATCTTCTCCCAAAGCTCCGACTTGTGCGCCATCGCTCTGAGAGTTGATAAACATCTCAGAGCGATGGTGCACAAGTCGGAATAATATCCAAAGAAAATATGTTTGACAATAAACGGGGGTAAACTTCTCCTATTACTTGTTCCCGTTCTTTAGCAGATGGACAAATTAATTATATACCTTGTCAAGGGATATAATTTTTGTCTCCTGCCTGTGTTAACCCTGCTGGTTGTAAGTTATTACGCAGTTTAAGATCGGGCTCGGTTATATATAACCCGTACCCATAATCGGTTTCTACGCGGCATAGTACCAAAATGCTAAATCGCTTGGCGGTATGTCTTTGCCAGTGGGATGGGAGATTGCCACGATCCAAACGACAACAAGTACAGACCACAGAAAATTTAGAAAATAAAACTTCCCAAGATTCTACTGCCGGGAAATCAAAATCGAAATTCCTACCGTACTTACTGCGCCAGGATTTTTATATACCGCATTGTTAAACAGTAAATATTTCAATGATTGCTGTATTTTGACGGCTGACTGCCGCAGTTGGCAGCGACCCTGCTCTCTGAGTCCAAGGTGGGTTCGATTACCACAACAAGAAAATGTTTCTGTGATGAACATGAATGTTTTTCAATGTGGGTGTTTATCTGTATTTTTTAAGTATTTATATATATTATTTTGGGGCTAGATGGAAATTTCTATTTATTTTTTTGCTCCTTTGCCTTGCTATGGTATTGATTGCACCCGGCGGGTCCAGGGACTATAGTCGACTCTGCACAATTTCACATGAGTCTGAAAATTATTGTCTATGGAAATTAAAGAGATTCTATTTTCAAACATACTGCACTTTAGTTTCAGAAATAATTTTAATAATTAACAAGGAAATTAAGGTACCAGACCTAGATGTCAGTTAAATTATATTGGCACTTAACGAAAATATTGAGTTTTGTCAGGAATTTGTCACCATCATACTAGAGTACTTCTAGGTTAGAGCCTGAACAACTAGGGTTACTAAGAAATGTTTTGGGGTTCCCCGTAATTGTCCTGCTACGTATCTCAACATCAAGTGATAAAGAATATATCTTTACTTTCTTCTCAGTCGATGTTGTGACTTGTGATACCTAGGTCATAGGGGAATTCTATAATTATTATAGTTACGATGATACAATGTAAATTGATTAGATATAAGTGAGGCTTGTTCGAGGTATATATCTATTTTTGCGATACTATATACTATCGAGCATATAAATATTCTACAAATCCTATAAAATTTACCACAAAATCCAACGTCAGTTACTCACGTTCTAACTCATTTCTATGGCTCTCCAAGCATAGTTTTCTCCATCTCCATGTTGATCGATTGACTCGTGCATAACCGTGCTGAATTTGTGCAAATTTATTTATCTTACAGAAAAGACTGCACGATGAATGTTCAAGGCTTCACGATCACGCGTCCGAATGCAGTAGTGAGTTACTACAACGAAAAACGCCGATTTGGGTGCGGGCTACCGTAGGACTGTTCAGAACTTACTTCTAGGATAGTTGAAGAATTGTTACTGAAAAACGCTTAAAAGTCTATTGAAACTTACAGGGTCAGGGCCGATAGCACGATAGAAAACATACTATTCTTGAGGGATATGCTATCAGCTATTTGTGTAAATTTCAGTTAATCGGGGTCAGATTAATTATAAGTTTTGGTTCTAGGATGTACACAAGCCATAAGTTGTTAGAACTAGGGGCTAGGGCTCTTATGGTTTGTCGACCTAATAATTATAATCGTAACCACAATTTCTGACGTAAACAGTTACAGGCCAATAAGTATCAAAGTTTACGTCACAAATTTTTTGATTTGATTTCAAAACCATATAAAAAAGGTCGCCTGTATGCGGAATTTACCCAAATGTAAGCGAGTTATGAAAGAAGTCGATTGAGGAAAATACTGTAAAAATTTGGATGCATTCTTCTGGATGCAAAATTTCGGAATTCCAACCCTTCGGACCAAAAAGAATCCTTGTTGCGCTATACAAATAAGTGTGCACGAGGTCATAAAAATGGTCCCCAAGTTATTTTGACATATCCTGATTAAACACTGAAAGAGCCCTGATCCTGGTGTCTAGACTCCTAGAACCTCTATAACGACAGTATTAAGGCATTAAAGTTACCATATTATGTAATCACTTAACAAGACTATTCGAAAAGGGGTTCTATAGAATAATTATTAAATTTCATGATTATAGTAAATATTCATATATAAACAACTATCAACCCTATATTAATTACTCTATACAACGTGTAAATGAAAACCGAAATAATACTTCACAGGGCTCAGAGGTACATTATGTAGTCTCTGAGAATTATTTGTGAAACCGAAAACCTTATAGTTTTTGAGTTAACAACGGTCTTAGTTTTTACTTTAAGAAATCAGACACAGACCTAACATCACATGCATAATTGAAATCATGTGACTCAATTTATTAGGTACGCGTTCCGTACTATGTGCGTGTCGGTCTTTTATCTTCAATAGCGTTGTTCTAAGTAAACACTTAGAATGTTTGAATTCTTTTGTATGGAAAAATAGATATGCTTCTTTTGATCTAATATTATTACATGGTGATTCCTTATGAAATATAACTTATGCATCTTTCAATATTATTTCGTAATTCTGTTACACGTTCTATAAAATTTGTCGACCCTAGTCGTAATAAATTGAATATTATCTATCACCAATCACCTGCCTGTAACAGTTTGGTAGACTTAAGGTCTCTCCCAAGAACAGGAGGGTTTGCTCATAATCACCCGCTGGGCAACCGGGTTTGTGATCGCAGTGGAGGCGAGTAAACTTATGAATATTATCTAAATTCCCCATTCGACCTCTTCGATCTTAAATGTAAACGTAGGTGATTTTATGGTTGTCACTGCGTACTATTTCTATGACAACTTCGTATTTCCGTTATTTCTCTTAAAGATTTATAAATTTTTAATTGTTATCAATACTGTCATATCCCATTTGCTTATTTTAGAATATTCTTATATTAACTTCGACAATTTTTGTTATGCAATAATACTGGAACAGGTTAACAAGGTTGTTTAACGAAATACGCTTTTTAATATTACATGAAATGTACTGTACTAATAACAGATGCTTTTATGGGTCCACTAGTGATATTTTGTTATTTATTTTTAAGTTCAAATACCTTATATGAAGTATGTGTGTACTTATATGTTATTAAATTAATGAAGGTAGCACATCATAGGCTTTTGTGTAAATTCATATTCCTAACTACGTAGTTTCACAATGTATGCGATCTCGTAATTTTGGTTCCACTATTAGTAGTTATTATAATATTGCTATTGCCAAATTGTCACTTTTGTTTCTTGTTGTTAATCCTGAGGTTTTATCATAGAAGGATAACGATATCAAAACCTTCCAGTAGTCTGATTGGTGGAAGTGTGGAACTCACTGCGTGCCTAGTGCGAGTTTTTCTACCTGCATATACTTTTTCGATCGCGTGAAAGTTAGCAACGATTTATATGGAAACACAAGATCGCCATCTAGTGACAATACTAGTCCCCCGTATGTTAGGTAGAAAATCTAACTCTAGACACTACACTATTGCAGTCTTATGTCCCATAGTAATAATTAATGAAGTTAGTAGGTATATCCTTACCAAATGGGAAGGTTAAGTAAGACTTACTTAACCTTCCCACTTAGTGATACCACTAATGAATTTAATCTTCGATCTGAAGATTTCGGATCAGGTTGATTATTAATCTTGACCGTATGATGGCTGTACCGGAGTAAGTCACGACTGTTGGCGTTTAATTTTTATTGTTACAAAATAAATAATATCCATAGCCTTAATAAAGTAGTTTTCTTGTTTAACCTAAGGTATCAAAAATAACTAAACGAAAAGTCATTAATAGTTTTCAATCACTTTTAATAGTTTATCAATCACTTTTAATCATATTCAATCTTATTTTTTCATATAATCACATAATTATAATTATTTACGATTCACGCTTAAAATAAATTTTAAAATAAATTAAATGAAAACACTCTGCAATAATTTATACACAAACAAAAATCAGTCGGTATGTGACATTATTTGATTCGTATTAAAAGTATACAATCAATTTTACAATAATAGGAATCAGGCACATCATAATAATTATAATAATTAATCTATTTACTAATGAGTAAAGCATGGCCAACAAGATGTGATAAAGAATTAAAACAAACTTTGATGTGTTACTGCGTGCTATACAGGCTTAAAAAAAAAAAAAAAGAAAGCTCTCGGCCTGAAGTTGTTTAGATTAAAATTAGCAAATTTTGTTGTATAACTTTTATTTTATCTCGATAGTTAGCGAAATATTAAATATCTTACATAGATACTTTACTTGTAAAGTAACATCGGCTACAGCGTGCGAACCACGACTCTTAACGTGCGGTCACTGACCAGACTCCGCACTTTGTCGAAACACATATATGTATTTGGTGTACACAGTGTAATGTAACTATACAGAAATAACAATTTTTTTTTTTGTATGAAACAAATTAATACTGAATTTTGAAAGTCGTAGAACAAAAGTTGTTAGTTTTCATACAGGGACTACCAGGCCGAGAGTCAAGTGGTGTTTTTTTTACCGTGTAGAGCCTTTAACAGTCCTGTTCTTTATCAGATAGTAATAAGAATTGAAATGCTATATAGACGCACTGGAAAGACTAGCAAACGTTATAAGAGACATTGTAGGGGTTCTAAAGCAAGGTTCAGCAGGGCTATCACAGGCAGGAGACAAATATATCCCAGATTATATCCTCCGAAAAAGGATTAAATAAAGTGTCCACCTGTTAAATGGATATGAAGATCCTATTGGGCGATGGCATGCTTTCCTACCCTATGTATAACGAATTATCGTTCTTTAGAATAAAATTAATTTCAGTTTGTTGACATTCTTTATCTAGATTTGTTGGCCTTACTGTAGTAACATGTTTTCGTTTAAATATCGAAGCATCATACCGAAGAGGTACATTAAAGTGAACTAATGGACGAATCACTTCACAATACGTATTAGTGAACATAACAATTGATCCCATATAAAACAAAAACTCACTTTTGAGCATAATCATTACTGATTAAAAACGTTGCAATTGAGCAATTACACATACGCGTTTATAACACTCGTTACAAATAAGTAAAGCGTTTTATTTCTCAACGTTCTGAGCAATCAATTGAAGTAAATTCTCAATCTTCGACAAGTAAGTTTCGCGTTTGAATTTTTCAAATACAGAAAGGAAATTCCATCGCTGAAGCATGGACGCTATTTTATTCTAATCTTTGGTGTGCTGGGCTTAAAGCTAGCTTTCCATCGGAGATGTGCTAGGATGCGTTGGGTCCTATGGATATGTAGAACCTACCAATCGAATGTTAATAAACAAGCACATTGAACCCTTTGCCACCGTATTGTAAACCTTATTGGAGGTTGCTGAACTTCCATACAAAATTGTGACGATTATGCCATTGGACATTGGAAATCTGCGAAATGGTGTTTTTTGTATGGAGTAACACAAAACGGCAACTGAATTATGGTATGAAAATGAAAAAAAGCTGTACTATGAGAATTGTCATGAAGTAAAATGGACCGAATGTTCTGCGTTTTACAGTTCATTAGTTACTACTATTTATTATTAAACAAGTACTCAATGTAGAGTAGTGCACGAGTTTAAGTTTTAAAAAACAAGGAGAAAAGGGTATATTTTACTCTGATAATGTTAATAGAGAGTTCAAATCTCATACTAAGCTGTATTGGAGTTTCATATATATAGGTATACATTCATTGCTACGCATCCTTAAACGTTTCCGGTGGAAAGGCAGCATTACAACGCTGACGCTCAACAAAATGCCTTCTTCAACGGTACCATTATATTAAAATCAATAATCAACTATTCATTAAAAAAAAAAAAAACTTATAATAATTAATTAGATACGGCATTTGGTCGAGTTGTCAGTCCTCACGGAACATATTATACTGTGTTGCGGTAACGCCTCCAACCTATACACTACGGACGCAGATAGTAGGTACAAAAATAGTTCACCTATCCAATACTATTAGGACTACTTAACAATTAAGTATCGCGAGGAGACCGCTCCAATATAACAGCAATACATTTCAACGGCACAGTCTCTTGCAATGCGCAAGGTAACGGAACATAACATAGATTAAAAAATCTCTATGACATCGTAATCGGACACCGATACTCTATGACATTGACGTATCGAACGAAATACACTGTTGTGAAATAGTTTTGACACCCTCGTGATTTATATATATAATGTAGTCGATTGTAATTTTACATGATGATGTGTTTTAGTGAATAAGAATATACTTTGTCTTACTCGCAACTTTGGACGTTAAGCATAAAATATTTTATAATGGACAAGCCTATTCAAGTATTGGTACAATACATATTAGCTATACATATTTGGACACATGTATAGTGCCAGTGGGAACTTTGAATATGAAAAACTGTATTACGATCACAATGTAATAGAGAATCACGTAAAGTAATTGACATTGTGGTTGTAATGGCTTCTTGACATCTTAGACCAAAGTGTCATATTAGTAAGTACATGCTGTCAACATGACAGTTTTGTATGAGGTTTCAAGTCGCGACCGAATACCCGACAAATCTTACAGATCTCTATTAAATTCCAATCTTTACAATCATAACATTCTTAACCTTATATGCGTTGTAGAACAGTAATTTTCTGACAAGGTGTCAATCTTTTTGACACATTGCCATAAAAGGTGCTAATAGCTTTCATTTGCAGTTAAGATCAATCAATGCCCTAGAGAATCAGTGCTGAAACCCAGAAACAGGCATGCGTTTGTTGGGCCTCCTCAAATAATGCTACTTATCGCGTATCACACTAAGGTAAATTGACTAGGCGTGTTGTGAGTCGGTCACGATGTGACTGTATCTTTAGGCTTCGACTTAGAGCAACTAACATTACTATATTAAAGCGTGGTAATAAGCCCGGTACACACGAAGCGTATGTACCGTATCGTACAGACAATATTTTTACTTTAGTCTATTTTTCCTTGGCTAAAAAAAAAAATGATAAGCCGCAGGTTTTTCTCGTTATATACACAAAGAAACGTGCTTTGCTTAAGATAAAATTATCCCAATCAATCAGGAAAATCCTGCAGACTTTCTTACAAAGGATAAGATAGACTATACAATATTTGTTAAGTATAAACAAACGGGACAACCACTCAATACGTATACAAATATCCATAAAAATAAGCTCAATTTATCTTTCGATGGTAATTATTATAAAAGACTTATTAGTTCCGATACAAATAAAATGAAAAATTGCAAAATTACACTTCACTAATATTGTTTTCCCTTACAACACAATGGCCTCCGGGGCCGGATACATACATTTACACTACACAACAAAACTTTTAAAACTTGACATAAATAGTCTATACGATACGATACACCAGGGCGTTAAGGCTGCTATTACAATAATTGTATTTCTCATTGGTCGATCAATGAAAAAAAAAACGAATTAAAAACTTTCAGTAATAAAATTTCCATTAGTACCCCCACTAGGTAAGCCCATATGTAGGCCGATCGATTTTCGATCGGTTACCGTAAGTTATTTCACAACGAACTATTTCAAGTGAAAAGCGTGCACTGCTGAAGGTAAATATGCGACGTGCAAACTTTTTTGACTATTTGTTGCAATAATACTTTAGTGCCGTGTGTTACAGTTGTCACTATCCCTTCTCTTCCTGCGGGTCTGAGGAGATGACATACTAATTAGTACTTTTTGTCATTGATCGACCATTGAGACAATTTTAATAGCAGGTTGGGCCCAGGCATTTAGGGCGACGGAAAAATAATCGAAGCCTAAGTGCAGGATTTAGTGATGGCAGATCAGAACCCAGCATCAGGCGGTGGGTCAGGCGGCATATAGTGTAGTTCGTCCACTGGCGCGCTGAAAACGTTGTATAGAACCGCAAACAGGGTGCAAGCGGCGTAGGCTCCTAGAGCCGCCCACCACAGTAACCGCTCCCATAGCCTCTGTTGCGCGTGCTTCAGTACTAGCAGGCCGATGGTGAGGCCCGCGAGGGCGCCCGCAACGTGTGCCGCGTACGATACCGGCGGCGCTTCCTGCTTTACAAGGATACAGAACACTTTAGTTTACAGAAACAATACTTTGTAACAATGGATTATTTTGCTTAATATTGGGCAAAATTAACCGTATTTAATCCAAGTTAGATCAGTTTGACTTTGTAATGCATCGTCTCGAAAAATATACACATTGATTTTTGTTTATTTATTTAATATTTATTGTAACATAGAATAAAAACTACGTTAAGAAACATTTAGAAGAGAAAGCCAGGGACACTGCGCGGTGGCTGTATCACGGTATGTGCCTTCTATTCAATTCAGCGAAATAATATTTGAATAGGTTTTTAATTTTATCAGGTCTTTAATTTAATATATTTTAGGTCGGCTAGATTACAGGGACTGCTGATATAAGGAAGTCCACTTGTATATTAAGTTATTGTGCTGAACTTCAAGTGATTAAATAATTACCATTTTTACCTATTAGACTTAAAAAATACAATCTGATTGTAATGGTTGGAAAAGAGCAACTGCTGAGATTCTTGCCAGCTCTCCGGTAGAATCTGCAATAGAATATCCGGTATATAGAATTCCGGTAGAATATTTCCGAGTCGTTACAATAATTCCGACTTGACGATTCTGTTTCAAGTTTTGTTTGTTTCTCAAATTTCATTAAGATATATATATTTTTTTATATTCAAAGCCATAATATAAAATCCATCCATCCAGCAAGTATACCTTCCTTTAAGTTTATAGTAATCTATAAACTCACCTTAGTATATCTAGCATGGACTGCAAAACCGACGTCACACGACGCGACCGCAAGCGCAGCGACCAACCGTACGGCGCCGTAGCGCATCGCATGGAAGTTCAGCAGTGCATTGGCCAGGTGTGCAGCTAAGAGCGCGTACACACCACCCGACGCGCCCGCGAGACACACGTCCGGATCTAGGACGGACGCCGCGAGGGAACCACCCAACACGCCCGCGAGGTACACCGCGCCACACCGCACCGCCCCGTGCACCATCTCTAGCGGCAATCCCACCTGGAAACCAAATCAATGATGATTAATAACAGATTACATCACTAGATATGATGCAGATTTTTTTTGTTAATAATTTTTATTTAATGGTTTTAAAGAAATATATTTGACTAGCTGTACACTTTTGCATTTATATTCACATAATATATGTAATAGAAAAAGCAATATATTAATTTAATTAACAAAACTAGTTTTTATTATTTATTAATAATTTCATATTATAAGTTCTGCCTACTATCAAATTATAATAATATAATCTTCCGGACATCCGGAAAATCGGACATCAAAATTATGAATAAGTATAAAAGAATTATAGATCAATTCAATTGTCCGTTTGGCTCATAATTCGAGAACACTTACCGCTAACTGTACTAGCAGGTTGAACGCAAGGTGCAACCATCCGGCGTGTACGACACTGTAGGTGAGGAACCGCCATAGCTCGCGTCGTCTGTCAGGACGGTATACAAGTGGCGAGTCGACTGGCACAGGGCCTGCCGCCGCCGCGACTCCGCCCGAACCCCATGCATACCATGCGAATACTCCTAACTGTGAACAACCACAAACAAACTATATTAAATAAAATATATAATATATACCTTTATAATAGGAGGCCATATCTATATATATATATATATATATTTCTGGTGTGCGTGTGTATGTCACTGAACTCCTCCCGACCGCTGGACAGATTCGAATGAATTTTTGGTATTCGTTAGGGTGGCATGCACCACAAATCAGCCCGACAGATGGCACTGGGGTGCGCTAGTATATCGGTAAAGATTATTAATAAACCTGCGGAGGTCACTTAGGATGGAGCCTGTCAAGTCGACGTCACCTACCCAGTCGTAATTAAGCAATCCTGATTAGCTATGGTCAAAGTTCCGTACAATGATTTCAAATCGTTTGGGGCTACGATAAACATCAACACGAATGCATAGATTTCTAATTCCTTTCTTAAGCAATTAAAAATGTAATTTACTTCATGAGAAATATGCGTAGAGCACGCAAAAAGCGCTAGAAAATTGCCATTACAATTGTATCTGATAGAAAGTTTTATGTGGTGAAGAAATGTTTCCGAGTTTTCACGGAAATATGAGATTGTAAGAGTGAATATAGCAATTTTATTTGTCATAGGTAGATATACACTTAGATACCTAATTACTTGCCAGCTGTTTATTGTAAACATATGTAACAAAACTCTTTAGAGAGCAAAAAACTATTTGGCTAGCTAGCTTATTGGAATATCCAGACGTCTAATTCAGACAAACATTTTCAGGCGATTATGGATGGTAATGAAAGGTATCATGTGCTCAAGTATCTAGAAGTTTCTACAATAGACTCTTTCAGGTGAAAAAACGTATGTTCCCTACGTAAAATATCATTAATATTATCTTAATTCAGGATAGATGTTCGGTCAAGCAATCTCCAGCATTTATGTAGGTATCACAAATATTATAGTAAAAATTACGTAATGAAAACCTTTTCAGCTTGACGTGTATTTACTTATTCATTGAGGGAAACCCGTTAGAACTGTGTGTCTTATCACCAAAGAGTACCTTACTAAGGCTCTGACTACGTGTACAACGGAGGCGGTTATTGAATTAATCCTTGATTGATTGGTTGCCTGGATGGGATGGCTACGTAGCGATAAAGGCTGTCAAAATGTATACATTGTATAAACTTTTTATTTACTTTTCTGTATTTTTATGTGGTATACAATAAAAGTGTATTCGGCGAAAATTTTGTGCATGTTGATTTGAATTTTTGTAAAGCTTTAATGACACTCTTGTTTTATACAACCGAGAGTGCAACCGATAATGCATTCAGTTACCAAAGTTTCAAAGTTCCAGTTTCAAGTAAAAACTTTCCAAGTTCCTAGTTCTCAAGAATTTCGTATGCCATGGGAGGCAATTAATTAATTATACAAGAAGAGTCGACGGTCAAAGCAGCGATTGCCTGTCAACTATGTGTTTAAATATATATGTATAAATATTTCTGAATGAATCTGAATGAAAGGACAGATAGCAACAGAGTCAAACGAGGAACGAGTAAAAGGGGAAAATTGTTATCCTCTAGCCAATAAAAATGATGTGTCTCAGGAAGTGTCATCAGTATTAGACAATGTAGATGACACCAGTTTTTTATCGACTGATATTATCTTAACTTTTATTTTACTACAAGTTTGCACTGAAATACCGTAACCATCTTGCCATTAGTTGAGATTGCTCAACTCAGCACGGGCTAACCTGTAATGGTATGGCCGTTTAATCAAATTCTTATCCCTAATCGATATTGACACTAAATACCGGAAGCCTAAGCTTACCGATCTGTATCTAATTTGACAGCTAATTTATCTAGCAAATGTGGAAAGTTGCCACCAAATAAAGTGATAATCCATATTTTGCATTCCGAAAACTAAGATACCAGCTGAGTTCATTTATGTTATTCGATGGCATGTTTCCACCGTAGGTAAGTGGTGTAAAGGCAAGACGTCGCAAGTTATTTACCACTCCAATTTTACTAAACCTTAATCGGGAAATCGCCTTAGTCGGGCTGCCTTATGAATTAGGGGATTCCTAGAGAAAAAAAAACGTTTCACGAAATCTTATACCATACCTAACGTCGTTAGGATTCGGTATCCTAACTTTAGAAAGTTAGGATACCGTCAGATTGTAAAGTTTAGGGGACTAGTTAACGAGCACTTGGCAGATGAAAAATATATAAATATCCATGCGAAAAATTTAAAAGCTGATACCACACCTAGTGGAAAGATCCATAGACAAGTTAGGTTGTATGAGTTGCCTAGTGAAAATGGAATGGTGAAATTAAATGTATGTAATAGGATTCTTCTGTGATTAGACGTTACTCATTTAGGGATTTCCTCGTCCGTCGTTAGTGAAAACGGGCGTAAGCGTAGGATCTTGCAAACGGGATCTCTACACCTGTAGTTGGAGCCTAAAACATCGTGAATCAATGAGTGACGAGCATAGGTATCCAAAAGAAGCGTGCGCAAGCGCCGTTCGATTGTTATGATTTGACGTAAACCGCTTGTTTGCACGGATGTGAAATCCGCAATTACAATTTTTAATTAACCGAAGTAACTAGAGCGGTTATCGAACGCCGGTGTTCGCCGTAGAAAGTGATGCACCGATTTTCTAGTTCCCCTAACGGCAAATAATTCATATTCACGACGACTGTGCATAATTTCAACGTATGAGTTAGTTAGGTACTCGTTCTACGTTAAGTTTTGTAACATTGATTTTTCCATTAACAATAAACTTGGAGCTGCTACGAGCAGCTCCAAGTTTATTTCCTGATATTTTTTAGTTTTCTGAGAGATAGCCAAATTTGTAACCCTAAACTAAGACCCCTAACTTACGAGGGTTCCAAACGCGCTATCGTCTAAATGAAGCCCACAATAAACTTAGCTGGGTGTTCTTTTTTGCCATCACAATCTTACATTAATTACTTCGGTAACCCAATTTTCGGGATTTTTCTGATTTTCTTCGAGATAGGATGAAAATTATTGCGGTCTGTAGACAGGTATATGTTACCGCGTGAAAATTTATTACAATCACTCACGGAATAGGAAATTTTATGTGAGATATTCGAGTGCAATATCATCATCATCATCATCAAACCCCTATAGCAGTCCACTGCTGGAGTAAATGCCTCTACCAAAGGGAGGGTTTGGCTATAATCGCCACGCTTGGCAGACGGCTTGGTGATCGCAGTAGATGGTGGAAGAAGTACGGAGGATTATGAAAATAAAGCTTAATTTGCTATACTCCGCGAAATAATTGAAGAGACAAAAGTTCGACTTAAAAATTATTCATTGTAAAGTCAATTTCTCCTTAGGATGCTCCGGTTTCGGACCGAAACGTCCATAGAAGGTACATTGCCGAAGATCTGTTTGGTGTGGAGTATAAGGATTGAAGAAATTATAAATAACACCATACAGATTTTCCTGCTTTTCGCGGAGTATAGCAAATTAAGTTTATTTTCATAATCCTCCGTACTTCTTCCACCATCTACTGCGATCACCAATATAATATATTATGGTTTTCCGCAAAGTAACGCCTGCATCTATCCAATAGAAGTGCGGAGGACGCTGCTGCCATACGCTTATCCCGGGCTAGGCTACGTTACTCTAGCTGCAAATGTCAAGTAACTTAAATTCAAAGAAAAGCAAAACTCACCTCTAATAAAGTTACACATATGATGAAGAAGGGGGGTGGACAGCAGGTGTACCGTTCCTGGTAGTATTTGCGGTCCCTCTCCTCCGGGAGCACTTCCATTGCGACGAGGTGCACCATTCTGGAAAATTTAAGATGTTTGAAATTTTTTCCAAGTAATAGGTCTACGGCTTATGACTTATAGTTTAGAGACCTCGAAATTACTTGACTATACAAAGCCAGAACAACATCAAAATCAGTAAAGTTGTTTTTTTGAAAAACTACATACAATACTGACAATCCCCTTACAGAATAAACCATCACAGTACTCCGCCTAGATTTATATTGGGTTACTAACTCCACGGTTCCCCAGAATTAAGAACAAAAAAAACCGTGAACACGACTCATAATTATATATATAAGAAGCATCACAAACCACTCCACTTTAGTAGTGTTTCTCGAACAGTCGGCTAGTCACTTCATTTCATTTAGTTGACAGTAATTTTACCTCTGTATGTTCTAAACGTTTACCATAAAATGGGAAAAGTTTGTTAATGCGGGACGTCGTCACAGTTTTTGGACACATTCCACTGCATGCAATAACGGCAGAATAAGGGTTCTCTATGTTCTTAACTCTGTGGTTCCTACAAGAAAACGATTTCTACGTACGATCTAAACGACCTGCTGAATGTATTAAATTGCTTACTTTCGCGTTAAGGGGTTTATTGACGGTGTGGTAATTTATTAAACGTTTTATTACAAGAAACTACATGTCAACATGACACGAAACAACCTAAACACTTTGTAACGACCTCAACGGTTTGTTGGTTTTTACACATTTGAAATGCAGGCACTGAAAATTTTGTTTTACTTATACAATTTTTGTTTGCTAGATGAGATATTTAATTTGTTACATAGCACTGAAAATTTTGTAATGCATTGTTGTTAAATTATTAATTACATTGACGTCAATTTGTCATGGCATACCTGATTTGCTTTTTTAGTCTGTGGTGAATGACAATTTCATGAGCTTAAGACTCCCGCAGACTAACAAATACTAATCATTGATAAAATTCGCAGTAGGGAAGTTATATGGTCAGACCTTATTCAGAAGAAAGACTTCTACGCGAACTGGTACAAGCTTACATTTTAACATCTACGGTGTACAAGAAGCGTTGAATGCGTAAGTAGCGTTCGAGTGTCCAAATTCACATAGTCAAAATTCACATTTCAAACTTCGCGAGTTAAATAAAAAGTATCCAAGGTTTCAAATTTTTTGAAGCCGATTTAAAAATGAATTCTAACGTGTTAGTGCATTTTCCGATTACGATCATCACAATCCAATCATCCAATCCGATATAAATTCGTTATTTCTGGATTAACACCTATTTAAACTATAGCAGCTGACAGATGACTCTATGCTATACACTTGGATTACCTAGGCTATAGATATTCTACTTAGATTATGGGGAATAACTGTCAGTTGTTTCTTCAATTGGTCAATATATTCTAACCAATTTAGCGCGCATGGACTTTATTAGATCTAAGTAGGTACCTGGCAAAAAGTGTCGGGTCTTCGAGGAGAAGATGGAAGTCGTTCTCAGAGCTGACCTCACGGTCTCTTTGGTGCACAGCGCATCTATAGCTGCGTGTACGCTTGCCGCTCATCTGAAACAAAACAAACATTAAGTCAGAAAATTTGTAAATTAAAAATAAATATCTGGTTTGGCCCTCGAGCACGATACTATATATTGTTATAGGCTTCATTTGTTTTCACTATTCTAGTGTACTAAAACAGCTTGAAGAAACCATAAATTACGCTATACATATTGTCCTGCTTTTCGCAAAGTACAGCAAGTTGATCTTAATTTTTAGATACAAAAATGAAATATAAACTTAGCTTGGAAATACAAAAGCATGGAATTCCGCAAACTGGCGTTACATTGTTCTATCCAATATTCAAATATTATGTTTTAATTAATTAATTTAATATTGAAACAGTGTTAGCTAATCGGAAGGTTTGCGATTGGTGTTGAGGCATTGATTGCCTTCATTCGGATCTGTGCCGCGTACAGATTAGAAGATAAATCGCCAAAGTTGTAAAAAAAATAAAGAAATATCCGTGTTGTACAATTCTAATACTATAGTTTCCAATTACAATCATTAAATTATATTTTCAAATTATGAATTTGTTAATTAAAATAATATTGGTCCAATTAAATTAATTGTAATAGAAATCGTGTAATTATTTCGTTAATTTTGATAGCATGAATTCATGTAGAGTAACTTTGAATATTCAATGCATTTATACCTAGTTCAAATTAATAAATTATGAATATATGTCAAGTTATAAATCGTAATAGGCAATTCTAACCGCAATAACGTAAGTGAATTTACCAGGAAGATTATAGCAGGTAAACAAACCTACCTACATATTCTGAAACGCACAAGTTCTTTGGTTTAAAGACCAAAACTATGGAAGCTCTAGTCAATAGGGAACTTGTTGGTAATAATATTATTTTACTGTGTGTATAAATTACTGGCATTCGATAGTTTATGTCAAATATCACAATAAATGTTATTTATTATTTCGGTCGGCAAAACAATTGGCTTATTTTACCGACCGAAGTTGACTTACATTTTACAATAAATAAAACACGAGTAAAATCCCATTTTCCATTTCCGCGCAAACGTTCAATTGAAGTTTGTTTTTGCTAGGTACTATCCCTCGAAAAAAACAATACCAGCAATGCACGTTTCGTTTCTTGTGTCTTTGTTGGCTGGCCATGATTTAAAATAACACGCGTTCAGTTCATTAGCATTATCATTTCAATGAACGTGGACATAAGTGTGAGGATTTTCATTCTTGTTCCTTTTCCCCTTGAGGTGTCGTGCTCACAGTCTCGTATTCCTTTACGAATTATCTCTTATGGTTACCGCACATTATCGAGAAATAAAACCGCATTTCACCAAAAGGTTTGCAAATGTAAGTAGGCACCTAGGTACAATATTTTGTTTGCTTTGTTCGCAGCAAGTGTTAGGAATCATAGAAACGTAATAGGGACGATGTAAGGCATAGGGTCGGAGTTAATGAAGGTATATATTCTTTCCATAATAGTAAGTCAGGTCATATAACGGGTGCAGCACCAACATACGACCCAAGGAGTAAGGATGATAGTAAGGATAAAAGTTAAAAGCTTAATAGAAAATAGGTATCTATAAAATAATTTAAATGTAAGAATACCATATGGAGAGATAGGTACTTATCTACCTATGTTCCAAACTTTTTCTACCTTAAGAGTGCATTTAAAAACACTCAGAGCTACCCTTAAAATCTCCATCATGAAATTTTTAACTACCACCTCTCACAAACACCTCTGCCAATTAAAACAACTTGGAACGCTTAAAATTCGTAAGAGCTCGCTCTTGAGTACACTTCCGAGGGTTGATAAAAGTGTCTTAATCGGCTTCTTTTTGAGTTTCATTCTCTTCGCTCTCTGCGAGGGGGATCGGAACAGGAAAGAAAACTAGAATCTTGTACTTACTTAGCTAGGTTATTGCGTATCTTAGTTGCACGCTGGTGGGTTGTTAAGTGCCCATCACATTGTTGTCAAATACCTAATGTCTGGGATAAATATGACAAAATAAGGACGGCTTTGATACTTGGTTTGGCTTTGGTTCATACTCTTCGCTCTCCACTAGGGGGGACCGGAACTTAACAAAAAAACGTCTTGTAGTTAACTAGGTTATTTCGTTTTGTCTCATTTGCCCATTGATGAATCGCCTAGTGCTCATCGAATAGTCGCCCAACACGAAGTTGTTGTCTTACTTCGGTAATCAGGAAAAATTTGGATACAAGAGAGATTAAACGAAGATGCAGTTTAGTCAGGTGCCTTTATGTCACTATTTTTTATTTGTGATTTTGTACGCAATAGGGTTCAATTATTTTTTGATAATTTCATTAGTCAAGGTGCTGTAAATCATTTCAGTTTTAATGTGTAGGTCGATAAATAGCAATATAGTTGCCTGTAAGGTGCCTAATGGGTATGGAATAAATATAAAAAAATATAATTATTTATATTTCAATTTATTATAGTTAAGATGAGTCTTGATAATGGGGCTCTTATAGTATATTAGAAAAAATGCTTGAGCTTAAATTCGATAATACCGAGGGGGATTATAGTCCGCAGTGCGGTCTTGATACTTGGGTTTATAAAGTAATCATGTGAAAATCGAACGGGCTCGCACTTGACGTCGCGACTTCCGAGGGTGGATTACGCCTAATGTCCCGGCAGTCCGTGTCACGGTCTCGAAGAGGCGGCGGGCGTGGCGGCTGGCTGGCACACTGCCAGGCCTATCGACCGCGACCATCATCGGCGCGCTATCGATAAGAATTCGTCGAACTTTGGCTTAGGCCAGGGTGGCCAGCGTGATTTCTCGACACACAAATTTGTATGCAAGAGGTTACAGTTTCATAAAAAAAAAATGTGTGTTTCTTTGTCCTGAACAAAGCAATGTTGAAAGTAAGAAGAGTAACATAGGCTACTTGACCCATGAAAACAAACGAGGGGATTTGCAAAAAAAAACGTAAAAACGTGGACGAACAACACGGGCAATGAATATTGTAAAACAGAAAGCGTCAGAAACATAGTCACAATAGGGTCATTTCGCCTGTTTGCGTCCACTTAGTGGAGTTGTTAGGTTTGAACGTGAAAAAAAAAATGTCCGTGCGGTAGTTTTTAATCAAATATGGTTGTAATGTAGTCCCTATATAGTCTTGTCAAGTTTAATGCACAGTTTTGGACAACGCATCTGATGTTTTATTCTACACAAGTACAAATAGCTGAAACAGGCGATTTTCCCATTTTACGTCCACAAAATCCAGATTGCGTCCGCCTGTAGACCAATTGGCGTCCACCTGTTTAGAAATAATTAGGAAATAAATAGGGAAGCTTGTGATTTTAATCAAAACATTTATTTAATAATTGCTGATATCATAAAAGTAAACATAAATTGCACTTCAGGATATTTTTTTTCTCCTCCAACTAACTCAATTAATAGATTCACTATTATTTCGAATATCATGTCGATGGCTTTATAGGATTCTATTTTACCATTTCGGTACAAAGCCTTTAAAATTGGCCAAGTGCGAATCGGACTCGCGCGTTCCGTGTTTTAGTCTATTTTTTAATATTTATTGTTATAGCGGCAATAGAAATACATCATCCATGAAAATTTTTAGGTAAGGTAGGTTATAAAGAGTATATTTAAATAAAATTATATAAATTTTATTCTATTATTTTCGTGTGATAAAAAGATGGACGCAAAATGTTATAGGGTTTCTAATGTAGGAAAACTATGCGTCCAAGTCTGATTTTTTACATTCATTATCTTTTTTTATATTTCTAATAACATGGACGCAAATCGGCCATCATATTATGCATGTTAATGTTGTTTAAATTGATAGGAAGTTTATATTGTTTTTCCCATGTAATCGTATTTAATTAAACATCTGACTGAGAAATAGTTAGAGTAATCTGCGTCCACAGCGGACGCAAAGTGATTTTTTTATAAATTTTATGTACCAGTTCGCGTCCACCTTATATAAAGCTGTCAGTAGAAAAATATAAGCACAAACATCGTTATTCCTATAGTGTGGTTCACAATTAAGGTCTAGGGATAACAAAGTATTCTAAATTTCACATAAACACCTTAAATACTTACCGTGAAAAGTACAGGTGCTCACTATTTTTTTACAACACATTCGCGCGTCAGCACTTGTTGGTTGCACACGCAAGATTAGTTTATTTTTCATTAAATTTGGGTTGCACGCACAGATCTTTTGTTTGTGTGTGAGTACCTGTCATAGGTCCGATCATCAATAGAAGCGCTCTTGTTTAGATTGGTGTGTCGGTATTGTTATTTTTTACTGTTGTAAAACAGTGTACCGTCGTTTGGACGCGAATTGGGCGTCGGACGCGAAAGGGCGAAAAGACCCTACATCTTTTTTCTTAACAAGATTTGCTAAGTTAGCAAAATGCAAGTATATTAATAAAAAAAAAATAGAATAAGTATGTAATAAAAAAAATTGTCTTTGCTTAAGTATTTCCTATTTAAAGTTATCAGAGCTTTTCCAAATTAGCGCATTTAATTTTGTAGCACGATTATTCGACCGTCCGCGTCAGTATCTCAAGTTCAAGTATCAAGAATTACAGAATCAAGAGATAATTTTGCAACAGTTTTCTACCTACTTTAAAAAATGAAGGTATAGTTCCGTTTTGTCGGTTACCAGGTAGTTGGCGCTTAGCCAGGTTTATCGACCGCCACAGAACACCCTCGCGACGTTATCAATGAACGTTAACTACTTTTAAGCTTTACCTTTTTACTTTTTTAAGTATCAAATCCTAGTTTCACTAGGACAACCAACCTAAGTTAACTAACCTCTTTCAATGTAAAATCCTTAATTAAAATTAAGTGTGCTCATTTAGCTTTAACTAGTAGATTATAATGTTGTAGTTTTAAACGTAGAAGCCTATAAAATAAGAAACATGAACTGCGATGGGGTCTGACCCCAGTTATTGAAACAGTACAGCTACGCAGCAGTAGTATCTTAAAATTATTAAAGCTATAAAACATTACAATGGCAGTAAATGTTACCGAAAGCGTTTAAACAAAATAACTTTATAAAGTGCCATAACAATGTAAGTTCGCATACAGGTAGGGTCGCAATGGTTCTATAGAATTTTACGAAGAATGGTCCCGAGAAAGTTTTTCGTTATCTCACAGTGTCATTATTCATATTTTACATGCTAAATGCATTTAATACAGCATGAAAATGGGAAACGTGGGAAAATTTATATCTGTAACAGTGTTAATACGATATAATTTGGACGCTTTGGTCTTTCGGAGGCTTTATAATTGGCCGGTATAATTTACACACCCAAAGTAGTGAAATGTGCTTTGGATGATTACATGCAGATTTTATATTTCTGAAGTAAGAGATATTAAAATTTGCTGTTCAATGAAGTTCCAGGAGAGTCCTCCTGTACAATTCAGTAACCTTACTAACATTTGCATATTAAAAATAACGTATCGCATGATTTGTCATCAAAAGCAAATTTTGTAAGGAGGTTAATGAAATGTTAATGGCGCCAATTGGTACAGATATCTCCTAAATAACCCTTTATCTAACATTAGTGTCATGGTTAACAATGTGGTAAAGGGTAGCTCAATTTTTAGACCTGTTTTTTTACTTTAGAGATTTATGAACAACAGACTTGACACCATTGTCATCCTACACACGGGGCAGTGGTAAAGAGCTAGCAGGTCGCGCAGGTGGGCGGTATGTAGGTACGGCCGCCGGTGAACGACTGGTCGGACTCGCATCGCAATCCATCGCGGGCCACCGTATTGTCCCCGCGGCACTGCGGCCCGCAGTCGTTCAACTCAGTTTCCCACGACACTGCTAAATGCCCAATGCCAAAACCTAAATAGCCTAGACGCGGCGCAGACGCCGGCTATATCTGTCTCGGCAACGGCGAACCTACCTATATCTAATTCTGAAAACAGCGACGACTCGTTAGATTCTATTTAATGCAGTGTGAAGAAAGTATTGTCGCTGTCTGGAGAGAGAAGATTACTAATTTCATTTAAAATTTCAATTTTACCACCTACAGTAATAATTATGTAAAGCGAATTAAACAGCGACTTAAAAGTCTTGAGCCATTGTGCCATCTCATTCCTTCTATACAATCAGCCAACAATAAAGTACTCCATAACGTTACAATTAATCGATTTTATGATAGAACAATAAATCGATTTTCCGCGGGAATTGCGCGGGCTGGGCGCCAGTGGGCGCAGTGAATCTAACGTGGGCGCCGCGTGAGTCACGCCGACATCCGACACGTCCGATTCGTATCCGGAACCACTAACTAGGCACTATTGCCGTCTCGTCAAACGAGCGCACGAGCCTACACGACGCACTACTCATTTCAATAACCCACACTATTATTCATTATTAAAAGTCAAAACTATTGAATACTTACTCGATGGTGGTGATTTAATAATATCATTTTATTATGTTGTATTGTTAAACACGGTTTAAGTGTATTTAAGGCCGGTCAGCTAACAGTTAAAAAACTTAATTTTATTCAATTTATATTTTATTGTCACATTCAAACTTCATTGCAATGAATTAATGGATTTTAAGTTAATTGTTCTGTCAAAAAATAATATGTGAAATTTAAGTGTAGTTTTTCAAAATCTTATATTTGACTTTACTATCTTAATATTGGAAATTAAGGACAGTCCATAATTATAATCAACATAATATTTTATGCTGATTTTAATAAAACGTGGAGGCTTAACCGTTAGTCGTTTCGCTAGAGTTAATGACTTCTTTAACCGTACTTCTTAACGAGAGGTTTATCTAAATCTAGCATATTAATGGTAGATTCACTGTGGCGAACTGATGTGTTGGGCACGTGAACTCTGGGAGCGTTCCCACGCGCCCACCTCCGCACTATTATGTTCTAAATTCTAATCTCTTAAAGTCTCTTTACATTATTCCGGGGCCGTGAAAGTACGCTTATACATTAGCTAGCGGTTAGTTAATGATTTGCGGAAATTTATTAGGACGTTAACTTACGTTAAATGTGATAAAGTTTTTTAATGCAAATTAAAAAAATTCGCTGCATGAAAAAACAACGGGAAAAAACTTAAAAGACAAAAGATGGCATACTTCAATATGCTTACGTTGCAGACTTGTTGAGACATGTTATTGCTAGATCCGGCGTAAGATCCGAAACGTTTTGTGTCATTATATTATTTTATTGGTATATAAGGATTCACTTTCAATTGTGTTATTTTTGCAGGGTCTCCCGGCACAGTATCGCTATAAAGCGAGACTATGCGCCATTTAGGAGGACATGAAGGCTTGAATTACCTCCGGCTTATGCTGGAGAGAAGTTGGTAAATAGTAAATTTTATGGAAATTATTTAAATAGGGTAGGGTAATAAGGGTATTTAATGTTATTTACGAATCCCAAAAATATATTACCGAAAGATTTTTAAATTAATTCGTCAATTTAAGACTACAACTATAAGAATATGGATTGCTTTTTGTTTGTAATCAATATTAAAAAGAAAAATAATATCTGTGCGTTCGAATCCTTCTGTTAACCGTAATTTATTTCGTGTTGTCTATTCTATTTATAAAAGATCATGCATGTATTGCAGAATAGAAAATACTATAGGTGTATGAACTCTACATACCTACGCGGTCTAAAATCAAAAATGCAGACTACTTTCTGCATTTTAGATTTTTGATAATTTGTCTTGCAGAACTGAGTAAGGTATTTGGGCAAGGATAAGTATTTGTTTAGACTAATAATAATTATTATACCTTTGCATAGCCTTATGATTAATTATTATGATGCTTTCGTTTTTATCAGATATCCGTGCCTTACCGTGAAGTCAATAGCGGTTGATCCACATAAATAATAGAGCATAAATCTAGCTTTGAATTCCCAGCCAATTTAACACGCTCGTGATTTTAGGTGAAAAGAGATATCGAACTTGTGACGATTCCCGAATCGATTAAAACCATTGAACGGCGTTTGTATATAACTAATGAGTTAAGTTCCTATTTATTAAAAACAATCTTTAAGAATCCACCACCATAATATACGCAACTATGGGCTGAGAGTTAACTTGGGTGAAATTGAATTTGGGCTGTCTCGCAGAATCCTTTAACTTCCGAATTAGAGACGTAATTCACAATTTTGTTTTGAATGTTTATAATTTAGTAAAAAATAATATTAGGTAATCTTAACCTATAACTTGAAGGGTATAAAAGTAAAGTAAAGCTTTTCAAATAGAGCACAAAACAGTTTTTAATTAAAATGTGCTTTAATTATAATATAATATTTACTTAAGTTGCTAGGTAATTGGTTTTTGTTTCCTGTATCTCGAAAACGGTTTTATTTAAAGGCTATAAAACAGGAAAAATAAATCTATTAGCTATAAATTATTTATTTAAAAACACGAAGATTACCCATACAGATTTGTGTGCTTGATTGTAGCAAATTAAACTTTATTTTTAAACATTATTTTTATCGAAAGATGGAAGATGTAGTAATTTTATCGAAGTTCGGGTCAAACCGCTTGTTTTATTAGTAATCAAAAATAAAATTTAAGTCATTTTAGATAACAAGCCAAAATAGTTAGAACTGTATCAACAAAAAATGCCGGTGAGTGAAATAAAATGGCCAAACCCACGTCTTTTTGATACGAACAATACTTTTCAATTTACCATACATTTTGAAATATTGGAATTTTATAAAAGGCATGTCGGCTTATTAACGATGGCACGCGTAAAATTGTACGAACCGTAACTTGGCTTGTACTAATAAATAATAATATAGGTAATTTATTGTAAATGATTAGGTTACTACTAGGTAATTTTTTACGTGTCTACTAAAAGAGCCATATTATAATGGAGTCAAAGTTATACTTTTCAATCGTGTTATTCTAATATATTTAAGTTACATTGACACATACATTCATATTAATAAAAATTATATTTAAAGAGTATCAAAGTGGTCTAATTGCAGTACAATGCAAGAGTAAAATTTTTAAATAATAGGTATTGCATAGAATTATATTTTATATTGCAGCTATTCGCAAACTTTTAAATCTCAATGGGTAGTTTTTATTAGAGCACTTTGAATAATATCTATGACTAGGAAATAGTAACTGAGTATCTAATGTATTTTAAATCAAATATCTGTACATTTACTGTCTGTACAAACCTATCTGTACATTTTTATGTTTATTTGATCATTAATATTCGAAATAGTTATTGCCCATATAATAATCTAGAATAAAAATCTCGGTCTTAATACAAACGTCAAAAAGACACGATGACAGTTTCACTGTTTATACAAAATATTGGTATTTTGGTTAAAGAACGAATTTAAGTAGGTAGGTACCTGTAAACAAATTTTCTCCACTGTCATATTTTATTTAACTAGAGGTAAGCGATGTTTTTGAAGGCTATAAAAACTTATCAAAATTAAAACAAAATATAATATAAAATGAACTTACCCATCACGTAAATATTTCGTTGTTAATGTAGTTTTGTAACATAAACAGTATTTTTAACCATTCACAACACCTAGTTATTGACACTAATCAATGAGGTAGACTTTTAAATGTTTATTTATTTTAATTCCGACTTTAAACACGCGATGTATCGTAAACGTAGTTCGGAACGAAGTTAACGCAACCGTCCCCTCCGAATGCTACGCGCTGACTGATTTGAATTTTGATTTCGCCGGCACGGTCGTCTGCCAAGTTTCGTTCGGAGTCGTTTCGTCCCGGTATGGGTTTTTTTGTGGCTGCAGAGTGGTGGTTGCTATTTGAGAGGGTGGTTCCGGTTCCGAGGGCGGTAGTGACTAGTTCGGCTTGAGATTTAAGTTTATTGTCGTACACTCCAGGTGTTAAACCAATTGCTGAATACTTACACATTTGATATTGCTTTCTCAATATAAAGTGAATTATATTCTAATATAGCGAACAGCTGTTTATTTTCTTTAAACTCAGAAATGACATATACATGGATGTAGACATTATTTTTAATACTTTTGAATGTAAAGTAAACTATCTACTCTATAAGCTTTAAAAATATTATAAAAATAATACAAACTATTCTTTTTCGGCTTATTTGTATATATGTTAGTTGTTAAAATGTTTTCTTGTTTTTTGTTTATATTTTTCAACTTATTAGAAAATAAAAAACCTATTTTCAATCTACAAAACGAGATCTATATATCTAACATCACTCCGAATAAGCTTATTTTCCCGACATCTGTAACTATATATTATTAATCGACATATTATTTCGATTTCTGACGATTTATCTGTCACAGCTGTGTGTGTGTGTGTTTTAAGTGAAAGATCCCGGGTTCGATCTCCGGCAATTTGGAAATTTATAAAAAAGAAAATGCACCTGTATTTATATCAAAATACCGACCAACTCAATGTCATAAACATAAGATTAATTATTTACCCACTTTATAAAATTATCGTAACATACGCTTAAGTAGATGCCTTATACAGTTAACCGTTTCAGCGTACCTGACAGTAACTAATGTAAGCACACCAGATGTTGCGCAGGTAAAGGGGTAGGGGTGTATTTTCACTTAGAACTGCAGTATTGTTATATCGCTTCATTTGCTTTCATGGTGAAAACATCTGGAAAGGATTTACCTCTCTCTAGTCTTTTAGTCATACGCAGTGTAACCATCCAAAAACACATAAACCTGGGACAGAATATTTTATGAGTCTTTTACGAGAATTTACTTTGCCAATAATAAAAAAATATGCGAATCGGTTTTGAAATATTAAAGCGGTCATAGTCTAGCGGTTAGGGCTCCGCTTTACTTTTGCGAGGAACCTGAGTTCGATCCCCAGCACGCTACTCTAACTTTTCGGAGTTAACTGCGGTCTTTATTATAGCTATTAAAATATCACTTGCCTTAACAGTCATGGAAAATATCGTGAGGAAACCTGAGAGTTACTACTACCGGTCTACCACTCTTCTCTTGACCAGCGTGGTGGACTACGACTCTCTTTCTGAGAGTATACCCGTGCTCTTTAGTGGGCCGTAATGGGTTGATAAAGAGAATGATGATATAAAAGAAGGTGTAGATATTATATACCTATATATAGATGAAACTAATCGAAACAGTACTTTTCTGTTATTGAAAAATAGTGGTACGTGGATAAGTTGAACCAACAACCACTGTATCGAATGGTATCTACATTAGAACATTTTTATCCAACCACCAAATTTTGCATTAGTAACTTAAGTATATGAGCTATCTGTAGATACCTTAAAGACAGTTAACTGTTTCAGCGAAACTGACAGTAACTAATGGCACAATAACAGATGTTGCGCAGGTGAAGGGTTTTGGGATGTATATTTGCTTAGAGCTGCAATATTATATATGCCAAAGTATTAGCCTTTGTTTGTCCTTCGTTCAAGCAGCAACACAGGAATGGTTTACCATGGTGTGTTGCATGGTAAATAAAAGCAGTTTTATTCGCTTGAAATGAAAATATCTGGAAAAGTTTACCATCTTTCCAATGCTTTTTAATGCGCAGGGTTACCATTACACATCCAGGACACACTTTCAACTTCTATCACATCAAATTTAACCACTTAAACTGAAAATACTAGATGATCGGGTAAACTTCTAACCACCTATAAAAATTCCTATTTTGCGACTGTTCCTTTGGATTTTTCCGTGGCTAAAACCAAAAGGACACCTGTTTCGAGTTTTCGCGTAAGACGCGTGGCGAGACATTATTTTATATTATAATATAGATAGTTAATATCTACAAATCATGCAAAACTTGTAATTTTTTATTGAATCATAATATGGGAATCCGAATGAAAAAATATAGATATGTCCCGGAAAATCTGGACGAATATTTATCCTACAGTAAATACATTTATACTATAGTTTATTACCTTTGGTTAATCTATTCCAGATGTTGGGTCATTATTGTTATCATAATAATTTGTAGATAATATTCGGTTTTTAAATGCAAAAAGGATTTTTCAAATGCGACTCGTATTTTGAGTTAGCTTGTTCAAACGAAATCCTAAATTCAGTTTTATTTATAGTAGATATCTATAAAATTTGGCCTATAAG
The DNA here is from genome assembly GCF_905163445.1 of Pararge aegeria. Lineage (NCBI taxonomy): Eukaryota > Metazoa > Arthropoda > Insecta > Lepidoptera > Nymphalidae > Pararge > Pararge aegeria. Next base: position 6,955,805 of record NC_053193.1, read on the forward strand.
TTGTAGGTATGATTTTAATTTTAACACTGCTATACCCTCCCAACAGGTTAGCCTGCTTTGCAAGGTGAGTAGTCATATTTTTTTTTTTAAATAAATATACTACGAAGATACACACATCGCCATGAAGTCCAAAAGTAAGCGTAGCTTATGTTATGGGTACTAAGATAACTGATCAATAATTTAAAGAATAATATACATAAACACTTATAACACATACCTAGATAAACACCCAGACACTGAGAAACATTCATGTTCATCACACAAACATTGCGCAGTTGTGGGAATCGAACCTACAACCTTGGACTCAGAAAGCAGGGTCGCTGACCACTGCGCCAATCGGCCATCTTTTGATTTATAATATACATATGAAGTTCTGTTTAGTATCTCGAAGTGCCTGAAATTTACCAGAAATTTCTACACCTATTGCATGCAGGAAACAATGTAGGGTGTTATTTTCTATATTCAAACAATTATAGTAGACTAGCTGTTGCCCCCGGCTTCGACGGGTTATTTTGGTTTTTCATAAATCCCGCGGGAATCAAAAACTTTTCCAGATTTAAAAGTATTATGTGGTAATCTGTAATTGCGGTTACTAAAAAAAGTAAACCTACAGATAATCAACAGATGGTTCGGTGAAAATGTTTGATCCCATATATTCACGGTTAGTTGGCACGTGGTAGAAATAAATTACCCAAGTGTAACTTAGGGTTCCTTACTACTAACCATCTAACAACAATAATAAAACAATAATGAACAATATTAAAACTATAACGGGTCAAATTCTGTACGTTCAAGATATTTAAAAACATTTTTTTGGAGGGCACTCTATAAAGGATACTGGACCAAAATCTTTAAATTTTCTTCATTCGTGTCTGTCTATCGGTATTTGGGCCGCTCAGCACGCTTAATTATACCGAAAGAATTTGAGGTTATACTACGAGGTAGGACATAGTTAGTATTGTTGTATTGTATAGGTTGTAATATCAGTTTGTTTGTATGTTTGGTTGTTTTGATTAAATTTCGTGAAGATCTGTTGAATATGATTGGAGATAGAGGACAGAACTCCTCAGCGGACAGCAGCAAACCTCTCTCTAAAGGCTTAACGATATTGAATACGTAAAGAGTTGCCACATTTACGAGGACTTCAGTGCTTGGACTAAAAAATGTTAGTTTTGTTCTTGGTTAACCTTAATCATACTAATTACGAACCAACCAACAATGCGATTTCGATTCTTCTTTTAATGATTACTATTCTGTATTAGTGGAAGGAGCTGAGACTCATGGATATCAAAAATATTGCAAACTTCAAAGAAATTTACTGCCTTCGCTAAACGTTGGGTCAGCGCTATCGACTAACATGTCGTGTTGCTGCTATGCCACACATTATTAATGCAGTCATTTTTTATAGGGAATTCAAATTATTTAAAATAAGGCAACATGGGAGTTGGTCCTCGGGACGGGCGTTTGCGTTTGACAATGGTTACGCCATTGAAAGTTGCAAATACTGGATGCTTAAAGCTTCAAGAGCAAGAACCGATAATCACTAATCGCCCACACCTCTGTTGTTTGTTAAAATATGATGAAGCATTGTATGTACATAATATCATGGGTTTACATATTTGGCACTTCCAGTACGATTGAATAAACTTAACGTTTGGTTGCTGATTTATTGAGATAGGTCCAGACTGCAGACTATGTAGCAGTACGCTGCGTTCCGTAACTTACGCGGGCGGAGACGCAGGGCACATTTAGTTATTAATATAAATGTAAGAAATGTGTTAGCGAGTGCCAGTGCTACACAACAGACTACGCCATAACATTACATGCTGCAATGTCACTAGATTCATTGATATAGAATTGCTTAAATGGTAATTATTTGCTTCATATAATTCGTTATAATTCTAATATAAATATTCAATGATTTTTTAAACAGAGTTATAACTATATAGTTTGTGAAATAACTTACTGGAAACTAATATCGTTAAATACAAATATTGGTTAGTTTGTTGTCAGTTTGTGTTTTAGCACACTTTTACTCACAGACTCATAATCACAAAATATGTTTGAATGTTTCAATATCAAGTTAATATTGAGAATCGTATAAAAATGACGATGTTTCAAATAACGAAAAGGGGTTTGAAATATAACTTCGTCTTCCTCGTAAGTAGTACAAAGTATACATCTATGCAAATAAAAATAAAGAACTTGGTAAGTTATTTGAAAATGGCTTGCAAAGCTCATGATTAATAATATGAAACCCTTATTTTTCCTCTTTAAAATTTTATGTTAGTGGTAGCATAGGTTACAACAAACAAAAAAAAAAAATTGCGTATTTTTTATATGCACTTATATATTATTATACTTAGACAATTTCTGACGGAACCCTAAAACTTTCGTAGACCGTTTTGGTATCTACGATTGAATTGGTAACAAAGGCAGGTGGGTGCCACGCGGCCTGATAATTTGGCCAATATTTATTCGCAACATGGCGTCAACACAAATCGTAAGTCATTACGAACAACATTTGGTAAGGCGGCTTTGCTAATGAGCTTTTCTGTCTGAATGTGTGAAACGTTAGGGTGGTTTTTATATTGTTCCTATTGTTGATAATTCATTTTTTTTTTTGGTGGTTCTCAAAGCTCAAGGTAAAACAATGTCTACGGTCTTTCGATTATTTCCTTGTTAAGTGCCTAGTATGACACTTTTAATTAATAAGGAAAATAAATTTCAACAAGAGTAAGTTAAGACTGGATGGTGTGAGCTATGCTCGGAGTATCTCTAAGTGATCAAATAAGAAATGTGGAGATCCGTTGAAGAACCAGAGTTACCGACATAATTCAACGAGTCGCGAAGCTGAAGTGGCAATGGGCGGGGCACATAGTTCGGAGAAAGGATGGACGTTTGGGTCCCAAGGTGCTGGAATGGCAGCCCCGCAGCTGTAAGCGCAGCGTTGGTCGACCCCCAACGAGGTGGACAGACGGCATTAAGCGCGTCGCAGGTAGCCGCTGGATCCAAGCGGCACAAAACCGTGAATTTGGAACTCCCTACAAAGACCTACGTCCAGCAGTAGAAGTCTATTGGTTGATATGATGATGATGATGACGTTAAGACTACGGATCTGGTTATTATTAACGTTTTGCGATAATAGTCGTTAAAGAAAACTATTCCGCATTGCAGCAGCGTTTTAGGTCTATGCTCTAAAACTCTCTCTTCTATGAGAGAAGTGGCCTCTGCCAGTGGGAGGTTAATAGGCTGAGGGTGTGTGTGTGCGTGTGAGTAATCCTCAATTACCGACTTTGTGACCTCCCATCGCTTATAATCGCTTTCTCAACTAGCCACCAACTTGAATTACAAGTTGCAATGTCAGTTAATATGTGACGTCATCAAATGCGTCAATGCTTCAGTGGTGCTATGTCTAGAAAAATTACAAAACATGTCCCAACCAACAAGCTTTCGTGTCTAATATTGCTCTTAAACGTATAAGCCGCTTTTATTGTTGAATATTCGTTTAAACTCTATGATCTAACTCATTGATTGTACGGACAAACATAATGTCAGTCAAGCAGAGTAATCAAACATATGTACATATAAAAATACATACGAAATAGATGATAAATATAGCGAAGTAGGAAAATTGTAATTTTAAAATATTACAATTTTAGATAGTTTTTTTTACAGTAAGCTTTAATTAGAAGACAATTATTGTTATACATGCGAAATTGTATCTGAGCTAGACTAGGTTCTGATATTATTATAGTTTGATTTCAATAATGCTAAAATTCTAAATTAAAAAAATATATATAATTTTTTTTTTAAACAAATACATACGTACCGCCCAGCGTTTTAACGTTCCAGTACAATAAAGCGTACAAACCGATAAACGAGCTGCCATACCCTTAACATCACTTGTGTCAGCCGAGACTGCAGTCAAGGGGTAACTTGTAAAAATTAAAAAAAAAATCTTCAACAAGAACGTCTGTAGGGATTCTACCACCGGTTCTGAAACCAGATTCAACTGAGAGGAAGCCAAAAACGAACTGACAAACTTTCAAAGGCAAACCGTTACTGCTCTCATAGGTACGCTAACGGGAAGTGGATACTGCGTTTCTTAACGAACCCGACATATGGTGTGGGCCTGCTGTATTATTATCAACATTTCGGTAATATACTCCAAACAGACATTCATTCCCCTTTTTGCGTGGAACCCTTAACGTATTTTAGGCTCATTAGGTAACAAAACATAATAATTTAAAACTACAGATAAGAACATTTTGATGTAGGTACCTTATATTTTTATGTACCTATGAGCGTATTACCCATTACTAGCATACTCAGCTTATTAATGCCCTGCTGTTTACAGGGTATCTCTCATATGAGATCAGGAAATAGAGCTAAAACCCACCAAGTAGCTCCAAGTGTAGTAACTGAGACCGAAGCGAATTCACGTTCTCTGCGAGGTACGCAAATGGGCAATACTAATTTCGTAACTCCGGTCTTATTTTATAATATCGTTCCCTTTATAAAGCAACGTTTAATGTTTAACCGCCATGGCCCATTATATTGTTGCCTATCAAGTAGTTATATTTTAATACAAGATTAGCAATATTTGGAACGTTTTTTGCATAGTTACTTATCAATAAATAAAAATATGAGCGTAGACTTCAGAAAAGGATAACTTGTTAGTGCGACCAAATTATCAGGATAAGTCGGAACGTCTTGAAGCTCATACGGCTCGGAAGTCGGCAATAATGCTTCCTCCTACTTTTAGCTTAGCAAAAATATATCATATTAGTACCTCTAATTAGGGTTCCTTACCCAAAGAATTTAGTGGGACCCTATTACTAAGAAACTTACCCTCCCTATTAATTTTCTTAGAAAAGTGCTGAGTGTATGCTTTTACACTTAAGAGGTTACTAAAATATTGATAAATTTCTTAATGACAAGATTGCTTGAAAGCAAGCCGGAGCGCTTTCGTCTCACACAAGATGGAACAATGATTCTAAAATTGTAAAATGATGTTGGAAAAGAAAAACTGCTGAGTTTCTTGCCGGCTTCTTCTCGATAGAATGCGCCTTCCCAACCGATGGTAGATTCCATAGCGACAGGCATACTTGCATGTCATTTACTTAAAATAAAATTTGAATTTGAATAAATATTTAAGGTGTCCCGAACAACAGATGTGATTTAATTAACGTTTTTGTATTGCCGATATATTATTTATTTTACATTTTTGTATCCCTACGTGCGCGAGTCCGAGTCGCACTTGGTGGGTTTTGTATATGTGAGACTATGGTCTGGAAAGGAATCACATTTCGAAAATGAGCTCTCCGAAGTCCCAGGCCGGTCAGACTTATTAAGAGGCTTCATTTATAATGTTTGCATAAATAATATGAGATATGCGTGAATTTAAAAGTTTTCTCTAACAACACAAAAAGATGTTACGACGGTGACACTTAGGTACGGATACATACAACCATTCTTTGTAATGATAAGGAAGTACATGCTTTTATTTAGGTACAAATATTTTTTTTGATTTCTGAAAGACATAACGGTTTGTCCTTAAATGTTTAAATGCTTGGATACGCTAACCGTAGTGGTTTTTAGCCGCCGGTTTTCATAATTTCGACACATCGAATTAGATCGGGCGGCTCTTTTGTCCAATGATTTAGTAGCGCCGACAAATTGAGCCTTCCTGATCGGTTTAAAATCGATACATCGTTCACCTAACCTGGATGTAAAACGGTTAGCAATTACTTCGTTTAAAGCTCCCAACATTTTTATAATTTTTTCAAGTTTGCTTTTTGTTTTAGTAATGAACGGCCATAGTGTAGTTTTAGCTGACCGCACTTCTCTAGTAATAATGTAAGCAGCACGTGCCTAGGTTTACCTATGATAATTTCATCATCACCATATCAACCCATAACCGGCCCTCTACAGGGCACAGGTTTTCTCCCACAATGAGAAGGGTGTAGGCCGTAGTCTCCTCTACCGTCTTACATTTATAAGCTTACGGAAACCCTATGATTTTAATACATTAGTGATGTGCTTCGTGAAAAAAATATGTCATTATTGTTTTTTTTAATACATGATAACATTTTTTGAAATAAGAGTTAGAGCGGTTAGAGTGGTTGACACTTCAGTTAGATCAAAATTCAAATTCAAATTCAAAATTCATTTATTTCAAGTAGGCCTAATATAAGCACTTTTGAAACGTCAAGTCTGTCTGTTTGTAGTGATTCTACCACCGGTTCGGAAGGCAGATTCTACCGAGAAGAAGCCGGCAAGAAACTCAGCAGTTGCTCTTTTCCAACATCAACCATTTACATTTTGTATTTTAACATTCATTTTTCTATCTTGTGAGAGCTGAAAGCGGAGCCGGATGCTTCCAAGCAACCTTATCATTAAAAAATTCATCAATTGTATAGTAACCTCGCTCTAATAAATGTGTTTTAACAAATTCTTTAAACTTGTGCATTGGCAGGTCCAAAATCACCTTAGGAATCATATTATAAAAGCGTATACTCAATCCCACAAATGATCCCTGTACCTTACGCAGACGATATGCAGATGACACTAATTTATGACCATTTCTTGTAAGTCGACTGTTTATGTCCACTTTTTGTTTATAAAGACTAATATGTTGTCTTACAAATACTATATTGTTATAAATATATTGTGAAGCTACAGTAAGTATGCCTATTTCTTTAAACTTCTCACGGAAAGATTCGCGTTATTTAAGTTTATATATTGACCGTACAGCTCTTTTCTGCAATATAAATATAGTTTCGATATCAGCTGCTTTACCCCATAACAAGATTCCATAGGACATAACACTCTGAAAGTACGCAAAATAAACTAGCCTAGCTATTTCAACGTCAGTAATCTGTCTAATTTTTCTGACTGCGTAGGCAGCCGAGCTTAGTTTACCCGCTAGTGAATCTATATGGGCACCCCACTGTAGCTTATTATCCAACGTCACGCCCAGAAAAACTGTGGAAGTCTCTATTTTTAGTGATTCACCATTTATCATTATATTTTTATCAATTTTCTTTACATTTGGTAAGATAAATTCGACACACTTTGTTTTTTTTGCATTTAAAAGTAAGTTGTTAACTGTAAACCAGTGCGACACATGCGACATAACACGGTTTACTTCGTCAGAGTTATCTTTACTCCTATCCCTGGCACCAACCCCAAACTTCGAAGTTATGTGCGTCTTTAATTGAATCAATTAAATATCATATGCTTTAGCAGTGAAGGAAAACATCGTGAGATCATAATGCCTGAGAACTTCACTATAACGTTTTCAATGCCGAGTTGAATCCCTGGCCGAGTTTTATACCTCAAACTTTTCGGAGTTTTTAAATATGTGCGTTTTTAATTTTTAAAAAGATCGTGAGGAAACCATACCTGAGAGTTCTCTATAATAATCACAAAGGCGTGTTAAGTCTACCCATCCACACTTCTACCTAAAATCCTTTAGTTATTAGGATTAGGAAACCCGTGCCCAGTAGTGGGACGGTAATGAGTTGATGATGATGATAAGATAAGAGAAAAATAAAAGCATTTTAAAGTTAACTTAAAGGCGCATGTACTAGTTAGGTTAAAGAAAAATACTACAAGGTACGAGATGTGAAAGTGAATCAGTTCAGTAGAGCTGGTGAGTCACGTATTACACCACGTTACGCACGTCTAAGATTGCTAATGTGACTGACCGGCCTTGCTGCCCGCATTAATGAAATTCGGTTACGAATCGCCCGACCCCGGCGAGCGTCGCGTTCGGCATCATAAACTACTCACTTTCCGTTTAGTCTGTTTATAAATCATAGAGTTACTAAGAACTATTTTCAGATTGCTAATATATAGTAATGAATGGATCATCATCATCATCTACCTATTACCAGAGGCGTGCACTTCATACATGCACAAAAGCACTGCCTACCCTAAAATGTATGTATAACTCGTATAAGAGGAGGATTTTTACCGTTTTATGCAATTTTCCTGCTGTATGCATTAATAGCGGTGATAGCGCAGTGGGTATGAGCTCGACGTCACTTTCAGGGGGCTGAGTTCGAATTCCAGCACGACCTCTAACTTTTTTAAGTTATTTTTTGAGGTAATTAAAAATACCACTTGCTTCGACGGTGAAGGAAAACATCGTGAGGAAACCTGGATGCCTGAGAGTTCTACATTATGTTCTCAAAATAATGTCGAGTCCACCAATCCGCACTGGGTCAGCGTGGTGGAAAACGGCCTTAACCCCTTCTCATTGCGGGAGGAGACCCGTGGCCTGTAGTGGGCCGGTAATGGGTCGATATGATGATGATGATGCATACCCTGGTAAGAAACCCACTTCAGGGCACGGGCCTCCTCTCAGAATGAGAAGGGTTTAGGGCCACAGGAAACCACGCGGGCCCAGTGCAGATTGGTAGACTTCACTCGCCTTCGACAACATTATGGAGTAGTCTTCAGGCATTCAGGTTTCCTCACCATGTTTTCCTTTACCGTTAAAGTAGGTGATATTTAATGGCTAAAACTAAAAAAAGCACATAACTCCGGAAAGTTAGAGATGCGTGCCGAGGATCGAACTCTGATCCGGGTGCGGGGGACCGAGTTCGTCGGAGTCCTAACCACTACGCTATCGCCGCTTTTGTATGAAATGAAGAATGGTGAATATATATAACATAACAGAAAAAAATATGAGAAAAAATTAGTTTATTAGGTGGAAGGCAAAAAAACTTACCTACTGAGTTATTAACCCAAATGTTGTTATAATGATGTTATTAGACACCTATAAGCAATTGATCTATGTCATAACTTGTCCGTATTTTGAGGCAGCGTAATAAAAAATACAATAGATTTAAGATGAACTTAGGTAGACGTAGAATAAGCTAGTTTGTAAGGTACCAGCTAAGCTCTTTAAGATTAAAAAAAAATTGATCAGTGTATTATTTTATCTACCTTATAAGTGAGGCGTCAAGGCGGTCACTTTAAGTGACTACTCTGTATAGTTGGAATTAAGTTATTGTAGTTTCAACTCGCATTTCCAACGAATTTATAAGATGCCCTACGTTTAATATGCGTCTGTAATTTATAACAGAAGAAGAAATTACCATAAATTCAACAATCATATATGAAATCAATCTTTTGGTTTACAATTAAACTCGATTTATACCGGAGCCTTGCGTGCTACAAAAACGTAAGCTACCGTACCAATATCGCGAGCTAAACACAATTTAGTAATTTATCTGTATAAATGCACAGTAAAAGTTCCATAAGTTCATTTCCTCTAAATCGATTGATAGGGGAAGTTTGCTAAATAATAACCCCGAGGCATGGATGCGCGGAGCAACGTTCTAGACACGCAATCGGTCAAAATCCTTGCTCGCGCCTTTATTACAGAATCCTGTTTCTTCCGAAAATGTATAGGTACTATCGCAAAATAACCAGAATGAGAATGAGAAGGGTTCAGGCTGTAGGCCACCACGCGGCGATGGCCGAATTATGATGGGTAGTCACATGAAAACTCGGTCAGGGATTCAACTTGGTTTTAAGAAAAGTGATATCTAATTACTTCTAAACGCACGTAACTCCGAAATGTCAGAGAGCATGGCGGGGATTGTACTAGCTCCCCATGAACAGGAAGCCGAGTTTTAAACCACTAGGCTACTAACGATCGCATTATTATTTTTAATCGTACCTACTTAAAAACTTACAAATCTTAAATTAAAAGTCTACCTCTTTTGTGAAGAGTATGTATGTATAACAAATCAATGTTTCCTTAACATGTTGCAAAAAAAATATGTCAAAAAACTTTGGGCAAATTGACCTTGCCACAGGCGTTATATTATATCTATCATAATAAATCGATTGATAGACTGCATTTTATTGTTTATCTTTAACAAAGCTGCACTTATGTGATGATGTTTGTTGCCATAAAATTCATAAAATCGAAGCGCCTTTTGTTACCCCTTTAAGAAGGTGAAATACGGGTTGAAACTTAAACTTGCAGTTAGATTAATACGTTGTGTTGTATGCTATGTGTGTTATTTAAAAATAAAATAACCCTAAATACCTACTTGTGGGTAATGGTAAAATTAATATTAGTAAAGAAATACTTTTCAAAAATTGTACGCAATAAATTCACGGGCAACCATTAATAATATTTCGATTTATCTTTTTTTAAGTACTGCATAACTGCAGTAAAACTTTGCGTATCTCGCACGCGGTGCTAGGCCTTTTCAAAGTTCGTGCATTTAATAAGTCAATAAGTGTATACTGTTTTTATTTGCTCGTGTGTATTGTTTTGTTTCGCAACGATTTGCATTGGGAATTGGGACGAGAGGGGCACGAGCGGCGAGCGCCCGCGGCGGCGTTGCTGCCACTTGCTGCTCGCTACCGATTGCACGCCCGCACCAAACACGCTGGATCGCGGCTGCACGCGCCTACACTGTCCGTAATATGCCACTTAGTTTTAAGGGTTCCGTAGCCAAAGAGTAAAACGGGACCCCATTACTATGACTTCGCTGCTCGTCCGTCTATCTTTCTGATCTGTCCTCTGCCACCAGGCATCTCGTGAACCGTGATAGTAAGACGGTTGTGATTGTCACAGATGATGTATTTTTGTTGCCGCTGTAAAAACAAATATTGAAAAGCATGATAACATAAATATTTAAGGGGGCTCTCAAACAACAATTGATTTTTTTGTCCTTTTGTATATTACAGTACGGAACTCTTCGTGCACGAGTCTGACTCGCTCTTTGCCGTTTATTTACAGTGATACACACATAGCAACTAAAATCTTGCTTTATAACTCTATTTAATATGATAAAAGTATAAGTGGATTAATTCTGTACTTGATTAGTTATTCAAGTACATAATATAATATTAATAAATTCGAAAATGTGCACTAATTGTCACTCCATATATAAACCTACACCTAAAAGTATAGCTTGCATCGTAACTATAATATAACTTATTATGTCTCTCTAATTTTTGATTTAAAAAAGGGTCTTTGTTATCTATACACAGTTTAACTTATGAGTAGAAATAACAACCTAGAGACGGACACTTTGTAGGACAATAGGGAATCTTTTAAACCAGACAAAACTCGGACGAAGTAGCTGGCAACAGTTACAAGTCGTCGGTAAATATAGTGTATTACATATTTTTGATATACATATTATGAAAAGTCAGCTTAATTGAGGGTACATTGCCGAAGATCCGTTTGGTGTGGAGTATAAAGATTGAAGAAACTCTAAATTACACCATACCTTCTCCTGTTTTTCGGAGTATAGCAAATTAAGCTGATTTTTCATAATAAACTATGTTAAATAGTTTGTAGCGCTGACGCATGCTTTTTTGGATACTATGTGATTATATCTATAGTATATCCTTCGTATTTTACAAGTGCTTAGCTAAGAAGAGTGTGCCGCGTCTTTGAAGTAGCCAACGAGCGTTTTTCGGCAAGATTCGAAGGCCGGTTTCAAACTGCTCTAGGAAATTTAGTAGGAGAAGCTTAGTACTAATACAAGCCATACGTTTTCTCTTTCTCAGAGTAAATAGTAAAAAACAGTCTCCAATGACTTAGCGTTGGAGTATTCAAAATACACGATTGTTCCTTGACAATAGGCAGATGAGCGTATTTATATCTACGCGCGATTAGCTTTTATTAGACGATGACTATCGCTGTGTCACGTGTAACATACGGTATAGTTGACATCAGATCAAAATTGTTTGTGTGGTTCAATGTTTTCAAAATGTTGACATTATTCATAGATGCGTAAGAGTATGCGTAACATAATGGTCTCACTTTCATATGATTTGAGTAGATTTATTTTGTTGTCAGCGAACACTTCAACCATTTCGAAGATTAGGCCAGCCAAACAGATATACATTCAGGATGAGAAAAATGATCATCGTCATATCAACCCATTACCGGCCCACTACAGGGTACGGGTCTCCTCCCACAATGAGTCCACCACGCTGGCCCAGTCCGGAATGGTGGACTCTACACACCTTTGAGAACATTATGTATAACTCAGGCATGCAGGTTTCCTTACGATGTTTTCTTCACTTTTGAAGCAAGTGATATTTTAATTACTTAAAACGCAAATAACTTAAAAAGTTATGGGAGCGTGCTGGGATGCGAACTCGGTCCCCCGAAAGTGAAGTCGAGCTCCTACCCACTGGGCTATCACTGCTTCTATGGTCATTATACTCAACCTTAATTATTGTGTACTGTTCGTCACATGCCTCCTATCTCATATATTTCAATGTAGGTATAATAACCGACGGCAGTAGGTGGTGTCAATGAGCGTCAAGCTTCCATTGACATCAATAAAAATCGTAGCGTATTTAGAGACAGAGACAGCCAACCAAACAGATTAAGACCGGCGTTGTTGGTTTCAGTTCTGCAATGAGAGAATAAGGCTGTAAGTTTCTTTAACAGTCTGAGGTTGATGATGAATTTAGCCTATTAACCACTGTAACTTTGTTTTTATTGATTTAATTCGATTCTTTTGTAATAAAATCATCAATAATAATAGTACAATTTTGGACAAAAGGCCTTCCCTAACGGAAGGGTTGCCCATAATCAACACGCAGGGCAGGTGGTAGTAGCAGCACAGAGGACGCTGCTGACTTATCTCCGTTATATTACCTTAGCCTCATGGTACGTCAGCTGCGAATTGGAGGTTTGGTGACAACTGTATTCTGATCTCCGTCCACCACAAGGCTTATGCTAGTTTACAATACCAAAAATTATTTTGAATCAACTTTATCAGTTTTTTGTTTATCACATTAACATAACAACAACTTTTTCTTGTTAGCTGTTAACGCGACCCCAAGATGTCTTCGATTGTTGGGGACAATATTTCAATGCATAATGATATATGGGTGCTGGGGTTGGAAATTGTCTCTATGCAAATGCGTATCTCGTGCTCGCGACAGGTGACGCGCGGCAGCCTTAATTGTTTTTTGTGTAATATTCAAATATTATGACGTTTTTTCTTCAAGTTTTTGTATTTGGCCGTGGCGGGTGCGAGCCAGGTGGTCTCGAAAAAACTCCCTTTTTGCTATAACAGCTTGCTCTTATGTAGCGTTCAGTGGATGACTTTCGAATATGTAGTCAGTAACATTTGAGGAAGTGGTTTTACATACTTATCGATACATCGACGACCATCGATCTTAAACATTCTTTAAAATGTTTGTCAACTACCCTGGCGAGATAGTGAGCGCTGTGATAGATATATAAGTTTTCGGAACCGGGTTTGATCCCCGGTAGGGCACTTTGGGAATTTATAATTAAGATTTTTCTCGTCAGGTTAGTTAGGAGAGGTAAACTTGCTACCATCTTACTTAGTGGAATAAAATAAATAAATACTTATACTAACACACATCACCATCTCGCCCCAAAGTAAGCGTAGCTTGTTTAATGGATACTAAGATGACTGATGAATATTTTTATAAATACGAGTAGCTAGCTATAAACTGCCACGCTTCGCTGTTGCACATTGTGATTGAGTGGTTAAGAAATGAGAAACAAAACAAAGAATACTTTTCATATAAGTTTAATTTTGCAATCCTTGCGGATATACAATATTTTTTTCTTCTTCCAGTGTCTGCCTAGATATAAAGACTATCTTGTTTGCCGAATCGGGAACACGAAACATACAGTTTTCTTGTGAAAACCAATCATCATCTAATCTAAACCGCACAGAAGATAGACATTAAATACTTATTATATACAGATAAAAACCCTAACACTGAAAATCATGAATGTTCATCACACAAACATTTTACAGTTGTTCGAATCGAACCAACAGCGTTAGACTCAGACTAGCATGTACAGTTCAGGACCCCAAGGTCCGAGGTTCTTCTTAGTAGAAATTGCCTTCTGTACCGCGCTGGAAGAGTTCTACCAAAAATCCGACCCTACGTCTTAAAATCTTATAAAAAACTTGAAATAAATGAACTTGAATTTGAATTATGATCTTACGTGGTTTAAAGTATGAATTCCTGTGTTTTTATGCGTAGGTAAACATTTACATGAACAACGAGATAAAAAGTGACGAAAGAAATCGGAAGCTCATGTGGCAGCTGTCACGTGCGCACCCCCAGAGACTTGATCTGCACATTTACACTAGCGTGGCTACTTTTCTTATAATGATATACTAGCTGTGCTTCATAAAATTTTTGAAGTCAAAAAATATGCATTATACTTGGCTCAGAATGTAGGAAAACTTTGAATGTTTGACATGTAACAAGGAATCGCTTAATGAAAAACAAATGCCAGAAGTTAATCCAAACTAATATTATAATTGTGTTTGTTTTTTTATACGACCTAGCTAAGCAACTAATTGATTTGATTTGTGAAAAAAAGTTAGTTACATAAAGATGCAAGTGTGTTTGTTTTGGCATTACCAATTGCCTTGTTATGGGATTTGGCATAGAGTTAGTTTAAAAGGCGGAGAGTAGCATAGGCTTTTTTATTCCAGAAAAACAAACAGTTTTCACGGAATTTGTAAAACAAACCGAAATAAACGCGGACAAATAACGCAGGCCGAAGCATAATACATAATATAGAGTAATCATTCACTTATTTTCAAGAAATTGTAGGAAAATAGTACCACTAAAGTTAATTTTCGATCCGACAATTTTGGCTAATTAGTAGTTTATTAATTTCTTGAGACAATTTATTACAATTTACAACCATCTAAATTGGGTATTACAAAATATAACACAAGTTTATATCTAAATTTAGATTTTTCCAAACCTTTCCAAACCTTTCTTTAGATTTTTGAAACAAACCTAAGCGAAAATCATTCTTCGTTTCCAATTATTACTTTCCGGTCCTGCAAGGTATGCGAAGATCTTAATGACAAAGATGCATGTAAGTATTTGCTTCGCTTTGGGAACAAGAAAAGTAAAGCTGTTAAAATATTGATATTTGAAAAGAGTAACTGCTGGTTTCTTTCTAGTGTTTTCGCTGTAGTATCTCCTTCCTGAAGCGGTGGTAGGTAGGTACTTCAGGTTTGAAAAGAACATTAGATATCGACAGCCAATGTTCAACTATTGGGCTCTAGGCTCCTCACTTAAAAGGGTGTGATATAGGAATCTTAAGTTCTTAGGTAAAAATAATCGGCAAGCTAGCCACTCCGCCACATATATCCCGCGTCCTTAGCTCCGTTTAAGTTTGCGTCTTACGATTGACCAATAGCAAGGCTCTTGCTAGAACGCGCGCTATTTGTGATTGGTCGTATGCTGAACGCAATGGGCATGATGACTTATTTTGAAAAACTCAAGTAGTATGAAAGTATCTACTAAGTCTAAAACATATTTTATTTTAAAAACTCGTGACGTCATTTTTTTTCACATTTAGTAAGTCCTTGTTCCATAGCTAAAGATTATTGACTTTGATATTGTTAACATAAAATTTAGAAACTGTTAGTTTGAAATCAGAAAATACTTGATATGCTCAGATATTTTCAAAGCTTAAGCGATCATGGCGGATCGCAAAATTTAGCAATTTTATTTATTGAAAATATATATCAATCTCATTTCGAATTTTTGTATTACAAGTTAGCCCTGGACTGCAATCTCACCTGATGGTAAAGTAATGATGCAGTCTAAAATGTTATCGAGGTAACCTGATGTTATGGGTATGGCAGTTATATTAAACTCATACCCCTAATCGGTTTCTACGCGACTTCGTACTGAACGCTAAATCGTTTAGCGGTACGTCTTTGTCGTTACGTAGTAGCTATCCACGGCCGAAGACCAGTAGCTATAATTTTTTTTTGCTTGCAATCGAGGACTTAACCCCGCAGTTATGGCAGAGCGTTTGTATAGCAAAAATCAGAAATACGAACAGAAAATTCAGAAATTATAAATTCCTAAATTGTCCCTGTCTGGGTTCGAGCCCGGGACATCCCACTAGAAACCATAGCACTCACTGCTGTGCCAGGTAAGTCGTCAAAAATGAGGGAGTAGTAAAGGGGGAAATAAGGAACTTACTGAATCTGTTAGATTTTCTCGAACGGATTGCCAAAAAGATCTATTCTTTTGGCTTCGCCGCGCGATCTGTTGCCCTTTGATTTGACCGTCTAACCGAGTTGGCGTGTGCGTCTGGCGTGCGGCGGCGCACCTGCCGTACCTACAATTATCTGGTCATTAGTCGACACGGCACGGAACCGCGGAAACCGTACTTTAGTGCGTGCGCAACCCGTATCGGACTGCGCGAACTCGATCATGAGGTTCATCACTCGAGCAGGTTTGCTTTTAGGTCCAGAACTGAAATACTATAATTGTTAGGTTTCTTTACAAAAAAAAACTGTATAAAGCTGTTAGAGAAGATTACCATACAAATGACTCGTGACCATACAAGCCGTGCAGGGGGGATTAAGTCATGGGCTAAATTGTAATGGGGATAAATAAAGGAAGCTAATTTGTGCGTCTGTCACAGCTTCATATTCTAGGAACCAAGTACCTACTGTGTACCTGGTCAGTAAACAAGACGAGTCTAAAAAACTCATTCTTGGCTTTGATTTTTGGCAATCTTCATAAATAAATTTATTTAAATGATATCTGAGTAATGAGATTCTTTATTAGCACGGAACCCTGAGAAACGTTGTATCAATAATATACGCAATTCTAAAAGCAATCCGCAAAGTCGATCTTTGTGTTACAATTGAGGTAAAGTTAAGGGATAAGAGGCTTACGCTGTGACCACACATGGTCCGATTTTTATCTCATAATTGCAGGTCTCGCGTTGAATCCTTCATTAGGGGCGTGGGGTGCGCGAGGGGGGTAGGGGTAAGTGTGAGGACACAATGGGCGCCCCCCGCAGTATTGTGCGATAATGTATGCGCGTGCGTCGCCGACAGCACCACCAATGATATACGATTAAAGAGATTAACCATTCAAGATGTAAAACTAAGGAGAATGTAGACTAAAGTCAAGCGTAGGTATAAAGAGGTTGACGTAGATAAATAATTATATAAAGTACTCACCGAAGTACCAGTAGTTTTATAAAGATGAAAATACGAATAATAATTTACCAAAACGTCGCTTGTTAAATGAAAATTTGTTAGTTGTTTTCTATAAAATAATAGTATACTGCATCAAGTTGCTTAGCTAGATTACATTTTATACTCAGTAACTTGTGTTTTCTTCTTTCCTTCATTATTTAAATCTATTGGTCAATAAGTAATTTGCGTATGCATCGGCACAAAAACACGCAATTTTTTAACTAACTTTATAAAAAAGGAGGATGGTCCAATTTTTTACATATCTGTATATCATCGTCATCATCATCATCCTCCTGGCGCTTTCCTTATTTGGGGTCGGCCCTCCTGATACTTGTCCGCCATTTATTACTAGTTACATAATTTTACATATCTGTATATATTTTTTTTATATTTGTTCTAGCATAACTTCTTCGCGAGCTTTATTTAAATTATTTATTTATAATTTAAAAGGAGTCTGTGAACAGTCTATATAAACTTAACTCGATGGTTACAACGCCACAACACAAACATTTCAACGCATCTAATTTATTGTCGTGTCGCAGAGCCGCGCGCAAAAAATATTGTCTTAAGGTGCAGCTCTCACAATCATGATGTCACGTGCGAGATTGCAAATTGATAAACAAGAAAAGGTGGGATAGTAACAGTCAAAGTCTTTATAGTCAAAGCATAGTAACACAGAAGCCTTTCTGTATATAGAAGGTATAAGCAATAAATATTCGAAAACAGGAAGCAATGGATTTATTCTGCAATGAACATGTTAACCTTTATGAATACTATAAACGAGTTAATTTAATTAAATACTTATTAAAAAAATTAAAACCAAAAGAATATTTTAGTTGAACGAAAAAGGTAAATCCTCAAACCAATAAGGATACAAACACCCTAAAGTGGGGAGTTAATAAGCACACTCTGCTTAAATACCGGAAACATACCAGTCAAAGCGACTACTAAGTGCTTCCTCAGGTTTCTTTCACAAAATTTTGGTAGGGTCGCTGGTTGTAGATGTATAGAGGAACTCGTGCTTTAAAACAATAAATATTTGGTCCATTTTTCTCTGACATTAGGTAACCCCCAAAACCTACAAAAGCCAACAAAGTTGTTGATATGCTAACTCAAATCCCCATTCTCAGCCTAATTCACCACGATGGATTGTTATCAAACTATATAAATTATTTAACTTAACACTGGTTTATTTTCCATTTTTAAAACATTACGATTTCAAAATAACTGGTAGCACTGGATAGAACCAGGCGTTACTTTGCGGAATTCTATGACAAATAATAAAGGCTAAGCTTAATTTTCTATAAATAAAACCTGGAAAAACGGTACAGTGCAATTTACAATTTCTTCAATCTATATACTTCACGCTAAACAGATGCGAACCTACAGATTTTCCTGGTTTTCTAGGATTATAGCAAATTAAGCTGAATGTTCATTTTACTGGCACGCGTGTCATAAAAAGCCTAAAGGCCGGTCACATTCGAGATGGGCCGAAAGAGTCCAAGTCGAGTCGGTTCTAATAATCACCAAAATGGGCTCCAACCGAAGTGGATTTACCTACTATATAATGAAGGAACAACCATAGAGAGAAGGTAATAAAAACGAAACATTTTTACATGTACCCGCATCGTCACCTTAAACGAAATCGAACACGAGCCCTGACGAAGGATGACTCAGTTGTTGAGAGCAATTTTTGAATATTATAATAATATGTAAATTGTAAACTAGTTGATGTTCACCGGAGCATTCGAGTTGTTGTCATCCCGAGACAGACACAATTAGTGACATTTATTAGAATAGCGATTGTGTTAGGATGAATGACTGTTTATATTTCGAGGTGTTTACGAATAAAAAACTCACAATGGTTATAAACATTTATTGATAATTCGAGAAATGTGTAAATAGAATTTATTTCTTTCTATATCAAGCTCATACAGTTAAATTGGTTGTAATTGAACACACTTTTTAACGTTTTAACATGTTTAATGACCCCTTTGGCGTAACAGTGAAGTCTTGACTTCTGAATTTAGTCTCGTCCAAAGGAGGTTCGGCTGCGGTAAGTTAGTTAAGTAAGCCTAGATTTGGAAATAAAAAGCCCTAACAAAAAAGTACGTGTAAACAGTTTCTTTTTTATTTATCAGAAACGATACGGACAACGTTAAATATATATATATTTAAACCAGCTTAACATCTACATCTGATGGTAGTTTCCAAATTAACGTATAATTATTTTTAAGAATCCAATTAAATGCAAATACATTGCCTCATTAGATACAAAAACGTTGACAGCTCGGTGAACTGTGATCTTCTATCGTAGGCCCTGGATCTAATTGGAATAAAAACAGTAGGTATGCACATTTTCTCAGCGCAACGTTTCGCTGAAACGGTCGTCAAAAGCGCAATCATAGAGTAACGACCATATAACAGATGGAATTGGTAGAGCATTGAAAAGAAATGGAAAGTGCATAAAAGTTGGCCCACCCAGTGCAGAGATTGCTACGTTCTGCTCGTCAATTGGTAGCAAAAACTACATTTGCATAGCTCGATGCGGCTGATAGCGGCCGCCGCCAGTTCTACTGCCTACGCAAGGATTACGAATGTTTGGATAAGCTATCAAATGGACATAAATTATTGATATCTATATGTATCCGTATTGTCTGCGAATGGTACAGAAATCATTTGTGGGATTCAGCTTGCTTTTTAACGTGATAAGGCAATTTTGGGCCTTCAATGTATAAGTTTAAACTTTCCACTACCGGACGCCTCTCCCAACTCCGATTTGCCAGTTACGCTGAGCAGACGGGTTGGTGGTCGCAGCTGATTATAGTAGTACTATAGTTGTTGCACAGGGCACGCTGCTGTCCGTCCTCGGTTAAATTATGTCAGACGCCATCGTGGGAAGAGGAGAGGTGATATATTCTGATCTGCCATCACCTCGACAATAATATGATATGTTTTAACAAATTAATTATTCCTTAATGATAAGGGTGCTTGTAAGCAGCCGGCTCGATTTTCATCGCTCAAAATATAAAATAATGAATGTTAACTTGAAAAATGTTGATTTGTGATAAAAACAAGTGCTGAGTTTCTTGTCGGCTTCTTCAGAATCAGCGGAATCTGCCTTCCGAACATGTGTAGAGTCAAAACAAATAGACACACTTACCGTTTCAAAAGTGCGTAAAGGGTTATCCTAAGCTTGAAATAAATTTGTTTAGAATTCCTAAATCTTTAAATCTTTGCTATAAAGCCATTTACACACTATATTAGGGAAAGTGATAAACATGTAAAGGTTTATCTTGTGATTGATCCAGAGTACGCCGCGTCTTTGTCAGTAGGATGGTAACTATGTATTTAATTGCACCTGCCGGGTATCGAACCCGTAACTTCCCAGACCACTGCGTTGCTGTAAAGTAGACAGCTATTTTTTTTATAATGGTATAGTATTTGTTCTATGTAAATCCTTGTTATTATCACTAACAAGTAATAATAATCATTAAAACGCGCCTACTCGTATTGGAGCAGCGTAGTGTGTGTATGCTCCAAAACCCTGAGAGAAGTCTATGCCCACCAGTGGGAGGTTAATAGGCTAATAGTGATTCCTGCTGGAATACATTTAAATACTGTATGTAAGCAATGTTTTTGTGCTCGTTGGTTGCGGTGACGAATGTAGATGCCACCCACTGCCGCACGACCCGCCGCAACACGCTCAAACAAATACGATATTTATGTCTGCCGTTTTTCTTTAATTCAATTCTACAACGTGCTTTGGAGCAGCCCAGCTTAATTTAAAACTATTGTAGTGAATCTTTTTTCGAGATAAGTAAGATGGAATGAATATAATACCGAGTCATTTACCTTATAGATTTAAATCACATATAACTTGTGGCAATATTGTTGGACATTAAACTTTACCAGGTCTAAATATATGATAAACGACTAAGACACCGGGAGGTATTATTGCATCGTTCGAGTCCATGTAGGACTGCAGTGTATCGATGAAGCAGTCGTATTTATATCAAAATACCCACTAATTGTCATGTTATTAATGAAATGTTTTATTATTTACCCACTTTATAAAATTACTGTAATTTATTGTACCAGCGTATTATGAAAAACATAACAATAATTCTAGATACCTATGTCAAAGTTTAGAGTTTCGCACCCTCACACACCAAGCTAGTGATACACAAAAGAGGTCGTGTGAGGGTGATGTACACAAAACTTTAACTTTTGCAGAGTGGTGCAGTTGCAAAGCACTGAGGTATCAACTAGGAGGACCCAGGTTCGATCCCCATCAGGGGAAATTTGATTTTTTTTGTAATCCGATCGAGGTTTCGGCTGAGGCTAGTTATTACCGTTTCGGTACGATGCCGCATACAAACTGTATAGCGGTATCGGTATAATATAACTGCAATAACTCTAACAGGTAAGCCCGCGACCTTCTTAGACTGCATCAGGCTTTTAGAATTAGTTAGAATTTATATATAAACATATTCTGTGGGCGTTTATTATGGGGTTTACTAATCATAGGGAAACAGTTTGTTTTCCTGCGACAAAAAGTAGATCTATGTAACTCTCCGATCTTTCAACTAACTCTATGTCAAATATCAAGTTCATTGCTTGCTAATTTAGGGTGTAAAGGAAGCACAATCAAACAAACAAACATGTATGTATTATGTGTATTATTATATTATGGATTGGAGTCGGTTTTGTTTTATTAAAGTTACATTATTTCAAGTCTAGCATAGGCTTTCGAATTCGGTTCTTTAAAAGATTTTTTATGGTATATAATATGAATTTTTTGAGTTTTACGGCCTAAGTGGCCTAAGTGGATGATGATCATGATGATGAGGTTTATTGATTTTGAATTAAGTAGTAAAAAGATTAAATACCTAGATCATCCCCAAGTTCGATATTTATATTCAGATCAGATTTAAGTATTTATATTCTCCGAAAGAATCGAGTAAAAAGTATAACCAATTAAAATTCTTCAGTACGTAAATCTAAAGCAAATTCCGATGCAGAGCTTATTTTAATACTTAATTGGCCGGCGTGTAAATTAGAGGACAATATAAAAATATATACCAACCGAAGGACGGCCGCTGCTTTAATCATCCATCGTGAGATTAATCTGGTTCGCGCAAAAAGTGACGATGCGAAATGTGTATTTTAAAGATTACGCAATCAGTTTACTTATTTCTAGCGTGGTTTTGTTCTTATTGATCGCTGCAGTTGTACTATTTTTGTTACTTTATTTTAAAGCCCCAGAGTTTTATGAGCATTTTCAGCTTTAACTTATAATAAGTTCCTCGGGAATTTTAGTCTGAGCTGCAGTTATACAAAAGTCATTTTAATAGCGCATTATGCAATTTTTGTTTCCGATTTCCACAATAGCGAGAGCTCTGAGCTTATTATTTTGAGAGTGCTTATTCATAAAAGTGTTTTGTTCTTTATGCCTTTTGTATTTTGAGATGATGATAACAGTGAGTATCAAAAGTTGTCAATATTTCAGACCTTTTTTACTACTTTATGATTTCTTCAATCTTCATACTCCACAAGAAACAGATCTTCCGCAATATCCTCTCTACTCACGTATCCCTTCGACATCGGAGCATCCTCGAAGATGTTGACTTTACAATGAACTAATTGCTAAGACATTCATTTGATCAGAATTATTACTTTTAAATAAGATATTCAATTTATCAGAAAATTTAATTTTTAACCAATCATTTTATAATGTGTGCATAATTTTGGATTGCTTTTAGAATGTTTTCCAAAATTCCAAAAATCTCTAACAGCACCCAAACCGTGAATGTTTATTATGAGTAGCCTATTACGGTCGCATTCCAGAGAAATTATTTATTTTGTGCGGGCGTGAGTTACCGACGGCCCGCCCCTTCGTTACTATGTTAATCGTGCCACCTGAACGGTACCTGTTGAGATGAGCTGGCATTAGATACCATCCCATTCCTTTACTCGTATTATACCATAGCACATCTTTGTAATAAACAAGCAAAGACTTTTTGGACTTTTAATTTTGGGCTACGTGACATAGCTAAGGCCTGAATATGAAGCATGAACTTTGTGTGATACAAACGGGCCAGCGTATAGAGAAAGAGAAGCAGGATAGTTGAAACATTATTAACATAAGTATCAATCCTTACTATAAAAACCAAAGTGAGTTTGTTTTATAATTTGTTTGTTCTTCCTACACGACCGTAATAAAGAACCAATTAACTTAATTTTTGGCATATAGATCGTTGAAAGGACGGCGAGTAGGTAACCTACTAACGCAGACTAGTTATATTATAAAATAATAAAAAAAGTCTTAATTTGATGAGCATAGCGTCTGTGACATTTAAATCTGACTTTCAACATGTAATTATTATATACGGAATATTTATATACGGAAAAGTTGTCAGTCTCGTTTAGTTTTAAAAAAATAATAAAATATTACTCCTGCTCTACACTACGTAAGGGTCAACCCTGCAATCATTAATCACTCTAGATAATATTGCTCAACCAAGTGTAATGTAGGTGGGATTACCTGGGATGGTGACAACATTCGCGATAAATTTTCACAAACCTACAGCCATAATAACGCCAACAATTTCCATTCGGCAAGTTTTGTTGAGCCCAAAGACTTGTTAATATACTCGAATATACTAATTTTTACTGTACTTAATTCTTTACGATGTTTATAAAATAGTACTTACCAGCCGTTTTCACAAATAAGAAAAATAAAGATAAGCTCAGTTTTAGAGGTACTGACTTTAGTGTATGTGATTACACTGTCTCGTGTGTTCCTGAGCAATGTTACTACGGGAGTATTACCCGAGCCGCAGGCGACAGTTGGTCGTGAGCATTGTTGAGCCAGTGACTAGGGGACGCTATTAGCAGATCCTACACTGACATTGGTTTATAAGACTGGGTACTGAGGGTATTGTTAAATTCTCAGATACAGAACCTAGATAAAATACGGAAAATCTGTTTCAATCCACAATGTTGAGGTGATCAGGATAGTTGTACAAACGAGTTTCAGTTATAAATTGAAGGTGAGTAAAATGTGTATAAAAACACTACGCCTTCGGTACAAATGTGGGCCAAAAATCCTTCTCCGTAAATGTGATTATTAATTCTGTATCATTGATTTAAATGTTAAATTCGCTTAAAACTATAAACGCTATTTTTACGGCACACGGGTAGAACAACAATGAACGACTGCTTAGTCGGCTAAGTTGGACAATGTAATTGGTTATTAAAAAGTGCATATATCACTGGGCCGGGAACCGCGTGGGAGACACGGGACGTGATTTGTGGTCCCGTGGCCGACCCGCCCCTTCATTAACATGCTAATACTGATTCTGGTGCCAGTGCGTCCAGGCTGGGTTGCGTACGCGCCGTAGGCGAGCACTTCATATCATTATGAGTGATGTGATACAATTAACACTTTACTTACTAGACTACCATACAAAATTAAGCCTTGAAATGATAATTTATAACGAATTGAAGAAAGAGATGAAAGAGATGCTTTTTAGATACGACGGATCCGTTTTTTTTTTCAATTTGGGCTATGAATGCTTAAAAGGGCTAAAACAGAAAACGGCGGCATATCTACCCAAAATAAAATGTGAACTTTTTCTGTAAAGTATTGTTTTGATAATCGATTAACCTCTTTTAATAAACAGCTAATGAGGTGGTTTATTATAAGAGGATATAGGAATACGCATAAACCTTTCTAATAGTTTTTAATTAACTTTGAAATCTACAGTTAATTTTTTGCAATTACTTGCTGAAATCGCAACAACCACCACTCGATTTTACAAGCTTAAAATCGTTATTTGCAAGTACCTACCTTTATGTGAAATATGCCTGCTAATAATCTTTTTACCTAACCTATTACAGTTGTTTCAACTGCATTAGGACTGCATACCAACCATATAGCTAGCGTGCTGTCAATATGCAGTCGATAGAGTTGCACAAATGAACCTGGATTTCGCAGTATGTTTGCAGCTTCGATGCATTTGTTTCAACCCCACAAAAACTGCATCCGAATTACAATTTTGCGACTGGCGTGCAGTTTTAATGCAGTTCATGTATGTAGACATAAGTCTGGCCTTGTCAAAATAAAAACAACACCCTGTAGAGTTGTAGTTGTTAATCCTCAAATGATTCCGATGGTATAGAAATTAATAAAAATTATTAATATTAAGGTAATAAAACTGAATCAAAGGTTACAAAGTTTACAACTTTCACAGTTTCATAAACATTGATTTAATACGAAAGCGAGAATAATTAAGGCCATTTTCAATTGGCCGTGGTGTTTGGGCATGCGTGTGGCCGTGAGGCGGGCGGCGCAGGCGACAATATGCACCATAATACTATAGGGATGTACGGAGATTATCCGAACTCTAGTCGAGGCTTTAGATTTTGCTATCAAATAAACTAGAGCAAAGTTCATAAGAGATCATTATAAATTAAAGTAATTTATATTGAAGGTACTAAAACATTTTATTTCAGAAGAAAAAAAATGTATAATAGGTGAACTTTATGCTTGAGTATTAATATTTTTAAACTTCTTTACATAGTATAAAACCAAACCCGCTCCCGCTGTTTGTACGCTTAGATCTTTTTAATTACTCAACGGATTTCAATGCAGTTTTCAGCAATAGAGTTCAATCGAAAGGTTTGTATGGGGTATAGATACATATCAAATGAAGAATACAAATGGCAAAAAAGTCAAAGACTTATAGTAACCAATATATTTTTTTGCACTTTCGTTCCAACGACACCTTACGAGATAGATTCCATTATTGTACTACGGGCTTTTATTATTAATAATCACGCCAAACTACCCCACATTAGTATCCGCATTGCACCCGTGCGACGTCGGGGCGGGTGTTTATATTTGTTAATCAAAGTCTGATTAATAGCTGAAAATGATTCGCTTAATCTAATCATTCACTTGCCTTTTAATTTCTCAATTGTACTCCCATTTTATTTTAGGTGTAATACTGTACCTATAGTACTTTTGGTCACGTAATGTAACGTGCGACACGAAAAGAGAACGTTGCGGGATAGTTATAATAAAGATTTCGATTGGGAAATCGGCTATGCCTCAAATTATAGTTCTATCTGATTAAGGTTTATTTTTATGACTTAAGAGTACACCTAGCCAACCAACTCCCGACAAAGATCAATTAATTTGCGGGCAGGCGGTGGTGGCCAAAAACGGTCTCTGCTAGACTTGCAACCACCTTGGTTTCTAGAAGAATATAACTATCTAGGTCAAATTATGAAACTTGGTGGAAAGAACTTCGACAAGGACGCTAAAGAATTTAATTGGGCTGGGCAGCTTTTGGAAAACTGAGTCAAGTCTTCAATTCGCCGATAGCCCAATGCCTAGGGAAGGAAGTTTTTAAAGAGCGTGTCATGCCTGCAATGACATATTGAGCCGAGACGTGGCACAACGCGCTATGCAGCAAGCTACGAGTATATTAGGAGTCTCTCTTCGGGACAAAATTTGCAACAAGGAAATCCGTAGACGAACCAAACTCACCGACGCGACGTAGCTCAAAGGATAAGCAAGTGGGTAGTGGGCGGGTCATGTTTATCGTAGGACCGATGGCCGGTGGGACAGACGCGTTCTAGAGTGCAGACCGCGCGAAGTGTACTGCCCGCTGGACAGATGACCTTAAATAGGTGGCTGGAAGCTCCTCTCTTGAAAAGGCCTATGTTCAGCATTGGACGTTTGTGGGTTGTTGATGATGAAGATTGTTTCGAGACTTTTTCTAATGACCAAATTATTTTTTTTCTAATGTAGGTAGGTACATTGAGGTGAAATTAACCTTAAATAGAATCTAAACTTAATCAACCAGCCAGTGTTTGAATTTACTCAAAATATTAATATTGTAAAAAGTACACAGTAGTAATCGTAAAGACAAATGGCACGTAATCACAAATAGCTCTAAATATTTATATTAATTTTAGTCAAATGGTAAAATTTAAACATAATAATTAAAAAGTTTAAAAAGGTCGGTTGCCTTTAACCCGTTTTATGATTTTGTATTAGTCGATTTTCTTAATTACTTTAAAAACAATAAATTCTATGAAATCTAAGAACTAAAGAGAGAAATAGCGAGTATACTAAAACTTACATTGTAAAAATATTAGGTTCAAAGTTTCAATCCAATTAATCAGGATCATGTTTAGGGCCCCTTTGAAGTCGGATGCAAAGCTTTGTTACATCTCTACCGTAATGTATGCGCGCCGGGGAGGTCCTTGTCGTGGGAAGACCGTACCCACATACACCTTTCTCTTTTACCCAATAATGGACAATTGAGACAGGTGCCGTATTTGGAACCCTATTAGAATGCTCCTACGCCTACCATTAAACTTCATAATTGACCAAATTGTGAAATGCATTCATTAGTAGTTGGTACGTTGAAAAAGAATGCCACTGGATTCTTTTACTATAATTTTTTTCTATCATTGTACTACTGGTGTATGTAACTTTTCTAATGCAACTACTCTACGATCTATGCGCTACGCAGTACGTAGCGCCGTAGCGCAATGACGTTTATTTAACTTATGCATGGAAATAAAATTCCATCATATACATAATGACTCATTTTTTTATGTCAAATATATGTTGGCGCACCTTGAGAGAAAATCAAGCCGTACGCCGTCACGGAAAACGGCATGTCTCTCTCTAATGCAATACCATATTCATAGTCATATCAAATTAACTAACAAGATTATTCTTTGCTATATTGATTTCATTAAATATAAATTATAATATTAACCTAATTAATTGAGATATTCCGGGCGTCCTTTGACGGCCACCTTTTTTTTTTGTTTGCACGAGCAGCAATAGGTAAACCAAATAAACCTTTAAGTTTCTTCAAAAAAAATATTGGGTGGAAAACACTTAATTCCTAACTGGGCCGCCTTAGGGAACCAACTAAGAACACAACAATTTTGAGTCGGATCCAGGAATAAAGCCCAAAGACCTCGTATCCGGACCGTAGTCCAACACGCTATTCGCTAGACCAACTAAGCAATAAAATAGATTACGAGAGCTATAATGAAGAAAATGCAGTTGAGTTACAAACTCGCGGTACATTTTTACGCTAATATCCACTCGGTTTTGTTTCTCCTATTAATGTGTTGCGTATTTTAATTGGGCGTGATTAAATCTTAATAAATCGGTCGGTTCCCACACGCGAGGATCGCTCGCAATTACGCCAACGGCTGTAATTTGGCCATGCCCCGAGGGTAGAAGTAAAAATTGCGTTTCAGCAGCGCACCTTCACGGAGTTGTGGGGCAAGTGATTTGCTGCATCGGGATTCAGATGTGTCATAATAAACTACACTGATTGGGAGAGATATGCAATTCTGTCAGTCCGTTTTTAAGGTTAGCTTGTCTGTAGTGTACAAATTAATGTACGGGTAAAATATTATACCCGTACATTAATTTGTACACTACAGACAAGCTAACCTTAAAAACGGACTGCCGTTTATTGCTGCCCGTATACGAACAAACAAAAGCGTGTAACGTTAAGCTTCGGAAATTGTTGACTTTGCCACAAAGCAGGTAGGTAGCATACTAAGCTTAATTTTCATAATATACAAGTAAAGGCTAAACACACACAACGGCTACCCGCATACAACAAAGTTTATATTGTAAAAAATGTTTACATCGTCAACCATTAAAGTGGCGATTCGCCATGACAGCTGGAGCGAAGTAAGTCTTTTTGTTCATCTAACTATATACTTACACTGACTTAATTCTTTAGCCCGACAATCAGAGCGTGCCTTTACTTTATATATACTGGCGTTCAAAATGGGCCAATTGACTTACGGAATAACCAATAGTTTGTTGTTGGCTGCAGTAGCAATTACAGTAATAAGCATCAACTAACAAAAACAAAAAAATACCTTTTAAAATAGAGTATCGTCATAGGATTTTGCTCTTACCGAAGACGTTAGGTCTCTTTATTACACACCAAATAGGTGTAAGGGCGGCCTCATCACTGTTAGTGATCTCTCCAAGATGACTTCTAACGGTGGTTGGTGCACATTTAAAAGAAACAATTTAGTAAGTAGGTATAGGAGATTCAATAAATAAAATTAAATAACTTTACGTACACTATATATATACAACCTAAATACATACGCAATAGTTTTAAATATTGGGACTGTATAGATTGATATGTGTAAACTAGAGGTCTCGCGTATGAGTCATTTCTTTTATAGATACGCGGACTCCTGATAATAAAAATAACCTAGTATTTATAACTCGTGTTGGAGATTTCCTTCATTTTGTATCATCTGCATACCCTGTGCATACCCTCTATGCACGCCACTGTATAGCTTCCTAGGTAAATGGATTAAAAAAAAATCAATTCGAACCAGTAATTCCTGGGATTAGCACGTTCAACCAAACAAACTCTACAGTTCTATAATATTAATATATATTTTTTTCGATTTTTTTAAGAATTTTCTTGTGCTTGTACCACACATCGCGTGCGCGTGTCGGACGCCTTGTTGACCGCAAGCCGGCGTCTTGAAACGCGCTCTTCAATTACCAATCGTAAATTCCGACGCCACATTGACGATACAACCACTGCGGTTAACTTATTGTCTACCTGTCTTATGTTTATCGTAACATGCTTATTATCTGTGGTGAAAAGAGCCGAAAACTTTGCGTTTTGTCTTGTATGACTTGTAACATAAGCATCGAATAATTGACTTAAAATTCAACAACAGATAACAAAAAACAGCTAAGTGCGAGTAACATTCGCGCAAAGAGAGTTTCATACCGTGCAAGTAAATGTACGAACGGTTATTTAATCACATTATGTTTAAATCGATATACTTCTAGAACAGCGCTAGATATATAAACGTCATAATTACGTAAAATTATATTATATATTATAAATCAAAAACCTGCCAGCATCATAAAAAGAGAATAGGTTAATATCAGTAGGTATATTCAAGTTTTGAGTTTTATACTTTTGCCATTTAATTGAACAAGATAATTTCAAGCCTTAGAAAATACTGAAATGTGAATGATGCCCATGTCGCACGATATGGTTAAGTGTACCATTTTAGTAAAAACTCTAAAAAATGTTTACATAGTGCAATAAAACTTACTATTTAAAACCTTGTACCTGCTGTGCTAACATTTGTTTTTTAAAATAAATTGTACTGCACTGTACCTGCATATTACGTAACAAATCCACTACCTTTTTGTTGAATGTGTTCTACATAAGGTTTGTACGTACTATTTGTTAAAGTGTTGGAGAGTTGGATTTAATTCTAAATAGATTTTCATTTAGAGTGCTACACTCGAAATACCTCTACTTGATCAAACCAGAAATGGAAGATCCATAGACGAACCAAAGAAAGTTCAGCGAGTTACAAAAACAAAGTGGTAATGAGACAGGCATGCAACGCGGAGCGAAAGGTGCTGAAGTTCCCGTAAACGGAAAGGGCAGCGAGTCGCAATAAAGTGAAATGAGCAGCACAAGATCATGGTGTATGGAAGTTGCTACAAAATACCTGTTTCTAGCAGTAGGTAACTATCCGATGAAATGATGATTTAAAACCGATGTTACAGAGTTACTGTAAAACCAAATTTCTAAACAATATTAAATTGAAAAAATAAAATGTGGGTGTAGAAACAGTTTACGGTACATACCTTTTTTAGTGCGGCTAATCACCTGTGTTAAGCTATTTTCGGCGCGTAAGCACACCGACCGAAACTAATTTATATTGGAATGTGATATACGCGGGGCAGCACTGCCCGGGGGCACGCGCCGGCCGAATTTTAATCACCTTAACCCTGGCCCTTAACTGCTGTAAAACATTACTGACGCACCGACGGAGTAGGCGCCACGCCTTTCGCTACCTACCGTACAGAAACTACTCGTAGATACTAATCTTACCCTATCCTCTCACCATATTACATGATGCTTATTAAATGTTGAGACCTCTCACAGAGTCGTTATTTAAAATATTTAATATAAGTAATATATAATTAGACAAACATACAATCGTATACATCCTCCCGGATGAAAAAGTATTATAATTTTTATTAAAGGATAATTGAAATAATCTAATATTACCCGACTTAAAAAGTAGAGTAAAATAAATAGGTATCGTAAGACGGTATTAGTAAAACACAAATTGATAACATACTTAGTCCTTTATACGTACGTATATCAAAATATTAAAGTACACACCGTACCATTATGAATGTTATTGCACTATATCCATAGACAAAAAGGGGGTTTCTCGGCTGACTTTTACACGAAAATTTATTGGAATATACAGTAGGTGTCATACATTAAACTCTCGGGGCTACCTTATTACCAAGTCACTCGCATTAGCAAAATGATTTTCTGTAAGATAAACAGTTAATCATTTTGCTAATACGCGCAACAATCCGCAGAGTCGAAACGTAAACGCATTAATTTGCATCGATAACTTGTAATCAATCGGCCGATTTCAAGAGGTGTTTAATTTTTTGCTACATTAGCAGGGATAATCGAACTGTTTGTTAATTAATTAGCTTTTAGATAAATCTCAGTTCATATTTTACCTACTAAGTAATAAACTACATTTCTTATGTGGATATATTAGTTACATTAGATTTACATAATGTAACTAATTTATGCAAAAAGTAAGGTCCAAGTAGAGTCAATTAGAGCATTAGGTACAGTAGTCGTATAAATATTCTACTACCTCATTTGCTATAAAAGTGTTAGGTATAAATCTTTTTATCAGGCTTTTATACGAATGATTTAGTTGAGTGGTACAGAAAATTGTTTAAAAAAATGTGTCCTTAAATTTAAGTACTTAAATGCTACTTTGACGCTCTGTGCATTTTTCCATTTTTATAATTTTCAATTTTAAATTGCGTAAATAAAATTGAACATAAACGAAATAATTAGAAATCCATTCTTATAAAATACCTTTTTTATATTTTATCCCATTAATAAATATCTGAAAAAACCTTACTACAAATTTGCTTTAGGGGTAACTTTGGCAATTTTGCCTGTTTATAAAATTCAATTG
The DNA here is from genome assembly GCF_905163445.1 of Pararge aegeria. Classification (NCBI taxonomy): domain Eukaryota; kingdom Metazoa; phylum Arthropoda; class Insecta; order Lepidoptera; family Nymphalidae; genus Pararge; species Pararge aegeria. Next base: position 6,987,919 of record NC_053193.1, read on the forward strand.
TGTACGGTGGATAACCATTTAGTTAGAAATATTGTCAACAATAAAAAATCTTGTGCTTGAAAAGAACTTCATAGATTTAATATTAGTTTGTTTGATTTGAATCTCATTTTGGAATATCCATCCTGTTAAGTATAACCATTTAATCTATCGTTTTCTAGAATAAACATGTCGGTATTAAGAGGTAGCCGGATAATTTAGCGGATTTTATTTCCACAATGTGTCTTATAAAATATTTTTTGCTACTTTACCTAGTACGACAATCGCACGGTTGGCACAAATTGATTCGTTCGATTCCCGTGTCATATTTGAGTAGGAGTGCCAGTTGTCACGGTCTGGGTATTGCCGGATACGGTTCTCACGGCAGCGGCGCCGACGGCAACAACCTCCCGGCAATTGCGGTTTGACGCTGAAGAAACTGCTATGCTGATTATCCACTTAGCACCTTGTTACAATCGCGTCCATTTTGTTGGAATTCGATGACAAAAAGTACGTAAATCCAAACTCGCACAAAGAGTTGACAATAAGAAATTAACCAGCGGAAAGAAAAGTGCGAGTTGGGCTCACACACAGGGGGTTCAGTACCTCACTATGCACACTCCACTTTTTAATACTATACCTTAATAATATAACATCTCCAAAACCACATTTTAAGTCTCTATGTAATTTCGAACTTTTTTTCATTTGGTTTTACAGCGGTAATAGAAGTACACGCCCTGTGAAAAATTAACTCTTACCTATTATTTCAGGTTCATGAAAATCGTGCTAACAGGTGGAAAGAAGGAGGGAAGGATAGTGGAGTCAAAGAAAACCGTTATTTTAGCTAACTATTGTATGCGACATCATCGATTCGATGTTTAAAATTCCCGCAGGCATCTTTTATTTTCCGGGGATAAAAAATATCCTATGGCCATCTCTACGATGCAAACTATTTGCAAAAAGTTAGGGAGAATGGTAGGTATACCCCCCAACCTCTACCATAATCGGTTTCTATAGGACATTGCACCGGATTGCCGCTCACAGTTGCGTTAGGGAGGTCGTCAAAACGTTAGGCCCACGATAGCGCATTGCATCAGCGTGGTGGGCCTCTATCCCTTTCTTATACGATAGTTAAGGCCTTGGGCATTAATAATTAAGTAAAATTATAGCATTAGTATCCATATTCTATGCCAATATTAAAAAATGCGAGTGTGTTTGTCTGTCTGTTTGTTTTGTTGTCATTACTTGAGTTTTGGCAGGAGTGGACGGAGAGTATATAACATAAGCTACCTTTTATCACAAGAAAACAAATGATTCCCACGGGATCCGTAATAAACTTCGTAAATAAAATAAGGACTCCCCTAGGGATACTCAGTCTTTAACTTCGTTCACTTCAATATTTGTTAATTCTGTTTCCTTCAGTGTGCCCCTAGTAGCTTCGTATTTAAAAAAATTAGATATTAGTAAGTGAGCAGGACCCGATTGTATTTCTCCTATATTTTTGAAAAGTTGTTGCTATCAGCTGGCGTATCCCTTAGTATTATTATTTAGACAGTCCTTAGGGCAGGGCAAAATGCCTATGGTATGGAAAAAGTCATTTATTACTCCTATCTTCAAATGTGGTGACAAGCACAATATTAGTAATTATCGTCCTATTTCAAAGTTGAGTACTATTCCCAAATTATTCGTGAAAATTATATATGATACCCTTTTTCGTATTATTCGACCAATAATTATACAGGAACAACATGGGTTCGTTACACGGAAGTCTACAGAAAGCAATCTCTGTGAATTCCTCGACTATGTCTACAGAGCCATGGATGCCGGGGTTCAGGTTGATGCAATGTATACCGACTATTCTAAAGCATTTGATAAAATATCGCATGAAATTCTCATACAGAAGCTCGATAAAATTGGTATACATGGTGACCTGTTACGATGGCTTGCATCTTACCTTAGTGATCGTACCCAGGCTGTAGCTATAAAAGGATACTGTTCCTCATTCCTGCCAGTCTCCTCTGGTGTCCCTCAAGGCTCACATCTTGGTCCGTTGCTATTCAACATCTTTATCACTGACGTTATTTCTTGTTTTAGAAATTCAAAGGTTTTGCTTTTTGCAGATGACATGAAAATTTATAGGTCTATCAATACACTTCATGATTGTAAACTCCTACAAGAAGATCTTTTTAGAGTGAATACGTATTGTAAAGTCAACCTTCTTGATATTAATGTCAAGAAGTGTAATGTTATTACTTTTACCAGAAAGAAAAATCATATAATTAGTAATTATTACCTAAGCAATAGCTTGCTTGTTAGAGTGGATGAGCTGCGTGACCTGGGAGTACAACTTGATAGCAAGCTCTTGTTCAGGTCGCACATAAATATAATTACTAATAGGGCATTTGGAATGCTTGGTTTTATCATGCGTGTTACTAAGGATTTTAAGAAGACGTCAACTCTGGTTCTTTTATTTAATGCCTTTTTTGTAATTATTACTATCTATGTAAATTCTTAGAGCTTTGCGCATTTCTGATTACCGCTATAAGGATTCATATGTGAGTCAATTCCTCATAATGGTTGCCTGGAGATAAAGCCGCCTTTGTTACATAAATTTAAATGACTTGTAGCGTTGTTCTCTTTTATTTATTTCTGTTTTGTTCTTGTGTGTTATAAAGTATTTTATATTTATTTTTTTTAGAAAGCTTAAAAATATATTTAATATTTAAAACTAAAATATTATATTATTCAGTTTACATGATAACAAAAAACAACACTTCTAATCATCTATCTCATTTTCTGGCCGAATTCATCCTATACATATGTTTAAATAGATAAATAATAAATATAATGCGACAGTACAAACATCGCTACTACAAAGATAACTACTGTAGATTGCTTGAAGCAATAAGGCCGCCTTTGCATGTCTACTTTGTGTACTGTATACTCCTTACTGTTTCTTTTGCTGTATGTTATACGTGTAATAAAGTGTTTCTTCTTCTTCTTCTTAAGATAGCTGTTGAATATTTTAATGAATATAATTGACATAAATACTTATAATACACAGACACTGAAAAACAATCATGTACATCACACAAAAAATTTCCAGACGTGGGGATCGAACCCACGACCTGGGACCCTCCTTTCTGGGACTCAGAAAGGAGGGTCGCTGCCCACTGCGCCAGTCCGCCGTTTTCTGCTTTGTCGTGCCGTATTTTCTTTTCATCGAGTTTCAAATCACAGCGATCCTAAACAAGTTTCACTTCAGAAGTTATGCGTCTCAAATAGATTTCAGGTATAACTAAAAAGTATTTGTTTAAAAAAGCAAACAGATGTACATGCACCTTGCAGACAACATCACGAAACGGCCGAAACCTTAGAAGGTTAAAATTGACAGACCGACAGACGGACGGCATAAGAATTTCATGAAATTACACACGGACAAAAAAGCTCGTTACAGTTAATTACCTACGTTTCACGCGAGATGTTAACGCTTGAATCCTCACATGAAAGTTAAAAAAACGTCAGGACTTATTGCGTCACTATTTAGACGGAATAAAGAACAAATAAAGTAATAAAAAGATTATGTTAGTATGGTAAAAAGGTTGTTAGAATTGAAGTCAGAAGATTATGGTCAAAATAAGCTTTTTAATGTTGTTTTTATTATAAACAATTCATTTCTTTTAAATTAATATTTTCTTTTCAAAACTTATGACCTAAGTTTTGGAAAGAAAAGTCTATCAGTTTGTCGTAACTATATCATTGAAGGCATATTCAACCGCGAAGAAGCCGGCAAGAAATTCTCTTTTACACTTCCCGTAATACTACTGACTACTACTATGATTGATTGCGGGTCATGTGGTCCTAGCTTCGATTTCTGGGTCTTTTGGGTTTATCTATCAAGAATTCTTATTTTCAACGCACAAGATCCGTCTCTAATAAGAGAAAAGGCCAGCTGTGGGACAACAATTGGAGGATAAAGCCTAGTAGTTAGGACTTCGGCCTCACTTTCAGGGGAACCGAGTCCGGTCTCCGTCACGCATTTTACACTTTTCGAAGTTATGTTTATGCTATTTAAAATCACGGTCTTTAACTCTACCTTTGACGATGACGGCCTCGTAGTTTGAGCTTATACCTCCCTTTTATGTGCGTTGTTTGTTTTAAGCAATTAAAATAACACTTCATTTAACGGTAAAGAAAAACATCATGAGGAAATCTGCTTGGTTATAAATATAACATCAAATGTATGTCTACCAATAAAATTATGCACATCCAAATTACCCCGCCGGGAATTTAACCCGGGGCCTCTGACATAAGACTACAGCACTATCAATGAGCTAGCGGGGTATAAAAAAATAAATGAATGAATATATTTTTGACGGGTTTGATGGTATGTATGAATGAATCCAACGTTCAAGTATTTAGTTCCGTTCAATCGAAATATCTCCGATTAAGTACATCGGTACAACGAAGGATACAAACATCGAGGGCACGTAATCGTCAGTATGACACGCCGAGGGAGCAGGTGCGAGTGCACCTGTGCGATTGTTGCATTCCGCCGATGTTGTCTGAGGACTGGACCGCGGGCCGCGGCTGCCGGCTCTAGATTATCGGGATCAGGATTCTTCCTTCGTAAAGGCTGAACCACATTATTGAATACACCAGTTCTTTCTGTTTTTACATTGTCTATGCGCTCAAACTTCTTTTTATAATTAAAGAGAGTAAGTATACGAGTTTATTTCTAACAATGTATTGCTTAATCAGGTTGTCGATATGAAATTGACATTGAGCGAAAGATCAGTAACAACCATAGTCTTCTAAATGAACAACAACAAGGAAGATAAGGGCTAGAATAGGCGGGAAATTGGTTGATATAATTTGTGACGCGCATTTTAACTAAACTGGTAACAATTTATGCATTCCTCCGATGTTATCTGTTGACTTACCAGGCAAAGGCAGATAATATAAAAAGAAGCACCACCTTAAGCAAAACGATTGTAACTAGTCAAACACATCGATAGATAGTCTTAGAACCTATAGACCACTGTTCTATCTTTCTCGTTTAGGTTTAGCAATTGTTGAAGCATTCTGACAAATGACAACATCTGAGGACTGGACTGCGGGCTGCGGCTGACGATTCTTCATTATCGGGAAGGATTCTTCCTTAATAAAGGCTGAATGAAATATAGTTTTTATATTAGCAAAGCATCACCTTCCAATGATGGTAATGAACGTGTCAAAAGTGCCTGCGATAGTTCTACATTAATAAAACCTTTTCGAATTAGAATTAGAATTTATGCTATCTTAGTCAGTTCTCATTGTGGGAGGAGACCCGTGCCCTGTAGTGGGCCGGTAATGGGTTGATATATGTTTAGAATGACTTTGTTGGTTAAACATGTTTAATGAGGGATTGCGAGGACCTGAATTCGATTCCCGTTTTAAGCCAGAAATTGTTACGTATTTTTGTTATTCAAGTAACTTCCCAACTTCGGGTCTATAGCCTATCTGAGAATACCATTAAGGTTATAGGCCCGAAGTTAGGAAGTTCGCAGTGGTCACCCTTGTGCTACTAAAATGCAATTATACCTTTTAACTGTTATACCCCTTCAACATGCATTGGAGCAACGTGGAGCCTCAATGCTCTTAAACCATCTCTCATTTGCGATATTATCGTCCGTCCGTCCGTCGTAGCCTTCCTACATGGTAGTCCAACAAATTACTTTACATGGCGTTATTATAAAATAGCGCTTCGCCCCATAGTCAAAGTGGGTGAAATCAGGGGGAACTAAACTTTTGCATACTATTGGTATAGACAGTAGGTGTTTACCAATAGTATGCAAAAGTTGTAATGAATTGATATTGGTTACTCTGTCACATCAAATGGATGAACAGATCTGAATCAGATAAAATTCCGCACAGAGATACATATAGAAAGTTTTAGTCTGGAATAGCAGATATCTGCCTGAAATAGATATTATATATACTACTTTATATCCCGAAAAAGGTACAGTTCATAGCAATAAATCTACCTGTTTTGCGTTTGAGAGCAATATATAAAGGCGTAAATCAAAATTATCTCGCGAACGAAGTCGAGGTCAGTAACTAGTAGTAGTTATCTTCTGATTAAGTACAACGGACGGTTAAGGCCAACCAAGTCCGGAGACGGGCCCAGGAAAAGAAGAAATAAGAACTTCTGAGTTTCAGGGGAACTCATAATTTCTAACCATTATTCTAACCTAATTGTCTAAGTTGTACGGATTTCAAAAAGTACATATTAATAATTTTACTTATGAGGAATCATTCCGGTTATCCCGAATTCGCCCCTTTTTGTAACAAATAACATTAAATGCACGTAGGTGTTATAAAAATTTGTACTTATTTTTATTTATAGAAATAAATAAGGACGAGAAACTAACACAGAATGTGAAAACTTTCTCTTGCTTTTTTGGTTAGTTTATAGGATGAAAATGTCACGTATGACCTCACCCTAACAATGATGTGTTTATGCTGTCATGCAAGCCAAAATCAATAAAAGCGTGATCAGTGCAACTTTTTATGACAAGTTATTTTGGAAGTTGCAATTTCCAGTACAGACATAAGGCTTTTGGCTGAGATTTAAGGCTGATCTATTAGATGAAACAACCTTGTCGATTATATTTAAACAACTTATTTAGTTTTTTTTATCAACCGGGTTTTTACGATACGTTGCACGATACGTGTGTTACAACCTGTTATGTTGCACGATACGTGTGTTACAATAACTGAAATTTTCCCAGAATCCAAAATATGTCGATAAAATTTTAAAATAACATGTTAGTTATTGTATCCTGATTTCAAAACGGTAATAATATTTATCTTACTTAATAAATAATTATCCCAACACCAACCTTGAGAATAAAGATATTTTCTAACATGTGTATGGAGCTTTTCTATGATAACGAGATCATGTTTTCCAAGTCTTGTAGAAGCGAGGATCATCTCATTAGGAATGGTAAACCAGTTCAAACGCATATCTAAAGTCGACAAGGCAAGCGATCGAATTAGGTTCGTGATTTTGTCACTTAGCTGCTCATTTCCATGGAAGGTTTTCACTTTATGTATTTAGGTACTGATTACCGGTAGGCGGATTGCGAATCTCGTGATTATCATATTACGACTATCGCAATTGTTTTTAATGGCTGAATGTATAGTTATTTCGCCATGGTGATGATTCGACTGATAATAGTAGGTACTGACGTACAAAAGGCTCTTTTAATTTTGAGAGAATGCCGCCCTTTTACTTTGCACTTCATACCTACAAACTGTTCTGCTTACCTATTCTTAGCCTATCATCGATCGAAATGTATTTTTCCAAATAAAGATTTGATCGTTTGACTGATAGTGCTGTTGTGACAGCTAACCGGAAAGCTCATCTTGTCAGATGCTTCGGGACAAGGAAAATATGTTTAAATGTTGTTCATTCACAGTTCATTATAGAAAATTGATTCTTAACATAAATTATGCATAGGATATGGTTAAAAGTGATATAATTATAGTATATGTTTCACTTTTAAGTAAGGAGTTATGTGAAAGTAAATTACTTAATAAGGTTCATATTTTATTACAAATGTGTTTGATTCCGTATTCTTTTATTTTAAAAATCAACTAAAGGTTTGTCGTTAATTGGAAAGGCCGTAATAGGAATGCTTTCCTAATATTTGTTTTAAGTCATCACGCGTCGGAAGACATTGGGTCTGGCGTGTTGAAAGTGTGTTTCTAGTCTTAAGTAATGTCATCTTAGAATCAGTTGTTTAGTCTTCGCTTATCTGAGGTATTTCCCCGTGGCGCAAGTGGCGAGGCGGCGGTGGCAGGCGGCACGCGGACGGGCCCGCCTGTTTGACGTTCCCAGGCGATAGCCGCTATCTCCCGCAAACACCTTGTTTGAACCATCCGACGCAACATTAGCTCTAAAACACATTAGCGACATGTTTCCGACCGAACAGCCTAGACCAAACCATTTTACTTTTTTCCGCCATGTTTATTTCTGTCGAGCAGCATTGTTGGAATGCTGTGTTCCAATCTGAAAGGCGTGATTGCCGGGGTAATTACAGGCAGATTAATCTCTAACAACTACACCTAAGGACACAGGACAGCACGTTCTAGTACTACTCAACTACATTGGAATGCAATTAGTTTGGAATTACACACGTTTTTGAAATTTTTTCTGATCTATCTCTACTTTAGCTATCTTGCATTTAAAATGATCTTTTGATAGTGCTGTCAGAAACGAAAACAAAATGTTTTAAAACAAAAAGTCCTCAGCTTGATCGAAGCTTTAACACGAAAACCTACTTAGACTATATCGAGTAAATTGCAACCTTATTAATTGTCTCTTTAGAGTTCAATGTCAGTTCAGCAGTTTGAGAAAAATCCGTGTTATTCAGCTAAGATATCGTCTTCGTGACACGCGTCATTTTATCTAGTGTTTTCTAAACACGTCACTTAGGTACAAGTAAACGCTTCGGCCACTAACTCACTATCAATAGGATACTATAGGCCAGATTGTGTGAGGCAGCTTGCACGGCAATTAATACTACATTTGTAGGGGTAACTAGCTAGAGAATCACTTTACCTTAAAGAAAGCCTCACTTTTTGAAGTAAAACTTCTTTAGGAGCGACTAGGGAGTGACTCAGAGTATTTTCTAGCGGAAGTAATACTTATGTCAGACGTCCGTGTAGTTTCCGCTATTTAAAAATAATAATTTGGATTGGTCGTAAGTATGTATCATATATACTCCACGCTTCTTGACTTATACGCCAGCTAGTGGCAAATATCATAATCAATCAGGATTACTTATTTCCACGATTTTCAAATGGATCAATTGTGAATAGCAAAGTGAATAAAAAGTTTTTTGAACATATCTAAATACTTGTTTATTTAGTATTTTGTAATAAGTAAATTATTAATGAATTTTCTGATGATTGCGACATTCTATAATATTCAATGACAAGGTTATATTGACATGTGCTGATCGAAACTTCAATTTTCTACTCTTCTCTACCATCGTGCCTAGTGGCGCGGTGATATCTTGGAGTATTTCGTATGTCTTGCTGCACCAAATCCCAGCTTAGCTTTAGGTCGATGGACGCATTGGAGGACGTGTTCCTGGCATATCCTGCGAAGTGTTCCTCTGTTTACATGATTTTCCACTTGGTTACCTCAGATGGCCCACCTGCTTGGTCCGACAATTACTTTAAAAAAACTTAACATTCTCTCACCTGCTTTGACCATTAAACGATCCCGTAAATGGATATTCCGTAAATGCCCTAATTCCTTTTTTGGTCTTTAAAATAAATTTCCCTTGATATCTTCAAACCTTTGGCAAAACTCCCGCGATCGGCGTCATAAAAAGCTGTGGTAATAATTACTCTAGCAAGTAGGTGCGCACGTACCCTTAGTATAGAATTTACACGCTCGTAATGGGAGAATCGTTTTCGAGTACAAAAAAGTATAGCGTCAAAGGAAAATGGTCCATATAGTGCTTGTTTCACAGTGCTATGAGATCTTATTTAAATATGTTGATTCGCCTTATAATGATTTGTCTGTGTCTATGTTATTATTGTGTACGAGTTTATGTTCTGTCATTGATCTGTCTCTAAATACAGTGTTAAAAATAAGTTTCGATACTGGAAAACCACTCTACAATCGCGAACGTGTAAATTTCATACCAAGGGTTTTATTATAATCCGACAAAAAAGATGGAAAGGCAATCTTATGGCAAACGGAAATATCAGAAACATCACATTCTGGAGTAGTGACTGAATACCGTACAATGAATTCTCGCTTAGTCACTTCGTATATACTGGTATTGATGTAAATCGTGACTGAGGAATCTGTAGAGAATGCTGCTTTCTTTGATATTATTGCAAATGTGCAATGTCGCATTCAAATGCTTAGAATGCGACTTCACTGGGTACTATAATATACATGGACACGTACGTCTAATACTGACGTATTAAAAATATCGTTTTAATTACTTTTTTTATATTAAAAAGATTTTAAAATTTAGTATTTATAGAGCGAATATGAGAGTGGCTTACTAAAATACTAAGTAAGCTTATGTATTGTAGGACCCGGACTACAAATCTTATAAACGGTAAGTTTTTTATTGCACGTCATTAATATTATGTCACGGGGGAAAAGAGACTTTATGGCGCTCTTCATAAATCGCTTTAGATTTTATAGTCGCTTTATTTTTATTTCCTTTAGTTACAAAAAAAAACACAATTACAACTTTGTTAATTTTTCGCAAACGTAATTTGATTCTGCCTGGCTAAGTATCACAGCAGGCATAGATATTCGGTATGTACGTAGCAGTCGCCATATAATAACTGAATTAACTCGATTTATGATATACCATTCTAAACATAAATACTACTGGGCTGCTGGGCACTGGCCCGTATTAATGAAATATTTATAGAACTTAAATACACCTTATTGCACCTATGCAATTATTTATACTAAACTGTTTGTTAAACTACCCGGGAATTGGGACCGGGGGCCTAGAGGGCACTCGGGGTTGGAAATGGAAAATATCGAAATTTCAGCATCGGCGGGCAAGAAGACCTTGGTTGAAATCCTGGGGCAAAAATCCAGAGAATTGCAGGTTCAAATTTCGCTTCGGATGATCTTTTCAAAATCTTAAAAATAAATATTTAGTTATAATGTAGGTATTAATAAATAATCCAACTGAATTTGGACTGAATAGGAAGATAAGATAAAGGATAAACCAGGCTACATATTAAAATATTCAAAGCATTTTGGAATATTTTAATATGGAGCCTGGTAGGAGTAAGGTATACGAACGAAGCAAGTTAAATAAAAGCACGTAAAAATAGTCGTTCTTATTACGGACAATGAATTGTTTAATAGTTATAAGGTAAGGCACCTGCAGCGAGCACATCTGCAAGGCCGCGCAATAGGTCACAAGGCTGGCTCTCTGGCACGCGCCCACTGCTACTATTCAAGGACTATAATATCACCTGCAACCTATTAATATGCCATAAAACAACTGTTTCGAAGTTATTTCATACATATAGCAAGTATATTTTGCTAGATACAGCACGGGTCTTGGGCGGGTACAACCGGGTTACATGGCCCGGGCAGCATTTTACGAGACGGCAAAGTCTTGTGTTCCAAAAATTCACTTTCGGTGGATCGACTACCATCAAGAACGTCTAGAAATGAAAATGCAGCAATTTTTACAGTTTTATTACGCATAAATCTCGTATAGTAAGAGGGGGATGCCAATCCCAAGAAGTGAAAATGCATAGATGCGAAATGGAACTGAGTTGATTTGCGAGAAAGTAGGTGTGGTGTCTGCAAGGAAAACCAATTTAACCATTTGCAGTATAAGGAAAATTTCAACTTCACGATATATTTAAGTTTGCAAAATTAGTGCTTCGGCAATATTTATCTGTAACGTTTAACGTTTCCGTTCGTAAAACACACGATGGCCAAAATTAGTTCAGACAATTCGCAACACGAGGGGCACGCAGCACTTTGCCGGTGCCTGTCGCGAATCTTATGCCTTTAAGGGCCTCACCACACTGCCCGGCGATTTGCGAGGGTGTTTTTTTTATATAAAAAGGTATAACTCCAGCGCGGTACCTGCAGCATCATATGGTGTAAGATGGATCGCAAAACTTCAGTGGCTTAAGACGCCAGATGCTTAAGCCCTGTGTGAGGCTTGGAGCGTTTTAAGCGTAGTGACAGGTTTTTCGCACTTGCTGGTCATGCACTTGCCGTAGCAGACGTAAATTAACTAAAAAATAACACACCTTAATCGAGTATAGGAGTGTTTGTCACAGGTGTTCTAGCATCTTTCAATCATAAATTGTTTATTTATGATTTTGCATTGGGTTCTCTCGGTGAGAGGTTGCTGCAGTGAGGATAGAACTATTTACGAATGATTAATGTTATAGGATTAAGGCACGCGAGTTCAAGCATTTTTCAAATCATTTTAAAAGTGCTTGAACATATGTTTGTTTTACAGTTTTTTAGATGAGATTGCCGTCACTCGTCGCTTGTCTGCATTCTCATGTAACACAGCCGCAGCTATCACTGCTTCGCGGGTACTTATTTATTTGACACGGTCTGTCCGGTCTAACCTAACCATATCCCTTAACGATATGGTAATTTATTAAGTTAACACCGTCATTTGGTAATCTAACGTTTAATTGCTTGGCTGAGCGGTATTGCCTGCAGTATGACAACGCCCGAAGTGTCTAAAAGCGTCGACACTCGACATCCGCGTCGCCGTCGCCGCCGCGCCGCTCCGCTCACTGTGCTCTCTTTAACATTGCCTCTTGTACTAATACATGCAAAATGCATTTACTTTGTTTTTACTTCTTAACGCCGCGTGTCGTTATGTCTGTGGCATTAACAAGAAAGTATTGCGAAAACATTTTATTGACGCAACAGTCTCCTCCCATCCTGAAATAGAAAAGGACCAGAGGGTATATGAAGCCTTTTAAGATCTGAGTCTTGGTTCGCATCAAAAGTACCACCACGGACAATTTGAATAAAGAAATGATAATTGAAATTTCTTAATACCCGATTCCGGTAAAATGGTGAAGGGTGGCGGTGATAGCCCTGTTGTTAGGATTTCGGCTTCACTTTCGGGGGGCCGAGTTCGAATTCCAGCACACCTTAATCGAATCTTCGAACTTTTCTAATTTATGTGCGTTTAAAGTAATAAAAATGTCACTTTCTTAAACGGTGATGCAAAACATCGTGAGGTAACCCACATGCCTGAGAGTTCTCCATAATGTTCTCAATGGCGCGAGAAATACACCAATCTGCACTGGGCCAGTGTTGGACTACGGCCTTAGCTCTTCTCACTGTAGGCCGGTAATTGGTTGATATAATGACGATGAATACCCTTATTTTTTCATAAATGCAGTCATTACAGTGGTAATAACTACATAATATATCCAATATATCTATAACTTCAAATTGCTTTGTCCTGATAGACTGACAAAAAACCAAAATCGCAAACGGTTGAACGCAGAAATTTGAAATAGAGTATATTTTTTAGCACCCTAAGTAACTACTAAGAAAGAATTTTGTGATTTCTACATACTTGATTATGTTTTATTTTTTATTTTTGTTTTTATGAGTCTCACATTTTTCAAATGTCATTAATGAAACTTAGTATTTTTAAATTATGCTTTTGGTCATAAAATAAGAAACCCACGATTTATGAAGACGGGCAGTCAGGGTAAGGGTTCTATAGTCTTACTCTTACTGATCATAGCGTGATATAACTAAAATAGCTTAATTTCCTATATTAGACAATACAGAAATTTTAATAGTTTTTAACCTTAAATTAAAGCGGGTGAAGTTGTGGGGCGCAGCTAGTATACTCTAAGGGTAAAATATTTTGGTCCTGTATACACTAACAGGGTAGATTGGAATGTAGGTAGATACTGAGAAAATGTAAATCCCACGAAGTCTTGCGAGGAAGTTCGTGCGGTCCGCCGGTACAACTCTATTCATTTGCAATTTAATTCCGCCGGATACATAAATCTGGCAGGAATGCGTGTGATGTTTTGGTGTACCTACTATTTATTTACTCGTATTGTCAGTCATTCGGTACAATAGTTTAAGTTCGTTGTTCTAACTCGTAGTTACGTAATTCAAGCTATGAGTTTGTTCTCTTTGTGAGTATTTATAAAGCGACTTTTATGCAGGCACAACGTTTTCTGTTTTTATATATTTGATAAAATAAGTTAAAAAATTAATTATTTGGAACTTTCTTTTCGTGGCAAAATTATTGTCAATCAAAACTCCAGTAGGTACTGTACAACTCAAACCGAAGTAAAGAATAGGGAGAAGCATAAATAAATAATGTTGGAAGTTTCGATCAGGAAAAAGAAAAACTTTTCAAAGTCTTTTGAAGATAACGTTTATTTTAATATGACGATGTCAAAAACCATGTTTGTTTTTAAAGCGTTCGAATTTATTGGGGCACTGTCATTTTTAACTCTGCATTTCATTCAGATTGGGAACTTATAAATAAACTTCCAGTGTTTTAATATATAATTTTTAATTATCAACTACTCCTTAAATTCCGTTTCTCTGTGCAGAACTAACACCATGATGTGCTTTAATATTATATGTGCAGTTTAAACTACGAAGATAAGCTGAGCTTGGCTAATTGGCCAAGTTTTAATTCGCTTTTGATTATGTGCATATTTATAACCGAGCTCCCCGTTGGTCTAGTGGTAAGTATGTTCGACTACGGATAATTTTTACCTGAGGAGATTATTGGATCGTGATCGATATTTAATTTAGGAAAATTGGCGTTGTGTCAAAAAACTGGCAACCCTGTAAAAAACAACAGTTATTTGTTAATGTCCTCCCCACCAAGTAACCTAGCTGTATCAAAGTTGCTTGTTTAAAGGTATGAGAAAGATAGATTTAGATTAAGAATAAAAAATTGTTAATTTATAACATATTTGCCATTATACATAACCATTTATGCGCCGACCCAGGCATTATTAGGTTGGGCCTTTCTAGGCACAGTACAATCAACTTATCTTTCGAAGTTAGGGATCGTTTGTTAAGAGAAAGATAGATAGATTTAGATTAAGTATAAAAAATTAATAATTTATAACATATTTGCCATAATCCATAACCATTTAAGCGCCGATCCAGGCATTCTTAGGTTGGGCCTTTCTAGGCGCAGTACAATCAACTTATCTTTCGATGTTAGAGGTCGTTTGTTAATAAGTGCCATAAAAACACCATGTCGCGTGTAACACGCCACAGCAGTGTCATATTGATAAAAATAAGGTAGGTCGTCAGACTGTCTGAACGATATGGACTAATGTATGTTCGGAGACCAATATGCTTTTAATTACTGAATGACCTTGAACTACAACAGGAGTATTATATTTTTCCCTAATATCGAAAGAGAGATTGTCATGTTTTTAGTGGCCGATCTATTGATATTATAAGTAGTAGTAGTTTAATCGCCATTGTCGATAGTTCCCCCAGTACCGGTTGCCGAACTTTTAAGGCTGAGATTTGTTTAACTTCCTCGGGGTATACAATTTCCCTATATGCATGCTACGCTAATGCATATGGGGGAACAAGTGAAGGGCAGGTACAGATCATACTATCCCACATAACCCGATCTTTTCTGAGGTCGTGTTTCTTTGAACATTTCTTCACCGTAAACAAAAAAAATAAGTACAGATAATATTATGTAGTAGTGTTTCCACCGCCTCTTGACAGATTCTGCATATGTCCCTGAGATACTAAAACTAACTAAATTTCTAGGTAGCTTGGTACCGGAACGTATAATCGCTTGGCGGCACGTGATTTGTCGGTAGGATGGTAACTAGTCACCAGTTACCATCCTACCAACAAATCAAGAGCCACGGGAAAAGCCTGAATGATCCATCAAAAAATGGGCCACACTTGTAATAACTAATGTGAGAGAAAGTCTAGGGAAGCTCATTCAAATAAAAGCATCGCACAGTATTATCCTATGAACCAAAAACGATGTTATCGATTTATCATGAGCTGGAACTAAAATATTTACAACCATTTTAGTTCTTTGACCGGCAACTAACAGATCGGTATCGAGTTTATACGATAATTTATCGGGTCTTAGTAGGCGGCGCATTAATAGTGGACAATAAAAGGCCTCGTGGTGTCTAAATTATACGCGGCAGTAAACTACGGTTCTCTGTGGATGCTCTTCCTTATCGTAACTGGCAAAGTATTTTTGACTTCAAACTGATAGAAATTTAAGTTTTTCTGGCGTTGAATACACTTTTGCGTTGGTTGCTAGTTTGGTTACTATCATGCACCCTATATTTGATTGTCAGATTGGCTTAAATTATTTATGTATAGGTATTGGGTTTTCTTTCAAGAAGCTATCAGAACAAGCCAAGGAGGAATTTGTTTTATCCATCGTTTCCGCGGATAGTACGTTACGTCTTTAGTACCGGTTAGTATATATATCATTAGTAATATCGTTTTCACATCCTGTAATTTTTAATAATACATCCTAAGGGCTCTGTTCTTATCACATTTTTAAATAACCTTGTTACTGTGTTGTTTTTAAATATCTTTGTTGTTTGTAATTACCACCTTTTTAAATACAAACCGATGATTAATTGAATTAGACCGATTGTAAGTAAATTTCAACTTTCTGCACTTAAAACTTTCGTCATATACAAGCGGACCCCAGCGCCATCTGTCGGGCTGATTTGTGAATCTAAACCATCCAGGGTGCCACCCAAAGGCATACCAAAAAATTCATTCAAATCGGTCCAGCCGTTTAGGAGGAGTTCAGTGACATACACACGCACACAAGAATTATATACATAAAGATACCTAAACTTTAACTTTCCCAAATCTCAAACTCCTCCGTACACGAAATATTCTTGAAAAGGGTATAAATGTACACATATAATAAACACATACTAATAAAAAAATAACGACGATACATAGAGACAGAAATCATTGTTAAAAACAAGAATAAATGGTACCTAGCTAATTAACGTTGCACAATTATAATGAGCTTCATAGATCGCCTTCATTGTGGATAACATTTGTAAAAGGTAAATACGTGTTCCCATGCGTCCTACGCAGCGTAATTATGTTATGATTGCGCCATACGGTGTATTGTTAGTCGTAATGTCACTTCTAAATCAGTGCATCATGTGTGTGCCGGGCCTATTGTAGCGCGCGGTTCACACGCACTCTCTAAGCTGCTCCCACGATGACAGACTGTTGCGTTGGTAACGTTTGTCCAACTATGCAAATACTTCCGCCGAACTTACTGCGCCAATTGTTTTTTTATAAAACTTAACTAGCGGACCGGATCGCAGCGGATAGGATGCCCGGAAACTACAACGGGTCCAATGGGGTTAAAGTTATTTTTTGATGCCCAATGGTAATATCCTACAAAAAATATTTTGTCAAAAAACAAAAAAAAAATGAGATAGACGCAATAGTCTTAACGACCCTCATATCACACCAAATATAAATAAAAATCGGTCTAGCGTTTTCGGAGGACTACGACTACATACACCGTGGCACCTATTTTTTATTAGATGATAAATATATATTAAGCAGTACATTTTATTAGATGATAAATATATTTCCAAGCAGTACTTGCATCAAGCCTGACTTGATATCAACCCTGTATTAATTAAATAGTGGATAACTAACACACTTAGCATTCTATTATTCAGTAATTTATCATAGTCCGTAAACAATAATATAGAAAACTTTGAGCATTTGTATGGGAACTGAACGTACAAAGCTCAGAGTCACTGAACGGGCTGTGGAGAGACCTATTGGCAGTGTCTCTAAGTGATTCAAAATGAGGATATCGTTTGCGGAAATAGACTTTTTGACTGCTCAGCTATCTGTGAATCTAAAATAATAATGGTTCAAAGGAGCTGGAGTAACCCCGCATCGGGAAACGCACCGTAGCTATTTCCCTATCCTATCCGTGAATAGTGAATTGACGATATCAAACGAGTCGCAGGGTGCCACGGCAGCACAAAAATGTGTATTGTAAAAACCCAATAAAAGACCTATATCCTGCAGTAGATGTCCATTCATTGACAGGAACTTCTATTTCGTATAAAGACAACAAGCATTGAGAAATCGGTGCCCTAAAGACATAGTACGATGACATGCCAACGTCTATTGCTGGCTAAAAACCATGAAATGCCACTCACTAACCAGCATATTCCATATATAGCTACTAACATCGACACTTTTTACCACTTTTGACACGCAAGCAGCTCTAGATTAATTAATTAATCATTAATGAATGCAGTTAGTATCAGGTAATTTTAACTTCAATCTGATTAGCGCTTTACACCACTAATGCTGTGCCAGAAATTCCTCAAAAAAAGTAACACTCCTCTTTGCATAATGTAAAAGTATTATAAAAGAGGCTGATGATATCTGGACTTCATTATCATTAAAACAGATTTATGATAAATAAATATGATAAAATGTGTAGAAAGCGTGACGTAACGAATTTAATTGTTCATGTAGGTATTTAGGAAGAGGTGCCCTCAAAGTCCGTTTCCCTTCACCGTCCCACTGTCTTAAAAAGGAGGAATTTAGAAATTAAACCATTCATGCAATTCCAAACATTTACTTTTTCAACATGCTAAACACTAAAACAGAACAGAAAAGCCAACGTGAGGATGAAAGCGAAAACATGAAATAAGTATTATATCATCAGTAGCGTTAAAGGTTAGGAGAAACATATTATGGAAAATATCCTTGAAAACTTTAAGGCAGTGCTTTCATTATATTGCTGGAATGGAGACCCCTCCTCGGTAAACGCAGCCCTCAACGAGATGGACATACGATATCAGGCGAGTCGCTGGGAGCCGCTGGGAGCCGCTGGAAGCAACCGTCCCAGGACCGTAGATTTTAGAACTCCCTACAAAAGACTTATGTGCAGCAGTGAACGTCAATTAGTTGAATTGATGATGAAGATGATCAGAAAGCTTGGCAGGTAAATATTAAAGTTCAAAAAAGTTCAATATCGAACTCAATGGTACCTTCGGAAATCTCTAATAAAAATAAATAAAGTTTATTTACAGAAATTTATAATGCTCGCTTTATTATATCTCGCGACCACAGCTGTTAGTAATGTGGTACTGCTTTTAGTATCTTTTCTTTGTGACGATATATATTATTATAGATGCAATTCGTGATAAAATATTAAAACTATAAAAGCCATGTACCTATCAAACAAGTGCAATTCAAAAAAGAGTTGAAATCTGTGCAAAGAGATGACAGGTTAAACCTGAGCAGGTTCATACGGAGTTTAAAACAAAGATCGACTTTTTATATGCGTCGAATACACTATGTGATTTTTCAATAACCTTTTTATAATTAACTTGCTGGCTATTTAATATTTGCAAACAGGTAAAAATCTGAAAAATTTAGAGTAGGTATGAAAATAATCCACAAAGACCAAATAGGAAAAACTCTTTTGGTATTCAAGAGAAAATAAGAGCCTTAAAAATGTGTTCTTTAAAAACGGAAATACCATTAATTAATATTAATGATAATAATGATATTGGTAAAATAATGAAATCAAGATTCGACATCGTGATGGTTTAGAAAATCTTGACGAATCTAAATTATGCTTTGCTTAATTTTGAAACATATAGATACTCAGATATGCACTTTCTATTTTTGTTTTATATTAAAATGTATATAAACCCCCTTCTTTTTTTTACAATTTTAAAACATACTTTACACTAAAAAGTAATGAATAATTAATTGTTTGAATTCAACACGTGACAAATAAGCGAAAGTATAATTTCTACTCTCAGGTTGTGCGATACTAATTGGGCTACTTTGAGCAATATTTTTAATTACTCGAAATTGATAAGTAACAGCAAACGCTGCTGCCAAGCTGTCTGCATAAAATGACTCCGTGTGATCCGATCAAAGCTTTTCATGCATGAAGTTTTTCTGCGGACACATCGCGGACGTAATAAAAGTATAATGAAAATCGTGTTTAAACCATATATCGATACAAAGAACTGGGGAACATTGTGTCTGTATGTCAATTATTGATTTTTCGCGCTCTTATCTGTGACGTTTCCTTAGTTTTTTTTGGCCAGTCATGGATAATTTATTTACGTCATTCTTTAAGTGACTTATTTTTTGTGACTTCTTTTCAAAGATATAGTACAGTATAGGGTATTTTTTTTTAATGAAAACTACGTTGTAATACCTAACCCTTAATCGGTTTTAATTAAGTACCCGTACGCCTAGCGATTATTTGCACAATTTTATAAAACGTATTGTTGCCCTTAAGAATGTAGATTATACGTGTGTACAGTGTACCTACATGCGCAATGGTAGAGTTGTTTTCAAGCATCAAAACACTGTTACGATTTTTACTATATATTTGCAATTACTAAACTCATTTATTATGTAAGCAGGTATTAATTTTTGGTTTAATCGTCGCTGTTACTTATAAAACTTTGAAACCTGATAAAGGCACCATCAACCAAATTTTATGTTTTAAGAAGTTTTGTTTATTTATAAATCTTAAATGCAATGAATAAATTTATTTTATATATATAATCTAGAACTCTGCGTACAAACTATGTTTGTCCTAAATAAAGTTTATTATTATTATTGAAAGCATCAAAAGACTGTTACGATTTAGAAAAATAAACTTATATAACATGTTTTAAAGTTAAAATTCGCGCTCTCTTCTACAATCAGAGCTCCTGACGGATTGTGTGATAATACCGCCGTTAAGAGAAAGAGGAGAGCGCACATATGCTGTAATTTTATGACGTAATTTAAAAAAAAAATAAAGTTTATAACACGGGATATCCTAGTTTGGGTCCAGGGTTATTTAAGTAAAAAATTGTCCTTTTGATCCAATGTAACGAAATAAGAATAACTACACAAAAGCAATTAATATATAATTTAAAGATTTCAGATCCTTTTTTTTCGTTTATGTTTTTCATCTAAGATATACGTCCCTTTTTCTTAAAGGACTTAAGTCAAAACTTTTTAAAAATACAAAAGAATTGAATAAAATAGTACCACTTTAATTCCATTCTTTTTTAGTTTCGACGTTCGCAGGCTAAGGCTGAAGCAGAGGGCCGAACTAGTATAAAAACGAAACCGGTACGTATGATGTAGCATCGTTGTCCCCGCACGCGTCGCCCATTCAGTGGCACTTGCGAGCGCAGGTGGCCAGCGTGCATTGATGTCCATTGATATTCAATACATCGTCCGCTTATTACGGCCTTTTTTCACCGTTTCCTGTTGCAGTATCGACATTTTTAAGATTGATTTCAGGCCCGATATCCAAGCAATGCGGAATTAACAATGTTTGCGATTAATATTAAAGTGATGTGCGTACAAGAAAATTGATGTTTTATTATGTACGTTTTTATTTTAAACGAACGAAAATTGAGCTCATTAAACATAAAAATGAGTTTTTATAATGTATTGTTTTGACTCTATTTATATAGTAATTACAATACTTATGAAGCCTTTTGATATGCCTAAAGTTAAGGCCGAAGTGCGAAGTCCCACCCCACCCACCAGTAAGGATACTGGCGTTTAAGTTTGCGTCCTGCGTCTTGCGTGTTTGAGCAAGAGTATTGGGATTTGTCGTCTGCTGGATAGAAAATTGAAAGCCAAACGGACGCAAGAGTGGCCCTTGTATTAGGCAAAAAGTTATTGTAAAATAAGTTCAGAGAAATATGATGTAGTAATATGTTTCTTCTAAATAAAGGAATAATTTGGATCGAAATAAACCGTTGCACGTCGCTTCGACTCGTGGCACTGGAAGGATGTTGCCCACAGTGTAGAAAGAAGAAATCTAAAAATCGTATAACTTGCTTATAACCTTGTCATTAAATAAAATTTCATAATATATAAACAAGTTATAATATTATAATGTAAGTGTCTAATCTAGTACCAAAACTTAACAATTTTCACGCTTATAATTCTAGGAGGGTGATTCATTTCATTAGCCTAGCGGCCGTTGGGTGCTGCGCGTCAATCTTATTGTTTGCTTTGCGCTGCGTACTACAGGACTCAGGAGGGATTCAAAAACAGTTGGTCATTCAGGGGCCATAACTCGCGTTGTCTTTCTAAAATCCATTCGAACATTAGCTACTTAACATTTCGTAAGTTCTTATAAACGACCATTGACACATTATAATGATTGGGGCTGTAAGTAGGTTACCATGGAATGGAACCTCCTCATTTCACTCTCGGCAAATAAACGATATTTATACAAAAGCCGATGCCAAAAAGCGGTGTGTTACTAGAAACCCGATAATTATAATCGTTTGGCATCGATGTTGGCGTTTCGTATTTACTTTCTTTGGTAAGTAAACTCCCACGATTTCCTTTATCGATGCTTTCTCTGCTCGATAACAACGAATCGTCTATAATAGCGAAAAAGAGAAATATAACGGCATCGGTTTATTGTGCATTCGATTGAGTATCATGTTGCTCAAATATAACTGTGCCTACTTGTTATGTTTTTATTTGCCGAGACGTCTTTTGCCTAAAAGGCTTTGAAATACGCGTTTCTACAAAAATATAATACCAAGTACCTACCAACAATATATTTTTAAATATAAGGAACTTGTTACTGCAACTTAATGTTCTCTTAGCCCTTTAAGATTTTTTTTTATTCCACTATAAGTTAGCCCTTGTCTGCTTTCTCACCTGGGGGTAAGTAATGATACAGTCTAAGATGGTAGCAGGGTAAACTGCTAGGGAGTATGGTAGTCATACCCCTTCTACGCAATATCGCACCGGAACACTAAATCGCTTAGCGGCACGTCTTTGTCGGTAGCGCGGTAACTAGCCACGGCCAAAGCCTCCCACCAGACCGGACCAGAGAAATTTCAGAAATTATAAATTCCTAAGCCGGGACATCGTACTTAAATTCACATCGCTCACCGTTGCGCCAGGGAGGTCGTCAAAAGAAAAAATAAAAAGCTGTTCTCTAATCTGTTGTTCTTCTCTATATTTCAGTCAATCTAGTGTTCGAAGGGCTCTGACCTACCGTCCTGGGATTAGCTTGGTGTTATTGATTACCGCATAGTTAAATTAAAAATTCATTTATTTCGAGTAGGCCTACTTTCCAAGCATTTCTGAAACCTCAAGTATGTCTGATGTAGTGACTCTACCAAATATGTCTGCTTGAAGTTATCAACATATGATGTTGGTAACTTCAAGCCAAATAAGCGAATACAAAGCCAAATAGGATACATACACTATGTGAACACGTTGTTAATATGTATTGTATCGTAGTTATATTAGGAAATAAAAGATATTAGATGATTTTAGTGAGAACTTTTGTCTCACTAATATTAAAAATATGTTAGTTAGTCAAGAAGCGTGATTTTTATTTAGTTAGAATGAATTGATTGATTTAAATGTGACATACCTATAGTTGGAACCTATGAGAGATAAATAGTTAGGACACTTTCTGGAGTATTTACCCCGGGATGTAAGACCAACTTTCATAACCCAATCGAAACTTGGGGTAAAACTTTATGTTAAGTTTTAATAGAAATAAAATCTTCTATTAAAACGAATTAATAAAACAGAAAAACTTAAACTTTTACATGCATTGAATATGTAAGCCTGGGATTTAGACCCTTATTATTGTTATTATTATTAAAGTACTCCTAACATGTAGAGATTCAATAATGGTGCCTTAAAATATCCTATCAAGGAGGAATTGTAAAGAAAGAAGTTAATAAAACTATTTATCCAATGACATACTGATCACTTTAAAATGCAAAGCTATTATGTTAGATGTCTTTGAGCCCGCATATAATGTCAAGATTATCGTGTAGTACTCGTCGCTTATCCGAGATATTTATGTGGCCACCATTGTAATTTGTAATTGAAGATACCTTACTATGGCAATATAATAATATTTATTTAAACAAATTAGTTACCTATAGCTTTTTTGCGCCGTTTCGCACGTACTTGGGCTGTTTAAAATACAGGTAGGGACGCCGTATAATTTGAATTTAAATCTATAATCCTCACTAATATTATAAATATGATAGTGCGTTTGTTTGTTTGTCTTTCTTTTACGCTCTTATTTAGGACGGGCTCAATATAAAATACCAATCAACTTGATATTATGCATTGAATTTATTGAAAGCATATAAAGTAACATACAAAGGCTACTTTTTGCTTCGGGGAAAACACACGGTATCCACGGTATTAGTAAAAAACTCTAATTATCGCAGACGAATAACATGGGCAACAGCTAGTAATATTATAAATGCTAAAGTTTGTTTGTTTTCTTGTTAACTATGTTCCGCAAAACGTTGCGGGAGGTGACAGCTTGCAACCTGCGCACGTAAGTGCACAGATCCCCTCTACCAGGTTTGGCCCACGAGCCGTCGTGGTTTACCGGGGTGTGGCCGCTGCGTGCACTGCTGCTTCTTGGAGCCACTGGTGAGAGATTGCGAAATGTAGGGGTGTTTTAATTTTACATTCTGCACCTTTAAATGAAGGTCGGCTTGCAGAAAGTTGTCGCCGACATTACACTACACCCCAATATATATATATATATATAGTAATAAATAACGAACTAAGCCGATGGCCCACCAGCTGGTAATTAAAAAAACCGCCTACAAACAGATAAAGGTGCCATTTTTCTCAGGGCTTGCAAACACGCCCTGCAAAAATGGCACCCTGTGTCCGACGAAATTAAAAATTAAAAATTCATTTATTTCAAGTAGGCCTAATATAAGCACTTTTGAAACGTCAAGTCTGTCTGTGTTTAGTGTCTTTAACACCGGTTCGGAAGGCAGATTCCACCGGGAAGAAGCCGGCAAGAAACTCAGCAGTTGCTCTTTTGTTTCTTTTCCAATATCAACAATTTACATTTTACATTTTAAAATTTTTCTATCTTGTGAGAGATGAGCCGGATGCTTCCAAGCATCCTTGTCATTAAGAAAATCATCAATTGTATAGTAACCTCGCTGTAATAAATGTGTTTTAACACATTCTTTAAACTTATGCATTGGTAGGTCCAACTTTACCTTTTGAATCATATTATCAAAGTGCTCAATATATATATACTCAATCCAACAAATGACTTCTGCACCTTTCGCGGACGATATGCAGATGTCACTAATTTATGACCATTTCTTGTAAGTCGACCGTTTATATCCACTTTTTGCATAAATAGACTAATATGTTGTCTTACAAATACTATATTATTATAAATATATTGTGAGGATACCGTAAGTATACCTATCGTCGTCAACCTGCGAACATACTATTACTAGATTTATTAAATTTTTAATTCAGATTTGCGCGTGCGTCAAAATAGCATAGTTAAATAATTCAATTTTTCAATCAATTTATCTTATACTTTATCTGAGTGGTTAAGATAATTTGAAACTTGTGTTTTCGTGGTTAATCGACATTATAACTTACGTATATGTACTTATTTATAATTATTGATAATGTTGAAGCGTGAAATGTTTAGTTTAAAAATGAACAATAAGTCTTGATTATATCACAAAAAGCTGCTTGAAAGCGAAAATATTAATACTAAATTAATGTTTTTATCGACTCCGTCTAGGCTAGGCAAGCCGTTGACCGCCCGCCCTAACACGCGTTTAGAGTTGCCATGATAAATGATTTCAATGGAATTATTAATTTATCAACTATTTTCGTTGGATATACCGGAAACCTTTTACCAACTATCAATTTCCCATTTAATTTATTATGGTTGTATTAGAGGCAACACAACTTCATATCACAGAAGTGGAAAAGATACTTTTTACACTCTTAAATTAATTTACCTCCATAAAAATATGTTGTTAACCTGAGAACAAAATAATAGTTACAAGAACTAAATGAGCTTTGAGTTACAAATCAAAGAACTTAAATTGTTTTCATGAAGTTTTGTAATATGAGAGGACTGCTTTAAATAGTTTTAATAAAGTCCACAAAAAATATTGAACCACTACGCGCGCATTTATGAAGTGCAGGGCGTGTTACTAATAAAAGAAGTGTGATGTATTTAAAATAGCTTAACAATAATATAACTAAGTACTTTCCATTCCACTTTAAAAAAAAGTTGTTGTCTAATTTGGTGGATAAACGAAATTGTCCGAGGCCACGAGGGATCGGATGGCAAGCCTACAGTCATATAATTTCCCCGTCATATTTCCTATGAAAATATGGGCCGCATTAAAGCGCTGTTTCTTAACATGCGAACGGTTATTTAGGGTCGTGACACTGTGTACATGTATTTAATAATATGCATATTGTTTGGCATGTTTTCAGAGGAATTAAAAGTAATTCTCCTCAAACTAATTAATTCTAAGTGAGAACTGCAAAACGGCATCTACGATGTAATACACACACACGCGCGTTACCGACGGTGCGGTCGCGATTTCGACGGTGGCTCCCACGTATTCGGAAAATCTCTCTTGAGGTTGATCTCCAGATTCCGATTCGGATTTTCCAACTACGCGGGAGATGTTATAGTACAAAAGTGTGTGCGAAAACATAGGTAAACTATAAATTCCCTCACTCTTATATTTCGATGTGACGGCAATTCGGATACTACCGGAAATAGATTAAGCAAGGGACAGTCAGCTTCACGTGCTCTCCAAGAGACGGGGTGAACCGCCGCTAATTTCCTAACTCCGGACTAAGAATTTCTCGATAGTAAACCCAATGCTTTTCATTGACACGACCTGGGAACATGCTAACCACTAGACCAACGAGGCAGAACAGGCGACGCTTATTTTTTCATTGGTATAGGTATGAGGAACTAATTTTTTCGTGAATAAAAACGAACGAACGAACTACGTAAATACGAAGCTGCAGGATAAAGCTAAACTTCAATTTTTCGGCTCAAAAACACGTATCTACGTAACATATAGTTAATGTTTCATGACTCGTCCTAACATATATCAAAGCTCATCTTAAAGGCAACTATCATAAATAGGAACCTTCATAAATAAAAAAGGGAATGAACTACGTAAATACGAAACTGCAGAAAAAGCTACACTTCATTTGTTCGGCTAGAAAACTCTTATCTGCGTAGCATATAGTTTATTTTTCATGACTCGTCATAACATACATCAAAGCTGTTCGTTCGATGCCCCGTTCACGGAATACGCAAGTCGTATCGGATTGCGATAAATTCGGAGGGGAAGGGAGGCCTGGCGGGACGTCGCGACTAATGTCTTCCGTTCTTGACGGGCTTCACTCATAACATAACCTCCCTTGCTTGCTTTGCTTGTATGGTCTGTGGGGGACAACTCATAAGGGTTAGAACGTATTTAATATGAAGAGTCTTATGATTTTTGCCCTAAGATCGCTTACGAAGGGGACAGAGAAGCATTTGTTATGAAGAGGCTTCTAATAATTTCGGTTGATAGCGCACAATACATTCTGTAAAGAACTTGATTATTTGTGTCCTTATTTTGGGTACAAAGGGGCAGTTATGAGGAGTTAAATAACATTTGATATCAAACCAGGGGTTTAATGATAATGATTTTTGTTTTGTGATCGTACGAAAAAGGCCTAAACAGATTTGTATGTAAAACGCAAGTTAATAAAATGTAATTGAAATAAAATATTTATTACAATACTTTATTTCAATTAGATTTAATATTTGATATAACACAGTATTGTTTATACTAGCTGAGTTAGACGGTTCGGCCTTCGGTTAGTCTTAATATCTCACATAAACCATGTTCAGTTTTTCTCGTATTTACCAACTTTCTGGGCATTTTTTTTGATATTTTTCTTTCCCTTAAATCTTAAGGACTCTTACAAACATTTTATAAGAAGCAAAAGACGAACAACATTTGAATTCTTTGTCCATAGAAGAAACGATCATTATAAACATATCATATGTCTAGACTTGATTCAATACGAGACTATTAGGAAAATAAGGTATAATATATATCAGGCTTTATGGCGCCTGTCTGCTCAGATCTTTCGTCGCCATGGCCTAGAAAAACCTCAAATGGTTCCCATAAAAGTGTCCAATAATTTACTGTGACGTAGTTACATATACGTTAATTTAATTACGTTATATACAAACGTTATTTCTATTGACCATAAAAGTTAGTATGAATATTCATTGTCGGAACTATTTATTAACTTTTTTGATCGTAAATTTTTAGAACAGAGAGATATCTCTATCTCTTATGATAAAATACTTAGGTACCCGCGCAATGGGCTCTTGGACTGTTTCAGAGGAAATAAATACCTGTTATGTACAAAGTATAGCCCCGGCGTTGATAGCGCCAATTTCCTATCTCAGGGTTGATACCTACTGTTCCTAACAGAAAAATCCGTTACCTGACCTAACCCAGACGTAAAGAAGACTCGTGATCTGTGGAGTCAGCTCTAATTTTCATTACCATTATGAACCTTATCCCCAAAAATGAATAACCAATTACGTAAATTGTATACCTGCTATTCAAAATTTGGAGATATCAACACAAAAATTTCTTTACAAACATTCCAATTTGCTCTCACAAATAACAAGTCGCAAGTTGTAATGTATGTTTAAACACATTTTTTTTAACTACTCTAGTTGAATAAACAGCAAAACGATTAACGTCAATTGGTCTACGAGAATTATCTCAGAATTATAATAATTTTGCTGTAATAGTATGGCGTTGACAATAGAGTCAGTGAGCATATTGTTGAACAAAACGATCGATGTACCTAACTCGGTAATAACGGGTACATTACAGTAATCCTTTTATAGTAACGTAACGAACAACGTATGGTAACGTTTACCTACTATTTATTGCCTACCTGAGGTAATTTGCAAAAGGTACAACCGATCCAACTAGGGTTCTGAGTGTCTATCACATTCTAATCCTAACATACGAGTACGTAATCTTAACGTATATCTGTGTCAAAAAAATATTTTGTGCCTAAAATTTGATTAATTTCTGTAGCAGTTTAGATTAAAATGCCATAATCTTTGAGAGTACAGCAGTTGTTTGGCATACCTATGTGCTGCTGATATACCTAAAAGAAATATAAAACACCAATAAAATCAGTGGTAACTGGCAGGATAAATGTTCCCCTTTTTGTTATTAATGACCGCTGTGTCATGGGGTTTTAGTAGGGGTCGCAGTGTGTTGGAATTGTGATTTGTCAATCGCAATCGTCAATACTTATGGTTGGCGGCGTCCACAAATCAAAGAAGCTTCGCTTGAGCTTCGGGAAGAGTATACATAACTATACATATAAAAAATGTATAAAGCTAAAGAGTTTGTTTAAAATATTCCTTCGGTGTTGGATAGCCCATTTATCGAGAAAGGCCATATATCATTACGATTTACGCTACAATCAATATGGGCATAGACCTAATGAAGGATGTTTCGAAATCGGGGTTTTTTTCCTTTTAAGAGCTTCCAATGTTAAACGGTTAAAGTTTCGATAAAATCATGTATGACAGGATTTTTCCCCCAAAAAGTTCTAAAAAAAAGTCCGCGCAAGGATATGTCTATATAAAATATAGGTTGACCAATACGCAGATGAAGTCGCGAGGGACCGCTAGTTTTGAATATCCGCGCGCGGATTCAAACGATCCCGATTGGCAAATTACAATTGCATTACAAATGAACGCTTAGCATTAAAAGGTAGGAAACTTTTCATGTCGTACGGTACGTATAAGTACGGTAACTAAATCATTTAGGTACACAAATCTACTAAATTAGGGCAGTTTACATTTAAATAGCTTTAACCTATGTTCAAAAACGTTTGAGCGTGCCACCAAGTGTGATTGATGCGAGGAAGTAGGTAGGTACTCGTATATTTAAAAATACAACATAGACTAATTTTGCTTTTCCGTTGCATCATTTTTCAAGTTCAAAATAGTTTTAAGCTTATTTGTTAAGAGCGGTATCAGGGCTAGGAAGAGATGAAGAATAATATATAAGGTTTTCCGGAGATATGGCAGTTTCCTCACAATATTTTCCTTTTATTCCACGTCAAGTAAAAATATCGTATTTTCAAGGGAATCATTACATAGAAAATAGGATCATTTTGTCATCCATTGAATTTAGAACATACAGAATCCTCATTCAGCCAATATTGTGTGCAAAAACGGTGAAAACGCCCCGCGCACGTCTCACTTTACACCCGCGGAATGTTGCTAGCTCACAATTTTTTTCTCATTTTTCTATTTTATGGTGAGCGCTTAGAACATTAGAGGTAAAATAATTACTGTCAAGCACTAAATTGTATGAAGTGACTAACCGTTTGTGTGATAAACAAATACAATAAATAAAATAATTAAATAAATATACTACGACACGATACACACATCGCCATGTAGCCCCAAAGTAAGCGTAGCTTGTGTTATGGGTACTAAGATGGCTGATGAATAATTATATGAATAATATACGTAAATACTTATAATATATATCTAGATAAACACCCAGACACTGAAAAACATTCATGTTCATCACACAAACATTGTCCAGTTGTGGGAATCGAACCCACGGCCTTGGCTCAGAAAGCAGGGTCGCTGCCCACTGCGTCAATCGGCCGCCAAATTACTTACTCATAAAACAATATTACTTACTCGTATATATGGTTACTGTATGTGCTTAATTTTGTGTTGTCATCATAGTAGAATAGCTTTTTGTGGCAGAGCTCGTCCAGATAAGGACCACCATATGTATTTCTGCTAAATAAAGATGGTGAATGTGCTTGCAAAGCAGCAGCATTTTTTTGATGTTGTGTTCCAATCTGAAGGTTGCCGGTGCGTGGTTGCCGGTGTCATTACAGGACTTTGAGGCTGAACACATATGGCACTGTGTCCTCAGGTTGATGGACACAGGGCGGTAAGTTGCAGCAGGTTTCTTGCACGTCCTGATTAGATTTGACTTGTATATATACGATGGTTTTCCACAAACCATCACGTGAGCATATTAATATAAAAATTCATGGTCAATAGGAATCAAGGCACAACATCATACGCTTGAAAAAATAATAATCCAAACCAAACCCAAATAAGACGCACACATTCTTTTACTCTCCCGAAACGAAATATGTCAAATCACGTCATGGGCGCCGCACAGAACACCTTGCCAGTAAATTGGCAGTAGCACATGTCTTAGAAAAAACGCATTAACACCCGGCTAATGTCCCGGATTGGGTCCGCGACCCCTCGGCGGCACGGACCGTCGGAGGCGGCGGATGAAAGAATTTGATATTTATCTATCGGTAACCCAAATTAACTTAATTTAAAGATACAAATAGATAGTTACTAAAGAAATCCTCATTTTCGAGGATTAAATAGAAGAAAGCGGTTTTTGACTACCTATGACAATGAGGTTTACTAAGCGAATACGTTGAAGAAAGTATACAAAGCAGTACCAATTCAATGGTACTGTTAAACCACCCGAGACAGAAAACTGAGAATTTTTTATTCTAGACTGAAATTAACCCACCTAAAATTTCTATAGGAATCATGGTTTGGATTATAGACATGTAGTCAAAATATTTATTGTAAAATATCGGTAACATGATTACCTGAAGATGATGCTTTTTTGAAATACGAACTTATTTTACACTACTTTCTGAAAGTTCCGTCAAAACAAAAACATCAATTAAAAATCTTTTAATATATTTTTTACCTAGTACAATAACCATTCTTGACACACTGAATTAGGTCGGTGTTGACACATCATATTTTTAAATTATAAATTTAATGTGTGTGTGTTACATTAAATTGGCTAGACACACATAATTAAAATACGAAAGCGTGTATAAACGAATATTACCTGAAGCGTGTATATTTTTAATTAATCATACAAGCTTATTAGAAGGCAGTTATTTTGAAATCACAGAGAGGGCGATATAGATTATTTTATTTATTTGTAGTTGACACATAAGAGGCCCAAAGTCACCGAACATATGCGTTAAATATTGGGCCAGCAATTCCGTTTAGCACCTTAGCGTCCTTGCACCAGATGTTATCTAAGTGGGCCAAACAGTGAATTGATTTGGTGGCTGCACATTCACAATTCATACTCTGACATGTTAATGGATAGTATTAGACCCGCTTTGTCTGGCGTGTACATACGCTTGTTAAGAATTTGTCTGGCGTGTACATAAGCTTGTTTAGAATTTATAAACAAGATCGCATCATTTATTTTTCATCTTACTTCAAAAAGGATAATTTTATAAATCGAACGATTAAGTATTTTAAACTTACTCCGAAAAATATTTTTTAACTAAGTCTTGCATTAAAATAAGATTGAGCTAAGTATTTACTTTTATTGTTTATCTAGTAGTTAAGTTAGACACTTAGTCCTAGGTTCAATTCCCGGGTCAGGCAGAAAATTGATAGGAATTGGGGTATGGCAGTTCTTTTAACTAATATGCCTGATCGGGAATCGCTTTATATACGGTTATATTAGAAAGACCTCGCTCCTTGTTATAATCAGTGATCATTTTACTTTTAGGTTTGAGCTGTGCGTTGATAGATCAGTCAGTCAGTCACCTTTCCATTTTTATATACCCACACAGATTAAGCTCAAATTATTTCAAACGTTTCCTTTCCACTTTTTGAAATTCCTTGCATATCGACACGATTCATCTAAACTTATCGTCCTTTTATAAAAACACCCAGATAAAGCAAGTAATAAACAATTGTGGGATTAAACCGATAAACACACCAAGATAGGTCTTGTATAGCACACAAGAGATAAACATCATAAATAGAGTTCAATAGATAGCCCTATCGAATGACATAATCTACTTTTCTCGGTTCTGATAGAGTCAGCAGGACGATTGTGATTTTTGGATCGGGATCGCCATGATATCTTTCGATTATAAACGTCGTATAAGTATAAACGTATAAGTAAAAGTATAAGTATAATTTGTGAGGCACGCATTTGTTTGTATAAATATTATAATAACTACTTTACTTTTTAAAAACTGTATGTACCTACATTCTTGTGAATAAAAATTATTATTATTATTAAACTTCAGGTGACTCTTTTAAAGATTATATTGGATATAACAATTATTTTTTAAAAACTATCATTTAGAAACTGCAATTTAAACTTTTCTATCGAGGAATCAATGGTTCAGTAACCCAAGTTTTATTTATTTTATTTATTTAAACTCTTTATTTGTACACCACTACACAGTTAGGAAAATAAAGGACGAATAGAGAGAAACACAAAAAAAGATCACACAAGTTCCTTTTATGTACGTTAGCGATCCCGATTGCCATTTAACAATTGCACCGCTGATGAAGCGAAAGATAACATTTTGCCAGTCCTGATTTAGTGATAGTGACAACAGGATTACAAGGTTTAACAATGGATCATAGTTGAGCTGCTGCTAATCTCGTTTTTCGTGAACTTTACAATGCTGTTATAAGATCTGTAATAAGATTATCTACTGCATGGCGCTTCTGGTAATTTGATTAAGATTGCTTGATAGTTGACACTCTTAATAAAAACTGGTAATAGGAGATATTGCTAGCATATTTACCATTGCAGATTGGAGGAAATCGATTATTTTCGTGATAAATTAAGGTATAGCCTTACTGGTAACGTGATAAAGATATTCCTGTCATTATATTATTTTATACCCCAATTCTTCTTATTATACAAGAACCCAGTGGCCCGAGGATTTGCACCTAGGTACTTTTTTGTAAGTAGGGAGTAGTAGCAGGTATTAGTTGCAGTGATACCATCTATACCTGGGCCAAGTCAAATGAATCCTACAAAGTTAATAGTAATTAACACGAAAATATGGGCTATACTTTAACTTTATGTCCTTATTTGAAAGTACCACTTTAATGCTCATTGGTTTGAATTCGAACTAGTATAATTAAATGAAAACTGTAATTAAATATCATATCATTGAATACCGAAACTTGCAGTAATGGCTGGTACTGAAACTAGATGATGTGACGAGAATTAAATCTATGACCTTTTTTATTTCTGTCCTACTCTAAACTATTGAACTTTTACTGTTTTTGAGCACATAATTATAATACCATCAGGTGAGATCGAAAACAAAACCTGCCGTCGCTAAAAAAGGCAGGCTTTTTAACAGTGAGCAAAGAACAGGCGGAAATATTTTTAGGTACGTATTTCGTGGATCTTTTTATCATACCATAAATAAAACATCGGAGGGTTTCGTCGACAGATGGAGAGCTACTTGTGAGTTGCTTATGTCAACACACAAAAAAAGATACTTTGTGACACGTTTCTATAAACATCTTTTAGAATAGTTCATGAAATATAGGTCACTGATTTTAAATTTGGTGTAGATACCACATAATGATAATTGTTAAAATAATACCTACTGGCCACAACATACACGCCATAATCTGCAAAAAGGTTTGCGATTATGCAGGATCGTTGAAGAATTTACGAGTAGATTTATGGGTCTCCCAAAACTTGGTCAGTGAGTTTAGTTAGGAAAACTTAGTTACTTTAGTTATTGAGAGCTAAGCTTGTCATATCTCTTAGAGAGAAATGAGGAGATCTTTACATGACACACTAATGACCGTCAAATTAAAACTGCAGCTTTTTATTAGGTATATTTATTGATTGATATAGATTAGTTGTAAATAATAAACAAAATACAAGCTTCTGGCATAGATTTATCATTATTAGACAATGCGGTTTTGGTGATTCATTTAATGAGGTTTTGGTCTTGAACGAAATCTAAAAGAAATGAAAGCCTTAGTAATTGGTCTAGGTAACATTAAAGTAAAGGGTAAGTGTTCGATTTAAGTTTGTCGTGGAAAAGTGTTATTAATCTTTGTCTAACGTTGCCCAACGATAGTGAAACTGGAGAAAATAGTTTGTATATTAATGGAATACTCAGGTTGATTATGCTGCTATTGATGTAAATTTTTTATTAGACATGTACAACTACCTACCATCGTTGGTAAATGAAAAACGCAGTGCAATAGACCCGCGAGGTAGACAGAAGACGCCAAAAGAGTAGAGAGATAATGTCAGGTTATTGTATACAATCACAGATGGTATCATACACTTATACTCTCCCAAACCCGACAAAAATCATAACAGCAACTAGGTCTTTACAATGCAACTAATAAAAGTCCACCGGCTGACAGAAACATTTCCTGCGCGTGTCAAGACCTCATTAATTTCTCGCTTTATTAAATTTCCGTCGTTCAGAAGACGAGCGATTAATAAACTTGGAGTTAGAACAACATGAATGTATGTCAACGGAGGAAGCAATTTTTGTTCGATGACAAAGGTTTGATATACATCGCTTGTCATGTTTATTATAGAGGCAATAATTTTGTACGAATCAGAATAATATTCTGAGTGAACATTTTATATTGGGCTGGTTTCCGGACGTAAGCTTATTTGCTGCCTGCCTATGTTATTAATTACGTTTTCGCGTTTGTTATATCAAAGGCTTACTGATATATTATGCGGTAAATATTAAGATAGTTTTATATAAAGTTTCACAAAAATCTGTTCAGCCATTTTATGTTCAGCATAAAGATATCAAACCGAACAGTGCTTTAGGTGCAACCAACTCTCAGGTTTTAGTTAGAAAAACTGCAGAAAAATGCTATTATATATCATTATATATACATAATTTCTAAAACATCTTGTTAATTTGCATACACTGATGTCTGAAGCGTTATGTACAATATAGGTCATATAGAAGACCAACAAATGAATATGATACTTAAAAGTATATATTATAGTTAACAAAGTATATATTTTAACCGTCTCCAATGAGAACAGAGAATCAGCGTAATTTCTTACTCTCCCCGCGGATTTAAAAATACTCTTCACTTTTTTATATCATAACTATTTTAATTTGGGCTAAATATACTCAGTGACAGATGCACGCGATGAGCAATAAAAAATGTTTGGAAGTCATGTTATTAATTGTGAACACTCCGCACGGCCTGTGCCATCTGAGGATGTTAAATAAGTCTCACTGGTACTCACCACTGATTGTGTTGTACAATAATCTTAAGACTTTTAAATAAAATCCTAATCCTCACTTCTTATGAGTCACGGTAACAAATCCCTGGGTATGTATATTTCTATTCATAAAAGCGATTAAGTGTGTGTTGGGCTATACGTATTGGAAGGGAAGAAATATTTTCTAAAAAAATGAAAAGAAAGAGAAAGAGTGAAAACTGGGTTTACACCCCCGCAATATTTTTAAAAGATCTATCCAACGACTGCAAACTATGAGATAGACGGGTAAGAAATTCGTCCTTATAATACGTGTAGCTTTAAAAGACTTTTCAGAAATCAGCTGGTCTTCCAGCCGATGATCAATTAAGGCTTCAACTCGACAGTTATGAACTAAAGCCTCCGAAATACAATACTTAAGGCGAAACTGGGCACGCGAAACGGAAATGACCTATTAGATGGAGCAACAGCTGACGCGGCGCACGCGCAGCTGCCCAATTTCATCGAGATCGCGAAACGCGCCTTCCGCTTCCGCTCGATTGTACTTCAACTTATTCCTCACTTGGGGTGAACATTGACGGATTTCCCCCAATGAATGGTGAGTAGTGACTAAACGATATATCAGCGTTTCCCAAAGGGTTGTATAAGCTTATAGGTTGCATTTTTGACGACAACCATTTCATAAAATTAAAATTTTGCGCAATATACAAAATGTTTTTTTGCTACACTTTTTGCTATACTTTGTCTTTCTCTATCTCTACCGACAACCGAAGATTTCAGATCTGGTTCTGAGATATTTCTGCGCTAGCAGTAGTGACAATATGTTGTATCTGAGACATTTATGGCATTATTTTAACTACTTACTAGTTAACGTTGTAACTTTGTTAATAAAAAGGCTGCCATATCGTCTCAAAAAAAATAATGGATAATAATAAATAAAGAGAGAATTAGATCGAAAGTATAGATGATTCTATGCTTTTACTCATGGTCTTCATCACTCTTAGGCTATCTTATGCCGCATTGCAATTTGCTGGTAACAGGCCTGCTCAAAGGACTGAAGGATTTGTAACTTATAGCTTCAGGTAGGTTGGTAAGTAAGCTACAAGATTGTTAGCAATACGAGCTATTTATTGAGTTGATTCCCTGCTGTAAGATGAAGCCCACATAAAAATACGCTGAGTAGAAGTTAAATGTAGTAAGTGCTCGTATGCACTTGTTGTAAACATACGGAAATACATCATCATTATGAAGGTTACAAAAATAAACTTTGGGAAGCCCTATAGTACAGGAATGTTCCTTGCTTTGTATGTTGGTATATGTGTAAAGTGTATAATGCTCATTAATCAAAAGTTTCAGCGGTCGTCATGTTTTCCATTGTTGGGATTTCATTGATGTTATACATAAAGGCTAAAAGCTTTGCCTATTATGTCGAGTGGCGTTCATGGTATCGTAGCTTATAAGCTTTCTATTTATATTATAATCACGTAAATATGTTGATTTCGAGGACAGAATAGCTATTTTATTTTCCATATTATAGGCTGTTTGTCTAGCTGATATTTTTGTTTAATAGTACATTGGTGTCATAGCCATTTCCACCCACCACTCCCACGCTAACAGCTGGGGTCATTGATAAGAGATAGCTAATATAACTTCGACGCAACATACTGCTGCTATTATCAGGTGCTAGTGATGTTAGCGACAGAACTCCAAAATTTGCAAAAAACGTCACATGGTGACCTATTCATCGGTTTTCTACAAAATTAAATTCTTGTTTCACATATGCCAAATACTTTATACCTAAAATTTGGCATTCTGATATTTTGGTATATTTGTAAGTTAATTATTTAAGTAAGTACACTTAAGTCCAACGATTGAAATTAAGATATGAGTGCAATACAACGCGTAGGTACACAAACAAGCAAACTACAGCAGCGAAGGCGTTGACAACTGCTAGTTTTAGTACCCACAATAGTACCAACATTTTGTTACTACTTGTTTTGTTAAGACCGGTATGAGCCGCGAGGCGTGAGGTATTTAGACCCGATGTCAGACAATATAACACTGTGACAACATGCTACTTGACTGACTTCCACGGTAACTGCACGCCCACTATTGTTTAGCAACTAGTCTAGTACACGTACGGCTAAATCAAAACCTGTTTATTATAATTCGACTGCGATGTTACATGTTACAGTTTGGCTACCCACTGTTTTATTGCTTAATCTTTAATCGACATTGAATAATTCCGCTTACATTGGTTTAATTCTTGATTCTTTTGACATCTTTTCTTACACATCTCTTATAATTATTTATTGTATCAGATACCACGCATCTATCTTAGCATTGTGGTTGCCTGGAAGAAACTAATAAACACGCTTAATTGTATCTTCTTATTTACCCTATTGTATTTGCGTTTTTGGCTATTCCCTCATCTCTCTTCTCTATATAATAAAAGTGTATTCGTTTATTTACTTTACATCTACAAAAACTAACAATAATTGCGTCACAAATTATAATTAAGATTGAATAGATTAAAAAGTGGAAATGATGAATCAGGGACCAAAAGTTAGAGTAAAATACTCTCAACAGTTTTAAGTTTGATTTTCTAATCAATCTTACAGTTACACAGATATTGTCTAAAATTAACCTAATTTAAAATAACCCTATTTATTAATAATCGGAGTACCCTTAATTGAAAATGAACTTCATTTAAAAATCGAACTTAATGTGAATGAATTTGCAAAACAAAAGCAGATGAAATGAATATGAATATATGAAATGAAGAAGCAAAACTTTATCTAAATACGAAACGATTAAAATCGCTAGAGCTATCGTGAAATACCACTCGAATGGATCGATTAAATTGGTTAAGATAGTCACAGCTTTTTCTGCAAGTAACAACTCTATTATTTTAAAATGTAAGGAATATTAAAAGATAATAGAGAATAAGTACGTTTGAGCTCCATTACTGTAATTTATTGAGCACAAAGGGAACGAGTTGGCCCGCCATTATCAGCGGAGCGTTAAATAAATCATGCTTCGGAAGCAGGTGGGAAATTATCAAAAGTATGCAAATGATTAAAGGAACTTTGACCTTTCTATTTAATAGACAGTTTTGCGTGGCTTTTTTTAATCTAACTCGCAACGGAAACGGTTATACTTTCCTAACCGTTTGGGGAAAGATATTATTGAAATAATGTATTTAGTTATGTAAGGAACGGTTTTTTTAAAGGTCTGTAAGAAAAAATTCAGGTCTTATTGATGGTCCGCAGGTTTGTTTTCACCTATTAATTTTTTAGGCAGTACTCGTACCATAACTCATCGTAAGGATGGTTTTTTGAATGTAGAGACCGCGTTTTTTGATCTAGAGTTTGCTGGTGAATATAGAAAACTTTGTGCAGCATTAACAATTTTCTTTAGTAAAGTCCTTCACCCAGGTAACTCGTAGTATTGAAACGCAAGAAAAACATAAAAATTGTTCAGAATTGAGATTTCGAACTCTTTCTATTCTTCGATTACTTCCATAATCGAATGCTTTTCCTGTTAAGCGACTCCACAAGCTTTGAGAAATGTAATGCTCTATATTTCACCGTCCTCATCATCATCATCATAATTTTCAGGCAATCAAGATAAGAAAATAAATATCCCACAGGCCTCTACTTTTATAGTGTAGTTATATCTATAATTTCTTGACAGATAACTGTTGACCGACTTATAAATTGAAAGTAGGACTTCATGATCCCAAGAATATTGTGCTTACCTCTAGACCAAGGAGGCAGCTAACAATAATCACATGTTTCTATTAGTTCAAGCTGCTATCCATTTCCAAGGATTACATTTTGTATGTAGAAACCGATATTTGGTTTAATCCACACATTTGGCACCGCACGTGCGTCCGTCCACCTGCCGCCACGCCCCCTCTAGCTTTGGGGTGGAACTTTGATACGTAGCTATACAGTATTCATGTATCTTCTTATCTATTTGATATCTAACATACACACTTCAATTTACCTGCCATCTTACCTGCTACATAACACTAATCTTTCTAGATAACACTCACACAGCAACAGGTTTATTTTTGATAAACTTTGTATCCACCTTGTGTAAATAAAGTCAACAAAGTCTCGCTGTAGCAAATAAACCCCCTATTCAGTAACTTTTCTGACATTTGCTTACCAATCTAGATCTATCAACACCTTAAAGAATTCTTGAAAGAACAAAACTAAATGTGTTACTTTTAAATGCATTTTGTATAAAGACATTGTTGTTTTGGTAACATACTGGATAAGTTACTAAACTCCTCGTAAAGCGAAGACCTACCAAGCTATTCCAATTCAGTTTGACAGGTTTCAATCAAGTTATAATAGTGACAGTCTTATTGGATAAATCTATATTATTGAGTCTATAAATATTTTATGAATCTATAATCTAAATATGCAACATATAAATCATTAAGACCCAGAAAACATGGACCTAGTAAATTTATATTTTGCAAATAATTTCCTGAATAATCGAATTTCCGACGGTATTACAAAATATTATTATTAGAGACATCCCTAGCTAGATATATAAATAGCTTACTAACTTACTTAATATCCATATTGGGCCGTGCCATTTTAAAAAAGATTATTTATGTTTACGAAGCGATTGATAACTACTAAGACACCGTGAGGTATCTCTGCGTCTTCTAGAGTCACAAACAAGATTGAAGTGTGTCGAAAATGCTCCAGTATTTGAAACAAAAATTCCTACCAACTCAATTCATGAAAAATGTGATTGATGTGATTGTGAATCAAATGTAATTTTAATAGTTTTATGAAATCTATTTATTAATTAAATAATAATTTTATCAGCGTATTTGTTAAAATCTTGATCAATTTAATAAAATATCTAATATGAATTTATAGTAATCAAAAGCTTAATTACTTACCCAATTTATAAAATTACGGTAGCACCTTAGTATAAAATAGGCAAAGTTTAAAATTTCAATGCAACAGAACCAATAAAAGTTTTAAACATAGGTACTCGTTCCAAACTGTACTTAGTCTTAATAAGCTTAAGTGGGCATTTATTTAATTTGGACGGATATCGTTTAACATCATCGCTGCCAATTACCTTGTTTTAACGGCGTTTAAACAAAAAACAGTTAAACACCAATTAAGTGATGTTTACAGAGCTCCCTTTTTCCCTGTGTTCCAAAACATTGCTTTGCTACT
Organism: Pararge aegeria; assembly: GCF_905163445.1. NCBI lineage: Eukaryota > Metazoa > Arthropoda > Insecta > Lepidoptera > Nymphalidae > Pararge > Pararge aegeria. The sequence continues at coordinate 7,028,622 of NC_053193.1, forward strand.
ATAAGCAGGTATAATATAGTAGAAAAACTTTTGGTTTTGTATTTACAACACGCGTTTTGTCTTTAGTTTGTTTTGTTTTTAATTTTAGTTCTTAAGAGGTTTTACTTGTTATTTGTTTGCAGTAAGAACGTTCATAAACGTCATAGAAAATCACGTCGCTTTCATAACTAACAAGAAAAATCTACGCCTTGTCTAAAATTTTATCCAACTAAGGAAAAATAGTATAAAGGCACATCGCCGGTAGGTATGGTCTAATAGCAGCAGCGTGGTAGATCTATGCTCTAAAATTCTCTCGCATATATACGAGAAGAGGCCTGTATTCAGCGACTTAATTAGTTGTCCTAGATAGTCGGTACCTAACAACAGTAATCTATTAGAATGCATGCATACCTTAAAAACATTTTTTTGGTACCCGCATTTGAAAACTTAGCCTTTTTCTTTTACATCAGTCCAGTAAGCTTACAAATACAATGTATGTGTCCATCCGTCCCCGTACATTTGTCTGTTATCATCATTATATTCAGAAAGTAAATGTAAAAACAACATTCAGCCCAGAGACAGAATTATTTTTTAAGCAATTAAATAACACTTTCTTCACCGGTGAAGGAAAACATCGTGAGGAAACCTGCATGCTTAAGACTTCTCAATTATGTTCTCAAAGGCGTCTGGAGTCCGTACTGGGTCAGCGAGGTAGACAACCCTGTAGTGTAGTGGCAATAGGTTGATATAATAGAGCTTACCCAACAATCTACTACTAAAAGGATTGGCTGGCTCTAAGGATATTGTTTGTGAAAAAAACCAGGACCGTATGCTTTTTCTGACTCAAGGTTCATAATAAGAAATGCTTAACCTAACATTTTGTTTGGGTCGAGTTACCCGGGAATTGAACGTACAACCTATGAAACGCAGTTGAACATGTTCACCACTCTACTAACGAGGTTCCGTGTGTGCTTTTACTAAAAGTTTTGATAAAGTTGGTTGATTTAATATTTTTTATGTCATTAGTCCCCATAGTTCACATGCGTTATGGTGCTATGGCGGAGGTAACGATAATGAGGGGAAGGACAATGGAGGTGCGGAAGCTCCAATGTCCGCCGGATGTGGACCACCAGCGAGCAGCCACAATTTACTGTACACATATTAAATATTTGAAGTGTTATCACGTATTGGTAATTTACAATTTACTACCTGCTTTCGCACAGTGTCAATTGAAGTCAAATCGAATCAAGAATTCTTTGTTTAAAGACTTGTTGCAAACTGAAGCATCCAACATTTTTTATTAGTTACTTATTTTGTGTACTATTGACTTCAAACGCTACATTTAGGGTGATTTGAGATAGATGATTTTGATTACCTATACTTTCTTTAGTTATACTTATCTGAGAGAGTATCTTTAACACATTTTGAGGCTGATTTTCAATTGAGGCAGAATATATAATAGACCGGTCACCTAACCCAGTCAACACTCTCACAAAAGAACCGTTCAAATAGATTTCGTCCTCTAATGTTACAGAGCTTTTACGAAAAAACGTTTTTCGGTATCGGTACGATAAATGTTAAAAACAGGTTTTAGTTATTTTTTCACCATGACTATCTAAATATGATACTAAAACACATATTGACAATGAAAAAACTACCGAATGCCATTTCTTGAACAAAGTAGTAACTTTAGTCGCAAAAATTTAATAACTACATTATACCTATTCTTCATAAAACTCGTTGGCGTCTTATCCTGTTTATTTTGGTTATAGGATATAATATATTATTTTACTATTCCAACATAGCGGAGCAAAAGCGGAAAAATAGACGCACGTATTACATAGGCACATAAAACAAATCCTGTATTTGCATTCAAATTTACCTCTATAATTAATAGGTACCTACTTAAAATAATTGTGCGACCAAAAGCGATGACTATGAGTAAACGGACTATTGTCGATTTCAGACCCCTTCCAAACAACAGGAAGTTATAATAAAAGAGGCAAAATTCCACAATTCTCTCTCACGGTACACAATTAACTCTTAATTGCGTTTCCTAAAACTTTTACGTGATCACGCGCTAGTTTGGCAGCTTAAGGTGCAAGCAATACAGATTTTTTTTTTTATGACAAATACACACCGCCTACACAATAAACAATAAACGCAAGGTCTGTCTGTCGTGTGCCGTCTTTGTAATGGGCACGTAGAAACCTTAGGAATAAAGTTCGTTTAAGGCTGAACACAAACGGTCGACTTTTCCAATATTGTATAGAAACAGGCATTATACTTTGCAAAATCCATGAAGCGGAGGTAAACGCTTAAGCTTAATTTGCTATACTCCACTAAAAACATAAAATTTTTTTTGGTGGGGCTTATAACATTGAAATAATTAATTAACACGGGATATAGAATTCTCTGGTCGATAAGACATTAAATTACAACTTCTAATAACCCGTGACGTTCTTTCGAAAGTTATACAGCGTGTAAATGAAAACAGAAATAATACTTTACAGGTTTCAGATGTACACTACGTACTATCTCTGAGAAACCGAAAACCTGATAGTTTTACTGCTATTGATAATTATGTGATAACTGATCCCCTTGGGGCCCCCATTCTACAATTAAATTCTACTCCTACTAACAAGATTTTTAGCCATAAAACTTGGTAGTCTTTGTATGAAAATAAAATATATTTATTTCTTTTAAAATATGATATAAAATAAAAAGCCGCCCTAAATGTTAGTCTAACAGTAGATATTATTTTAATATTGTGGGCGTTCTTATTTTTGTACGTCAAGGTATGCCTTTAAACACTTTAGTTTTAAATTAATACAAGAAGAATAATATATAGAAGAAGTATATATGAGATTCAGACTTATTACTTTAAAAATATCATTTTCTTCTTTTAGTCGGTCTATCCTGTCGGTCGTCTGCGAAACCGCTTAAACAACATTCTCACGTTTCGTATCTATTGTAAACACTAAACGGGGATGTTACGTTTCGTTTACTGCCGCTATTGTTCTATTTTACGCTTGTGAAACGTAAACAAAAGTCATTGAATGAATTACAGTTTAGAATCAATGGCACTAGGATTTCGTGAATTCTTAACATTGCAATGAGGTTTGTGAATGAATGAATCGACATCGTACACTCCTGTCACGTCCGTGCTACGACCGTTGGGGTTTTTCAATTCGCTCGTTTTGATGTCATAGACTAAAAAATAAAAAAAACGTCTCTTGGTATTTGTTAAATCGGGAAACATGGCCTTTTTTGAGTACGTAATAACACTCTCGAATAACAAATCTGTGGTCTAGGGCTTATTATGTTTGACTATAGATCACGTCCTGGATTCAGTTCCCGGCAACTTCCCAGTACCATCTTCATACCAGCACCATATATTGCATTTTCATCCGGTTTTTGGGAATTTAATGAAACTAAATAAAAGTTAGATAATAGAAACAATCTCTTAGCTAGCAATAGACTATTTACCGAACCTATAACCCACTTGTCACATTCAACTATTTGATCAACGTGTTGTTTTTTTGTTTAAATTGTATTCCTTAATTTATGTTCTTTTCTTTCTTATTTTAATATCCCATTATATGGTTACGAAACCTTTCCGAAGGTATATGGGTATATGGTTCTAAGGGTATATGGTTCATTCGGGTTGTTCTGTATATGTGCGCTATTTATTCTATGGCTATTGGATCGCGCGAGTACTTGCGGCCGATATAATCACGACGTCATTCATGTCCGGCCCATTCTCTGGCCTTCCGTCGACCGCTAGAATTTCCGACACGACTCACAAGTGCAGGATACAGCGAATAATTACAATGCCTCATTGATCATTTCTTAGGTCAGAACACACTATCAACTTATTACCTTAAACCTAGGGGTAAAATACTTTCAAAAATAGCCAATCTAAAATTGTATTTATAATAAAAATAGTTTTGTGTTGTGTTGAAAATGTTCTTATCAACAAAACACCACAAGCTTATGAATGGTTGAAATATGACCCCTTTTTTATGCGACATAATTTATGCTAGGCTATGAGCAGAAGCCAAGAAGAAGAAGCGGAGCCAGAAGAGATTACAGCACGGATATATCTCTTTCTGTCTTACAGATCGATCAGACAGATCGAAGCGATCTCTTAAGATCACTAGCAGCAATAAGGCCGCCCCTTATTTTTTTTCACAACACACACAATTTTTGTACTTATTCTTTTATTTTATGTATATTTTGATGTTTGTGTGCAATAAAATATTTCTTCTTCTTCTTCTACTATTTCAAATCTAAATAATTTTGCAAGTTGAAATTTGTTTTTATACTTGAAGCCCCAATAATATGAGATTTAGATTATCGATATTAATAAACGAAAGTATATATTTAAACCAAAAATCTTCAAATTAATGGTGTTTTCTCGAGCGACATGTCGTTAGTGTGATTAACAGTAATACAGACTGTATATAATTGAACTATTGACGTAAACAGTCGCTACTCCACTTGGCTTCACTTCAATTCTTGTGAAAAATTCCCTACAAACGAGTGGAATGCGACTCTGTATCGTCAATATGATTCATTGAGATTTTTTTTGTAAGACTAGTCTGGTCATTATTTCCGAATTGCAGATTCTGAGTCATAACAAAAAAATAATGATTCTGTTCTCCGAAATGCAATGAATATAATTCGAAAATTACATTACCGGCAGCCTTTGATGAACCTGCTTAATTTCGTGTGGACAAACATTTTCCTATTACTTTTGGACCTTATCATCATCAACATCAGCCTTAGACCAATTTTGAACTCCCTCGAACATGAGACAAATTTATGAACGATTTGAAATTAGTCTTTTTAGAATTGTCATTTAATTCGTCTAATCCTCTAAAATAATTAGAGGATTAGATGAATTAAATGAATATTAAATGAAGGTTAGTTAATGTAGATATTTATATGTATTAATAAATAATGATAACGAAAGTTTAAAGAATAATTCTTTTCATTCAAATTCGAATTAAATTAAATATTTTTATTACTTTTAATACATAAGCACTAACACGTACAAACACACACTAAATTTAATGATTTTTTTATAGTAAATAAGCACTTAGCTTAGGAATACTTATAAAACAAATTAATTAAAACAATTACGTAAGAGGTTTTTACGAATCAGCATATTTCAACTTAGCAGTAAAAGCCCAAGAATCCGGTCCATTCATAAGATTTCCATTAAGCTTTGGTTTCAATTGAATAAATAATCTATTGTGTTCCGCTCTCAAAGGCAATGACCGTTATTTAATAAGCTCATTAAGTTTTATATTAAAGGCAGTCGCATTTCCGATGTTAATAGAGTAGTTAATAAATATGTGAGCCTTGAAATAGTGATGACTAAATTTAACTGAACATTTTGGATCGATATCGATATTCATTACACGTGCGTATGACATGATCCTTCATAAACGCGCCTTCCTAACAAGATTCTTTATAGTAGGTACATTACGATAATAGTACTATGTTTGTTATTACACTCTATGTAGTATAAAACGATAGGATAACGGAGCTCAGAAAATAATAATTACACTCGTTTCGTATGACATTTTTCAACGCACTTACGAGAAAAAAACAGAAGTGTATTAAAATTTTCTATTGATTATTGAATCGATTACTAAAAGTGCGCATCTCTAAATGTTACATAATAATTTTTCCTATTTCTTTTATTATTTAATGTAAGTATACATATATATTGTTTTTTTTTCTATTTCTAACATTTTCATCAACTTCAGCCTATTCACATTCCACATGTTAACAGGCTGAATGATAATGACTTTGGGAAAAGGGTATTTCTAATCAGTACGTCACTACTGTGAAACAATTTGTTGCAGCTTACGTACGCTGTACACGCGCCATCAGGGTCGAGTCGCGTCGGCGTTTTTCGTTTTGGTGTCGTCCTTTGTGTATCATTCATAGAATTTGAAGTGCACCCACGGATGGATGCATGGGATATCCGCTGCGGAAGGGAATGGGTTATGCCTGACTCATAGCGGATAGGACAAGAATTTAAACAGCTTTAATTGAGAAAAGCTCATTTGAGGTGTAATATGCGGACACATTGAACAGCCGGCCAGCATTTATGTATATTTATCACAATTATTACATGTTAAGCACCCAATCGCGTCGCTTTTATTAACCGACTTACAAAAAGAAGGAGGTTCTCAATTCGGTTGTATTTTTTATTTATTATTTTTTATGTTTGTTAGATCAGAACTCTGTCCTTTATAACCCATTTAATTTTTTTTCACCACACGGCATACACGGAAAAATTGATTTCTGAACCGGAAAAACCGACAGACGATCGAAAAGCTTGTATTCACACATTGGGTTGCTTAACAATAGGAATATCAAACAAACAGTCATAACACATTGATGTAACTTACATTCGAGGCGCTAAAAATAGTGTTTTCGAAATTGAAACTCGTAAACAGTAGCGTAGCGAGTTAGTAGAGCTCAACGCTCTAGTTTTTGCATTCAGGTACGTTGTTCAAACAACTGTTGCCTTGTATCAAATTATGTTTTAACGTTACATCAATGTACAGTACATTTGACTGTTAAAACATTTCGCTGTTATAAACCGGCATGGTGTTATGCGATAAAACTTGAAAGTGGCGTTTTATTGTAAGTGAAAATGTAAAGTGTAGAGCATAAAGATGTTACGTCATCATCTTCATCATCATCATCATTATTAACGTACTACCGGGCCACTATATAGTCCTGTCTCAGAATAAGAAGCGTTAAGGACGTAGTGAGCTATCGCCTATATTTTTAGGACCGGAAACCAAAACAACACGTTTTTTTACTTGTTGCCTGGACTATAAGGTATTCTTGAAATAAAAGAAACTTACTATAATGTGTATCACGAAATTTATCACTATTCAGTAGTACCATCTGTTTCTAAATGATTCCTTAATAAATATAAAACTCAACCTCTAAATTTACCTATATTAGTACTATGTGTTGTGTGGGTAGGTTCGTGTGGCAATTAAATAATACTAGATTTTGATTCCCATAAACTTATTCCCATATTAAAATTAACAAACTAATAATGGATAAATATAATCTACGAAGGAAAGACAATATCAGCACAAGGAAATAAAAATAGGCTATGAATGTTAAAGTAAGAAGTTAAAAATGCCTCTGTTAATATGCGCCGCTTCAAGATCCTTGCAGACAGGAAAAGTTGAAGAGAGCCTGTTTGCTTAGTTGCGCTCTGTATTCATGTCACAGAGCAAAGGAATTCTAAAGCCTAAGTAAAGCGCAAAGGAACTTAAAGATGGTTGCAATTCGGTAGAAAGTTTATAAAAATAGATGTTTCTATAAACATACCAATACGAATATCATAAATGCGAAAGTGTGTATGTTTGTTATTTTCTTCGTTGCCTATGTGCGAACGACTGCAATATTTTTTGATAAACTTTGGCACATCTTTTGGCTTTGGCTTTGCCTGCCGTTATCCTAAACGGAAATCATGGAACTCGCGGCATCGCCACTGAACGCTTTATGAGCTATATTTATACTGTGTTATACTCATTATATAAATATAGCTTAATAATATATACTTTTTGAGTGAACAAAAAGCTTGAAACTCGCGACATCGTCACAGTTCTTAATAGTTGGAAAATCTCATTGAAGATTGACAACCTTGTCTGAAATCGGAAAGGGAAACTGTAGTGTTGCGTAATTTTATCCCTGATAGAAAGCAACGATGAGCCTACGTTGACGCGCGTCTGGAAAATGCCTTTTCATGCTTCCCATGAGTGTCCTACTTGAATCAAAGTTGCTTAGCCAGCTTTGTTAGCTTCCAACCATTTTCGCAACCAGACCATACTGTCCTCATGAGCTAACCTACTCAGGCTTGACAAACAATTTATTTATTTATTCTAGCAATTTTCCCCTAACATGAAAACTTCGTTGGAGTGCAGCTTTAACTTTAAAATTATTTATAATACATTAATAATTAAAATTAAAATAATTTCAAATAAGATTACTGAAACAGTAAGAACAAAAGAAAAAAATACAAAAATCACTTAAAGAAAGAATAGGTGCAGGATAAATAAATATTACCTATCAGGTGACCAATCCTTTTTATGTCATTTATTTATAAGGAATAAATAAATGTGCGAAATATCAATCACGCTATGGAAATAATCGTAGCAAAAGACGAATTGATTACACAACGATAAAAGTTTACGTGAATATGTCATACTTTTACTAACGCATATACTTTTAATCCGTGCATGAATTTACGCTATAGCGTGCAGCAATATTCTCATCTTTTGTCGTGACAATAATTCAATGGAATAAAAAAAAACAGACAGAAAAATCTTATCGGCATTATAACAAACATTATCTTTACAGCTTAGAGACAGTTAAAGCTCGAGAGAATCTTGATATCTTTCATAATTGCATTTAATTGTGAAGAAACTAAGTAGAAGTTCCGAACAGCGATGGTATTGTTACTCAACCGTGGGAATATTTGATGAGATTCGTGGGTATTTGCAATTTGCACCTCTTGCGACCCTGTCGGCGCCGGGCACTTCACACTCGCGCCTCAATTCTGATGAACTAAAGGAATAAGCGATTTTTTATTACTTACTTTAAGTCTCACCATTTTATGTTGTTGTATTTTATTAATGGTTGGTTCGGATTTATTCCACTGGTAATCATACAAGTGGCTCAAAACATATTCAATTATCACACATTATATTATTAAATTCGTTGATTACATATATCGCGATATCAATAAAACCGCAACTATTTATATATCCCCATTTTTATATGATTAACGATAAATCAAAGTCAGCTAAACTAAACTAATCTAAACCGCCAAAACTGATATGCCATTTCCAATTTTCAAGCAACGTTACCTCATTGTTCTTAGAATTTATCCTTATCCACGTTGATTTTTTACAAAACCTGATCCAGATCTCTCTCTGACTGCCTCATAGGTCTAGTGGTATCATGTTTAACTACGGAATACGAGGTCTTGGTTTTAAATATTATTAATTTAATAACTACTTTACATTTTAAAAACTGTATGTACCTACATTCTTGTGAATAAATTATTATCATTATTAAATCCCGGAACGGGCAAAAATTGTTAGGTGGGCTTTAACGACTATGGTCACAAGTTTGTGGAAAATAACCGGGACCGACGGCTTAACAATGTCGTTGGTTTAGCATCTTCAACTACGCATCGCAAGTTTTTAGGGTAATTTCCCTGGGGCTCCGGGTCCCGGTTATTACCACTTTTTTATACTGGGTATTATATTTATTAGTGCGGGCTGTAACTTAATTTGATCTTATTTTTCTAACGATCACTGCCGGAGTAACGTAACTTTTGTTGCAATCGTTCAATCATCGTGAATTAAAAATGAAATAAACCTTATATGCTTGTGAAATTAAATTTCACAATGTCTACCTACTCGCAGTTCTTCGCAAGCAAGCAGAACAGTATTGCATTGTTTGTTGCATGTTGAATCGGCTTTAATTATCTTTTGTTTTCGTCTCCTATTGTGAATTAGTGCATTCAACAACTTATTGTGATGATAATTAAAATTTTCATCATATTTATTAAGTCATAACTAATTGATGCAAAAAACAATTCCCACAGATCAATCGCGTAAGGAAATGAGTGGAAGGACTAAAAAAGAATAAAACCTTTTGAGTTAGTGCGTTGTTAAAAGGGAAAAGTAGTGTGAGGGCTGCCTCAAATGATACGTGAAGAAAGTATCATTTATTATAAAGAAAATAGGTGCCAACGATTTGATTACACTTTCATTTTATGTACAGATACATTCTTTTTAAGTAAACAAAACAGAGAATTAGTGCTAAATGGTATTAATGGTATATTTAAAAGTAAACAGAAAAACATTTGCGAATCGCAAAAATTAATATCAAGTTTCTGATTTTTTTTTAGTCCCAGATTTGATTTTAATGTAAATGAATAACAAAGCCTTAAAAGTTTAAACAAATCGTAACAGAAACCCAAAAGAAATAAGACAAACAACACAGTGAAAGCGTTTTCACATACACAAAATGTAGCCCCTAAATATAAGTTACCAAGCGCCAGAATACATTCCACTATCGGTCGATACCATACGAAGGACTGTTGTCCAAATACCGAGGTCTCTCATACCCAGGGGTGTGATCTGTAACCGAGCCTTCTCCATTACGGATCGTGGGAAAATACACTAAATTATTAACAAAAATATTGACCCGCTGCCTACTTAAGAGATTTGACCACAAGCTGTTTGCCCTGACAGTTTGCCGCTCCCAACAAACATACGAGTTTTCAAACTTTATGGGAATCTACGAGGGACAACAGAGCAGGGTGTATTCGTATTTGCTTCCATGAGTTCGATGATCTGGGTAATGTTGGCTGCAATGTTTTTCGATAAACTACACTAACGTGACTCCAAATGTCCGATTTTCTAATCATACGAGTGGTTCAAAACTTACTTTATTATCACGATGTTATACTCTCAATATATGATATTATTACATTCGTTGATTACATATTTGGCGATGATAATAAAACCGCAACTATTTATATCCCAATTTTTATATGATAAACGAAAAATCACGGTCACCTAAACTAAACTAATCCAAAGCCAAAATTGATATGCCATTTCTAATTTCCACGAAACGTAACCTCATAGTTCTTAGAATTTATTATTACCAGCGTTTATTTTATTGACGAATCCTTATAAAAAATAATATCAACTCATTCAACTTATTTTTGCTGTAATATATCTAATTTACGTACTAATTGACAACTCTCTCTGACTGCCTCATTGGTCTAGTGGTATCATGTATAACTACGGAACACGAGGTCCTGGGTTCAAAACCAAGGGGTAAACTTCCAACCCGCAGTTAGGAAATTGGCGGTGTCATCCCCCGTGCCTCGAAGAGAACGTTAACATCGGTCTCCGTTATTATCACTAACTTGCGAAATTTGTCGTTAAAGCCCACCAACAATGGAGCGGCGTAGATAGTTTATATTCTAGAACGTTCTCTCCTATCATGAGAGGAGTTCTTTTGTGACGCTGGGAAATGCGTTAAAGCTTCAGTCAGAACTGAGCAGCCTCTAGCAGCTTATGTGGGACTCGCTGGCTGCGGAGAGGGAGACCATTAGCAGCCTGCTAATCATGAGAGGAGTTCTGTGATCAGCTGTGTTAATGGGCTGCGGATGATGATAACTCCACTAACATTCAAAAACGATCACCAATATAATAGCAAACGATTTGCTAATTTCGTCATTGTTAAACGCTTCGGGCAACCAAATTAAAAGCTTTGATTCAATACAGCCCGTAATCCATTAATTGACGGCGCAATTAATTGTGTTCACGTGGCGCGGTGAGCGTAGCGGACGGTAATTGTAATTTGAGAAAAAAATAATGCGGAAAACGCTCTCACCTTACTTTAGCGTAGGTAATTTGCTGGGAAACGCTGTGATTATTTCCGAGAACGATTTTGTGATTAAGTTAAAATGATAAACACGAAGTCCACTACTTTGTAACGACAGATAATTTTTAAAACGTTAGTAACTAAGTTAGTGTAACCGGCCAAGTTTATTTAAACTAACAACTAGACAATAATACCCACAAGCCAGTTGTGAGAGATGCAAGTGAGGTGGACTTCTAAGGAACTTTGTCATTAACATAATCTTTCATTTATTGATAGCAATTACAGTTAAGATTGGATGGATGGTATTATTTAATTAAACTTCGGATACATTTTAGTACCAGTAGAGCTTTTGTGACAGAACTCGTCCGGGGAAGTAATGCTACAGTGCTAATTGCCGCTAAGCAGAATTGTTGAAATGTTGTGTGCTGGTCTGAAGAGTATAGTTGCCGGTGTTATTACAGCCACATGATGCTTAACACCTGGACCTCAGAATGATGGAAACAGTGCGGCACGTTGCAGGTCGTTTCCTTGTACGTCCTGTGAAATGTTTATAGCTAATGTTTAATAGGTATGCTAGTCGCTTGCTATATAACTACTATAAAATATTAATTTATTTATTGAGTATGTAACATTCACTATAAACATAAATGTTGCAGAAATGGTTTTCGGCATAGGGACAAAATTACAGCATTTATAGCGTACTTTTTGATATCTTTATCGTAGATCACAAATTTAATTGTAGGTCAGATATAGCGATGTTGTCAGAAAACGTTGGAACCTGTAATCTAAAACCTAAGGTCAAATAAATGCCAGCGCCTGACCCTAAGTTCCTGCTATTTGTAACACTGATCTATTTAGTATTTTGCGTAATAATATCAGATAACTGCCCGCCAAGTCGCATTCGGGGCAGCATCAGTGGCGAGCGATCCAAGTTTTATATGCAAAAAAGAACTGACTATTTTGAATCATTTACTAAACATTATATTTACAAGGTCATTTGGAACCATTCGGGAATACCTACAAGACATTTGAAAAGTATTATTCATATTCCATTTTGGAAAATAGTTCTTTTTTTATTCCACTACAAGTAAGACCTTGACTGCAATCTCACCTGGTGATGATGCGGGCTAACCTGTAACGGTAAGGCTCCTAGCATTTTAATGCATATGAAAACAAGTTGTTTACTAAAACGCACGAGGAAGTTCGTATTACAACGGCAATCATTCAATCAGTCAATTGATTGAGTCTGCGCACTGCGGGATTGCTCATTATCCAATAAACACTGGCGCCCGATGTCAAGAGCGATCAACAGTACTCGTGGTTGCATAATGAGGTATTTGTTTGACATGGTAGAGTCACTACAAACTCTACTTGAATTATTTTAAAATGAGCCATATCGATATTTATTATTTTCGGTAATGAGAATTAGAAAAATGGACTATCATTAATATTACTAATATTATAAGTTGCATAATGCGGTTTTTGTTTGGAATAATTCAAATTGAATTTATCGAGTCTACCGGTGATCCTAGAGCAGGCAGTTACCTTGGCCAACGAATTAGTTTGGCCATCCAAAGGGGCAATGCTGCCAGCATCTTAGGAACTGTGCCTCGCTGCGGTGGTTTCGAGGACGTTTTAGATTTTATTTAGTTTTAAATAGTTTATTTTAGGTTATATTTGTATTTTAAAGAAACAATATTACTAGAAATAAATTAATTTTTGTCCCATTTATAGTAGTCACTACAAATTCAATTTGAATTATTTCAAAAAGACCAAATAGTAGATTAGCCTTAATCCTATTTATATTATACCTAAACGTGAAAGTAGTTGGGGATGTCTGGCTATATGGATGTATGGATGTTTGTAACTGTAACTTATTTGGAAAATTAAATTAAATTTGTAGTTTGGTGTATAAGAATCATTATATACAGAGTCCTAGCGGGGTGCGGTGGCAGTATGAATTCAACCGTCAATTGCGGTCGTTTTACACTAATATTACTCAATGCTTAATATTGCTTAATCCAATAGAAAGGTTTTTATGTTTGTATGTTTGTTTGTTTGTTCCCAATAGAAATCTCAATAATCGCAAAGAAACATAAGCTAAAATTTGTTTAAAAAAAAATTAGAGAATTTCGATAAAGTATAAAAATTTGGTTTATAAAACGTCGTTATTTGGCTCCTTACCTACAAAAAACTTCATGAAAACTTCCGTGGGATTTGTAAAAAACTGTTATTAACTCGGACGGAGTCACGGGCAATAGCTAGTTTAGCATAACAATAAATTCGAATAGGTTCTTAGTTCGATTTGCTGCTTCGTAACTTCTAAATAGAGAGATTAATGTTTTAGTTTTGCGACTGTAAATTATTTTGACTGTTGCTTTCATTAAAGAAACTATCGAAGTTTTACCATACAAAAATCACGGTCATCATGGACTTCTGTAAGGAAGCGCCACTTGTATGAAATATTTTTACTTTTTCAATAATAGACTATAATAAATTGTGGCATTCATTGATGATACAATTACTGGGTTGATTGAGTAGGCTCACCGCCGTGGGGGGTCGTTCATTATCAGAAACATAATTAAATATATATAAATGGCCCTTTGAGGGAGGTTGCCAAACATATAAATTGAAAATAACATATTATATGTTACGTAGGTACATTTTATCCGTAGTAGATAATTACTTCGTTGATATGACAACGACAATCATTCAATTATTCACTGATTGAGTGAACCACGGGATACGATCATTATCCAATAGACACTGGCGCCTGTATTCGACTACCTACCTATATTGTGACCTTTTTAATTTTTTTATGTACTAGAAAACAGGTGTAGAAACAGTGCAAGCAAACTTCCCCAATATACTCTTATCGCAGTGTTCGCCTGCTGTCTTTCTCCTTCCTCAAAAAAGAGCTACAAAGTGACAATTGCATAAAAGATTTTTTAATTCTGTCTAGTAGCTTAAGAGTATAGCGCGTTCGAACAAACAAACTCATCAGCTTTATTATTATTTTACATACTATTTTGTAGTGTTCATACAAAAAATACTAAAATATGCTCAAAACAGGTTAATTGATATTTTTGTAGGTTATTGTAGATCAACAGAGGACCTAAAGAAGGATGCAAGTTATTTTTTGAAATACTAATAATAATAAAAGCTAATAGCTAAATAGAAATCCCAGCTTCTGCAAAATGATTAAAATGTTGTGTGGCCGGTAGGTACTCGTAAGTTTAAGGTTACATAAAGCGAGCGTTGGATATAATGTTGCATAAAAGAAAATGTGAAAAATAATCGTCTAAAAACAAACCAATTATATAAATGATAAAAGTTGTCATTTACGCGAGTTATGGTAAAGTGGCAATCAAATTAAATGAGACACCAAAGAAGCAAGAGAAATAACGTCGTGTTTGTCCCAAAAAAAACAAGACTATTTCTCTTGTCCTCCATTATTCTGATGGAATTATTGCTTAAACATAATATATTCTTCCATGATTCCGAATTGTATGTTTGTGTGATATATAACATACTTATTGGACTCATTGGCATATCACCAATTTATTAAGTCATTTTCTGTAAAATATAATAATCTACCAACTGTTATTTGTATACGGACGGACAGCGTCAATTTCTTAACTAATTCTGGTCAAAATCAAATCGGAATAAGTACCATATCTTTATCTTATCTGAACTGTAAAGGTACATGATCTTCACATTGTATGCGACTGTATCCATCTAATATAAGAATAATATCTTTTGTCTGTATATTGCGATAATTCCTTAGTCACAGTCACACAGTTTCGACTGATTTTGTAACGGTAAAAGTAATAAATGTGATTATTATTTACCTCGTACATGTGATAAAAATTATGGCCAACTCTTACTTACGTTAGGTTATATTGCGACATATGCGATTAGTTGTTTGCTTTAAAATCCCGCAGAGACGCTTTTCCGGGGTAATAAATATCATTTGTCCAGCTCTAGGATCATCATATCAACCCATTACCGGCCCACTACAGGGCACGGGTCTCCTCCCACAATGGGAAAGGTTAAGGCCATAGTATACCACCCTGCCCAGCGCGGATTGGTGAACTGCTCTAGGACGCCTGCTATTAAATCTAACCTAATTAAGATCGTTACAGTGCTTGAACGGAACAAAGATTGCACACTAAAAATGATTTACGATTTATTACTTTTTTTATAATTATAACTTTTTATCAATCTTTATAAGTAAGTATAAGTAAGTATTACATAAGGGTACAGAATTATAGGTGCATTTACTTTCTGGAGTAATAATAAACGACAAAACGTACGATCGCCCGTTTCTATCAGATCGTATGATGTGGAAAAGTTTTTACTTGGAACTAACTATTACACTTGATAGACATTATATGTGTAGGTGTGTGCACACATCATATGTCATTCACTGGTCATCCGAAGCATTTCCTCATTGTCGCACGCGCCATACCGAGTCGAGTCCTCGCAACTTTCTTTTTGTGGCGGTACTTGCAGTTGCAATATTCATGAGCGTCAATCCTCGCTTGCTTTTTAATACCAATCTATTTTCATCCTGCACAATTAGTTATTCTTTTTGCATTGTCGTAGAATGCGAGGGATGTTATATTTACTCAGCAATGGCGTTTTGAACGGAAACCATAATCATTCTTTGACAATAATATAAGTCAAATCCGTTATGTTGTAGTGTACATTTTATTTATCAAGTATAACAAAAAAAGTTAAGCCATGGATATGGAAACAATTATCTCTATGAGAGATACCTACCAGTGGGAGAGCCATAACATTATATTTTAGTACTCAGGAATCTTAAAAGAAAAGAAACGCGATTAGTTTTTTTTCTCCAGATGTATGTCTTTCGGTCAAACTTCGAGTATTTCAAAATCCTGTGGTATTAGGTACTGTGATAATAGGTGATAGATAAGTAGATAAAACTTCGGTTTCCAATGGGAGAGGGGCTTCAATACCCCACTCGTTATATACATGCGTTAAATCAATTTTTATGCAAGAAAAAAGTCGTGAGGAAACCGGCAAGCCTGATATTGACCATAATGCTCTGCATGAAGTGTGTGGTCAACCAATCCTGCACTTGGTCAGCTTTGTGGACCACGGTCTCAATCCTTTTCATTATGAAAAGTGCCCTGTTGTATGGCGGTATTGTTTTTGGATAATAATTATGATAACAAACGATTTTAATAAAGCAACAAGAACAGAATATACCTACAACAGCAAAATTACGCCGTTTAAGAATGGCCTAGGGATGGCGTAGGCGAGTCATTGTTAGTAGTGATCATCTTACAAACGCTTATTACCCTCATCCTGTGCGCAATATCCGACTCCTACGATCTAACACTGACCTATATTCCCGGAACACACTGATAATCAGGTCGATAGTCAATCAAAATGCATCAGCTAACAATGAGAACTAGATCGCGCATTGTTGTTAACTTGTATGCAAGTTCAATGGGCGCATTCATTTTCCTTTCAATTCCAAAGCTTGCCTCTAAAACCAATAATCCAAGCTTTTTTTCCAAACGATATAACCTTATTTGTCGGATCGGCTAACTATAAGGGACGCAAAGCTTTTTGTAGCGTCCCATTGAATCAATTTGATGTTTTTTGCAACGATTCGGAAGCCGCAGGTAGAGGGCCTAGATCCGGGTCTCTCTTTGTGTTGCCATTCCCCTGATTTTGTTATGTTTACAAATTCGCAATTTGGGTAGCAATAACTGTCAGAACGCATCAGCTGCGTTGTTCGCCCAATTGATGCCTAACACGCGTTTTGGGATTGACGACAATATTTGCTTTGCTATACAAATGAATAATAAGTAGGTATTTACTTTATTTGTTCAAATGTTTTATCCCAAGTTTAGATGGGAGACATACAACGTGTAACTGAATGACGTAATAATGTTTAAGGTATAAATATAAAATTATTTATTTTTCCATAGAAACGAATTCAAAACCTTCTAAGTTTACTTAGGTTTTCGGTTTCACAGATCAGTCTAAGAAACAGTACATAATTTACCTCTAAAGCATAATTTCGGTATTTATTTACACGTTGTTAATGACATAAATGTAATTTATTCATTTATGTCATGAATTTCAGCTAGTGTCGGCTGAAAGTTGCTGGGTAACAAAAGTAGTCGACTGTGTGTGTGTATAGTAGGGTTTTTATCGAAAAGCCTTTGTATAAAGATCGACATTTGTTTTTAAAGATTATAACTGGCAGTAACTCCTTGCTTGAGCAATCTTCATCATCAAGTTTACCTTATTAGTGACCCTTATAAAATTATGGGTACAGGTTTGAGACCCACCACGCAATACTGATGCGCGTTGGCGGGTTTTACGTCACCAATCATATTAGTGATAATAAAGACCAGGAAGGACCAACGCCTTAACTTTCTCTTCAAAGCATTTGGACGGACAACGTCAATTTCCTAACTCTGGGCTGGTTGGAAATTCTAAATAAATAATTAATAATCTTTAACCCTGCTCCCAGGCTCAATCAAACCCAGGCTCTCATTATCCGTAGTCGAATGCTACTGAAACTAACTACATAACCGACGGAGTGCGGATTCAAATTGTTAAATTAAAATTTGAACAAAATAACTTGTTCGAAACAAGAAAGCGGAAGAATGCTCTCTAAACAAACATACCTAAGTACAACCTGTTATAGAATAATGGTAACATAAGCAGAGCGTCACCAACCGTAACTGCGGCCCGGAGCGAGTGGTCGCGGCGGCATGTGGCGGAACTAACTATCGTATTAGCATTTACGGTAATTTACGGTGTACCGGTAAACCGCTCGCCTGTTTCACGCATTACGCAATTCATGCAGATTTCGTTGGTCCCGCTAGCTTGTTGGAAAATATAGAGTACTAGCTGTAGCCCTTTTCTTCGAAATAAAAAGTGCCTGTGTCACTCTTTGCCAAAAATCAAGGGCGAAGGAAACGAACACACTTTCGTTTGTTTGTTTTAAAAGAATAAATGAAGATTGCGTGAATTTTAAAGATAGTAAACTGTAAAATGATGTTGAAACAGAGCGATCTTGCCGGCTCTTCTTGCCGGCTCTTCTCGGTGGAATCTGCCTTCCAAACTGGTGGTAGAGTGACTAAAAACAGACTGACTTGACGTTTTAAAAGTGCTTATAAACTGGGCCTACTTGAAATAATAAACTTTGTTTGTTTGATATGTAAGAATGACCATATGGGGATTTACGAGTACATCAGATTCTTTATTTTTATTATTATTCTAATAACTTATAGTGTCGTGTGCTGAGCAGTGCGCTGGCAGATCGGAATACAGTTGTCACCGCCCCTTCACTTCAGGCGGTTCTCTTACGAGGTCACTAAGGCAATATTACAGAGAATGTCCAGCAGCGTCCTCCATGCTACTACTGCGATCATCAACCCGTTAACCGTTGGGAGAGGCCTTTAATACTACATTACTGGCCATTGATGAATATGATGATTCTACAATGTAAGCCCATGATTGCAATATCACCTGGTGTTAGATGATGATGCAGTCTACGATATGCAGGAATAAACGGTTACAAACATTAGTGTTTAATAAATTAAGATTACCATGGCAACAACTTAAAGTAGGTCCTAGATAAAATTCGACCAATAGTTCACGCACACGTTCATATGCATTCACGTATAATACGTGTAAATTGCGATTTCAAATAATGACAATTAGCTAGGGTTCTTCATCTTCTTATTTGTTTGACAACTTTATATGGTTACTTAGGTATACTATTAGTTTTTTTTATATAAAAATTGAAATATACAGTATTCGATTTCAAGTTTCTCGGCCTTTGCCCAGCAGTGGGACTTTAATTGGATTATTATGTCAGATACCTTTTCTATGCTTAAGGAGGGCTCTCTGGTTATGGTTATGAAATAAATGTGTAAATTAAATGCAGGCTTTGTTTTAAAATAAGGTATATTATGTATTGTGACATAACACCATTATTGCAAACAATCAGTGGCGTGCACTTCATACATGCACAAAAGCACTGCATACCCTAAAATTGAAATATAGCCGGTATAAGAGGAGTATTTTTCCATTTTATGCAATTTTCCTGCTGTATGCATACCCTGGTAAGAAACCCAGTGCACGCCACTGCAAACAATGTGTTGTTTTACACAATTTGACCCAAATTTAAATTAGAATCTTCTTCATCTTCTTTGCAAAAAATCTGCAGATTTTCAAACAAAAAGGCACAAAAGCTCTACCAGAGTGCAAAAAATGTAGAAGGCATCATTGCTCATCGTTATAAGTTATATTTTCCCCGCCCCCGCCCGCGGCTGCAGCGGTAATGTTTACTTTGTCGCTGCGGAGTCCGTACGCCTCTATAGGTAATCCGAAACAACAAATTATGAAATGGATGAAAAACCCCGGTTAAGCTGTCGGCGATCCCTAAACATAACGTTTGATTGTACCTTAATGACAAGGCGCAGGTTCCAAGCCACCTTTTGTGTAAAGCCGACGCAAATAATGACACAAGCGACAAAAATTAGAGTTTATTCCCATCAACCATAAAGTCCAAAATGAATCTGTGGTGGAGCTGTCATGTTTCTACTAAGGAGGTCCTGGTAATTGAGCAATCATCTACTCTAGCCCGTTGCGGTAAGCAATGCATCGAAATGAAAATAAATGAAATTTACTATTTGTTTATTTTTAAGATGCGTTGTTTGAAAATAACGCAGACATTAGCGGTTCTTTACTTTACATTACTTTACGTAATGAAAAGTTGTAATACAATTTGAGAAGTATTTTGCGGTAACTTGCGTGAAGTTACAATAATCTAGAAATAACTAGACGCCAGAGGGTTTGATAAATCATATTGCCTTTCACAAAAAAGGCGACTTTTTATTATTAGTTACTTTTTACTTTACTTTTAAATATATTTTATAATTTGGTAACAAATATTTTTTTTTGTTTTTACATAATATATAATAATAATAAATATACTACGACAATACACACATCGCCATCAAGCCCCAAAGTAAGCGTAGCTTGTGTTATGGGTACTACAATGACTGATGTCATGTATATATATATATTATAACTAGCTGTTGCCCGCGACTTCGTCTGCATTTGATTTTGTTTTTAAAGTATTCAGTATCGCTTAGCCTTAAGTGAGTATTGTAGTATATATATACATATATATATAACATGTGACAAATAATTTGCAATAAAATAAAATTGCGACTATAATTAAAGATCTAAGATATCCTATCTCTTAAGTTGGACCAGACTGCTCGCGGTGAGCCAATTTTATTTAAAATCGGTTAAGTAGTTTAGGAGTCCATCGCGGACAAACATCGTGACAGGAGATTTATATATATTAAGATATAATTATATTTTATTTGTTCTAGCTTAAGTTGTTCTAATCTTTATAGATCACCTGGCAGGGATCGCTACTAAGCGACAAGGCGTCTTGTATAATACTTTTATCCTTATTTTCCATCCTTATACTATTTATGCTGGATATTAAATCAACATACGATTTACTACTTCTAGACTGAGTCACTGCAAATAACAGACGCGTATAGCTAGTTACTAAAAAATAAAATAAAACTGTACTTACTGTAACTTTTTTTATTGAAATATAGCGTTGAACTGTGGGGTATAAATTTGACATGTAGTAACAGAAACATGACATATCAGAAATGCATGCGAACCAGCCGACCATAAGTCGACCTTGCGAATGTCGCCGGACCTAACTCCACTGAGCAATGATTCATGCTCGGATTATTTTGATTTAGGTATCTCATAATATGTGGCTCAAATCGACTCATGTGTATCCATCCTAGACTGACACTAGACGCAATACCTATTATATTCGCTTAACTGACTCCAAAAAGTAGCAGGTTCAAAATTCGTCGCGTATATATATATAGCTATGCTTTTGAAAGCGCATGTTGCGAATGAGACAGATAGGTAAAATCAAAAACATGTGCCGATTCATTTTGGTTCGGTTCGAATAAATATACCGTAACCTGTGTTATGGGTACTGAAATGACTGATGAATATTTTTTATGAATAATATACATAAATACTTATAATATACAGATAAACAACTAGACACTGAAAAACATCCATGTTCATACACAAACGGTTGTGGGAATCGAATCCACAGCCTTGGACTCAGAAAGCAAGGTCGCTGGCCACTGCGCCAATCGACCGTCAAAGTTATGAAAATCTACAGACATCGGACGAAACTCGAAAGATTAACTGTAGGTAAATCGCTTAGTCGAATAAATACCGTACCTTCAATCGACTGTCTTAAAACAAAAAGTGACAGTTAAGTTCAAAGTCACATAAGGGTTTTTAATCTAGATACCATTTTGTCAAGAGAATCGTGTATTGATACACGTACTTTATTTTCAAATCACGCTGCCTATATTAGATCAAACAAACGAAAACAGTAAGCACGATGATTAAAAACAAATTGTTTGATAAACGCAACCAAGGAATAGTTGTATTTGGCACTATTTCACAGACAGTTGAATTTCAAGTGTAAAATTTAATTCTAGAAACAGCAGAACGGTGTTTTGATATATACATAGTTTTCTATAGCAATCTAAAACTGGGTGCACGCCAGCCATACCGGAATAAAACGACCTTGCGAATGTCGACCTATAACCGGTGCACCTTGGTTTATGCTTGAATTGTTTTGATTAAGATACCCTTTATAATTATAGGCACTAGTTCGCAAAATAATACCACAGCTTATAGTATCATGTTGCTTATTAATAATATGATAAAAGAATATTGCTACTAATGTAAAAAGGTTAAAGGTTAGGGTTAAAGGTTAGGTCCTACGGTTGCCTAGAAGAGATCGCTACTAAGCGATAAGGCCGCCCTTTGTATCCTACTTTTTAAGTTTATTTTTGTTGTGTCCATTTTTTTTTTCCTATTTGTGGTGTACAAATAAAGTGTATAAATAAAATAAATAAATAAAAAGTACAGTTCTTTAAAGTTTCCTTCGTTTGATAAAAAAGGTTCACAAGTCACAGGTTTTTGCCCTAAAAACGCAAAAGCAATGTTATCAGCTCATGACATTCTTACAGATCTTAATAAGATGAATATTTAAGGAAAATAAAACCATAGATACAATATTATTGATCGCGACTATTGTCCTTTGGGGACTCCCATTCTTCATCTCCAAAGATCTTTATCAAATCCTTTCCGGTTTTAACTATATGTTTTCCGGATAGAACTGTATGCCGTTACAGTATATGTAGTTTCCTTTTGAAAATATAAAAAAAATATAAATAGGTCGAGATTGTTCGAATTTATACATCTAAACAAAAGATTGCTGATTTTCGAATAGGAATGCATGGTGGACAACGGCCTTGAACTCCTTCTCACTGTGGGAGGAGAGCCCTGAGGTGGGTTCGATGGCTTGATATAAGTATGATGATGATAGATAAATAAAGGCATTTAAAAAAAATCAACATAAACAAAAAAACATGACGATTACTTCATTAGTATTTGTACCGATAGATTAATGGATTTTATTACAATAAAGTTCATTTTAGATTTTTGTCAAAAATCTATTCACAAGTCATAGAGTATTCTTATAGCAAAATAGTCAGTGCCCGACTAGCGCGAAGCATGGATAGCCATTATACAACTTCTCACACTAATTAAGTTTACAATAAATGTAGATTGCTCACCTTTTGTAAAAGAAACAAAGACAGAACTTGCTTTAAATATCTGTAGAGTTCTAAACCCTCGATCCCTTACTTCGTACAAGAATGAAAATAGAACGTTGGTGGCGGAAATCGAAACCATAGGGCTTTTCACTCGTCCGACCCCATCGCTTAGAGTTAAGCACCGAGATCAAAAGACATGACTACTGCGTGTGATTAACGCAGGGAAACAAAACAGGATGTTTCAATTTAAATGATGCATTGGGAAGAAATAAAATCATTTACTTTAATACGTTTTCACTGGGACTCTATATTTTTAAGGTTACCTAAAAGTATTTCTTTTATTTTAGAAACAAAAATATGGCAAAACGAAAATCAGACGTAACAAAAATTTTTCTTTGTTTGGGGTTCCTTAGAAATTCTTATCCATAATTTTCGGTGAGTGTTTGGAACTGGTTAAAAACTAAATATTTCACTGCAAGGAATAGGTTTTTATAATAGATAAACAGGTAGTTCAATCGACTCTCCACAACATAATACGTAGCTAGATATAATGATAATAAAATACTTTAAAAAAATGCCGTACCATTGGAATATTTAAAAATAATAGGTAAAATTTTATCAATATCAATCTTACCCAAATCTTAAGATGGCAAAACTAAATTCAAGGAGGAGATAAGATTGATTAGTAACATCGGGTGTTAAGCCAAAACATTTTATAAAAGGCAAGTTATTTTCATCTTAATTTTAAAACACAATTTATAACATAAAAAGATGGCACACTTTACATTTATAACTCGACGAGTGGTATGCCACATATGCAGCGCAAAACATCATATAAAGTCAGTGTGTAGCATTTTACTAGCACATTGAAGTGGCAAGACGTGAGCGAGTAACAAAGGAGCTCGTCTAAACAGGCCATTAATAAGGAGGCGGTTCAGGGCTGGCACTTCCGCTGCGTTCCGGGAACGACTATACCGGGACAAGACAGGAATAGCAGGCGATACTCTCCATATACTGAAAGGCGATTCACGTAATGAGCTCGGAAATGAGACGTTATTGAAGTTTGTCAATTGATATCGCTTTACTACTGCGTTAAATAATACAATTTGGTATTTTACGTTGAAAATAAAGCTTTCAGGCGGCAAAAGTTTTTTTATTGATACATTATGCAAAGATGTTGAGTATTGATCAAATTTCTGACTAAACATTTACCTATCCGCTGTATATGATTGAGTAAAAATTTATCATGAAATAAAAAGTAAGTAAATAGTAGTGTCAGGCTCTTACTGACATTAGGTTATCAATTGCCCCTGCTGACACTGCTATATAAAACCTTGTAGCTTCAACGACGGCGTTTACATCGTTCTGAAATCTAATATAGTTATAGCACGCTCTCAATGGCATAAGGTTATCAGATTTATTGTGTGTAAATGTCAAAATGCTTTAGCATTAAGTCAGCCTTTTTGTGAGCCGATTTCTGGCTGTGCACTGAAGAGAAAAATATGTGTCCCTGCTGACACTGCTAGATAAAATCTCTACACCTTCGTCGGCACATCATATTGCGTTCAAAAATACTTGCAAAAAAATTGGCTTTGACTCTAACTTGGCGAAGCTGTAGCTACAGCACCTAAGCTTGTACGAAGAAATCTATATATAAATTTGCTAGTAACAATTAAATTGTATTTGCCTCAATCTTAGTTACTGCGGAATATCTAAAGAACAAGAAATAATGTCAAAAGAAATCTTCACACGCTAGACAAACAATCGCTCCTATTACGCACGATTCATCAATCGATTTTTTGGTAATCGACGTGACCGTAGTACTTGCGACTTTAGACTCTGAATATTCGGTTCTTTGTGGATAATCGATCGAATCTCTATAGATTTAGAGCGTATCGGTCTCGAGCACCTGTCACGACGGTAGATCACAGTTTGATCAATGACGAATTGATTTCGTATCGTTGATGACTTCATTGGAATTTCGACAACATCCAGATTGTGTGCGTTCCTCTCCATTTAAGCTTGACAATTGTTCGCCTCCGCAACATTGTGGGCTGAAAAATGATTTATTCTTTTACCTATATCATTGATTTAGGTAAACTTGAGTGCTGCTGGGACTTGCGCAATGCATTTGTGGGCTGCAGTGGTTTATTTCCGCATTTCTTTTTAAAATCGAGAAAAGCCGATTTTAAATATAAATGCAAGGTAAATGTTCCATTGTCCATTGGAATTTCATCGGCTTTAACTTCATTCCCACCAAGCTAGAACTGTTTGTCGTAAAAATAATAGAAGCTACTTTCTTACGACATTTTCTTCGTACTCGTACTTCGTAATACTAGTAATGAAGATTATGTTTTCACTAAACATAATCTTTACTACAATTAAGTAGTAAGTAAGTAATACGGATAGCGTATGAAGCACTTAAATTTTGAATAACAAAATGCATTCCGTATATATTAACGACTAGCTGCTCCCCACGGTTTAACCTGTTTTTACTTAAGTTCGACCTTAAATAAAAGACAGTGAAAACATATATAGCCCAAAATCGGTTAAGTAGTTTCAGAGTGTATGGCCATAACGAATAAACAAAACTCTTTCCTCGTTATATTTATATTAGTATCGAAGTATATATACAGTTTCCTTTGTACACTTCTATATGTATCTCATGTTCACAATCACAATATATGGTATTTAAATAATAAATATATATACATCTAATATGTACTTAAATTATGTTTAATATCATTAGGATTAAAATATCATACTGACTAGTGACTCTGTCTCCAATAAAACGGACCATAAAATCATATTCTATAGAAAAGGACAAGAACCAGAATCGTTCGCTGGCAGCATCTAAATTCCAAATTTATTTATTGCATTTTGATATAAGACATTTTTTTTAAAGATCTCTACACTTTTGAAACGGCAAAGATGTTTCAAGCAAAAAATCTTAAGCACATTGAAAAGAATTGCATTTATTTCAGACTACAAAGGTCTATGTATTAAAAATTCAAAATAAACTTGATATCTATGTTAATTAATATGATTATTGTACTACATACTAAAGCTGACGACCAGTGTGCTTTAAATACACTATCTTGCCTGTTAGCTAAAGTTTTATGAGACAAATCTGCGCTATTTTTCTTTGAGAAAAAGAAGAAGGTGAGAGAGAAGAAGGTAATCTTTTATCTAGTGAAGGAAAATAGACTATAATGACTCTGAAATCTCTTATCACTCAGTATCAGCACGCTTATTAAATATCCCAGTTTACACCAAATTAAGCTAGCCATTGTGGGAAGTTTAAATAATGCCCAGACCTTTATTATACATTGTGTGATTATATCTGCCACCTGAGATTAAATGAACTCAGTTGGAAACTTTAGTTATTTGATGGCAACTTTCCACGGCGGCTAGCTAAATAGCTAAAGTCAATTGAGATAAAAATTTGCGAGATTTGCTTGTCGGATCGCACAAGCAAGAGAAATGTTTTCATATCATTGGGAAAAGTACCGAACAAACAATCTGTTGTCCAAACTCCGAGGTGTAGGTGTCGCTAATCAAAGGCAATAATTCACTCGCCTTAGTGTCCAAACTTATCATATATTTTGTGATTGTTATTAGTAATATCACAGTGGCATGCCGCGGGCGACGCGAAGAACGGTGGCCACCGAAGCCCTGTGGAGCCCTGCGGACTTTGTCGGTGCCCTCCCGCTGTTACCTTCTCCCACTTACGTGAAAAATTACAAGCTACTACTAGAGTTTTGTGACTACGTTCACCTCAATATGTTGTTGAAATCTTAATATTAGTATTATAAATTTTAATGGATAATTGTAAAGTTAGCTTATACAGACCGAACTCTGTATAAGCTTACTTTACAATTTATTGTACACATTTGGTAGGTTTTCGCTTTTGCAAAAAGTTGCTGTGTGTGAAGACTCTTAACTGCGTATGGTAGCAAATTAAGAACAGCGTGCCTGAAGCTCTGACTGCAACCTTCGTTATCACCTTTCATAAATATCTTACAACATGCCAAAATAGCTGAGAAATACTTTAATAAGAGTTATAAGTGGCTGTACAGAGAGACTAGCGTTACATTTTATAAGTATAGAGAAAAGAACGCCCGTACAAATGAACAAAATTTACTAAAAATAAACCGTATAAACTCGAGCATAAACTACATTATTGTCTGATTCGCAGCACGGTTTCTTTAACTTTTTTAATGTAAGCGTGTTTATTTGTCACCCGTAACACAAACATATCTCCAGCGCACGTCTCAATAAAGACTTTGGGAGCGTGTCGAGCGGTGCTGGTGGCCCGATGATATATCACCCTGGACGTTAATAAATAAAGGACAAGCGCTAGTTAAGGACGCCTATTTAATAATGCCGTCCTTTTTGTAAATTTCTCGTTCTAATTTCATTATTTATGATACGCGTCTATTTCAAATATAAATATGAGGTCTTTATTTATTTAATGATCGGTGCTCAATTTAATGTTTTTTTTTCTATTTATTTAGGCAGTACATGGGTCTTTCCAATATTACTTTCTCGAAATTTTCGTGCTTTTGTAAACCAAGCACGTTTAGGTATTTATTAAAGCCGTCGTTTTTGTACTTTTGTCGTACTATTGTCATTACTTATGACAAATTTTATATGTGTATTTTTTTAAGGAAATTAGAAATGGCTAATATCGAGATTCCTATTTATTTATTCATTTTGTACCAAACAAAATAAAACTGTGCGTAAAAAGGTCAGGCCGTGTACAAGTACTGATTATCTCTAAACGGATTCCTTGCAGAAGACCGCTTTTTGCGTGTTTTATAACGAATAGATTAAGGTAGCTTTTAAATAGATGTTTTAAATATTTTAATAGCACTGGGTCCCTGGCAATAACTTCCTTTGTAATGCAATAAAAAATATAATTATATACTTTACTTAAAATGTTTAAATGCGTACATACCACGATAATATTTGTCAATATCTCGACCCAGTTACATGGATCGTGGTCACGACGGGACTATGGAGGTGCGAGACGTCAAGCTGAATTTCACAGGAAGAATCTAAGTACCCTCTTTCGTGTGCTTTTTTTTTGTTATTTCAAGAACTGTTTGACATACTTCACTGACAAAAGACAAACTTTTAAATTGAGAACTTTTACGATGCTTTCTTGGTTTGCATAATTCTACCAATAGAATCCACACACGGCTCATTTAAAGAAATCCTCACGATTGAAATTTTTGTACTTCCGAATTTGAATAGCTTCACAAACTAGTCTTGAAATGATGATTCACCTCAACATTACAAAAAAAAAATAAAAATATCTCAGTTTCAAATCTTTAGAAAGAAGATACTTAGAATATTTTTATTAAATAGTCAGTAAAAATAGGCAGAATTGACGTTTCAACAGAAAAGGAATGAATTTTTTGTTGGTTATGGTTCCATATCCAATGCAAATTAGCTAGATAGTCTTTGAACAAATTGTTTTTAATGTTGAAGCAGTGTTATCAACCTTTTTTACCATCTATATAAATATACCGATTTATATAACATACTGATACAATAAAAAATATTTTATTGTCAAAAACATTGTAAAGTTTTATATTGTGATTTTTATTATAAATATTTATTCAGTCGTTTGGATCATAAAACACAAGCATCTGCCATTAGCTCCGCTCATACAATATTTATTCCACTCAAAAGTTGACCTGGAAAGCGCCTGAAAACTGAATAAGAGAAACGGAAATGGGTCAATTAACATTAAATGTTTGCAGGTTTCATCGTACAAATTCGACATCGTATTTACGATGTTGATATTTCAGTTTATAGGTCGAAACAATTTTGTTTTTGGGTTTGAAGTTAAGATATTCTCAGTACCAACCCGGAGCTGGTAAAGTAACGTTTTATCCCCCATGCACCGGAGAATACGTTAAGCCATCTGTCCCAGTTATTATCCTACTAATATTAAAAATATGTTACTCAATCATGTAAAACGGCTGAACGGAATTGGATAAAATTTGGAATGCATGTCATGGAAAAGAACATAGGCTTCCTTTTATTCCTTAAGTAGTTCCCACAGGAAAATTGAAAATTGGTATGCATGTCACCTATGCTATGAAAAGGACATGTACTTTCTATACCGATCTCTCAAACAGTTCCCGTGTTAAGATTAAAAATTGTTAACGAGCGCAGCTTTTGACCCAATTATGAAGTCTACGCAGACTAAGTCGCGTGCAGAAGCTAGGCACTATATGTGAAAATAATTGACGAATGCCCGCGAAGCCGCAGTAAAGCTTTGCAGTTGGTCTATCTTCTCAAAGTCTCTGTCCAATGAGGCCTATGCCATTGGACCTTTTACACTGAGTGAATCAATAAATCAAATGTACATATTCGAAAATCCCAAAATCCGGATCGTATACATATTTTTAGTATTTTATTTTAATGTTTGGAACCGGTTCCAATGCAATGCCCGTTGCATTAAAACGAACAAATTTTTCAATAAGATGCTCCGTAGAAACTGATTGGAGGTAACTGATAAGTATCCTCAGCTATTTTAGCTTCTAGCTTCAGCTACGGAGTCTGAATCACATATACCAATCTTAAAAACTTAGTTTATGTAAATCCAAATCCTAATCCTGATCCAATTTAGCTCATGAATGATGAACTAGGTAGTGTCCAGGCGTTCAACGAAGGACTTGTAGTTCAAGAGGTATGAGATAAGGGCTAAATTAAGGTTACAATTAAATCACCACTACAAAAATGCGAAATGCCAGAAAGGCAACCTGGGCGACGACCTCGTTTAGTCTGTCAAGACTGAACCGACTAAGTAATGATTTTACTGTTGAAACTGAAAGCGGTGCAGCAAGCTAATCTTATAGAAACTTATAGAAACACGAGCAGGTTTTATTAAAATCAGCCCTTTAAAAAAGGAACGACAAAAATTAAGATATCAATTCCAAACTAACTAGCTGAGCGGTAGTTTCATCGCTAATCGACCCGATACTAAGCCGTTATTTAGCCATTATTGAGGTTCGTATTTCATATATTTCTGCTCTTTGTGTTACTTCTTTATCCCACGTTGTGGAGTCGGGAAAACAAGTCTTCTTCAAACTCGAACAGAGATTTGTTGTGTCGGTTTTGGCATATTTCTAATGACCTGTTTGATGTCAACCTCCCTTAGGAATTTTAACTATTTCTTAAATAAACAAATTCATTCTCAACATTTCGTTTAATTTGCCCAACATTTCGTTTATTGCTAATTATAGCCATCTTATAGCTATAAGCGCATAATGAAAACGCTGTCATCGGCATATAATTTCCATATTTTGGTAGTGTAAAGGACATATAAATCGTTAATGAGATCGTTAGATAGGTGAGATCACTACACGTCTGCATGTGGGTAGACAATAGACGAGGGTGGGCGGGCAACGGCCAAAACGCGAGCCTACGCGGTCACAGCCAACGACCTAACCATTGCTTCGCCAAACTTTTGCAGTAGGTAATAAAAAGAAAGAACAACAATTATTTGTTTTGCAACGTAGGTATTTATAAAGTTCCTCGTTGATCTTATGGTTTATGGCAGTAACCATATTCGACTATAGCTCGCGAGGCATTTCTGTTGGGAAATTCCTAGTACCAGCACCACAGCATGTTATGATGCACGTCCCGGTTATCAAATATATTTTTTCTTTGACTATAAACTATCTATTTACTTAAGCAAACGATAAAAAAATAAGAGTAAAGTGAATCTACAAATGGCTTAAAATAAGTTCTAGACAAGACAACTTGAATATTCAGTCACATTAAAAAAATTGTATGGAATCGTTTTAAAAATATTGTCCATAATAGCCATGGAAATCACAAAACGGCTTTGCCGGATTAAGACATGGAAGGGCCACACCGACTGAGCACAAAATGTCATTATTCACTCTGCGAATATGGAACAAAGACGTATATTTCTGGCGCGACTAATGTAAGGTAAACATCGCATTACGAGTAAGGAGCATGGAACAATTGAATACTATGTCCGGTATATGGTGCGGCTTATGGTATATTTATGATGCTTTCCCGGTAACAGCGGATTAGGAACAAGGGGCATCTTGTGTGGCGCGAGGGCGGATAAAGCTTTAGTTCCGTTTTGAGCTAAAAGCATTATGAGATGTGACGTTCCTATGCGGATTATTAAGGAAGTACAAAACATTTATTTCTTGTGTTAGAACGCCGTGTCTAAGTTAACTTTGCTCACAGTGATATTTTTATCATCGAACACTTCGTACTCGTTTCAATAGCCCCTTTAATCAGTTAAGTATCAGTTTTACAGTAACTAACGGTATTAACTCAAATTTACTACACCAAGGATAAAAATATCAAATGTTATTTTCTGCTGCTGATCAAATTAAGGTATTTTTTTCAATTATTTTTTTTTTTTTTGCATGAAACGACAGCATTGATCGAATTGATACCGCCGCACTGCGCTGCTAACACTCGATATAGGTTACTTCTTTAACACTATTTATTTAATGTAAAATTGGACAAATTAACTAAGATAACGTGTAAAATAGCTATAGATTTATAAGCATCGTCGTCAGCCTATTTATGTCCCACTGCTGCGCGCGCACAAGAGAGAGAGCTATGTTCTTGACGCTTCTCTGTGGGGAGGGTTAGCTTCAAAGATTATTATAATTTAATTTATTATCTTCATCATATCAACCCATTATTGGACCCCTACAGGGCACAATGAGAAGAGAACGGCTTGAGAACATTATGGAGGTTTCCTCAAGCAAGTGATAATATAATTACTTAAAGTGCACGTAATTAAAAAAAGTTAGAGGTGCGCGCTCGGATTCGTACTCGGCCCCTCGAAAGTGAAGCTGAAGTTCTAGCCACTGGGTTATCACAGCTTCATAATCATATTATGTTAATAGAAAGAATGGAAGCCCTCTGAAATGACACTAAGTTGTAAAAGGATTAAGGCTTTAACTAAATTATTTATTTGCGAGAAACATTGTAAAATGATGTCCACGACAAAGGCGTACAAGTCCAATAGTGTAAATGGTCTTGTTAAAGATGGGTTACCCTCCTCAAACCACCAATACAACAATTTGCTATCAAGGTTTTCAATTTCATAAATAATATTTATTTGAATTATTTCAACCGGGATATTTTAACGCAAAAAAACTACATAGTTAATTTTTTAAATTATGTTTCATCACACATAGAACTTTTTTGCATATCGGAAAGTCTTTAGGAATTTGTATCGTAAATTATTCTCAATAGTATGATTAAGAACTAGGCATTTGAGAACAATAAAGCATAGTTTGGATGAAGAAAGGAGCGTGGAGTGGGCGTGAGAAAGGCGCGGCGAAGCGTCTCCGCTAATGCGCACCTCAAACAAGCGTCGGTACCAGTTAGCTACCTGTGTCTACACTCACTATTAAACTAATTTAAAGCAAATGGAAGGATTATCTCGTCAACGGTCAAGTTTAAGCATAGATTTAACTATAAAACTTAACAATTGTGTGTTGTGAAGTCGACACCATCTGAGAGCGAGAAAGAGAGAAAATGCTGGAAAAACATTAAAAAAATAAACATCCCACAATGAGAAAGGGTTAAAGCCGTAGTCCACCACGCTGGTCCAGTGCGGATTGGTGGACGGATTAATAAATATATTCCTTATAAATAACACCGAAAAATTTCTAGGTTGTCACTACTGACCTCTAAATAACACGTGCGTTTATCCATATGATTTTTACAAGCACAGATTTTTAAGTGTTTACTTGATCTCAAATCTAAATTAACAATTACATTACCATTAGCATCGCTAAGTTGTATACAGTTATACTACTTATTGATGCTAAAATATGTGCACCGCCTACACTTATTTTTTCATTCATCAGAATAAACTTAC
Organism: Pararge aegeria; assembly: GCF_905163445.1. Taxonomy (NCBI): domain Eukaryota; kingdom Metazoa; phylum Arthropoda; class Insecta; order Lepidoptera; family Nymphalidae; genus Pararge; species Pararge aegeria. Next base: position 7,061,655 of record NC_053193.1, read on the forward strand.
CAAGGTATTTTGGTTTTTTATCGCTGATAGGTTTTCTATTAGTACCAATTAGGTTGAGTCCAAATCTTCACACACATAATTTAAAGGTGTATATTTTTCCTTCTATTCTTCTTCTAATATCCCTTATATTATTTTATTTTAAGGTGGAATTTACATACACGACCACGTTTAAGCCTAATTAGCAAAAGGTGACTACAATACTACTCTTACGACAGGTTATCCTGATCTGATTGCCTTTACATAGAGGAGTTAAGGCCAATAACAATCAAGATCCCTTAGAATTGTCTACCTAAAGAAAGATGCCTAACGGAAATGAAATAATCAACCAGATTACCTATAAAATGTACAATCTCGAAAATCATCAATCAATCCCAGCTTTTGTCCTACGAGAGTTCATGAATATTTTCGCAATTCAAAAATGTCTGGGCATTCCCAGTTATAATGGTCTCGTACTCGTTTCATTAGTCTTAACTATAAAGTCTACAGTTCTATATTGGCTCTTCGGCTCGTGAGAACGCAAAAGCACGTGAGTGTGACCACGAGTCCAGCTCCCAGCGCCCGGCAACAGTCGGCCAACAGATGCTATCGCTACTCTCACGTCGCCTCGCTAACTAATTGCGTTGTTCACCCGCCATGAAATTATACCATTTAAACCCGTATATTTCAAAACAATGACCCACTACACTTTAAAATAATGTTCACCTTTTTAATTACACGTGGAGCCAAAGCATGTGAAACAATTAAAGGCGCTTAATTTCACTATAAATAGTCTGTCTTGAAAACTTTCGATGTACCCAAATGAAAGCGGTGATAGCCTAGTGCTTATGACTTCGGCTACACTGTTGGGGGCCAAGTTCGAATCCCAGGCACGCACTGCAATAGAAATATCACTTGCGTTAAGGTTGAGAAAAAACATCGCAATTAAAACTGGCTTCCCTAAGAGTTCTCCATAATGTTCCCAAGGGCGTATGAAGCCAACCAATCCGCACCGGACCAGCATGGTGGACTACGGCCGAAACCCTTCTCATTGAGGGACGAGACCCGTGCCCTGTAGGGCCAGTAACGGATTGATATGATGATGGCGATGATCAAGCACTCATCTTGGAAAACTTGGCTTTAAGTATATTTTCTCTTACATATCAGATAACTTTTTCATTAATTATATCATATGGTAATACAGTAAGTGGGCATTAGGTTTGTTTTGAGCCGAGGTGATTTGTGAACAACCAATAAACCCTCGAGGCAATATGACGAATCCAATTAACTGCACTAACGAATGCTGTCGGACGTACACTATTTATGTTTCCTAACAGTCGCACTGTAAATATTTAATCCTGAACGCGTCTGGCGAAGCCCTTGTCTTATCTCTCTATCGGCACTGTAAACGATTTCATGAGCTTTCCACACCGATACAGGATACGCGTCCGTAAATAGTGATTAGAAAATGGCACCCGAAAGAGGATTTCTTGAAAGCTTCCATAGACAGACGATTTGGGTGTTTATTTATATTATCTACCTGTGTGTACCGCGCGTGCTGGTAGGGTTCGAATTACGATCACCGTAAAGATATCTGTCATTTTGTATGTATACCGATACATGTTCAGGTCTTAGTAGTTACAATACGTTATGTAATTTGTTTTCTATTTACTTCATTCTTTCATCAGGTTAAAGAATCATTTATTTCTCTTAAAGAATAATTTACATATTCACTTACAGAGAAATCATATTGATTTCAAGTCGTCAAACCAACTTTCAAGAACATCTCTTAGACATGACTCGAAGCAAGATGGGTATTTATTGCTTCAGCGCGGTTTTGAAGAAGATTTTTCTTGCTTCTACCACCACGCTCCTGTGCCATGCATCTGGTGGATATCCAACTTCATGATTGTTATGTTTGATTGATGTTATTTCCCCACATTGGAAACCGCAGTGTTTGTAGACATCCTTGCAAATCAGTCGCAAGGAGTTGCCAACAAGAGAAGTTCAGAAGTGGACGTCTATCGGTTGATATGATGATGATGATATTTGTCACGGGCATGTAGTAGTAGCATAGATTTGTTGAAACTCATTAGATATTCCAGTATATATTCATGTGACAAGTTTAGCTGTATATTGTAATAATTTTGCTAACCTGGCTAGTCAGAATAGAAATGCGTTCACATCCTATGACTTTTGCTTAAGATGATGAAATTTTACTGTACTTAATTTTAATACTGTATAAGTTTATTACCCATCCTTTTTTTGTTGCAGGATAGCACTTTAGCAGTTAATAATTGTCACTTAGAGTTTTGTGAACAAATTTAGGACCATTATCAGATCAGGTTTGAGTTATACTGTCTAAAGCACATTAGATACTTAAATAATTATATTGTTTACGGAGGAATAGTTATGGTAATACGATTAGTGTATCGGCGCAGGCTCAGGCGAGTGGCACGCGTGGGCAACGACAGGTGATGCTAGCCGATTATCAGCTAATTTATACGCGCCACTTATCTTCTGTTTTCTTATGATATTATTTATTTCGATCGCAAACGAGTCCTCTAAATATAGACGACATTCCATGACTGCCAATGCCGCCATCAGCTCAGCTAACTGTTCAATTGTTATGCCTTTTCGATTTAGTATCTCATTTAAATGTCACTTGTTTTCTCGAGTGGCTGCTAGCTTATTTGGAGTGATGTTTACCGTCAGTGGGTGATGTCACCGAACGCCATCATCGAAGGGGCCAGTTTTGGCTTTACGAGCACCACCTCCACAATATATTCGGTTCATTCACCGACAACAATGTAACATGTCATTTGTATTTCGCACATATCTATTTGCAATCCAGTGAACTTCCTTGTATACCTAAACATTGTTTCGTACTAGCTATTAACCTTTTAATGGTGTATGTGTGAATACATTTAATTATTCTTTTTTTGAGGAGCGACTATTTAGGCTTGACCTTGTTCAAATTTAAATTTATCTATTTCCATGTCAGTGAGATGTTATTAACTTTAGAATCCGTACCGAAAATCCAGAACGAAACCTGACTGGAGTCGGCTGCAACATATTTGTCGCTATCCTTAGATTGTCAACCGGTTGGTGCCTAATTCATTATCATTTTAAGTCTGTTAACCTGGTATTGGTCTTGGGCCTCCCCTGTCACATTAAATAGGGTTTCAGAGCATAGAGCTTCCACGCTACTGCACAATGCACATGTTATTGATAGTACAACGCCTAACCAAGCACTTCGAAGTTCAGAGATGCATAGTGTACTGTGAAGGTCGATCCTTAAATTGAGCCGACTGTGTCTCGATATTCATAGGCAAACACGCTCACTACTATGTAGTAGTTGCATCAACCGCTGGTTGATGTCAACCAGCGGTTTGAAATAAGTAGGTACCAATAAGCCATTCAATTATCTACTACTTTGCAGTGTTTTTGTACTGATTTATATTCATCACCAATTCGCAATTGTGTAACACAAGTCACACGCATTTGAATGTTGTATTTGTTCATCATGTTATCGATGTCAAGGTCCATAAATAATTAAGGCATCGAATTAGCATCGGTATTCCACATTGTTTTAAAGGACCACCAAACATTAATGTGAACTGTAATTCAGTAGGTAGTGTTTAAAATACAAAATATAAAATGTTTGAAAGCAGATATGCAGCGGCAAATAATAAATTAACAAAGTTTAATAAGAGACAAATAAAAGAGACAAAATTTAAAAAAAGCAAAATAGTGGAAAATAATGAAAGATTTTAAAAGTAACATTTGAAACTCCATTAAACTTTCAATAATGTAAAAGAAATTTTGCTTCCCCCATGTAATAAAAAATATTGGAAAGGGTACAGGTGCGTGTGAACGCACCATCCGTGAAATTAGTGTAAATTTGCCGCGGTGTGGTCTTTGGAAAAAATCGTCACGATTACACGATCATCAACCCCCGGCGATTCGCCACGGTGACCCCGAGGTTATCATCATTTGTCCTCCAGAGTGTTTAAAAGGGTTATCTTTCGTTAGCCTCAATATTATTTAAAAGATCATTATATTCACATAACAACTAGATGTTAATATAGATAGAGATTAGAATGTCCCAAAATGGCTGAACCTGTTGATTTTTACAAATATCTCACAGATTGCATTGTATGTGGCCCTGAATTCTCTGATAAATATATATTCAAATAATAATATCTATTTTATCAACAGCTTCGAAGTATCCAGAAAGTACAATAATTATTGTACCTAGTATAATTTTCCCGCTTTAATTAATTATTGCACGAAATTATAAATATATTATCAGAGATGATAATATTTTTTTGTAAAATAGGATGTTTAAAAATTCTATTTGCAGGTACACCCTAATTTAGTTTACAAGTTGTTTTTGTATTATGTTTAGTTTTGGTGTGTAAAAAAATAATTTTATTAATATTATTGTGAAGTCGCTTCTTTCAAATCTTTTTTATCTGATGCCAAAAAAATTATTTTAATTAAGGTTTGAGGTTGTACCTCTAAATGTAATAACATCTCGCGGTCACATTCTATAAATTTATACGAACTGCAATATAAATAACTTGGCGTATAATATAATACTATATTCAAAATTTTAAATAACTAAGTACTTTAACAAGAAAGCCTAATAAAATCGGTCATTATAAATGCCAAGGACAAACATTTGGAGCAAAAGTTATAAGTATGGTAATGTCGAATTCTGTCATATCTTTATCATCGCTTTTGTATGATAATCTAGATCCATATCTTGCGAGATGGCAATCAGTAAGTTAATCAAAAAAGATTAAATTACTAAGTCTGGCTAACTCGAATACCTACCTGGCATTGTCCAATGAAGACAATAGGTGATCCAAAGATTTCAATGATCAGATCAATATTAACAAATGCTTTATATGACTTTTCTTTAAGAACTGCAATTACTTGACCCTTCAATAACTAGGTAGGGAGGATTTCATTCAATTTGGAAATGTTAATTTGTCTAACATTTGATAGTAATCGTAAGTATGCCATTTCTTTTTTGAACACCGTAGGTAGCTAGCTCTAAGCTCTATATTCCTGTTTTCTTTAGGGTAAGGAGGAAGGTGGTGTGGTCCCATCTATAAGACATTAATAATGCCGATGATGCTACATTGTCATTAAATATATAGCTCACAGCTCTTAATTCCTCTCTCCTATGACGGGAGTGTTCTCTAGAGAAAGAAGAGATCTCACCCACTAGTGCAAAAAAATTAGGGTCATGATGTCCCATTTTCATCAAATAAAAAAAGCTCTTATTGTTTTTTTTTCTAAGATAGGAGTGTTTTCTAATGAGAGAAACAGTTAACGCCTATTATTGGCACATCAATACCTATTAGACTGATAATGGCTACCTTACCATTGAATTAAAAAAACTCTGGATCCTTCTCTCCCTTTTTTATAGGAGAAGAAGTCTATGCCCAGCTGTGGGACTTTAATTAGATGATGCTACATTATCATCGAATAAAAAAAGCCAAATAATAATAAATTTCTCACCACCATGTAAATTTGCGGCGGTTATTTAAACACTACACTTTACTGTGTTTCCAGTTGTGTTTTTGCCATTTACTCTCTCTGGTGATTCGGTAAAAGTATTCGATACATTTGTTTTTAAATGTCATTAAAACTGATAAAGGATCGGAGCGAGCGACACGGCAAAGGTTCGGACGGGCGCCAAGATCGCAACGATACCACCGATAGAACAGTAATCGTCAATAAAATCTCAATTTAGATGGCACCGATACCGTGTGAGTTACGGACGGACAGTCCGAAAGAACACGAAAACCTACTTGACGGAGGAATGTGTCCCGCGACAGGACCAGCTAACGAATTAGGTACTTCAAATTGGGCGTTACATTCATTTTATTTTTAATTTACGATTTTATAAGATAAGCTTCGGCTTAAATTAAAATGGTTATAGAGGTATGTGCATTGTATGTTGTAGTCCATTAGTACCGGGCGGACCTGAAAGGTTTGCCATCTACCCTTGGTTACTAAAGCTTGACTTGGATCAGCAGCGTTAGCAAAAAGAAGTTTCTACCAAGTCCAGGGACACTATCCTATAATTATCTATGCATGTGGTTTTTGAGACATTAACCAAAGCTTCCAGCTAATCTTGTACCCATTGCAGGTAGAACATAAAGTATTGTATTATTGTATTGTATTAAGTTTGCCGATTTCTTGATTGATTCACCACCTCCAAGGCGTGAACTGCAAGCGAAACAGTTCTCCACAGCGCAGGCCAGAAATAGAGATATTACTATTGATTCATTGAGACATTGATGATACGATATTATTAAGCATTTTGTGCTGTGCTCTGTAGCCAGGTTTTATTTTCCCTCGTATCACTACAAAATTACCCCAATATAATGTTGGATAGAAAAAGCAGGCGTTACTTTGCGGAATTCTATAATATGGTATGAAATTAAGCTTAATTTGCTATAATTTCGCAAAAAGCAGGAGAATAAGGTAATAACACCATACAGATTCTTCTGCTTTTCGCGGAGTAAAACAAAATAAGATTAATTGCATAGTACCCCCAAAATAATGTTAGGAGCAATAAATACAGCGGCTAAAACAAGACTTCTTTCTATGAAAGTACCATTTTGGCCTTTCACATTTTCATTTACTGCGTTAAAAACAACTAATTATTTTGAAACAAAATATTTGTTTGTGATGTTACTTCGGTTTTTTACGTACTTTCCCCAAATCTCTCTTCGTTGTTACTGCGGTTAATTCTTTTATTTCTAAAGATCAAGGTTCTGTTGAGATATTGAGTTTGGTTCTCCATCCGATTCTGTTGATGGCTATATTTTTTAGTCCATCTTATTGCTAACCGAAATTATAGTTATTTTTTTGTCTTCCAAAGCCTGAAATAACTAAGTGTGTGAAATTGCATGCGGACCGATGTGATCGACATGAATGCGTAATTATTCTATTTGGCTGCATACGCTCGTGATCTTTGTCTAGATGGACTATCAATTCTCTGAGCTTTTGGAAATAAAGTCTCGTATATATTCCGAAAGATCAGATTGGGTGTCCACACTGAGGGCTTTGAAGTTTGCATTTAAAAATAAATTTGTCGAAAGTGATAAATGATGGATATAACTTTTATTATATCAAATTAAATTAACGATCCGGGCCGAACGTCTACCTTTTCTCACATTAGAGGTATCTTATCTGAAATGATTGCTTCCATTACCTCGGAGAACAGACACGTTGTTTTGTAGTGAGGGGAGATAAAGAGATTAATGCGTAAAGCAATTAATTTTGATTGAGGTGTGTTTTATTAAGTAATAGTTTTTGTTCCCGATGCGGATTCGAAACGCACCGTGAAGTTCTAATATGTACACAAATTATATTGCGTAACGCATGTTAATAATTTTTAATTGTTTAGTTTTATGTAAATAAAACTATTTAATTTCTTTCATCAATGTTAAGCCTTTCTTATGTTTGCTAGAGCTTTTTGATGACACAAACCCATCATATGTAGACTCTTCCTTTCTAGACTAGAGTTAGCAACTTCTAATAATTTAAGAGAATGTCAAAATGCTTTGAAGCTTAAAGACTGTTGCGTATTCTGTTGGTGCAAACTCAGCATATGTTACCTACAATAAACAAATAAAACCTTTTACAGACCCCCGCGATAACTACTCTAATCAGATCGTATAGATCGATCGCATCTGTAGATAAAGTTCGTCAAAGGAACTAATATAATATTATGAGTATCCTAAAGTGTTTGGCGTGTGGCTCGTTCCCACAGCACAGCGAGCTTTAATACATTTTCCATGTCCCAGTTAGCGCCCCATAAATTGATTAAGGGTCTTCGGCGGCGCTCAAAAGTTTTTTGTGCTATGAGACAGGTACTAAGCTGCTTCACAGGGCCAGCCGCGCATTCTTACACATTCGTGTGTACTATGTGTACATTTTATGTGTACACTAGTTTCCGTGAGCGTGAAATTGTGAGAAAGCTATTCCTGGGGGACAAATATATTTTTCTGGTTATGTCCAAGTTCTGAACATGATCCTTAACTCTTCAAATAATTTTAGGTGTATATGCGTAAATCAGAAATAGACTCTTATTTAGTTTACCTACCCCATTTTAATTAGGTCAGATTATATGGGACCTCTGATAACGCTAAAGTACCATGTCAAAAAACCAATACCTTTAATAATAACACTATTTTAATGCCTGGAGAGAATTCAAACAAAAAATATTGTACGTATTTAACTACTTACAGGTGTATTATAGTATCCCGTTATTAAATAACCTACAATACATAATGTAAGAACAGTTAATATTATATAAATTTATACATAATGTTGGAACATTTTGCGAAATCGCTTTAATGGTGTGAACTAATTTCCTGTCAGGAAATTGCTTTCCTTGACAAGTGCTCACAATTTCCCTAAGAGCTAGACTCAAAGTCAATCAATCATATTTTTGGATAAATATTCGCCTTGATGCGTGTGTATAGGTTACAAATTTAATTTCATTAACTTAGTTTTTTAATAAAAGTGATTTTTTTAAAGCTTTGTAGTTGTAAAAAGTATGGAGATTCCGCAGTGGCCCTTTAACCGCTGTCGGACATATTCAGTTTGCTATGAACAAGCGTATGGAATGAAATATTACTGCAGCAAATTCCAGCTAAAATCCTTTACTGAGAATAATCACAATCATATCAAGCCTCGGACGTCCACCGTTGGGAGTTTTCTGAGGTTGAGGTTTTCCTAATTCCATGTTCCTGTGTTCAGAAGCGAACCCTCGAATCGTTTGATGACGATGCCACTACGAATCGTATCGTTTGATGACGATGTCATTATCCAATGGTTTAATATGTAACAATCGTCATCATCAAACCCAGTAGTAGACCCCTAGGTAGTTGGGAGTCAACGAAGCTGAGTTTTATAACGTGGAGGCGTAATTCTTCTGCGGCCGACTGGGGCTATAAGTCCGCTAAGGTCTGCTCGGCACATTACCACTTTATTTGTGGTTTTCTTACAAATCTCCTCATTTTTGGTTTGATCACTTTACAGATACTTCGAGCATTTAAATGAAAATATAATATACTGTACCGCATAAACGATTTCGGATACTTTAAATATTTTAAATATTAAAACATTTAAAATTGAAATGTTACTTAGGAGTCATATTTTAAGACTAAATGGAGCGTATGTTTTTATATCAACAAAATTAAATCGTTAAGTTGACGTAAAACGGTTTATGTTATCGTGAGAAGTCTTTATGGTGCTAAGGCGCTGTAAATAAAATCAAATTATTGCGGTCCGCATTGATGACAATCCATTGTGGTCCCCTGGATATAATTTCTTAGCGTCAAAAATGTTGGATTACGCACACGAGGATCACACGAAGTCGTTTAAACCTTTTGTAAAAATAAAATAAAATGGTTTCATTTTATTTTTTCCTTATTTTCTCTAGATTCTGAACGTAGCCTTAAATTTTTTTAACCGATCTTGAAAATAAGGATTTGTATCAATAAGTTATAACTTTTTAATTTTTACACTCCTTATTGGCCAAGAGAAACGAGGTGAGAGTTTACACATTAAAATTGCACTTAAACCGTATGTTAGTCTCTCAGAGCCTTCGGCCTTGGCCGAAAATTAAATTAAAAGAAGTTAATTGAAAATCTTGCTATGATAGGGTTCATTTCTTTACTCTCAGAAGTTTATGGTGTAACGTTGGAAAGCTATTGCTTGCAATGTTTATTTTAAATCTAAAAAACTTGGTGCTGATAATTCCCAAATCCTTTCCAAGGTACTTGACTGTTTTTGTACTTAATTTTTCTCAAAGGCTTCTTCCATTATTTTCAGACCTCATGTAGTTAAAAAAAGAGAAACAAATAATAGGTAATAATAAACGTTTGTGTATTTAGTATACAAATATAGTAAGAGAAACAAATAATAGGTAATAATAAACGTTTGTGTATTTACAATGCGAAAATTCCAATGTTTGTTAGGCAATCACAAAAGACCGGATGAAAATATCTGGATGAAATTTAGCACAGAGATAGATTATACTCTGGAGAAGCACTTAGAAGTTCGTTTGGGATAAATTTGTTTTTGAATTGATCAACATGTAGGTATTGCATAGTGGTAGTTCAGGGGTCAGACAAAACATAACACATCAAAATTCGAACGAAGTCGCGGGCAACAACAAGTAAGAAATATATATCCAACAATAAGATAATTTCCTGTCATACTACAATCTTTGTCAATTTATGTATTTACAGAATGTTTATATCTCATAAAGGTTTTTTGCGAAGACTTTATTAGTGCGCGCCAATAGAGAACGAAAATCCATGCCGCTTAGTTTTTAAACTATTAATATCTTAATATATATAAATCTCCTGTCACGATGTTTGTCCGCGATGGACTCCTAAACTACTAAACCGATTTTAAATTAAATTGGCACACCGTTAGCAGTCTGGTCCAACTTAAGAGATAGGATAGCTTAGATCTTTAATTATAGTCGCAATTTTATTTTTAAAAGCAAAATCAAACGCAGACGAAGTCGCGGGCAACAGCTAGTATAATATATAGGTATGTATTTAAATACATATATTATGAAAAATACAACTTATTATAATAAAACTTATAAATAACTTACTCAATATATTTATATCTACCTAAGTGAATTTTATGCTGTATTTTATACAGATAAAATAAATCAAAATTAAATTCGATATAAAGAGACAACAAGGGGACAGTGGGATACCGTGGGCGTCCATGATGCGGCATTCTTATGCTAATCCGCACGAGATCCACATTCGAACGGGGTGGGCCAAATTGTTATTTATATTGTCACCTCCTCTTTTTGTTCGAATTTACCAAAACTCCGAAGCTAAATTACTATCTGACTTCGTTCCAATATTTCATAATCTTGATTTTATCACGACACTAGCTGTGAGAACCAAGCACCGGTATAAGGATATATACAATAATTGCTATAGACTGGCGCCGTGCAATAATTGTTGACATTATTATTCCACATGACTATAATCTGGTGAAAGCTGTAAAGGAAAAAGTATCTAAATACTTTGAACTTGCTCACGAGATTACCGCCATGTGGAATGTTGAGTCGACCGTTATTGTTCCGTTCGTCGTTTCAGTCAATGGTCTTCTCGCGAAAAGCTTTAACCAACATCTTAAGAAGCTTTCGCATGGTTGTTGGATCAACGGTCAAATATAGAAGGCAACGGCGCAACGGCGCGTATTGTGAGGAGGTTCCTCACTCTGGAGTCTGGATCCCTGACCGCCGGTTGCTTGGGCATTCAAAAGCCCCGCAAGCGGAGGGTGGATGTTTTATTATAAATTTTTAATATTGTTTTTTTTCCAAGCATTGTTAAGACTAAAAAAAAATTAAAATCAATACATGATAGATATATTATCTATACTATCTCTACGTTATCTACGTAGTATAATACAAAATCGCTTTCCGCGTCTGTCTATTAATCCGTTAATTCCTCCTTAACCACGCAAAGTATATTGTTGCGGGTTTGATAGGTGTATAATATAAAAAAGTCTTAAAGTTTTTTGTATGTAATATTTAATAATATTTTTTTAAATTAGCCAAAGGACTGAATGAACAATCTCGTCAGTCTCAAATATTGTTTACAAAGATTATTTAAAAAATACGTTCCTATGTTATGTTCGAGTATTTTCTGACTAAATCATTTCTGGACAGAAAACAATGTAAAGTTTTATTTTATATATTATAATAGTGCTTAACTCAGGTATTACAACATCTGATGCAAGCCCCTTTCCTAAACTGCCAACTAAGGTCTTAGCTCTAATAGCTCTGTATCCTATACAAAGGAAGCCTGCGCTGATCAGTGGACCATTAATAAGGCAAATATGACAGTGTTGACAGTCTTGTGTAGGTACGAATTTGCATCAGTATCTTTAAAATCTAAATTAGGATCTTCAAGGTCTTGATGAGATACCTAAACCATATACCTACCTACGTAGCGTATAGCACGATCCTTTTAAAGTAATAACTTAATTTCAAAGGCGGACGAGTGAATCAATAATTTATGGGACACTTTTGGGCATAATTAAGTGCTTCTTAAGATTCCTTTATGCAAATAACTAAAAACCCGGGTTTAATTAATCGAAGGTAACCCCACGTCTGACATTATGTGACGTATGGGACCTAATCAGACGGTCTAATTATTTTAAAACGGGTCCTAAATTAAATTGGAACCTTTTATCTGATAATCGCGACACCTTTATTTTTATAAGCCTTTAAATTTATTTAGTTTCTTTTATTTAACGCACGGGGTTTATTGGTTTACTTAATTTAAAAAAGAATGTCTTTGCCTAATAAAGTGTTTTTTATGCACTCAGAAGAAATGTCTTCATTTTTTGCAAAGGATTTACAAGCGCAAATATGAAAGTAAATACAAATACACTATGAAAGTTTGTTTGCGAACCAACCTCCTTTTTTTAAGTCGGTTGAAATTAAAACTAATTATTTTTATTTTATCACTTATTTGTTAGCTTAGAAAAAGTCAAAATGTTTTTGCAGTTACAGTTTTAATTATTAGTTTTAAATATAATATCTATCATCATCAGCCTTCAAGCCTCAAATGCTAAACATAGCTCTAAGTTACATATTGTAAATACACATGGTTCTATGACTTTCCAAACCGACCGCTTCAATCTACTTTTTTCAGGTCATTTGTCCTGCAGGGTGGTGTTCGTGCTACGCTGCGCTACCCAGACCTCTAGTCCAGTAGTATAAGATAATTTTGTTTACCCATTATCTCGTGTTATCTCGCAAGATGAGACCAAATAGGAATAGAATATGCTACTTATTTCTTGGACTAATAATTTATTGCTCCTGTTACTTAATTTTTTACGTTAGTATCCGCGTTTCAGTTCCATTCATAAACACTATTCCACCTTCGTCTCTAGGCTTTAGGCCAATTGAATACTCGATCCAGTTTTCGCAATAAAACACCTTAAAATTATTATAAAATTAAAAATGTATACATGTGAAAACTGTGGGATCAGAGTTGTTTCAAACAAAAAATTGTTTTTAATTTATCTAAAACCCAAAGAAAAGTATCAAAAGTCTGACTCACAGACAAAAAGCGATCAAATAAAACAATAAACGACTGTGCTCAGTGTTAATACGCATTTAAGATAATATATTTTACTCTACAAAAATAAATGTCCACCTTATAAATCGTACAAACCTTATCGTATTTCGAAGCGACGGTAAAAACGCCGATAAGAACTCCGATATAAGACTGGACAGGTTTTAGGCATCGCACAGACGAACGACTACTCATCATACAATTCGTCTGACTAAATATTCTGACAAACACTCGAGCAGACTCGAGTGTTGAAGAGTCCTCATATACCTGGAACTTCTGTAAGTTCTTCTTTTTTGATAGTAATTATATTTATGCTTATACTTATATTTGTGTGGTAGAACTTATAGTTTTTGTTAAACGGCTTCAATGTTTTAGCGTGTAACGTTTTATGTGATGTCTTTTTTTTTATTGCCTTGTCTTGCTCATACAGTTCAACAACCATAATTTTCACGCGCTTGACGAATTTTACTTTATAATCTTTAATCTTTGCATTTCTAGTATGAATTTTTAGTCTAAAGTTTTCCCGTTACACTGTCGGATGAAGAAATTTGAAGACGGACCAATATAAAACTAACCCATGTTTTTTTACATACATTGTAAATCTCTGCCAAATATTATCGGCGGTCTGCTGTGAATCTTAAAATAACTTTTTCATATAGGTTCTCTCAGATCCCTTTTTCAAGATTCGCTCGACCTGTTGTCGGGACTCAGCTGTGGACCTGCCTGTGCAAGGGGTAATCGGTGTCGGATATTAATTTAGTTGTCTTGTATTGTTAGGAAGGGTCAGTGTTATAGCGGATATTATGAACTACGTTTTGTATTTATTTTTGAAAACAGCACAATTATATATTATATTTATGTATTTGTGTAATGTTTATTTCTCATTTATATATTTTTACTATGGTTTTTTTCCTTTTGCGTCTTTGGTTGCCTGGAAGAAATCGCTATGTAAGGATAAGGCAACCAAATTGTTCTCTCTTGCTCCATGTGTATATCTCTGTAACTATTTTTTCTTTGGTGTATAATAAAAGTGTAGTCATTCATTCATTCATTCCTACTTGGTTAAAATATTGCCATAAAAGTAATATTCGTTGGGTACAAAAAATTTAAATTGATAAAACGTATTTAGTATTAGTTATAATGGTACTTACCAAATTAACAAATTCTTGAAAGGTAATAGCTGCACTCGTGGAACTTTGAGCTTTATCCAAAAGTATCTGTTGACAAAAAATAATTCTTTTAGATGAAGAATTTTTTAAACTTTAATTGTTATTATGTTTTTTTGGGTTCATATTTAGCAAATTACTTTAAATTTAGACCTAATACCGCTCCTTTTGTTATAAAATTTAATTATGATAAAAATAAAACAGTGGCTCAAAACAGTCGATATTGTAAACGTAGAGTCGAAAAAGTGCGTTGCCGGCGAGAAAAATATTTTTTGACATCATCACACTGAGTATATGAGTGTGTTCCACTGCTGGGCTCTGGCCTTCTCTATCAGAGAAAAGGAAGTGGAACATAATACCCACCATGCTGATGAAATAAGGGTTGGCGGGCTTTATTGATTATTATAACATGTTGGGGATAAAAACCGTAACCGAAGTCTTAGCGTACTCTTCAAAACACACCAGTGCCAAGACACAGGGCTGGACGCGCTGGGCTGGTATTGAATATTTCTTTGACACAAAAACTCAGTAACTAACAGTTATTGGCCCAACCATGGAATCGAACACAAGACCTTGTGATCCGTAGTCGAACACGCCAACCACCACCAACGCGGCAGTTTCTAAAAAGTTGTACAAAAAATATATCGCTTACCTAATATCAAAAATAGCATTGATGGCAAATTATATATTTACCTCACGCTTGTGGGGTGCCACCTGCGCTATAAAATCTGGATGCTGAAGGGTCTGTAGGAAGTCTGGCCACGGAATCTCGCCGAAGCCTTCCGGATCGAACTGCAGATAACGGATGTAAACAATCGTTAATATAATATTCACACCTATTGTATACGATTCGGTCACGTAGCTAACTTTAAGTTTGAAACACAGCATCCGAAATGTCATAATCACCACCCAGACCCATTCTAGTCTAGGAGCTGCTAAATAAACTATATTAAATAACCTCTATTCTTAACTGTACCTACGCTTAGTAAAATAAAATGGTTCGCCCCTGTCAAAACAAACGCACTGCAGGATAGAACAGGATGAACTAAGTCAAGGAGAGAACACGAGTAAAGAACTCCCAAGGTTCTTTACTTGTGTTCATATCATCTCATAAGTTCCAAACATACTTATCAAACTAACAAAATGGCTAATAAAGAAAGCAATTATACAATTGTATACTACTAAGTTTACTAACACCATTTAAAACTGATGTAAGAAATATAAGCATAAAAAGAGTTTTTTATTTAATTCTCATCGCTTTTTTGTAATATGTAGTATCACTTCTGGGCAGGTAAATAGCATAACTTTATGCCTTGAAATAGCCAACAGGCTTACGTTTAACGACTATCATGCTAGCATGAAAGCAGTGATGAAGAAGTTGGGCGCACTTGCTAGAACCTATTCACTCTTGCCTTAGTCACTTCAGTCTCGTCGGGTTGGTCGACGTCATCAGCGTCATTCGAGTGCATTAATTTCCTAGACCATTCGCTTTAACTTTATAGGGAAAAGGTTGCATTTCTAGTAAAGATACTAACGGAAGGCTTCGAGTCCTTTATTTGACCCGTGTGCAATTTCATCAGCGACTTCCTGCCTAATTAATCTTTTGATTTTGACTGTCTATGAAACCTCTAATCGTTTAATGCCTCGGACATGTGACCGAATAAATAGGAACACTTGTTATAATCTCTATGCTTACCTCTAAGAAGCTTTACGTGGTCATTATTGATTCCATTATATTATTTAACAGAGATGATCTCACCGTCTCTCATCCTATGTCTTATGTGTAGTATAATTGTAATAACTTTGCCCATTTCCAAAAATTTGAGGACAAAAAACGAAAAGCGCCCCTATCTACGCGGCAGTAAGTATTATCTCAATGTTCCCTACGTGACGAAACAACGTTTGATCCAAGGCGCTACCGCCACTTTTTATCTGTTTATAAACTTTTTGTACCCCGCTTCTGTACATTTTAATCAGTCGAAAACAAAAAATATTCTATGAAATTTGTTTCGACATCGTAAACGACACTTTTATGAAATATGCGGTGCTTCAACTCTCATGTTTATGCTGAAAGTGTCGTCGAGCTTGGAACGACCCGGTTTTTTTTGTTGACGGAATATTCACAAATTGCATGTTTAAAACATTGACATTCTGAGAGCCTGATTTTATTCTACAAACGCCAATTATTTTAATTACTTTTACCAGTAGGGATACTTAGGGGTAGTGTGAGTTATCAAATAAACATTTCACATTTTGTCATTTTCATCTTAATCATCATCGTTTCAACTTCGGGATGTCCATCAGTTGTGATGACTGCTGAAACTTTGTTAGGAATCCAGGCTACCACACGGCTGCTACTCATTTGATGACATCTGTCAATCTTGTGGGAGGTCTACGCTTTCGGATATGAGTTCGCTAATACAACAATTTCGGACCCTAGTCCCAAAGTAGGTACCGAGCTGTGTGCCAAGTCCAGCGCTTCCTAGCTAAACTAAGTCAGAAGATCTGTTTTTTTTCACATTTTCTTTAATTTAATTACACTCTCCCTCCCGCAGAGTGAATCTTAGCTTTCTAAAGAGACCTAAATTAACGACGATGTTCCTGAGCTATGAAGAAAGGTTCAAACTGATACGCGGAATACAATTATTTAAACCAATTCCCTCAAAGAGGAAGATACTATTGATACTCGTAGCAAAAAAAATTACAAGATGTAACCTAAGAAGCATCTTTCTTAGGTTACATCTTGTAATTTATGTCGTATTAAATCCCGCTCGAGGTGTTGCTTTAGTTTCGTTTAGATAAGCGACCATTCATGCCATTTTGAATAAGTACTTTCATACTTTATTGACACAGTTCCGCGTGGTATTCGTCTAAGTTTGAATAGAGCTTAATAAAAGCAGTAATTTTTATATGTACGTCCAATATTTACGACTTTTTATAAAAGCAGATGAACGTAATGCTGCTGTTCATTAATATAATATCTCATAGATATCAAAGAGACTAGATGTTAGCTAATAATTTGCTAATATGAGACCTTAAAATCTTAAACTATAATATTATCTAGACTTTATAATTGTGTTAAAGCAACATAATTTATAAAAATAATAATCTATTCCATTTCAGCCGTTAGGTGAAACTTCTGAGCATATGCCTCCATCTGATCGGAGTTATTTATTTTCTTGCGGGAATAGCCTAGATTTCCGGAAATAAGCTATCACCGCAATAAAAAAAGTAAGTGAGTTTTTTTTTTAACCAACGAGTTTACCTACCTACCTGTGAGTCATGGTATAATTTCATTGTCTATAAAACGTCAGATTATTATGCAATAAATATCGATGTTTTCATATTATTAGGCAATTGTGAATAAATTATATCGTAGTTCATATTTAGCCTATGATTCCATGTTTATTTTAGGAGAGTGACAGGTTATGGAAAGAATTAAATGAATGAATCTTTCATTTCATATGATGAGTAACATAGCCAAGTACTTAAATACCTGAATATATATAGTAGTTTTAAAGATTAGTCAAAGGAACTAACATAGGTTTTAGTTAATATGGTTATTAACAAACGTATGGATTTTATTAAAGGTTATTTTTATTATTATTATTATATTACAGTGTGTTGAAAAAAGTTCGTGAATTTAATTTAAAATGTTCGCTGTGAAAACTTTAATGAACTTACCCGATCGAATAGAAGGCGCCATTTCTGAAAGAAAAAATTCTAAAATCAGTATTTTTTTAATTCACTACAAGTTAGCCCTTGACTGCAATTTCATCTGCTGGTAACTAACGATGATAAGTCCAACCCCAAATCGGTTTCTACGCGACTTCGTACCGGAACGCTAAATAGCTCAGCGGCACGTCTTTGACGGTGGTGGTAACTAGCCATGGCAGAAGCCTCCCACCAGACCAGACCAGAGAAAATTCAGAAATCATATTTTAACTTAAAATTATTAAGTTTCACGCAACTTATCGCCCTTATTTGTAATGATTATTTATCTGTCGCCCACTTAGTTTAATGTAAAACAGGAATCTTTAAAAATTTGTAATCTTCGATTAAATATTTTTTATGCCACCTTCCTCCTCTACGACACAAGCATGGGTTTGTGAAGCTCTTCCGAGTTCTGTGTTTTCTGCTCCCAAAACCTGGGTATCTTTAAAGCAACGGTGAACAAAAAGGGCTAGAAGACGCCTGTCTAGAAGCCAACGCGCGTCCCATCTATGGCCATTAATATCCTAGGAAAACATAGGGTTCCCACTCGATTTGTAGAATACCGTAAAAGTGCGGACCAAGAACGTGGGCCAACAGCTAGTTTAGGTATAATAAGAAAAAGGAAAATGAATTAAATGTTCTGCTTACGTCGTGCATCAACTCTCGCCGAATTTCCGCCTCGTCCAGCTCTGAACCGAGATCTGTATGATCTGTATCGTAAAGGGGTTCCGCTGCCCTCGAGAGCGATCCCAGCGAATCCCTCGCCGAAGCAAGTGATCCCGTGACCGTCGGAAGCACTCCGGCCTCGATCCCGGACTCCATAGAGGTGTTAGCCGACAGGACAGTGACGGACGGCACGCGGAGATCTCCGCCGCCGCCACTGCCCACCCAAACCGACATCTAGCTGGCAACACTGGCACACACATATACACGGCACTTCGGTGTACTTCAAAAACTAATTTATCGATATCGAAATTGACATTATTTGGTACACTCACTCGTACTTAAATACCCATAATAAGTATATTGAAAATTTAATGAAAACTTTTAAAAATTAGTCAAAGATCGAATTTTGGACAGATTTGGACCGAAAATGTATTGAATGGGACAGTTTTTTTTTTGGACTTTTGATTTATCTTCGATGAATTAAAGACGGCTATTACTATAGACGAAAACTTATGATAAGGCACGTTGTTCTATTAAGCTCTATTCGGCAATTGTTGCGCCTGAAACAAAAATATACCTACATGAACACTTTTATTTTTGTTTTTTTTCCACTACAAGTTAGCCCTTGACTGCAATCTCACCTGATGGTAAGTGATGATGCAGCCTTAAAGATGTTAGAGGGCTAACCTGTTAAGGAGTATGGTACCCTTAATTCTACGCAACATCGCTCCGGAACACTAAATCGCTTAGCGGCACCTTTGTCGGTAGGATGGTAACTAGCCACGTCCAAAGCCTCCCACCAGACCAGTCCAGAGAAAATTCAGAACTTATAAATTCCCAAATTGCCCCTTCCGGGAATCCGTACCTCCTACTTAAATTCTCAGCGCTCACCGTTGCGCCAGAGAGGTGTCAAAAAAGTTAGACAGACAAATAGAATTAGGAGTAGCTTAAACCTAAGACCATGAGTATATATAAAAAGTTAAATTAAAGTTCAATTTTTTTATTTTAATTTTTTTATTTATTTATTAATTTATTACATAAAGTTTCCAAAAAAATAAAAAATACTTATAGCTAGCATCAGAAAACCACCCAGGTTTGTAATATATGTTAACAGAGAATTAAGTCTAGGTACGTTAACTACAGAACATTACTGCCAGTTTACCATGTTGTGTATAAAAATGATCATAAGTTACTTAAAAAGAAGGACTTCAGTTTTTTCTTAATATTACGAGGATTAATATTGTCTCGTATATCAGTGGGTAATTCATTAATAAGGCGAGGGTAATCATCAAAACGCACGCCGATGGTCTCCTGGATTACAAATCATAGAACAATGCGGTTATTTTTCCATTTTAGCAGTCGAAGTGACAAAGGAAGGCATTTAGAGACTTATTTATTTCCTGACACACCAAGCGTAAATACTGATTGATACATTATTGATACTTGCAGCCCAGCGAACCACAAAACGTTTAGTAAAAATTTTAAGAAAATTAACAACGCGACCTCTACACTCTAGCAGATACCTACATTGTGTGTTGTTCTTTTGTACTAATCTACATAAGTCGGTTCATAAGAAAACTTATCTGATTGGAAACTCAGATTTTTGCTCCGTTCGCTTATTTCAAATAGTTCCTATTATAATTGCGTTAAAATGGCTTGATTTCTTTATATACTTTCGTTTTAAAGTTATTTTAAATTATAAAGTATGTTTTTAAATATTTAAACATGCCACAAATGTACATATAAAACCTTCTTTAAGTATGCTCAGACTTTATTTCGTGTAAAAATAAGATAGATTCATATCAGACATAAATTTGTCTCTTTTTAACAGTTTGTTAACTCTGAGCAAGTAAAATCACATAATAGATCTCAGCTTAAAAAATACAGCTTTCTTTGGCAATAGTAACTTACCTGTTTCGATATTTATTTAACTTGGTACCTAAAGCCGTTTCAAGAAAAAAAACCTTATATAGCGCTCTCTCATTAGCACATGAAAAAAAATCACCCATTCCATTATTAAATGCAACATAAATGAAATAAAAATTGATCATAATATACCAAATACCTACTGCTTATTATTTAATAAGTAGTTATGTAGTGATTTTTTTATGCGCTTGACTACACAACAGGAAATCAGCCAATCCCTTACTAGCAAATTTATCGTTTAGGGGAAGATAGGAGGAAAGCACATTGGCCCTAAGGGCTGGAGCCCTCTTGACGTTACCATGGCAACGTGTCGTTTCATTCATCGAGCAACAGCACCCCTTGTTAAAACACGTGCAAAAGATAGCTCACGATCTACTCATCAAACTACTGCAAACTACAAAGTTTCCTCACTTCATTAATTGCCGAGCATAATTAAGTACCAAGAGGTGAGACAAAATTCATATTATAAGGCACCTACGTGAAATATGTAAGTATCTACTGGGGTAAACTATATTTAATAAATTGAAAAATAAAAAAGTTATAATTTTTTTATATAAAATTATAGATTTCTCCTTATATTTATTAAGTAATATGTCAGTATAGAGTTAAAACTACAGCTACTCCCTTTTGAAATGTATAAGTCCTAATTAACTTACTCGCTGAGAACGTTTCCGGTCTAGGTAATTCAAATTAGGCAAGTTAACCTCTACAAATTGAGTTTCTTATCTGTATCGTATAAAACTCGATGAAAGCGAAGGGAATATGTAGATACCGGTGGCAATAGAACTTAAAATTCTCAAATGTTGATAAAAATAAATATTATGAAAGATAACGCAAAGATTATATTTGTTTACATTTCAAAACACAACTATAACCTATTATTAAGGGAAATTGTAATAAATTTACCACTTACCGTTAACTACTCCTTCAATCACTATCATAAGGGTAAATTCACACTGTACTGCATTTCCAAAAAATTATAAAACGACATTTCGTGTCAAGACCTCATTAAGCTTAGGGTTGCGGCGAGCATTAAAGAATACGTCAAAACACGTCGTGTTGCATTGAAAGTGAGAATGGCGTCCAGATTCTGGCGCATGCGTGGCACAATTCCCCTAAGGGCCTCGTGAGTGCATTGAAATAATTAATGAGGTAGGATCCTTGCATACTGTTACCACACACGTACGTAACGCAGTTATTACGGTTCCATGAATATCTCTCTGTTAATGCCATGCTTCTCCGTAACAGCTCCTACAAAAAAATTAGAGCAATGCCACCAAACATTGAAATAAAGTTAATTTTAAAATAAGATTAGGAATTTAAATTAAGTGTATATGAGGTGATTTATAATAATAATTATATCATTTATAATTTATTTGAACACGTAGTCGAGTCATGGACATTTTCAATAATTAATACTATTTACATGCACAATATAATGTAGATGATTGTTCTACCTTCAATTTACATAAGCTTGCTTAACGTAAAAAAGCTTTAGGTATAGGTTCATACCTAATTTTAGGTTTATACCACCGTAATCCTAAACTAACCTTGGTCATTAATCAAGCCAAGATGTTTGAAGGACTGAAAAATGTACAAAATTGGTTTATAAAGTTCAGTTATCGATCAAGTTTACAATCTTGAGACAGAATAAAAGATTGTAATCTAACGATAATTATATTTTTACGGTGTCATTTTTACTTAGATATTGGCATTAAGCATAAACTGTGAGAAGGTACACTTGTAGTTCTACTTAACGAGTATTTAGGGCTGAAATCTATCAAGCAATGTTGAAATAAAAGAAAAGAAAAATAAAGACTTGCCGTTTAGTAAGAACTCGTTGCTTTCTTATTTAAAAAAAAGGTTTGAATGTTGATGTTTGGAGTGACAATCTGTGAATGTCACTGTCAAATTACATAAATATTTTCTTTTTTCGGGGATACCTCGACAACTTTCAAATTAAAGTGTGCAGGGCAAGGAAATTCATGTTTAAAGTGGCGTTAATTCATTTATTTTGCATCTGATTATTATGCCTACAGGCCGCGCTGTACTTTTGTTGCGACGTCTTTCGACGGGTGACAGTAGATTGAAAAATATAAATATTAATCAAAACACGGCTAAAGATTCTGCATTTTCCATCCCAGTCTGCGTACATCGAGATTTAGGAGGCAGTAAACGGTAAGTCTGGGTATTTAAAGTAGGTATTACTAGAAATGTAAAGTAATATCGTTTACTGGGTTATGCAAACTTAGTACATTAAATTCATGAAAGTGACAAAGATATTAATAGAGTATTAAATCGATACTTTGGACATTGTGACCTTGTTGTGATTAATTATACACATTTTCATATAGCAAGTAAACAATCTTAGTATGTAAGTATAGGTTTTTACTAGGGATATTCCGTTAGCCAACGTTGGCTTATCATATTTTGGCAAAACAAGATTGAAATTCATCAAAGTTTTGCTTAACTGGACTCTATCAAATATAACTAAGTTGACAACTCATCATTATTAAGTAACATACATGAAAAAATCCTAGATTTTTACATATTTAACTATAAGGGGCTATTAATAAATTACAACACTAAAATTTCTTAATTTTTGGACTAAGCCCAGGTCTGGGATTGAAGAGAGATATTTATATATACACTGTATTTGTACAGGACAGGAAAAGATGAAACTGAAAAAGTATGATACAAAAGGTGGCTATATCGCTTAGTTATCTCTATAATGTACATGTAAAAGATAAACTTTATTGCTTACAAATTCATTAAAAATAACATATTCGTATGATTGATAATGTCATATCTTATGCAATTTAAATAGGTTCAGAATATTTTAGCATAACTACTTCAATCATACTGGCTGACCTGCCTTGTTGTGTAACCTGCATATTAACTGGCAACATAGTCATTTTGGGAAGTTCATTTTGTAGGTTGTAATCTTCATTACTTTTTAATGTATGGTCTTTTACTTTTGTTTCCCATGATATAGAAAGCCTGTTTGATTTATCTAGAAAAAAAAATAGATCCGACCTAGATGATCAAGCACCCACATCCTCTACTCAATTTTATAGTGCTTTTGATAGATATCTTTAAAATATCCAGGTGCTGAAATATGAGTAATGTAATGAAAACTAAAATAAAACATCAAATGGCTTTATTTCATGGCTTGTTTGAAAATTAGTAAACCAGTAGGTAATATCAAAGACCTTTAGTCATCTGGTTTTGCAAGGGCTTTGAACATGCTCTCATATATTATTTATGACTGAAAAATTATAAAAATGACAGAAGATAGAGTACCTAATATTTTGGCTATGGTAGAAATAGGGTTTTATTACTTTTAATACATTATGTCACAAAACTTTTGACTTAACCTCTCTCTTTTCATGCTATGTGATACTTTCATTTTTGTTGGGCTATTCTAGGGCCTAATAAATATCAATTTGTGTTCTAGATTTTCTTCATATGATCTCAGTCCACCACCGCTTCTTACGAGAAGTTTCAGTGACAATATAATAAAGATGGCTACAGGCAACACGGAAACAAATCAAGTAGTTAAACCCAAACACACTAATAGATTGGCAAAAGAAAAGTCACCTTATTTACTACAACATGCCCATAATCCTGTAGACTGGTATCCATGGTGCCAAGAAGCAATTGACAAGGCTAAAAAAGAAAATAAGTTAATATTTTTATCAGTTGGATATTCAACATGCCATTGGTGCCACGTCATGGAAAAAGAGTCTTTTGAGAATGAAGATGTGGCTAAAATCATGAATGAACACTATGTTAACATAAAACTTGACAGAGAAGAGCGTCCTGACCTAGACCGAGTTTATATGCTTTTCGTCATGGCAACCACAGGCGGAGGCGGCTGGCCAATGTCTGTCTTCCTCACACCTGAGTTGCGCCCCGTTACTGGTGGGACATACTTCCCACCTGAAGATAAATGGGGGCGTCCCGGTTTTAAAAGCATCTTGCTTACTTTAGCAAGAAAGTGGCGGGAAAATCGTGCCCAGTTTATAGAAGCTAGTGGCAATATTCTGGACGCCTTACAAAACATATCAAGAATACAAGATGCCACAGCAACTTCGGTACCAGGAGAAGCAGCCTGGACAAAGTGCGTACGTCATTACGTGGCAACATTTGAACCACAGTTTGGCGGTTTCGGGAAAGCGCCAAAATTTCCACAGGCTTCTATATTCAACTTTCTCTTCCACTTCTATGCACGGGACAAACATGATCCCGAAGGGAAAAAGTGTTTAGACATGTGCCTGCATACTCTAACCAAAATTGCGAAAGGTGGTATTCACGATCACGTGTCCAGTGGATTCGCTCGTTATTCAGTTGACAACGATTGGCACGTACCGCATTTCGAGAAAATGCTTTACGACCAAGCTCAGTTGATAGTTGCGTACACCGATGCCTATCTTGCAACGAAAGACGTATTTTTCGCTGATGTCGTAAGGGACATAGTTAAATACATAAACAGAGACCTGAGACACGAATTGGGGGGCTATTATAGTGCTGAGGATGCAGATTCTTATCCATTTCACGGTGCTGCTCACAAAAAAGAAGGGGCATTCTGCATTTGGGAGTATAATGAACTAAAATCGCTTTTGGGGGATAAAAAGCTTGGGTCGCTTTCCTCCTTCGAAATATTTTGCGATTATTTCAACGTCGCAGTTAGTGGCAATATCGCACCTGAAAGTGATCCTCACGGCGAACTGACTGATCAGAACGTTCTTATTATCTATGGGAGTAAAGAAGAAACCATGTCCAAGTTTGGTATTACCCTTGAGCAATTCAACCAAGTTATTGATGAATGTATTGATGTTTTATACGAGGCGCGATCGAAAAGGCCTCGTCCACATTTGGATAGCAAAATGCTATGTTCTTGGAATGGTCTTGCAATAGCTGGTTTAGCACAAGCTGGTCAGGGTTTAGGCGAAAAGAGTTTTGTAGAAGATGCTATCAAAACAGCTAAGTTTGTTAAAGATTACTTATTTGATCCCAATACGAAAACGCTCCTTCATTCTTGCTACAGAGATAAAGACGGAAATATTGCTCAAACGTAAGTATGAATGAATAAATACACATTTCTTTTGTATACCACAGAAAGTAAAAAAAAAGGACACTATATGCAATTTGGCAGCCGTATCCTTTATAGCGATCTGTTAGTGGCTACCAATAGCGTAAGAGACAGAGCTAGCGAAAATAGGAAGTTTTTGCATAGATACACATTCAAATAAATTTTGTCTAGTGGGAGGCTTCTTCCGTGGCTAGTTACCAACACTACCGACACTGACGTGCCGCTAAGCGATTTAGCGTTCCGGTACGATATAGTGTTGAAAGCGATTAGGGCTATGGGTTTAATATAACTGCCAGTCTCCCTGACAGGTTTACTCGCTTCCACCTAAGACTGCATCATCACTTATCACCAGATGATATTGATGGGCTAAAGTTAGAGCGAGATAGCAATATTAGAATGAACATATTTTATTAAGATACGCTTGCGCGATGTTCCTTATTAAAATCATAAAAGCCCCTAGGGACTCTAGTAGGTACAACATTGTTCTTACCCGCTAAGCCAATATAATGTATTGTCATACTTGACCCTTTAATACAAGGCTATGTAATAAGGCATTGTCGAGCGATTAGATGGTAGGTCGTATAGTGAACATGTCTTTTAAAAAGTTCAAAGTTTGTATTAAAAGTCCTATTATAGTATAAAGGACTACGTAATCGATAAAAAAGCTTAGGTGGGAATTGCTCTAACCAGGTTGCTCTTCTAATAATTTTAAATGACAGTGTAAGATGGTGGTAACAAAAAAAAACACCCGGCTTAGTTTGTTGTGGGCTTCTTAGGCCAGGACGCGTTTGGAACCCTCGTAGCTTTAGTTTTAAGTTTACGAATATGGTTATCGCCATCACCGTGTAATTATGTATGTTAATAAAGATATTTTTGACTTTGTCTTCGACTTTGATTGGTGTGAAAATACTTTTGTTTCAGTAACCAACCAATTGAAGGATTTCTAGATGACTATGCATTCTTGATAAAAGGTTTACTGGACTTATACGAAGCTTCACTTGATCTCACCTGGCTGAACTGGGCTCGGGAATTGCAAATGATACAAAATGAACTCTTCTGGGATGCAGACAAAGGAGGATATTATACCTGTTCTACTGACGACCGATCTGTTATTTTGAGGTTGAAAGAAGGTAAATACTGCTGTTTTTGGCCAAACTCTTTCTGTTCCATTCAATCTATGCTCTACTTGCCAAAGATTATTTGATAACGATTGCCGATTGATGAAGTGGGCGATGACCCTGCCGTCCGAGTCTAAAAGATAAGAGTCTAAGGCCGATTGGATTCAAATGGAAAATGTGTTATAAACATGAATGTTTTCAGTGGCTGGGTGTTTATTTATCTTTATATATATATTTCTTGTGAATTTCACTGAATTCCTCCTTGATGGCTGGACCGATTTGAATTAATTTTTTGGTATACGTTTGGGTGGCACCCTGGATGGTTTAGATTCACAAATTAGCCCGAAAGATGGCGCTGGTTTCCGCTAGTATATTATAAGTATTTACGTATATAGTGCTATATTTTTAATGTAGTGGCAAGGTCTTGAAATAAGATTTTAAATAACAGAATGTTAATCTTAATCGGCTCTGGTTGTTTTGTGATGGGTGCAAGGTTAAGCCAACAAACGATCTTTTAAAATCGTACAATCTTAGAGATAATACAAAGGTCCTCTCCCTTTTACTAGGAGAGAAAACAAAGCTGTCAATCCCAGTACTTACTTCTAATACATCTGAACCCCAACTTTATTATCTGCGTTCTTCACGTTAACTAGGCCTATGTCGATGATGTTGAATCGTAGAGGTGTTTCTCAATTAGCATCCTCTTTACCTTTAAAGATCAAGATGGTGCGGAGCCATCAGGCAACAGTGTATCATGCCACAATTTACAACGATTAGCGACATACGCCGACAAGAGCGCGGTGCCCGAAGGTGGGGACCAGGAGAGGGAAATGGCGAAGAAAATACTGATGGTCTTCGCCAAGAGACTGATGGACAACCCTACTGCGTTACCGGAAATGATGTCCGCGCTTATGTTCTACAATGATACTCCTACACAGGTAAGGATATCCATCTTACCAGCAAACTGCCAGGTGCTCCTGTATCTACGAATTTCCCCTGACCTACAAAGCTTTCAATTTACACGTCTTTCCGGAGACTTCCGGAGAACTGCGGATGTCCTTTGCCAAAAGACACTGGGTTACGAGAAATTATGTCCACCTTTAATTATATATTCGATTATACACAGGTTGATATTTCTTAGTTTTGGATTAAGTATTTCTTCTAGCTTAGAGATTCTGTAATTTACACACTCATAAAAAATTAAAATCAGCAAGCGGAATTTTCTCTTTAGCACCTGTTGAACTCTCAATATATATTTTTTCAAATCACGCAAGTGACAACTCTAAGATGTCAGCTATCATCATGTAAGATGTCATGCAACAGTTCCTAAGATCGGGTTTGCTATGATTATGCAATCTGCAAAGGCTCTTTTTAAATCCCCCGGGAACTTTATCCTTTCCTATTAAGGATCAAAAAAGAACATCATATCTCTAATATGCAAGCTATAATATCATCGAGATCGGTGAAGTGGTTGAGCCGAACATAGGTAACAAACAAACGGACATGGACATACAATTAGAATATATACTAATTGCCGGTCCAAAAAAGAAATAGATAATCAATGGTTCAGTTAATTTCAAGCTCTTTGTAAAAAATTGCGGTTGAACGGCGGACAGCGACGAATGTAAACTTTCGCTAAAATAAGTTACTTTTCTCTGTAGGACTTATGTAGGTAATTTCCATAAGTCATCCAGCAGGGCTAGCACGGGCGGGAGATAAAAATTATATCCCCCGATTATATCCCCTGACAAGGGATATAATTAACGCGTCCACCTGCTTAAGCACGGGAACATTAAATGGTTTATTGTACAAAAAAACGGTTTATTATACATATATTATTTGGATATTATTTCTAGTGCTCTGAGAGTTTATAAAGCTGTGGGAGAATATACCATTATTTTTGATATATTATTTCATAATATATCAAAAATTATGGTATATATTATTTCATAATATGTCATGGATTTCCGATATGTTCCGATATATTTATGCATCTATCCAATATTTTTTCATCGTTTCTCCGGGGAGAAAATTGTCTTCTGCCGATGCTAGCCATGTAGCTTTGCTATTTCTTACAGGTGTTGATCGCAGGTGGCTGCACGGACCCTCGCACATTAGAACTAGTGCGAGTCGTCCGCTCGCGTCTATTACCCGGTCGGGTACTGGCAGTGGCCGACCCAGCGGCAGATTCACCAGTTGGTATGTCTGACATACGTGAGTTCACTCTAGTTGATACCATAGTGTGCTTAGTGTGTTTTACTTAAACATTTTTAACTAGTTGTTCATTTGTTCTTGGCTTGCATCACAATAGCTGATCTGTAGACGTACGTACAAGATTTGGTCATTCATTCTTGATTTGATCACGTAGCAATACTCCAAGCGTAGCTCTCTCCATTGCCCTTGATGGACCGAATCTGAAAATAAAACGGACTGCAAAATATTCCAGATCGCCAGCACTTCCATCTTTATAAGTTAGATCGACAATGTTCGTTAAATCATTTGAGAAATCAACGCACCAATGCCCTCTTTAATTTTAGATTTTCATATAAGAACAAGAGAATCATACAGAATCATTAATTCATCATTCGCAACTTAATATAAAAGACTTGGGTTCATCGGTTGACGTGAGCACAAGCGAATAGAGTAGCATGACTCACCTATG
This sequence comes from Pararge aegeria, assembly GCF_905163445.1. Classification (NCBI taxonomy): domain Eukaryota; kingdom Metazoa; phylum Arthropoda; class Insecta; order Lepidoptera; family Nymphalidae; genus Pararge; species Pararge aegeria. The sequence continues at coordinate 7,091,138 of NC_053193.1, forward strand.
GCACTCGGGCATGGGTCTAAGTGACCTGTGAGTTGGGACCGTCTTTACTCGATGGAGATCCCACAACACGACAAGATACGAGTCGCAGAGATTCAGAGGCGCAAGAAGAAAATGTAAAATCCCAACCATACACCAGCAGTAGATCCCGGTCATGTATTACGGGCTAAATTATTGAAACCGGCTGATATTTTTACCGCTACTGCAGCCACGTTTCAAAAACAAAAAAACCAGATTATGCACTAATCTAGAAATATATAGAACTAAGCTAGAAATTGTAACATTGAGAAACGTAATGGTGTAAACCCCTGGCATCACTGGCAAAACTGGCGTGCATCATCATCAATAGCCTATAACAGTCCACTGCTTGTCTAAAGGCATGATCAGAGCTGCAAAAAAGAATTTTAAAACTTATCCTTCACAATAACCATAGTGAATATTCCGAAGCTGAACTTTTTAAACAGTGTAAAGTTTAGCCTGTGCAGGTACAGTTTAAACATAACATTTTAAAAGAAAACTTTTTCAATAACATATACTGGAACAAAGTACAACGTCCAACGTACGCACTCTGTAGATAACGTACCTAGAATGAATTCTCGGTTAGCATATATTAACAAACCTGGGTGGTTTTCTTCCGATATGCCGTTACCACAATGCACAAGTTGTATGCTTATCTTAAAAATACAAGTTACTTTTATAAGTAACATCGAAAAAGTCTATCGGCCTAATATAAAAACGACTTGATAATATTTCTGCTACGATAGGCGCCTAAGTTTACCCAAAATACGTAATTATTCCAGTACTAAGCCGCATTCGTGGCACTGGAGACGTTCCCACGGCGTACGTGTGTCGTCGGTACGCGTGCTCACTACCCGTCACCGACGTCAAAGAGCTCGAGTCGCTGCTCGACGAACCCACGCCGTCTGCGCCACAGAATAATTAGTATAAAAAAAGTTACACAGAATAATTAGAATAAGGTAAGTGTATTTTGTATCTATGGGACATGACGTCATCGGACAAGATTCTCGTTTTGATCCATAGCGTTTCACTCGAACTCACGTTTCATGGTCATCATAGTGAAAAACGGAATTACCCAAATTATTCAATTAGAACAATTTTTGAAGTCATCACTTTGAAAATAAATTGTTAAAAAGCCTTGATATTATATTATTTTTTATCGGGGAAATGAAAATAGCATAATGTTCTATGAAATAGAAAATGCCTAATTTTGTCCGAAGACGTCATGTGCTACGGAAAAAAATATGAAACTACTAAAAGTAACTCCGGCTATAGTTCTGTTTATTTGAAATGTTATATTAGTGTCTTAAACCGCTCAACAACATAATGATATTAACGTGTCAATATAACTTTTTAAATATTAGCTCGTAAACGAAAAAAAATTATTACTATTATTTGTACACACTTATTTTGTTAATTAATGCCATACTAATACTCTATATTAGCTATTCTGTTTATATATAATAACGTGTTCTGAAATGTAAAAGAAAATGTCATAACTAAAAGAGGACAGGAGTTAGTGGTATGATCCAAATGAAGTATATTTTATGTTTTACTAAGAGTGTTTACTTATAACCACTTCTGAAATATAAAAGTAAATGTTAGCACTTAAAAGTGGAATAGAGTTAGTGGTTCTATCTAAATGTGACATATATATATATATATATATATATATATATATATCAAAGTAAATGTTAAAAGTGGAATAGAGTCAGTTTTCTAGCGTAAGAATCTCATGTCTTATTTTTATGTATACACTTCATTTGCTTATTAATTTCGTAATAATGCTATAACTCTATTATAAATCAAACAGATTGAGTGTTATTAACAGTTTTGAAATACCGAATATAATGTTATCACTGAAAATGGTAGTTATTTGTCCTATCTAAATGTGACCTATTATATGTATACACTTCTTATGAAATATCAAAGTAAATGTTAAAATTGGAATAGAGTCAGTTGTCTAGTCTAAGAATTTGATGTTGACTTTTCTATGTACACACTTTTGCTCATTAATTTCGTAGTAATGCTATATCTCTATTATAAATCTAACAGCTTGAGTGTTATAAACAGTTTCTGAAATATTGAATAAAATTTTATCACTAAAAGTGGAATAGAGATAGTTGTCTGATGTAAATGTGATAGTCGTTACGCGTAACTCGAATAGGAACTATACTCAAAATTATCTGAGCCGATATAAAAGGCCAAATGTTTGGAAGCAAAATTATTTAATTAAAATATACATTTATTTACACATTATTTTGTTCTATGGTACATTGTATTGTTGTACATTAGGTAATTAATAAGTATTTAGTTAAGTAGTTTTCGTTGCTGGAATGGATATTTATTCTAGTTGTGATCAATAAATTATTATTAAAAAAGATTTTTTTTTTAATTTCATTAAATCATTAACAAAGCCATAACCATATTTTCTTACCTGTATTATAATCTCTCAAAACTTTTTTGTTACGCTTTAGATAAAATATTGTTCAACAATATTAAAAAATAATTAAAAAATGCATACAAAAATATAAATTCTATAATAGGTTTTTATATATTTAGCCACACTTTTTTGACGTTTTTGTCTTTTTTTAAAACATACTTTATAATATAACGTAATGAAAGGACATGCCATATTACAAAAAGCAATGTGTAGGAATAAAGGACCGGTACATGTATATAAACATACCTACATGAATTAGCATTTTACAAGAGACGTGATCCATAGGGATCTCAGCGTCCCTGGGTCGCCATAAAATGTTAGGTATTCGGCTGTTTAGAAAATTCTCACATACTGAGTGCCTATTGAGAGATATTCTATCTATTCGATCGCGTGAAATTTAACTAAAGACGGAAAGAAAGAGCGCCATCTAGTGACAACACTGTTTCCCAGAATTATAACTAGATGGCGCTTTTGCGATTAAACAATAGAAATTGCATCACGCGATCGAATATAATGAAAAATCTCACACTCTGAATTAATTACTTAATAGTAAATTAGAGTTGTTCCACACGAACGTTAGTATTAGTGTCCTATTATTGTCACGTGTAAGAATAAAATGATTAACTATACATTAAATTACGGTTTGCCTCGAAAATATTCTAGTAAATCTACCTACCATTTCAAACTTTATACGGACGCAATCTCAATCTAAGGTGCGGCCTTCGTGCCATTGCCACGTGATCAGCAATTTCTTTGGCCACACTGTTTTTCCAAGGAAGCAATATATACATTTTATTTTTTATAAATTACGATTAAATGATAAATCATGCATGTCAGCGGCACATCTCATTTATCACCATACTAAAGTTAGTGTACTAAGTTTAGTGCCTTTTAAAATATTTAAAAATAATTATATTAGTCTGAAAAGGGAAGTAGCAAATAAAAGGAGGATACCATTTTAAATTATTATTGTTATATATTTCTATAGAATTCATAGACATTTATGTGACATGTATTACATTGAGATAAAATACATTATACAAGAACTATAGGAATTATGACGGTAAAATGTAGAATGCATTTAATATCTATAATGCATATTATATCATAGATTACACATTGAAAAAACTATGTGAATACATGGTCAAATGGCTTATTTCTCATATTTTTCTAGGAAATTTTATTTATTTCCTTTAGCATGTCAATCAAACAGTGCCAAAAGAAATTTATCTCGTTTGTTGAAAGAAATCCAATCTAAAAAATATACCAGTTGTTTTTACTCGTACCAAATACTTAGTCGAAATTAATAAAGGGCCCGCTTTTTCCATATACCTACCTAGTCCTAGTGCGAATATTTTCTAAATATTCTAATTCATATTTTAACATATTTTCCCAATACATAATTTGATTTTAAATACATTTGCTCGCAAAGAGGCTCTTATTTCACCAAGTATCGAACGAACTATTTGCTATGCAATTAAAATATTACCGTAGTTTATGTCTTACACACAAAAGTTATGCGGTATTATTGTGGTAAATTATTTGAAACATTGCCTTTAGTTTGTTTTTTTGCATTTTAACACTATTTTCAATAAATTTTTTTCATACTTTTAACATGCATAATGTGTTTTTTTTGCATTTATTCATTTTTAACACTGACGTCTATTAGTAGCACACTGCACCGGAGTGACTGTACCTTTTATGAAATTTCAGCGCCATAATGACGTCCATTAGAGACAAAAACTACGTGATAGCAATGCGTCCAGTTGAAATAATAGAGATCAATGATCAAAAGTATTTTAATTTAAGAACGCATCTATTCCAAATGTTGGCGACAACAACAATAATGCCAACATAGCGAGTCAAACTCAGTTTGAGTCAGTTCCAAAGTCACTGATCTATTTTTATCACTGAAAAGGCTGTTGTCTATATGTTTAATCTTCAATTGATTGCTGCCATTTTGGCTATGTAAGTTGAGAAGCATTGAATTTAGAACATACAGAATCCTCATTCTGCTATGCATTCTGTATGCTGTGCATTGTGTCAAAAAACCCGCGGAATTTTTCCATTTTATGGTGAACGCTTAGAACATTCGAGGTAAAATAATTACTGGCAACTGCTAAATGGTATGAAGCGACTAACCGTTTGTTCGAGAAACCAATCTTAAGTGGAGCGGTTTTTGATGCTTCAATATTAGTCGTGTACACGGTTTCTGTATGTTTTTAATTCTGTGTAGGAAAGCAACAATGAGAGTGTGTTTGAGATACTAAAATTGCATTCATTCATATTAAGAAACTCAACTACGACTTGAAATTAACACGCAATAAATTAGTACTATACATATAGATATATTTACCTTTTATTGATTATAAATTAACAAAAGATTATTATTTAACGATTTTTAAAGTAAATATGTAATATATATATCTATTACTAATTATGACGTAATATACATAAATATATACGTATATAATATAGGCTTGGAAATGAATGACTAAAATATTAATAAATGCAAAACAAAGAGGTGTCTTGAAACTAGCAAATTGTCCTAACGTTTAAAAAAGCAGTCTTAGAGTCTTGACATTAATTACAGTTGAACGTTATATTTTAAACACAAATATAATAAAAGTAGATACCTACGCAAAAAAGTAAAAAGGGTTCTTAACCATTTTTAAATCTATGTGAATGGATAAATAACTTTATTTGTAAATGTACACCACATCAATGCGCAAATTCATGTATTCTTACTAGAGACGATTTTTTTTTTACTTTACAGTTTACACATTAGCACATAAAATCTTTTTGTCATTACCCTATACAAGAAAATGATGCTTTATCCTTAATGCTTGCAGACATTACTTTAAAATACCTTTATATAATTTAATATTATTTATATCGTATTTTCTTACAATAGACATATTTTAAGCTATCTGAATGGTTTAATAAATTTAAAAAAATTCAGTATTTACTACCAGTGTGTTAAGTCGGAATATGTTAGACTAGTATCGCACAAAAATTTTGTCACATATTCGCTTCACGCCATTATGAAGCGTCAGGTTTACACTCCGCGTCAACAAATTTCTTCAGTTTTTTTCGCGGATGAGTCATAACTCCGGACCAGGTTGAATCTAGTTTAGCGTACAAAGACAATAACACACGCGAGTACAGCTGTATAATTTCTGAATTATATAAATAGACAATTAAATTATTTTTATATATTATATAAAAATAATTTAATTGTCTACAAATAGTATACAAATAGGTAGTAGGTACTTGAAAATTAATGTATTTAGAATCATGCTGGTGGTATTTTAAAGACTAAAAGTAGTCAAATATTAAAACTTAATAATATATAACAAATAAATTAAAATATTAACTTAGAACTGTAACCGAACTTATTAAAAACTTATAACAAAACTTATAAAAAAAGTAAAGTTAAAAGATTATCATATCAATAATAATATTATTAACAATATCCATCCAATATTGTTAATAAGGGTATTCCCTTATTTACATTATCTGTCAATAATATGTGTTTTATACATATTCTAAAGTTTCATAATTATGTTATAAGTTTGCTGTCAATTTTAATGTATTTCGTTAGATTTATTAGCGGCTACTTAATTGGTGTATGTGTTATTTTCTTTGTACTAATTTTAAGTATTAAGTATACTGTTTGGGCCTTAATAAATAAAATAAAATAAAACTTATAACAATTTGCTAGACAGTCAAGAGGGCCTAAATAAAAAAAATTAAAAGGATGCAAGTCAAACATAACTTATTTTCTTGAAAGAAAATCTTGTTAGTTGGTAAGACAACAGAACAAGGGGTGGCATACAGCATCTCTTCGATTTCTGTCTGCCTTCTTATACAAATATAGCATTTAAGTTTGTAAGTGACATTGAGGGTATGTTCACACTAGCCGAAAGGTGCCGCGCGTCAGTTCTGCGTACAATACGCACGCGTGACAGTATAGAGTTCATACAAAATTAGCCCAGTTGGTACGAGATTTTAGTTTTTGATGTGAAACGACTATTAGTGCGCTTGGTTGTAAAATCATGAAAAGAAACTTTTGAATGCGGTCTTACACCGTCATCCCATAGGTCTGTGACACTGCATATTTGCTTATTTTGTAATTATATTCTGAGTTATACCTATCAATTAATAAAATAATAAAAATATACTAGTACCTTTAAAACATATTTTCATTTTATGTTTATTTTTATTAATACAATTTTTTTTTTCAGATTCCCTTGTGACATACTAACAATCAATTTAATAAATCATAAAAGTCCCTCTGAGCGAACTCTTTTCATGTGACACTCGGTGGCTTATCTGAATACACCCTAATAACACCATACATCACATTAAGAGTTCAATATTCAAAATATAACTTGAAAAACTAGACCATTAAACAATAAAACTTATAACAATTTCTATACATATTATCATCAAGCGGGACTACATGTTTAGGTTCTATGAGGAATTAAGTCGTAAAAACTAACTACATTTAAATACGTTTCATAAATATTAAATATCACATTAAGCTAAAGTGAGTTCAGTCGGGTTTACAATCTACCTTAAATCAATAAAAGATATATACACGTTAACGAAAAAAAAATTACGTCTTCAAACTTAAAAAAAGTCATATTTTATCATGGCGGGTTGGCTGGGAGGATCGATGAAAATCTGTTTATATATATTTAAGAAAAAAACCGTTATTAGTTATTTGAATAAAACAGTAGCGGGTTTCAAAATAATACCCCTACCTTACGATTGAATTTTAGATTACAGGCAAGATTATTTTACATTAAGATTATTTTTTTATTTTTTTAAGCATTTTTTTTTGTTCCTGAAATATTTTGTAACGTTCTCGGAACGTCAAATAATCCAACTTTGAGACTTATAATACGATTATATTTATCGAAGTTTACATAGACCATTGAAATTCTTTAATTCATTTAACTGCAAAATCATTTGCTTATACTATAGAGACACATCGAATGATATTCTACAATCCATCAATGGTATATCTGTTATGCAAGAAAAGTAAGTAACTTTAATTTTAAGTGGGCGATTTTTGTAGATTTAAATACTTTTCAACAATTTTTTCACTGTTCCTTCTCAGTTATAGTTTTACAAACGCTTTCGTTTGAAAACTTATTTACTCTTTGGGGTCAACACTGACTGAGCGAGCATGCCTTCCCATACATAATAAATACTAGAAATAAAAACATTTTTAAACAGAAACATTTTAAACATTTATTTGAAAAAGCCCATCTTTTACACAATAAATAGACGTTAGCACGTCTATTTATTGTGTAGACGTGATAAAAAGTAAAAAAATTAGAAAATTGTAATAATCTTATTCAATTAAAATACACTCAAATCCTTGGAAATTACTTTTTTAATTGAAGATCAGAAGTCAGACGGTGATATTATTAAATCAAAACGTGATTCATTAAGGATAAATATTAAGAAAAATAAGAGTATATATGAGTTTGTTACACATTTTATTATTATTATTTTATTAAAGGCACGCATATTTAGCTTTAAGGTTAATTAGTACCTGTAAATTTAAGTTGGTTTGCAATTTCGATACAGTTACGCCAACGGCACCAAAACTATAACTTTGGAGCTGGCGTGCAGTTCTAATGAAAGTCTGTCTAGACGTGAAAACGTGGTCAAGCATGCTAACGTATGATGCCTCTCGGTCTGCGCTGACTCTCATTAGTCTAATGTGACTAGAACTCATTCAAGTCGAGTCTGGTCTAATAGGACGAGACAGTTAAAACTGCCACCGTCAACTCACAAATTATCTCTTAATCTATAATTAACTAAACCTATAGGAATACTTTTAACACGGAAAAATAAAATTACACATTAACTATAAATGAAGATTAAACCAAGTGAAGATCATCCAAAAGATCATAAATAGTAATTTCCATTGTAAAAAGGATTTTTTGTTCTGTGAAAACAAACTGTGTAGAAAGACAAAGCACAATGTATTTCCTCTGTTGATTCAGTTTAAGTTTTTTACAAGGCAAAATTGAAGTTTATCAATACATTAAAAACACTAAATACGGTATTTGATTTCTGCTCAATAAAGCGTTTGTTATAAAATTAATTTTGTTACTAGGAATAGTATCATTGCACACATAATTTGCTGGTTTAAATTTGGATATAATCTGACGCAAATTACACTGGATGATAACTCAACACAATCTGACAAAATATTTAAGTTGAAATAATATGATTAATTTATAATTCAATTAACATATATAATCATCAATCATAAAGAAGATATCCGAACGTCCGAGAGCTGCTATTTACCACAGACTTGTATGGTAACATATCAGTGAAACATGAATTCTTCAGTGAATGGGAACACATAGGTATATTAGTTAATATTAAATCATGATTTAACAGGCGGCAACTCAAAACGGAAACTACTTTCGTAGTATATTATTTTACCTAATGCCAATTCTTTTAAACACGAATCTCTAAATGGTACTAAATTGACAGATCTAAAACTAGTGTTATCCTTCTCTACAGGGAACATTGTGAAAAGAACAGCGCTATTTTGGGAATTGTCAATTTCATTTAGAGATGTATTTACAAAAAGAATTGGCACTTTCATCACCAGTTTTTTTACAGGTGAATAGGTAATCAGACAAAAGATTAATGTCAGAAATAATATTTAAACAATAATTCACAAACACGTTCAAACGCACACTCACACACACACACATTAAATTACAATTAGTAAGGGTTGTCAATTTTAGGTGATTTATAAGAATACTAAAATAAATATTTATTTATTAATTAATCAATATATTTCCTTCAAATTATAATCATTTCTGTTATGGTTTAATTTGCTCAGATAAATTATTCGATGATTATATAGGTTGTTGTCTCACGAACTTCCTTTCCAACTGGCCTTGTATGTCTTAGAAGTCCTATAAAAAAAATCGCGACGTTGCTTGCGATTTAGATATCATTTATGGCATTGTATGTTCGTAGCGGCAAAAACCTCGTACGCAAACTATAAGCTTTGCACGCACGCGCACGCGTACGCCATTTATGTAGAGTAGCGAGCAGTTTTGTTCGAACGAAATCAAAGGTACAGTAGCTTGCAACCGTTGGATCAAATTATATTATGACGCTACTAAACGTTATCGGATACGGCTCGGATAAATCCACACTTGAACTTAAAACTAAGAAATTCTTGAATGCAACAAACACGATCGATCCAAGATTCCAACCATTCATTCTGCTTCATTCTTCTAACTCTACGCCCTAATATCACTCCACGAAATATTCCATTTGATACTAAAATTAGTACAGGATCTTGCACTAAAACGAATAATTAATAACTATTCTAAAAAGAGAAATAGATTTCGTAACGCGCCACATTGAATGATAGAATACTCACGATGAGTACAATAATGAAGACCAAATAAAATTATATTTTCATTTTGATTCATCTCTTTAAGGGACATCACACTCGTATTCCAGAACGGTCTTGTGGTAGAAGAGCAAATACCTGAAAAATAATGTTATTATAAGTTTTTGTAAATTAAACACACAGCTTAACAAAATATAATGTATTTATTAATTATTATATTCTTTGATTAATATATTTCGATGTGCGTCAATCGACAATCAACACGGAGAAAAATATCTTCATTTAAAATTCATAAAGGTAATTTTCACTAAGTTTATAGTTTTTCGGGTAACCGGTATAAAGAGCAAATTGATCAGATTGAACTTTGGCTGGTATGACTCTTTTTATTTATTTGCGTCTCTGCTTTATAAAAATGTTAACCTACTTTAAACTTCTTTATTTATGAAATAAGCACCACATATATTATAACCATAGCGCCAAAAAGTATTTAAAATATATAATTTATACCTGAACACTGTTTCATTTGTTTTAATTATTTTATTTTCGATTCCATATTATTGTTAATTTGGTTACTATTTTTCTTTGGAAATTATTGAGTTCTAACAGTCGGATGGATAGAATTTTACCCGAAACTCTGAGAACTCGCTTAGCCCTGTAAAATATGTAGTGACGATGGAGAAGTCAACTTACCCCTCACTGTCCAAAACCTCCCTCAGCGAAGCACGTGTGATCATGTGATCATCGCATTTGAACCAGCTTCCTTTCATCTGACGCACGTAGGCGGTGTAGTGACCAGCATCCAAAGACCCCAGATGGTTGACAACCGCAAACAACGAGTAACGATTATCCTCAAACAATCCTTCGGGATCGTTATTATTATCCGCCGCATCTACGGCTCTGCGATGAGTGGACATGAATGGAGTCATGTCCAATTCCGCTGGGAACGATACGAAAGCGGATATCTTCCTGTCGATTTGCGAAGAATGCTCGAAGCGTTTGAGATGGAAACTCGCGACAATGGGCAAAGTTTCGAGAGTCAACTGCTTGGTTGATTCCCTGTAGGCTCTGCAATTGGAGCACTTGATTTTGGCTGCGGAGCCCAAATGCTCAGCCCGTGTGAATCTTTCCAAACAGGCTTGCAAAGACCCTGGGCCGGCAACGTCGAGGCTTATGTCCCAGAATGGATCAATGGTAGTGGAGACACCTGAACAAGAGGTGCATACGACGTCACTTTGCAGTCCTCCGGTGAAAATTTGGTCTATAATGCAGTTGCATCGGTCCTTCTCCTTCTTTTCAGTTTCTTCAACGCCGTTCATGCAATGCCTGTAAAGAGAAGTTAAGAATCATTTGAGTGAACCCTGTAAAGCCGTCTTAAATATTAACTTTGTTGTTGTAGATTATAAAAGAAATGCTGAAAGGCTTAAAATTATGTAAATGCAAAGAAAACGTCAAAAAAAACATGAGATTCCACTCTTTTAAATTACAGCACAAAGATTCAATAAGAATCAACCTTTCAAAATTGAGTAGCCGTTTGCATGTAGAAATTTTTAAAGTAGGACCATTTTTGAATTGGAAGTCGCAAATAAGTAACAAAATTACTAAGCGCTTTTTTGGTGCAGGAAAACAACGCAAGAAATTTATTCTGTTTGGCCGAGCAATGAGACATGAAGTCTACTCCTACACAGAACTTTATACTGAGAAGCCGCACCTCATAGTACAGAATTAATAGAGTACCAGTTCACGCAGATATATGTCACAAGTGCACAAAACTATGTAACACCACAAGCCGCAAAGCAAGAACGCAAAGCTTTTTTGTCCATCATTGGAATATTATAGCACAGCATATGTTTTTGTTGCGCACTATAGTACTGAGTTGGCAGTGCATATCCGTTCACGCAGATAAGTCTCAGTGACAGGAAATAATGTATCGCTTAAACCTTAAATTATTTCGGTTTTCATTTACACGTTGTATTTCGTCACGAGTGCTGAAATCTGTTTCAGCATCATAATGAGCTGCAAAGCGCGAAACTTAAAGATATATTTATTTTTTCTTGCCCATTGGAAAAACTAATGCCCGTTTTTTTTTAATTGAAAATTGATCATAAAATTGTATACGCAATAAAACTATGCAATACGCTTTGAAAAATTCACTTTTGCGCTACTATGTTTTTAAACTCTGCGGCATTGCAAAGCAAGTAATTTTTATAATATACATATAACATAATTGACGGACCAAAAAGATTCAAGCACTCCTGATGGTTTTTTTTAATTATTTGCAATGTACCTGCCTGTGTCCATGTAACCTGAGGTGTTAAGCCTCATGTGCCGGCAACCACGCCCTTCAGACCTCAGGCAGGGTGATTACGTATTTTGCAACCACTGCTGTCAAACGTCACTTTTCCATACAATAAATAAACCAAAGTGACGTTTAACAGCAGTGATTGCAAGATTTACGCCTGTCGCAAGCCTGTCACGAGATACGTAATACCCCTGCGTAATAACACAGCATTTAAAAAATGCTGCTTTACAGAAGAAATTTGCATACTTCTCCAAACGAGCTTTGTCACAAAAAGATCTAATACTATTACAAGTTTTTAATTGATAATTACATACCGATGCAGTACATCCAAAGTGGCAATGAAGAATTCATGGGCGTCCTGTTGTTCGTATCCGGCGAGGTGACGCGCGTGAGTCCAGATCAGATGAAGCAGCCGGTGCAATGTTAGAGGCGTCTTAGCGCCCGAGTAGAACTCCTGAAGGCAAAATGAATATTTGCTCAAATTATATCATTCGAACCGTTTCAAATATAGCAAGTTCCTAATTGGTTATTGTTTTTAATATAGAAAGGGGAACCGGGGAACGGTTCGGTAAATTTACTAAATATGTATCATATTTTATTGAATATTAATTTGAATATATAAAAATATGGTAGAGACACACATACACCCAAACACGCACACACTAACCCACACACATATACGCACACACGCATGCTCGCACACATATACACACACACACTTATACACATAATAAATTGTATTTTGATAATGTAAACTTCCAAATATGTATTCTCTCTGTTTTTTTTTCTCTAATCTCGATGCACATATGGGAAGACACTGACCCCCAAGACACGGGATATCCTAGTTTAGGGGTCCAGGGTAATTTTAGAAAAAACATTGTACTTTTAAGCAATTAAAAACTGTTGTTATTATAACGGGCAGCAATCACCAACCCATTTGCCCAGCGTGGTGATGAGCAAATCCTCCGATCGGGGGAGGCCCTTAGTCCAGCAGTGGACTGTTAAAGTCTATGGATGGTCTGCGACGAGATGGACCACGTTTGCCAGAAAGATGGCTATTCACTCTTGATTTGAAGTAACCCAAATTATATTCTCTTTTATTATATACCTACTTTTTGTCCCTTTGTAAGGACGTGAAGAAAGGACAATATTTGATATTTAAATACGAATGTTCCCGTAAACTACCCTTAGGAATTTGATGGTTATAAAGGACGAAATGTAGCATATGCTATTCAAAAATCAAGTCGATTGGTGGCTTACTTAGGGCGTGAAGGAAGGACAAACAAACACACTCACACATTCATAATATTAGTATGGATGTATGTACCAGAACTGTGGACACAAACACTTATACATGGGGCAAACAAAGGAAAGCTTTACTTTATATGAGATCTCTTCCAGCCGACCTAAGATGCAGGTAAGGTAACTCTTCCCGATACCTATAATATTATAAGTATCGGGGAAAATGAAAGCTGGAAGGCGTTCCCGGATCATTGTGGAGACTTCAACTACGTAACGCTTTATTCGGATTCCCTGTTAATAAGCACTGAAATGAGACTACAAGCAAATGGCAGCGAGTAAAGGTGGCATCAATAGGGTTACGTAGTGGATATCTTATCGACATGTAGAGAGTTATTTTCTTGATGGAAGATCATTGTGGTCCTGGTATCGCAATGATCTATGAATCTTACAATTAAATAACATAAATGTCCTTCCGGGTATATTATGGCTATTTCCTATGCTGCAACTCTCTAATGCACTTTTATTATCACAATTAAGTGATAACAATCGGATTACCATCTTACGTGCTTTCCTAGTCAAGGGAGGGAATGTGCAAAGCAAATTTCCTAACCGGCTGATACTGAAATGTTTGGCTACCTCACAGGCGACAGCTTTTCGGACGAGCCGAGAATCGATCCCATAACTTCGTAGTCCCAAGTCGAACATGCCTACCCTGAAAAGCCTCTACCATAAATAATATTTTTTTTTTTCAATTCGAGGTTTTTATAATACATGGGAATAAGATCACCAATCCGCACTGGGCCAGCGTGGTGAACCACGGCCTAAGCCCATTGTGGGAGGAGACTCGTGACCTGTAGAGGGCCGGTAATGGGATGGTATGATGAAGCGAATTAATTTTTACAGTGGTCGAATGAACATTATGTAATATAGCACGAATGTATTCAGAAATTTAAATTCTTTCAAATCAGTGGTGGTAAAGCATAAAAGATCTCTTAAATTAAAGTCTTTTAAGAGTGCATTTTATTACTTAAAGCTGCTTTTTTAATTATAAATATTCAGTTATAATTAAATACGTAGCTTAACCGATTCAATGCGGATGGCTCCGCAGAGGCGCCATGTGTATCTTTTGTGTATGGCGGGTGGCGCCCGAGAGGAGCCAAAATGTTTTCCTGTAAAACTCCGCTAAAAAAGCTTTATTCAGAGGCTAGCCCTAAATGAAAGTTTCCTTATTTGTCACGTAGATTACGATACTAGTATTAGTTTCAAGATATAGCGTGAAAAAAGACATTTCAGATGTTGTAAACCTTTTCAATAGAAACAATAATTATGAAAGGTAACTTTTGTGCATGGCGGGTGGCACCCCAGAGGAGCCAATATTTGAAACCAAAAAACTGACTAATTTAAATTTATCAATAGTACATATTTCAGTGTTCTAAAAATATTAGTGTCTTTATTTATCACGTAGATCCTTTCCAGAGAAATCGCTTTAAGGTGTAGCGTGATTTCACACTCTTCGGGGATGGTAAACCATTTTAAGCGTTATTTAAATGTTATTTAATATTAAGGGTTACAAACGAATAGCACTAATCATGACAGTTAAATATTTAAAAAATATCTGTTTTCACTTTTTTTGCTTTGTGGATATGCTCTTTTGCAAGTTTATGGTAATAACTAGGTAGTTTCTCGAAGTATGTCCAAATTTAACCGGACTAGTAATTGCATTCCTTAGGTATCAAGACAATGTACTTAGTTTATTTTTGGTGAGAAACAACAACAAAAACGATTCTCAGAAAAGCACTATCTTTTGTTGTTATGCTATGCAGTCATATCAAAGATGTTTTAAAGATTTTTAAGCTTTTTATTGCCCTACTGCTTATTGTTAATATGCCGTGCCGACCGACCCTTTTTATTGATGGGCTAGGGAAAGATGTTATTTAACTAAAAACAAAAGAAGTCGGTGCCATAAATCACTTAACAAGGTTTCTCACGCGCAAATTACTTAACTATCGATGATGTTTTTTCGTTTACTTCTGTTTTGCTATTTATGGTGATCAGACGTAAGCACGTTGTGACCGTTTAATGCTCGCTTCTGAAGTCTCTTAGTTTGCCTTTTAACAACTGTGGACTGTGTATCTGGACTTCGAGATTTTGCTTCAGTGACTACCCCGGCTAGTAATTTGGACTCTGTTTTGATTCTTGACTTTACAAGGTGAGTTTTTTTAACAATGTTCTTTTTTTCTTTTCTAGTCTTTTCAATCATTGAAATTTAACATGAGCTTTTTGAAATTTAACATGAGGGACAGAGTGATTCCATGTTAGAGGAAAACCTAGATAGGGCATGTAGCACAGGTCTCGTGCTACAACTTTTGTAGGAACACTCATATGCCAAAATAAATCAGTCTTGAGTTATTGAACATTTTATGGTTTTTGGAAAAAATCCCATTTCGTGACCAGTGTTCAGAACTAAAAAAAATACAAAATTTTCTAAATTGTTCGTTTATTATTCTGTCTTTAACTACACAATGTTAAGTAAGAGGTAAAACACTTAAAATTCTACGTTAAGCGGAAAGATAGGTACCCTATGTAAGGTGTTCTCTTGAAACAAATGAACAGACAAACACCCCCAGACTCATACATAGACACACAAACACCACATACACACACATAAGCGCTTAAATACATAACATTCGACGAAACAGATAAACACTTACACTCATACACACTCACATGTACAAACACTGTGTGAGTGTGTATGTGTGTGTGCTTGTGTATGACAGTGAATGTGAGAATGTATATCTGTGTGAGAGAGTGTGTGTGTGTTTGTGTGTGTGTTCGTCTGTGTTACAACACCTTTATAACGTATAAAATAAAGTGTGTTGACTGCTAGATAACTTATTCTACTATTTTTTTCAGTTGCTAACCAAAATGGCTACTCCTCCATCCCCTGAACCTGGCCCGTCAAATTGGGATCTCATATCTATGGAGTTATCCGGAATGATGTCTCCCAGCCATATAAACTTATCAGACATGCCATGCATTGATGCTATTATAAGTGATGCAGAATTGTATGGGATTTTGGCACAGGATGTGGATAACTTTCTGGAAGATTTGGTAAATGAAAACACAGAAGATGAAGAAGCCGTTTGTGCTGAAGATCAGTTAGAACAGGACGTTGAAAATACAACTGAGGAAGCCCCTACTACCGATTGGTTCAATGGAAACCCCTCGAATATGGCCGAGATTCCTTTTACGGGCACACCTGGTTTATTACCGCCTCATAACATGAGTGGAAAAACACCGATAGATTTTTTCTTTTTATTTTTCAATAGTCGTATCATTGATTTAATTTTAAACTGTACAAACAAGTGCGGCAATGAATTGAAGATTGCAGCACGCACCGCACAAGCTCGTTTTACAAAATGGAAGGAGATAAGTCTTGAGGAGTTCACGGTATTTATTGGCATAATTTTATTTATGGGTACCGTGAAAGTTAATAGAATGGCCGAATATTGGTCTCGACATTATTTAATGCGCCTAAGCCCACATTCATTTATGGCTAGGGACAGGTTTTATTTAATATTAAGAGCATTAAATGTCCAAGATGAAATGAGGCCGGAAAGTATTTTTAAAGTAAAGTCGTTAATAGATATGTTCAACGAAACAATGTCCACAACTTATTACCCATCCAATAATGTTGCAATAGATGAATCCTTGATTTTGTGGAAAGGACGTCTTTCTTTCCGCCAGTATTTAAAAGGGAAAGTCCATCGTTATGGAATTAAATTATATATGTTAGCTGACATGAATGGCCTAGTAATAAAAATTCATTTATATGCTGGTTCTGGGGATCAATTGGTAGGTGGAAAAAATCATGTAAAAAAAGTAGTAATGTTGTTAATAGAAAAATATTTAAATAAAGGCCATTCACTTTATATTGATAATTATTATAGCAGCGTTGGTTTAGCAGAGGAGCTTTTAGATAAAAACACGTACGTAACAGGTACACTACGAGCAAAGCGCGCTGGTAATCCCACTTTAATTAATATAAAATTAAACACCGGTGAATCTTGTATTGTTCACAATTCCAAAAAAATTGTTGTTACCAAATGGCAGGATAAACGCGAAGTGCTGCTTTTGAGCTCGCAGCATAAAAGCATTTACAAAGGGACTAATAGTCGCCGAATACGCACTATAAAGTATAAGCCTGATGTACTAATTCAGTACAATAAATACATGAGAGCAATTGATAGGCACGACCAGCTTTTAAGTTATTATTCCTGCAAACACAAAACCTTACGTTGGTATAAAAAAGTTATAATCCATTTAATCCAAATATGTTTGGTGAATAGCTTTCTTTTATATCGAGAAATAAGCAAATCGAATATAGAATTATATGATTTTAGAAAAAGTGTATTAGAAAATTTATTAAAGCCACCAACCGTGCCACAACGATCCCTTGTTGAAAGAAAAATACATTTACCTAGTACTTTTACTAAGAGTGGTGGAAGGACAATGAGAAAGCGATGCAGAGTATGCTATAGCAAAACTAAAAAAAGAAACTTGGTTATGTATGGTTGTTCTGATTGCCCAGAATTCCCAGGGTTATGTCTCACCCCATGCTTCCGAGAATATCATAAATATTAACAAATGTATTAGAAATTTTTAATATTTATGATATTTTTAGCTTGCAGGTATTTCATGATTTCAATTAATACACACACTATATGTTATAATTTGTTTAATTGAAGATTTTTAAATACTTATAACAAACAATTCTCATTAGTAATTACTAAATCAGTCTTTTTAATGATTATAGTAAAAATCTACCTTATAAATAAGTACAATTATGTAATATTATTGCACAATGTTAATAAATAAACCTTAATATTATGTAAAACCGATGCTTTTCATTTAACTCGCCTCTCTCTCTTCATCTAAAACTCTTTTCATTTAAAACTTATGGTTTATTAATAAAATTATTTTTTTAGCGTTTCTATAATTTTTTGCATTATAATATATCTCTCATTAATACTAAAACGTAGTAACTCGTTAGATACGAATTTCCCAAAATATTTACAGGCGTGAATATCCACGACGGTTGTACTCGTAAATTGTTCTTTATCTTCTACCATTATATTTTCAGTAAACGTTGAAATATCTTTGGTGGATATTTCTGTGTACGTTGCACAATCTTTCGTAGGTTTTTTTGTACCTTCCGCCGCAGAATTTATTTCATCTTCATTTTCTTGACCAGGTTCCCAGTCATCATAAGTCTGGGAATTTTGTTCTAAATAAGCCTGTTCGACAAACTCGTAGTCAGTGTCACATTGCGTTTCCAGTTGTGATTCTGGGATATATTTTCTTTTTTTTGGTAATTCTAGAACAAAAAAGAATATATGTTTATATCAAGCAAAAAAAAAACTTGCTGTGAGCATTACGACGAATTTTTCTGTAACTACTTTTTGTTTAAAATAAAAAGTGCGTAAACTGAATTGTAAATCTTTTAAATTTATGTAAATAAATGTAATTAAATAAAAAATCTATCATGAATTTAAATTTTGTCGACAGACTAGAAAAGAAATAAGTATAGTTTTATAAATTCAATGAAAACTACAAAAAGGTTTACAACACCTTACATAAATGAGTCACTTACCTTCCATTTCCATTAATACACGTAGATAATCACTTTTTTATACACTAAACGAACAATAAAACCGCTTACGTTCGATTTTGGTTGGCGACTAAACTTACAGCAAGTGGAAACAACAAAAAAAGCGATACATTACAATACATGGCGGAAGGCGCCTTAGGGGAGCCATCAAAGTGCCTGGCGTTGGGCGCCCCAGAGGAGCCACGAAACATTTGTTCGTAGCCAGGCATGAAAGTTTGTCAAATAGTCCACCGCATTGAATCGGTTAAGCAGTAAAGAAAAAATCATTTTGAAAAACTTACGACGTAACATTCATATCACAAATCAAACTGCATTCATCTAAGCTTCATAAGTAACTCTATTCATACAATATAAGGGAGAGATCGATCAAAATGCGCAGCATCCCCGGCTAGATAGGTAGGTAGTTAGTTAAATTTGTAGCTAACGTCAGTCTGGATTCAATAACACGCTGTAAAATCAATAAGGCCGCTGCACAAAGGTTGTATATCACTGCAACTTCGGTACACACTTCAAGGCTTGTAATGCCCGGGCAAAATCAATAATTCATGTCGGTGCTGCGAGCTATTTTTAGCGCACCTACCTGGAAGAGCTTAGAAACTTCGCACACGAGGCATTTTCCTGAACCCTGAGTTTTGCACTTATGCCTCTCGCCGAGGAAATAGTCCCTTAACAGGGGCGTGTGGATTAATGTCTGTAACAAATTAAACACAATATATTAAACATACTTTTTTGACTAATCTACTAGGGGCAAGGGAGTTTTATTTAAATCATACCTAATCGGTTTCTACGCGGCACGTCATCAAACTAGAACGCTAAATTGCTTGACGATACGTCGTTGTCGGTAGGGTGGTAACTGGGCTTTGCCTAAACCAGAAAAGACCGGAGAAAGTTATGACATTTTATTTTGAATTCCTAAATTACCTGTACAGGCAAAACAAATTGGACTTCCTTCTTATAACACCTCAATAATTCACTACTGAGATAGAAAGTTAGTCAAATGTAAGAGATCGTAAGTTTTAAAACTCTACGCAGAAACTCTAGGTAAGTACTTTACTTTCTTACGTACGTTTTTTTGGTAAGTACTCTAATGTCTCCCAGCACAGGCAAACTCTCCATATTGGGGAAGGAATAAAAGTTTAGGAGTAAAGTAAGTAAAGGTGGTCACCACTTCTAACTTATTTACTCCGTGCTGAACACTTAACAGAAACCAAAAAGCAGGGCTATCCGTATTCGAAAATGTTTAGTCTTACTCGGCAAGGCGTATTTTAATGAATTTATAACAAAGAGATCGTCCTGAATTTACGTTAATTACGTTTCTTTATATAAAGGAACGAATTTCTTTACATAAAGAAAGAAAAGTATTGATTTTTTTGCCGAAAAATCTTCACCTTTTCGATAATTCGTTTTTATTTGAATGGAGAGCCTTTAGTTTCCTGCGTAGTTACACAGCTACATATTATTTAATATCTGCGCTCCGCGGTCTTACCAGCGGTGAATTAGGTTGATGTGTTTTGTTAGGACATAAAGTGAAGGACAATATTTTGTGTAAAAATACGAATTTTCCTGTAAAACGACCTCGGATGTTCATGTTGTGACATCTTTGAAGTTTTTCCAGCACCAAAAGTAGCGTATGTAATTATGTGCGTAGCCCTCCGTCCTTTTAACGAACTCTATAGGCCAAAAATTAACTCGATTGGTTGCTTTTAGGCTAGGTTAAGGTAAGGACAAAAAAAACAAACCCACTTTCGCATTTGCAATATTACTATTACTAGTTAATGTTTGTTACTAACTCTCAATTAATATTATAAATCGAAACAGCGCTTCAGCCATTTTTTTTAGTTTTTTTTGTGTGCCTATTTCTTGAGTAAAGCCTTCATCGCCTAATATATTGTAATTTAAGCAGTAGATGGTAGTAGTTTAAGATCACAACATATTTAATACATACGTCGAGGCTACTTTACTATTCAACGTGGCTTGGAAGCAAGCAGCTACGTCTCACACAACATAGAACAATGATTTTATTTATTTAGAATACTTTATTGCAAAAACTTAGAAACAATACACGAAACACACAAGAAAACAAAAAAATAAGTAAAATTATAAACAATTTAAAAAAAAAAATAGTAAAAAAGTTAAATACAGTTGTGTGCAAAGGCGGCCTTATTGCAAAAGCGGCCTTATTGCAAAAGCAATCTCTTACAGACAACCCTTCGTGAAAGTAATAATAGATTGTTAAATTTTAAAAATATGTTGGAAGAGAGCAACTTCTGAGTTTCGTGCCGGCTACTTCTCGGCAGAATCTGCCATCTGAACCAGTAGTAGAGCCACTACAAACCGAAATACGGCTCGTAGTGCTTATAATATTAGTCATTTGTTTCAAGGAAATCAATTCTGAAATTTTTGTTTAAGAGGAAAGGGTTTTCCATCCATCATTTTTTATCGTAAAATCAAAGTAGACATGTCGCAATCATTTCTTTTTCTTAAAAAGTTAAATACTTTTAAAAAGATGGCCCTCTAATAAATTACTAATAATACTTACACACTTTTTTTACTTAGGACTCAGATTAAAAAAATATACCTAATAATAAAGAAAGAGAAACCTAGATGTAATCTTTCTTAAAATTTTCACGCCAATAATCATTGAATCAGCTATGTTTTGGATTACCTTTTTTGGATGTAATCGGTTTGAGCCAGGCTCAGCGCAATTTCAATAGTTTTTTCGACGTAGTCATCAAATTTGACCTAGCTACACCATCGTCTTTAATAACTTTCCTCGTGAGGAGACGCAGGGCATGACAAGTGTAAAATATGTCAAGTCAATAATCCCAAAGAGTAGGAAAACAAGGTAAACTCCAGCGGTAGGTAGGTCACTTATAAATAGATCTTCCCTATTGTTTAGTATTCAATCAATATATTTAAAGGTGAGAGTTCATAGCGAACTTTGTTTTATTGCGCAGCTAAATCATTCACAATAACGTGTAGAAAACTGAAAACCACATAATATACCACATAAATTAAGCGATCAAGATAGCACTTGCTTCAAAGGTTAAGGAAAACATCGTGAAGAAACCAGCATGCCTTCGTGTTCTCAAAGGCGTGTGGAGTCCACTAATACGCACAGGGCGTTTTGTACAAGCGTTTTGGACTACGGCGTAAATTTCTCATTGTGGCAGGTGACCTGTAGTGGGCTTTTAATGCGTTGATATGACGATGATGATATACCTACCGGCTTACCTACTTTGGGAATAATTGAAAGCCGCCGTCAGTTAAGAGCGCTGATTTTGAACCTAGGGTGGGCATTATGTTTCACGACTTCCGGGTTCGATTCCCGGCAGTGGTCATTTGGTATTTTCTGAATTTTCTCTAAGCGATTGTGCAGTCATACGTTTCTCGTCGTCTTCTAGCAAAGGGTTTAACGGCTTACTCACGTTAAGAAGTCTCAAACTTGAAAAAATCAAGGTAGGCAGTGCTTTAATGCATGTATCAAGTGAATGACACTGGCCGTTTCCGATATATCTGATTGACCTACAGTGAACGATAATAAAAAATTACCCGCTTGTCTTTGCCTAAAATATCGATTCCATAGTTCATACAATATAAATTCTTTGATCAGAGCCCTAACCGAGTAATGGTGGCATCTGGTAACTCACACATACCTAATATATTATATCGATTTGGTAGCTCCGTTACCTGTAGCTACATTTGTTTTCATATCACATTATTTAGCACATTCTCCTTATTTTAATACAGTTTTTCGGAATAAATACTTGCGTAAATTATTCCTCGTTAACAATAACAAGGCCTGCCTGCCTAAGTACCTACTTGCCTAAGTTCTGTCAAAATCGTGCCATTCAAGATATACTGGCGGACAAACAGGACAAAAATAGAAATTATTATACGTGGGTTTATTTCTCAATCAAATTAACAAATTAAGTATAGGTTCATCAGTGATCCGAATTGGTAGAGTATATTTACCTAAACTTCCGAGGAACAGAGACACAAGGATGAGACTTCCTTATGACTACATTTTAATGGGACATTACGGGACATCGCCTAACCTATGCGGGGAGAGTTAATTTTCAAAATGTTATTAATACAGTAAAATAATCGAACTAGTTTATTGTTACCAAAATTAAGTAAACACGGAATATAAACATTCCCAATGAAAATACATTTCAATGGGACATTACGGGACATCTCCTAACCTATGCGAGGATAGTTAATTTTC
Source organism: Pararge aegeria (assembly GCF_905163445.1). Classification (NCBI taxonomy): domain Eukaryota; kingdom Metazoa; phylum Arthropoda; class Insecta; order Lepidoptera; family Nymphalidae; genus Pararge; species Pararge aegeria. The sequence continues at coordinate 7,114,444 of NC_053193.1, forward strand.
AAAATGTTATTAATACAGTAAAATAATCGAAGTAGTTTATTGTTTACCAAAATTAAGTAAACGCGGAATATAAACGTTCCTAATGAAAAAAGTGGCAGAGGAGAAAAACTAGTTAAAATCCTAGAATAAAGACCCTGGTGTTCAAATTATTTTTTAACCAACACATCTTTGCCTATATCTTACTCAGACGATTCAAGATGATTATAAGATTTTTCTTATAATAAAAAATTAATAAAAAATAATATAACTGTAGTATGTGGAAACAAATAACAATACACACAGAATTAAAAATTTATTACACATGTTATAAAAAGATATTTAACTAAAGGAAATCAAAATTCTGAGAAAAAAAACACTTACCTGAACAATGCAGTTCATGAAGCAAGTGGAGCCTAGATTCTGAAGTCCTCTCAAGCCAATGGTGGTGTGAGGGCTTATGAGGCGACGTTTCCTCAAGCGTTTCAGAGCCATCACTTCATTCCCGTTGGGTAACCATGGTGTATATGGTACACTGATCCCTAATGACCTAAATTGAATATTACATTTGGAATCAAAGCACATCATCTAAATGAAGTATAGAAATGGTAGTAGAGGTGGCCAAGACACACAAAGGGTTGTAGTACTGAAGGAAGTAAGTAAGCACACACAAATGGTAATTTATTTGCATTTCAATAGTATATTTTCGAAATCTCCATCTTGAAATTACCTCTTACCTAATCACCAGATTTGTTATCTTTTTGTAATTCATATAGCATTGAAAAACCATAGCGTTGACAAAGTTACAATGTAAATGAGTGAATTAACATAACATTACAGATGTTACTTACTTTGCTTCAAGCACCCGATTAGATCGGGAAATATCAGTCAGTTCTCTGTCATAGATGTAATCTTGGCATTGTGCACAAAACACATTACCGTAGCTCAAGTCAACATACAAGAAATGTTTTTTGTTCTTTGAGTGCTCTTGAATATGTCCACCGTAGCATGCAAAGTAAATGCAATGCAGACAAGAATGCAGTCTTGGACCCGGCTGCCCGCAGGAAAAGCAGAGGCATGATGTTGCCTAAAAATATCATACATTTAGTATCATCCTAACTAATAATATAAATGTGAAAGTGATTTTCATATATTTACTACATAACCAATAATCTTAAATTTTGCATACACATTGTCAGAGGTACAGAAAAGGCCAAGAGTACCTTTCAGCCAGAAATATAGTATTCCAAAACAATGGAAAAATAGAATTTTTAAAAGGACATCCAATATATACATAAATAAAATAAATAAATAAATAAATAAATATACTACGACAATACACACATCGCCATCTAGCCCCAAAGTAAGCGTAGCTTGTGTTATGGGTACTAAGATAGCTGTTGAATATTTTTATGAATATAATACATAAATACTTATTATATACATATAAACACCCAGACACTGAAAAACATTCATACTCATCACACAAACATTTTCCAGTTGTGGGAATCGAACCCACGGCCTTGGACTCAGAAAGCAGTGTCGCTGCAAACTCCGCCAATCGGCCGTCAATGACCACAAGTGAAGCCACAGACAAAAGCTATTCTAGTACTTTATATAAAAATACAGCTTATTAAATTATTCGTACATTCTGAGCTCAGCAAAAGCATAAGCAGGATGTGGCCTAAAAATATTATATTGCTATTTATTGTTGATGTATGAATTAACTATTATGAAGTATTGGTAAATCATGTACAAATACTTAAAAATGAGCAATATGAGGGCTGAAAATATGATATTTGTGTAATCAGTTCTAAATTAACAGTTATTGGTTGGATAAACACAGATCCTCAACCAAACTAAAGCATTGGTGTTATGTGGCCTAAATATGAGCATTTATTTTTACAAGTTGATTTGTTAATAAACAAATCCTTAAACTAAAGCATAGGCATAATGTGACCTAAAACATTAGATGTTTCCATTTGAATCTTGATTTTAGTGGTTCTTATTTGGTTATCCACAAATCCTCAAGTAAACATGCATAATGTATTCTATAAATATGATATTTCTATATATTTTCATAATTGCCATCAATTGTGAAAATATATAGAAATATATAGATGATAAATTGGTTATACTTAAATGCACAATGAAATCGACTGCTCTAAAAGTAATATTGCAAACTTTGCAGGGAATAGTGTAATATAGGCTACTTATAGGTATGGATACTTTAAACCTTTCAGATTAGTTTACAACCAAAGTAGCAATAGTAGGTGAATTGAAAATGAATAAAAATAAAGGTAAGGATACCAGATTAATTAAATTTATATTGATTGTTAACTGAATAGTTTAAAAAAAACTACATAGCCATAATATTATTAGACTTACAACAATAAAACTGTGCAAACATTATGTCATTAAACTGAATATACAAACAAAATCAGCTGTTGAAAGGTCAAAGATAACTGTACTTAATCAGCTGATTACTCACACTCACAACTGACAAAATATTGAACCTATAAAACAACCACTCACGCGACGATGAATGATAGGTACTATAATATAAACAGCTGTAGAACAACGGAGAAAAGAGATTGATGCGCACATAGTATCGTATTTAAAGTTAACTTATCTGCACAGTAGTTCACTTACCTTGTATCTCCTTGCTTCATACGAAGTCGAAGCGACGAAAAATGCATGGACTATTTTGTAAGGACTCGATCCTTTCGCAGCCTTAAAATTACTCAAATGTAAGCATCCTGTGTCATTCATTATTTCGACTGAGAACAGGCGCAACGGCTATGTAAACTTCGTCTTTTTAAGCCAATCTTAAATGAAAAACATTATTTTACAACACAAAGTGACTTGAACTACAAATAACAATAGCGTCCGATTCATTTAATTAACACTTAAACACCAGAAAAGGAGCAAACAAACGATTTTATATGTACCGTTTTTTCACCCTAAGATACACACCCACGACAACACACAATTAAAAATGCTACAAAAGAATCAATTACAACGACGATGGACATTCTCACCTCGTCTTAATACACAAACCGCTGCAACCCAGCTGCGACCACTACGACGCAACTATACGGTGCGACTTCCGACGAATAATGATAGAATTGACACTTGATTTGACAGAATTTAGATGACTGCCTTCACGATCCCGATTTCTCGCTAGGCTATGTTTGTCGATTTTGCGGGTATATTCTGTATCGTTTATATTAAACTTTGCCACCGCAAACTAAACTATGTATCAACTCCCATTTTGATGATAAAGTCCGTTCAGCGTAACTTGATGCCTTAACTTATTGGTAGTGCTGGAGCTTAAATATATTAACTTGCAGCATTGAAAAAATAATATGATCGGGTGGTAGCTAAACTATTTATATCTAATAGTAAATATGGAGGCAAACAATAAGAGGCAGCTTAGTGGTTACAGCTTCGACTTCTCTTTCGGGGTGACCGATTTTGATTAGCGGCACCCACCTCTAATCTAATCTTTTAGAGTTAGGTGTGTTTTGACGTGACAACATCTTATAATTCGATGGAGCCGGCTGCACGCACGAAAAAACATGACGTATGCGGCGTTACCTTGCTCTGAGGAGTTCCATTCAAGGCTTGAAGTGCAAGCGAGAGCGCGGAACGAGCGACAAAAAGGCACAGCCGGCCTCCGCGTTCGACATTTGTCTCTCTCCTACTTGAGTGAGCGATGCGTCCGCGTGGACAGCTTTTATACAATAATACATTTACATGTTTTCGGCAAGGATGAAGTGCAATGAAAAGTGAATGTGGTGTCAATTGTTTATAGCAACGATAATATCTATCAACCAAATAAAATTAAAATTTTCTTTCGAAAAATGCAACCATTCCATCAGTATTTTCTTACGACGTTGTCACGTTCAACTATAGTCAGTAAGCCGACTTTACAGACAACCAATTTTTTAATTTATTCAATTAACCCTTGCTGTAATGGTGAAGGAAAACATCATGCGGAAGAATGCACGCCTTAGAGTTCTCAATAATGTTCTCAAAGGCGTGTGAAGTTCACACTCAGCCAAAGTGTTGGACTATGGCCCAAGACCCTCCTCACTCTGAGATGACACCCGTGCTCTGTAATAGGCTGGTAATGGATCAAAATGATGATGATAAGGCAGCTTAAAGAAATTTACTGGAAATGGTTCTCGTAATCTTTTGACCGGTTACTCTATAAGACTAACTATGAATGTAAACTCTTTCTACCTTTTTCGGTACTAAAACAATCAGATAAAAATAAATTAATAATGTAATTTGTATTGCAAAAATACGTTGAATTACAAACAAAATGGCAAATATTACTCACGCGTCAAGTTAGGTTGAAGCTAATTAGGTCTTCCAATAAATAAAAAGAAGAAGACTAACAATAATTCGTTTTTGTATCCTAATTGACATAACTAAATTTTAAAGCTGTTAAGCAGCCAGTTGTATTTATATAAACTAGTTATGCCAATACTCAAATTATGCCCAATATATGATTGGGCCTCTATAGTATACTCTAGATAGTATATTAGAGGTAAGTGTGCCCAAATGAATCCAAAACATGGAAAAAGAAATTTTCTTAGGCATTGACGTAAAATATTTAGTGTGCCTCTCTCAAGTGAATGTTGTCTATTAAGCAGAAAATCGTTTAAACTTGAAAAAGTTACAAGTAAAAAAAACATAGATCCTCAAATCTAGATTCCCGTTTATCTTTATTTACATAATAGGTAATCAAATGTATTATTAATAAATTATTTAATTTCACAAAACTACAAAATAAAGTAACATTTTTGAGTATAACTTGAATTGATTATTTTTCAAGCCACGTTCAGGTTGTGACTAGGGCTCTGTTATGGCGTTACAAGGAAGTAAAAGGCCACAATAATGACTGACTTTTGAAATTCTGATAGAAAACAAGACGTAGTTTTACGTACTATGCTAAGAAGATACAAACACAGTTAGGGTTTTAAACTTATCATAAACTGAACACAACAGTAATTCACGACCCTGTGTGCTTTGGAAATAAAACCAAAGAGTTAAGAGTAAAAAAAAAAAAAAATTAAAAGTTCGTGTTTGACTTTTGAGTTTGGTAAATAAATATGGCCGCTAGTCAATTTTAACGATGTAAACTTTTGTTTATGTAGTGTTTATTAAATTTAAGAAATGATAAGTGAATTTGAAAATTTGTCTCTTGGAGGAAACAATGCGGCGAGTAATCATGCAGATCCTTTTACACATACGGGTAATATATGTGTTGCTTGTGTTAGGCATTGAAGGCATTGTTGACCTCAATGAATCTATTGCTAAAGGATTGTTTGGGCCTTCGTATCACGGTACTGTTTCTTGCAGAGTTGACACCTGAGCAGCAAAAGACCCTTATTGATATACGACGCAGGAAAACAGAGCTACTTCTAGAAATACAGGTTAGTACAACGTAAACACTTATTATGTAGGTTTTCTAGTACTTGTGAGCACAAGGAAATGTATCAAGCAGTTATCTTATTAGAGGTGTGTCATTGCTAAACTATGCTTACGTTATCTTCCTTTTGATGTGTTATAAATTAGCAATACGAGTTATTAAATTCTATATGTTGTATGGTCTGGTTGGGTTACTGTTTAAGTTCACTATCCAATTCATACCTCGTTAAATAAAATTTTATTTTCATGGCAATTCAAAATTTGGATTTAATAGATCTGTGAATTTTCTGATGAGCTTTATTTGGTCATGTTTAAGCTTATATTATTATATAGCCCTGATATATTACAGAAATGTGAATTTCAAAAGTTGTAGGCATATAATTTATCCATAATAATATTATAAATTCAAGTGTCTTTGTTTTTAAACCAATCTGATTTTGAAATTAAACCAATCTTGATAAAATTAAGTATTAAAATATTTTGCATCCTGGACTGAAACAAATGTGGACAAATTCACAGTCAACAGCTAGTGCTAAGTAAATAGTATGAAGAACTAAATATTTCTTTTCATGAAATGTTTTAATAGAATGATTGACAGTAAAAACTAGACTTAAAATCTGTTAAATTAGTTTTGAAAAGAGATTTATGTGGAACCATTGTGTCAAAATAGTGCTAAATTTACAGTTTTATATATGATGGTTAAAAATGAGCCGGTGATGATACATTAAAAATGCTTGCAAAAAAAAAATTACAGTATCTTTATCTTATTTATGTCAAATCTATATATCTGAATTTGAGTCTTCCTTTTTATTAAATATTAAATTAAAGTGTTCTCATTAAGCAGCATTAATTCTTAATAACTAAACTAAACATGGTTTGGGTTGTTTTTATTATTTTAGTATTATTAGTATTTTCTTTTCTGAGCAAGGGTATATAAAACCCCAAATACAGGTTATTATTAGCCAAGTAGGTTTTAGCTAAGTTCAATTTTAAGATCATGTTGCAGAAGTATAGTAGCTGTATTTTGAAAGTTAACTGATGAAGTTTTCTCACAGTTGTCTACAACATATTCATTTTGCAAAGCATGCATGCGTCTTCCGGTTCTTCCCTGCTATATCACCCCCCATTGAACCTGTGTTTGTCGAATAACTCTGTATCTAGTGTGTGGTGGCCAATCCAGAAACTCCCAGGTCTACTACCCATCCTCCCTACAACATATGTTGCCTGCCCAGCTCCATTTTAGGGCTGATGCCCTTTGATCAATCACTTACATGGACAAAATTATGTATCATGCCTGAACTAGGCCTTTTTCAATTTTTTAATTTAATTTAACATTAATTTTAAAAAGAGCATAGCAGAGCTTTGGGCTCCCTTTCCCGGGGTACTTAGTTGAATCCCTGGCATTCACCTCTGACTTTTCAGAGTTTTTTGCTCTATCACTTTAGCAGACATTCAAGAACATCCAAAAATTTCGAATCGAATGAGGCCTTGCTCATATTTTAATCAAACTGATCAAGTTTTAACACTTGTTGCTCTAGTCTACAACAAAGAATCTAAAACAAATGAAAGTCATGATTCGGCTTACTCTCAGACACAAAAACAGACATTGTCGCAGAAAAATATACTACGACAATACACATATCGCTATCTAGCCCCAAAGTAAGCGTAGCTTTTGTTATGGGTACTGATGATCATCAGTGCAGCCCACAGATGCGGCGAATTATATAGTTGTTATGTGGGACGCGTACTCGGACGAATGACCTGGCGTAGGGCTGTGGCTCAACAGATCGCAGCACGACGCTGCTTTACCGAGCACAACACCCGGCCAGGAAAATAAGTCTTTTACATACTTCCGAGTCCCGACATCGAACTGAGGTAAAATCGAAACTTCGACGCCGTGGTGCACGTGTTAAGACCGCTTGCACCGATCGCTGCGTTCCGAATGGGCTTTGAAGTTGCACCTCACGAGTGAAGCGCGACTAGTAAAGACACATTGTTGAGTCTCCTGACTCTCGGGCATCCACAGTCAATGTCCGAAACTGCGGTTACCCGTACTGAACAGTATTACTATCGCAACAACAAGCCATCTGTTTCATTTCATAAATTTTTCATCTGTAGGGTAAAACTAACCTGTCTCACGAAGGTCTAAACCCAGCTCACGTTCCCTTTTGGATGGATGAACAATCCAACGCTTAGCAAATTTTGCTTCGCAATGATAGGAAGAGCCGACATCGATGGATCAAAAAAATTATTATCTTATTGGTAGAACATACCCTGTGCAACTCATATGCACTGTGATATTACATAGGAATGTTTATGCTATGTAAATGTTCAATTTATTCAAATAACATTATTTTCACCTGATAAATCACTGCCCTTATAAGGTCAGGCATAATTGCTATAGTTCAAATGCGTTTACTGCTTACACAAGTTAGTGACTCACTTGCAAGTGCAATGCTTTTGTTTAAAGCTGCTCACACATACCAGCAGGATTTCCAGTGGTGATAATTTTAATCACGTCATCACCGTGATGAATGCGGAGCGTATTGTAAACTCATCCGATGTTTCAGTTTTCATCCTGTTTCTTTTTGTAATCGCGTTCGCAATTAATGTGCGATTAGCGTATCAGTGACTACTGACTACTAATTGATAGGGGAAAACCTTATTTAAAAAAAAAAGCGGCTTCCAATTCTTGATTTCATACTAAGATTTCCTCTAACAGACTGTTAAACAAGCTGTTTCTCAATAACCTATAATTGGGTAATTTGATGGCAGACATCGTTTGGAAATCTGCATGCCTGAGAGTTCTCCATAACGTTCTCAAAAAGCGTGTGAACTTGTTTGGTAGAAAAATCCGCACTTGGCCTGCGTGGTGGATTAGAGCCTTACCATTCTGGAGGGCCTTACCCGTTCCCTGTAGTGCGCCAGTATTAGTATGATAACGATAATAAATGATTTCTTTCCGGTGTTAAACTATTTTAGGAAATGAATAATTTGTGGATAAATACCAAATAGTTATATTGTATGAATTGACTGCAAATTTAAGTTACTATTTGAATTTCAAAAAGTATCGCACCCTAATACTAACTTATCATCAATACATATCGCTTTCATCAACGCTTTTTCGGTTTGGCGAGATTTAAAGAAATGTATTTATTTATTAGCTTTTCCCGGGATACAAACAGTACCTTTACACATGAGAGTAATGTCGTTTTTTTTACAAGGAAAAAAATAAAAAGAAATACACAAAAATCTCACAATGTCTGAAATTATTATAATTAGTACCTAGTTACCCTAATTTTTAGAGACAGAATGAATTTAAAAATTGTCGTAGTACTAAAAAAGTTCCTTATCTAGGAACGTTTTAATTATAAGTCTAACAGTAACATAGTATCACATGTTTAAGTACTATAAATGATTAAATTAATATTATATTCTACTAAATATGGAAAATTGGAAACTAAGCAAACCAAACCAATTAGAAAACAACATCCGCAAAGCTATTTGCTTAGTAAATACTTAATGAGTTGAATAAATGAATACTAAGGCAAATATAATAATTATTACAACAAAGTAGGCAAAGTAGATAAACTTATTGCAGAAAAAACTAAAATAAACAATACAAGTAAACTAAAAGAGAAAACAGTGCAATCTGCAAAAGCTGGAACTTAAATTTGAAGAGCGCAGTAAACCTAAGTTATTATTACATATAGTCAATAACCTGGCGCGCCCTTGAAAAGACCGAAAAGTCCTTTAATGGATTGTCGTAAATCAGCAGATCCTTTGGGCCCTTCCATTCAAAAGATTGCGGAGCACACTGACGTAAGCCGTCAATGCTGTTAGCTACTACGATAGAAAGAGAGGTATGCGGTTAAGGCCTGTGCCAGTAACTGTCGGAGTGCGGTGCGGGCACGTTGTGTCCGCAGTTACCGTTAGGGTCGATCGGCAAAACTCGCGGTTTTTAAACACAACAAAAATAATAACCAAGACGTGAAGTGTTTAATGTAAGGTTTTATAATTAATTAAGTATTGTGTATTTTGTGATCAGAATAAAGTTCATCAAGTGATAAGGCTGATAAGTGGAAATTGCTATGACTATCTCGTCATTGCCTTTAGTTCAATTTGTTCCAAGATTTAAGCTTAATTTAGGTGGAGCTATCGGTTTGAGTATTAAACTTTTGCGACATTTCAATTCTTATTCATATTTTCTGTCATTGCATGACTCACTTCGAATGTACGCGTTCTTGAGTTAACTGAAAATGTTTACTTCATTGGAATTGAAACAAATTTATTACGTAGCTTTCGAACTGGTTAACCTTCATGCATTGCCGTACTCATGTACACTTTCAGCGTAACAAACATAGTTTGAGTTAGGAATAGGTTCTTTGGCTACAAAGTTTTTTTACTTTTGGTGAAGCCAAGCCTTTTGGCTTATTGTTCCAAGTATTTACTACGCGTAATCTTTCGTTTATTCCTTTAAGTCAATTGAAATGATTATAGTCTCAAAATAATAGTTGCTTTCGATGCATTGTCAACGTCAACTGAAGTTTCTTAATGTATGTAAATACATAATGACCTCATTATACGAGTAGTTAATTGCTTGTAAAACGTATAGTTCTGTTATTTTCCTGAATTTTGATACGTCTAATAATTATGACGTAGATTCTGTCTTTAATTTATCTTGTTTTAATTTAACAAACAATTTATTCAATGCGATAAGCTATCAAAGTTTCGACATTTGTGTATTGTTTTAATTTAAGACTCTAATGTTGTAATGTGTGCGACATTATCGGTTTGCTAATAGTACCTACGTACTGCTAATGAACCACTATGATTCATTAGCAGTATTCATATCGTTTGTAAAATTATGTTAGCATTATGACAGTGCCCTTATCTACAGTCTACACTACAATGATATGGTCGATAAGGATATTAGAATTTTAGATGTTTCCTATTTCATAGACATCTTACGCCTTCTGTGATTATTCATATTTTGATCAGCTAGCATCGATTTCAAATCTGAACCAATAATAAATTTTCGTCACTTTCTCCTTAAGTGCCTAATTATTCAATTGGTTCAGGTGCTTGCCTTTTCAAACTGTATATTACTATTGTTCTTGTATTTTACCGTTTTTATTGGCTTATTCTGAAATATGGCATTCCCCTAACTGGACAATGGTCGCAATTCATCGGTGTTATCTATCACATATCCTCTCTGACTTCCGGTGCGTTGCTCACAGTTATGATAACAAGTGCCAATGTACAAACGCTTTAGCACTGCAAAACAAATTATTAAAAAAATAATAATTACGTATTTCCTTTAGGCATTGTTTGATTAAATTGATTGACCAATTCATTTTGCTTTAACTTGTTAAAAATACAATTCATGTAAATATTCCAGAGCGCTATTTGAGTTTTATTGATGTAAATAAATAATGCAATTCGTATAAAAATATTATTAGGCAGCGACAATCTACATTCAGAGTAAAGAGGAAGAGGTGATTGTCGCAAACGTAAACGTGTAGACAGATAAGCGGCTACGTATAGTTGTCGCGGTGCCAAACGTTGGCGCTCGCGGCTCTTCACTTTCAGTCGAGTGCGTTCCTTAGTGGGAAGTGTATGGCGCGCGATGTGCTTGCATGTTCGGCTGCTCTGCGGTGCGCTCTGGTGGCCGGTGCTGATGCGCTGCGCACGCGCCGCGCGCACCTATGACGACGATTACGACCAGGTGTGTCATCTGTCACCGATCGCTTTTTCTGCACTGTGAAATCGTATAGCTTCACCTATATTTTGGCAAATATTTGACGTAGGCGTTGACGTATGTATGTAATCACTAATCAGTTTAATCGATACGCAGTCATCCACTTTTCACTTATTTTGCATTGTTTATACCAATTTATTTAATATTAGTGGCTTACAGGAGCGCGTGTTTTGAGCTTGATCAAAATAGTTTTGAGGGTAAGGCCCACGTTGTGTGAATTTGTGATGTGCGTGGTGCGTTAGCGCGTCCCGAGTTATGTTTATCAAGGCCGTACCTGTGGCCAGCGAAGAGGAGCGCCGTGGTTCAGTGTCTAATTGGTTTTCGTCTTTGAGACGCGGCGGTCGGCGTAAGCGCGAAGAGACCGCCGCCGTTCCGGCCGGTTACGGTTCATTGGGCAGGCGGAAGGATGGCGGCCAGTCGCGCGGCAAGACGAGATCGGCCTGGGATCTCACCACCGTCACGAGACTGGTCTGTATAATCAATAATTTCACTATCTACCAGTGAAAGGCATTTAGAATGCATAATCCCCTGGAGACCACAGTTTTTGGCAGTTATCCAATTGCGCTGTATCGATCTCGCTTTTTGAGTCTGCGTGTGAAATCTACACAGGATTCAACGACAGTGACAACTTTTAACGATACCTTTATTATAGCGTCACTTCACAAATTAGTTTTGATTGAAGATTATTGGAAGTCCACGGCCATTATTGTTGTTCGTTTTTACGAATACAACATGCGGGCCGCGTGAAATTTATAGGACTCTCAAAAAAGCTCTCGGAGGGCTTGCCTTAATTAACATTAACAATTATAAATAATTGACATTGTTACATTTGAGTTATTTTGATACCAAAACATTAGAGTTTGACAGTTTTAGGTTATGTTTTTGTTGCGTTATCAATTTGTCGATGGAAGATATTTTTATATTACACATTACAATACAGGCTATCAATATGATAACGTCAATAGGATCTGATAGATAGATGTTTTGTATCGAATATTTTTAGTGAGATGACAATTAAGTTATCTATTTATAGACAAGTTCTTTGCATCAATTATTATTTACATTAACGAATAATAATTGGGCCTGCTTTATTTAGAAATATGGCTAAAAGTTTATTTTCCCTTTCAAGGTCAAACGCTGGGTTTTACGTTGAACTTGAGTGCGTCAGGGCTTATTTATACAGCATAGGTGAGATCAGAATGCCTTGTGTTTGTATGCAAATCACGGTCATTGTCGTTCCAACTTTGTTTTATTGTAGGATTGGGTGTATATAGGAATGTCGTTAGAACAAAGACGTATTATAAAACATCGCCAACTCTCAGAGACAGTAACATTATTATAATCTACTAATAACTTTGCCCTGGCTTCGGTCGCGTTCCGTTACAGTGCTCCTAGTGCACTCATGCAATTCACGAATAAACAAACTTACCTTCGTCATTATCATCATCATCATCATTGACAACCCAATACCTAATTAGTGGTATGCCTTGGGCTTCTCTTCCGGCAGGGACTGAGTTCGATCCCCGGCGAGCAACTCTAACTTTTCGGTGTTATGTGCGCTTTTAGCAATTAAATATGACTTGCTTTGTGAACAGTGAAGGAAAACATCGTGAGGAAACCTGCATGCCTTAGAGTTCAATGATCTCTCTGAAAAGCGTGTGAGTCTACCAAACCGTACTCGGCCAGCGTATTGGACTGCGGCCTAAACTCTTCTCATTTTGAGAAGAGATAAGTGCCCTGTAATAGTTGGATAATTATATATTATTCTTAAATAGGAATTATAATTAATCTGTTTATTAACACCATAATATCAATATATCTATTCAATTTTATCCATATTAAACATAAAGATTTAAAAATAAAACTTTGCATTTGATCGTGGAATCGTGCATTTTTCAGGTATAAATTTACTATGTGTTACTTACTTAGTAAGCAACCTTTGCCACTCTCCCTATTTCTACCTATACAAAATACAAAATCATTTGCTATGTTACTGCATGAAAGCAGAACAAAACCAACAAATAACTTTGTTATATTAGTAGAGATAGTCTGTATATAATATTATGTTTACTCGAAGAATGTTAGCTCGTCCCGAATTATGTGCGCATGGTGGAACATTAAACAATAAACGTCGCGCCACGGTATCCATATATTCTAACAATACGAGGGAGATATGTATTTCTAAAATGAGTTTTAATTTCTCAATGGTAAATGTCAAAACTCATTGCACCAGTGTCGTGTGATGGGGATAGAATATCAAACCCTCGTGTGAATGGCAATTGAGTTTAAGGAAGCTGAAACAGAACAGTTATGATATTTTTAATATTATTATTCCTTACGGTTTATAATTTTTGGTTTCGCATACCTTTAACAATATTCTTATCACGTGACTGTTAGACAGTAGCGTTTTGTATAAAGGTATCTTAAGACGCCGCATTATGACAAAGTCAGTGTTTTTAACAAAATAGTATTTATCTATAGCTGTTCCCCGCGTTGCCGTAACGTTATTTTATAGTAGCCACGCGGCATCTTATTCATAAACCTCTCCCTTACTTCCTGGGATATAAATGTTTCATTATCTGAACTGAACTAGGCGACAAAATAACATTCTTTAAATAGCAGGGTTTATCTACTAATTATCTTGATAATAAACTGTAATTTTTTTGTAAAGACCTCTATTTTATGCCTATCAATTACGATCAAATTACTAAACCATTATCAAATCACAAACGTATAAAAAATGTTAACGAACGATTCGAAAGAGATTTTTGAATAAAGACATCAGAGTCCGATACTTTCGAAATATCTGAATTATTGATTGAGGAATTTTAGATGAAATCCCTGATTTTATCATAACCCTGCGACATATTACTCATGCAGGTCTTCGGCAAAAACGAGTTTGTCACATTATTTTAACGAGTCACGTATTCAGTCGCTCGGCATACAGACTTTACAAAAGAACGTTATGGTGCTGCGACATTGCAGTTATAAAATGTTATAAAATACTAATGAACAATTTTGTCACAAATTGTAACAAACGTTACCAAGCGTATTCACGTTATGTTACGTTATATAACATTTGGTAATGTTATTACCAAATGTTCAATAGCATGAAATCAAAAACAAAGAACGATCTTTTTACTACCAACCCAATGAACAAAATATGTTTTGCATGGAGACTTTCGGGAAATATTGTCCAAACTGATAGTTATAAATCTTATGCAATGTTTTCATCCGTGCGGACGCGCTTTAAACATATTACCTAACAATGGTAAACAAATCAAACATTATGTTATTTGTGTTCGTTAATGTTCAGTAAGGTTTTAAAACATTCTATAAATGCTGTGTAACAGACCATTAGAGATCTACATGCATATATTTTTTTCACTTTTCCATTTAGCGATGGCGCTTGCATACCATGGAAAGTATCCGCATTGGCTGCGGACACAGTATCGTGACTCACACGTGATATATTTTTACGATCTAACGTTACTCGTTAATGGTTTGAATGTAATGGCTTTATTGATTTACTAACGATGTACAATTACAAACTTCGCAATTTTAAGCGAATACGTAATTAAGAAGCGGTGGTAGGGTAGTGGGTAAGACTTCGGCATTCCTTTCGGAAGGACCGGTTCGATCCCCGGCGCGCTCCTTTTTTAATTTAAGCATCTAAATATTACTAGCATTAACGGTGAATGAAAACATCGTGAAGAAACCTGCGTGTCTCAGACTTCATCTTAACGTTTTCTATGGTGTATGAAGTCTAGAAATCCGCACTTAGCGAGCGTTGTGGGCTATAACGGCCTAAAACCCTTCTCATTCTTAGCGAAGACCCGTGGCCCTGTAAGGGGCCGAAATGTGTTGATGAGACCTCAATGGGTTGATGAGACCTCAATGGGTTGATGCTTACAGACCTCTCTTCTTTAAAAAGGGAGGCTTGTGGCTAGCAGTAGGTTAAAAATGATAACGGTAATGATGAAGAGCTAATTAATACCTGCTCATTAATATAGTTTGTGACTGCCTCGTCAGTCTAATGGTTAACATTATCGACTTCGGATCGCGGGTTCTTAGGTTCTTTCTGTTTAAAAATGGTTAGGGTACTGGTCCTATTTGACCCCACCAATGTCATCTGGAGGAGCGTGATGGGTTCCAGCTCCAAACCTTCGTACAGAAAAGAGGCCTTTGCCCGGCAGTGTAACGGTAATAGGCTGAGGATGATGAGGAATAGAAATTATATATGTACAAACATTTTGTTTTTTATGATACAAACGTGCTGTTTACTTGTGTGATCTTTGTCCAAACTTGTCCTAGGTAGGCACCAGTGGCGTGCAGTAAGGGTATGCGCAGGGTATGTAGAAAATCTCCAGATCGAGTTATGAATAATTAGGGGTTGGCTTTTTATAACTCTTAGCAATGCCTATCATCCAGTTTTTATAACTCGTACTGGAGATTTTCTTCATTTTATGTCATCTGCATACCCTGTGCATACCCTCTGTGCACGCCACTGGTAGGCACATACCCAATTAAAAGTTTGAACATTGCGGCTGTGGTGCGTAACTTCCTCTTCTAGATAATAGTTAAAACTCGAAAGGGGCCCTTAGTTATTATTAATTAGTGAATTTCAAGTAGTTTTGTGACTTATATTATCACTTCTGGGGATCAAAAACCAAGATAATAGTCACAGGATATAGGTATGCCTTATACGGTGCTCGTAAACATATTTCTGTTATAATTCTATGGCATTTTATGTGACCTCATTTGGGGAGTGGCAGTTTAAATATATATATTATGGGTTTAACTGCTACTAATTACCGAGGTATAACAAAATAGTATGAATAAACGAAGAACATAAACTAAAATTCGAATTTGAAATAATTATCTTAGTTATGGTTGGAAGTACAGCAATTATATCTTGTAAACACCCATTTAAAAAAGGCGTAAAACTATTATGATTGAATGCGCCAATTTGCGATTCAGTTACTAGTTGGTGCTAGTGTACTATCTACCAACCAGTTTGAGTTTAAAAATTAATTTTATTGAAGTGGGTAAAAGGGTAATTTATTATCATCACGAGCGTAAAACCCGTTGACACGGATTAAAGGGTGCCAACGGGGCCCTATTTCTAATCATCCGTCTGTCTGTCCATCCGTCGATCAGCGAGCTGTATTTCATGAACAGTCGTAGGTAGATAGCTGCCGAAATAGTAATTTTCAATTCGTCTTCAAGAATTCGATTGCCAGTATAACAACAATAAATATTAAAAATTAAAAATAAATCTCATAAAAGTGGGATACATAAGTGTTTTGCATGTAGATTTTCCTATTGCACTCCGGTTCGGACCTCTTCGTCTACAAACTACTTCGTCTAACTCATACTTAGCCGGTTTTTTTAAAGCTAGATAGCCGGTTTATCGAGGATTGATAGTAGGTATTGGGTTTATATTAAATTCATTCGAATATAAAGCAGGTGAAACCGCACGGCAAAGGCATAGCTAGTGAATGCATAAAACGTCCTGGTACACTGAATATCGATTTGTCGTTAATGAAAAACCTCTTTCATATAAACAAGTCGTTCATGCATGGCCTATAGCTATACGTCATTTCCCTTTGTAGCAGTTTGCTTTGAATTTGCTTCAAAAATTCAAACGTGGTCTACTTTCTGGTAGCGACCGATATATAGAATGGGTGTAGTGACAAAAGTAGGGTTGTCAAACTTCAACTCTTGCAAGACATGATTTGGTATTGTATCCTGTGTAGATAACAGGCTGTCATCTATTTAGTGGTATGGTGTGTCTCATAGTGCAGAAAACGATGAGTGACTAACAAGTGTATCAGTGCACGCACTGTATTGTTCAGAATATCCTGTTATTAAAGTACATAATATGCACATTTACTATCTACTCGCTGCATTGTCTAGGATAATGCACCACATATTGTAATAAAGCGAAAATAACTACGTATTCACAGTTTGCAATGCTACTAATTGCTATTTCTGCTTAGTGCAACCACTTAGTGATTTAGATCTTTACATCTACATTTTTACCTTAAGATATAATATTATGTGCTATTGGGGATTTCATTAAGCACCATCCATGCATTTAATCGAGGAAGGTAATATACATAAATTTAATTTGTATTGCTAATGTTTGGGTATCCGCAACGGATAGATATTCAAAGAAAATTAACTCTTTCAACATTAAAGTTAAGTTAGTTTTTCTCAATATTTTAAGGAAAATTTTCTTGCACCGCCATTAAAATTTTAAAATGTCGGTAGCCCTAGACAAAATGGACTATTTTCATTTGGAAATGAGATGCAAAACTTCCTGTTCAAACAGCCTTTTTTATGCACGGAAAAAACGAATCTCTCTTTTGAATGAGTTCACAAGGATCTGTTTAAATTAATACGGTGCAGCGTTTGTTAGTTTCGGGTTATAATTTTGGAACATTTTGTTTTATTTTTAGCGTGTAAGGTAGTTTAGTCGTCAAAGCCGAGTGTGACATTTTAAGGTAATTTCGTTGTCTTATTAAGTACACCAAAACGAAAGAAAAAATTGTATAAGATTGATTTAGGGTTCGATATCGAAATGATAAATAAAATAAATAAATAAATATACTACGACAATACACACATCGCCACCTAGCCCCAAAGTAAGCGTAGCTTGTGTTATGGGTACTAAGATGACTGATGAATATTTTTATGAATTATATATACATAAATACTTAGAAAATACATATAAACACCCAGACACTGAAAAACACTTAATGCTCATCACACAAACGTTTTCCAGTTGTGGGAATCGAACCCACGGCCTTTGACTCAGAAAGCAGGGTCGCTGCCCACTGCGCCAGTCGGCCGTCAAAATGGAACGTCTATCATTTAAGATTATTTCACTAACCACTAAGGCTGGCGACATGAAATTTTAAATATAATATATGTTATAAGTAATAATTTATTAATGACAAGTTTGCTTGGAAGCATCCGGCTCAGCTTTCATCTCACAAGATAGTAATGTTAAAATGTAAATAGTGGATGTTGGAAAAGAGCAACTGCCGAGTTTCTTGCCGGCTTCTTCTCGGTAGTATCTGCCTTTCAAACCGGTGGTAGAGTCACTAAACACAGACAGATTTACCGTTTCAAAATTGCTTATATTAGGCCTTCTTGAAATAAATGAATTTTGAATTTTTTTTTAATAGTGACTCAATCGAATGATGAAACAACGAAAATTATTAATATTTTAAGAGGTGGAATGGTCAAACGGTCTTAAGATTTCAATTCTTCTGTAGATGGATTGAAACTGCAGAAGGTGTGACAAAAAATATCTCCGAGGTTTAATTATCGAAAACTCCAAAATAACTTAAAATAATTAAAGTATACTGGAAAAAATAAAACCAAGTTTCTAACTAGCATACTTAGCTATAGACGTTTACGAATAAAGGTAGTTTTCCTTTTATGAAAGTGATTTTTTGTTTATTACGTTAAGTTATTGTTTTACTTTATAATACTAGTTCATTTGGAGTACGGAACCCTCGGTGCAAGAGTATAACTACTATTTGGCCGGAATTTTTAATTCTACGTGCTTCTGATATTTTAGGCCAGCATGTCAGATTAGAATTGGTTTCAAAATAAATTGGAATTTTATAAATATCGACTCAGCGTTTTACGTTTGGCTTGATCTGCTTTCCTCTACGATTTTTTCACGTGTAGAGTATTTTCAGCGGTTCGTGTCATGTCATTAGGTTGCAATACATAATACCACTATCGTTGTTTTGTTTTTACCCAACTAAGAGAGGGTAGTGTACAGCAGTATATATTTGTTCTATTCAGTATATGTACGGTTCTAATATATATACCTACCTGAAAGGTCAGGGTTCATATTCGTCATCTGTCCCTTTTTTTTGTACCATTTGTACGTAAAGTTCACGTAAAAATTTAAACTGTCAAACCTAAAGCGTCAGTAATGGAATATTAGCATATTTGGCGGCCTTGCTGTTGGAACAAGCAAAAGAATTACGGTATCCGCATTGCGATTGGCAAGGGAAAAATTCTAGGCTATTGATAGAAAGTGTACTTACGAACGATGCCAAAGTTTCAGTTACGTAGACCGTTCGACCTTACGTGTAGTTCATTCACTTGGCGCAAAAGGCACATTTGTTAAACTATCTGATACTAATCTGATCAATTACTTAGGGCAAGGCCACACTAATGCGTCCAGTCAGCTTGTGGTGGCGCGTTCCCTTCCTTCTTGTGACCAATCACCATACGCAATTCGGTGAGTTGTGACTGGTTGTAAGGCACGCCACAGCGGACGTCTTGATTTGGCCATAACTTAATGCTGGCGCTTCACGTTTGCCTACATTATGGCGAAAGTTGTGGCAAAGATATCAGCTAAAAGTTCGTGATAGCGTCCGTACGGTAGAAGGTCGGTTCAGGCCAATGTGCGAAATAATTTTCGGCTTTGTAGATCTCTATAAAGCGAAAAGTTTCTTCATTGGTCATTGTTAATGATATTTTGTTGACACTAGTAACTACGCGTGAATATATTTAAATCACTTACGTGCAATCTTATTGGGAGCGTGTAACAAACAAAAAGTGCGTCCAGCGTGTGGACGCGGCATTCACTCAGCTCTGCCACAACCCTTTGATCTTTATTAAATAACCGATACAAAATGGATCTGGCGCCAACTAGTGTTCCAGTATTCCAATACATACAACATAAGCATAATTACCCGCTCTACATGACAGCCATATTCATACAGGCCTTACCATTCGCCACAATGTTGGCCAACGTGAAAAAACTGCATTAGTCAAATATTTTGATACTTTTACAATATAGGTCGATGTTTTCAGGTTGATTTTTTCGTCAAATCGATTAGTTACCGTTGATTTTAACATCGAATACTAACAAAGTTTTTAACTGTTTAGTTTGTGTACAAGGTTGACGTGTGTTATCACCGTTGTGCAAAGGCTAGGCTACCTTTGTTATTTATTTAGGTCTTGTCCTAATTGGAGTTTATGCTAATTTGTAGACGTGACTCTTGTATTAACGCGTGACTGTTTAGCTAAGCTTATAATATTTCAGGTAGGTACGCATTTTATTGGTATGCCGCTTTGCCATTATCCTGTTTTTCATTCCCTGACGCAAATAAGGGTTTTATGAGTTTGACTCACATACACATCGTAATAGTGTTTAATTCTAATGGTTTTGGTATGGCGAATAATATCTTATCAGTAATAAGATATTATTCGTCATTTAGAATTATCAGCTGTTTTCAACTGGGGAAAGAATCATAGTTACTACTTCCACCTGACTTCAAATTTAATACACTAATACATTAAATTTTTAATGATAATCAGCATTAGGAATCCATTTGATTGATTTCATATTTAATAACAATCAATAAAGGTAACGTATATTCCGTAGGTAGCGATTGTTATTTATTTTTATTATTATTATTATTTTAAATTTTTACAAAAACCGGTTACAAATGGCTGACTCAATATTAAAGCATTTTCTACCAGCCAACCTTTAGACATGCGAGAAATTATTAGTTTTATTGAAATGACAATGAATACCTTAACTTAATGCTGCAAGCACCCACCGTACTCCTTGAGCAGAGGGGTCCTGATTCTTTTTTAAAAGCGTTAAATAGCCTGTTATTTTTTTGGCTTTTTTAAATTTAACGTGATTGAAACTGCAAGGAGTTTAAATAATACCGACTTTTAAAGTATTGTTAATGAATAAACAATTAATACAAAAGTTGTGCGCAAGCGATTTACCAGTTGTGGAGTTACGTTCCTTACTTTGTACCTTCGTTTCCGAAAATCTATTCCATATAAATCCAAAGTTATACGAAGACATTGACGATACGTACCCGTTATTTAGGTCTTACTGGGAACCTTATTTTTAAGGCAGTTACAAAGTTGCGCTGTTGTTTAACATAATGAAGTAATTTCCCTAGTGAATTAAGTGATTCTGAAAATACAATTTCAATTAACGTTAAACCTACGATTTTCATAATTTGTGAATGCCAACAGCATCCAATAAGCTCGCAAGTTTTCGCTTTTTAATTTACCTTTGCTGCTTTTTAAACTGTGAGAATTTTGCATGCATTTCCAAATAGAAAAACACAGAGAGCAACCAACAAAAAATGCCTAAAGCTGTTCTTCAAGTATTTTTTGTTTATTTTTATTTTGAAATTATGGGATTTTATAATTGGTAAGTTGTTGAATTTTAAATGATGAGAACTTGGAGTAGTTCCATTCATTTTTTTTTCTTTTTCATTGTCCAGGGATAGCGGAATAGCAAACTGCTTTATTACTGCGTTTCCTTTGTATAGATTAAACGGGTAGGTAAGCCACGCGCTCGGAAGCTAATAATAAACAATTTGTAAGATAATTTTGTTTGTAGCGGTATTTATCATAAACTTTTGCGTTTGTATGCTTAGGACTTTTGCCAATAATATTTAAGAAACTTTGCCAAGTCTTCTTATGGAGTGCGTCTGGGCTTACGGCCAAGGTTCATTTGCCCGTATATTGAGTTAATGTTTCTTTTTTTGGTTCCATAACATAACTCTCAGTTTCTAACAAAGTGGAAAACCATTTATTTATTTTCATGACCAATAATTCGGTGTCGCGAAAAGTTTAGCCTTCTTTATTCATAGTTTTGAGTGTTCGGGATCCGAAACTATGACTAAGCTTCCGCAGTCCGTTTGCCCGACTGTCTGTCTCGTAATAGGTAGGGAGTTGAAATGTGTTACCGTTTAAAAAAAAAAATTATATCATTTTGCCCTTGTTTCATAGGCACGGAATGGGTACCTCGGTACGGAATCTTGGCCGGTTTTTTCTTTACCTTTTTTCTTTCTTAACTAGTATTTATTCCTTATTTACGCACTTCTGCCAAAAATACGTTGAGCCATTGAATGCAAGGTTTACTGTTCAGTTTTTAAATATGTTATCGTTTTATTTATTATCATAACAAAAACAAATGCTTACAAAATATCCTAATGTTACCTTAAAGTTTCAAAAAAATTACATGGTACAAAATAAACCATTATTTTATGTACCATGTAATTTTCTCTAGCAGCTATTTTTTCTGCAGCGGCATTATGTATTTAAAGCACATTTATTATTACCCGAACTTGATATTAAAATCTATGCTTTCTGATTGTCCCCTTTAGAAGTGCAATGTTCAAATTATGATCTACCAAAATTCCGCGGTCTATTTAGGTTCCAACTGTAGAAGCCTTAGTAATTTGTTGTGACGGGAAGGGGGGACTTTTTGCCAGTAGACTTTTTACTCCGCACACATAACAATTTGATACCCATTATTTCCGCGGATTTTCCTTCGTTTGTGCCGACCCTAATTGGTATAAAGGCAAGGAAGTACAGTACGCACCCGATCGTGTACGTTTATCCAAGGGGAGGTGCTTTGACCTTGTCGGGGAAAGGGGGTTTGCGAACGTAGCGCACGGTCAGCGACTCGCCAAACGGGTTATATTACATTGCTTTTTAATGACCCGTACCTTAGAGGCTTTATACAATTTGTTTATTTTATTAATAGCACCATCACCATTATTATTATACCGATATACTATCTATACGAATATATGCGAGCTTAGCTAAGAGTAAAGGCACTTTTAGTTTTTGTAGCTAAGACAGTGAAATGCTGCAGTGAATAGGTATACAAAGTTTTAGGATTAAGTTGTTTATAGGATTTGGAAAGGGGTATGTTCGCCACTTTAATTTAGGCAGATATATTTAAAAAAAAAAAAGTTTTTTTGGCACATACCTTTAATACTCTACCGTTCGAAAAATAAATACCGGTTCGTAGGAATTCAAGTCGTATTTCAAACATTTCGTTTGACATTTTTAAGTGAGCAATTTAGCAAATGCCACAGCGTATTTCAAATGGGTGACCAGGCAGCGTGAAGTGGACCTTTGCGATTCTCCCAAACTACATTATAGGCACTTTAAAAGCTTAAGACGTAATTTGCTTCAAGCGATCCAACACGGGGCGTTTGTTTGGGGACCATTATCGTTTCCTTTTTTGCATGACGACATTTGCGAATCAGAAACTGTTCAGAGACCTGGTAAATAACCATAATTTTCGTTACACAAGCGTCGTTAGTAGTAGCAGATTCTAACCGTATGTCATTTTGTTAGTATCGAATTGGTTTATTTTTAGAAATGAGTTCTATTTAACAGAAAACACTCTGGTATCTGTATAGTAAAATACCCAACCGTGACACGAGTGTTCTCGCATATGCTTAATGTCAGTAGACATGTTTTTACCACGCCATGTTTTTGTTGCTTATTTGTACAAACAATCTTTTGCAGTGTAGAGGCTTCTTATTTTGTTGGGGCCGTAGTCTACCAAATTGCTTTACTGTGGGTCTTCGTGTTTCCCCGAACTATAGTTATAATTAATTGCTCTCCTTGAAACAAATCTTAGTTTGCGAAATTGCGTCATATTTGAACGCATATACCTAATAGAAAATTTAGAACCTCCTACTGCCAGTAACGATTACTCGTAAGTACGTATTCTTTGAGGTTCAACCCTTGGCAATAATAACTAGGTTAGATTTCGTTAGATAACATAGTCTTTGTTATCTAACGAAAAAAGACTATATTTAGGGTTTTTATCATGGTTTTCTTGAGAAAAGAAGGCTATCTCATGTTTTCGTGGACTACCAAATAGATAAAAATCATTTGTTGTTAGAGCAAACGCACGCCCAAGGATAGTGTTCCTATAAGTGCTTAAGTTATTTAACACTATACCTACAAGTTTTATAACTATGCAAGAGTCACGATTTAAAATTCCTGGCGAACAGATCGTGACTTCTGAGGATTGCAATATGTATATATATTTTTTTTTAATACAGTTGTTTTTCGATATGTCTAATGAATAAGACTGGGGCATTTGCTCGAAATTTAAATTGTTAAGATATTTTAACGTTTGTTCAGATGGCTATGGAATTCGTTTTTGTAATTATTACCATGTTGATACACAATTGGGGTTATTTAAAGGTGATGGTGATAGTTTCGTCTTTTAAACAAGTAAGATCTAAAAACATGCTCATGTTTTTAGTAAGGTGAACGCTCAGACAACTTCGATACCGTATTATAAACCGGATTAAATGTGACGGCATTCAGCATAAAACATTTTGGTTACCCGATTTATTATATCAAATATAATAAATATATTGTAAAATAAATGTTGACCAAATCATGATTTCATCTGAATGTTGACGACGTCTGAATCCATTACCTAAATTACTAGAACAGTTCGAAGAACCTTTATGTGAGACATACCTTGTTTAAAAAGCGATTAGTCAGAGAAACGGCCGTAAATATTGAGTGACAGTAAATCAAATTAATTACTTAAATAATAAATAAAACAAACGGGGTGAGCTAAAAAAAAGGTAAATCAAAAACTCAAAAAGAAGAGTTGGAGTTAATATTATAGCTTGCTCCGCTTGCAGTCGTTCAGTTACATTTAGAAGAAAAATGTTTGCTTCACAGATGCTTACAATATCTCGGCAATAAAAGAGAATATAGTCACTTCCGTTCGCCGCCATTGAACTTACCAAATATTTGACCGCGATTAAGTCGTGAGAGCAAAACTGCCCTCAGTAGCGCCAGCAATGAACATATTATGCCTGACTCAAATGGGTCATCGCGCCACGTTTTATTATTTATATTAATCAATAGTATCTGGGAAGACGGACCGACATTCCAAACAAATGACATCAAGTTCATCAAGGCGCCGGTTATAATGGTTTTTTTTTCGAAATATTAACTGTTATATTACTGCGTGTGAACTGCGTCAGTATATGAACAAAATGGCCCAAACTCATTGGTGTTTAGCGTTAAGAGAGCACCAGGCGGGCGTACGAGATCACCATTCATTGCCGACTCAACCAGTGTAGATTAACCAAATACAGCGAGCGATCCTACGTGACAAATTATTCGTGATCTGTAGTAGTTCATAAGGACATTGTATGATCCCAATGCCCGCTTTCACTAACGACGGACAAGGCAATGCCTAAGTAACTTCGTAGTAAAGTAAGATTCCTCGGCATACATTTATCTTTCATCGTTCGATTTTTTACTAAGCATCTCATATAACCTACAATGTCTATGGTTCTTGCGACAAGGTGTTTTGACAACATAAGGATTATTTTATGGGTTATGAGGAAAAATTGAATTTATATTTTTTTCACCTGTCAAGTGTCAGTCTTCGAATAACGCTTGTACACTTTACGATCTGCCGATCCGGTTTCCTAACTTGAGACGGATATTTCTCTGGAAATTACCTAAATCACTAGGCATCCGATTAAGGCGGTTCCTAGG
Source organism: Pararge aegeria (assembly GCF_905163445.1). Classification (NCBI taxonomy): domain Eukaryota; kingdom Metazoa; phylum Arthropoda; class Insecta; order Lepidoptera; family Nymphalidae; genus Pararge; species Pararge aegeria. The sequence goes on from NC_053193.1 coordinate 7,139,978, forward strand.
TTTAGTGAAAAACGGCATTAGAATGCTAAGAGAGGGCGCTGATTTACGTGTGAGACGAATTAGTGTAAAATATTTATTCGCAGGATCATGTCTATTAATAATTACATTTTCTTTATCCTTTTTCTTTGGAAAAAGGCATATCACCGTACAACCGTACATCATATATATTAAATCATACCTATGATGAAGAGCATTTATTAAGTAAAATCCACTTCTAGCAATTCTAATACTAAATCTCAAGATGACTATGTACAAGCTGGGTTTAATATAGATAATAATAATTCACGGTCATGGCCGTAAATACGTAGTCGATGGTTACAGCACTTAAATATGTTTTACCACATGCTCCATATGGCTGGTCGCTGTAAGCACTTGAAATTATACAAATATCCCGATAAAATAAAAGGGTTTCTGGCTTATTAAATTAAAGTAGAATGTTAATATAATTTTAAAATTATCATGGATTTTAGAAACTCCTGCTAATGTCATCGTAAAAGGCTTTCGAGGTTCTTTAGTAGAATCCTGCGTATTATGATTGTCTTCTATAAAGGTTAAAAAATTAACATTGAGATGGATGAAGCTTTACGATGATACTTTATAGCGTTCATGACCTTTATCTTTACGAAAGTGAAAGCATATGAAGTTTATTCATCGCTTCTGAAGTAGTTGTGTAGTGCAACTATATCAAACTTAGTGTTTGACCGCACATTTTGAACAATTATTAAAAGTTTACATAATATTTTGAGAAAAAAAATGTTATTGCAGCAACTAACGTTTATCTTTATATACGAGGAAGTTCACATCCTGATAAAGCTCATTATTAGTATGCCGCAAATGTTCGAAACTACACAATATTTCCTGGTACAGATTCATGCAAGTATAGTTTTTATTTCTCTAATTATTTTATTAAATTATTTGGTACGTGCTCTGTTTATGTACTTTATAGTTCTACTAGCTATTCCCCGCGGTTTCACGCGCTTACTAAGAAACATAACGAAATATTTTATTAAAGTTGAAGAATCGCGTGCTCATAGACATAAACTTGGCTCTCACTCAGTGACGATCTTATTATCTTTTTAAATTTTCATAGTATCTTATGCATTTAAATTGCTGCTACATAAAATAAGGTTTCTTCATAACAATATAACTTCATAACATTATTTAAGAATGAATTATTATTATTAATGATTTATTTTTAACAGTAAGACTATGTGAATGTAGGTTTCTAAAATCCCTGCAGTAGTAGTAGTTACTGAGTACAAATACACAAAAAATCCTATCATTTCTGTTTATAATACATATTGGTATAGATTATGCACGATGCTTTTCACTGTCCAATTCTACACTTAGTGCCTTCAAAGGTTTTATTTAATTCAACTACATATTAAAAAATATATAGTTTAGACACAGCTCCATGCCAGTTTATATTAGATATCGTGTAACTTAAAGCTTGTTTAATTTCCACCTGTCCCTTGGCATTCAGAACTGTTTCTACTTTTCTATGTTTCTTTTAATCACTATTATTTACACCTGTCGGTAATTTTCAAAACCTTTTAATTGGCTTATAAAAGCTGTTCTCTATCCAACTCGCCGGTCGTATGTTTGATAACCTTGGCAAGTAATATTTGTTTATGTAGATAAAACTAATATTTAAATAAAAAATTTATTAAAGTATAGACCCCAGGAAGTAGGTGACTAATGATTATTATTTAAATTCTACGTACCCATTAGACGATATTCTAGGTATTCTCATATTGCGTTCCACTATTAAACCTCGAATGGAATATGGAAATATTATGTTTGTATTCATCGAAAGCACGTTAGTATATAATATTAGCATCGGATTACATTACCGGCTGAAAGTCAATGGCGTTGTTTGAATTTGTGGGGGCGATGGCCGAGTCCTCCGCATGTGTACCACGCGCCACCGCTCCCATACCAACTGTCTCATTAGCTCCCTTCGCAAATATTTTTACTCTTATTGCGTCTGCTTAGCCCTCGCCGGGACTTTTATGCACGTAACAATTGTGTTCCGTTCACTTTTATTGACTGTAAACTAACCAATACTTTTTTTGCTCGTACTTACAGTGTTAACTACAGCTGGGCGGTTATACCAACATTTATTAGAACGTATCGTAAAATTTTATTTCCTATTTAATATTAACGTTTTTAGCCCCAAACTTGAAAAAGTATGGTGTTTTAAGACCTACCACAGTACTTAGTGCCTGTACCTGTATTGGTGGGTCAAAAAAAAATGCGGTGTTTGAACGCTATATGTTTCTCACTGATAATAGATAAATATACCTGTTCATTGTAGTAGCTATTCGAGGACGATAACCAATTTTCTCTGTGTTGACACTTTCCCTTGGCTAATCGGCTACATAACTCTGCAATAAAGTAACCTTGTCCTGATGCTGTAGTCAACCAAGAGTACGGATGCGTGCCGCAGCACCTTGATTCATTATTATATTTTTAGAATTAACAGGGGGTTATTACATCGTGAGCTGTACTAATTTTTCATTTTAATATTTTTAGGGTTTCTCATAACTTAAAGAGAAAAAAAGGAATAGTTACAGATTCACTTCTTTGTCCGTTCCGTCTGTCAATACTCTTTTTTTTCCGGCAAGCGTAGAGGCATCCTGCCGAAATTAATATTAATAACTCAGGTCCTGAATCCCTTGACACTATAAAAAAAAAAACTATCTGTAAAAATGGCCAACGCAATCAAAAAATACGGTTGTCTATGCCACATGTATAACAGCCGCAAGGAAATCGAAACCTGTAGTATAGCTAATTTCCTTGTACCAACAATTATGGTTGGCAAGAAGCAATATTTACAGATTTGATATTTTTATGCTTCATATCTTCCCACTACTGTATTACGATATTTATTTTAGTTAAATTGTTTGTATAACCAATGATCAATTTTATAATACAGCACTGGGTCCATAAATAACTCTTAACGAGTTCCCCTATGACCTAATTCTTGCTTCGACGCCGGTATTCATTAAGTTGTTTTTTGTAGGAGAAATTTTTAATTACTGCCTTTCTAATTAAGTACGTCTGAATCTTCAATCTTAGGCATGAACTTGGACTCATTTTATCAAGATACGTGGTAATAGTTGAATTTGGTATAGATTATGCACGATGCTTTTCACTGTCCAATTCTACACTTAGTGCCTTCAAAGGTTTTATTTAATTCAACTACATATTAAAAAATATATAGTTTAGACACAGCTCCATGCCAGTTTATATTAGATATCGTGTAACTTAAAGCTTGTTTAATTTCCACCTGTCCCTTGGCATTCAGAACTGTTTCTACTTTTCTATGTTTCTTTTAATCACTATTATTTACACCTGTCGGTAATTTTCAAAACCTTTTAATTGGCTTATAAAAGCTGTTCTCTATCCAACTCGCCGGTCGTATGTTTGATAACCTTGGCAAGTAATATTTGTTTATGTAGATAAAACTAATATTTAAATAAAAAATTTATTAAAGTATAGACCCCAGGAAGTAGGTGACTAATGATTATTATTTAAATTCTACGTACCCATTAGACGATATTCTAGGTATTCTCATATTGCGTTCCACTATTAAACCTCGAATGGAATATGGAAATATTATGTTTGTATTCATCGAAAGCACGTTAGTATATAATATTAGCATCGGATTACATTACCGGCTGAAAGTCAATGGCGTTGTTTGAATTTGTGGGGGCGATGGCCGAGTCCTCCGCATGTGTACCACGCGCCACCGCTCCCATACCAACTGTCTCATTAGCTCCCTTCGCAAATATTTTTACTCTTATTGCGTCTGCTTAGCCCTCGCCGGGACTTTTATGCACGTAACAATTGTGTTCCGTTCACTTTTATTGACTGTAAACTAACCAATACTTTTTTGCTCGTACTTACAGTGTTAACTACAGCTGGGCGGTTATACCAACATTTATTAGAACGTATCGTAAAATTTTATTTCCTATTTAATATTAACGTTTTTAGCCCCAAACTTGAAAAAGTATGGTGTTTTAAGACCTACCACAGTACTTAGTGCCTGTACCTGTATTGGTGGGTCAAAAAAAAATGCGGTGTTTGAACGCTATATGTTTCTCACTGATAATAGATAAATATACCTGTTCATTGTAGTAGCTATTCGAGGACGATAACCAATTTTCTCTGTGTTGACACTTTCCCTTGGCTAATCGGCTACATAACTCTGCAATAAAGTAACCTTGTCCTGATGCTGTAGTCAACCAAGAGTACGGATGCGTGCCGCAGCACCTTGATTCATTATTATATTTTTAGAATTAACAGGGGGTTATTACATCGTGAGCTGTACTAATTTTTCATTTTAATATTTTTAGGGTTTCTCATAACTTAAAGAGAAAAAAAGGAATAGTTACAGATTCACTTCTTTGTCCGTTCCGTCTGTCAATACTCTTTTTTTTTCCGGCAAGCGTAGAGGCATCCTGCCGAAATTAATATTAATAACTCAGGTCCTGAATCCCTTGACACTATAAAAAAAAAAACTATCTGTAAAAATGGCCAACGCAATCAAAAAATACGGTTGTCTATGCCACATGTATAACAGCCGCAAGGAAATCGAAACCTGTAGTATAGCTAATTTCCTTGTACCAACAATTATGGTTGGCAAGAAGCAATATTTACAGATTTGATATTTTTATGCTTCATATCTTCCCACTACTGTATTACGATATTTATTTTAGTTAAATTGTTTGTATAACCAATGATCAATTTTATAATACAGCACTGGGTCCATAAATAACTCTTAACGAGTTCCCCTATGACCTAATTCTTGCTTCGACGCCGGTATTCATTAAGTTGTTTTTTGTAGGAGAAATTTTTAATTACTGCCTTTCTAATTAAGTACGTCTGAATCTTCAATCTTAGGCATGAACTTGGACTCATTTTATCAAGATACGTGGTAATAGTTGAATTTGGGTTGATGAAAATATATCGGTTTTTAGAGCAATGTAAATAAGTATCATCGACACAAATTATAACTTAGACTGATAACTGAATTAATGTGGAACGCTGAACATAGAGATGTGAAAATATACGAGGGTATACCTTGGCTATTTTCAAATTAAAATAATAATCTTATACAATAAGTCCGCTAGCCTGCATTGGAGCAGTGTTGTGGGTCTGAACTGTTAAACCCTCTCCTTCCTATAAAAAGCTGTAGGGCGTCTATCCTAAAAACTGATTAAAAAACATAATTACATTTTCTTCCGTTCACAGCTAGTTTTATGATACATTCATTATAAGGTCATTGTGATCTGATCTTCTGATCCCTTAAGATGTACATACAACATTACTGCAATCGGTCTATTTGCTTCATTATTATCAAACATTAAGTGTGGCCAGTTACGTTTTGGCCGATAGCCAGTCAAACGATATGTGCTTATTTACACTTAGTGCCTGTGTGAAGAGAAAATTTTCACACAGACAATCTTAACCCTGGTCGCTGAGTGACCGCGGACCGGAAATATGAACCCATTGTTAATCTTTTTGCCTTGTAACGTGTTGAGTTAGCTGTCATTATAAATGCACATTTCTTTAATTTACATGCACTAATTCTAAGAACGACTCAGTGCCCACATTGTACTGCGTGCATATATTTGCATGAGCATTTATTTTTAATCTTTTAAAGAGTGGCTTAACCTTAACAAGCGGTTCGTGCTTCGCAAACGTACTATAATAAAACAGAAAATATTATATGGTGTGCCGCAACGCGACAGCTATAAATGTAGACATTCAATAATGGGAACATCGTTTTTATACGTGAATTCCATTTCGTTTCGCGGTATTGTATATGGCGCTGTAAAGTAGCGTTATGTGTAACTTGCAATAACATGTATGTGACAATATTGCATAGCATGAGAATGAGGGGGTCAAGAATGCGGTGATAGACCACGATCGCGTGATACAACTGTCTATAAAATGATTAGAGAACTAGCCTTTTTTACGAACTCAGAATACTCAGAGCTAGTTTCTTAAAAGTGACTCCATCACGCAGAATATCAATATATACCTATATCCAATATCGCCACAAAACCAATGCTTATTCTATCAGTGGTTGCTCATCTCAGTAATTTTGGCTTCTTTATAACAAGTATAAGCGGTGATAGCCCAGTGGTTATGGATTCAGCTTCTCTTTCGGAGGGACTGAGATCGGCCCTCGGCACGCACCTCCTACATTTTCTGAGTCACGTGTGTTTTATTTTAAGCAAATTGAATATCACTTGCGTTGCACACGTGGAAAGAAAATATCGTGAAGAAACCTGCATGCCTGAGAGTTCTCTATAACACACTCAATAGGCATATGAGGCAAATCCGCATTTGGCCAGCGTGGTGGATTACGGCCTTACACTGCAGCCGGTAATGGGTCGATACTGATGAATAACAAATGCATTATTTGGAATATGGTAGATTCGAGAAAAGAGCTTCTGCTTTCACTCAACTCGAAGTTCAAAAAAATATTTTATTTATTACTTAAGTTAATTCTGATGTCCTTTAAACAGAAACCCGTAAGAATTTCCATTGCTTAATTCTTTATTATGAGAGCAATAAAACACTAATACAGTTTCGATTGCATTTATTAGTATCAGGAAGTCTGTTATAAATAATATTTGTTCAACATTGGTTTGTATAACAATGCCCTGAGAGATAAAGAGAGCGCAAAAATGCGACGACAGAGACCGAACGCCGATATAGAACGGCAGTCTTTCAACACTTGAGAGCTAGAAAGAGAGACAGCGAACTTGTGACTTATACTGTTACAGAAAAGAGGATACCTGACTACAATGACAAAAGGTTTCTTTAGGAAATAGGTTTTCGTCTACAATGAAGATGGTCGGAATAGCAAGTTAATGTTAAACAATACTTTCACATGAGGTAAAGGAAAGTTTACCTACAATATATTAGAAGTTACTTTAAGTACTCAAAGCGTATTCAATTTGTGATCCGTTGTATATTTGGAACTACAGAACACTCGAATCACATGCGTGCTTTTACATCTACAATTGAGATTTAATAAACAGAAATAATGCAAATAGCAATGCTGTAGTTAAACAACTTGACACCGCTGTGCCAATTGTCACGAGAGGTTCGTTATCTGTGTTTGTGATATCACTCACTGTCCATAAATAAACATTTTGTTTCCACAAACAAAATGTTTCAATTGAATATAATTAATGTTCATAACAATCTTTTTTTTAATTTTATTATCGTGTGCTTGTCTGTTTTCTAAGAAAGTTTTAACATTTCCCAATTCCTTACAGTTATATATATACAGTTCTGGGGGCATACTCTATGTGTGATGCAGAAATAACAAGTGTACCTATAGGTTTTGCTTATTTGTGTGAATGATTACAATAAACGCAATTAAGATATTCATGAGGCAATTCAAATTAGCTGTTTAACGAATGATACCACGCTGAGCTTTCAAGTGTAATCACTTGAAAGCTCAGCGTGGTATCATAATTTCTAACATATTCGCACTTCTGATCTTATCACGCTTCTACACATTATTTGATCCATACCTTTAGACCTTGGTAATAAGATGTATATGCACGTGTTGGGGTTGAATTAATAAATACAATTTTACTGTAAATAACAGAAAAATAAAATAAACAAAATTGGGTAAAAGTTAACAATTCGTTATTGAATGAATTGAAAGCATGCTTTCTTCATTTCTAGGTCACTTTGCTGTGAAGGTTATGTTCAAGGAAAAAATAGGTTATACCTATATTTCTATAGAAGGTATGTTTCTTCATAACCTTAAAAAAAATTGTGGTTATTTTTTACGGAACACCCAGAATACAGAACACACATATATCTTCATATCTCAGTACTGTATTTCGTTTACTTCATTATGAACTTCGTTATCAGTTTCAGTAGAAATGTTTTGAAATATTGCGATGGTTCTACTTAATGAAGTGTGCAAATTTAGATAAGTATTTATATTGTCTCATAGTTTTATTTGCAATGCAAACTAACGATTGTGAATATTTCTTGTTAAACTCTTTATAATTATCTACCACTAAAGGGCACGGTCTCCTCAGAATTAAGAGGGTTTACGCTACCCAAACATTATTATTACAACATAGATTATTACCTGTAAAGAATTAGCGACGATAGAACAAAGTTGTTTTCTCGTCCATCAACTTTTTACAGCCTTTGAAATCATTTTCTTATTTTGAACAGGTAGTAAACACGACCGGGGCAAAAACAGCATAGAATACTTAGTTGCTGCGTGTTTATCCCAAGTACTTTTAAGTATGTGCTTGATGTTATACTTATTTGTAGGAAAATAAATGTCTGAAGCGTTCAAATATAGAAACGAATATACTCGATACAAATTAGGTCTGTTATTGCTAATATTCAAGAAGTAGTTTTCTGCTAACGTTAGTGTGTTTGAATGAGTCGTTTTTCTTGGAATTATACGCGAAGGTCATATTATTGTTTGTCATACGACTCGTGCATCTGTAAGAAAATTCTTTGATGATTACTTCATCTAGAATTAATATCAATAGACCTGCATGTACAAAATTGAAAGCATTCTTTTAATTATATTTACACGTAATTATTTTAGAATACATATAGCAGTTTCCTAAACGCCTGACTGCCACCGTGTTGATTTACGTAATAAATATTTTGTTTAAGTATTTTATTATTTATTAATATTAAAATGTTATAAAACCCACTTAATCCTACAAAAGGTTACAAATATAGTAGAATACACTGTTAATGAGAAAATATTCCGTACTCACATAAGAATGATCATGTTATGCAGATAACATGATCATTCATGAGCATAGAGCAAATAAGAAAAAAAGTAAGAGGAAAATAGACCCAGTATAATGGACGGGATATGGCAGACGGACAGATGATGATGATGACATTTAAATGTCAATGTCTTTGTAATCGTACTTAGATTTAACAACTGCAGTTCTTTTTTATTAGGTGGAAAGAAGTTCAGAGCAAGAATATCCGAAGGTATCCTGTTCGAGCCTAGATAAAGTTTGTGTTAGTTATCATCGGTAGAATATTGAGAAACGAACTTGTTACTATTAAAGTTCTTGACTAAAGCAATAAAGTAGACGTCGAAACCATATTACGCCTCAGAATATTATCGTGGGGCAAATTCACGTTATTTGTTATGTTTTGATTACAACAAACTCATTTTCAGCTAAAAATATAATTAATTATGGCATTTATGTTCTTTTGTTTAATTTCCTCAAAAAAAAAACTTATTAAAACTAAAGTTTCCTTTTAATACTAGTTGGTTAAATTTATTTTGTTTTACTTTCTTTATTATTAAATTCTTTATTTTTAAAACTATTCATTATTAAACTTACTTTCAAATAAAGTGTGAATGCAGAGGTCTCTGATAACATTTCTTTGTTAATACAAGTAGCCGTTCTAACGTGGCTTAGAGTAACAAACAGTTCGAGTGAAAAATATTTTTATCTGTAAATCCTCTTTGTTCAAATTTTGCATGTACGAGTATACTGCTAGAGGTATTGCTCCTCTACAACACAATTCTCTCATTCCTGTACATTAACTTTTTCAAGTTGCTATCACACTTACGACGTTAGTAGGTAGTATAAGATAATTGATCATCTGTGACTACAGTCTCTTCGTATAGTTTGGATATAATAGGGGTGGTCTCGTAGCTACCGGTATATCGTAATCCAGACACTAGCCTCTCTCTCTCACCCTAATGTTCAGTTTGTGTTGTAACAGACTTGTTCAATGTATAAGCAGGTAAAAAAGGTTGAATTGAATTTAGCGAAATTGTATGGTTTCTTATTGGATGTAGAACCCTTATAACACCACCAACTTTTACAGTCTTTTCAGCATCAATTGTATTTAGTTTTAAATCATATACTTACTGATAATTAATTTAATCGAACTTGTACATATGCATACGCAAAGAACTGTATAATTTTTAAATACAGTATAGTTTTATTGAATTTTGCTGGTTTTCTTTCAAATAACTACAACTGTATAATATTATTTCTAAATATTTTATAACTGTTCTATTGCGTAAATTTATCAATGTTTATAGTAGTATTTGGTGTTTATTTTTGGTCCTCATTTTTAGCCCCTGGGTCAACTAACTTATTTGATGCAATATTTATAGATTAGATTCTTAGAGCCGTGTCAAAGTTAGCATATTCTCTTAGTGGATTGCAGTTACTTTGTCTGTTATTTCAGAGGCTTTAAGATCGAGCTAACTTTTGTGCTTATCGCCTTTCACTGTGCAACTTGCATAATAATGATTTAGCATGTTCTTGGCCTCAATATAAGACGTGCATAATATTTTTGCTTGAAAGATTATGATTAACAAAGAAAAGAGAATAATAAAATGCACGAAATGTATTGATATCACATTATAGAATAAGTAATTGAAGCGTCACGTTTCGTAGAATATAATTTTATTTAACTATAAAAGAGATGATATTTACATTTGCTTTCTAAATACTCTCGCTATCTTCTTCTGCAGACCACAACATACATTTTGGGAGTCTCGAATTTGTCGTGAAATATCAAAGTTCATCTAGAAATAATCGGCCAAAATAAGAATTGGCAGTTAGGCAGAATACCGTTTGAGCAATAGCAAATATCAGTAGGACAAACGTAAGCACGTCTCCAACTAAAATACGCACCGGTTAAATTTTAAATGATAACGATTATCCTAAATTATATTCAAAATTCTAAAATCGCCAGTTTTCATAAATGGATATATTGTAACTGTCAATAATAGTATGAATGTAAAAGTGTGTCTGTTTGTTTCTTTTATTTGTTAGTTTGTTTACTTTTGTTATCAATTCAATTTTAAATAGCTATACAGTTCAAGACACTATGTATCAAGGTATCATGGTATTTTGGATAATGTTCGTTTCAGTAAAATTATTAAAATAACCGAAAAAAACGCCAACTTAGTCGCGGGCAACAGTTAGTTTATGATATACGTAGTAAAAGCAAGTATAATTATGGGTCAAATTAATTTTCAATTTAATTAAAAATCTTGACAGATTCATTACAAAAAATCATATTATCTATTTCATTTACATTGGTTTTGTAACAATTTACGTTCATTATTTTTGCCAGAAGTTACAGAAAAGTTACCCAGTGACAATATCACTATGCTTTACGTAATATTCTGTTTTATCTCTCTTAGTAAAAGATGTTCAATCTGTTTTATAAGACTGAAGCCTTTGTCAAGTTTTTGTTACATTTTTTGCCGCCTAAGATGCAGACCACTTGTCGCAGGTAGACGTACTCGGACGTCCTTGCAAAAAAAGGAGTGGTAAAGTGCCCAGAATTTTGTGTATTACGATTTTTGAAAGTTTTACTTTTAATTCCATCTATGTAAGGTTTCATTCATACAAAAAAATATTATGTACTAATAGTTCTTGGTTGGGTTTAAAAATATAAAAGATAACTTTAGAATAATATTAACGTCTCTTTTGTTCTTCTTTGGACGATAGGCACGGTCACAGTCATATTGGTTTTCTTTAATGTCTAGTATATTATTGATTGAAGCTTACATTGTTAACGGGACGGGATGACAATAAAACTACGTAACGTGCCAGTTTGTAATTCAGATGTAAAAATAATATTATATTTTCTTTACGATGTTAAAAGGAAAAAAATAATATTGTTTCCAGGACGGTGTATTTAAAATATGCAGACATACATCCGTCTTGCTGCAGTGGCTTACAACCGGCGTTATGTTTGTATACGTGAAAACATCTCGTTACTAATCGACTACAGGTGACGCACGTAAATTACCAAGTAGATGCACCTACATTTGCTTTAAACGAGATCCATAAAGTGCAAGAAATTTCAGCTTTACTTTTAAAAGAGCTTACCTTCTAAGACATATAAGGGCTATTTTTGCATAAGTTAGTTAGGATAATGCCATTACTATTACAGTTATTTACCTATCAATTCTAGGTTATTGCGCTTCCATCTCAGATTTATTGTTACTTACCAAATAGTAACCATGCAGTCAAACTCTAAATTCTCATAAAAAAAGCATAAAAACCTGGGAACGGAGAGCTGAAGTATTTTATAATCTACTGTTACGTTTTCAAAGTCACGTGCATCTGTTAGTTGTGTCATGGAAGAATAGTTCTTATAGCCTGCACATTTGAAATTTAACCCAAGAAAGTTACTAAATATAGGTAACTTCTTTTTGAAGTCAGTAGTCAGTAACATGATTATAGTTTTCAATACATATGCTGTTGCGCGACTTCGTCCGCGTTAGTTTTGTGGTTTTAAAAATCTTTAGGGACGCTAAATCATAAAAGCAAACGTGCGTCTATAAAATAATAGTTTGTGGTGTTTAGCAAAATAGATTACGAAGTAACGGATATACAAAAAAACAAATTTCATCAGACTCGGTCAAGCAGAGACGAAACAGTCTCTGAACACTATGACACGAGAATTTAACAATATATTAGATACTTTAGCGATATGTCGTTCGAGAAATACCATAAGTTTAAATATTTTCAGAAATATGTAAATTTTCTGGCGTTGATGAAATATACTTGACAGGTGGATGGATTAATCTAACTCAAGAATTGAAATGACCAGCATAAAAAAACCACCGCTTGTGTCAGAAACAGTTCTCGTCTCGGATCGGAAGAATATTCAGTTAAACATATTTTACCAGAATACATAAATGCATCGTAAAGTTCTTGGCTATCATCGATTTTGCAATCACAGCACAACCCTGGTATCCGGTCGCGTGACTATACTAAAAGCAGGGAAAGTGAATTAATAGGGGAAAGTCTTTAAGGATTCGCGAAGTCGAGCACTTTAGGCTGTGTCTGTGTTGTGTGTTTGATTGTGTTTCATCATATCTTTCGAATCATATCTTCATGATGATAAATTCATTGTTTTAGAAATAATAAAAAAGCAAATTAAGCTTTTAATATTGGGTAGTTTTTAAACGATGAAACATGAATGTACATTAAATCATAATGACTGAATATGGCTTACTAAAATACTATGTGACCGAATGTATTGCGGTGGCTTTAAATCTGAAAAACGGCCACTTGAAAATATAAATTTGAGTCAAAATTAAAAAAAAAAATCAAAATTCATTTATTTCAAGTAGGCCTAATATAAGCACTTTTGAAACGTCAAGTATGTCTGTTCGTAGTGACTCTACCAACGGTTCAGAAGGCAGATTCTACCGAGAAGAAGCCGGCAAGAAACTCAGCAGTTGATCTTTTCCAACATCGTTTTACAATTTAACAATCTTTGTTCTATCTTGTGTAAGATGAAAGCGGAGCGGCTTCTTTCCAGGCAACCTTGTCATTAAGAGGTAATACTATATCAATAAAATCTTCATTCTTCTTCATGAATTTTTCTGACCTAACTTTACTATGCATATAAGTTGGAGAACGGGGACAACGAGACCATACTCTTTCGGAGCTCTTTATTTATCGCTACGGATCGGATTATAGCAGGTCACTTGGTATAAAATTCGCCCACTCAGTGTTTTGCTCGCGCGCTCCCACATTTAATAAATCATTTTATATTATTATTATTAATATTATTTAACTAGTTAATTTTGATAAGAATCAATTCCAATCGTAAAAAACGTATCATCTCTTTTCTTAGAAGTATCTACAAGGAGCATAAGTGTTTGACGCCGTTCCTATTGTGCAAAAACATGACCTAAATTAAATAACAACCTCTAATGCTGTTAACCAATAAATTCACAAAACGATCCAATTCGAAGATCAATTCGCAAATAGTCGTTTGCTTGAACGATGTCATTGCACGATTGCTCTTGATATAGATTTATGATCCATTACTTTGAAGCGACGACGGTTTATTTGTTTGGGCAAGATTGTTATAAGGAATATGTTTAGTTTCACTTCAGCGCAATGGTGTTTCGGAGAATTCAGGGATTAGATAAATAATTCAAATAGGGAGATAAATAATCCAAATAGAGAGTAAATATTACGTATAAGGTTTGAACCAATCATCATATTTTAGTTTAGCTTCCATTTTGCTCAGTACCTACAATATGAGTACCTTTAAATGAAGTGTGAATAGGCATCTTCTAGGCAAGCGTGCCCCGTCTTAGGCTGCATCATCGCTTACCAACAGGCGTAATTGCAGTCAAGCGCTCGTCTAAATGTAAAAAAAAAAACGAAATTCAATGGTATTTTATTCGAATTTAAATAAAACGCTTTTACTACTTTCTTTCGTGTTTACTTTCTATACATTTATATACGTGTTAGAAATGCTAAAAGTGTAAGAATATCGTCACTAAGCTAAAAGTAATTTTTATTCAACCAATATTCATGTTTAAGTACCGTATCCTTTTTAAATGCAGTCTGATTGTATGTTTTTGATCTGATTATGCTTCTGTTTTGGGTTGAGTGCACTATAATGGAGCTTGGCAATGTTTGCTGTCTCGTACATTTGGAGACTGTACGCTGGATAAGAGAAATGCATTTCTAGGCTATTAATTAACAGCTTTCAGGTTTATCCTCTACGAGTAATATTTATTTAAACATACGTAGGTACTACAAACCTACAAACATTACAATAATTTAAAATACGTGTTATGTTTTATTTAATAGACATCATTTCATTCATATTCAATAGACTCCATATAGGGAGGGGAAGCCATAAAAATACACTCCAGAGAATTTTTATCAAAATACCCGTAGGCACAATGAGGCTGTGAATCAAATACAGTTTGAATTATTTCTGCAAAACTATTTATTAATTAAATAAGAACTATCAGCAAATTTGCTAAAACTAATCAATTTACTTTAATTATTACCCACTTTATAAAATTACTGTAACATTAGTTTTAGACTTTAAAACTTCAAATGTGAAGATATTAATAACTACAGACCGATTTCTGTTTTACCATCCATTGCGAAAGTATTGGAAAAATTAATAAATTCTAGATTGGTTGGTTACCTTAATAAATTTAAAATTCTCTCTAACTCACAATACGGTTTTAGACACGGAAAATCCACAGAGGATGCCGTATTAGCGTTAACGTCACTAATTTCAGAACAGTTAGACAAAGGAAAAAAATGTTTAACTGTCTTTTTAGACATTAAAAAGGCGTTTGATACCGTCTCCGTACCTCTGCTTATACAAAAACTTGAAAGAATTGGAATTAGAGGCACAGCGCTGCTGTTACTCAAAGATTATCTACACGATAGAACTCAGCGTGTCAAAATTGGAGATTACATTAGTGAGGACTCTAAACTAACATTTGGTGTGCCTCAAGGAAGTGTATTGGGACCAACTTTATTTCTAATATACATTAATGATTTATGCAATTTAAAACTTGACGGAGGCCATGTGTTCTCGTATGCCGATGACACTGCTTTAGTTTTTTCAAGCACATCATGGAACTCTGTTAAATTGATGGCTGAATCAGGCCTATCAAAAATCTCTCTTTGGCTAAAGTCTAATCTTTTAACGCTAAATACTGAAAAATCAAACTATATTTGCTTTACAATCAATTCAAAAACACAACCTCACAATAATTTCCTTGTTAAAATTCATGAATGTAGTAATCTAAATTCTAGTAATTGTAATTGTCCTGTAATTAACAAAGTAACAACAAACAAATATCTAGGTGTAATGTTAGATTGGCGACTCTCATGGCACCCTCATGTCGAATTTGTGAATGGAAGAATAAGGAAGCTTGTCTGGATTTTTAAAACGCTGAGACACGTAACAACAAAAAAATTATTGACTCAGATTTACGTAACATTGGGTCAATCCATTTTGGGATATTGCATTTCAACATGGGGTGCTGCTTCAAAAACAAAGTTTCTAGAAGTTGAAAGAGGTCAAAGGTCTTTACTAAAAGTTATGTTTTTCAAACCATACAGATTTTCAACTGTAGACCTATATAACCATTGTGAGTTACTAACGGTTAGAAAATTATATTTACTTTCATCATTACTAAGAGTACATAAAAATTTACCTTACCGGCAAACTTAAAACGAGGAGAAGAAATATGGTTTTACACTCAATTCCAAGTAGGACTAAATTTGCTTCCCAACAATTTACCAGGAAATCGACTTATCTCTACAACATAATTAACAGTAAGTTAAATATTTATCCATTAGCACTTCATAATTGCAAAAAAGTGCTTACTGAGTGGTTGCATAAATTGAACTATTATGAAACGGAGGATTTGATGCAACAAATGAACGTATGAATTTTGCATCCCATACATTGTCATTAAAAGACACACAAACACACGATTATAACTTATACATCCATTCGTTTACACATACACTCACTTACACACATACGCACACAAACACAAACACACACACACACACACACACACACACACACACACACACACACACACACACACACACACACACACACACTAACGCACCTCAAGTAGACACACATGTTGTAATTATCTTTGGTTTACCTTTATAACTTTGTATTATACTTAATTTTGATTTATATAACTTTGATCTACTTATTTATTTCAATTTGTATATCATGTTATGGAAGAGCGGGGCCGCCTGCCACAAGTGCTAGTAGTAATACTAGTAACTTACTAGGATGACCCCAATTTCAATGTATTATTTTGCTGTACGAAACGAAATAAATATTTTTAATTTTTTAATTTTAATAAAGTATAGCTCTCCTAATGTCCAATGGTATTTAAATTCTTTTTACTGTCGTAACTTGTCATTTGTGAGTGCCAAGTCATTATTAACCGCTAATTTCTTCGGGGCCAGACCACGTTTCGTGAATAACATTGTTAAATGATAATCCGTCTCATCGTTCCGGGCTATTTATAGAGTAATATTCACAGATTTGAGCTAGTCTTCTAAACGTCTACCATAATAAACATTAATGGCTGCGTTGGTTATAAAAAGTAAAATGACTACTGGTAACGGCTAATTATACGAATAGGATCAGGCGTATGGCTGTCATCATCACTCCAATGGATTGAAGTACACTGCTGGACATGGGTCTTTTGTAGGGAGTTCCAAATCCACGGTCCGGGGCCACTTGTTTCAAGCGGATCCCAGTGGCTCGTTTTGATGTCCACCTAGTTTGGGGCCGACTAACGCTGCGTTTACATGTGCGGGGTCGCCATTCAAACACCTGGAACCCCAACGTCCATCGGATCTCCGAGCTATGTGCCCCGCCCATTTCCACTTCAGCTTTGCGACTTTGTCGGTAACTCTGGTTCTTCTACGGATCTCCTCATTCCTGATTTGATCACGTAGAGATACTCCCAAAATTGCTCTCTCCATCGCCCACTGAGTGATTCTAAGCCTTCTTATGAGGCCCATAGTAAGAGATCTCGTTTCGGATCCGTGTGTCTGTAATATATGTAAATTGTAAAATGTTTCGTTGTCTGTTATATCCCTTTGGTCGCCTTGTACACTCCTGTTAAAGTATGAAAATTTAATATGTATAACATGGACATAGATTTAGCCTAATCCTATGTGTCCTAAGTTAAGTTTGGCATGACATATGTGTGAATAGTGTGACAAATAAAAGTAGCAATAACAGAAACGAATCACTACAATAATGGTGGTGGAAAATCCGTTACAAACTCAAACACGTCTAGACGAGACGAGCTTTCTGATTGAACGTCTATCTGTAAATTAATCTCGGCGACCGTATCGATGTACGGGGCACTATCCCATTTCTACACTTGTCAATTTCATTTTATTACTACAATTTCTCCAACGTGCGTATCAGATATGAGATATTGAATAAGGAGTAAGATGTAGCTCTCGATCACGGTCCGTCTCTGGTAGCTTTGCTTAAATGGGGATCCAAGTTTAATGTTCCCTTTCGTTTTCTACCAATGAGATAACGTGTAAATATGTTTTAAGCTTTGAGTGCAAAAATTGTTTATAACTTATTTACTTTTGATGTAATTGTATCACGGTCGTATACATCCATACATTCACTTTTTCGGTGAAAGGATCGAATTACCGATTACACATTGATAAATCTAAAGATATATTATGTTAGCAAATTATACTTTAAAAATATTGTCAGTGAAGCAGTCGCTTACTGCCATTGTTGTGAAGTAGTTTTCTTTTACTATTGTTGAAGCTTTGTTTTAGAATTATGAACCTTATGTAAAGAGGAAAAATTTGTTTTGCTTGTTTGTACTCAATAGGTTCCAAAAGTACTGTGTTCTAAAGTTATATTAGATCTCCGGTAGACACAAAATTGGGTTACATTAGTATCGCAGTATTAATTCGAGTTCTAATTAATAGTTTTATCATGAAGGGTATTTAGTAAAAGCAGTAAAATACTTTATTCCAATCAGATATTTAATGTAGAAGTTATCGCGAGTTTAAAAAAAAATATGGACAACGTACCTCAACAAAACGTAATATAAAATTTCTTTTAAAATATATAATTTATAATTAGATTTATTAAAATATATAATTAGAACGGAAGGTGAAATCTTGCTGTTTTAAAATGTTTTACAGTTACTGTTTAATAAATTGGTTTCATTATCTTTCTTGTGCGGAAATGTAAATAACACTTAAATCTAAATATCTCCACACGATCCCAAACTTGAATAATATTATGTAGTTCTGTGGCTTCTACATCAAGTATTGAGATTTCTAAGCGACATATTCAAGTTTGTGTAGGAATCCATTTATACGGGCACCTGCTCGCAGCAAAAACTCGTCTAGACTGGCATAATAAACATATTGCACTCCGTAGGCACAGTACTATTACGCACCTGATGCTCAGCATCTGGCAATTGAAGGTACGGCGCCTACTTTGGTACCGTACAATGGCGTTAATTATACTTAATACGAGATATTCAGATTTAATTCTATAGAAAAAAGTGAACAATGTGTATGTTTTAATTCGTTTCCACGAAACGTTATTCGAGTGTTTAATTTTCCGGGTTCCAAGGAATGTCTGGTTCGAATTTAACTGGAATTAAATATGCGTCTAACAGTAATTAGAGATTTGACACATTTAATAGAAATATACGATATGCCTTTACTGAGATATTCATTTTATTGACTGTGATGCAAAAAACGTATAGGGTTTTATAAGCATGCAAAGTTGTTTCAAAGAAAACAATGAGCATAAATGCAAAGACGTGATTGGCATAGCCATTGATATTATTTCGTTCTCATTTGCAACTGCTACACATCAAAGCCGCAGACAAGCTGCCTCAGCCCAATGTATTCATACTGGGGACTTACTGATATGCCGCCGATAAAATTTTCGAACTTTTAACAAGATGTGACGCCCACAGGAAAACGGCCGGTCGGCGGCTTTGGCGTTTAGACTCAGGACTAATATAATAAAAACAAGGTGGAAAGGCCTTTATATTCTTGAGAACTAGAAAGTAATGAAAGAAATTCATTTAAGTTATTCGTTGAGAAATAGTGACAGCCTTTATATGTGCACATAACCTTTTTAACTCCAGTCAAGATTTCCCTGTTGATGACTTAAGCCATGTGTAATGTATAAAGTAAATAGGTGTAATACGGAAAGGACTAAGAATATTAAAAGTAAACCAGAAGCCAATGTTTTGATAGATGTAAAGTTGTTGTTTACCTATGGCTAAATTTTAATAACAAGAAATTAGAAATTATTATTCGCTGAAACTTTTTACATTATGATGTTACATAATTTGGTAGTATAATGACCGTATCAGGTATTTTAATATTGTAATTTTGAATAATATCCAAAAATTTTACTATTTTGTAGAAGCATCTGTGATATTATTTGTTATATTGCTAGTTACAATATGGAAATGCATTTCAAAGTGTCCCAATTCATGATTTAAAGGTAGCATACATACAGGTGTGTTTTTGTTGGTACAATTAAATAATTCCTTTCCCACACTTTTATTTTCATTTGTTTGTCATTACTATCTAGTCTAGACAAGGAAGACCGGCGGTATCATGTCCCTTGGGGAATGGGTTGCCGACCGCAAATTATGTTAGACGTCGCTAGACCGTAACGTACGGTGCATTGTGTGTCTACTATCTCATCATCATATTAATGTATATTTTGACATACCTATCATTACATACATATTCAATATGTGATACCAAAACTTTTGTTGAATTTCAATAGATAGAACTAGTTGGTGCCCGCGTGTTTAAAATTTTGATGATACTTATTTTATTTTCTGACCCTTGAGCTATCACTATCCAAAAAGATTTCCACTCACTGCACTCTGTTGAAAACCAAACAAATCTTTCCCACGGGAAACAATTCATTTTGCAAAAACTTCATTTGCTAAATAAAAATTCATTTTTCTAAACTAATGAAATTTCAGTTTTAAAAGCTTTTCACTAAGTACCTAGTGGACGAAATTTTCCTCTATGTTACTGAGTAAAGATCTGGTAACAATCATAATACCGCATTGCGTATTGAGTAGTGTTTTGATTTAGTTCGTCAACAATCGTTCTTATTTGCCTGTGCTCTACTTTCAAATATGCTACGAGATCAATGCATATAATTGCCTTCGATTTACATGATTGGTTGTTTGTTATATCTCAGTTTTATTTGGTTAATTGTGGATGACGATAATTATATAATATTACGCTCTGCCTGCCTCACTCTTAATCAAAGGAAACGTACAATTAAATTGAACGAAGTAATTTAGAAGCTCCCAGGGTGATGAAAAATGAGCATTAAAACGTGGTGCGCACTTGACTCAGCTTAAGTGAAATGCACTAGAGAATTCTTGGTATACGTATGGGTGTATCGAAATTCTTGGTATACGTAGGTATGTTCTATAGTAGAATTTGCCATTACCATTTTATAGGAAACCATAGAAAAAACTAGTAGAGCAATTCCGGCAGGATTACTAAAGGATTATCCAAAAATATTCTCATGCCGCGGTTTCTTTCAAGGTTGTTGAATGTTCATGGCGAAAGTGATGAATTGAGTATTGACGACGCTTAGTGAGACACAGCTATAAAACAGCTATAAAGCAGCTTTTCACTAAATATAATAGTTAGGATTATGAGTCATCTGGATCGATTCCCGGGTTGGGCCGACAATTGAAAAATTGTCCACTCCGGGACTCGATAAAAACAAAATGCCGTCGACTCCGGGGATTATCACATAATATGATAATGGTCGTTCAAGCATACCAATATTAAAGCAGCGTGAAGTGACATAAGCTCTT
This sequence comes from Pararge aegeria, assembly GCF_905163445.1. Taxonomy (NCBI): domain Eukaryota; kingdom Metazoa; phylum Arthropoda; class Insecta; order Lepidoptera; family Nymphalidae; genus Pararge; species Pararge aegeria. The sequence continues at coordinate 7,161,186 of NC_053193.1, forward strand.
ATTTCCTCGCACCTATGGTAAAGGAGGTCTGTGCCCAGCAGTGGGACTCGAAAGATAACGATAATAACGAAACAATGGGAATCTTAACGTGGAACGAAATTTTTTATTGGAATAATGCTTTTTATACATGACTATTACTAATGCTTTTTATTTCCGTGAATATAGTACGAGACGAGTGCCTAAAGAATGCCGGATCTTAAAATTTCAACCATGCCTAGATGTCTAACTTTTGAGTATACATTATGCATCCTCTTTTGCTAGTAAATGCAAAAAGGTCTATCCTTTTGTGGTCTATCATGAAACGGGGTTGGCATGGCACGATTTTGAAAGAAAGAATAATTCGTTCACGCTGGTACGTTTTTCTCTGGCAACGCTCGCTATTATTTTCAGTAACTTACTTCTTTGTGGCGTTACTGAATGTAGATTTCCTTTGTATATCTTCCATTGTGGTTGACGTTCGGATGAAAAGCAGATTGTCCTCCTCAAAAAGTACGTATTTTTTTTTTTTATGAAACCCGTACATTTTCCAACAGATTCCTATCAATCCCAAATCCCATTTATGATGAATTGTAGTTTTAGAGAGAAGAACCAGCAAAGATTAAGGAAACTTAAAATTACAAGATTTATGGGCTTGTTTTTAAATCGTTGTCGTACAACAACATCCGTAAATATTCGCAGCTTGTTTTTTTTGCTTTTAAGCTTAGTTAAAAGTGGTTAAAATAGATTTTCGATTTTAGAAAAAAATCGGCTGGCTGATTTGTAATATTTTTAATCAATTGGTCTTTGATTAAAACGTATGCAGACTGAGAGAATAGAAAAGAAAATGAAAAAAACAGCTAGTACGGACAAAGTGGAAACGAGAAATGAGAAAAATACAACACAAGAGGTTGCGATAAACAAAAGCAAAAAAAAAAAAACAACATGGTAGGGCAGACTGCTAATACGAATACCCGCATGTTTCATCACAAAATGTATAAGAGATGTAACATTATGTACAAAACTTGACGTTATAATAAGACTATCACCGGTCATTATACATTTCGCGTATAATTAATAAATTTTACACAATCCTTATTTCATATTGAGGAGCTTGCGATATGAGCGCTGTATTTTTAATTATCCAGACAATTAGACATTGTCAGTAACAATGTTATTACTGAATTCTAGGTTAATGTATATCGCTGTTTCTTTTACGGATCTGAAATATTTGCCATTTTTGTTGTTTATTTAAAAATGTTTTGTCATAAGTTTATGTTACATAAAGTTTCCATTTTTATAGGTTATAAATTTTAAATGCAATTTTTTAATTTTATTAGTTAAAATTAGTAATGCTACTGAAAAATTTACCCAATTAAATTTTTAAGTGGGTAGAGTTAAGTAAAAATGACGTTGTCATGTTGATGTGTATTTGTCGGATGCCGTTAATGTTTCTGAGCATAAAAACCGCTAAGATTTAATTTTACTCTACACGCGTGGCGTTGCGTGGAGAGGAGAGACATGTTGCAAATATTACATAAGATGAACGTTTTAAATCCTTGCGAGTTGCAATAAAATGTTTCATTAATCTATTATATTAGTTACTGTTCTTGGTAAATATTATTGCGTAATACTTTAAAGCTTTATCAGTAGCGGTTTCTCGGGCAAGTGAATAAACAAAGTTTACCTTAATACTATTAATGGGTATTTTCAATGTAGATGACATTGATGGCTGAGCTCACGTGAATTTTCGTCGGAGATTGCCGGACTTGTTAGTTGACTGTTTCGTGCTGCGCCGCGCGAGCGCGCTCTTGACTGAGAAGCCCAAAATGAGTTCAGAACTACGAGTAGGGCAATCTCCGACAAAAATTCAGCTGTCAATAACATTAATGTTATTTACTCACCATAGTTAAAATTCTAAAATTTTGCGTGAGATAAGCCGTCTATTGAGAAAGGTATGAGCTAAATTAAATGGCGGGAAGTTGCGGGGCGTAGTTCATGTTTAAACGAAGAAAAGAAACTTTGTCTTAAGTCTTCAGGACTTAAAACAAGGTTCAAATTGACGCACAATGGTCATGTGATGTAGATGTAAATGCAAATTTCAAATGCTTATGTACCGTTTAGTCATAACAAAGCTTCGGTTACGTTAATGTCATGTATCGAGAGTTACATTCACTGCCATTCCACGACATTGCAGTCTATTTGTGGTTTACCTTGTTGCGGTATCAATCGGCTACGTTGGTGCGGCGTCACTGTGGTAATTGATAATTTCTTATCACTCGGAATCGGTGACGCTGCGCTTCCAATTGCATTGCATTGGAAAATCCTTCTCGTTTTTACGAAAGTACTCTACCACGTCTCGTTTGACGTTTTCTGGATCAGAAGAATTTTGTAAAGCAGGCTCTTTCTTCTATATTTATGCTGTTTAACTTAGTTTGTTATTTTCGTGAGCTGCGCGTCAGGGGTGCATTGCAATTTGCATTGAAAAGAAATCCCTTATTTTGTGTGGACGAAAATTACTTTGATATTTATTTGTGTAAATGTTTCTATGTTCTGTATTGCTTACAATCTGGTTTTGAGCTGGAATTTGATTGTTACCTTTCTGTATCCTGTAAATGTATGCTTAACGATAACATATTCTTTGACATCTTGGGTTATATATCAAAACGAGAGTCACGTCGACTAAAAACTTCAGTAATCAATTTAGTTCTTACACTCTTAGTTTACTTTTTGTTATAACATACACCTTTTGCAGATTATTGTTAAGTGATAGTGGAAACTACTATCGTTAACTTAAAAACTCTGTAGGGAATTTTTCCACAACTTATTTTAAACTCTGTTTTCTTTTTTTTCTAGCAACTCAAAGATGAGCTCGGCGAGGTGGTGGCCGAGTTGGAGGCACTCGACGGGCAGGAGGAATGCAAGCAGAACAGTAAAGCCAAACAGATGAGCATAGGCAGAAAGAAATTTAATATGGATCCTAAGAAAGGTAATTAACTTAATGAATTTTATTTTATAACCTAACGTGTGTGTGAGTGACTTTTATTTTATATACCTGACGATCCATAACCAAAAACTTGAAAATAAAAATATTTGATGAACTTATTTTTACCCGACTACCCGGTTAAAATGTAGGTATCTACCAACCCTTCAATATTTCACAGTACACAGTGGCACCAACCGCGGGCGCACACCCAGTCCGAATTTGGTCTGCAACAAGACTGACGTCTAAAATTTGTCAGTTATCCCTCCCCGTGTGTACACGAATAAATGTATAAATGTATATCGTTATTTAGTTACTTCATTTTACTTATTTATTTGCTGTGAATACGTGTTGTGACAAAAACGTTACACTCAATTAAATTCGCGGCCAATTAGAGGTATTAATATATAGCTCTAGCATTGCTGTTTAAATCCAATAGGAACCGTGAATTATGCGGTTTAAAAAGTGGTATATGCCACTCTTCGGTCCGTAAAATATCTCTAAGTAAATTGTTCTTCGTACTTGATTAAAATTAAAAGTTTGTTTGTTGTTACACACTCTTGCATTAAGTAATTACGTTAGCATGGACTAGTAATATTGAAATAAATAATTTGCTGTTATTTTTATTCAATGGTTGAGATAAAATCGCTCATTGTTATTCGATTATCGTGGAAAATATTTTCCATTGTGGGCGAAGGCAAGATGACGTTTTCAACCTATAAAATGATCACACGGCTATAATGTGTAACAGAAGCTTTACTGCAATGGCGTTTACATCATGCAGGTGTGCCATTCCCACGATGGATCGGCTTATTTAGGGCTGGCAGAGCAGCGAAATAGTATTTATAAAAGTTTTAAACTTCAGTACCTATACTTTCGCGGACGTCGAGATTATTATAATTTGTAATGAAAAGTTTAGAACAACAGCTTTCACACGGTTGTAAATTATTTCTAGCCTGTATTTTTCAGTTTTTTGTTTACATTTTACCTTGGCCAACGAATTAGTTTGGCCATCCAAAGGGGCAATGCTGCCAGCATCTTAGGAACTGTGCCTCGCTGAGGTGGTTTCGAGGACGTTTTAGATTTTATTTAGTTTTAAATAGTTTATTTTAGGTTATATTTGTTAAATTAAATTAGAATTGTTAAATAAATGAACTCGTTAATGTTTACATTTAAATTGAAATTATGTTTGTTTGCTAAAATTTATTTGTTAACAATTTCTGGCTCTCGCTCATAAATCGATCATGCCACAAAACAGAAATAGATTTTATCCCGGACAAAATATACTTATATCCCACAGGATTAAAAAAAATTACTTACACTTAGATGAAGTTGTGCTTATGTCCGCTAAGCAGCATTGTTGCAATGTTAAATTCCCGTCTGAAAGGCATGGTTGCCGTTTTAATTACAAGCACATGAGGTTTATACCCGCAGGTTGATGGACACAGGTTGATACTTGTAGGACATGTTTTTTGCATATCCTGCAAAGTTGCACTGTTTGTAGGCGATGGTTTTCCACTTACCATCAGGTGGTCATCAACTTGGTTGGTATGTATACTGTTACTATAACAAAATAACTATACATAATGCTTAATTTTTTTTTATGGACTTGAATATTTCATTCTGTATTACAGAAAGTTATTTCAAAAAAGTTAGTAAAAAGACAAAACGATTTCAAAATATCAAGGTTACTTAACTATTTTCAAGTTGCACGTGAGAAGTATTACACGACAACGTTACGTAAATATTTTCTATGAAAGATTCTGTTATGTGAATTTGGCAACCCTATATGTATGGGATAGTCTGCACTCTGCATTGTTGACATAAGCGGTCAATCGACCTGTGCCAACATTTTTACACCTGCAATATGCTCTTTGTTCGGTCATTCAGTGTCTGATGTCATGACTTTGGAAAAATGATTGTCTCTAAAATGGAAAGCAGAGTAGAATATACTTCTATATAAAGATAATGAAAAGGGTTTCGCCATTGCGTAATCGTGTTTTATTAGGACAAGTGAATTGTTCTTTGTTTTTGCAATACATATCTTTTGTGTGAAGATATGATATGCTTTAAAGCATTGGGTGCCTAAATTACTTACAATCTGCAATGAGAATTGCAATAACCATTTCACCTTAAACTTTAAAATCTTTTCTCTTTTATTTTATAATATTTAATATCTGTTCTTAGCCTTGTGGTTAAGACATCAGCCGTGAGGCTTCTAAAGGGTAGTTAGTTATAACTACTCTTTAGAAGTTATGTGCGTTTTATGCAATTAAATAAGACTTGCTGTAATGGTGACCGAATCATCGTGAGGAAACCTGCATGCCCGAGAGTTCTCCATAATATTCTCATAGGCGTCAATCCGTACTTGGCCAGCGTGGTTGGTGGACTTCGGCCTAAAACCATCTCATTTGGAGAAGAGACCCGTTCAGTACAGGGCCTGAAATAGGTTGATGGTGATTAATATCTATAAACATACGCAAATTTCGAGTTACCTGGTATTCTCAGTTGTTGGTATCTATTCTTATGAAATATTACTTAAATAAAATAAATAAATAAATATACTACGACAATACACACATCGCCACCTAGCCCCAAAGTAAGCGTAGCTTGTGTTATGGGTACTAAGATGACTGATGAATATTTTTCTGAATTATATATACATAAATACTTAGAAAATACATATAAACACCCAGTAACTGAAAAACACTTAATGCTCATCACACAAACATTTTCCAGTTGTGGGAATCGAACCCACGGCCTTGGACTCAGAAAGCAGGGTCGCTGCCCACTGCGCCAGTCGGCCGTCGAACTTATCATATGTATTACTTTTATAAGTCATAGTAGGTACTTCGCACCTTCAATTTATCTTTGGATATAACACGTTATATTTTTATTGTTAATAAGGATATATGATGACCTGTGCCTCATAGAAGATCTCAAACATAGATTTTCCGTTGCTTCAAATGATGGTGTGATACCGCCAAGCATCTTTGACACTATTAGTTTCTCTTTGAAGCACACTTGACACAACTTCCTCACCCTCCTCCTATTATCAAGCATCACTTAGTATAGACAAGTATAGGCAACGAGCGCAGACAACTTAAGGGCGAACGCACATTAAAGGGACGGTGCGTGTTTTTTTTTATCAATGGCTAATTATGTTGTACACAAATCTCTACAGTAAACAAGTTAATTTCGAGGCCCCCCTGCAAAATAAGCTAAAGTTTTCTTATGCTTATTTTAGCTTTGCGTTCTAACTAAAGATAACTAAAGGCATCTATATATAATATAGGGATAAGGTATATAAGGGTTTTAACAGTGGATAAAATGGTTTATTAATAGCTGAATTCCTCAAAGGAGGATGTATCGATTTCTCCGTTGTATAATTCTTTTTTCATTCAGCAGTGGAAGTTTTCTGATAGGGTAACGGTGAGCTCAGCTTCAACAATATTAGAAAAAGTTTTTTTGAACTCACTATCTGAGCAAATTTATTAATTTGTCATGTATTAAATGAATAGAAATCTTTTAAATTTTAATAATACTATATAATAATAGATATTCTTTTGCTTTTACTAATTAAATTTATTATGGGTTATAATAAATTTAATTAGTAAAAGCAAAAGAATATCTTGATAGACACAATTCAGTTAATCTTCTTTTATTACTTTTACTTATTTTCTATTTATTAACTTTGTATTTCTTACATAATCAAAGATTATCTTGACTTGGTGGCACAGTTATGAGTTTTGTTACCAATTTTGCTTAGCCGAGCAAATTCATTGCTCCGTTTGGAGCTGAAAAGATGTAAAAGGTTCAACAACTTTATCATTTGCGGCTTACGCAAGGTATAAATGCTTTGTGAATGCATCTCTTGGGATTTCACTTTAACTCGGAGGTTTGCAAAATGCACCGTTCTTGTACCACTCGAGCCGTACTGTGCTTTGAATGAGCCATTTGCAATGTAGTTGAGGGCATCAATGGTATTAAGGTCCAATTAAAGTCTACGATATGTACAGATCTTTTTCCTAAGTGACGGAGGTCGGTAGTGACTGTGCCTATAGTATCGATAGTGTTCAATGGAGACAGTTTTGGCAGTCTAAAAGGACATCTTGTATGTGTGACGTCCGCCGTTTTAACTTTTTCAAGATATTACTGTTGCTGACCAAGTATATTGAACAGAATAAAACCCCCAAAATATATTGAGGTTCTTCCCGAAAATGACTGGACTACTTTGGACCATTTTTCTCTTTCTATTAATATTTGATCAGTGTTTCAAAACCTGTCACAAGGTTGGCATGCGCAATTTCATTTAATTCACGCTCTAAGGATTCAAAGAGGTGTCGCAGGGGTAATATTTAAAAGCGGTACAAATCAGGAAGGATGTGACAATTCCGAGTTACGTCAATGACGATTTAGTTTCAAGTCATATTAGAAATATGTATAATTGAGTTTTTTCTCAGTCATTTTTATAATTGACTGTGTGTTCTCAGAAAGAAACATGGGAATGTTGATATTTATAAGACGGCGTTAGCTACCTACTTATTATTCCTATGATATCGGTATTTTCACTCCAACCAATACTGTGATATAGCTTAGTAAATAAAACATTGTAAACAACAAAGCTAATAAAACACATTCGTACAGTGTTGCTGTATTGCTACTGGATCATTTATCATCATCATTATTGCCGTTCAAGGTTAATAAAATCTCTGCAAGTATGCGGAGGATTCGCAACCCGAGTTGTTTCAATTTGTGAGGGAGAAACGTTTACTACATATACAGAATTATTAGATGTATATCTGCTGCCACTTTAATAAGCTGCCGTTTACAATGTGTTTTATGCTAATAACTAGTTCCCTGAACAGAATTAGTGAACATGGTCGATGTCGAAGATTGTACAAATACATTGTATCCTCAGGTCGAATGCATTTAAATTCTAATTATAAACACATTAATAAAGTTGCATCGATGGTCCCAGCAAAATGTAAAGCTGGTTAGAACCAGTGTGCTACTAGCGCTTTTAGGATATTTCCTATCTCGGGTAATAAAGTTTTTTAATTTAATTATTGAAAGTTTGATATCACAAATACCCCGACGGCAGTGGCATTTTATAAAACAGCATCATTTTTATTTTTTTTTCTGGATTTTCCGAAACTTTTTCGTGTAAACTAAAGGCTATCAATATCATATTGACCATCGTTCTTATCCACAGAATAAAGTTAATAAGTAGATATATATTTAAGACATTAGAAACGCTCCTCGTAGTAAATATCTTTTTTATCCATCCATCATCCTTTGTAATTTGTCATTGTCATCTTCAATTATGCATGCTTTAAGATTGTAAACATTACACTATCGCGTAATGGGTAGAAGCATTACTTTTTAGTGTCATAACGTCTGAGATTAATAACCTTTTACTGTTGTGCAAAGGTTACAAAACTAGTAAAATTATGGTTGCTCACTCCATTCGAATGTGTTTTATAATAAATAAATTATTTACCGACATTTACAAATTACACTCTGATAAAATTGATTGTAACTTTAAGCATGACACTATTACCTGTACTTGCAAACATTACTTTACTATGTCGCAGTGCGTTCGAATTAACATTCTAGGAATACTTACTCCGTTATATTTTAACAATTACCTAAAATACTTGTTGGATTGTACGAAAAAATCTCAGTGACTTCAAATGTAGTTTCTTTTAGCAAACCGCTAATTCGATTTGTATTTGGGATACATATTTATGTATATATTTTATGATTTGCATTGTTACTTAAGACATGGAATGATGAAAATGATAATTCGATAGATAATTTGATGTTTTCGGTACCGATCATTATCGTTAGAAATAACTGTTTATAATAATGAAGTTGTTTTCTATGGTGAAATTATTAAGTTATGCAATATGTTGCATCATAATAGTGTCTGACATATTATAGTGTGTTCTTTATATTTCTATACTTAGTAGTATCATTAATTGTATTTCATACAAAGAGCGTAATATCATTATTCGTTTTTAAACCACCAGTCATTTAGGTCTTTATTGGATATAGATACAGTAAACAGTTATACTCAATACGAATTTGCGTAGGTAAAACGATCCATGACCAATTTTATATATTAACCATCCATGAACAAGTTGCACACCCCACATATAATAATAACTACAACCTTTACAATCAATCTTTGCGGATGTACCAATTCAAATCAAAACTTAATATATACTTTTGAAACGTTGTCACTTTTTACATTGTAGTGATAACTATACTCATACTGGAAACTTTCGTCACAGTAGATATATAAGCTTAAGCAGTATCGAAACTCGACCCGTTTGATAAAATAATTATCTACATTCCACAGGAGTGTTAGGATTGTCATTGTAATTTATGTAAAAAAAAAAAAAGTTTTTTGTGTCTCAGCTAGAGCAATGCAGGTTAGATCTTTTCTTGGGTTCCGTACCCAAAGAATGTCAACGGGACCGTATTACTAAGACACTAGTCCTTCTGTCGATCCGCCCCTCTGTCAGCGGCCTGTATCTAATTAACCGTATCAGTGTGTACAAGTCTATGTAGGCCATATAGCAATAGGCTTTTATTAGAAAATAACAAACACTTCTGACACACTTGAAAATTCACAAAATTCGGATCATTCGGAATCTTTTGACAAACAGACAGACACACTCCAGGAATTTTAATAGAAGTGTTAACATGTATAAAAAAAACCCAAATTCTTTGTAAACAAACTAAATAATTTCAATCTTCACAAAAAAAATTGTAAATGCGTGAATCTGTGTGTGTGCTATTTAGCACGTTTGTTCGTAGTTTCCCTACTGCTTTAATATATATACTGTGATCTCGTTGTATTCGTGCTCTGCGAGTATTGGTTTTATAAAACAGGTACATATACAAATTATAATTCAATAATAATAATACTGGGCAATTTTGCGAGCCTAGTACAGACTGGGGACCAAAAAGAAATAGTATAATTAACACTTGATTTAGCGGAATGATTCAAATTTCAAGGAACTTATATTTCAGTTTTCATATAAAATTGCTTAACAATTTTATTGAGTTTTTGTTGCAAAAATAATTCTTGACTTCATATTTTGACCTTGAATGTTAATACATCTGACGCTATGGTTGTCACCGCGTACTTTTAAAGAAAACTTTTTATACTTACTTTACTTCAAGCATTAATTAGAAGAGAAAGTCGTGGCACAAAGGTGTTTCCTAAATACCTAGCATGGGTATTTACTGAAAATCATATAAGAGTGTATATATTATTAAATTATTATAGTATAATTTGTCGTCCTAGTTGGGACATACAGGTAAAACGGCACTGCGCCATCTTATTATCCTTAACATACATTTACATATAAAACAGATATGGGTTAGCTCATAAATAGGACGGCCCACGCTTTCCATCCCCTGTTGAGAATCTGAGTGGGACGTGCTTGTGGCGTCAGAGGCGAGTGAAATTTATTAGTCTCGTGACGTCAGCGAGATAAAGATGATGTTTTAATCAAACAAACTAATCTATTTCAATCCTGCGGATAAATATGATAAAAAATGTCTACCAAATGAAAGTTCTTTAAGACATTATAAAACTTATTTTAACGTCCTTTACGTTATAATGAATGAAATAAGAATCGTCAAAGATATTAAAATGATAAAATTCTTAGCCAAAGCAGTAGGTCTCCTGATATAATCGTTTTATTAATTACTATTCTATTTACTGTTTATTAAACCCAACAGAATTGCAGCAGCTTGGTGGATCTTAGCTCTCTCTCTCTCTCAGTCCTGTGCAGTGCAGCAGTTAGAAGTGATTTTTAACATAAGTTTACAGACGTGTATCGTCGAATTTTCACTAAGTTATTTCGGTGAACCATTTTTATCCTTTTATTAGGTAAGACCTTGAGGGGTACCCCATATAAGTTGGTAAAATTCTAATGAAAAACCGCGATTACACGACTACGACTAATTTCTCGACTTGCGTTCAATATTAAAGCATACAATCAGTAGATGATAATTTTCAGCAATCAGAATTGGATTTTGTATTTCTTGAAAGCTATTATTGCACATACAATTGTTTCATATAGGTCTTACTTGGTTAATCAACAAAGTTTTTTAAACTGTAACGTTCGATGAAATATTATATCGATATTGTAAATAACCTACTTCCTTTGTTGTCGAAACAAGTAGAGCAACTATAAAAGCAACCGCAAAATTTTCGACGTGCCTTTCTCAAGTGGAATTTGTCCTCCATGAAATTCCTCTAAATAGTAGGCAATAATCTTACTTCTTTGGTAATGCACACCAATTGTTATCGCAGCAATTGCTATACTCGAACATATTCTTGTGACATTAAGCTTTTAAATATATTTATTTTATTTATTTTATTTAATAATATACATATCAAACACTTTTTAGGACCTACTTGCGTCTGCCCTCAGAAGTGTTGCTGTTTATAGTCGATGGTTTTTCGTGAATCGCGCGCCATGTGACTGAGCTTTTTTAACAGGTCCATATGTATAAAAGCCAAAGGGCATCGTTGACAAAATGAAATTTAAATTACTAATGTTATTAATTATCCTTGTTTCAGGCATTGAATACCTTTATGAAAATGGGTTATTACAAAGGACGGCCGAGGACGTGGCCCAGTTTTTACACAAGGGTGAAGGGTTAAGTAAAACGGCGATAGGGGATTACCTCGGCGAGCGGTCGGAGTTCAACGAGGCGGTACTCCGGGCCTTTGTGGAACTGCACGACTTCACTGATTTGATACTTGTGCAGGCATTAAGGTGAGGATAGCTCTCGTACTACGATGTCACTGTGTCAGCTTTTAAGCCGTATTTTCCCTATTTTTATTCGCTTGCTTGAACAAATCCACTCTTCTATATATTAATTATGCGAATGTGTGTCTCGTTGCTTGTTGTTAATTTATGCTACCATGTTCGCATGCATGTTTGATACAAAGATTACTTCCACCGTGTAAACGGACATCATCATTATAATTATCAATCCTTTATCAGCCCACCACCACGCTGGCCAAATGCGTATTGGTGGACTTTGCTTGATTTATGAAAACATTATGCAGACCCCTCAGATAGGCTGGTTTCCTAACGATGTTTTTCTTCACCGTTAGAGAACTTACTCTATTGAACTGCTTAAAACCCACGTAACTAGGAAAAGTTAGAGGAGATAAATATTTTCATTATTTTCTTATCATCATTATTTCATTAGGAACTTACTTTGAATTGTATTTTAAGACTTTAAAGACAATTATCTAAGCTTTAAATTGAATAGAGAGATATTTGGTTTAATAATTACTGATTATACAAGAGTTAAATGCGAGCCATGTAACTTAGGAAGTTGGGCATAAAGCTATATAACCTTATTTCCTAGCCTACCTTATGAAGGGTAATATGTTTAGGAACAGTTCCGAGCTAGCAAATGTTAGTATAACGTGATAGGTCAAAACGTAAGCGATGAAAAGACGTGAAAGACGTAATGAATTTTTGAATGACAGAACCTTCAGCACAGCCTTCACAACTTTTGCACTGATTGAAGCTACCTAAAGAAAACACGTCTCTACAGAAAATTCAACTGGCATTAATTACTATAAACGTAAACTTAAGGTTACCTTAAGATTCTCATTTTTAATTGATATCAAAAAAATTTAAGAAGGTTTAGAATAAGCTTTTTACCATATACCGATATGATCGCGGTTTCTTAACTAATTTGAGTGATCATTGTATCATTCATTAGTAGCTCCAGGTTATACACATTTAAAACTGAATATTTTCAATACTTAATGCAAGTTGTTTATTGATAGTTAATTACAACCTGTCCGTCTTACTTGTATTTGTACTTTTAAAATACCTATACGAAAGATATATATATATATTGATGCGATTGTAGTTAATTAAAACATAATCGATGTTAATATAAATGTGTAATTGGTATTATATTTTGAGTTTTTATGTAGTTTTGATGTAATTCATCTTTGTTTTCAATCGACTGCTGCGATGTATTTTGAATAAACTTTTTTGCAATTGCAGGCAATTCCTATGGAGTTTTCGATTGCCTGGCGAAGCACAAAAGATCGACCGCATGATGGAGAGCTTTGCTCAACGCTACTGCCAACTGAACCCCGACATATTTACGAACGCGGACACGTGCTACGTGCTCAGTTTCGCGATAATAATGCTCAACACATCGCTTCATAACCCCAGTGTGAAGGACAAGCCCACGCCTGAGCAGTTCGTCGCGATGAACCGCGGCATCAACAACGGCGGCGATCTACCTCAAGAATTGCTCTTGGTGAGTTATTTTCTTTTTAAAAGGCAAGAAATATATTTACTCTTGTTATACATAAAAATGGGTGAAAGTATGTAAAACTTTTTGCATGGATTGCAAGTTATTAGTTGTTGTGAAGTACCATCCCATAAGGCATAAGTGTGAAGACCGTCATTTAATTTAAATGGGTCCAATAACATACTCCCACGCTTTTGAATAAAAAAATAATCATCGAAAACAGCTTTGACTTCAAGAGAAGGGAAAGAAATTATAGCTTACTTAATAGTGCTATTAATGGTAAAAAATTATATACACTTTGCTGATCTGTTTGAAATAGTACGATTGATTTCTTAATCACTTCCAAAGATGTCCATCCGATCTATACTATAGCAAATGGAATAAAACTAGTAAGTGAACTTATTAAAAAACATGTTTAAGTACTTAGATAGCATGATCGCATGCCCCTAAACACAAAAATTTCAGCATAAAAATATACAGCGAAAACTTTCAATTCAACAATGTATCCACTTTTGTGTAAACTTGGGCAACTTGCCGGCATTAGAGCGGCTCTCGTGTTGTTATCCCTAGCCAACTCCTGAATTCGTGCTGTTATTTTTTATTTTTTAAATGTCAACGTCAGTGACTCGCAGTCAATCACAGAACATACAAAAACTGCAAGTGCAACACAACTAAAACAAATAAATCACGACCTCCGTGTAAATGACAAATCCATCCATTGGTACATCCGTTATATCGCGATGAATCACAATAATGGTGAAATATTCCTCGTTTTGTTATACTAAATGAACTCCCGGCTTTGTTATAACTTTACAAAAATGATATAGTTAGTGACTCGCAGTTAATCAAACAGAATAAAAAACGGAAGTGTAACTCTACAACCATAATAATTATAATTCGATATCTACGCCTGAATGACAAATTCATTTTGTAGTATATTTAATAACACTTACTACTTATTGGTAATTTACGTTGGTTTAGTGGTTAGCATGGTCAGCTAAGGATCACAAAGTCCAGGGTTTTATAATTCGATTGTCAGTTCGAACCAAACATTTTTATTTATATATATGAATTTTAATTCTGTGCATCAATTAAGTTGAGGATGATGACATCATCGACTAACATCGAGCTTAGAATAGTTTCACAACTCGGATTGATGGGGACGAGTAGATTAGGAATGTGGGTTTTCAATAAACGCATAATCGGTGTTAATCGCTATACCCTTAACAGGTTAGCCTGCTACCATCTGACAGCTACCTGCTACCATAGACTGCACATAGTTTAATATCACGGGAGATTACAGTCGCTGCTAGGTTTAAGCTTAGTTTCTCAAACTCAATATTAAGAATAGGTTGACTGATTAATTTAAATATCGAATTTTAAATGCAGGCCGTAAACTGCTAGGTTTTATCTACTCTTTATGGAAACTTATAAAATCGGATTGTATTTACAATCGCAATGATAATTCTTAACGCGTAATTTATAATAAGGCTACGCACTCGAGGTTTCATCAATTAATCTGAATCTATACAAACACAAAGGTTACCAGTTGCACAGATTACATACCTATTATTTTGTATTAGGTCAAGTGTTGATACTTTGTTGACTTTGAAGTCTAATTTGAATCTACCAAAGATTACGGCATTAACAAAAACTTTCCGAAGAATCCAACCGTGTTCTAAATTTCCCATTTAAATTCAATAATTTTCAATTCTTTCAAAAATAATCTAAATGCTTGTTATCTTGAATTTAAAACGCTCAAGCGAATAAACATTTTATTAAATTAATGTGATAAGGTAACGATTCGTTTATACTATTACCTCGATTGTACCGTTGTATCACTTATAGCAACTAAGAACATTCCTGTTCGAAGAGGCTTAAGAATATTTTAAGTAAATTTACTTAGTAGCCTTAACGCTGCGCAATGCAGTTAAATACAGTTACTTTCCTTATTGAAACTAAAGTTTTTTTTTGCTACAGGTTTCAGATAGAGATGCATACTATGTAGTAATTTAGACGTACGTAAAAAACAAGGATTTATAATTCAGACGGCGTTTTTAATTATATCTGTTCATGCTTACCACGTCCAATAAAAAATAAAAAGTTTTTATCCAAATGAGCGCGAATTAAACTAAAATTCCCTAAATTAAATAAATGGTAATATAGTTGCACGTTTTTGAGTACCGGTTTGTTTAAGGTTTGAAAACTAACGTGTGTGTACTCGCTGAAGTTTGGTTTCCTCTTGGAACTTTCGGTCTCTGTTTTCTAAAACAACGTAGGTGTGCCATATGGCGGATGTGGTGAAGCTTCCATTTCTACCACTTGCCATAATTATCAATTAGGTATTAATATTATTATTAGAACCTATGTTTAAACTATTTATTAAATATTATTAATTTTGAGTCACTAAATGCTTTGACCCCACCTTGTTTGTTTGATAAGCTAAATAACCCTAATGACGCATTTCGATACACCCATACACTGATAGTCTGTGTCAATATAACGACCTCCTTATCACGCCACCATAGTATACATTTTCCCGCAATCTCACTCGTATATTACTTTATACAATCGATATCTTTTTAATGATAAGGGCTTGACCACGATCTCAAATGATGGCGGATGATAATGCAGTTTCATAGATAAGATTTAACGCCATGCCCATACTGCAGTGCGCGAATTATTAAGGCGTGATTACTTTGTCCTAATTTTGCTTTTTACCAAAATCAAATGAATATACTCGCATAATTGATATGAAGTTTGATCAAAAGCGGTGCAAAAAAAATACGTTGCATTTAACTCTTACTTACTTATAGTTTAACTTATAGGTGATCTTAAAAAAAAAAACTAACAGGTTACACTTAATGGTATGCAGAATACTCCATGGGCTTAGTACTTCATTAATTGAAGCAAAACTGCCAGCAAGTTTCTTTACCTGAGATAGCACAAAGACTAACTAACTACTTTGTCGTGTATAAGCTTTTGTAACTTGATTCATTCTTGAGAGTATTTAACTCCTGCTATTGCATAAGTTAGATCATTATTTAAACTTATGTAGGTTAAAGAACATTAATTAAGTCTAGGCTACGGTACAATAATTATCTATTTATTAATAACAGATGAAGAACTAGAGCCTAGAACTTTTTTATCATATTAAAATATTTGGAGCATTTGCTGCCTTTCTTTACCTCTCTCGATTTCGGCTTTGCAGAACTTGATTTCTAACCAAAAGTAATGTCACGACAAACAGACAGACAGACATGTTGTTTAGTTAGCGACATTAAGACCTAAACATAAATAGTTATTTTGTATGCGATCTATTTATTTAACTTGTACAACCTTTGTCACAGATAAGCCAGCACCTTTATGAGAAACAACAGTGGGCAACTTTAGGACTCTTAATTCTTTTCTTAAATTAAAATAATAATATTTCTGAAGCATGGACGCACTACTTTCTGTATTATTATTTTATATGTACATAGACTGCACCGATAGCGATGTACAATTTGACAAGTTAGTCGTCGCACGGTATTCGACACAAGTGGTAGATAACAATTGTTATAACTTCGTTTTATAAAGTATTGTTGTTTTAGTTGTTTTCCAATAGGAGAAATTGCGGTTCATTGTGTTTGATTCTGCTTGGTGTAGGTTATTATTTTGTTTTTGAGTTTGTTGCCGAATGGAAAAGTGCGTTGTGCAAATCTCTCTTTAGATTTCTTTATTGAATTGGTTTCGTTTTTGTACCATGTGGATTAAGAGATCTAATAAATCGTTTTGTAATATATTCTTTGTCCTTGGTAAGATGATAACTTTCTTCTTAAACTTCGGTTTCTGAGTCCTACTGGAAGGCATATTTATTTGCATGTTAATTAAATATTTGTGCGCAAAACATTGTTTGATCCAGGTTTGTATTTGAAATATACAGTTGATACCTAAAAGCATGGAGATGTTATTTCCCTTAACGGGGCGTCCATAAATTACGTGAGGTGTTTAAGGGGGGGAGGGGGTCGAGTCAAATCTCATCTAATCTTACGTTGGAGAGAGGAGGGGTCTCGGCAAATATCACGAAATTTTTTTTCTGATTGAAACAAAAAAAAATTATACTATTTTGGTCCATTTAATCCAGATTGTACATGCTTAAGATTTTATCTTAAGCGTAATCGTAATACGATTAAGATCATTTATGAATTCGTTCGAAAGAAATTAAACTCTCAGCAATATTGATTACTAGTCTTGAATAGTCGTAAATAAAAGCATGAAGCAAATTTGTTTTTTTCTTATTACAATGACAATCCAACGCGTTTACGTTAGAAACTCACATTTTGAAAAATCTCACGTGAGATTGGGGGATGGGGGAGGGGGTTGAATGAAATCTCACGACATCTCACCAGAGGGGGAGGGAGGGGCAGAAAATTAAAAAAAACACCTCACGTAATTTATGGACGCCCCCTAAGGTATATACCCGCATAGTAGCATAGTATATCTTTCTCCTTCACTCATATTATATTACAGCAAGAGTTACTTCATTATGCAACGCAACGTTTTATTGTGATTGTTGTCAGGATCAGTCAGGTTAAATAACCGTTTTTGAGGTACTAGGGACTGTTATAACATCTCACTACCTACCTATTTTTTTCAACATCAAAACCCAAGGTTTTGTCTACTCTCATATATTTCTCATTCTATGCTGATTTAAAGTATTTCTTCTTTACAGTCTTTATACGAGTCGATAAAGACGGAGCCGTTCAAAATCCCAGAGGACGACGGTAATGATCTCATGCATACCTTCTTTAACCCGGATAAAGAGGGTTGGCTTTGGAAACAGGGGGGCAGGTGAGTGATTGAGTTTTACCCAGCTACTTAAGTTTACGATTTTAGCAGTATATAATGGGAAGAATTTCCAAAATACTTATCCAAAATAAATCGTCGCAAAATATCATGGGCCATGGAACCAAATATGAAAACAATAGTTTATTTACTTTCTTAAAAAAATCAAGAAACAGAATGGAGACTTCTGTTTGAAATTCTTTTTACAATGATCTTAGACGTTATGATTATGCATTTTTCAAACAAATTTTATGAATTTTGCAAATTACATTAAATATCACAGTCATTGTGTGAACAGTTTGCAACAGTTTGCTAACAAATCTCACATACAATAATTTTGCAAGTCATTCACCGTTGATCCTAGAGCGGGCAGTTACCTTGGCCAACGAATTAGTTTGACCATCCAAAGGGGTAATGCTGCCAGCATCTTAGGAACTGTGCCTCGCTGCGGTGCTTTCGAGGACGTTTTAGATTTTATTTAGTTGTAAATAGTTTGTTTTAGGTTATATTTATAAAACAATTATTTTAAAGAATAAGTCATTCACTGAATTTTATTTTTTTAAACTATGCTTGTTTTGTTTGTGTTTTATTATCATCATTTACTATCATTGTTTTGGTTAATACTAAAATATATTGTCTATCTCATATATAACAGTTGATCTATGCTTGAATTAAAGTTTTTTTAATCTACTATAAATTTGTGTTGCTACGTTGTTCATTCATGTAGGATAATTTTGTAATATACTTGTATGTTGTGGGACTATGCTCTAAATCTTCTCTCCAATGTCGGAGCACTTACTTAGCAATGGGGCGTTAATAGGCTGATGATGAATTATGATTATGATGAATGCTACTGATATATTTTTTCTTTCTTTTCAGATACAAATCATGGAAGAGAAGATGGTTCATACTTAACGACAACTGCCTTTATTACTTCGAGTACACGACAGACAAGGAGCCTCGGGGCATCATTCCATTAGAAAATATTTCTGTTAGTATATATGCAAAGTAACATATTCATATATGCACATATATGGCACTTCTGATGATTAATTACATGTAAAATATGTACATTATAGTGTGATGGTGGTGATAATTACGCTCGTAAACTGAAAACTAAAGCTACAGGGGTTCCACACGCGGGTGAAGCTATATTTTTTTTAACCCATGGCGTACCGTACTTTGGAAGAAAGTTTTGGAAGATAATACACTTACTAGATGTAATTAGATTATTCATGGATAAATATAGCAGTCACAAAATAAATTAATATAACATTGAACATTATGCAAGATATTATTGTAGTATAGTGTATTGTATACAAATTTAGTATACTATAGTATATATTTCTTAGTATGTTTTTCGAAATCCCTTTGTTAATGGTATTATTCCTCGACCAACAAATCTCTTATTACAATAATCATAATTAAATAATTAAGAAACAATAAGTTCGTAAAATACTAGCACTGCCCTTATTAAACTTAAACAGGCTGTTGTCACTTTTTCCCCAATTGATTGATGTCGTTTTGGTGCTGTGATACGATTACCATGAAACTAAAATAAGAAGTACATCCACCAAAATCGATATTATTAGTTCCAGAGATACTCGTATACCACATGTGGCGCTTCACATGGGAACATAATTTAAGCGATCTTTCGTGCTAGGACTTTATTAATGTAGGACTTATAATGTAGGATTACTACCAATACAATATACGTTACAATGTACCCCCCAGATATTCGTGCGATATGCACTTACTTCAAAAAAGTATAGAGGTGTTTAATACTAAGCAGGTGTACAATATACAGTTATCTAAACTTTTTATCACTTTTTAGTCTGTTACATTTAATAAAAACAGTTACATTAAAAGTTTTTCTTCATTAATATTTATTTTTATTCATCATCATCATCATCTTTGTCAATCCTTTACCGGTCCACTACAGGGCATGGGTCTACTCCCCGAATGAGAAGGGTTTAGGCCTTAGTCCACCTACATTTAGTTAGCAGATATTTTTATTATCTTTTAATATTTTTAAAAATCTACTGTAAAACGAAATGAGAAGATTGTTAACATAATAAGACAGATAAGAAAAATGAACTATGTAAATATAATATAATATTGTAATATAACTCCAGGTACGCGCAGCGAGTGATCGACAGCGGCCGCACTGCCTCGAGTTATATGCGAGCGGAGGTGCTGATCTCATCAAGGCGTGCAAGACTGACTCTGAAGGGAAAGTCGTAGAGGGCAAGCACACTGTATACAGGTAAATTTAACTTTTGCAGTTCACCTTAGTTTTTAGGAAATACAATCATTAGACCTTGGCATCGCGCGGTACATCAAATTATATACAACGTGTAACAGAATTACTAAATAATAATGAAGGATGTATAAGTATATTGCATAATGTACACCCTGTAAAAATATTAAATCAAAAGAAGCATAATTATTTTTATACATACAAATGAATTAAATATTCAAGTGCTTACTTCTGACAACCCTATTGAAGATAAATGACCGACACAAGCATTGTACCTAAGCTACGCGACGCGTACCATTTTGCATGTTATGTTAGGGCTGTATCTGATTTCTTTCAGTAAAATCTTATTGCAGAGATTTACTCAAAAACTAGGTCTTCGGTTTCACAGATAACTCTCAGAGGTAGTTTATTATGTACCTTTAAAGCCTTATTAAAGTTTTATTTCGGTTTTCATTTACACGTTCTATATTATTTTTATAGTTAAAATTGACGCACCAAGCAGATAGATTAACACTTCGCAGGGTATACAATCAACGTCCTTCAAAGTGCCACCCCTACTGAATTGGGAGATGTACCGTGAAGGCTTGGTGGCAGAATAAGCATGGCAGTAGTACCACCCGGACGAGCTGTCTTAAAAAGCTCTACTACTTCTAACCAATAGTGCCCCGTGGTTTTACGCGCTGTTTAATTTTATCTGTTTAGTGTAGGCTGGGTCAATACAGGCAATACTAATTTTACTATTTTAATTCTTTCAGAATGTCTGCATCGACGGCGGAGGAACGCGACGAATGGATCGAATGTCTTCGGCGTTCTATCAGTCACAACCCGTTCTACGACATGTTGGCGCAGCGCAAAAAGAAAGCACAGCACAACCACAGCTCCGCGCACTAGATAGAAGCCATATCACGGGTACACTCTACAAACAAATCTATACTCTACTTTTTTAACCTGTCTTATAGTGTAATTTTTTTTATAAATTAGTTTTTTAGTGTAAAGTATAACATTTGCGCCTCCCTTTCAAGGGAATTGACCTCGATTCCCGCTATATCTATATCTTGATAACCTCTAACTTTTCGGAGCTATGTGCACTTTAAGAAATGAAATATGACTTGCTTTAACGGTGAAGGAAAACATCGTAAGGTAACTTGCATGGTAATTTCCGCTCTAACGGCCTTCCAATTCTGAGTGGAGACCTGTGTATATGTGTGTAGTGCGCCGGTAATTTTAAAATAGAAAAAAAAATAGAAATGTGTTTTAATGACACAAAGATATGTACATGAAGGTTTCTTTTATTTCTTTTTTTAAATATACTTTGCACTAAAACCATTATAGGACAGGTAAGAAAAACTTTACTATGCGAATCTATGTACATAAGGTACAGCACAGTACACCTTACATATTCACCTATCTGCAGTTCGCACGATCTTATTTGGCTGGGTTTAAGTTGGTTTACCAATATGCCACCATATACAAACCTCAGATTACAATATAATTCCAATACGGTGTCTCACTCCTGACTTCAGTCCGGCCAACTTGGATCGCGGTTGCTGAATAATACAGATACATGAAAACTCGCCCGCAATTGTAGTCGTTTTTGAGTATCGAAATAAGAAAGAATGCGATGAAAGGACGGATCCTACACATCCTTTATTTACTTTAGCGACTCTATTTAGACGATGTCGACATTTACAACGAGATCATACGAGCCAAACTACTTTTGTTGTTTATACCGTAGTACTGTATAAATACTTAGACGTCAAAGCAAAATAGACCTTATGGTCATAAATTTAAACTCTTCCGATTCTCATTTTACAAAGCTAATTGATTCCGCTAAAAGTGCTGACTGTAACAGAATGAAAGGAAAGAAAAACAATGTGAATTAGATACATTTTGCTCTTACGTTTAAGTGTTCTCATACGTGAAAACCTGAAAACGACTACAACATGCCAATTTCTTACTAAGGTTTCGGCTAACGGGATCAGCCATTTAAACATGGAATATATAAAGGGCAATAGTCCTTACATCTATGGAGGAGGAGAATGATTATTATTATTTATTAGAAATACACACTGGTATAATCAATTTGTGATATTAAGTTGATCGCATATTACCAGACGTGCGAATTGAAATTTTAATCAGCCACGTGCAATTATATTATGCTGTAATGTGCGATCAGCTTTAATTGATTTTATAAGCACTATACGATTAAATTACTAACAGATGTAAGTTTAAAGACAGACGGAAATTCGCGGCAATAAAGTGTGTACTCCATTTCGAGCTTTCACTTCACGAATATCAAATCTATTTGTTACTTGTTTATACTTGTCTCGAAATGTAATACTTTTCAAAAAGTTTTAGTTTTGTTATATGTAAAAAAAACATTAATTTTTTTTTCGATTAAATATTATAACATTTTAAGACAGCTTAGAAGAAACGGTCTATAGAGTTACGTGGGCCTATACGTCTCCGGTTTAGTAATGTCGGGGGCTCTTTATTTCACACAATTCTCGATGTTAAATGCACTAAAAGAAGCGTTTTATACAATCACAATTTTACACGCTTTTCTTTTTAAGAGCATGCAACTATGTAAGAACCTAAAATACGCTGTAGGTAACTGGACCAGCCACAGTAGCGATGAATGTGTATTTTCTATTAGAATAAGTTGTTTTAAATTGACTAAAGGTGCGAATATGAAATTTACCGTCTATCTTTTTTCATATATCTGTGCTACTGTGACTTCTTTAATAACGAAACATTAAAATCATACAGCCTAAAATATCAAACTAGGTGAATAAGTGTAAAATTAAGTTTAAGCTTTAAGATTCAAAACACCAATATTGTTGAATCGTAATATTAAAAAAAAAACGTGCGATCATACGAAGGATAAAAGCCTTGGTTTTTCTATAATCTGAAACAGCAAAGAAATAGACAAAACGGACAAACTACAGTAATGTTGTTATTATTATATCGGTAAAGAGTGTATGGTTGTTTATACCTTAAAGAAAATAATTAAGATATATGTAAATATTATGTTATGGGTATCGGAGTATCGCGCGTTATACACATATAAATCATTAGTAGGGTGATGTATTTCTTCATAAGCAATAGAACCAATGGGTATAATAGTTATTGGGGATTCACTACAAAAACTATATATTGGTATAGGTTTTGCGTGATTTTTAATCATGGTCATAATGTATCGGGAACATAACAGTAATTTCATTAACTCTCCACCCGGTACCCCCGTAGTACAAGATTTTTTCGCTCGCAAACGAGAAATCGTTTTCGAGTATTGAATTATTAGAAAGCCAGAGTAAAATGAAATTAACGCACATGGTTTTAAAGGTTCACAATTCTACAGATGGTGTCACTTGCAGAAAGTTTGTAAAATAAAAATTAGCAGTATAGAATTTGCGACTTTAAAACGAGTGACATTAAGTTCATTTTATTTTGACGGTATAGTATAATGGTACACGAAAGCGCCTTCACATTAAGGAACGTGAACTAAGGACGTGGAATGACAGGTTTTACGTATTGGGTAAGGATTTAAGGACCTTTACAGACATCGAAATATTCAAGGTGCAGACGTCCATTTGTGTAGCTTATCGTTTAATTGTTACAGATCAAATCCGATTCTAAATAAAAATAAAGATAAAATAAAGATTCTTCACTTCATTTCACTTCAACCACATGTACATAGTAAATAATTCAATGAATTCGCTTCTGTACAACAAGATGTAACAATCATAAACAGAAATTGACAGCAACTCACTCACTCACTATAATCTCGACTATAAAACCACCGTTATTACTTAGAATCATTATTTATATTGTGTAAAAACAACGGATGAAATAAAAACTTCAATTAGTAAAACAATAATGCATCGGATTTAATTTGTTACAATGTGACGTTACTTGAATAAAATTGTGATATTTACAACCACGATACTCAATAGTGATTGAATATTAGTAGCAATACAATACGTTAATTAATCAAGAACTTATCGTCGATGGTCGTTGTTAAAATTGTTGTCCATGTAAATAACGAAGTAAGACTGAATTGTGTGTAACATTCGTCCGATTATCGATTATTTCGTAAAAATACTTGTTTTAAAGATAAAAAGATGCACCGAACCTTGTTAGGTTCGGTTAAATAAATAATAATATACATTTACATCATACATTTCGTCGTTATGTTTTTCGGTTCAATAGATTCAAGATGTTTTCTTAGACGTTTAAATCAATTTGTTATGACAAAATATATACTATGGGTTTTTTTTTTTTTTTTTTAATATTTCGGTTACAGTTTTAGTGTAAGTTACTCAATCCCCTGCTTTTGATATTAGATAATTAAAATGCATTTTTATTTCACTTTATGAAATCATCGATAATAAACGACATGATTTACCGCCCTAGTTTGAAATGATTTGCACTTTGTTATTAAAAAAAATTATATGATTTTTTGGTAAATTTATAGGTAGGATTTTACAAATTTATTGATTGCTTCTTGTTGCTTTGACAATAATTTGTTACGATGGTTTACCGGACGGTCTAACCATAGGAATATATTATCAATTATACAATATATTATCCATTTAGTCGGAATTTGTATTCATTGAAAGTATTATGTAATGTAAAATATTTAGTATATTTAGTAAAAAGTAGATTTATTATTTTGTATTATAGAAAATTAATCAGATGTAAATATGGCTTGAGGTTAGATAGTTTTATTAATTATATTTAGATGAATATTATGATAAGGTACGTTATTTATGTTTGGTGTTTACCTATTGCAATTTTTCCTATATTTATAACACAAGGGGCCGTTTCATGATAATATTATGATTTATAATCTATATAACATATATTATATAGGGTCACTTTACCGAAGCTAAATTTTAAAGTTTTAAAAATAGAGATACATAAACTTGACAAATTTATTCTAGCATCATAATATATACCCAAAACATAATGCGATTAACAATATTTTTAAGATCTAAGTTGGATCTACGTTAGTTTACTATGGGTTATTTCGCGATGTTTTATAATGCTTCAATAAACAGGCTATACAACACAAAAATTAAAACGGTTTCTGTTATTAGCGCGTTAAAGCGTTATTTCTAGATTGAATTGCATAGTGAACACGAATAAGAAAATCAAAACACGACTTTTTAAATTACATCTGTCGATTCAAACTTTGGCTATCCTAACAAATTAGCCCTGCACACAGAGATAAGTTCAATTAAACATTGTTATGTATGTATATTTGTTTTGGTAGCGCAA
The DNA here is from genome assembly GCF_905163445.1 of Pararge aegeria. Classification (NCBI taxonomy): domain Eukaryota; kingdom Metazoa; phylum Arthropoda; class Insecta; order Lepidoptera; family Nymphalidae; genus Pararge; species Pararge aegeria. The sequence continues at coordinate 7,186,838 of NC_053193.1, forward strand.
TATATGCGTGGGTTTACAAAGCTTGCACAAAAGTGGGTTTTACAGAAACCATATATTTTCTATGTTAATTGTAATTGTTGAATGCGAATTGTATGTAGTCATTTTAAACAAAGCCAAACAACGCGACGCACGTCCGCGGTTGCGTTCAAAATTACTACCAATCACAAGACGCGTGGGTTTTGACCATGCGTTTTGTGATTGGTTGCGATTAGTAAAAATGTCTTAAAAGCTGATTTCGTCTTAAAAGCTGCGCAAAAGTCAAAAATCACGTAGGTCTTTTGTGTCGCTTCTAAAATATAATATAAGTTATTGCAACAACGTCGAATGAATTGGGGTTTTGACGTAGCTTCAGTGTAAGTTGTAAACGAACGTCACATCAACGTTTACTAAGTCTGCCATTTTATAAGAAGGACCAAATGTCATCATTTTTATAACTCCATACAAATTTGACAGATTTACCATACGTCAAAGTTCAGTTCGTAAACTCTTCATAAAACTGGTCCTCTGTCACTTATAATCGTAACATACTCTCACCAAAAATCTAAACTCAACATTGACATTGTATAAAGAGTTGTGAAAATTTTTAGTAATCGATTTTCGCTGCAGCTATTATTTTCACGTCACAAATTGTGGTTCAGTTTTTTACGATTATAATTAGGAGATAGGGCCCATTGCGGTGTGGCATAACGCAGTCTTTTTTTTAATGAATGTGTGTAAATAGTAACATATTATAGTATAAAGAAGAAGCAAATATTTTAAGATACGTAGGTAAAGGTGACTTTTTGTAACGCGATTCATAAAAAATACATGCGACTACGAATGTTACCTATAATATCTATTGTGTTTCCTCCGAAAGAAGTACCTTTTGATATATTTAATAGTTATGCAGCTGTACCGAAACATTTTTTCGAATAAGCATAAAACTACTTGCTTTATAATAGATTTGTTTAATAAATTATTTATCTCATGAAACATCGTAGGATCTTTTACAATCAGTCAAATCAAATATCAAAAGATAATATTGTTAGCTTAATAAACTCGTCAGAATAATCGATTTTAACACACGGCAAGTATTATTGGTAATCCTAAAGACGCTTTTCGATTCATGATGGTACTATACTGTTGAAACTGCCATAAGATACTTCGTTCGTGAGAAATACTATAGGCATGCTTGACTGATTCTACGATCGAATCCTGTATCAATTCCTTTATTAACAGTAAATCCGGATATTTAATATTCGTTCGTACTTCCTGCAATCCCAGTACAACTGTTTATGCATGGGGGGTCAAAAAGTTTATTACATTATTTTCTCAAGCATTAATAATTACGTGTCACAGTGCGTTCGACCTCACAGCATAAAGATTGTGCGTTTCAAACGATATGATTAATAAGCTGACACGATATGTATCGTCATTAGCATCTCTTACTGGGAACAAACGGGCTACAACTGGAAAATGTTTGTGTGATGAACATGATTGTTTTTCAGTGTCTGGGTATTTATCTGTACCCATAACACAAGCTACGCTTACTTTGGGGCTAGATGGTGATGTGTGTGTTGTGGTAGTATATTTATTATTTATTACATAGGTTACAATAGTCAAACGTAACTTACTCGATCGTCGAATCTCAATCTTGTCTATGCGTAGGTAAAAAAAGTTAACGCGCCACGAAAGCTGAAGCTAGACTATAATGAATGCATGAATGAATGCACACCACAAAAAGAACATAAAATAAGAAAAGTATAACAAAGCAACGTTAATTTTCAACTTTCGTGGCGTGTGCCACATATGTAGGGAAAGGTGCCTAACGATCTGTAATTAGTTAAGTTTAGCGTTTAAAGGGGAAGCTGTGTACATTCGCGTCGGGAGTTTAATTTATCTCAATTGTAATGATTTATATGACAACGGTTATGTGCATAATAAGGATGTTGTAAATAATTTTGTATGAAAGAAAAATACATTATTATCATTATTTACTCCCATGTGTTTTATTTGAGTCATCCATTTTTTTAGGGGTCCCGTAGTCCTTTATGGAAGCTACTGACATAAGCCCTGTGTTGTTAGCTTCATGTCCGAAAGTAAAAGAAATGTGTAAAAGCATATAATTACAAACAGGCAACCGCCTTGCCGTTCTTATAACGCTTTTAAAGTTAGTATTATAGCGTTATGCTTTGGTTACTTTTTTTTTGTCGTGGTGGAACCTCTGTCCTTTTCAGCAGGACAGAGGTTATGTGGGACTCGTGTACCCGAACTAAAAATGCCATGTCCCATGTCATATGCTTTGTGTTACCCATTAAATGAAAAAAAAACAAAATATCCACAAGTCGCCATGATTATGGTAACTATAAACAAATAAGGTTTATGTTCCTAAAAAAGTTTAGTTATTATTTATTCGTAGCAGACTCAAATTACCTCTATCCTAGACAGGATCGATAACATCGGACTTTTGCCTCTTGTTTGTGATGGTCTTTTAAGTTCCTATAAAATACCAAGATGCCTAAATGAAACATTGTTTTTTGTTCAGCTACAACTTATATTTATAAACAATAAATCTCAATAATATTACTGTAGGTATAAGGTATGTATAACACCATAGTGCTAATTTTCCATCATCGAGCGTTCGTGTCCTCGGTGTTTTCCATATAATCACCAACAGTAGGTACATTTAAACTAAACATTGTTCTTTGTTTACATTTTTACTACGTGCCTGCCATATTAACCCAATGCGCCAATGCCCGATTCATACATTTTAACAAACAACTCGTTCGACCGTGACGTTCAAGTTGGCTTCCTTTTCCGACGTGGGTGAAACGTCGTTGCGTAAAGAATTGCTTAATTTGCTTCAGGGAAAATATTTTTTAGATCTACTTTACCGAGTCCGATGTGCCGTTAGGCTAAGGTAGAGGACGTATTCTCTGTGAGGAAACGAGAAGGTGTGGTATTGAACGGAAGTCCAATGCGCATTAGTCATCTCCTTTATTTTTATTAATTTTGACAATCATTCCATTTACGTTCAAAGCTGTTCATAAAAAGAGTTTTTTAGCTTGTCCGTCTTTCACACAACAGCTTTCTCTTTTATAAATAGGTATCAGGTGTATTAGTAGGGATATCTACATTATAACTACATTACGGCGCATACGTACTCTTAAATATATCTGCTATAATAAGTATAACCGCAGTTAGAAATCTTTTAAAAGAATGGAAATGTTTTTGAATATGTATGTACAATAAACTACAGAACGCTTTGTTGTTTGATATAACTATCGTCTAAGAAAAAATCATATCACGTCCCCTTAACTTGCTAACCATTGGATCAAAGAACGACGGCCGAGTGGCGCAGTGGGCAGGGACCCTGCTTTCTGAGTCCAAGGCCGTGGGTTCGATTCCCACAACTGGAAAATGTTTGTGTGATGAACATGAATGTTTTTCAATGTCTGGGTGTTTATCTGTATATTATAAGTATTTATGTGTATTATATTCATAAAAAATATTCATCAGCTATCTCAGTACCCATAACACAAGCTACGCTTACTTTGGGGCTAGATGGCGATGTGTGTATTATATATATAAAAAAAATAAAAAAGAAGACTGTAACTCAACAAACGAACTTTCTGCTTGAAGCTTGCCATTAATTATGATCGGTTGCAATAAGTAATTAGGGTATTCTTGAAGATTTATTTAAGAAAAAACTATCAAAAATACAGATGGATCAATAAGTCATGAAGTAAACAAAGATTAGTAGATACACAGTATTCATAACTAGTGTTGCCCAAATGCAAGAACAAGACGAGACTTAGCCAGTCTTGGTCTTGGTCTTGCGCCAATACACCTGGTCTTGGTCTTGGTCTTGGTCTTGCGCTCCCAGTCTTGGTCTTGGTCTTGGTCTTGCAGCAAGAGTCTTGCAAGTCTTGCAATTACCTATTAGTCTATTACTATTTATTAAAGTTTACTTTAAATCTTAGAAAAACGTATTAGAATTGGAACATTGTGAGCTTGAATTAACATAGCCATAGTAAAGATCAAGCAGATTAATAAATAACTGAAGATTTGATAAGAAATTCGAAAAATCAACTGACCTATATGTCGTTTTCCATGGAAGTAACTGTTTCTTAATAAACATTTATGATTTATAAGCTTACATTTGCTAAAACAACTTGTAAAAACTTAAGAAATATAATGACTAAATGTACAATAATAGTACCTAAGTAATTAGTTTAAAACCATATAAGTAATCAATATTATAATTACTTACTAGAATGAATTATTATGACATCTACTACCTATCCTCACCATTTTATCCTAATCATAATACTACTTGCGTGATCAGTATAATGTATTCATTTTCATTCTAAGCACTCTGAAACTTATTTATTCTTTGGAACACCTGTAGGTACTCTTAAAATTCGAAATTATTTTGCATGAATAGTGTCAAATGTTATGATTTCGGCGCGGCGGCAACGATTGTTTTAGATTTCAAAAGAAGCCGCCGGCGCGTGTATCATAACCATGTACTTCCGAAAAGCGGCAAATTTCTTTGAGAAGTAAGTACAAAACCTTTGATGCCGCATTATCAAAGTGCCGATGGTTAAAACATAACTATGCATGCACTCAGTTTGATTTTAATAGATATTTTTTTATTCGCTATGTTTATGGTATTAGTCGTAATGCGCATAGGTCCAGTTTTTCATATTCTTTGATATAGTTTTTTGCGTCTCATAGAATTCCTAAGCGTACCTACCTACCTATACACCGAACTGTTACACCTAACTACTCCGTGAAATAGCGCTAAGTCCTAGCTGCAAGACGCAAGAGTCTTGCAGGCTATGTCTTGTTCTTGCTCAAGTCTTGCACGGTCAGTCTTGGTCTTGGTCTTGCTAAAAATACGCGGTCTTGTTCTTGGTCTTGGTCTTGCAAAAACGCAAGAACAAGACCAAGACTGCAAGACCAAGACTGAATTTGGGCAACACTATAATCATAACATTATAATATTACATTTTATTTGAATAAAATAACGCAGGAATTCTATTTTGCATTGTAATAAATGGTAATTCTTTTATTAATTGAAAATATCAATAATCCATAATGTTAATATAATAGTTGACTAGCTGAGTCAACTATTATATTATGCAGAATAGAGGCAAATAACAGAGGAAAATGCCACTGTAGATAATGAGGAGCGGAATTAGATAAGTGGGGTGGGTATAGCTAATCATAAAAACGCGCGAACATACACACACACATACAAAAGCGCAAAGAGTGCGCTGTGCGGGGATCTATAGGTATATAGGTATGGAAAAATCTGATCACAACGACATCGGATGGTTGTCTAAGACTATTGGTAGTTATAGTATATAGTATGTTTAATATATCCAGTAATTATATTTTAGTGAGTTTAGAGAGTGTAGCGTGGGAATCTACTTCAAATCGATTTGCTTCCTTCCTCAACTTTTGCCTTTAAATCGCCTATAAATCTGAGTCAATATAGAAATAAGTTACCAGTATCAAGTGTAGTCAAGCTCTTAAAATGATAAATATTTCTTATATTACAGGTAGCGCTACTAGATGCAGACGTAATAACCTAATGACATTTCAATCATTTATTTTATGTTTAAACTTTACTTAGGTATATTAATATAACTATCCCTATCCAATTACGATGCAAGACATGCGCGTGTGGAATGAAGCCAAGAATGCTTCCTGCATTTCCGCTTTGAACAAGTCTGTACGTCAGCCTGGCTACTGATTTTATGCGTAAAAAAATTGGCCCTGCAACCAGATAACACTAAAAGCAGAGGAAATAAAAGTAGTACCTAGAGTACGAAAACTCCATGCAAACAGACGTTATAAGGACAAGAAGCCGAACTGCTGGGTACATGAATCCGTAGCTTTGACTCTACACTCTGCTCTAATGCTGGTTAGAGCCAAGATTGCTGTCTGAACGGTAAACTAGAATCCTAAATCCATTTAATATTCACAGAAGATGGTCACGGTGATAAATAAAAAAAGTAACCAAGAGCTAAACAAGTTTATCTACTGTTGAAGTTCAATAAACCTGGTTAGTGCATTAAAAAGTAAAAGGCCATTAGCGATATCGAGGCTCTGACCGCGGATCAATGCTCTATTGACATTGATATCGTTTTGCAATGCGGCTGTTTTCTAGTTATTATTTTTTATAAAGAATGCGCAACAATTTTTTCTTTGGCTCCTCACTAGCCTGAAGCGTCAACGATAAGCAATATTGTAACTTTGAACTGGCTATAGAGCTCTTATATAGTTTAAACGTGCCATTACCATAAAACACTTATTATACAGATTCCGCACGTGGGGGTCCCAAGATTCTTGAATGGCGACCTCGCACCGGTAAACGCAGCGTTGGTAGACGCCCGATGAGGTGGACCGATGACATCAAACGAGTCGCTGGAAGTCGCTGAAACCAAGCCGCACAAGACCGTGGTATTTAGGACCAGCAGTGGACGCCCATTGATAGGTACTTCCTTTTAGTGGAATGTGTTTTCGAATCAGTTGCAGACTCACTAGAAAGTACAAAAGACTAAGAAAAAATGTTCGAAGTATTAAGTAATAGTTTTGACATTTCGGAAGAACCTGTAGGTTGGTAGGCAAATAGCATAATAACTGGTCTTTCTTTCAAAAAACAAAACAATTTAAAATATGGCTATGTTTTTTGAAAGATAGACCAGTGCTTAACTGCAATCACACTTGGGTCATCAGCACCAGGATCTTCAGTTCACTGAGCAAATTTGAAAAACTCTCGAACCTCCTATTGTAAGAAGAGATATTAAATAAAAAAAAACTTTATTTCGATGTCCTAAAGTTCTATTTTAAATACGATCAAAATTGGCTGTCCTAATTGTCTGTTTACGGAACGTAATCCCGACGCACGGATGCCAAATCCGGATCTAGAGTCTATCATCTAACGATTTGCAATACGACAACAACCTCAACCATCGATACTTCAACAAAATTTAGGTGGGTAAGTTTACATTATCATTTTCCGATTTCAAATGATGTAAATAAATAATTACTTAGAATCTACCTACAAGTAATTATATTATTCTACCCTGTTAGGTTTCCGTTCCAATTAGATAATTAAAATCAATAAGTAATTTAATTTGACGCAATGGAAAATCGACAAAAAATATAACTTGTTACTTAGTTCATGCCTCATAATGTCATGATTCTTCAATTCATTTTCCTAATTCCAGCTTTAGGTAACTTTTGTGATTTTATAGACTTAATGCCTACTGAGGGATTTGATCTGACGAGACCACATCATCGTCGGTCCTGATTATCTAAGGCGTAGGTGTGACGCTTATAAAGCGTCAAATGACGCACGAGTGTTTCTGGAACAAACAGTCTGGAGCAAAAGTTGCAATACGCTCTTTAGAACTCAGCCTTAGCTCTTGATCCCTCTATCCCATGACAGAGGAGGCCTGACTGCCATCTCATTAGACGGTTCCTAGGGCGTCGCAAGCGATGTGACGACAAAGGGCGCGTACAAAGGGATCAAACTTCTTTTCTCTCACGGCCCTTACCACAGACAAAGTTTTCATCTTTTAAATAATTTATCTTAAAATACCATATTTACTTATAATTTCAGTGAAGTTGCTCTGAGATTCTAGACATTAGTGTAATAATTGAATTTCCAAGAATATTACATTATTGTCCTCTTGGTATAGTATATTAACGTAGCTAAACCTGCTTGTGAAGCCTTGCATGTCAATTGAAAAACTTAATGACGAAGCGGACATGCATACCAGAATAGAAATAACTAGAAATAATCGTCTTTACGTAATAGAAATAAACTTTTGCATAGTCACATTCGAACCTACCTGTTTGATTTTTTTCCTATTTGTTCATTCGTCGGTGTTTGACACGGTATTGTCCCAAAAACGCTTAACCGTTTTACGAAGCACCATTGCTGGTAGATTGGTACTAGTCATGGCTGAATATTCCTATTATATAAACTTTAAATTTTTAAGATGTAGCAGATGTTAGTTTGTATGTACACGTAGTTAAGGACAGATAATAATAATAAAAAAATATACTACGACAATACACACATCGCCATCTAGTCCCAAAGTAAGCGTAGCTTGTGTTATACGATAGCTGTTAAATATTTTTATGAATATAATACACATAAATACTTATAATATACAGATAAACACACAGACACTGAAAAACAATCATGCTCATCACACAAACATTTTCCAGTTGTGGGAATCGAACCTACGGCCTAGGACTTAGAAAGTAGGGTCGCTGCCAACTGCGCCAGTCGGCCGTCGATGAAAAGGGGTTAATTTATTTCTCGAAAGTTTTTGAACAAGAGCATTTCCTTGTGATGGTTTCTACGTTCATATGCCAAATACTGATCACATAAACAAACTATATCGACCTGAAGTTAGCTATACAGGAGATTCGCACATTTACCACGTAGATACAAGCGAATCTTTTAGATCCTTGGGGGGGGGGGGATGCTCTGTTCATAGATGATTGTTTTCCACTAACTATCAGGTGCGCCATCTGTTTAGTCTATCAATTACCGCTATAATAAAAAAAAACATTACATTAAATCTTTCTTTGTCATAGATGTTTGTCTAAGTTACCTAGGATTTTTTTATACACTTTAACAGAATAAACTTGAAATTATATTAATAGTGATCCATGGCGTTGTTTTTCTGTCCTGTCATAGTTTCGTCAATACACAATGGCTTCGTAACATCTGTGTCAATAACATACAAAGTTAATTTGCATCTCAAAAACCGTATGAGTCATCATACCGATCATGAACCTCACATTACTTTAAAAATAATCGTAACTAATATTAAAATTTTGTGCATCTTGAGTTTGACTGAAACCATCGTTGAAAAACTTAATAGACTGAATTCCAGTTATTCAATATAAATAAATAAATCAATATACTACGACAATACACACATCGCTATAGAGTCCCAAAGTAAGAGTAGCTTGTGTTATGGGTTGTGTATGTGTGATGACTGATGATGAATATTTATAAATAACTAGCAGACCCAGCCTCGCATTGCTGTGGTTTTCTTGTGTTTCGTTAAATTATGAGGTAGTTAATAAACAAATAATTCACAAATAAATTACATTTCTAAATGGAGATATAAACTATCCTATCCCTTAAGTAGGAACAAAACACACATTAAAAAAGAAAAAGTTAATATCGATTAAACAGTACAGTTAAATGCACCACCTACCTCTCTTCTTGAGCTGTTTTTAACGCCTTTGGTTGCCTGGAAGAGATCGCTATGAAGCGATAAGGCCGCCAAATTGTATACCTTTTGTTAAATTTTTACTTTTAATTTGTTATGTTTATGTGGTGTACAATAAAAGTGTATTCATTCATTCATTCATTCATTCATTCATCGATTCTGTAGTTTCAAAGCTCATCCCGGACAAACATCGTGACACTGGAATGATACATAATAGATACACATAAATACTTATGATATACAGATAAACACTCAGACACTGAAACATTCACTTACAACACACAAAAATTTTTTAGTTATGGGAATCAAACCCACAGTCTTGGTCTCAGAAAGCAGGGTCGCTGCCCACGACGCCCATCGGCCGTCGAATATAGGTTCAAGTAGACCCTTAAATCTCATGATATGCATGCCTGAGAGTTCTCTATAATATTCTCAAAGGTGCGTGAAGTCCACAAACCGCATTTGGTCAGCGTGGAGCACGACAGCCTTAACCCTTCTCATTCTGGGAGTAGACTGGCATTCTGTATTAGCCCGCTATAACGAGTTGTTAATGATATTGATGAATATCATTAACAAACATATAAGAAGAGTTTTTGTTCCTTTTTTCTAATAAGCAGCACTGGAAAGATTAGGAAATACCCTTTGGGCTGCCTTTTTTCTCTAACACCTTTTATACGAAAAGGTAAATTACCTATTCATATAAAAAGTAGATATATATTTTTAGAGTAAATAAATAGGTAGTCTCGGCAAGCGTGATCTTATTTTAGGTTGCATCATCAATTACCACCATGTCATGCGCGACGGCACCTTTCAACGGTCTTAAAAAAATAAGAACTTGTATAATTTTACGGCTATTTTTTATATAAGTAATATGTAGGAAAGTACGTTGGCGTTCGTAGACTCGTTAGAAATCAATTCCCACGCATGCTGTCGTTCAGAGAAATATGCAAGTATAAAAAGTTCATTAATAGTTATACTATTTCATATTTGTGTATTACACTACTTACCTACACTATGAACCCAATTCAATGTTAACTATCAGTTATCTAAGATTAAAATAGCGTGATTCAATGACCAAAACCGACCAAGCGTGGCCCGGTCCCATTTACCAGCTCTTTGTCAAGAACTACGTAATACTTCGCAATATTGTGATTATATCTGATGCTATGCATGTCGGGTATAACCTCAGCTATTACATATTTCTAAAATAATCGCCATGAAAATTCGTTCGCGCTCCGCTATTTGTAGACTACATTTACATAATATTATGACATTTCGTAACTGGTATGTATGTTGGGAATAAACCAAGGTTTATTTTCACTTCTTGGTGTAGGTCATCAAAGAAAGAGCTACCTAAATAAAAAGTTGTGAATTGACGGTTATAAAACGTGTTAGCATATTTAGTATTATTCCTAAGTATTTAAGGAATTCTGCTGCAGACTTGCAATAATTATTATAATTGCCCTAGTTCATAAATTTTAACCTTCAAACATTAAAACAAAAACAAAATGATGAAGCTTTATTTTACTAGTTTTCCTGCGAAAACGTTCCCATGGACTACAAAATAATACTTTGAAATTTTATTATGTAGCTGTATTATATATTACACAGATTTATGTTTCGGTTTGGATTTAAAGTTTAAGCTGAAATGATGTTAAAAACACTATAAAATAAAACCCCGCACAAAAACTTTACGTTGGCCCGTAACAAAATGGATAGGCAGAAAAAAAATTTACAAATATTCTAGTTACTATTGTTTGTATACAATGTTTATTTTGCACTATGAAAATCGCCTAAACCAAAACAAGCAGAAGACTGTTTTGAAATGTCGATCCCAATCGGTTTAAAACATTTCAGCTCATCAGTTGCAGTTTTTTAATACTTATTATAATAGTATAGATTATATCAACTACTATTAAAACATGCAAAGTACCTATTGTAAATCAACGTATTAGTTAAAAGACTAAAGTTGTTTCAACACCAAAGTTGTATAAATTTTTCCACTTTTTCATTTTAGTTCCGGAATTACGTACTACGTTTTCCTCAGCCTGAATGCTGTTCATCCCATGAGTAATTATTACGTTTTTAAAGCTATACTACTTTACCAATTGCAAATTGAAGTTTATGTTTCTCATTTCACTGTAAATCGCTGTTTTCTGATATTGTTGCAACTGTAAACCATCATTACGAAATCGTCTGTAATTTTAAATAGATATTTTTCCCAACACCAATCTGTAATCGATAATAGGAATTGGCAATAATAAAATGAAGATAAAAAATATTGATTGATTTCGAAGGTTTATTTTTTAAACTGTAATCATTTTGAATGAATTGAATAATGTACGTACATATTATAAAATAATAATTCTGCGTTCGGCTTTTGCACGTTCTGTAAAAGTACTTTTTCTCCATTATATTTTTTTTTCGTGCTTGACCTACCGCACGTTCACAGTCTACACAAACGATATACCTATCCGTAAACAAAGAGTTTGCAGATTCTTATAGCGTTATTTTTAAAACAATAATAAAGATGTAAACGATCGCATATAAGAACAAACTAATTCCCATTCATCAATGGCGAGCTTTCGCGCTCGCCCCACTCCCCCGGTGACGCCGTAGCAACCCCTTAGGTGGTTATCGGCAAGTGTCCTTCCGAAAAAAGCAAAGCCATTCATTTATATTTGCCGCACATTGAACAGCATTACACATTGCTCCCTGGTGTCCTATAACATGAAAATATATAACGGTTTGCTCTGCTTTGTAATTGAAAAAAGTAGCTAACTAGTTCTTGCTACCTGCCTGTGGTTAGCCACGGGACAAATCGTGGAGAATGTCCCGTGGCCACCACGTAAGGGTAGGAATGTAACTACTGATTTTATTTTCGTAGCCAATCGTAGCAAAAGCTACGCTCGCCGACTTTAATAAGGGAGAAGGGAATCACGCAGTTATATAATATTCTTTTGAATATTATTTAATATAGGACTTAACCGTGGCTGCGCTCGTGTATTCCTATTTATGTTTTTAATACGTAAGTTGCTGCGTGATATAAGGACAAATAAAAATTACAATTTCAATAATAATAGTAGGTATTTTGAGATCAATGTAAAGTTTGTATCATTCGGTCATCTGAGATACCTTCTCACCATATCTCATCAAAATTCATTTAGCTATTGTAAACTAGCATAATAAAAGTAATAATGGGAAGTTATAATTAAATTTAGTTATTTTTAGTCCAATGTAAGTCTTTGACTACAATAGTTGAAGTTGGAGTTAGTGTCTGGTAGGGTGGTAACTGGCTACGGCCGAAGCCTCCCAGACTTATGAAGAATTCAGAAATGATATATCAAATAATCAGATAATGATTATGAAAATTCTGTCGAGCTCAGCTATTTGTGATCGCGAATAGGTACTATTACTATATTTAATACTAGCGTACCCAGCCCGCTTCGCCGGGCTAGATTTTGCTTTATTTTATTTAAACAATAAACTTACATCATTAAATTTTTAATTTAAGTCTCATAATACAATAAATCATTTATTTCTCTCCGTATTCATTCTCTTCTATTCTCTTCTCGAGCGGGTGATGATCATTATCTACACCCATGTACACCCAACAATAGAAAATCATCATAGTAAATCAAAGCTGTATTTGACAGTTTCACAGTTCAAAAATAGGAGTGCTCCGATCGTCACCAAACTTTACAGGATTACTCGTCAGGTCAATCTGGAGATTCCCTGAAAGTTTCATTGAAATCGGTCCAGCCGTTTCGGAGCCTACACGGAACATACACACACACTTTCTCTTTTATATATATAGATAGAAGATTATTACTTATAAATTATCTCTTTGCAAAAACATTAACGAACTCGTTGTTTTTATTGCTGCTTGAAAGAAGGACAAGTTGGGTTATTTTTGTCCGAAAAACAAACATCTTTTCTCATTTATAGTATTAGTTATGATAAGAATTTCTAGAAAAGGTTGCTAATCAAACAAGCTGACGGCGAAGAAAATATGAAAACTTCAAATGGTAGGTACCCAGGTATAAATGTTTTAAGTCGATCTTTAAAGTCACGCAACGTTTGTGCTACGTGTATAATTGATGGGACTGGAAAACATGTATCCGGCGTTATGAGAACAAATTCCACAGTTAGTTTAACCGTAGGAATGCTTTTTGGTTAAACCTGTGATAAACTGTCTTGTTAACCGATCTTAAAAAAAGACTTTCAATTCGAACATGTTTTTATGGAAAGCTATATCATATCTATTTGAATTTCGATGATTCTTTTTACTTTTGGGAGGATATTTAATCAACATTCTCTGGTGCGTTATAATGTATGAACAGAGATATTCTTTATAATGGCATGGCTTTATTATTTTGTAATATTTTTAAATTATTCTTTAACTGTGTATATACACATAATAAGATATCATCATCATCATCCACTGCGGGAAAAGAGCCTCGTCTCATAGGAAACAAACGAACCCAACACGCTGCTCCAATGCAGGTTAGTGGACCGATGGCTTGTAGTGATGTCCGAGGCATGGCGGTTAACACCGCTGGGCAATTCTGGCAATTTCTGGGCAGTTCAATTCCGGGCTGATACAGATTTTTTTTAACAGAAAAATAACAACACCATGTAGTTTCTGACCCGGGATTCTAACCCAAGACCTCGTGATCCGTAGTTCAATATTCTAACCACGAAACCAACGAAGCACTTAATTAGATAGTTAAGAGTAGGTGTAAAGAGTATAATTTATATCATTTATATATGATAAGGAACTGATGAATATCTATACGAGGATTGTTTCAAAGGACATCAGTTAATCGTCAGCAGTCGGTATGTTTCAGTAAGCATTATTTAACATTATGAAAAATGCAAAAATGTAACATAACTAAAATTCTCGCCAAACTGGTTACCTAACCTAACATCTAACATGCACCTAAAGCTAATTAATTTGAAATGATTGAAGCTCTATTTCTAGGATATAGAGGTATATTTATCAATTGTACTTCCTTAAGCTATCATTCAAGTAGATCCAACATCGAATTATTTGTAAACCCCAAATGTATCTACGTTACTTAGATTGACACACAGTGCACTAAACTACTACAATTAAGGCTAAAATGTCTTCATGAAATATATGGATGATAGATATTCTGTAGAGAATAGCCAGTAGCCCTTAGCCCTTGCATAGCCCTAGTGCCTTGTGGCACTTGTTTACTCTTGTAGCTACTTTATATTATGTGGTAGATCAAAATTATTTTTCTTAAATAAAAAAAGAAACTTCCTGAAAAGGCTCTTCATAAATCCAGCTTGTACCCTTTGTTTGTAATGGTTTGTATCTCACTGCTGTCGACATATTCAAACCAGAGTTCAAAATAATTCGTAATACCTTTTTGGCAAGAGGTATTCTCATAAAAATAGTCAATAAAATTACGGGATTGTGTTAATGAGCTTAGGCCCTTGAAAATTAACCTCAAAACATTTTTTGACACTAAATAATTTTAAAATAAATACAATTTCCGTCGTTATCTACACTAGGCCAACCTGTACCGTAGACCGGACATTTCTAGTTTTTTACGTTTAAAAACGTGGAATTCAATTATTATTTTCGATCCACAGATCCGTCGAAATGTTTTAGTACAAAACGGCGGGTAGTTTATATCATTTCCGGGGTAAAAACACAATCTTTCTGGTGCCGTGGTGAGCGCCTAGGTCTTATAAGTGGAGCCCCGGTTCCGGCAGTGACAATTTGGGAAATTATAATTTCTGAATTTTGTCTGATCTGCTACCCCATTAACTAACACGCAGCTGGTCTGGAGGGAGAATTCGGCCATGGCTAGTTATAACTAAACAAACTTGTAGGGGAAAAATGAACTTGCGGCCTGGCCTAGTTTGATCGAGCCTTGATGTGGCATTTTTGTTATCTTCATAAGGTCCTTTACCTTTTTGCTACGTCAGCATTGTATGTATTATACAACACAGTAAAGATTTTATTTCATGATATGCAAAGCAGTTGCGTGTTCCAAGGACTTTAGCTTAAAAAGTATATTTTAGTAGAAATGACCGTTATATACCAACTCCTTTAGGTACTTTTGCGGTTGCCTTATACAAATGTTAAAGTAGAATTAAATAAGCTTGCTAATTATTACAATGAATCATAACTTCATGTTATTATCAAATTAAGCATTAGGTAACTGCTTAAGTGCCTACTTGGCATCGTTTCGAAGTGGTATAATTATTTGTTTATTCCGAATTTTTCGATTTTTCCCATATAACCAAACCTATTGGTTCTGGGTTTTTCGATACGACTTTATATAGTTAAATTTTTTTTTTTTTTTTTTTTTGATGATTTCTGCTTCATGGCAATCTGTTTTCCAACAATAAGCCACTTCTTTGTTTGATTTCTCAGTTTATGTTTTCCTCAAGAGCCACACTTGTGTGAAAATTCTTTTCACACGACTCTCTTGTTGTCAAGTGGTAAATCTTTTATGTAGGCTCGGTATGTCACTTCTTTTTAGCCGGGTATACTGAAGAGCATCTTCTCCACTTAGAGCGTGTGCCAGTTTGTTTACATGGACGGTCAGCTTCTCTTGATACTTCAGGCTGTGTTGGGTTATTTCCTGCCGAACTGTTTTTAGGCCGAAGTCGAAGTATATGTATCTATTACTTATACAATGAGGGATGCCAAACATTGTTCTCAGAGCTTTGGTCTGGAATCTTTCCAGGATATCTATATTGCTATTGCTGGCAGTTCCCCACAACTGTATTCCGTAAGTCCAGATAGGTTTTATGGTAGTTTTATACACTAGCATCTTGCTGTTGGGATTTAGTTGTGATTGGCGTCCCAATAACCAGTTCAGTGACCGCAATTTTCCATCTAGTTGTTTCCGCTTTCTCCAAATATGTTTTTGCCATGTAAGTTTTCTGTCTAGGTGCATGCCCAAGTATTTTGCGTTATTATCTTGAGGGATAACTTTGCAGTTTAGCTTTACTGGTGGACATGTTTCTCGCCTCATTGGCTTTTATTCTCCAACGCTTCAGCCACGTCTCAACTTCTGTTAGGTGGTTTTGCAACTGTGATGAAGCCGTTTCTGGGTTGCTATGAGCCGACAGTAATGCCGTATCGTCAGCGTAAGTTGCAGTCGTGGTGTAGTCAGTTGTTGGGATATCTGCTGTAAAAATTTGGTATAGTACAGGGCCCAAGATACTGCCTTGAGGGACACCTGATTGTATTTCGTGTACTTCTGAGAGATCGTCGCTGTACTTCACTTGGTAGCATCTTTTATCTAAGTAAGATTTAAGTATTCGGAATAGACAATGCGGGAGATGCTTTTTTATCTTGAACAGGAGGCCGTCATGCCATACCTTATCAAACGCTTGGCTGATATCCAAAAAGACTGCCGAGCAATATAATTTATTTTCAAGGCATCTGCTAATGGTGTCAATTATACGGTGTACCTGTTCAATTGTCCCGTGTTTTTCCCGAAATCCAAATTGATGGTTCGGTAATACTGCACTTAGATGTTCTTTCATCCTGTTAAGCAATATCCTTTCAAACAGTTTGCCAATAACTGGTAGCAGGCTGATAGGTCTATATGAAGTAGCTTTGTGTGGGGGTTTACCGGGTTTCGGTACCATGACTACATGTGCAATTTTCCATTGCCCAGGGAAATGTTCTAGACTTAAGCTGGCATTTCATGATTTCTTTTGGGCTGGTACTTTTTAGTGGAAGGCACATTTGGTTCGCAGATTCAATGTATTTCTTGATTTCCATAGTTTGTTCGGGATTGTTTTCAGGGAATGGTTGGAAAACTGTTTTCAAATGTTCTGCAAAGATTGTTGCCTTTTCTTTATTTGATCTTGCCCATCCTCCTTTTCCATCATTTATAGGAGATATGTGGATTTTCGGGCGCTTTAGATTCTTGGTAGCCTTCCACAACGAGTAGTTTGTGTCTCTCGTTGGATCTAGGTTCGAAAGATAGTGTTGAATATTATCATTTTCTCGGGTGCTGATAAAGCCTTTGAGTTCGTTTGAGAACCTATTGAATGCAGTCCTATCACTGGGATATCCAGTAGTATGCCAGGTTTTTCTCAAACGAAGGCGCTCTTGTATTTTCTCTTTAATATCCTTTGGATTTGAGTTATGTTTCATAGATTTTCCTTTACCTGTCTTTTTGGAGTTGCAGAATTGGCAGCAATGTGAATAGTCATATTAAGTTGTTCCAGTTGTCTTTCGAGTTCTTCTATTGTATCAATCTTGGTCTTTAGTTCTATCTCTGTCGTGATTATATTTTTATAGATTGTCCAGTCTGTAGTGTTCAAGTTGTATATTCTAATATTCTAATATATAGTTAATAGACGAAAAACTTGATGCCCAGATCCTCATTACATCAGGGTACATCCTACGATCCTAACACTACGACTTTTAAACAAGAGAGTTGGAGTGGATTTGGAAATATACACAATGAAGTTTTCATAAAGTACCTTATTTTTGTATCCTCTTTGCTATTTTAAATTTGTATTTGCTGTTTTTTTCCAGAACATGAAATCACCAAACCAAATAAAATCTCGGGAGTAAAACAAGTTATAATAGACAAAAACATTGTGGAAACGGGCTATTTGTTATATTGTACACTCTACCATACTGAACAAGCTCATAAAATTAGGCAACCAGCCATCAGCTTACATGGCGCGAAGTCTCACGGTCTACATTGCTGTGACAATAAAATTATGTATGTTGTATTTATAGCCTCGAAGCCTTGCAGTTTTAACCCTTGTTAGCATTCGAGGTTACATGCTTTAACACCTTATTGTTCGTTTTTATTTTTATTATATAAAGCTATATAAAGTTTCGGTTTCTTTTATGTAAAGTTAAAAAAATAATATGCACGACCGTACAAGCGTGACAGACTAGTTATCGTGTTAGATAGTAACTACTGTAACCATTTTACAGTAGTTACTGTGAAATGGTAACATAGTTGTAGAAAATAAATAACATCCCAATATATAAGCCATAATATTAAAAAAATAGGCGAAATATCAGTATCATCATCA
Source organism: Pararge aegeria (assembly GCF_905163445.1). Taxonomy (NCBI): domain Eukaryota; kingdom Metazoa; phylum Arthropoda; class Insecta; order Lepidoptera; family Nymphalidae; genus Pararge; species Pararge aegeria. The sequence goes on from NC_053193.1 coordinate 7,205,152, forward strand.
TATCAACTCATTATCGGCCCACTGCACGGTTCTCCTCACATAATGAGAAGGGGTTAAGGCAGTTGTCTACCGCGCTAACCCAGTGCGGATTAGTGGACTCCGCACACCTTTGAAAACACTATGAAGAACTTTCAGGCATGGCAGGTTTCCTCGCGATGTTTTCCTTCACCGTTGTAGCAAGTGATATTTTAGTAACTTAAAAACGTACATAACTTAAAGAAGAAAAGAGTTGCGTGCTGGGATTCGAACTCGGCACCCTGAAAGTGAAGTCGAGCTCCCTCCACTGGGCTATCACCGCTTATACTTGTGACATATCTGTGTTGTACACATTTATGTGGCATCTGCAACAAAATCTCATCCCTTATTTCACTTTTTATTTGTAAACCACAATGAAAAAGATAATATATGAATGGTGTACCTAAATGGCCATGTCATTTCTTTCAATTGATTTAATATAAATCGAATCGTATGTATAAGCTCGCTGTTTCTTTCTGTTTGGAAATACAAAAATCTGGAGACCGAACAGGAGGAACTTCGCAGCCTCTAGCAGGTATGCACTCGCTAGCTGAAAAGCAGCAGCAAAAATTTCATCTCCTGTTTCAATACTCTGACGGATTTCTATAAAACATACCTCTATTTACTTCTATGCTATTCAAAAATCGATACTTCAGATAGGTATTAATAATATAATAAAAGAACCGAAACCATTGGTGTCACTAAATTAAGTAGCTATTTCTGTATATATATATATATATATATATATATATAACGATTAATGTAAGAGCACTAAATTTATTTAAACCTTTAAAAGAACATGGTCACTACAAAGAAACATAACGTTGGGTAAATTAAACTCGTTCATTGGCCCATCGACATAAATTTAAATATAAGTAGGTGTGGATTAAAGTAGGAGCGGTTGAAATTTAAAAACACGAAGAAAATTGATGTAGGTGAGGGGTGTTATTACAGCATCTCCCTTGTAAGCTTGCATTTTATATGAAGAAATTAGAGCACAGAATGCGTGAGACGAATAGCGTGACGTGGCATACCCGGGCGTTGATTTTGTGCTCAAGAATTATTTGAGGTATCACAAGTTATAGTAATATTTACGTTTTATAGCACGCAAAACGTATAATTATCTTAAATGGTTACTGAACCATTTAGGTGTGAGTAGTAGATCTTTTTGAACAGAGCTCGTCCGGGGCAATACCTACTACCACCATGCTTATTTCTGCCGCTAAGAAGCATTGTTACAATGCTGTGTTCTAGTCTGAAGTGTTGGCCGTTGTAATTAAAGGCGTATGCAGCTTAAAACCTACGCCTCAGGTTAATGGACACAGGGCGGCCCGTTGACGCAGGACGTGCAGCATGCCGTATGAAGTGTTGCTCTGTTCACAGGCGATGATTTTCTACTTAAAATCAGTTGGGCCATTTATTTGGTCAACCAATTATTTTGCCGTTGCATTTGGCGATTCTTTTCTTTAATTCTAGGAGCCATAAAATAAATTTGATTTAAGTGCTACTTAAAATCGAATGAAATATCAGTGCGGTAGTAAAACCAAAATACTCAGTAGGTAATGTTTACATATTAATTATTATACAGTATTTTTTATTTTATCCCAAATTTTGAGTACATAAATTTCTATAAAAATAACTTTGACATTTTCTTCCATCAAGACACTGTATCTTATAAAGAGTACAACCAATTAATCAGAAATATGGTCTGGAAATATTATAGGTATCTTTTTTTCGCTGAAAACTAAATAGTATAAAGATTATTAATTGTTCAAGCTTTTTAGAAGCAATCAACTCTATAATAACCACACATATTCTAGAGTGTAAACAAGTAAGAATTTGTAAGTGTCAATGTGTTTTTTATTACTACTATAACTTGTTACTTTCTAAAGACTATAAACAATGCACATTATAAAAATGATACAATGTAATGAAAACAATAAATATCTTAACAAGAGAGCATTGTACAGATTAAAACAGACAAACATACTAGATAAACTGTAAACAAGTATTTATCACGATGCGGGTTCAATACACAAGTAACTTTCTTATATTACGGTTTCCGTAATAAATTCTCAGTGATAAATTCTCTGGTATAGGCACGTTTTTTCACGATTATCTAGCCTTTTAATATGGTCTCCGCTTAGAAGAAAAATTGATTTTATTATAATATTAACGATTACTTAAACGATAAAAAAGCTTGGGTATGAATTGCTTCATAGCTTAATATAAATTTTCTGTGAGATGGTGATGACAAAAAAAAATTACCTGGCTAAGTTTGTTGTGGGCTCTCAGACCAGGGCGCATTTGGAACCCTCGTAGCTTTAGGTTTAAGTTGGCGAACGAAGTTATTACCATCCCCTTACAAAACACAAAACGTTGTTATTAAAACTAAGCCACTATGGCATCAAAAACGTTGCACTCAATTTAATTGCCTCTTATCTAGTGATAGAGTTCAAAGGGTATGCGTAAAAGACATAAAGTCTAAGGGATCATCTGCCTTAATGGGTGTCCCACAAGGCTCAATTTTGGGTCCCTTATTGTTTCTGGTGTATATAAATGATCTGCCACACCATGTCAGGGGCACTTGTGAGATTGTACTGTTCGCAGATGATACATCTCTCATTTTTAAGACTGATAGAAACAAAGATAATTTTGACGACGTAAACCGTGCTTTGTCACATGTGTCAGACTGGTTTACTGTTAATAACTTACTTTTAAATGCAAAAAAAACTAAGTGTTTGGAATTTGTTTTGCCTAACGTAAAAAAAATTGATAAAAACATCATAATAAATGGAGAAACACTTGAAATAGAAAACTCCACTGTTTTTCTAGGAGTGACCTTAGATTGTAAGCTACAGTGGGGTACCCATATAGAAAGCCTAGCGAGTAAACTCAGCTCAGCTGCATATGCAATCAGGAAAATTAGACAGCTTACCGATGTTGAAACAGCTAGGCTTGTTTATTTCGCATACTTTCACAGTATTATGTCCTATGGGATCTTGCTGTGGGGAAAAGCTGCAGATATTGAAAGTATATTTATACTACAGAAAAGAGCCGTACGATCAATATATAAACAAAGTTGTGGTTATTTTAATTCAGTTGCTGGTTATTATCATTTGTTTCTTTTTTCTTTTTTTATTAATATTATAACTTTGTTTTTTATTTTATTTATTTTGTTTCGTGCTGTTCTGTGTACTATGCTTTTTGTGTTTTTTTTTTTTTTTTCTGCTAAGCTGCTGGCGGATTGGAAACGTGCCTAGGTAATAGGTACCTAGTATTTTAACTTACTTTGGTTGCTAATATATATATATTTTTTATATTATATTATATATATTATAATTTATAAATATTTATTATTATCTTTTTATATTTATAAATATTTTAGTTTAATATGTCGTCAAACAGTATAGATAACATTGATAGTGATATTTTTTTGTCTATGTCATCCAGTGATGATAGTTTCCACAGTACATCATTCCTTCCACTTAATGTTTCCCTTGATTCCTATTTCTCAGACTGTCTGAAAACATTTAATGTTATCCATATAAATGCTCAAAGCATTCCGGCTCACTTTCCCGATATGCTTGCGTCTTTTGAGTCCCGTAATTTACACGCTATCCTAGTATCTGAGTCCTGGCTAAAAACTTGTTTACCCTCAACATCTTATTCACTGCCGGGTTTTCGACTTATCCGCAATGACCGCGTTGGTAGGGGAGGTGGTGGAGTAGCGATCTATCTTCGATCTTACATTCCTTTCTCTATAGTTAGTTCGTCTGCACAACCTCCACTACCCGATGCGGCTGAACACTTGCTTGTGGAAGTTCTTCTATCCCACACAAAAATTCTTCTTGGTGTATTTTATTGCCCACCCTCTGTTTCTAATTACTTTCATTCTTTTGAAACGTTATTAGAGAAAGTAGTTCCGTTATACAGCCATTCTATTATTATGGGAGATTTTAACACGTGCCTGCTCAAGGATGACTTTCGCAGCAAGAAATTAATAACTGCAGCGGAATCTTGTAGTTTGTCTATCCTGCCCCTTGCAGCTACACATAACTCTCCTGGTTGTACTCCCTCTCTTCTTGACCTGATAATGGTTTCCTCTACGGATTTCGTCTTCAAGCACGGTCAGTGCCCGGCTGATGCCTTTTCATATCATGATTTGATTTTTCTCTGCTATACAATTCGTCCTCCTAAATCAAAATCTAGAATAATTCTGCAACGTAACTTTGGAGGGATTGACAAGAGTCGCCTTTGTGAGGATGCTAGTCGTCTTGATTGGACTGCTGTCACTGATGTCGACTCTATTGATCAAAAGGTAGAGGTTTTTAACACTCTGATTACGCAGCTGTATGACACGCATGCTCCAGTAAGACCTATAAAGGTAAAACACCTGCCGGCACCATGGTTGTCTGATGATTTAAAAGTGTCAATAAATAGAAAGAACGCCGCTAAATATAAATATAAAGTTAATAACTCTGAGAACAACCGTGTCAAATATTGTAAATTACGAAATCGCTGTAATACACTGTGTAGAGATGCTCAACGACGCCACATTCACAAGTCAGTCGAAAATTGTGATACCACTAAAACATGGAAATTTCTTGAGTCCCTCGGAGTTGGTAGATCATCCAACAAAAATTCTATTAATTTTGATATCGATCTCCTGAATCAGCATTTCTCTACTTCTGATACTATCGATAGTGTCAATAAAGTAAATACACTTAGACTTCTTTCTTCTACCTCAACTCCAGACTTTCCTCCCTTTAACTTCGTGCCTTTCACCGAATGTGATGTTAAGAAGAGCATAACATTAATCGCTTCGAATGCTGTCGGTACTGACTGCGTTAGCCGTAATATGATCATTCCTATTCTTGGTGTTATTTCCCCTATCTTAACCCATATTCTAAATTATTCAACTTTCTGTAGCGAATTTCCTGATGCATGGAAAAATGCTCAGATAATTCCTCTTCCTAAAAAGGCAAATCCCGCTTCTCTTTCTGATTTTCGTCCTATATGTATTTTACCTTTTCTGTCAAAAGTTTTGGAAAAATTAGTCTACCAACAACTAAGCCTATTTTTTAATAAACATTCTCTTCTCAATCCTATGCAATCGGGATTTCGCCCTGGTCATAGTACGGTTACAGCTTTAGTGAAAGTCACCGATGACATTCGTCTGGCGATGGATAGTAAGAAGGTTACAGTCTTGACTTTGCTCGATTTTAGTAACGCTTTCAATACTGTTGACCATGATATCTTGCTTAGTCTACTGCGCTCCTTTAACATATCTCCATCGGTGATAGACTGGTTTCGGAGTTACCTCAATGGTCGTCGACAGCGCATTCGGTCTGAAGAGTCTTTGTCTTCTTGGTGTGATGTTACGGCCGGGGTACCTCAGGGTGGCGTGTTATCTCCATTACTCTTCGCTATATTCATTAATTCGATCACTCAAAATATATCTTCTCTCTACCACATGTATGCAGATGATATACAAATATATCGCCACTCAACCACTGAAAATCTTGATTCTACGGTGTCTGCTATAAATATGGACCTAACTGTTATTTATAATTGGAGCAAGCAATATGGACTGAAGGTTAATCCTGCGAAGTCGAAATCAATCATAATTGGCAGCCCTGGAATGATTTCTAAAGTTGATTGGCGTAACCTTTGCCCTATTCTTTACAACGGTGTAGCTATACCCTTTTGCGCCTCCGTTAAAGACCTTGGCATACATTTGGATCAAGATTTTTCATGGTCCACTCATATTAAAGAGCTAAGTAGGAAAATGGTTGCAACCATGAGCTCACTACGGCGCCTACGTTTTGTTCTCCCGATCCCTACCAAAGTTATGTTGGCACATTCTCTCCTTCTCTCTATTCTAGATTATGCGGACGCAAGCTATTTGAATCTGACTGAGGACCAACTGAACAAACTTGAGCGTCTCCAAAATCTTGCTATTCGGTTCATATTTGGCTTGCGCAAGTATGACCACGTATCTGAATTTCGTCAAAAGCTCAAGTGGCTCCCTATTCGCCGTCGCCGGGATCTGCACGTACTTTCGCTTCTGTACTGTGTGTTATTTAATCCCAAAACACCTCCTTACTTGAAGGATAAGTTTAACTTTGTAGGAGCGGCATCTGACTTAAGATCTTGTCGTATGCTGACTTTGAGCATGCCATTCCACAAGACGAAGTTTTATAAGCTTTCCTTCGCGGTTCAGGCTATCGAATTGTGGAATGCTCTCCCTACGAACATACGACAGGCAAAATCGCTTGATATGTTTAAAAATGCAGTTAAAGCTTATTATCTTGCGCAATAAGACGACTGGTTTTTATTTTTATATCACTATTAATTAATATAGCTTTTCAGAATATATATTAGTTTATTATTTTTAAATTTATTTATAAATATTTTATTTTATGTTTTTATTTGTGTATATTTTGTTTATGTATTCGTATGTAGTTATTGGTATGTAGGTTTATAATAATTTTACACCACCTATTTGTTCTCGCTCTTGTTGTCTCCTAATCTTAAGGTTGCCTGGCAGAGATCGCTTTTTAGCGATAAGGCCGCCTTTTGTATTCTACTCCAGTTTTTTTTTTTTTTTTTTGTTTGTGTTTCTCTCTATTCGTCCTTTATTTTCCTAACTGTGTAGTGGTGTACAAATAAAGAGTTTAAATAAACTTGGATCACGCGAATCGCTTCGTGAAAAATTTAAACAAATAGGTATTCTTACAGTAGCTTCGCAATACATTTATAATAATATAGTCTTTGTGAGGCAAAATATTACTCTTTATAAATCAAAAGCTGAAATTAACAATCGACTTACCAGAAACGGTCATAAATTAGTGATACCTGCATATCGTCTGCGAAAGGTGCAGAACTCCTTTGTGGGGTTGAGTATACGCTTTTACAACATGATTCCTAAGGAAATTCTTGACCTACCAATGCATACATTTAAAAAATGTGTAAAAACGCATCTAGTACAGCGAGGTTACTATACATTTGATGAATTTCTCAATGACAAGGTAGAATGGAAGCAGCCAGCCTCGCTCTCATCTCCCGCAAGATAGCAAAATGATTGTAAATGTTGATGTTGGAAAAGAGCAACTACTGAGTTTCTTGCCGGCTCTTCTCGGTAGAATCTGCTTTCCGAACCGGTGGTAGAGTCACACAAACATGCATACTTGACGTTTCAAAAGTGCTTATAAAGTAGGCCTACTTGAAATAAATGAATTTGAATTTGAATTTGAATTTGAATTATGTAAACATATATGTATGAGCGCTTCGTAAGTGCCTGTGATAGGCCTACATGAATAAAGAAATTTTGAATTTGATAGGATGTGTGAAAACGGACGTATCGTGATTTCAGTACCGAATGTAAAGTATGCAATTTTATGAAGTGTAATTAGTCCTTCGTATTACGGAGTTACGATTGACAATGTTTTTTCCGGTTTAGGAGCGAAACGTGCGTAAAGGGTATATTGCCGAGGATCTGTTTGGAGTGGAGTATAAGGGTTGAATAAATTATAAATTACACCATACAGATTCTCCTGCTGTTCGCGGCGCATAGCAAATTAAGCTTAATTTTCATAATGTTTACGTGATTGAAATTTTCAATGATGGTCGATTATGGCCCCAATTGTATCATTGTCTGGTTCGAGTTGGGATGTGGGTACCAACTTACGGACAAAGGCATGCCGCCAAGTGGTTTAGTGCTCCGGTAGGATGCCGCCTAATAACCAATTAGGAGTAAGAGTTTAATATAACTGTCATACCTGTGTAAGATAATGACTCTGTCTTTCATCATAACTTTGGGATGATGGGATTGGTCATAATTGTCAAGTAATAAGTTGAATAAAAAAAATATAACCGTCTCGTTGGTCCAAAAATACAGATCACGTGGTCCTAGGTTCGATTCCCGGGTCGTAATACTAAATGATATTGAGTTTTTCTGTCGAAAAATTGACAGTAAGTATCAGCTCGGAGCTAGGAGATTGACGCTATCTAATACCGTGTCTCGGTTTTATCAGTAACACGTGATAATAATCACTTAAGCCCGCCAACCCACATACCAGCAGCGTAGTGGGCCAATGCCGTTTTTTGTGAGCGTCTCTTCTGAGACCTGAGACCTGTGCCCAGCAGTGGGACATAAGATGATGATCATGATTCTCATTTCTCGTACACCTTAATCGAGTGCTGAAATATATATAAAAATGGCTGCTATTTAATTGAAGAGTTTGTATGTTTGTACGTAAGTGCATTTGGATTAATCTCTACAACTACTTAGCATTCAATAGCCTATATATTAAAAAAAGTTGTATGTTTTCACTTCACGCTACGATCTGTAGTGAACGAGGCCGTAACCGCAGGGCACATCCAAATAAAATAAATAAATAAATAAGCCATTTAATCCCAAGGAACATATTAAGCATAGAATTACAAAAAAGAAAAAGAAATAAACAAAATAAAGAAAATCTAAATAATAAACATGCATTGTTAGTTGGGTACCCATCTGCGAGTAAAGGCCTCCTCCATCAGAAACTAGTTGTGCCCTCTCATCTTGGAGGGCACAACTAGTTCTAAATAATATATCATCATCATTAATATAACACATTACGGTCCCACAACAGGGCACGGGTCTCCTGCCTTAATGAAAAGTAGTCGTAGTCCACCCAGTGCAGACTCCAAACGCCATTAAGAACATGGAGTACTTTAAGTGTGCGGGTTTCCTCACAATGTTTTCTTCACCCCTGAAACAATTGATATCTTAATTGCTTAATATGCACATAATAAATAAGTTAGAGGTGCGTGCTGGGATTCGAATTCGGCCACCCGAAAGTGAAACCAAAGCCCTTGTCACTAGGCTATCACCGATTCACTTCAAATCATTTCATCAAAGCATCTTCGATGTTACTAAAACTAAAACAATTATCTAAAATTTCAAGAAGTGATTTGAAACATTCCGATATCTAGCACATAATATTTTATATGAGTCGAAGAACGGAATTTTCTCACTTTTTCCTCAGTAAGGTGCTCCTAATCCCGTGTCGCCTTCAATGTCTTTAAGTGTTGGTAAAGACTGTAAAGTACGTACGTAAAATAGTTCACGTCAAGAATACAGCACAAAAATCAAACCTCTTTCACAACGTCAAGTCTATTTTTTCTTAGCTATCTTAAAATGTAATCAATCTTTTCGTTACTTTTTAGTTAGAGTTTACTTAATTTATAATTATTAAGAATATATTTTTTTAACTTAAGCAATTTAAATTTCAAAGTCATAGTCAAATATTTCTTAATTAAAATAAATTGCACTTTTGATGCGTACTTACTATGCGATTAAAGCCCTCGGCGATTACGAAGCTTAGCTATTTGTTTTTATAACTTAAAACTAAAGCTACGAGGGTTCCAATATTACATTATATAACAAGTTAGAAAATGGAACTTCGTTTACAACCTCGCAATGAGCTTATTCACTATTTCTGGACGGGAAATGGGAACTTCGGTGAATCACTCGTGAGTAAATAGGTAAGTATTAGTCACTGTAAGAACTAAGTGCATTACTTATATTTTATTAAATGAGATCAACGCTATTATTATTACAATCTATAAATCTGTCCCGTGTACTATGTAGGTCCATGCGCAAAGGCACTGCCTAACCCAACCAAAATTATAACTTTCTATTGCCGACGACTTTGCCCGCGTTTAGTAGCCTATGTTACTCTTAACTAAATGCCAAAAATAAAGTTGATTAGATTGGTTAGTTCCGGGTTATATCGCTCGCTTAGTGAAAAATGCTTGCTAGTGGAGACCCATAATATATTGACAATTGCAGAAACAACATCAATTCGCTGAGTTGGACACTTCGACATAATATTATTGTTAGAAGTAAGTCCATCAACCGAAGTACGTTAACTGATGGACAAAAAAAAGTAACGCATAGAGCGATCGCTTATGCCCGTTTTCCCTAACGACGGACCAGGCAATGCCTAAGTAGATAACGGCTAGTCAAAGAAGATTCCTAGGCATACATTTACTTTTCATCAATCGATTTTCACTAGGCAGCTCATATAACTGACTTGTCTATGGTTCTTGCCGCGAGGTGTGGTATTTTGTAGTGGTATTATATTTTCATATGTTGTGTATATATTCATATGTATTGAAGTTCTTCTTTTATGTGTCAATAAAAGAATATATATATATTATATATATCTCTATCTATTATCTAAGTACAAAAACAACAAGGGCTAAAAACACAAAAATTTACAAAAACATTTCAACAACCTCTATCCCTTACTTGCCAGGTGGGTATCCTAAATGGATTAGTTAAGTCACAAAATATTAGTCACAGTTTCTGTAAAGCAAATCCATTGTTATTTTTGCCATGACACCCACCGAATAAATTTCACTAATTTTTTATTATTGATGCCATGCTTTATCAAGTGCATTGTTCAACATGGTTTGTTCATAACAACCGCAATCTACGGCTGCAGAATTAAATATTAATATGTTAACCACTAACTGTGATCCTTTATAAATACATATCCAGCGATGTACATAAAAAAATACTTTCCGGACAATGTTATCAAAACTAAATATAGAAGTCGTAGAACTGGCTGTTGTAAGCGACTTTGTCCTTGTTTAAATGAATGATAGCTCTACCAAAAAAAAGTCGCGTCATTCCGTTTCTCAGTTACTGCGTGAAAAAACAAATAAAATAAAAGAAAACATTAAACACACTCCGTTTAACTGACTAATTAATATACTTTCTCATTAAATTTAATAAATTTAATTTTATGCCAACTATGTAGTTATATACTACATAGTTGGCATAAAATTAAACTACTTGTAGTTTTTCCACTTTGAAGAAATCATAGCAAATGATCACTTTATCGAAAAATTACCCAAGTATTAAATAATAAGTGAAATGTAATAAGTATTGTACAACTATCGCATCTGACCGTACTTATTTTGCTTAGTAGATAAAATGTACTGTTCCTTTTCATTTAAGCAAGTTTCCTAGAGTACGACGAGATTACTTGAATTACTAGTTATGTACTTTGATCTCCAAGCTTAAAACTGGTTATGTCGTATAAGGTGTTGTAACCACCAAGTTCACATTTTTTTAATCCTTACATATACTAATCACGGTCATCTTGTTGAATTCTATAGCGCACCTACATAAGTCTTGCATGTGCAAACATTCTTGGATTGCTCAGTTAATGTAGACGAGGCGTTATATCATCTTATTTAAATATTGTTTTACTTACTTACGTGAAACTCTATTGCATGCGGTAAGCAATTTATGCTCGATACAAAAAATGATGGTGAAGAGCCGGGAGAACGACTCAAGCATTAACGCGCAGCTTCGGGAGAAGCAATATTTTGTACAAGGTTATTAGCAGTTGACATTCGGCTATAGTATCTTTTTGATCTGAGATTGAGATTGCAAACTAGTGTTGCCCAAATTCAGTCTTGGTCTTGCAGTCTTGGTCTTGTTCTTGCGTTTTTGCAAGACCAAGACCAAGAACAAGACCGCGTATTTTTAGCAAGACCAAGACCAAGACTGACCGTGCAAGACTTGAGCAAGAACAAGACATAGCCTGCAAGACTCTTGCGTCTTGCAGCTAGGACTTAGCGCTATTTCACGGAGTAGTTAGGTGTAACAGTTCGGTGTATAGGTAGGTAGGTACGCTTAGGAATTCTATGAGACGCAAAAAACTATATCAAAGAATATGAAAAACTGGACCTATGCGCATTACGACTAATACCATAAACATAGCGAATAAAAAAATATCTATTAAAATCAAACTGAGTGCATGCATAGTTATGTTTTAACCATCGGCACTTTGATAATGCGGCATCAAAGGTTTTGTACTTACTTCTCAAAGAAATTTGCCGCTTTTCGGAAGTACATGGTTATGATACACGCGCCGGCGGCTTCTTTTGAAATCTAAAACAATCGTTGCCGCCGCGCCGAAATCATAACATTTGACACTATTCATGCAAAATAATTTCGAATTTTAAGAGTACCTACAGGTGTTCCAAAGAATAAATAAGTTTCAGAGTGCTTAGAATGAAAATGAATACATTATACTGATCACGCAAGTAGTATTATGATTAGGATAAAATGGTGAGGATAGGTAGTAGATGTCATAATAATTCATTCTAGTAAGTAATTATAATATTGATTACTTATATGGTTTTAAACTAATTACTTAGGTACTATTATTGTACATTTAGTCATTATATTTCTTAAGTTTTTACAAGAAAAAATAGCAAAAAAGTGTTCGAATATCTCTGAGAGAGATGATGAGAGTAAGTATTTACTAGCTGTGCCCGCGACTTCGTCCACGAGGAATAGTAACTTTGGAGGTATAGTGACGTTCAGGATTTATTTATTTATTTTAAAACTTCTGTCATCAAACATACAAACGAACTCTTCAGCTTTATAATATTAGTATAGATGCACGCCAAAACATTCACTTATATGTAAAGAATAGTGATTGGCACTAATTCTTTACATATATTTTATTCACGGGTCGCGTCTGTACAAGTAGGTAATATTTAGTGTGTGTTTGTACGCCGCACGCGGCATCGTTCGATTTGCGGCGGCATCCTTTTCATAGAGCCGGCACGTGGCGAGGCGGCGCGGTAAAAAGCAAGGAAACGTACTATAAATGAAGGAATTATTTTAATTCCAGTCATTTCCAATTGGGCTGTGCTTCGATTCTAACTTAATAATTGTTTTTACTAATTCTCGTTGTTTTCTAAAAACGTATCACGTGTACAATTTAATATGAGTGACGAAGATTCAAATTATTCTAGTCCGAGTAACGAGAGTTTGAGTCACAGATCTAAAAGACCCAAAAGCAAATTTGAGGAGTTTTTCGAAATAATTCATGCATCCCAAACTGCCTTGTGTAAATTGTGCCAACATAAAAAGATTGAAATAAAAATGAAAAACAGAAACACTTCAGGCTTAAGGAAACATCTAATGTCTTTCCACAAAAAGGAATCAGAAATATTTCTTCCTGTTAAACCAAAATTAAGTGGAGATATCACAAGCTTTTTAGTAACCGCTGGAAGAAGTGGACAGGTAAGAATATTTTTTTAACAGTTAAAAGAATTTTAACTCCGCGTAGCTATTCATGCGATACTTTCAAAAACGCCATTAACTTACGTAAGTATTTTTGAGTTAGTGGTGTTTTCTTCTAGGGGTGCGACATATTAAGTATGTAATTATCGTCTTAAATATTTTTTATAAACACCCATATTTTCATTTAATCGGCCAGTAACAACTAAGTACTTTATTTTGGTAAATTACAGTACAGTGCAACCTTAATATAACAAATATCAATTTAACGATTTTCTCGATTTAACAACAACAAACCTCCTCCTCTTATACGCTCAAACCTAGTATGTTTTAAATAATAACACAAGATTTATTGTTTTGTTTCAGTCGGAAAACAGCAGTGACAACATCACGACAGCTACAGTTGATTGGGTGGTGAAAAAATATCTTCCCTTCTCATTTTTCGATGACGAAGCTACACAAGTATATTTTCGACGTATTTGCCCTAATATGGTGTTTCCTAAAAGGTCTACACTTAGAAGGAAAGTCAAAGAGCGATTTGAAGAGCTCCAATTGAATCTCAAGGAACGACTTCAACCATTATCATCTAAAATGTCGTTTACCATCGATGGGTGGACGTCAATTGCTGGTAGGAGTTACTACGGGGTTACTATTCATTATATAGACAACGAATGGAAGTATAGATCTGTAGTTCTTGATTTTATACCATCACGCGGTCGACATACTGGGGAAGATATTGCAACGATTTTCCATGAATGTTTATTGGAATATGGCATAATTGATAAAATACAAGGTATCACGGTCGACAACGCAACTGCAAATACCAAATTTATGTATGAACTGGGCAAACAGCTGCCGCCACACTTTGATTCAGACAATCAACATTTCCGGTGCTTTGCTCACATTTTAAACCTTGGTGTACAAGATTTATTAAAGACCTTAGCATTACACTGTGAGTCTGACACTAACGCGCAAGATCAGCAGTACGAAGACTATGCAGACGAAACTGAGGATGAGGAAGATGAAGAATCTGCACCAAATATTGCTGACTCGCGTACATCTGTAACAAAGTTACGCAGTATTTCCAGTAAAATAAAAAGAAGTGAGATAGTGAAGAAGAAGTTTCAGTCTGCTTGTGAAGCAGCTGGCGTGCCATCAAATCTAAATGCCATTCTTGACTGTCCAACGAGATGGAATTCCACACATGATATGATTGGATTTGGTTTAAAAGTGAGAGCGGGCATTGACATATTGTGCAGTTCTGTCACCGAATTGAATGATTTTCAAATCACAGCTAATGAATGGCAGGTACTCGAAAAATTACATAAATTTCTAATAAACTTTAAACTTTTAAGTACAAAACTTGGTGGAGACAAATATGTTACGTTACCGCTAGTCATTGTATCATTTAATCTCTTGCTAGATAAAATTGAATCCATGGTAAAACAGTTAGATGAGAAACCTAATCGATCTGAAGTGGATGAAAGGCTCATTCTAGCTTTCCAAGCAGCTCGAGACAAAATGCTTAAACATTACAAGAAGAGCAACTGGATTTATTGTACTTCTTTAATTTTAGACCCAAGGCATAAGGCTCAGACTTTTGACCTGACAATGTGGGGGAAGCAACTTAAAACAGAAAGTCTGCGCAAGTTCAATGAACTTTATGAAGAATATAAAAGTCTACACTCACTGAACAAATCTCTGGAATTACCAGAAAAAGACAATAAAGTATGTGATGAAGATGAAGACGTAATAGACTTCTCTATGAATGTCCCTCGACGTCATCTGGATCTTGTCTTCAAGGCTTAGTGATAGACGAGTTGGAGGAGTACCTGAGAAAACCAAGAACTCCCAGCTCGGAAGACATTTTAGATTGGTGGAGGACGCATGAGACAGAGTATCCGATTTTATCGAAAATGGCCCGTGATTTTCTCTCAATACCTGCAACTTCAGTACCTGCTGAGAGGTTATTTTCTAAAGCATCATTAGTAATTAGAAAACATAGAAATAGGTTAAGTGATGAGTCAGCCAGATGGTTACTTTGTATTAATTCTTGGTCAAAAGAATTGATATAAAGTATCATAACCTAATGATAAAGCTGTTGATTTGTGTTGTATTTTATTTTTTATTCAAATAAATGATAAATCGTAAAACTCTTTTATTAAATTTCTTATAAGTTGAGGGTTCAATCTCTTTCTAGACAGATAAATATTGTTCTTTAAAATACAGTCAAGTTATTGTAATTAATTTGTTTTTTTACATGTTTTAGCAAATGTAAGCTTATAAATCATAAATGTTTATTAAGAAACAGTTACTTCCATGGAAAACGACATATAGGTCAGTTGATTTTTCGAATTTCTTATCAAATCTTCAGTTATTTATTAATCTGCTTGATCTTTACTATGGCTATGTTAATTCAAGCTCACAATGTTCCAATTCTAATACGTTTTTCTAAGATTTAAAGTAAACTTTAATAAATAGTAATAGACTAATAGGTAATTGCAAGACTTGCAAGACCCTTGCTGCAAGACCAAGACCAAGACCAAGACTGGGAGCGCAAGACCAAGACCAAGACCAAGACCAGGTGTATTGGCGCAAGACCAAGACCAAGACTGGCTAAGTCTCGTCTTGTTCTTGCATTTGGGCAACACTATTGCAAACCTACCCACTAAACCGCAAGAAATAAATAATCTGTACAAAAATTTTTTGGTGTATTTTTGGAGCCTAGTCAATTTAGACAATTACTGGTACTTTCCTTGCTACTATATAAAAAGGAATACGAAGTATAATATGATCTATAAATTTTAAATTATGTCTCTATATGTATATGTGTAAATTTACCAAGATCGGTGCAATTGATGCAAAACATAGGTAACAAACAAATAATAAATACTAATGACAATAGAACAATGCTCTCTTATTCCAGTTAAATAATTATAGTTTATAGTCAAACACAATAAAAAGATGACACTATTTCAACGCTTGCTTAAAACCTATACTTAGGGTACTTCCCGGCGACTTACTTGAAAGTAAGCATTACCCCTTTTAGGGTAAATAAAGAGAAAAAATTCAACATTAATCATTTCCATTCCCACGTGTCAGATTTTATTGGCAGTAGTTTCTCTTAATATGTATAAAATATAAGTTTGTTAACTTTTTCTATATAATGTGTGTGTGAGAAAACGTCAATTACTACCAAGGTGTATATCAGTAAGCTAATAAAAAAATATCTCCAAGAACACTGCATATGTGAGTCCGACATTAGTAGTATGTAAATATTTGTGTACTTATATTTTCTTTAAGCAATCTAATTATATCTATCTACCTACGAGAGTAACGACCGTCTTTTAATTGACACACTTCCATATTATTAGTTGTTATACTATAGACTAGCGTACGTTAGCGGCTTCGAGGCGATTGTGATAAGAAAAAATAATTTACAACGAGGAACGGAATGCTGTAACGCTACTTTTTCTAGGCAATAGAAGGCAGTAGAACCATGTTGAACAAATAATACTGAGAAGATGTCCACCAATTTTTATCATCAACAGCCATTAATGTCACAATTCTGGTCACAGGTTGCTTATGTTACAGGGGAAAACCAGAAGGTATCAGAGCTTTAAGCTCTATACATACATCCATCCATACATCCAACCTCACAAACTTTCGCATTTATAATATTAGTAGGATGGTTGGTACGCATGCATTCGATCGTTGTCCCATATTTTTTGCGACTTACTGTTATTTGTGAAGAGTTATGTCCTTTATCTCCAACAATATTTATCAGAACCTTATTAAAATAAGACAATACATATTTGATAGTATACACTTTCAAATAAAAAAAGGATTATTGAAATCGGTTCGAATTTAACGGAGATATGAAGTAAAATTGATAATAATTATCATACCATTTCCCGGAGGAAACTTATTGTTTATCGGGATAAAAAGTATCCTATATGTTGACCCGGAATATTAGCTACCACTATGCCAAATTTTATTTAAATCCGTTCAGTAGTTTTCACGTGATGCCCGGACAGACAGACAGACAAAAATTAAATAAAAATCTGTTTTGGACTCATTATCGATTATAAAGCATCCCCTGGTCAAAATTTTCAAAATATATTATATGAACAGAAATCTTCTAGTTACAGTTTAATTTTAAGAATAGCTTTATTATTATATAATATTTATCTTTAGTGGCTATAGGTCATTGTACGTTATTATTATTTTATACTCAGGTTGAAATATATTATTTACGTATTTAACCTAAATTATATATATATGTATTTATAGGTATTGTTTACATATTTTAATAGTTAAATCTTTCGATATCTGCGTTTTCTTTTTGTATATCTTTTCCTCGCTTATTTTTGTGTACACCATAACATAACCCTACTTATACTGCAACTTTTTTCTTGTTCTGTGATAGGTTGACTATTGTACCTACCTAAAAAGTGTAAATTTGTATTCTTGTTAAACTTTTATTATGTTTTGGTGTACAATTAAGTATATTAAAAAAAAGTTAAAGATAAAGATAATCAAGTTACCATATTGACTGCAATTGAACCTAAAGAAAAGTGATGATGCATCTAATAATGGTGAAGCAATTTTGCCTTGAAGAGGCTTATCTCTTACTTTTAAAGTACGTGCCCATACGTAACGTAGGTGGCAGAGGAGGCGGTTCTTGAAAGTATGTCAAATAAACAACAGAATGTGTAATTTTACAATCAATAAGAGTACTCTACGAGTTAACTAACCTTCGAGAAACATCGCTTGGTAAGAATAGCGAATTCTTGTTTGTAAACAACTTGACGCCTACAAGGTCAAGACGATTTCACTGGTGTATCCGCCATCATCTTTGTATGCCAAATGCGTTTAAGGAACTCAACACGATTTTTAACCTTTCAGATCAACTTAATAGTGCTATATTAGTCCTTGTCTACTAACAATAGATAGATAGATAAATTCTTTATTGCACACAATTAAGGGATAAAGATAATATAAATTGAAAACATAAGAAGAATAAAAATGCGTAAAGGCGGTCTTAATGAAAGAAGAAAAGGAGTATGGAAACGGGATAGTGCAATTTTAATAATACGTTATAACATAAACTACATCTACTATATAAAACAATAATTCATAAATAGCTAATACAAATACAAATAATATAGAAATAAATTCATACACATATAAATATATATATATATATATACAAATACATACAGAACAAATATATAAGTTTATGACTCCGTAGATAAATTATATTCTTTTAAACGACTTTTGAAGATGCTGAATGATTTAGACTGTCTTATGTCTCTTGGCAATCCATTCCAGAGTATAACCACATTGACTGTAAAAGAATTTCCATACGCATGCGAGTGACTGGCAGGAACATGCAACCTGTTGTCATCCTTAGCCCTCAAATAGCACAACATTGCTACCAAGAAAGTTGAATCGCTCTTTTAACAATCTTCTTCCTAAGTCGTACCCTCGTGGATATAACCTGCTTCACTATTTGTCTCTATCTCTTTCGATTATCTGACGTATGCTAATCTCAATTGCTAAATGAATTGAAGTGACTAACCACCTGTTCGAGAAAAATATAAACCAACTAAAGTTGAGTGGTTTTTGATGCTTCAATATTAGTCGTTTAAATGGTTTCTGTATGTTCTTAATTCTGTGGTAGACAAGCTAGTCAAATGCTTCCTTCACGTGTATCCTTAGTACAAGATTTGCTTAAATTAAATTAGATATAAAGTCACTCATTTTAAAGTTGGAAATCCTGTACTTTGATTTTTGTCATACAAACATTCTGTCAAAAGCCCGAGTTAAAGAATTGTAGGCATATTCCAGCTTTAACACAATGCTAATAACACAATCCATTTTACTACGATGTTCAAGTATTTTCATACTCGAAGACGACTCATCGATTATGAGCGAGCAAAACTTGTACTAAGTCCGTCCAACGTATAGGGCTAACACGTCTGCGCATCAGGTTTTCTATAGGTACTAGGTACTACTGCGGGCAAAGTGTTTTCCGCAGACAGATTCATATAACCTTAGCTACTAACTATATTATATTATTATCATTATCATTATCATCGTCAGCTCTCAGCTATTGTATGTCTTCCCTCTCATATGAGAGAGGGTTTGAGATCCTTCATGCTGCTCCAACTGTTCATGGACTTTACCGCTTATTAATTATCAATTGTGGTAGTGAATCTTTTTGTGTCGTAGCTCGTCTCGTAAAGTAGCATTGTTGCAATGTTATGTTCCAGTATGAACGACGTGGTTGCCGCTGTAACTATAGGCACACGAAGCTTAAAACCTAAGCCTCCGGATGGACACAGGGCGGTAAGTTGCAATAGATGTCCCTCGCATGCCCTGCTTAGTGGGGCCCTGTTTATCGGCGATGGTTTTATTGTTTTCCACTTCTAGAGCACGCAATGCTTATTGCAAATAAAATTATTTTACTCATTGTTGCACATCATATTTTTACGTTAATAAACGTTTCATCATGTTAGTTTTACTCATTTAGATATTACCATGACAATAACGAATATTGACATTTTACATATTTTACTATGACATTAACGAATATTGAGAAAAAAACAATTTTAATAGCAGATTTGGGCTCGGCGGCCAAAGCCCTGGCTGAGAAACCAAATTAGCAACTATGTGTTTCTAAGTTTATTTTATTTATTCTTAAGTCCGGTAACTTAAGTTACCTACTTATACATTATATAGACTAATGAACTTATTATATTGTATTTCGATATAAATGTTTATTTAATGTCTTATTTATACAATACATTACATAAATATAATTTATCAGATATAATATTTTTCATTATTTATATACGACTATGTTAAAACTTTGTGTAAAATAAAATCAAGTGACTCCATTCACTTTAGTAGGTACGCATAGGTACTATGTACGTATTGGTCTTTTATCTTCAATAGGGTTAAAAAAGCCACTTAGAATGTTTTAAATTCGTTTGTATGGAAAAATAAATATGCTTCTTGTGATTTCATATTTTTGCAGAAGGATTATGAAATAAACTTATACCAGTATTTATAACTTTTTTTCATTTAATAACAGAATGTTCTGTATGTGTGTAAGTTTATGTCATTATTTGTATTAAAATGCAATTTCCCTTCTCTCATAGGTATATTCCTTTGGCTTTTATTGAAGTGAAACTTCTTTAGAATCGTTGTGATTTCAAATCGGATGCAACGGAAAAAACGACAGGTAAGAGACACAAATACAAAAATGTGTAGGAAAGAATGAGACAGAAATATACATACTATTTTGTATTATTATTTTATGATGCGCGCGCAGGGTTTCGGTTTTTTATTCTTCCACTTAGGGAAAAGGCAACGGTATACCACCATACAGCCATGTCTTCAGTGTTTGTATTTAATATTCATATGTTATTTGATTGACGGCATAGAACCATGTTTTCAGTAGAATAATTTTTCCTCATTCGGGTTCTTTAAATGTCTTCAATAATTGTTGATCCAACATATTATTTTAAGAGTAAGTGTTTCCATTATATTAATTAATTATTCTGTACTACACAATAAAGGTGTTTGTGTGTATCAGCAACTTATGGCTATATATATATATACCGAAAAAGTTTATTGCTATCCAAAGAACTAACGAGTAAAAATATTACCTAGACATCTTAAAAGAATATCCAGACCGGCAGATCCAATTTAGAAAACATTGTTTTCTTAATTGACACAATCAGAAGTTAAATTTCTTCATCATCATCTTCTAAATTTTATCTCTAACTTTAAAAACGCTTGGTTTTCATGCGATTTCAAATATCATAGCTAATATTTTAAATTCGTGAGTTTTGTTTTTAGTTTTGGTAAATTATCGAGCTTATGAAAACTTCTTTTGACGACAAACCGACACTTTAATATTTTTTTTTTAATTATTTTTAGATGAAACAAGCTATGTATAATATATTATACAAAGCATTGGGCAGGATCATTTATATTTACGTAGTTGTAAATGACGTAAGTCGCTCCGCCGTGCAGCTGTAGGCGTTATTTTTGCGTAACGCTACTCATACTTATCAAAAAAAAAATTCTAACTTACGTGACGATATGAGTATAAGTAGAATTATCAATTGTTTTGTTACAGACACACTGGTTCCAAATGGAAATAAATTTTGTGTTTCAAATTATATTATTTAAGATTAGCCTACGTAAGTTATGTTTTATTTTTTACACCTTAAAATAGACCGAGTAAAGCGACTTTGACACTATGTAGAGATGTAGAGATGTGATGTGGTGTGCTGTGAAATGAATTTGTCGCCGTTCTGAAGAAGTCCTAACGCAGAAAAGATACGTGTACGGACGACGATTACATGTAAATCTTAATTCGAGGAAATTTGCTAGTGCAAACTATAGCTATAATAAAACAATTATAATAATAAAAAAAATCGTTTATATATATATATATATTTAAGCTGATCGACGTGAAATTCAGTTTTTAATAAACCCCGCGGGTACCATGGATTTTCGGTACAATAAAAAAAACTGACACATTTTATAACAGTAAGTAAGGATGAGACATAATATTTCTCGGAAACTTGGTGGTGTCTATTGGAACTGGGATCCACATGTTCTTAATTCTTGTCCAATAGCGATATAGCTCCCATGATTAGGTCATGCTTTATTCACGGACAATTATTATTGTAATGATATACTTACTAAGTTCGTGAGCTTACTACTCATTGAGGACTTAAATATGTATGACATGACGTAAGCGTGCAGATATTATCATCATTAAATTAAAATAAATATTAAATTTGTTGACATGTGATTTATTGATAAATGAAAAAAAAAGACAACCTCCACCTTTTTGGAAGTCGTTTATATATATAATGGATATAGTATAAATTAAGCAAATTACGGGTCCTTATTGAGGATAAATTTGATGTCGATCATAGGGCTGCAATTCTAATAGGAAAACACTGAAAATTTTGTTAAATATTGACAATCCCTTCCTTTTTTGGATGTCGGTTATAAAAAAACTATTTGCATAAATAAAGAACAATACTGGGTTTCATTAAGGACACAAATTGGAGCGTTTCTAAGATATATTAGGAGCCGAGCAAATGAAATAGCTTAATACGTAGAATTTTAGGTCGCGTTTGAGTTTACAAAGTTGCGCTCTGAAATCGAATCCTGGCATGTCGCTCTTAAGCTATATCAGTCTTTGTTTGATGTGTGAATCTCCTAAATTCAGATTTGATACTCGGAGCAGAGCTCTCTCTATTTCAAAATGTTAGTGCCGATATTAGTCTGATTATTTCCTGATTAGCATTCATAGGAAATGATTACGCTTGAAGTAATATGATAATCGATTATCAATATAAGAATTTTAAATACTAACTCACACGCTTCTGCTTCGTACTCTTGCTTTTATTAGAGAAGAGATTCAAAATTTATGTCGATTTCGAGAAAAGCGGTTGTTTATATCCACTTTTCGTTCATTAAGAGTAATGTTTTGTCTTACAAATACTATATTGTTATAAATATAGATTTTAAACTAAGATATTCGTGGTTAATCAACATTCTTAAAATAAAGTTTAACGGGTTGATGCATACCTCGATAATATTATGGGATTGGTTGATATTTCGACTCAGTTGGATCGCCATCGTGGTCAAGACGGGACTACGAGATGTCAAGTTGGATGTCACGGAATCTGACTAAAAGAACACACAAGCGTGTTCTTTTTGTTGGTATTTCAAGAACCTTTCGACATACTTTACATGCTTTTCGTAGTGTGTGTTGTCAGTAAAAAAATTTAAAGTAATTTGAAATTCAGTGTGAGTTTCAAATTACTTTAATTTTTTCGAAACGTCGACGAAAAAATAACGTCTCTTTACAAGATAAGTTTATTTTATAAAATTAAAATATTTTAAAATTATATTCCAGTATGTAGGTAGATAGGCGCGTTGCTAAAACAACTTGCGGATTATTGTTACTTACTTTCATTGCCGGTCAGGACCACTTTCTAAGTTTGTTCTATGAAGGCGCCACAAAAAACTTACCGAGAAAATCAAATAGGTGAATAATTATAAAGTCGAAGATTGATAACTAGTTTATAGAGTTAGACTGGAGTTATTTGTCAAATAGATATTTTCTACTTGTACCTACGGATCTCATTGCCTAATTCTCTCTGAACTCATTGTCATTTACATTAAGTTAAGTCGCTGGATAGTTTGAAAAATCCAATCTATGCGGAGTACCTACCTAAGACGATTGCAACGAAGCGGATAATTGGAAACTGGTAAAAGGGGAGCAGTAGCCCAGTGGAACAGTAATAGCCTAGTGGTTAGGATCGAGTACGAATCCCAGCACGCTCCTCTTACTTTTATAAGTTAAGTGTGTTTAAAGGAATGATGGTATCACCTGTTTCAACGGTGTAGGAAAGCATCGTGAGCAAATCTGCTGCCTGAGCTCGATAATATTCTCTAAGACGTGTGGAGTCCACCAGTCCGCACTTGGCCAGCGTGGTGGCCTAGAACCCTTCCCACTGTGGGACGACTGGGGTCGACGACTTCACTGGATAGCTATGCGTAAACGCATCTTGGTTTAGTTAAATACATCATGAGGCACTATAATACGCTTTATTAAGAATAGTATTAAGTTAAAGGAACTTAAAGTATTAATACCTATAATCATTGTAGGTCTTCACACTGAAAAGAGAAGAAAATTACTAAGTACTTTCCTTGTTTTGTACTATAAAAAAGGAAACCGTATACAAAGTGAATGTATACTTTTACATTTTACTTGGCACCGTCTTAAGTGACGACGTAAATGTTTTCATAATTGTAACGGGATGGTGATAACTTCGCCCGCCAACTTAAATCTAAAGCTACGAGGGTTCCAAACGCGCCCTGGTCTAAGAAGAGCCCACAACAAACTTAGCCGGGTAAATAAATATAAAAGATAAAACCGAATTCGTTCATCTACTATATAAAAAATATGTGTGAAAATTGACGAAACATCCTTAATTACTAGCTTAAAATGGGTCGAGTTTTCTCCCTTTCTTGAATTAAATCGCTTGTATGGTAGATGCGGGCTACTCTTAGCACTTATTCATAAATAAGTGAATATAAGTAGGTATTTGTAAGCAAGGCAAGTTAACATTAATTAAACAGGACAATAAAGCTTATCGAAAAGATGATAAGGTATCCTTGTACATGCACATCCCGTGCTTTTAATAATAAGTTAATTTTTTATTATGGTAGGTAGAACTCATCGATACGAAATTATAAAGTCGTCGGTAGGACTTAATACAGAAATAAATAAAGTACAGTTAAAAAATGGTACGAATTCAATAATATATAAATGAAAAATTTAAAAACCCCTGACTTTCAATATGGTGTAGGTACAATAGAATATATTTTGTGGTGGCGGCCATCTTGAATTTGATAATTTTTATAGTGTTTAGTATTCTACTTGTCAAACCCTTTTCATTAGATACTCTTATTAATGGAGAACAACACGTTATATGCTGTTTTGTGACGGCGGTCACCTTGGACCGATTTTCATCAAGCATAACTAAGAACCCTCCCAATTAATTCACCTTTCAAACAAAAGAAGAGCAAAATCACAATTGGTGCATCCGTTCGGGAAATATAAACGAGCCAACGCTGTCTACTTTCTCCAGAAAAGTTCTAGAGTTGTCTGCGGCGTCCAGCTACCAACCGTTCTTAATAATTTAGGTGTAGGTTTTAGGACATAAGGCTTATCACCTACGCCTCTGCAAGACGTGTTCCTTGTGACCTGCGAAGTGATGTCCTACTCGTATTTGAATCATCATGTGGGCCATCTGCTTGGTCTTTTAAATATTATCAAAAAAGTGCTCACTTAATAATTCCTTATACTATAAGAGTATTTTAGTGCGAAAAATAATTTCCTCAACTATATAGCGAGTGACTGTTTGGATTGTGACTTTGACGGACGATCGGCGCACTTGGCAGTGACCCTGCTTTCTGACTCTAAGGCTGTGCGTTCGATTCCCACAACTAGAAAATGTTTGTGTGATGAACTTGAATGTTTTTCAGGGTCTGGGCGAAAAGTATTTATGTATACTATTCCAAAATATTTGTCAGTTATCTTAATACCCATGAAACAAGCTACGCTTACTTTAGGGATGGCAATGTTTCAACTGTCGTAATATATATATTTTCTTTTCTGTTATTACTGTTCTTTAAAATAATTGTTTTATAATATAACCGAAAATAAACTATTTAAAACAAAAAAAATCTAAAACGTAACCACCGCAGCGAGGCACAGTTCCTAAGATGCTGGTAGCATTGCCCCTTCGGATGGCCAAACTAATTCGTTGAATTAATAATAATAATTTAATTTATTTATTACTGTCCTTTTATTAAAACACTTTTTTAGTATTCAACTACAAGTTGCCCCTTGACTCTAATCACACTTTTGGTAAGAGTGGATGCCTAGTCTAATATTGTAGCGGCACGTTATTGGCCTTGGATCCCAGTAATTATCGTTTACATGTGATTTTAAATGTCAGAAACCGCCAACTCCCATTGGGGAAGCGTGGTGGGTCAATACTCTAATTCCCTCTCTCCATTGAGAGTGAAGGCCTGTGCCCACCAATGAGACATTAATAGGATGATGATGAATTTAATACTGATACGTAATATATTTACAAAATCACTTACGCTGTGTTAGTTTGAACGGTCTTGATTTTTAATGTTTTACGGTTTCAATTAACATAGATTTAACTTTTAAATAATGTCTCGCTACGTTAAAATTAATTTATTACAATAAATAGACTGTGCTCATATTACCCCCGTGCTTACTTTACCCATAGTTTGTACAAATGTTATAAATGTTAGTCGGAAATGCAATATCATATTTAAAAGGAAAATTGCAACAAGAAAACACTATGTACATCCAAAGTGCGAGTCACGCTCCGATTACTTGGTTAAAAAAAATAATAACCTGAACAAGTATTTTGAAGTTAGGCAAAGTATATTCGGGTTAGCTGCAAAAACTTGTTGCGTAAATTTTATAAGATAGTCCTTGTTTAAAAATTAAGTGAAGCACTCTGTACTTAAGGCATTAACACTTTATGGTGAGCCACTAACAAGGGCAAATAAAAAATGCAAACATTATAATATGATAAACACGTTTATTTCTAGTCGCACATAGCCTCACAACCATAAATGTAAGAAACACTCTTATTCCAGATATATAATATGAGGTTTATCATACATTCATTTAATATTACCGCTTATCTCTATTGCCTTAGCAGATTTTCAATACATTTGCTTGTTAAGAACTTAAACTGTATTATAGTTTTTTTTCTTATTTGTCTTTCTTGTAAACAATAATTTCTTAAGCCTTTGCTTTAAAATTACAAAATTAAATGTGTTAATAATATTTTGGCTGTCACAGAACGCCCGGAATATGTTACACATTACAGTTTCTAGCAGAATTCATATTTAACATTAATTCAATTTCCGAAGTACTTCACATAAAAGTCAGATTTTCTATTATGAAGTTATTCTTTCGATGATTGATTTTTATTATATTTCTTTCGATGGTTTTAAGGTATGCGATAGTTAATCGATTGTTTACATAATAAGACAAGTAAGAGAAAAAGTATCAAGCTGTTTACAAAACATTTATCTATACTTTTACAGCTGATTAGCTAAGACGGTCAGTATGTTAAATGTTGTAGTTTATTTACAAATGTATTGAAAAATGTAAAATTATACATGTCAGCAAAAAAAATTCTCGGCGCTGGTAGGTAATTTCTCGACTACGCGACGGCTTAAAATATGGGACTCGTAATTACCAACTTTGCGCACTTGTATCATAAATAACTAAGTATTATAATGATATGAATATAAATAAATTAGCTTTCCAACTTAGCTTATCTAAAATGATTAACAAGGGAAGAACTCTACTATTAATTCATTGGCCATCGACTTAATATTAAAGATAAAGAAAGTGTTAAGATATTTATGCATAATATATATCGCACATTACGGGACCGACCGAGATTTAAGTACTAAAAATTCGTCATTAAATTCATATGACGTCATAAAAAATAATTTCCAGTACTAAAATTTTGTTGCATACTTACGTTGCACCATCACTATTTGTAACTCTTCTACATTAAAAAATAACTAATGATCGTATAAATTTTTGTTTATTTAAAGTTATAGATGGAATGTTGAGTGGTGAAACGGCATTTGGCAACGCGTCCCCGACCTTTTGTTTCACATGCAACGACACGGATCGTCTTCAGCACGCCTTCGATTATCAAAAAGGTCGCATGCAAGATTCACCTAATAATACACTTAAACTTAAATATTATACAAAGCTATCTACACTGCGAATTATCACTGAAAAGACCACGAGGTCAAGGTAACTTTTAATATTTGGTAATGTTACACGCATCAGTCCTAGCGACGCATAATGTGACTTACAGGGCCAAGGATATGACCAGAACCTGCCTAAGCGAACAAACGTGCCAGAGCGTATACCAGCAGGGATGCGGCGAGCGTGGGAGCTGCCGCGGATGATTGCGGAGGTTTTTCTGGCATCAAATCCTCGGCATATATATAGCTTTTCAGCCCAGTGTACGACCTCAGAATCCTATAGTTGACTTCATCTACAGATACTTGGTTTTTCACGAAATTATACAATCTGTTCACAATAACATACAGGTTGCCGCGATCGTCGAAAGTGAAGCGGTCCACCCACTGGATGTAGTTTGGATCGCGGGCGATCGTACGTTGACCCGTGCGGAAATCGACAGTGGTGTTCCACTCTGCTATGGTTGAGTTGCCAATCAGTCCGAAAAAGAGTGCGCCCGTTGAGTCCATTTTCATACCGTCGGTTTGTGAGGCTTTAGTACCGAGATTAACTACGTAGGGACGCAGAGCTCCTTCACCCATGACAGCCAGAGATTCATTTCGTAGCACAGATGCATTGATAGCGTACATATTAAAACTTGCAAGCGGGCAATAGTAAACCGTTCGGTCTACAGTCTCATCTTCAGTTAAAAACTGTGGTCCCATAGCAATGCCGTCGATGTTCACGGGAAGGTTTACTGTGGTGCCATTGATGCGGAAAATTGCAGCTTCCGGAACCGATGACATTGACTTTGTGTCGCGCAACTTCCACGACTTTTTATCGCTTAATCTGAACACGATGATACCTGGATCCACCGCGCTGTTATCGGTTATATACGCGAAATCACCATCACGATTATCAACCACTAAATCGTTTAAGTATGTCGTGCTAGGATTGACTATGTCTGCTGGTAGGGGGTAGCGCTCTAATTTGTTCTCCCCTGTTTTCAGATCAATTAACACTATCGAAGGCGGACACTTAGCGTTTGGGCTTTGTGTCAGAGTACCGACGCGACCGTTATCCAGAATCCACATCATACCATTGCGATCGATTTCGATGTTCTGCACAAACTGTAGAGCGTAACAATCGTCCATGGTGTTGGCGCTCCAGCTGGGAAAAGGTTTCAGCTTCGGAGCCGTCGTATCATTTTGATTTGTAGGGATGTATGCGAGAGTGGCCGGTACACCATCGAGCATTCGGGGTAGCGTGAGAAATATATTGTCCTTGTAAAAGTTGATGCCCGATATTAACACATTCTGGGGGATGTAGCGGCTGGTGTTGAGGAAGGTTTCACGGTCCTTCGGAGATTCCCACTCGAAGTCGACAGTCCGCCACTCGTATATTACTCTGAACTGTTCGCGATGCAGAGGCGGAGGACGCGGCAGCTTGTCCTGTGCCGCAGCAGCAGCAAGAAACACGATAAACACGGCAAGTTTCATAGTTCGCTCGGAGTCGACTCGGTTACGTGTAGCGCGGCCGGCGCTTGCTATGTGACTGACTGACTGAAGCCCGACCACCTCGCCGTGCGTGCCTCGCGGACTCCTTAACTGCACACGCGTGTCACAGCACTACGTCATTGTTATTGACAACTCATTAATTGATTCTGCTACCTTGAATGGAGGATTATCTCAGCTCGCTCGTTATACACTGCGCTGCAATTTTAGCAAATGCATAGATACATACCGGAAAGGGTGCGCGAAGGTCACGCGTTTCACCCCTGCTAGACGGAGGGTCGGACAGTCTCGCCGTTTATGTATAAATCGTACAGGGAATCGATTGAAGTGGTCGTTGAGCTTGGCTTTTCAAAACATGCAAAGGTATAAGTATTACTTGTTAGGTGTGTTTGATTTAAACACCCTAAGGTGTAGTAAAATTTAGGGTAACTTAATCCGCAGCTTTTAAATGTAGCGCTCAATTTATGTTTAAAATAAAATGAGTCGGTAGGTGTAACTATTCTAAATATTTCTAGACTTACTATGTAAGCTCCATGCTTGCATGCACTGATGCAAGTTTACATAAATAATAGGATTAAAAACCTACTGACTTCTGTGTGTTAAACGTATAACTCAACCTTGAACATAAAACCATTTATTTATACTGACTATTAGGTACAGTAGTGCAACTTTTGCGAATGATTTGATGCAAACACTTGGTGTCATGTGGCTCCAAAAATCATCAGGTCATCACCAAAATATGGAACTAAACTCATAACATATATACCTACTCATAACTTTGTAATAAATACAGTAAAACATAGGTAAGTATTATTTAAATTTATTTAATAAATAGAAAGTTAGAATTAAATGAAACTTTTATGGAGAGCATACAAATAAACAGTACAGTCTCTATCTCTATTCCGAAACTACCGTGATTGAATTTTTATAATGTCTGCTTAGGTATAAGAGTTAATTGGAATAAATTTGTTTATTTACTGCTTTCACCTATAGCACACAACAAAGAATATAACAGAATACTTAGCATGATTTAATTATTATGCAAAAGCATTGCAAGCGGAAATTAATTCTATACTAATCTTGTACTAATATATAAAGTTGAAGAGTTTGTCTGTTTGTTTTTAGCCAAATGCGATGATCTCAGGAACTACTGGTCCGATTTGAAAAATTCTTTTAGTGTTGAATAAATCATTTTTCGAGGATGGCTATATAAATTCTTTCAGTGTTGAATAGCTCATTTTTCGAGGATGTCTATATATCATCACACCGAGACCAATGGGAGCACCAAACTGTGTTTTTAAAGCCTTTTTTTCCACTATAAGTTAGCCCTTGACTGCAATCTCACATGGTGGTAAGTGACAATACAATCTAGGATGGTAACGGGCTAACCTGTTAGGGAGTTTGGCAGTTTTATTAAACCTATACTCCTAATCGGTTTCTACGTGACACGTGGTAACTGGCCACGGCCGAAGCCTCCCACCAGACAAAATCCTTCATAGATCTATAGTAACGTAATCCATTGACTTAATCAAATCCAAATATGCAGACAACCTTTGAACCTAGCGTTAATATTATTAAATCAGGTTTAGCAATCATACCGTTGGGCAACGTCCGCCATAGTAAACTGATAACAATTTTTGAGCAAGGAGCTTAAATTTCGCCGCGAGCATAGTTATTATAGTAGTATTAAGAATGACTATTTATGTGATCCTAACTAACTAGAGTTTTTGGGTGAGTGACATAGACTACTTTTTCCTAGGAAAACAAATGGTCCCTACGGCATTTGTAAAAATAAACGCGGCCGAAGAACGTAGGCAACAACTAGTATAAAATACAAATTTAATTATTTTTTAGACATAAGTTTTACACCACTGCACGTGGTTAAGACCTCAGTGGCCACCGGAATAGTTCAGCAAATTTATTTACCACCCGTCACCCAAAGTAAAATTTCAATTTTCACAGAATGTGCCCTTGGATTGCCCCCTTTGGTGACACTATTAAACAGTTACATACAATCCGAATAAAAAATCTGTATGATTGCTCATCTTTAATGTTCGATTCTTTACTACGAAGATGTTTTGTAAGGATGAGTCAAGACTGGGAACAGGTTTATTTACTGAGTCACAATAAGCGGCAATTCTTGGGTTTAGCTAGTACCTACTTACTATGTACCGTGGTATGTGTGGGACATGTATAATTGGTGAAGACATCAAAAAACTAACAATGAGCTATTTTTGTTTATATGTTGATAAAACTTGGCCGTTTTCCTCAACCTAAAGTTTTAATTGGTTATGTCAAAAACAGCATTTTACTTAATACAAATGAAGATTAGAGGTATTCACAGTTAAAATTGTTTTTGACATAAATATTGTTGAGCTAAACAAAACCGGGGTTGGCTGTATTGTATTTATTATTGAAAATCGACATTATTTTAATGCCAATCGGCGTAGTTTTATAAAAGCTACCTCAAAATATTAAACTACTTAACTAAAATAGATTAGGTTCTAAAGATGTTTTTACAAAAACACCTCTTATTGTTAAAGGAGACTACAGGTATTATTTGCCTAGTCACAACACATTATACATTGTTACTGGACACATATAATACTTCCGTAAAAAAACTAATAAATTAAAGAGCCACAATTCAATGGTGGGAAATATATTTTTTTTACAAAGAGTTCCTACCTACAATATGTTATAACAAAGGTTAATAGATCTTGTAGACTTATAAATATACTAGTGGACCCGGCAGATGTCCTGACCAGCAAAGCGGTGCTACCTATCGGGTCCAATTGTGTTTTCAAACCATCCAGAAACTCAATGAAAAATACGCACATCATCATCCAGCTGTTTAGGAGAAGTTTAGGTGACAAAAACAGAAAAACTGTATAATTAAATAAGCTAAATCGTCTCTGTCAGTATGGTGGTCACCAGCCACGGCCTAAGCCTACGGCCCATCAGATAAACGTGAAAATAGAAATTGTGCGCAGGTAACTTATAAATCACACTTCACGACTTATCTTATACGAGCCGTAAGGTAACCTCTTCCCTAGATTAACAAATCCGTGGATGAAACTAAGTAGCAAATGCAAGAACAAAGTACAAATGACGTAATCGACTGATTAGCACTTTGTTACTTTGAATACGCTAACCAAACCATAAACCGAATGACAAATGGTCTTGAGTCTTACTAACTGTAGACTCGTGAAGCAGTTGGTAAGAATTAAGTATCTATTATTACATTCTCGCTACATTAGTTACATTTAATTTTATCAGTCACCGGTCCATATAATTTCGTCGGAGGTTCTTTATGTTTACTAAATTTTTCCCTTAATCCTTACTAATATTATAAAAGGAAAGGGTGTTTGTTCGTTTGTCCTTCCTTCACGCCAGGCGCCCTAGCTTTGTAACTAATCACTTGATACATGGCATAGACTTAGTTGAAAGTACAGAGAGTAACATAGGTAGCCATTTATTTAAAACAAACGATTTCCACGAGATTTGTAAAAAGTAGTAGAACATATTTCAATTCAATGCTCTGTATTTTTTATTAAATCTGCGAATATATTTTTTATCAGCAGCCTTTGACTGCAATTTGGACCTCGCCAAGTCCTAGGTACCTACTGAGAGATTAAACAGCAAGAACCTGATATACCTCTTGGACTGATCTGGAAATCGAACCAACGACCCCGTGATCTATTGCTGAACATGCTAACCCCTAAACCAAAGAGTCAGTTGGCATCGATTTAAACAAAGAAGAAATAGTCCATTGTGTACAACAAAATCAAATGACTAGGAATTTTACGTACTCAGCTATATTTATATATATCGTATATAGATTTACTATGTTTTTGACCTACGATAACTCCTATACCACTGCATAAAACTGCAAACATTTTTAGTCTCGTATAGCTAGAAGGCTATTCAATTCTTAGCGCGGAGGAATCCGACCTCAATATATTAAGCACCATCTAACCATAAATAAAACCGGTTGCATCGGAATATATCCTCTATAGCCTTGTGATAAGAATCCTCAATGTAGAAAGAGTCATTTTAAATTCAATACCAAGCATGTCTGACGCCTAAGGATCTTCCGTGAACGCGATTCGCTTGTCATTAGCTTTTATAACCACTTATCTCTCGTATTAACTATTATATTTAAAGGTTGATTACATTTCTTAGTTTCCATAGGTATTTAAATGAACTTTGCAACAATACGAGAAGTTTTCCTACTATTGAAATAATCTTCTTCTATAAATTCTTTTCTTGTTGAATCTTATTTTTTGTCCACGTTAGCCTAGTGGTTAGCGTGTTTGACAACAACTCAAGAGGTCTTGGGTTCAATTCCCAGATCAGGCCTTAAATGGTATTGAGTTTTCTTACAAGAACTCCGTGATACTATTTAAGTCCGTGCCGTGGTGTTAAATCCCGGTTATCATCAAGAACGAGAAAGAGTAGCGAGGTGGGTTGAGGCTCCGATTTCCCATTATATTACAGAGGAGATTTGTGCCCATCATTGGGGCGTATCTGGGCTGATAATGATTGATTTTTTAAAGGTTTAATTTTTTTCTTATCTACGTCTGCTACGGAAAACAGAAAATGGTGCAAAGTGCCGCTTATCCATTTTAGTCTACCGTGGAAAAGGAATGGACTATTTTTAGTATTGTAGGTAAATTTAGTTTTGTTTATATTTACTTATTCCATACGAGTGGGTCTCCAGATGAATGTGAACAAAACAAAAGTCATATTTAATGAATACGTCATCTAAAGATCTGTCATCATCTATAATGTCGTCATGCAGGTGCTTTACGAATATTTATGCATAATAACTAGTATGTACTTATATAAATAAGTAGTTTTGTTATATATTCAACTAATACGATTGGGTTGACAACAAAAATAAACTAGGCAGAAAAGAAAATTAGGAATCTAGGCTGAGCAGCATTTATTAAACCGAGTCAAAACTTTTAACTCGTCAATACTCCAAAGCCCAAGAACCAGTCTTCTACCAGAGCTATTCAGTATAATACCAGCTCGACATCGAGTAGTCGAATTACAAAGGAGCGAAAACGTAACATAAAAACACGGCCTCGTACCAAAATTACTTTTTATTATTTTTTATTCGACTACAAGTTAGCCCTTGACTGCAACTTCACTTGGTAGTAAGTTATGATGCAGTCTAAGATGGTAGCGGGCTAAACTGCTAAGGAGTATGGTCTTACCTATCATCGGTTTCTGCGCGTCAACGCACCGGAACACTAAATCGCCAGGCGCTAGTCTTTTTTCGGTAGGGTGGTAACTAGCCACGGCCAAGGCCTCCCACCTGACCAGACCAGGGAAAATACGGCAATTATAAATTCCCAAATTGCCCCGACTGGGAATCAAAACCGGGACCTCTTACTTAAATTCAAAGCGCTCACCGTTACGCCAGGGAGGTCGTCAAAACGACTACTACTTCTAGTTGATTGGACACAGGGCGGAACTTTATAGGTCCTGTTCTTTGCATACTGAAATTTGGCTCTATTTACAGACGATGGATCCGTCAATTATAACAATAAAAAATCAAAGTCAAAGGTGGATATATTGGGATTTCCTCGTTGGGACAATCTCTGCACGAGAAGAAAATTCACTGAAATAGCCCAAATGCTAAAGTACTAGAATATTTTGCGCCATTGAAATATTAAAATTGTTTGATGCCGTGCATCACATTGCAACTTTATTCGGGTCGACCTGAAGCCCTCTCTAACTACTGGAAGACTGAAGATAAAATCTTTGAATGATGCGTGTTGACAGTGATGAAGTATTTCTCCAAAACATGGCCGCTAACTATAGGCCCTGAGGTAATAAATCTCAGAGACCATTACAGGGCGATGTGGACATCCAAGTTCAGGGTTTTTTTTATTTGATCATATAAGGAAGTACATGATGCCCGTGTTTTACGGGATCCTTTATAATCCGTGATAAAATTTATCTGACACTCGTCTCCAGGATGTAAATTTTCTGTGTGTCAGACTTCGGCTAGAATTGGTGCACTTGTTGCGCCGAACATAAAAATCAAACTAAGGGCCAATTTTCACATTTGTAATATTAATATTAGTAGTAGTTTGTAATATTAGTAAGAAACAGTAGTAGCAACAGTGGGGTTAGCAAAACATGTGTTCTTCAAACTTTAAGTCCGATTTGATGCTTTGGTTTTTGAATATTTTTTACGATCGACCGCCTGTCTGTCATCAACCCTTCTTGAGACTGTTTTTGTTGGTGAAATGACCGCCACGGGACTAACGTTGTAAAAGTCTGTCCCAAGACATCTTCGCCTGCATTCACTTTATAAAATAGCAGTACCTACAATATAAATCAATGTCCTTATTCTTCGTAACTAGGTAAGCACTTACATGTTACACTGACCTAACCATGCATGTTATTATGAGTCAAATGTATTTACTCGGAAGCGATTTCTTTCCTTACTTCAGCACGCAACACGGGAAGTCGTTAGGTAGATAGGTACCTATATCTTCGCGAAAAAGGTAGCGTAGTTAGATGCTGATGAGTAGGAATATTGTATGCTACAGTTATGGGGTGCGCGCCATAACATAACAATGTTTACATATTTATCACTGGCCCTACGTTACCTTAATCAAAATAGTTTATTTATTATCTACCAGTTTTCAAGGAGAAGCAAAAAGAAAGTCATCAAAATTACTTCCAAAAAAAAAAAATTAATCATAGTAATAAAAACTAACATGTGCAAAGCAAAATCAAAATCATATTCTAATTTTGATTTGCACAGGTTGGTTAGCTGTCATAATTTTTTTTTTATATACCTATATGTTCTAAAAAGTTATTTTTTAAACATATTCACATTTCACATTGTTAATCCTATGGATAAGACAGGATACAATAAAAGTAACGACATGTTATTTATCACAAATGTATCAATCCATATTAAGCCTTAAAATAGATACACACATCTAAAAAACAGTGGGCTTATAAATACTAGTAACATAATTATATTAAACCAATGCACCAACCGGAAAAAGATTCAATTTCTTGTCGGTCATGGTCATGTCAAACATTTGAAATCAAACAACTCACGCCATCTGTTGCAGAATGCAATTATTGTTTCAGTAGAATGGTAGAGTCGCGCAAGTAGAGATTTTATCTAGTTTCTGTTATTGCAATTTCTAACAGTTTTAGGTTCAGTTTAGTTGGTTAATCTATGTTTATAATTAAGTAAATTCAATTAATCCATATGACAGTTAATAAGTGTGATAACAAAAACCAAATTGTTCCTCACATTAAAGCATATTAAAGTCACTACTAACGCCATCTGGTGTCAAGTGGCTGATACACGCAGGCTTTTATATGTTGTAGTTTACTTATCGCTCAGTAGATGGTTCTTCAAAAGTAAAATTAAAGCTTATCTTTGTGTTTGTGAACATTGTACGTGTATAAAACCATACGCATATTTTTAAATTAAACATGTGTATATTTTGGTTAAATGCAATTGAAATAATTAAATATAGTGGTTTATACAAATTACTGCACGAATCTATTATCTTTATGATATTTTTGACTTACCTTGTATATCCCGTATGGTCTAGTGGCTAGGATACCTGGCTTTCACCCAGGAGGCTCGGGTTCGATTCCCGGTACGGGAAGTACTTTTTTTCTTTTGGTTTATAATTGTACCTTCTATAAAATCTCATTGCGAACCGCCATCCACATTCGTCAAACATCGTTTTTATTACAAAGAAGAGCCTCAATGCAGCGTGATTTTTGTTGCGAGTCATTGAGAGTTGATTGATGATTTTTGTACAATTATTTATAGGTAATTTACAAGCTTACAATAGTAATATATCAAGGTAAGTGGGTATGTAGCATACGTTATGCATTTTTGACGTAAAATTGGACGTCCCTCCCAATCGAGCAAAGCTATCAAAATTGACGTTTCCATTTTCAGATCGGAGTGTGGTCAGATCTTAGATGTAAATAACAAAGTGATTCTCCTTGGTTATGTTGGCAACCAGAATTGTTAGTGACCCTTCATATTATATACATACACCTTGGGAAAAGGCATAGGACACTTTTAAGCCAAGGAAACTTGTCAATTAGAATAAATATAAAACAAGCACAGTAAATATAAAAAGAAGAAAGAATATAATACAGAAAGAAGATAGGACAGAGAGGTTCTTACCTCTAAAAAACAAAAAAACTAAAAAAACCGTTTTGAAGTAAAATATATCCATCAATACAAAAAAAAATGTTTAAGCAATACATCTCTCTTGCCAACTTTGCTGGCAGTTCGGAGCGATGTTATGCTGCAAGTCAAAATATTTACGTTTTGCCGTTGCATTTAACTATTACCAAAATACATGATTTATGCGATGTGAAAATAGATCTCAGAATATGGTATTCTATACATTTATAGAAAGCGAATGAATTGAGCATAAAATATAAGAATTTTATATAGATAGAATATAAACCTATATAAAACCTAATAGAAAAAGAAATAGAATTATATACCTTTGTTTAATGTTTGCGTGCTATTGGTAATGATTGTCACGTATCGAAATCTCTCAGATTTTTTATAAGCAGTTATTATTAGGGGTGAGTCTGCCATTCCACTCTCTGTTCCTCTGTCTCTTATTATTGATTTTAGGTAAAATAAGGATAATTGTTTACCTTTCAAATATCCTCTATTATGAATCTATAGACTGGGTATACCTATGCGTTCATAGGTTTTAAAGGCATGTGGCACAACGCGTCGTCTACTTCAAAGACTCGGCCCGTACTCCTCAGCGTATTTACATGGGTTTATAGCGATTCGAAAATCGGAATGTTCTTGATGTGAAAATGTGAATGATGATATAAAAGGATTTTATTTTTATTGTAATCATATTTTTTTCCCGTGCGTCTCACACAAACATATGACACACACCTTGAGACCTTAACGTCCCTCGCCACTTCCTATGGGCACGTACAATACTTAAGCTTCGCTGCTCAGAAGCTTCAGAAGGAACCCAGACAACAGCTTCATCGTCCGCTGAAATAACCTACACCACCATTTATAGAAGGCCAAAGTGTTATGCGGGCGGTATAAGACAGCGGATAGAAGTAATACACACAGAAGTCAACTTAACCAAGTATAAATTCATTATTCTTCGAAACATGTAAATTTTTTTGACGACCTCTTGAAGCAGCGGTGAGTGCTGTGAATTTAAGTAGGAGGTCTCGGGTTCGATTCCCGGTAGGGCAATTTGGAAATTTATAAATTCTGAACTTTCTCAGGTCTGGTCTGGTGGGAGGCTTTGGCCGTGGCTAGTTACCACCCTACTGACAAAGACGTGCCGCTAAGCGATATGGTGTTCCGATGCGATGTCGCGTAGATACCTATCGGGTATGACTACCATACTCCCTAACAGGTTAGCCCGCTACCATCTTAGACTGCATCATCACCAGGTGACATTGCTGTCAAGCGCTAACATAAAAAAAAATGTTAGTTTACTTCGAACGTTATTTTATTTTCCTCTATGTTATTGATTTATTAAACGTTCATAATTATTTAATGGTAAAACCCGGCAAATTGTTTATTTATCACACACGTGGATGTAAACACGAGTAATCACAATAAATTGCAATAACACGACCTAGTTTATGATAACCATTTTGCATCAGACTGTATCAAACGAATAATAAATTCCATCACAGGCAAATTAATTTTATGTGGGTAACAACATGTATTATCTTCAGACTGTCTACGTAAACGAGGCAAGTTGGAAAAAGGTAAGTAACCCGGAAATCGAAATCAATTTAGTACTACAGTTTTTTACAGTGAAAAACTTTAGTTGCACAAACTTTTCTTGAATTTATTTTGATAGAAGTGGTCATAAAAAAATGCAATGACAACCTCAGCTGCATATGCTGAGTTTCTTGCTGGCTTCTTCTCGGTAGAATCTGCCGTTGGAGCCGGTGGTAGAGTCACTACAAAAAGACATACTTACTTGAAATTTCAAAATTGCTTATATACTTGAAATAAATGAATTTTGCATGAACTCCGCACATAAGTTGGAGGTGCGTGCCGGGGCTCGAACTGAGTTTAACCACGAGGCTATCACCACTTATTTCAGCATTGAATAAACAATAAATCGATAAAAGAACTTGCGTAGAATCGGTGAAGAATATACACCGACTGTTCCTCTTCCATTCCTCACAAGCTTTCAATCTTTTCATTTTGCGAATCATTTCGGGTGCCAGGTAAGCATGTTTCTTTTAAGTGGCCGTGCGAGCGGACGAAGGTATATTCATTTTTCTTAGAAACGCTAAAATTAACTGTCCGGGTGGAAGTATAATTAGAAAATGATTTATCACCTTTTTATTAATCCGCTTGACGTTTATTTGATTCGCTTTGTCGTTGTCAAGCTGCGATGGTTAGGTGTAACACTACAAAAAAAGTATTTTTTATTTTAATATCATGGCCCGTATCTTTTAGTTTTTTTTAAATTACGCGGGATCTGTTTGTTTCCATATTTCAAAAAATATCGGGGTGCATGGTATTTTCAGTCCTGTTTTTCTTTCTTACTTTTCTAATAAGATTAATCACAGGTACATGACTATATGAGGCTTCACTCCTACACCTCAATTTAATGGCGGCACTTAGTAGCACATAATGCTTGCATGCTCTGCGGAGTGCTGTTCTGTTTAAAGGCGATGAATTATTCCTTTATCTTCTCACTCTTTATATATATTAATGTCTTAAAGTAATATTTTTTTTTTTACATAACAAGGCAAGTTTTACAAACTAGATTAGTAATTACAAAAGGTAAAGATCCGTTTAGCCAATAAGCCGTGCATCGGGTAACTAATAAAATTCGATTTTTAAAACACGCGAAACATGTTCTGAGATGGTTTTCAGGATAAAATAAATGTTCTATTTGCATTGAAAAGCCACCTGGTATATATATATATATACCGTGTCAAATGCAATCAAGATTAATGCAGACTGGAGTACTAAGGCCTAACATAGATAATTAACAAATAAGGAAATAAACCGACACATTTATGCATTTACAATATTTGTGTAGATAGGGCGACAAACACTATCAGTGCATAAAAAGTTGGCCGTAACTGGACTCCCGGTAGACAAAATCTCTCTCTTTCTCCCTGGTCGTTCCTTCATCACTGAAGATCGTGGTCCTGGTGACATCTTATTCGCGCTGGTAAACTGTCTCCATCGGCTTCAGTTGAAGGCCATTTTGGCAGCAGCGTGCTCTGTGCACGCATCAACATCTACTGTGTTCACGCATCGCACACATCAGAATCTCTCTCTCTCTCTCTCTCTCTCTTAAAAAGGATATTTTTTGCAACTTTTCTCATTAATGATAATAGCCATTGGTTGTAGCGTGATGTTTTATACCAATCCAATCCATTATTGTTACTACCAATCCAAAAAAAAATCGTAACAGCATTATCTGAGATTAGCGCGTTCAACCGAACAAAATTAAAAGCTTTGCTAATATTTCAATTATGCCTATCCAAAAAACCACGTCAATCTAAATCTCCATTGCGTGGATTTTAAAGACAAAGCGGAAAAAATAGCGATGCTATCCTGTAGAAGCTGTTTGTTTTTCCGGGATAAAAAGAAGCTTATGAGCTATTCCAGACTATATTGTAGGTATCTCTGCCAAATTTTAGCCAAATCGGTTCATTCGTTGTGGAAACATTCTTTCATCTATCCATCAATACATACATCCATCCATCCATACACAAACTTTCGCATTTATAATATTAGTAGGATGGTACGCATGCATTCGATCGTTGTCCCATATGCCTTGCGACGTGCTGTTATCTGTGAAGAATTATGTCCTTGATCTCCGACAATATTCATCATATCTTCATTAAAATTAGACAATACATGCTGGTAGTACACACTGTCAAAAAAAAAGAACTATTAAAATCGGTGCAAATATAACGGAGATATGAAGTAAAATTGATAAAAAGTTTATCGGGAAAGTATCCTATATGTTGACAACACATAGGATAATTTTTTATTTTATTTTATAAAATAGCAAATTTTATTTTAATTCGTTTAGTAGTTTTCACGTGATGCCCGGACAGACAGACAGATTTGCAATTTGTATCGATTTTAAAGCATAACCCGGTTAAAATAAATAATTTATATTTATTGAGTAAAAATCAATTACGGTAATTATATTGGATAATAATATTATTTTTCTATTTATGATGGGATAAGAGAGCGTCATGCTATTTAGCGTGATGGCACATGAGCTGGTTTTACTTCCAAGCTACAACAATAGTAGTCACATAAAACAGGTAAAGCAAAACTAAGGTAGGTCTTGGGTATGTATTGTTTGCATTATGGCATAAAATCCAAGCCAAAAGTTCATTGTTTTGATTCCATCCCATTGTGCTATTTTAGTATCCATTTCCACAAATTTTGCAGGTTCACGTACACTCACTTGGCGTGGAACGGGGAGTATTATAAGATTCCAGGATTTCTTGATTGAATTATCCGAAGCGAATATTTTTGAATGAATCTTGTCGAAATAAAATTGTGCCAATGTTTACCAATATCTACAGAAAATATCCGGTATCTAACAAAATATTACTAAAAGTGGCGGCCTTATCACTATGAGCAATCTCGTCCACACAAACCTTAGTCGAACAATCTAATTAGGACAAATTGGATAGTAGAAATCAGAATCGGTCAGCCATAATATAACCTACATAAACTTAACATACTAATATAATAGATAAATCAATAGCTCATATATTTATCTTAAAGTCAATATATGCTAGATCAATCGAATAAAATAATAAGTTAATTCCCTGAATTTTTTTCTATAGCTTATGTATTTTGTCAAAAAATAACGTAACGCTGCAAAGGTAAAAGTATCTTTGATTTAGGTACAGTTTGGTTGACTCGTGTTTGGTAAAAGCCAGTTCGGCGCGAAGTAATTATAAGTTTAAATTAATAATTTACTTCGCAATAATTCAAAATTAATTTACTCATCCGCATTTAATTGTACAAGTTATCCAATATGCAGGTCGGCCGTCAACGCTCTATTTACATGGCACTAACAATACCTACAATATAAATAAATATGGGTATTGTTACTGGGCTCATAGGATATATAAATTATTGCAGTAATAAATTCATTAGCTATTTGGCCTACTTGTTAAAGTACAGTGGTTTCAATTCAGTTGCAGACAAATCTCAAAAGGGGGTCATAAAACTCTGTCCTTTTCTAATTTTTGGAAACGATAGCATTTATTTTAGCCCAGTCACTTTAGCTTAGTTCAGATATTTGTGAACAACACTCGGATATAAAAAATAAAATATAACTTCGGATATAAAAATCTCTACACAACTTAAAACATATAGGTTAAATTGAACTTAAACCTTACTACACATAACTATCTTTAAACTTGGTTCTTTCTGCGACTTATGAAAAAGCATGCTAGTAGCATGCATTCGCCCAGATTTTTTAGCAATAACCAATAATCATATGGCACGGACTAAGTCAAATAGCTATATATTCGACATGTTTTTACAAAAATCCTATTCTGACTTGCTAAAAGAACAACTTTTACGCACGCGCCTTCAAAGCATGCTCAAAAAGCAAACAGATGTTATTTTTTGAGCATACTCATATTAGCACGCTTATGATGATAACTATCGGTGTCAAAATTTTTTAAAACTAAACATGCTTCATCAACCAAAAATTGTCTGGAGGAGATCGCTTCAAGCGATAAGGCGGCTTTGCGCATATATTTTTATTTACCTTTTGTTTTGTTCAATTTGTTTTTTTTCTGTATGTGCTATTTTAAAGACTTTCTATCTATCTAAACTAATTTTACAATTTTTACCATTTTAAAATACTTAATTTAGTTTAGTTACAGATTTATGTGTAACGGAATTGGCACTATTGACTAACTAGCTCTCAGTTTGTATCACTATAACCTACATGTCTAGCTTGTAGGCTTAACTGATTACAATTCATCACGCACTGTTCGGTAAGGATAACATCTTGAGGAAACTTGTACAATAGCTCAGGGGAAATTCTGCGATTAGTGTGACCCACTTCTTGCACTAGTAGTAATACACTAGTAGTAATGTCTACTAAATGCATATCAAACTGCACGGTACCAATAACATAAAAAATATTTTTATATTTTAGTCTATCTGCAAAGCTGGACGAGGTGAAAATGAGCGTTTAAAGATTCATGTTTTGTAACATGTTATATTAGTATTGTAGCATAAACTTTTTTTAAACAACCCTAATAAATAATAGAATAATTTAGTATAAAATATAGTTTAGCATAAATAGAAAAAAAAGTATAAATTGAACAAGGAAAATCCTTTGATTTTCGATAGGTAATAATAGAAAATTGGCAAAAACGAAATTAAGCTACAATTCTAAAAATCCAAAATCGCATAAGTGTCGTCGCCAGGACCCGAGATATAGCCTTGGTAAATGGTGTTTTTTGTTGTTACGAAGAAATAATCGTTAGTTGGCTTCACTGAGTCATTTCAAATAATATCATAATATAAAACCAAGACACAACTCTACACGCGGAACAGTAATAGTTAGTAATTTTATAATCGTGACGCGTTTAGTTTTTAATTGTAGGTTTTGATAGAACTGCAATAGAAAAAAATGCATAGTTGGCATTTAACAGAAACCTTGAGTAACATAATATGACATCAGAATCTTGAATGAGCATTGATTTATGACCATTTTCTTTATTCAATCTATCCGTAATCCATAGATTTATGACATAGCAACGTACCTACAATTTTTAACAAATAACAACTTTGCTTGTTAATTTATTAACAGATTACAGATAGATAGAATAAAGAAATCGGAAATTAATATGTTATTATCTTCAAATGGAGTTTGCCAAAATCCGTCTCCTTGGCAGGGGGAACTGAGTTCCCTCCCCGGCACACACCTCGCACTTTCCGGAGTTATGCCTAGCCTAGTGGTCCGGACTTCGACTTGACTTTTGGGGAGCGGAGTTCGAATCCCAGCACGCACCTCGAGTTATGTGCGTTTTAGGCAATTCAAATATCGCTTGCTTTAACGGTGAAGGAAAACATCGTGAGGTATCCGGCACGCCTTAGAGT
The DNA here is from genome assembly GCF_905163445.1 of Pararge aegeria. Taxonomy (NCBI): domain Eukaryota; kingdom Metazoa; phylum Arthropoda; class Insecta; order Lepidoptera; family Nymphalidae; genus Pararge; species Pararge aegeria. The sequence continues at coordinate 7,249,302 of NC_053193.1, forward strand.
TCGCCATCAAGTTCTCAAGGACGAGTGAAGCCCACCAATCTGCACTAGGCCAGCGTGGCCCACTACAGCCTAATTCCTTCTCACCGAGGGAGGAGACACCCTGTACCTAGCCCTGTACCTAGTGTTGGTATAGGGTAAATATTATGATGATGATGATGGTGATGAATTTCGGGAAATAACTCGGATGAATCTAATACGGATGAACAACGCTTGGGAAACTCCGCGAAATTATTTCGTCCAAAATATGTAAATACCAAAGTTAAAGGCGAACAGTGGTCAGTGCGTATTCCCAGTGATGACTAATAGATTCGAAACGTGGTCCATGTCCAGCAGTTGACGTCCATATTTAAATTAATAAGAATTTGGCAAAAAAATAATGGTTTCTAGCACCACCAAAAAGACCAAAAAGTTCTTGTAGTTCTTGTATAAAAAGCAGTCTCGCTTTTTTATACCTACACTACAAGAGCTTTTAGTGCAAGAAGACTTGAATTTCGGTATCGGAACACGTAGGTACCTCCCATTTATAAACCTCAGCAATGCGGCAGGCAGATGTTGCTCCGAAAATTTGTCAGCTCGATCTTTCTCTATGGTTCTAAGACATGGACGTGATGTTGGAGAGATCCAATAGATCACTTGGCTCACTCCAGAGAGAGCCAAGAGATCTTATCAACCCTGGAGCAGCTACGTATCAGCATCAGACTCTTCACAGAGTGGTATAAAAAGTATTTGTAGCTAATTTAGTCACATTCCCAGACGACAAAAACGTGGAAAACATTATAGTGGTAGGTAAGGTAAAGGCAAAAGACCACGCGGCCGATCACCTCGACACTGGTCTGAAAGTCGCTCTTAATGGGGAAAAAAGGTCGAAGACAGAACAGAATGGAAGGCTTTACACAACAAAATCACAATCCGGACATGACATTAATTAATGCATAAATTATGAATTTGATCTAACCATATCTAGTTAGTTTAGTTTGGTTAGTTTTGCAAATCCGACTCCGGTAATTCAAGAGATTAGCGTGCTCTAACAAACAAAACATAAGTATATAGCTATAAATAGTTAGATAATATTAGAGTAGACAGTAGGTACTTACATAAGTAAGTCAAGATTTGTTGCATGTATTCTTATATTATACACGATAACTTTTGTATTTATACCTAGTCAGCTACTCAGCTTTTCCAAGCTTTTTATTTGGTAAATTAATAAATATATATTTGTACTCCATATAGAAAATCTTGGAAACTCCAGTAGGTATTATGAACTCGGAAACCATATCGAATTCACCCGAATGTCATATTGAGGTGGAGACGTTAGTATTGATGACGTCATCATGTTAATTAAAAAACGTAGGTATAATTATTATGTGCATATAAATACGTAAGATTAGTTACAACACACACTACAACGTGACTATACGTACCTACCTATTACCAGCAGGTAAAGGTAAAAAATCTGGTAAGTACCGGCGCATCCTTTAAATTCCTTTGTAATTCTTTGAGGTTCCTATTTTCTTAGCGTAGTTCAGTGAGATGTTATAACATATAGATTATATAATAGCCTTAATATGTCAGGTGTCCAAATAAGATTAACTTTGTAATTATTGGGTCTTATAATCCCCGAATAGCCTACCTTATGCGTCCAAAGTTGGACTCGTCGTAATAATATTGTAATGCGTGTTTTTATTAAGTTATAATTATAATTGATGGACCGAGCAAATGGCCCACCTGATGGTTAGTGGAAAACCTCTGCTATAAGCAGAACAAAACTTCTCATGGCATGCAAGGAACACGTCCTTCCAACTGCAGCATCGTGTCGTAATACTTATGTGCTTGTAATCGACGTCCTCAGACGAGCTCTGTCACAAAACTCTACTACTAATAAACGTAACTTACGTCATTTTCGATTACGGATAAGTATTTTACCTTACCTTACCTGGAGGTATCTAGAAATTTGCAGTACCAGCCGAAGTTAGGATATTGCCTATACCGTAACTAGGCTTCACGTTTTCAGCATTAACAGGCCGGGTGATGATAATAATATCTAATAAAATGTAACACAAATGTTTTCTTTTAGACAAACACCCATATAATTATATATTATTCAAATATCTGTTTAATTCATGTCACTTAAGCCTTTCAGCGTTGGTAGATCCCTTACGAGATTGACAGATGACATGACATGATAGGCAACAGACAGTTAGTCAATATACATCTCTCAAGCGCGCTTCTCTAGAGGTAATAACCATTTATTGCCAAAGACTTTAAGTGGGTACTTATAATGATCTTCAAACGATTCCGTAGTCATCCAACAGTAGTCTGGCAGTTCTTATCATAAAGGTAAACACTGAACACTTTAGAAGTTCATTGACATCGAATACATTGCCATCGACTGCAATGTATTGGTCTGGTCAACGGTCACATAAGTACATAATATAAAACTGTGTAGGTACATAGAGTAGGTATAGTTGATCAGTTCACAATTATATATGTTTCCAAATTCCGAATGGTAGAAATTAACGCCATGGTAGGTTTGCGAATACTTATTTCTAACCTCTGTTAGAGTTGCATTACAGTCTTGCTAACCGATTTAGGGAATTTCAATATCCTGCGTGATTTTATAGTATACAATAGTTAGAATAGAGATTAGATATTATAGTGCACAAATGTGTGCGCAAATACATGCGTACTCTCTGCTCCCTTATTCTCATAGACCAATAGGACGGCAGCTCCAGCAGCATTCCCAACTTTGGGCCAATGCAACAGATTGTAAACAAACCAAAGTAGCTTTAACCTAAACCAACATCAAACTAACAAACTACTCCAACTGGATAGAAGTAAACTTAAGAAGAGGAAGGTGGTGGGACTCATAACATGGCATAGCTCCTTAAACATACATCTTTCCATTGTAGGTGTCACCGACAGCCCTCTTTGCAGAGCATGCATGGAGTACACTCCACGGGCGTGACAAAGCAACGCGAGATCTACTTGAGATCACTGGCCACTATCCCGGAAGTCCTTAGCAATCCAGGCGGTATGCTAGAATTCTGGAATAAGCTTGGATGGCTGGAGTAGCGAGCAACAATGGAAAATTTTGACGTACAAAAAGCGAAGTGCTTACCTGCGGAAACTGCCCAGGAGAAGAAGAAGAAGAAGGACGGCAGCTCAGAAGCTTAAGCTTAACGTGCTCTCTGAGGCACGGGGATGAATAATCGCTAAGTTTCAAATTCTGGGCTGGTATTAAGAATTTCTTGATAGAAAACCCCATTGATTTAATGTGTTACCATCGTGAAAGGTTCTACCGTAAACCTACCAGTCCCTACTGAAAATCAGTAATGCAGTATTCATTTGCAGGTACTTACTGTCATGGTAGTACAACACAGAGCTGAGGAGGTGACCTATTTTTAATTTATATTGTTTTGGCAGAGCTGGGGATCGAATCAATGTCGGGTTCTGCTAGCCGAAAATGCTAACCACTAGACCAACGAAACATTAACGTACCACTATTATAAATGCGAACACTTATTTTGTCCTCTTCTACTTAGGTACTAATTGTTACCCGCGACTTCATTCTAGTGGACATTTTAATGTGTATGTCTATGGTAGGTATTCACTATCCACTAAACTATCGATGTGCAAAACTCATATCGGTTTATTGCTCTATGAAAAACAACAAAAAAATCTATCCCAAGGGACCGTACATATTTCCGGGATTAAAAGCAGTATTTTTGTTATTTCAGACTATAGTATGTACGAGTATCTATGCTAAATTTCATTCAGATCCGCTCAGCCATTCGGGCATGATTGAGTAACAAACACTACCAAAATTACGCATATTCGCAATATATTCCAAATTAGCATTTTATAATATTATTTAATACATGTGATAGATGTGACTATTTTAATAGATGGGAAGTAGAAATAGGTACAATATCTACTCATAAAAAATAAAAGTCGGAAAAAGCGAGAACATATCTCGTTTCCAATAAACTTGTAATTTCTTCAAGAATAAAAAAGAATGTAGAGTTACAAGATATAATAGAAATTTTAAGAATACTTTAGCTATATGTAATGTACTTTATATAAGCGATGATAGTACGTTTAAAATAATGTTGCTTTAGGCGATGATACCGTAAGCCCCTGATCTCAGATTCAGATGCATCAATAAAGTGACAGAGACAGTATGTATCATTCCTTTGCATACCTGTAGCATGGTGTTAAATCATTTGGGAAAAGTATATGCCGTCACACGATATCACCAGAACCCATTGGGAACGTTAGATAACAGTTCCTTTTAAAAGTTCCACGGGCCTTCGATCATCGCACCTCGCCGTATTCATTTTTTAACGTCCGCGAATATACAAGTATAGGATTTAACGCCATTCAGCCAGTCACTGTTCAGCCAACGCACAGTAAACATACGCGACGCGATCGCGAATCAACCTTCCCGCGTCCAATTCGAATTTCAAATCGCGAATTTAAAAATTCATACGTTCCATTTCCTGCCTCATTATCAATAGTATAAACATGCCTAAAAAGAAATAAAATATTAGCTGAAGGTTTTTAATTTATTTTAAATTTGTGAAAACAAACTGTGAAATAGTGCTGGTGACATTGCGGCTCGTATAGTGCTGACTGCATCTGTGATAGTCGTTGTGAAACTTTCCTTTTTTAAGGTGTTGTTAAACTTTTTTTAACAATTCGTTAAGTTTCGTGAAATTACATTTCGCGAAACGCTGTAACAGACAGTCTTTATGATAGGTCCATATATGAAGGTGAGTTATTATCTCGTTTATATTCATATTATACCTTATGTGTTATTTTATTAGTCAGACAGTTTTCATTATGACGTAGTCATTATAAATATTCTTAGGTTTTGGGAGCAAAAAACCAGGTCAAAGACTTGTCGTCCAGTAAATGTCATCAATGTCTTTATCTATGTAAAGACTTATATATAAATACTGATTGGTGTAAATAAAAATGCCAATAAAGTTCTTGTAAAAAAAAAAATCTAACCTATCTTTTCAAGCATGACCAAAATACACTGAATTTCAGACCAAGACACACTGAATTGCGTGATGGTAGAGTCATCTTTAACTACTACAGAATATTTTAATAGTACCTATGAAATTATATGATAGGTCGTTTTAATAGACATACTTTTTGGATATGTAGATATGAGAGGAAGGTTTGGTATAATCCTGGTAGAGTCATGATTTAATTTGCTTTAACAGTTTTTATTTTAGGTTAGTACTTTAATATAGTTGCTGTTTTACTTTAAAGGTATTGGTGTTAGGTTCATAAAGTTTTAAATTATGGCTAATCTTAATCCAGCGAGAGTGTTAATAGCGGTGACAGTTTATATCAATGCAATCGTATCGATGGAAAATGTATGATATACATGTTTAAGTATATATCAAACAACTTTCAATCAATATATTTGTAAGAAAAAACTATATGAATCTGCTGGTTCAGGTCTAGAGAGGTAGGAAGTTATTCTTAGGTCGTCGCTAGGTGCCATATTATCGGAAAATCCATAATGCAAAGCGTTTTAGTGTTTCAGTACGCGCTCCAAGGCTGCTTCTACGTACATCCTTAATGCGTCTCGAATAATGGGTTCAATAAACTTTAATACTGCCAAATTAGCACAATTCCATCTAAGGCCACATTCTCACAATTTCACGTCTTGTAAAATTAACCAAACTGTGTACTAGATTTGACGGGTTTTTATAAAATACTAGCTGTACCCTGCCACGCTTCGCTATGGCACATTGTGATTGAATGGTTGAGAAAAATAGATAAAAACAATCCATTATATATCATGCTAAAATTTCAGCTCGATCGGTGTAGAACTTTTGTGTTTTTGAAGTGTACACAAACCAACATTACATTTTTATATACATAGATCAGCTGTTAAAATAACTATTATAACTAAAATAACTATATAAAATATTCTTTATTGTTATAAGTATGCAATGAGAAGATCTTCGGGTCATAGTGCTAATAACTGTTGTCTTTTAAGAAGAAGATTCCCGGCAAAGCCAATTGGAGAATATATAATTTCTGCAAATTCTCTTGCCTGGTGTAGTGAGAAGCTTCAGCCGTGGCTTGTTACCAGCATAGCGAAAATGACAAGCTGCTGCCAAGCGATTTATCTGTGCTGATGCTGTGTAGAAATCGATTAGGAGTATAGGTTTCAACATAACTGCCATACCCCTTACAGGTAAGCCCGCTATCATCCTAGACCCGCTATATAATGAATTAGTATCAAGTAATCGTAATATTGACATTTTTAACGAAAGGATAAATATTTTCAAAATCAAATTATTAAGCACTACTACACATAATCTTTAGGGAAATTATATATATATATATATAATTTTTTAAGTGTTTCTTTTTTGCTTCAACTTTAATTTTATCTTTACTTTTTGTTTAATCTAATTCCAAGTTGTGTACACATACTTTGGGTTGTAGCTTAGAACAAAACTTGTTATTACTTATATTTAGATCTACTTTTAGTTATTACCTGTTTTGTGTACCTAATAATAATATGCAATAAACATCATTTACCACAAATACGAATAGCATGGCAAAGAGACATTTTTCTCTCCGGGGAAAGGATAACACTTTATCTTCTCCCATAGATTTATCAACTCTCAGAGCATTTGCGCACCAGTGGAAAATATATCAAAATAATATACGTGTAAACGAGGGTAAACTTTTCCTATTTCCTATTGGCGTACTTTGGCAGGTGGACACGTTAATTTTATCCCTTGTCAGGGAATATAATTTTTGTCTCCTACCTCCTATTTATGTCTGCAATATCAAGTAAGACTTCATAGTTTCTTATTAATTCTTAGTCACTCCTTTGAAAATACTGTATAAATTAAGTTTATTTGTTGGTTAAAAATCGACTCCAAATACGTATACAATATTGACGCTTGACAAGGTTTCGACAATCATTACCACCATTGTTTTACAACGACATTCGCAATATAATTATCGACGCTCGGTAAACCTTGTGGTTTTTATATTTTTCTCGTTGCTGACCTAAAACGTGAATGCGAAATAAATAATTTAACATAATTTGAAGGCCACACAAGATGAGGTGAAAATTCTAAATTTACCTACCTAGATTCTAGATTTGCGCGTTCGCATAGGTAATATTTCTATTAAAGATCTATTAAAGATAATTAAAAAAGCGGTTATATTAATTAAATTAAAGTAATCCAGGTTTGCCATTACGGCCTTGCTAATAAATCAGATCAGATAGAAAAATCTGAATTCGGCTAAGTTGTTACAGTGACAAACTTATATTTTACATACGTTTGCTTAGTACAGTCTATAAAACAAATGTAAGTTTGTGTCCTAAAATTCCCCACGAGTTCAATACGTACCTAGTTAGTCAGGTAGTCGATTTATTATAATATAATATATATTTCTAATCCGACAAAAAATGATGTAAAAAAAATACTTGGTTACTTTTTGTGTTAAGTATTAAAGCCATCTTTTAAAAGTAAATTAGAAGGAATAGTTAGTTTGTTCAATCCGCATTCAAAAACATAAACTCATCTTCCGAACTCTTAAAAACACGTGATTCTCACGTGTTTTTCTGCCAGTGACGAACGCATAGTAATATAAATACCAACGTTAGTAGGTAGGTACATAGGATAAAATGTGGCGCTACTTTGAAACAAAATAGAATCTCTTATCCGATACAAGGTAATTATCATTGCGAACTAATTAGATAGGAGTTTTATCGCAATGAACTAAAATAAAATTAAGTTTATTATACTACCAGATGCTTACAACTTCGCCTGCGTAGAGTTTGTGATATGAACACGGTGCCTATGTCCGTCTCCAAAAAGCAGTCCATAGGCAAAGCAAATATTAAATTAAGAAATACCAACGTTCACTAATCTGTCTGGAAGAAAATCTTAAACATTATGACATTTCATACAATTTTAACACGTTTGGGGTTAGTATTTTCGAAGTCAAGTCAAGTTTCGAAGTCTGTTAAACAAAATTTTAACCAAAAGCTCAAATACCGAGTTTCATGAATATAACTTGAAAAATTACCCTCGTGTAAAAGGGGGTAATTTTAGGGTAGCTTTAGGGGTAGAATTTGTAGAAATCCTTTCTTAGTGCATACACCCAAATTTCTTTCAAGTTATAGGTCAAAAGTCCAGAAAGCTTAATAAATAAAATGATTAAAATATATATTAAGACGACCTCCCTACCAGCCTAGGCCAGGTATTAAGTCAGAGGAGGTTCGATTCCCAGCATAAACATTTTGGGAATTTATAATTTCAATTTTCTCTGGTTTGGTCTAGTTGGAGGCTTCGGCCATGGCTAGTTACCAACCTACCGACAAATACGTGACGCTAAGTTTAAATTTCGCGACATCTTACCGGAACGTTTAATTAATTTAACGTTCCGGTAAGATGTCGCGTAGAAATCGATTAGGGGTATGGGTTAAATATAACATAACAGGTTAGCCCGCTACCATCTAAGACTGCATCATCACTTACCACCACGTGAGTTTGCAAGGCTAACTTGTAGTGGTATAAAAAATATATTAAAAAATTCAGTTTTAATCTAGTATTGTCAATCTTAAGTAGGTAGGTAGTTAGTTTTAGCACTTTATGCCCACTATCTTATTTACTTGTTAGCTGAAAGCGTGTCATAATATTACTAAAAGTAGGTACTGTTATTAATAATAATTTATGATATTATGTTGTTAAGTAAAGTGATATTTATAGTTGACGATTATAATATGTATAAAGATATCAGTTACTGGGCTCACTTAATTAAAAAATATTTTCAAAGTCAACCATCGAACTCTCATCGGGGCTTATCGAATTAATAAATATTTTGCTTCAAAGAAAACCGACCGATTCGCAAAATCACTTTGCTTGTTGCAAAAACCAAATATGCATATATACCAACTGGTTTTCGGACTGCTTATCAGATTTCGCAAAGCGATACTTACATTAGTATCGGTTCCCGAAATCTGACCCACAAACCTGGAAAACTAAAAAAAAAACCTTACAAAGAAAATGCAAATTATTGAGATGAAAAGAAACTTTCTTTAAAATATGAGTCACTGTATGGAGATGCTCTACATCTATTGATCCTGAGGAATCCCGCAACATAATGATAAAATAATTAAGATATTACATTTTTTCTACGCTGTGAATTAAAAGCGTGGATAAGACTATATTCGTTTGAAAATATTTCGAAAATTGATAAAAAACGTCTATTTTGACAATCCAATAAAAAATTATATATATAATAATAAAAAGAATTGTTTACCTACCCAAACATATTAACTTCTTAACGCGACTTAAATAATTTAACTTCATAACTTGGACGCAACTTCCGCTTACTCAATTGTTGGTTATAAAAAAAATAAGTTATTACTGGTGGAATCAGATTTAAATTCGATAAAAATTTTCTTCATAATTCTTCATAATTTTCTGCTACTAAATGGTCGATACTTTATTGGTTTATAAATATTATACTGAAGCTGTAGTTTGTTTGTTTGTTTACTTTAACGCGATGATCTCAGGGAACCGTAGTCCAATTTGAAAATTAATTCAGTGTTGGATATCGAGGAAGGCCATATGCTATATTATATCACGCTTAAACCAACAAGCAGAAAGTGGAAAAAGAAGTAGAATGTTTCAAAATAGGGGTTTGGGAGCGCACTTTTGTCATTAAATAGCGCTCTTTTGATTCCATTCCATAGTTAACCTAAACGGAATCGAATAAGTAAAGTTAGGTAGAAAATCTTCTATACGAAACCCCGGATTTAGTTTTTTTCTTTGGTCAGTAGCTAAAAACATCAGGTTCTCAAAAGTATCGATCAATTTATGCCTCACCTTGAGGACCTGTTCCATCGGTTTATTAACACGGGCCTAAGAGAACCGTAAATCCATGTCAACTTGTCTAATACACTCAGAATAATGAACTAGCACATAATAATAATTTCTAAATTACCTGAGAATCGGGATCCATTATTAGCAGTAACCTACGTCCACCAACACATACTTATTGGATAGTTCTAAGCTCTTTCGTAGTAGAGAGTTCTGTGGGCTCGTCAATGAAACGCAAATTAGGATGACGATGATATCATTATTACATAATTACCATAAATTTCCGCACGCTATATAGGAGTCTCGCGTTGTTTTCCGTTAGGTATGAGTTACCCTAATAAAGCAATTAAAATAGAAAACATACGTATATAATACTGTACCAAGTGTAGAAATCTGCTCGTCCAGTCGCGGCTAAATTAATATCAATCTGGATCGCTGTAAACAGTGTTCATTACACAAATACAATACGTAGGTATTTTTATACCTAATTTAGGATAGTCTCCCAAGGTTATAACAATTGAAAACAACAAACATAGCGTATCAGTTGCGGTTCACTATCATATGCGATTGAGAGAAACCAGTTTTTTTGTATAAATGGTATGAGATTTAAGTTACTGGCTCATATATTTTTTTTGATTATAACAAAAAATTGTTACTTAGTTACTTTTTTTTTTTATTTCTATTGGTCAACTTTAGAGTAAAACAATTAACGACAACTAGGTCACTCACCTCATCTCAAACCACACAGAGGACAAGGTATAGATTAAAGATATTAATTTTAAAAACCATTTTTTTTCAATTTAATTTGCAATCACAACCCTACCAGTAGTCAGTACACAACATAACAAGTTTATGATTAAAACTTATACATAGATGACATACCCCACGCTGAACATTCTCACTGATACAGGTATTTTACAACAAAATTCTTTAAGGTTGCCCTTACATATTTAATGTTATTAGTGTTAACTTAACCGCTACAGTATAGAAAACGACGTAAAACGCAATAATTAATTTGTAAAAAAGTTTCCAGGTTTCTACTGTAACTGGTACTTACTGTTCCGTTGCAAAACCATGGTGTTGCAAACCCTTGTAGTCAAATAAAACATAAACAAAATAAGAATGTTTCATAATAATAGTTTCTCATCACGTGTATAGGTTTTAGATACTCGTAGCTTTGTCCTTCATAAATTATTTTTTTTGCCAAAACAATTGATTTAATAAATTATATTTTTTGCCAAAACCATGATTATTACGTGTTGATGAATGCAAACCATTACGTGTCCATTTAAAAAGCACTTGACTATATTTTTAAAATTGCAGGGTATCTGAGATCTCTACATAATGACAGTATTTTAAACGCCTCACGGGACATAATTCTCATGTATTCACGAATAATAATAGTTACTCATCACGTTTATTATAGTGTTTGTATTATAAACTATTAGTATAGCTATATTTTTTAATAAACCTTTTAATTATAACTTTAGTTTTCTAATAAAAATGAGCTATACTTTTTTTATAGACCCGAGCATTTTAATGTATTTAATTAAGATTAAACTCTACAAATTGATCGTATAGCACGGTAAACACAATTACCGGGTATATGGCTTTTATTAGTAAGATCATTAAAGTGGGAGCAGACTATTTGAAAGAAACTCTATAGAATCATCTCTAAGTAAAACTTCACGGTAAAGGTTGTGGTGCGTTAAAAGATCATTGACCACCGAGGTTTTACCACCATCAAAAAAAATCTGTAAATTTGCTTTTAGCGATAAGGCTACCTATTTATTGCACCTGCGTAATATTTGTTGATTTTAGAACTTGTTATCGTTCTGTTTTGTTTTGGTGTACAATAAAGTGTAGGTACTTTATTTTTTCATTTTATTTTATTTATTTCAATATTGTTAACATTTTGTTATAGAATTATTAGTCTTATTTAGAACAAGGTTTGCCAAAATAAACGACGCGATGCGATGTGATGATTAAGTGATCTATAAAATGCTTTGTACAACTATATTCATCATCGTATGCCTCAAGATATCCCACCACAGGCTTTCTATGTCATATAATAGAGGGAGAGAAGAATGTTCTAAATAAGACTTAACATTTTCAGAAATCGTAAGGCAATGGATTGTGGAATGGAATTATTGAGTGTTATCAACATTAAACATAGGTTTATATACAAAATAACAGGCATGATGCAATTATTCGTTACGTATTAAGTTATTTACGTGTATAGTTGTATGAATCCCCCAGAATTCGCAGTGAGACAATTAAAGCTCTTTTTACGTTACACGTTTTATAACTTACACATAATATAGTGATGTAATATCTATTAATGTTTTATAGAAGTCGTCAATGTCAACAATGTAGTTAAAGTGGGAACTCAGGGTGAAATCACATTTGTCAGCATCAATTCGCACTCTATCGATTAAAAAAAGCTATTTTCAATGAAGATTGGTCAGTTCCGCATGGATTCAACATTAACATTTTTACGTTTAAAATGCGTTGTAAAGTACTTAGTTGGATGCTTAAAAAGTAAACTAATGAGAAAGCTTGCTTACAAGCGTTTTAACTAAGCTAATTAAAACTAATAAGTTAGTACGTGTGGCCAAAATCGTCCAGCTGGATGCGAACTGGTGCTTACAAATGTGATCCTACCCTTAGGCGTCATTGTCAAACACGTGCTAAGTTGCAATCGGCTATCAGGCCCACCGTAAAAGACTCTGTTTTACATCTCATTAAACCCTAATACATAAAGTCATATTGAATTTTGATTAACAATCCAAAATGATTCTTAGATTTTTCGTTATAAGCTTGCTTTTTGTAATACGTATGATTTTATTGTAAAACGTGTGCTGTTTAAGAAGATAAGAACTATGATAACTTAATCATAGAGTTATTCGCTTTCAAATTATAATTGATTGAAAATACTGTCATTTTAATACTGCGTGTTGAACTGATGTTAGATAAGGGGACTTAAATTATATTTATTTAGTGAAACATACTTAGTAATAAAATAAATGAATGACGATTTAAATAAAAAATGCTAAATATGAATGGTACCCACATAGAATGCAAAGAATGTAATTATCGTAGCTTCATTACCCAACTGATATATAAGAGTAAAACGTCATCGTTTCAAACCACATATTTTCAGCTGCTTTTGTGATCACTTAATCTTATAACTTTATTATTAATCATACATCAATGAAATAATGTAATCCTGAGAGCAATAATGTCGGATAAAGAAATAAACGTGGTATAATGTTATATCGGTAGGGAAACCAGAGAAAATTCACAAATCATCGAATACGGGACCTCCCAATTACGCAAGCTCGTCAAAAAGAAGTTAGTCGGTTCGTCAGGCATAAAATCTATGAACACCAACATTGTTGTATTTAATGGTTCCAAAGACGATCAGTAAAGTCATATCTTGATTGTCCATTGACTCATATCCTGACTGTTCCTGATTGTCGTGCAGTGGTCCTTTCATTGCTCCTGGTATCTTGAAAACAATGTGATTGACTTGAACTAAGTGATTTATGTTGCGTTATCACTGTCTGAGTAACAAAACAATAATATGAGGATAAATAAAGACCAGTAGAGATATAGGAGGGTCAGATATGTAATTATTATTTATAGTCACTAGGTTATATACGTATTTACGTACTCTACTTATAAATTAAATTAAAAAAAAATTTACAACCAAAACCTATTTTACTTTCTCTATAGCAATCACTTTAGTGGCAAGATATAATGATTTGAAAATAGGTATTGGCTCGCGAAGATTTTTATAAAAATAATTTAAAAGATTTCATTCGTTAAAAAAAAATTCATTATTGGTTTTTGGAAAACTTTTCTCCTTTCACTTTAAATATCATTTTTTGTGTTTTGAGATGCTTAAAAAATGGACAGATGCTAGTAATACCATAACACTATTTGAATACGACCTAGAATGCTGAATAATGGTAAACTTGCACCCGAAATAGAAGACTATCGATCTATTCAGAAACAATCGATACTTAGAGCTCATAACTATCGTCTTTTATATGAGTTTAGTTTTACAAAATTTGTTATTTTTGAATAATAAATAATAAACTTTATAATTTACTGTAACTGAACGTCTTACTACCATTTGGACGATTTTATAATGATGAAAGCTATGGCGTAGTCTATACGGTAGGTACACACAGATGAGCGAATTTGTTTCCGACTTTAAAAGATTAGCAAACCTTATGCAATAGAAAATATTATGTTCGACGCGTTTCACTTCTTTTTCTTACATTTCCTTCCGGTATCTCTTCAACGCCATCTTTCTAAGCAATCATGTATGCTGGTCAATCGAAATCTTTGCTACTTTCAATGTATACATTGTCCATAACTTTTAACTTAGCTTCAAAAATCAAACATATAGCAAGTCGACAGAAATACGAAATTCATAAGTTAAATTCACTATTTCAAACAAGATTGTCTTTATTCATAAAGTCTATTTTTTCATTCCTTTTTTACCAGTCTAAATTTTATAGAATGACTTTAAATTTATTTTATGGTTACTAAAACCTTAATATTTTCTTGCATTTCTTATTACACTAGTGGGATAGGGGAACAGCTGTTGACCTTTTTACCAATACCCTCATTGACAAATTGTTAAAACAAGGTTATTATGCACGCTCGGCTCCTTAAAGTTATTACCGCATTTAGTACCAATAATTTAACTGCTGTTTGTTAACAGTGTTTACATAAGATGAAAAGGATTCAGCTTTCTCCGAGCCTCGCAAACTTTCTTAAGCATGTCACACTTTTAGTTAATCTAAATGCGAGTAGTAGACGGTGCGTTTCTATTGTTTTTACACCTCTTAGTGATAATATACATTTTGAAGACCTCCCTGGTGCAACGGTAAACGCTGTGAATTTAAGTAGGAGGCAATATGGGAATTTATATTTTCTGAATTTTCTCTGGGCTGGTCTGGTAGTAGGCTTTGGCCGTGGCTAGTAACCTACCGACAAAGACGTGGCGCTAAGCGATTTAGTGTTACGGTACGATGTTGCGTATAAACCGATTGGGGGTATGACTACCATACTCCCTAACAGGTTAGCCCGCAACCATCTTAGACTGAATCATCACTTACCACCAGGTAAGATTGCAGTCAAGGGCTGACTTGTAGTGGAATAAATAAAATAAAAATATATACAGACCGTAGTAGGAGTCTAAATAACAATTACTTAGTCCTGACAACGTAGAACAGTTGATAGCATTAGCTATCATAGTCTACCCAAATCGGTTGGATGACCGACTTTAGAAGTCCGTAATCGACCTTCACCTTTCCGTTTCTCGAAGGGCATATTAAGTCGTCAGTTCAATTCATTATCAGTATCACTATAACCCCTAGTTTAGCAAATTAAGAATCTCAATTTTGATGGAAAGTAAATCAATCAAATTTGTATTGAATTACGAAATTTACATTTTATGGTCCTCTATATAAAAATACAGATTTACGCTGACGTGTATGTGACGTTATTATTATAACTTAATCTAAGGTTAAAGATAAGATTGTTAAAGACAGACTTAGTTCACAATCGTAGTCTTATTCAATTATGTATAGAATCACGGCAACATCAAAGCAAATTGAACTTAATCGTACTCATTTTAGAGTCAATTATTCTGTAATTCTGTTTTATATTTTACAACATTGCTGTAGAATTGTAGTCGAATATGAACGTTAAAACTATGCTCTTAAATTTCATTTTACTCTAACCTGCAGAGTAAAGATAGTTAAAACTAAACTTCGATTAGGAGCGTACAAATCTTACACTAAAGGGTACAGCATTAGTAAGCAACTATAGGTAAGGACAGTAGTGGTAGAGAAATTATGCAATCAGAACACAGTTGTATTTAGTTGCTTATTCAGTTGGTCACTTATGTAAGCGAGTTAGGAATACAATTCCAATTCTAAATGACTAGCACAGTAACAAGTCAAAGCAACTGAGACGATTAATGCAAATTCAGCTATGCCTATCGATTTCTAAAGCATTGTGGGTTTTACCAAGAAAATGTAGGCTCCGCGTAAAATAAAGCATCTCACAAGATAATACTTATTTTTTGCTTGTTTTCTTTTCGCACTGGCAAATTTCGAAATTTCGTATTTACATCGTAAATGGTATCAGAAGGTGAGATACGCAGGCTTAAATGGGAATTTATTTACTTTCGTATTAACAGATACGGAGAATATAAAAAATAAAGTTTTGTTTTTTGTATGTGAGTCATTGATATTGTTACTTGTAAACCCAACCAGTTTTTAGTGACAGGGTAAAAGGTAGGGTTTTCCGCTTTATGATCTATTTCTTCTATGACTGCATATGGTTGTGCTGTGTCTCTCGAACATGATTTTACCGTAGAACTACTAAATGGAAATAAAGCTATATTTATTACCAAAGCAAAGATGCATTTCACATAATGTATGTTTAGATGAGTCTACAATTTAAGGCTCAAGGTCACTTAGCTGGAGATGGTTAGAATCCATAGAAGATCCAGAGTAACCGACATAGCTGAAAGAGTCGCGAAGCTACGGAAGTCAAAACTGTAAAATTTCGACCCTCAAAATTAACATTGAACAATTATTATCTTATCCCAAAGGTTATTTTCTTTTTAGCAGACCTTGGGTCAGGCCCAAAGGTCATAAATTTATATCGGTGCAAAAACTATTCAGTGAGGAAAGATGTCACAATTGTCATGTTAAATTTAGACGGCGAGACATCATTTTCAAATTCATAATGCATTGTTCACACTTGTTGCGAACACTTCATGAATAAACGTAAGGTCTTTGTCACTTGGTTCTTGAAATAATAAAGTTTTGAAGACTGTCCGAACTGTGTGTTCCTAATGATTTATACTTTATGTATAGCACAGTTCATTAGGAAGACACAGTATAGTTTCAGTTGTGAAGAAAAAAATTGACACTATGATGCTTGCTCACAAAAAAAATTGTGACGCCAAACAAATTGATTACGTAGTACGTAATCTAGTATACAATTGATGATTTTTAGTGACAATCTTTTTCCATCAAATTCCACAGACTAGAAAAATGATGTTTTGGTTAGAAATGTGGGATTTGTCGGCTTAGATTATTAGAAGTGCATTCTGCCTTCCGAATTCATAGAACTATAAATAGGCAAATTAACGTTTTAAAACTGCTAAAGTACTTAAATTATTTGAGTGACGGAAGATTAGTGAAAAAATTCATTAGCAGAATAAATCAGATAAGTATCAGCAAATACAAACAGCTTTACTCTATTTGTTAAACGAGTTTTTTGTTTGAAATTTATATCATAATTAATATTGATGACAAATTCAATAAGATGGACAGGTCCGTTACGAAAGCTACTGTATTTTTTGTACTGATTCACAAAAGACATTCAAAAGTAGAACGTCATAGGTTAAATGGCTCATCCTGTACATCAAAACTCAAGCCTAAGTTGTCCCCAAAAAATTACCGGTTTTTTGAATGGACCGCTTTGTTAATATCTGCAAATTTGCGGTGAATGAACGGCGGGCCAACGTTCTGGTTCCCGTACTGCGAAATGATTTCACGTGCACACGGAAATATAGTCATTTAGGTTGACTATCAAATTTGTTTACACATTATTAGAGCTATTTCCTTGATTAGGTACCACTTTAATACGGTTAATAGGTATGATGGGTACTCTTTTAAATTCGGACTAACCTAAGACTTCACAACATTTCTTTTAAGAGTGATTATTGCTTACTAAGCAATTTTTACCATACCTTTCCTTCTAAATTCTTCTAAATTAATCTAAATTACTAACTAATGACAAATACTCTCCTTGTTCTTCTTCATCTTCTTGTCTATATATTGATTCTGGGTTAGGCCTACGTTTATACGTTTGCGTGAAGTCTTTTTGGGTCGCCTGGGTTATAACTGGTGAAATGGCTTTAACGTTCCTTTCGGAATAGTCCTAGTCCCACGAAATTAGTGTTAGCAAAGCCGGAAAATGCGGGCAAGTGCATAGTCAAGATTCCCTCTCAAAGCAATAATAAACAAATGTATTAAATTTCTGGAAAAAAAAAGAATCTCAAAGGATAAGACTTAAAATATAATAGAGAAAAAAAACATTTTTATTTTGGGTTTAAGAAGCAAAATAGTGTAGCCCTAAAGAAATATGATGCGTAATCCGAAAAGGATCTTTATCTCTGCTCTGATCTGTTATGCCAGTTAAATAACGTTGGGACAGTATAAACAGAGAACATGTGAAATACGATGGATAAACTTTTCTCACAACTACTAGGTAAATACACAAAACAATGTGCCTACATTGTGTACCATTTAATGCTGAACCACGCGAGGTCATAAAGTTATACAACTCTATTAGTTTGCGAAGACATCGTAAAGTAATCGATAAAGTTTACTTTTATTATGAAAACAAAGTTTAACTGTGGCCCAGATCGAATTGATGGCAAGCAATGCTATTAAAATGATTTGGTCGTAAAAAACTCCTTTCAGACATAAATAGAAAGAAGCACGTTCGTGTATCCGTTATGTCATTTCTGTGGTAATATCCTTTGGACGCCAGTTATGAATCGGATTGGATGGCCTTAATCGATTCCTCAGAATAGTGACTCATTATTTTCCAAAATTATAATAAAGTAGAGATACCAGTTTCACACAGGTGGCATATATCAACCTTCTGTGAGACATTTTGTGTATTAGTGAAAACTTTTATAAAATCCATTATACTTAATAGATCTTGTTTTCTTTAACCGATTTGTGTGTCTTTATGTATAATATGTGCTCTGTAAACCTACGCATGCGCATTATAGTATTTTATTAGAGGTTTGGTATTTAAGCTACATTATTTTTATTACTACGAACATTTAACGAAATAAATATTATCTTATTTATATACCTGTATTTTCTGTCCATAAACGACACGAATTTCTTCGATTACTTATCGAAGAAATTTCACACACGTCAATATTAGAATCAACATTCCTTTACAATTCATTGTATAGGTTAAACCACAAGAGTAAATAAGTCTTTAATAAACAATAGAGCGTTGAAAATTGAAGGCTGTAAAATTTGCAATGAAAAATGATTTTTTATAGTATTTGAATAACTATAAAATATTGCGTCTTATATATACAAGTTATACCTACTCTCATTGGACTCTGGCTTCATAACTAACTTTTGCTCGCGACTTTGACTGCATGACTTCTTACCTAAATACTTAAGAATTTGTAAATTACTTTCCAAGGAATATTAATTTCCATAGAATTTTCACAAGACTAAAAATACCAACATAGATATATTGAGCCTTCTAGTTTTCTTACGAAATCGTTAAAAACATGCCGGTGCTATAAAGAACGCTAAAATAAGTCTCTATTTATATCAGAACCAAATGTAGCTCAAGTGCCAATCGTAGATTTTTTAACGCAAATAGAAGATAATATGTTGTATGTATTAATTGCGCATCATGTGGCATGTTAAAATTGTCACTTTAATAAAATTGCATATTTACGATTTTATGAGACTTAAAAAAAAAATTATTATTATTGTATTAATTATGATACCAACATGAAATGATATTTTTTTTGGTGGGAGACTTCGGTTGTGACTAGTCACTACTCTACCGACAAATACGTGCCGCTAAGCGATTTAGCGTTCCGGTACGATGTTGCTTAGAAACCGATTAGGGGTATTACTACCATCTTAGACTGCATCATTACTTACCACCAGGTGGGATTGCAGTACCATTGACTGCTACAACTGGTAACTTGTAGATGAATAAAAAAACCAGCCTTGCCCAACTGGTTTAGGCAAGGACTACTTTATCTGAGCTAGATGGTCAGCTGGTATAGAGCGTTTGAACTATAAAAACACCTTATGCTTAATATACTCATAGTTTTAAAACGTTATTCCATGTCATCGTTTAAAGGACTTCATTTGAGTTAACATACATAATTTGAGTTTACAAATAGAATTAAAATTTAATATTATTAATTTAAAGCAAGACAAACAAATACAGCTTTGTATACTCGAATAAGTACAGACGCCATTGATGCACGAGGCTTTATGGCCAATCCATGTTAAGTATGAAGAATTAGAATTTTATTTTATTTACATATAAGCCATTCAAAGAAAAACAGATTCATCAGAAACAGATACAGTAGAATCACAAACACAACCTTGTTTACTTGATCAAACAAACACGACTTTGACGCACGAGGCGCTATGGGTTGATGGGTTGATATGATAATTCTGTAATAACATAATAATTATATCCTGTCTCACGGTTATTTGTTCAATAAACAAAGGACCATAATAACCCATGTGGAGGGGTCTGAATTATTAAATCATGCAATTTGAATGGCGTTACATAAGTGCAACGAATCCCTCGATCATTTCATGCACTTACGCGAACATAATTTGAATTTAAAAGATGATTGTTATTATAGGAGTACTTGATAGGCCTTGTCAGCAAGTTTAAAATCGTGCAGCGTGCTATGAAACGGGTTAAATTCTCTGAGGGACAAAATTCGTAGAAAGAAATTCGAAGGAGAACTAGAGTTACCGACTTAGCCCCAAAGAGTAAGCAGGCTGAAGTGGCAGTGAGCGGGTCATGTCGGTCGTAGTATCGATGGCCGATAGAGCAGCTAGACGCGTTCGGAAGTGGAGACTGCGGACCAGTAGGTGCAGTGTGGGACGACCTCCAGCCAGTTGAACAAATGACCTCATTTATTTTATTTATTTGTACTCTTTATTTGCACACCATATCAAGGTTAGCAAAACAAAAAAGAGAACAGCTTCAAGTACTTAGTAGGATACAAAAGTCAGCCTTATCGCTCAATAGTGATCTCTGCCTGACATACCTTACAAAGGTAGCTGGAAGCGGTTGGATGAGAAAGGCGGAGGACCGTGCGTGGTGGCATACTCTCGGAAAGGCCTGTGCCCAGTAGTGGACGCTAGTAGGCTGATGATGATTAAGATTACTTTACTGCTAATATTCTGCTAAAGTTCTGGATGATTCCACAAAATTCCGGTACGAATAACGAAGCGCAGTTTATGCCTAAGTGCCGGAAGGGATTCAAAATATTTAAAAGTGCGTGAATATTGGCAGATATGTATGTCAATGTAACGATTGTTCACATAGTCTTTTGACATTATCGAATAAGAAATGGAAATATGTTGATAAAATGTAAGGTACCTTGCCCATATTTTGTTTGTGTTTTACATTGTCGAAACTTTCCTTGACTAAAAATGACAATAAATTCACCCTGACGACCCATTGCCGAATAGGAAAAAAGAGGACTTCGTCCAATCATTGTAATGTTCCAGCGAACTACTAAAACTGGCTTTTTTACGGTGATACGAGTACGTCTAAGACGATAGTAACTATGATATCAATGCATCTATCATAATAGTTTGAATAAGTCATTTAAACTACATAGAACAACATTTTAGGTATGATTAGAACTCATTTCCATTATTTATATTATTCATTGAATTATTAGCTGTCATTTCAGATCCTAGTTAACTAGTTTAGTGGAATTTACCTGGAATTCAAAAGTTGTGGTGTGGTACCAAGTGCCCACTGGTTAACCTCGACTTTTCTAGTAATTCATTGCAACGAAATGTCTACGAATGTTGTTTAAAGTTATTAAATACTGACGGTGGCGCCTAACTAGATCGGTAACTAAGAACTTATGTAAACGAACACGGAACCGGGTAGAGTTATTTTGAATAGGAATTTAAACTAATATAATTATAGCGTCGGCTTATGTTATAAACTGTATTTTATTAATTTTATAAACAATAAATTCCGAACATAGTTTTTATCCTCGTTCACCAAGTTTATCTACCTTCGTATATTTCATTAGAATAAATCACTTAGCTCAAAGTGCTCTCCGAGGCACGCGGTAAAAATGCAAACTGCGCACTGATAACTTATTGACGGAAAATTTAAAAATCTTATAATTATTGGCCTGAACCTTAGTTGGCATGCATTGGAATAGGTAATTTCTAGAAAAACAAAGGAGAAATAGCAAGCTTGTTGAGAAATAAAATTGAACTCAACAGTCCTACTATTTTAAGGTAGATTTTGTGCCAAACCTCTTTCTCCATCGGATAAACTGGATGATAACGTAATAGGTATAGGGCAAAGGTCTGCTCTCGGAATGAGTAGAGTTTAGTCAGAAGCCAAATGCGTATTGAAGGACTTCAAATGCCTTTCAGAACATTTAATTGCAATCACAGATTAGGCATCTGTGTGTTTGGGTTCTTTAGTTAAATTAAAATGTTCGAAAAATTAACACCTTTATATTTTTTAAACAGGAAGAACGTACTTAATGAAACGTTTACGAATGTTTCATACCTACTCGTAAAGTCATACGAAAAAAAAGTTTTTAATACTTTTTAATTCTCTCTATTATTTCACTATCATTGTATAAAACTCGTATCTCTACATAACAGGAACCTATAAGTTTAGGAGTTTAACGTTTTCGGGACCAAAACGAAACATTGTTATTTCTATTACAACATAACTATATAAATAGACTTTTGAATAAATAGGTCATAATAAATTATAAATTATTGTCTAAATATCACGACTGTTTTATATCGATCTCAAAGTTTACAGTACAGTTTTGGATTCTCTGGAGCATTGACCCACATTCGCTGCACGGGACACTTGGCAAACGTGGGTGATATTTAAATATAACGCACATTATATAGGTACATAAACGGATATACTGAAGGGGAACGATCTTTATTCGTATAGTTATAAGATCTACTAGACAAGCTACCAGACTAAAGGGTATGCAGCAGTCACGGTTAGGCACTAATCAAGGGAATGTGGGTTCGTTTTTCTCTTCGAGGTCTGCTTGGTATAGATTTACCGTTCACTTATTATAACGTATTTTTCCACCATAAACAGTAAATCTTTACAATTTTAAAAACTAAGCAATTTTTTTTAATTCTGCGTGTAATTTAAAACCGGGGTTTGGATAAAAAATTGTTACGCAAGCACATTTAAAATTTCTTACATTTGTTCTAATATTACAATGAGTAATATTAATAATTTGATCTCTTAGCAACAACAAAACAAGGTGATGCAATATTATCTGAGTAGGTTAAACGCCCTAGTAACTACATCTAATAATATGTGCAAATATAAGATTAGAAATTATTTTGAGATAGTCTGTTTAAAAGTGAGCTACCGTGCGCAGCATACTAACCTATTTATGTTACTCTTTATTTAACTTCGTCTATTCACAGGTTATTTTACTGTATCTATGCTAATTCTATACGACAAAACTGGTGTAGGTACGTACAGTTTTTCTGAAATGTCTCATATTTTTTCTCAAACTGTGCTATCTAGAGTATCTAGGTCTCGAAAAGAAATTGGTGAATTGTTTCCAAATCCTCCTCTTCCCTCAAGACAAAAGAAATTTTTCCTTTCGCAGAATGTATATCTTTGCAGTTTTTTTTTGCAGAAACAAATTACATTAATAACAATTTACATCCTAGTAACATAAACAATAATTTATTGATTTGTTTTCCTCGGTTTTTTATTTTACAAAATTATGCAGTTGATTCTTGGTAATAAAACTATACCTAATGTACCATACCATTAGCGAGGTATCAATAACAATCAGTTATAATGAATCAGAAGATTACTCATCAGAAAATATAAAATATTAATGGCGCCACTTAATCACCGAAGAAATAGATAATAATGAATATAGGAGAACATTATTATAATTGATTTAAAACCAAAACACTAAATGTAATTCAATGTTTTGCCCTCGATATTGGAAAATACCTTTACTGTTTACTTAACTAGATCATAAATGGCAGTGACTTACTGTAGCTGTAGTATATAGTTTAATCTTAAAAACCACCATTAGACAATTTCAAATGGAATGCAGGTTATTATGGTGAACGCCTAAACGAAAAATGCCTTCAAGTTTTTAATAACTGCTCCTGTTTTGCATGAAAAACTATATAATAGATATTTTGTTTTTCACAAAGAATTACTACACAAATTACGCATCTAGTCTATTCAGAACAAACACTTCGTTTTAGTTAACGTCGCTAATCTGTAATAAAAAAATTATATTTTTCACATAAGAATGAAATAAATTTTATTTGCTAGGAAGTTGGTCATATAACAGTTATTGATAAAAAAATACGCTTGCTCTTGTTTGTTTCGATATTTTAACATCGCCGCGGTTCCTTTGTAAGATATGTTCGCGAATCACAAATCAGTTATTAATTTTTTCAATCTTGATGTTTTCTGAGTTTAAAAGGAATGTATTAACTGCACTAATTAATTTTATGATTACATTGGCATATTATGTATAGGTGTGTTAAATCAGATATAAAATAGAACGAGTATGAGATCCAATATAAATACATAGTAAGCATATGAAGCTTAATTACAGAGCCCAGTGCCAGTAGAGAAAATGTTATAAGATCAATCGTAGACGAGAAATGAGCATATAATCGCCGACTTCTATAGGTACGACACATCAACTATATCATTTAAGACCATAATCTTTTTAACGATTTGATGAAAACTTTGTAGTTTAACAGTGATTATACTGGGTGCGACCCAGTATAATCACAGTCAGCATAGTAACGATGTAAACTGAAGATGGCTTTCTTTCGCTAGCCAGTTTTTTAGGCGCGAATGGGAGCTATTTGCATCCATACTAGACTAATACCAGAACGCTAGATTTCGGATGTACTAGAGATGGCTGAATCAGACTATGTAAAAAAACCTAGTTAAATATAAATCTACCTTTCATTTCAATCGCCTAATGTCCTTTCTCTTCATCTTATTACGGTTACATGTGTGTAATTACTCAAAAATAAGCAAAATTTAGAAAGGCTTATTTTAGTCATTTGCTCTCTTTAAGTTTTTTACTTTCGACACTTTTACTTTCAACTTTCAGAAGCTAAACGATAATCAGAACATAAATAATACTTTATATTTGTGTCGGAGTAAATTTCATCAATTATACTTACATCAAATTGTTGAGCGTAATTGAAAACAACCATTGCGGTTTTCTCTTTAATGTAATTTCTATAGTGCCGTTTTCTCTTTGTTTCAGTGTCAACATTTTTACCCCAAACATTATGATTTACAAATGGATATTATGATAAGAGTGAAGTGTTGTCAAGAAACTAAAAATCCAAAGTGACGAAGTGGTGTGGTGTCTGTTCTGCTGCGTTCCGTTGCTTTTGTTCCTTAATTTTATATAATCTCTCCGCAAAATGTCTGACAAGACGACGTCGTCTGTTGGCCCTAGAAGCTTTGAAACGATCTCAGAGGAGGACGGTGAGTCGCCGTGGGAGAAGCTCTTGGGAGATGTGAATTCTGCTGTTCCTACTATAATCAAAACGAATGCGTCAACTGCTACAATATCCAAAAGCGGTGATGAAGTTGCTCTTCCTCCGGGAATCGATTTAGAAGCTAACAAGTTAACGCGTTCAAAAAGTCTTAATCAACGAAGAAACAGCAGTGGTCTTCTTAGTACAATTCCTCGGCAACTGCGACTCTCTCTCAGAGGTGTGCGTAGTGAACCTTCCAGTGTCAAAGACGTTCCAACTACTAGAAACGATAGTGCTCTCAATCTTCTTCTTCGGTAAGTATTTTTTGCATCACATTTTTTACTACCGGTAGTTAGTTTCATAAAGTTCACATACGACCTGTTTTTATGATCACTTAAATATATTATTATCAGTAACTCTGACGAAACAAACTATCTAGAACAATAATTATAGTTTATATATCTATCACGCGCGTGGTTGTTAGGTTTACAACGATAACTATACTCTACTATTTCAAACGAGAAAATTTATATTCAGGGATCTGTACCATTACTATTTTGCAAAATCGGAATTGTAAACTCGCTTAGAAGTATCGGACCACAGTAAAATCAGAGTAAAATTTACCTTTTTTAACTCTTTATAAGCTTCAGTTCGTCCACACTTCTACACCTAATTCCGTCTTCTACCGGAAATTAGAATTACTGAATTTCCAGTAATGCGAAATGTAAATTATAAAACATTAGCAAAGGGGCATTAGGTTAGGTTCATTTTAGTTTGACATTATAGTGTTTCGAGAACGTATGTATAAGTATGAGAATTGTATTATATACGTGGAGTTGTTCACATACATGCCTTAGCAACAGTTACATGTCCACTCGATTGTGCGACAATTCTTTATATTAGGTTTATGTAACAGTTAAATTAAAGGCATCTATTGTGTAAATGCCATCGTCTGCTGTTAAGTATTCAATTTCAGACGAGAACTCTCATTAAAAAGACATGGAGGTCAAGAACGGTGGCGCCCACATGGCTTCGTTGTCGCCAGGGTTTATTGCGTCTTTATCGACCCCGACTTTTATAATTGCCACTTTGATAGCCTGCAAGTTTATTTTCCTTAAAATGTCTCCGTGAGTGGCCACATTAAGGTACTAAGCAATGATAATTTAAGCAGTTCCTGCTTGGGAAAATTGTCAGCATTTAATACGCTGGTCAGTCCCTTTTGAACAGCATTTGAGGTAAATGACGAGTATTAGGCAGTAAACGTTATATTTTTTTTCTTCCCAGAAATACTCATTGTTTTATTAAAGGAAGCCTGTATAGGTTGTTAAACTTTACAAAGTGTTTAATTTTGATGTATGTTTATCACTTAAAAAAGCATTAATGGCTGCGGACTTAAAATATATGTGTAAACCTGTCATTATTTTTGTCCCGTGCAAAAATTGCTGGTCTCGTATGTCGTACTACAATTATTATAAACAACCCCAATCTCGTTATCTGTAAGTAGTTTTCTAGAATGAATGTAAATTGGTGAGCTTTTGATTAAGGTTAGATCAATATAAGCGTAGCCAAAGTCTACCAATTTCACTGCCTACGTTAAATGCTACACAATTGCTTATTTTGAGCAAACTACGAATAGTTAAAACTAATGTAATGGTACCCTTATAAGTATGTAAATAGATATAGATAGATGTAGCTTCTTCCGCTAGCTAATTACTTTGTGGAACTGTTCGAAAAATACCAGTAAAACAACTTGATGTATGCAAAATTCGCTCAAAGGAAACGGATGTCCTTCTTTTAAGCGCAGTCGGTATTGGGCCGCAGGAAACTTGACGCGACGACAGACTCTACCAAAACAATGTTCCTTTGACAATGAATATCTTAATGTATCCTTATGGCTGTCTATCGATCAGGGCTAAATTGCAATTTTATCCTATTGCAATACCGTTTTGCATATAAAAAAGCGCATTATCTTTAACCAACGATATAACGTAGTAACGTTAAAACTGCTTCGTTGGTCTTATGATTAGCACGTTTAACAACGGAACACGGATACCAGGACGGACCAAAAATTGTCCAAAATGCTATTGTGTATTTTCTAAAGAATTTTAGCAGTTACCAGCTCAGAGTTAGGAATTTTCGCGGTGTCACCCCTGTGCCTCGGAGAGCACGTAAAGCCGTCATATTTATAACATTAGTGGAAAAGTAGCATAACTAGGTAGTAGGTACACGCTAATAACAGTTTATATCAGAACTCAAACAGAGCGAATTGGAAAAATATTTTTTATTTCACAAGACATCTTTGTAAACTGATACAATAGAAATTCCATAACAATTGAGTCCGTTATTCTATTTTTTATTTATAGAATATCATCAAAGTGAACGAAATTGCGTATATTTATTATGGTTTGGATTTAAATAGCAGGCAAAAAAACAAAAGCAAATAGGTTAACGTGAATTCTAGAAGCAAAAAAAGTTTAAACTACTTACGCTATATAACCATTGCAGTTGTAAAACTTAAATACATATAATTGGAAACTTATACAGATTCCAGGCAAAGCAAAAAATCACACCGATACAATATCTCGCATAACATAACATACCTTAACTTGTCTACGTACAAACCTTTTACTGTAAAGTTTGTTTCAAAATATTAAAAATTAAATAATAACACATTTATAATTAAAAACGCGAAGTTTATTAATGAAAAAATGTATAAGTATATAAAACGAGAAAAAAAAATTTAATTATGTTATATTACGTCTTGTCGAAGTTTACGGTTACAATTTTATCAAGTGTATCGATTTTAATAGCTCATTTTTATTTGAATGGTTTATTCCTGAGAAGGAAGTTTTGTGATAAACTAGCAGTTTTTTGTTATAAAAACATCCTGTCAAAGGTCTCCATTAATTGAGATAATATTATCAAAGCATCCTATAGGTAATCTATGGTAAGTATTTTACATACATTTTTTTTTCTAAACTCGTCACGCCCTAACGCACCTATAATTGTATGCTAAATTATTGCTTGTAATAGAAAGTTTCTAATTTTAAGTTGCCATTGAAAACTTTAATGGTTGTGCGAATTCTGAGCACGCCTGTACTGAGAACGTCGCGAGGTCGTTCACTTCCTTTGAACTAAAATCAGAGAGTATGATCACACTTAGGGCTTTTTATTACAATATTTTTTGTCCTAACACCAAGATTCTTAAATGTTCTGATGTTCGAAAGCCTGTATCCAAGCACGAACTTGCCTCGATATGTCACTATCATTTAGGTTTATAGACACCATTCTTACAATGAGAGTCTTCTCTTAGAGTCCTAAAAACAACAACAATACAAATAAAATTGAAGTTTTAAAAAATGTCTTGAAATAAATTAAATGTAATTTGTAATTTTATAATAAACACTCAATTTTAATGATTACATGTTCACTAACATGTTATCATTAAATGTAAAATAACATTTTATAAACACAGAGTTTTATGATAAAAATACCTGGGGAGAAAACGCTAACCATAATACTTTGCTGGAGCACTTTCTCCCCTTTTATAAAATGGTAAACCATTACTTTCCACAATACGTCCTTAGCTTTTAGAAAGATCATATTCGTCCTTTATCATTAAAAAGGAACACATAGGAACACAGCTATGTGCACACCTGTGTACTCTCACAGCTTTTTGTAATACTTAGTGTGCGTTCACTGTGTCATAATATGACTATTAACAAACCGTAAACATTTAATATTCCATTACTTTTGGTTCTTAACACTATCAAAATAAATGCTAAAATACAATAACATGTGCCGGCTAGTTAAATGTGGCGAGCACCAACGTTTTATGTACTCGTATCTACATATTTGCTGTAGAATAACTCCCATGTTTCCTGCCTTATCGCTGGTTAGGGCCGTTCGCGCTGGATTTAGATTTCTAGGCACGTTTTGTAATTTCCTCCTAAACATACCTACTTAGTTTTCATTAAATTTATCGCAGAATGCATTTCATTTTTTTAATGAATCGCGAAAACTTTAGTAATTTTGACAATATTAAGTTGTGCCGCCTTTTTATAGCTTGAGATAAAATCATCAATTTCTTCATATTACCAACCCATTACCGGCCCATAATAGGGCATGGTTCTCCTCTCACAATGAGAAGAGTGTATTGTTAAGAGTCCACGCTTGTCCAGTGCGGATTGGTGGACTCGACTCGCATTTGAGAACATTATGGAGAACTCTCAGGCATGCAGGTTTCCTCACGATGTTTTCCTTCACCGTTGAAGCAAAGGATATTTTAATTGCCTTAAACTTAGAAAAGTTAGAGGTGCGTGCTAGAATGGAAAATGGAACCCAGCCCCCCGTAAGTGGAGTCAAAGTCCCACCCACTGGGCAATGGGAGATAAATATATAGTAGATTCACAATTCATTTTTTGCAAGTAGGCTTAGTTTAAATCCACTTTTGAAAAATCAAGTCAGTATGTTTGTACTGACTCTATCACCGTGGTTAGGAAGGCAGATTCGACCGAGAAAAAACTCAGCAGATCGATTGCTCTTATTCAACATCATTTTACAATTTTTGGAATTATTTTTATATTGTGTGAAATGTGAGCGGATCGGCCTGCTTCCAAGCAGCCTTGTCGTTAAATTCGTTAATAAGAAAATTTTCAATGAATTCCTGCTAGGACTCAGTTCATTTGTTTAGCGACTCCCTTGGAAGTGGCGAGCGCTGTGGTTTTAAGTTGGAGGTCCCAGGTTCGATTAGGGACCGGTAGGGCCGGTCATAATTTGGGACCCTTTTTAATATCTGAATTTTATCTGTCTGTGCTGATGGAAGGCGTCGGCCGTAGCTTGTTAATACCCTGTCGACGAAGACATGCCGCTAAGCGATTTAGCGTTCCGTTACGATGTTGCGTAGAAACCGATGAGGGTATAGGTTTAATGTAGCTGCCATACTTCCTATCAGGCTAGTTCGCTACACTCATATACTGCATCACATCTTACCACCAGTGGGATTGTAGTCAAAGGCTAACTTATACTAGCATAAAAAAAAGAAATAAGCGTCGAAGTTGTATATTTTTTTCTATCAGAGAGGAGACCTGTGCAAGTCGAGTATTACTTAAACTATAGAAAAAGGAAGAGTGAGCTCGGGTTAAATATCTCTTTATGAACTTATGCTAATTAGTTATTTAGGCGAATAAAAGAAACCACGTCAATCTCTCTTATCAAACTCACGTGTTGCTCTTAACGTAGGTAGGTATAATGATATTATGTTGCTCGAAGTTTACAAGAGATTTCACGTTTTATTTATCGTTGGGAGTTTACATTTCAACTCTATTTTTTATCAGTCTGATTGGGTCGTTTATTTACGTTTCTTTATTTTGAAAGTAGGTAGGTATGTACACAGTACCTACTTGTGTTCTTCAATAGAACTTGAAGACTTATTTACCTACGTTGTAAGTACGCTGTTCCAAGATGTCTGCCACCTGAGTAAATAAATTAACTGAATATAACTTGGGGTGTACTTTAAGCAGGTAGGTTATACCTAATAAAATAAAAATCGAATAAGTACATACATACGTACGAGTATAATAAGCGTACATTATTTTCATTCAGAAAAGAGTTGCGATCATATAGGAAAATCGTGTTGTATTTATAGTTGATGGTTATTATTTATTGTTCTTAGTTGTCAACCCTTTACCAGATCTCCTCTTATAATAAGCATGCTTTTAGGCTTTAATCCACGTAGAATCGTTATATACGATCGGTGTATAATCTTACAAAACATGCTGTTACTATATATATATTTAATGATAGTTATTTAAAATATTAAAATTAAACAATATTTACAGTACAGAAGAAGGTTCGTAAACCTAATATGAGTCGACTCAGTAATCAATTTAATACGCTTAGCAAAATAAATAATAATTACGAATTATGAAAATACATAAAATACTTTTTCTCAAACAATAATAGCTATGTAGGTAGCTTGTTTACTGGGTTTTGAGTAGGCACTCAGGGTTTTTAGGAAAACGAATTGCATAATACATCATTAGTCAACTTGGTTACTGATAAGTTTGAAATATAATACATAAGCTCATATTTGATGTTAATACCTACATATTTATTCTTTTTACCGCATAACCATTAATTCTAATTGCGAATTCTCATGTTAATAAGCTTAATAGAAATTGCTTATTACCAGCCTGAAGTTATGAAGTTGGCATTGCATTAGCAAACACAGAGACCGCCTTTGATTGGTTTTGATTATTATAACTAAAAAACTACGTAATAATCTTGATATTGCCGATAAACTTACGACCGGTTCGCCGCTATTTCGCCGCGCCGCGCTCAACTTCTGATAAGAAAATTTCTCATAGAAACATTCATGTTCTTTACAATATACGCTGTCCCACAACCCGCCTGCAATTTTAATTTTATGCTCTGCTTCAAATACCCGCGATTCTGGTGGTAAAAATCCTTAAACATTCCTCCAGATTGACCTATTAAATTAAAAATTTCATATTACCTCGTCCAAGCAAACATATATATTTTTTTCTATTAATTGCATGTATCACCATTCTCATCATCATGTCAAATAATAGATGACCACTGCTGGACATAGGTCTTTGGTAAGGAGTTCCAAATACCACTTGGTCCAGCGGCTCCCTGCTACTCGCTTGATATCATCCGTACACCTCGTGGAGGGTCTACCAACGCTTCGTTTACCTGCGGTGCGAATCCAACATCTTGGGACGCCGACGTCCGTCGGTTCTCTGAACTATTTGCCACACCCACTGCCACTCTAGCTTTGCAAATTTTTCAGCTCCGTCGGTAACTGGTGGATCTCCTTATATATCTGTTTTGATCACTCCACATAGAGACACCAAACCAACGTCATATATACCTTACATTATTATTAGTTTTACATGAATCATTATGCCAGATGCATATCTACGTAACACAAGAATTGCCAGAGGACGCGTATGCCACTGTGCGTATATACTCGTAAATACATTGAATAATAAGTTTATCAAAGGAGTAAGATTACATAGGCGGACTCGCGCAAGTGGTGTTAAGTCATAGCATCAAAACCGTGCTGCTAATGCCCGTTTTCAATAACGATGAACAAGGCAATGCCTAACTAAGTAACGCCTAATCTAAGGATATTCCTAGCCATAATAAATAAATAATAATAAATAATTAGGCATTAGATTTGGGCGATGCCTTAGTTTGGTGAAAAAGGGCATAAATGTCGTGAACACTTTCGTGTTACATAATTAGCCTGTCGTCACGTCTATCAAACCTCGTGAAAAAAAAGTGAGTTTGTTAATTCTAGTGTGCAAAGCTTCCTAGAGAGCATAGGTGATTTCTTTCTTTATTCGTTTAACGTGGCATTTTCCAGTGCGGGGCTACTCCAAAACCTTGAAATTTCTAACATTAGTCCTTGTATTCATAGTAATAGTAGGTATATGGTTCCCTGCTCTGGTTGAGTTATGTTGATAATAATACTTCTACGGATCTTATAGTTTTTGAAGTGATCTCGTAGATAAACTCCTCACTAAATCGCTCGCTGAAATAACTCTCTAAATCGACCACAGACTAACTTTGAGCTTTTCTGAAATCCTAAACTATACGACCAAATAAATTGCCGCCAAAAGATTATTTATTAACTCATAGAAGACCATGATCATTTTAAAACTTGTAATTATGCTTATCTTATGTTCGTAAAGTCATAACAGTAACGGCCTTACTCAATAACTGGGTAACGTCGGAATAGTGATGAACGGACTGTCGGAGTAGCGTTTTGTTACACTTCAATTGACAGTTTAATATACAAGTGATCTATGCTTTAAAAAAAATATCACAGGAGGTCGGTGCAAAGACAGAAATCGTCAAATGTCCGCAAGTAGATACAAACCGGTTGCTAATCATTATATAATAACGTATTCACGGTCACAGCCCTCATAGGAAACATCCAATAATAACAATGTACCTATTTTTATTTTTATACGTAACACTTAAAATTGCGGAAAACATATTTCAGATGTTAATTATTTCATTCCCCAAAAAACCAAAGCAAATGAAACTCGATTCTTGTTCCAAAGTCCATAATCTTACTTGAATAGGCACCTACCAATTTTACGAAGGTAAATAGGTAGGTACAAATATGTATCGAATCGATCGGTTATATTTTTTTTCTATAAATTAATTTTATACGGTGAGTGACACACTTTTATAAAGCAATATGTCTGATTCATCTAAACCATTTCAAAGAACCGTTGACGTATTTTAAGTTCGAACGAAATGAAGCAAAGAGGTCGAGTTAGGTATAATGAGACAACGAACCTATACACATAGTTACAATCTATACAATCGTGGCTATATTTTATGACTAATGAACTCCAAAAGACCAAGCATCACGCCCCGAAACTAGCTTTAAGGGTATACACCCTTAAAGCTAGTTTCGGGCCTTGATGCCTCTTCAAGTTCTCCCGGTATTAATAAAGTCTGTCATAAAGCTTTATCATAAGGGTCAAATTCAAAGAGTGAATTGTGATCAAACACGTTTCTTGTAACGTTTCACGAGTTCCATCCATTACAGTCACGTGCAGTGATCATTTTATATTAACGTCAAAAGATATATAGGGAATCTATTGCCTTGAATGATATGGTTTTCGATTAAGTAATTATTGCTAGTAGGTACATTAATTTAGGTACACTTTAATGCAATTTACAATTATTATGTTAAAATTAGCTTAAATTGAATTGGGATATAGCCAAGTTTTCAAAATTGTAGCCTCTTTCCCATATCCTATTATTGAATATCAAACAATTATAGTATAATAATTGTAGTATCGCCTACTAGAATCTAGTGTTGTTATGAATTTTTAATCAGTAACGCCATCTGTTAGAGAATAGCAAATAAAAAGTTATCCCGCAAGGAAAATGGTGTGACTGAAATAGGATAGTAGCTATAATACGAGTAACTATTTCAGACACTCATGTCACCAAATTGAAGCGAGTTGGCAACAGTATTAGGTACTAGCGTCTTCGAGGACAAAGTTCATCATAGGAATTCATCTAAAATTGTACCGGCAAAGATAATATTAATTAATTAGTTTCCATATAAATAGGTCATTATTTTCACATGGCTCGTAGTAGGTATCCCAAAAAATTGCTCTTTATTACCGGAAAAAACAAGCTTTGCAATCCAGCTTGGCAATAGCACCTGTCTTTCCCACCAAAAAATCTATAATCAATGGTTTTTGTTAACATATCTCATATTATCAGCTTTTAAATTCATTTTTATGTTTATTTATATTTCGGTATGTTTAAGTTTTTCCATGAAAGCAAAA
Organism: Pararge aegeria; assembly: GCF_905163445.1. Classification (NCBI taxonomy): domain Eukaryota; kingdom Metazoa; phylum Arthropoda; class Insecta; order Lepidoptera; family Nymphalidae; genus Pararge; species Pararge aegeria. Next base: position 7,283,880 of record NC_053193.1, read on the forward strand.
CATAAGAAACTTTTTCTAACAATAAGCATTTTAGACGACAAACTAGCTGAATTATAGCAAGGCAGTCTTAATTAATGATGAGTTGCATAAAAAGCAGACAACCTTGGCTGCATCATCAGGTCATGGCCTATGTATAAATTAATTCGAGTCTATGCAAATATTAACTGTCTCTTGGTAATTGAATCTCTTAAATGACACATTTAAGTTGATTGTCATATTATGTTCAATTTACTTAAACAATATTGTTCTCTACACGCTCGGAGGCTTGGTTAAAGGAATCTCGCGCACTACGCTTGGTCATTGTTGGTTGTCGTCGAAACCTTGAGCGCAGAAGCTTAACCAAGATGGGTCCAGTCCATAAGGTTATTCTTGGCCCGGAGCTCCATTCTTCGTTCGAAGCTGATACAGAATGGACCTAGACATTCGCTTCTATTATTCGCTTATTCAAGATACAAAAGTCGTTTTGGGATAGAAGTTCATGTATCGCAAAATTTGAGACCTAGATTGGGCCAAAACAAAACTTACACTAAGTAACGCAACATTCGCGGGCATTTCGTTTTTTGGTCACTTGTAGCATATAATGTGTATCGGGTAACGATATTTTACCTGGCCTCGGCAGCCACTGGATGTGGTCGTGGCCGCAACGGGCCTTTGAGATACCCAAACCAGCAGTTTTCTTGATTACTAAACTAGCTGACCGAAAAGACGTTGGCCTGTCCTAATGGTCTAAAGTTTGTATAGAAACCCCGCAGAATAAAACCGCTTTTTCCGATAATTTCAGTGTTTACTTAAATATCAAGTAACTATAGTTACTAGTGTTTTGCTACTGTGAAATTTCGGGATACAGAAATGGGTCTGGCCTAAAAATATACAAACATAACTGGATTTCAGAATATACGAGTATTTCGAACTTCGAGACTTTTGTATTTCGTACCTGTAACTGTGTTATTGAAATTTTGAGGTTGCTAACCCATTCAGGGTTAGTGATCCATGGCAATGTTTAATTAAAATGTACCTACTTACTCATAGTGAATTATGGTGGCATCGAGATGCAACTGTATGTAAACAATCCATTTTAAGCTTTTACCGAATAATTTACTACTGGGAAACAATCGAATTGGATTATAAACATTGTTTCAGACGGTTTATATGACGCATGGTCTAAACAAAACATAAAGGCTACATTCGTATTAGTTACTATATAGGTACCGATACCATGCTATTTCCACGAACGTTACTCTGTCAAGTTTATATCTAGAGCCTACCTAGGTGTGTTCCTAGGCAATCCCGGGGCTTCCCAATTTGTGCCGAGGGTTGCCACCGAGGGGTTTTAGTTTAGGTAATAATCTCACATAATTTTTTCCCCCAGAAAGCTGACCCGCAGTTTTCTCCCCCTTAACAAAAAAAGGGCCTACCTGGTGGTAGAAGTTAAAAAGATCGAACCTTTTAACGATATTATTATTTAGTGGTTCTTCTTTCTCTTTCTAATTTCTGGCAAAAGGCAATAGCTCCGTAATAAATTATTTAAATATAGGTACTTGGATTTTTGACAAGCCATAAATCGTTATTGTCACAAGATCCCTAGCTATTGTGTATTGAGCGAATTCATTGCACTTTTAGGCACACCTTTTCTGCAACGAATCAGCTGTCTTGTGACATGATATGACTACCAATTTTTCTATTCATAATTTTAGAATGCTTTCCGAGTTGGTTCATTTCAAATTTACCTGTGCCAATCAATTGGGCATAAATAACTTTAGTTAGGCATTTCTGCACTTATGACAGCAATGATTTATATAAGTAAATAATGAAACAAAAATATCCTGAAAAAATATCTAGTAAATATATGGTAATTGGCTATAACGCAATTTTCCGGACATTTCCCTTTTGCTTTTGGCAAACGCTGAAAAATGTGTACGTTGATGAGCGTGTGGTAGAACTCTCCACCTGTTTCATTTCAATCCATATTATTGCGCCATCACTGACGAAGTCATAAATTTTGCTTCTGTTAAAAGACTACTTAGAGGAAATACCTATTTCTTAAATTAACAAACTTTTTTTCATAGAATAAGTTTTTTGCATAAATTAATAGAATCTACTAAAAGATACTCAGAATTACGTATTAGATAGACGTAACGCTAGATATAGATCATCTTTATAAAAAAAACAAGTATTTTTTAATACAGCAATTGTCTATCCAACTCGCTTGATCTGAAAGTAAAATTATTTAAACACACAGTCAGGTCTAGCTGGAAAGCCGGTTACACCTCAAATCAGATTAAACAAACAGAATTGTGTTATTTTACGTTTTGGTTACAACAGTAGCTCTACTAATGCCACTCAGTTGTCTAGAAGCGGACAAATATAGTTACAATAATATGAGGATGTGAGATTCCCACATTCAACCAACTAACCTACTCGTAAATATAATTATTGTCCGATCTGTTTCTGCTCTTGTTATCAACATTTATGGACAATCCTGTGGTACATTCAGAGAAGCGTTTTATTGGATGGGTTTATTTTGTGTACTTCTCTTTAATACCAAGTTAGTTGTGTTTAAATACTTACTAAATAGAGAAAAAATGTTACTCAAATCGGTTCACCAAAACTTGACAACCTTTTTATACGAAAACGTTCCTATAAATTGAGGTTAACGCTATTTATAAAAAGGTTTCTGACACTAAAAATATCAAACTTTTCTCTTAAGTAATAAAAACTTATTTAAAAATAGTTAACCAGCTCGAAAATTGAAACTACATATTAATTAAACTTTTATTTAAACCACAGTATGGTATGCCTAAACATGTATTATGTTCCCACCTAGTCTGAGTCTAGTCTATAAAGTATATAAATACATTTATAGGTAATAAAGCTCAGCCCCAGAGTGTTATTTAACTCACAATTTTTTTTAATTAAATCCAATATTCGCAATAATATAACTACCGTGGATAATTTATATAAGTAAGATGCACGCTTCAGTACCTTATATACCTAGATCTATTTGAATAAATAAAGTTTTGACTTTGACTTTGACTTTGACATACATTTACGTTAGATCATTGCCCCTATCATAACATGCTGTATTCAGAAGTGTAGGTACTTTAAGCAAGGTCTATTCCTGACTGCTGAATAAAGGTCATGTAAATACTTTGCATACAAATGGAATGGCATTCATCTTTCCGCAAAGAACTGTGAGCAACATAATATTGCATATTTATAAAAGTATGTTACATAGATTAACATTAGATGACTTTGAGGAATGTTGATAATTTTATAAAATAAGTCACAGTAAACTTATAAATATCTTCTTCTCCCTATACCTTATAACCTTATAACCTTAATTTAATTGTTCCTAAGAACTGCTTGCGCTACTTATCAGATCCAGCCAATTCGGCTATTGGTCTTAATGATATTATTTCTGTACCGTGAGATGAGATCATAAATTTATATCTCTATCTATCTTGTTTCATTACTTTTCCTTGTATAATTTCTGAGAGGTGATAGCCAAGTGGGCCGCGGCACGCATCTTTAACTCCCAAACTTTTCTTGCTTAGCAGTGAAATAAAAGATAGTGGGGAACTTGAATTCCCGGGAGATTTTTATAGTAGTTTCATAGCTGTGTTAAGTGCCAATCCACAGCTGGCCAGCTGGTGGAGGCTCTTAGCCCTTCTTAGAAGAAACTCATTCCCTAAAGTGACTCGTGCCTTATTATATTGGACCGCTAATGGGTTGATAACGACGTTATAATTATAATATAAATATATATTACATATATATATAATTATATATTACATAGACTGGGTATGCCACTGACTGTTTTGCTCAAAATATCATAGTTTTGATTATTTGAATTTAAACGTAACACAGATACTAACAAACAGCTTAGGCGCAATAACCATGCATAATTAAAACGTGTATTGTCTCTTAGAACAAAGCTAATTCTAGTTTGTTCACGGTTATTATTCGTCAATTTAAAAGCTAATTTTATTTCCTACCTATTAATTATTCAATGCATTAGTTTGTATATGTAGGTATGATTTTAATAGCTTAATTTCATGGTTTACACAAGACCACCTAAATATCTAAAGATTAATAATCTTCATCAACTTCAGCCTGTTAACTTGTCAAAGCTGGGCACATGCCTCCTCTCTCGAAGAAAAGCGTCTTAGAATTAGAGATCGATAGACTCTTCAACATGAGAGATCCATGGAGTATTTATGGAATTATATCATATCACAACAATTTACGTGTATAGTATTAACTTATTATGTATTAAATAATTTAGATATCAGGCTTTAGGAATGAAAGAGTTGACAAGTTCTCTCTAAAAGTTGAGTTGATTCTTTTATGTACCCAAAAACATGGCAGCCGTATCTTTTTGTCAGTGTACTCATTAAAACTGTCTTCAGCATTTTTAGTGGAACAATTCGTTATCCTGTGACGAAATAAGATGCTGATTGGCATAATTTATTACTTCTCAAAACGACCAGCTTTTGCATTGCAATGTGGGTAGATTCAAGTTATGCTTTACACCTCACCGCACAGAAGAGCTGACTGTTATCAACTTCTAACTTAGCTAAATAACGCAACAACTTTGCTATTGAGTTAACTTGAAAATAAATTAAATAGAATTTTAGCATTATTGGCCAAAACGCAACACGTTTATAGCTCTTAGATGTAAAATAATGATAGTATCTGCGTCACATGAACTAATGCGTCACCATCGTAGGTATAGTGAAATCGTTAAATCCCTGGAGCTATTAAAATCCAGACATTTTTACGTAATCACGGCGAGAGTACGTCTGAATTTAAAAGTGTTCCGGAAGTAATTTGCTTTCAATAATACTCAAAATGTCGGAGATATTTGAAGCTTTATATGAGTGTTTTATATAGGAACCTATACGTTGTAGATTTTAATTAAAAATTTTAGGCGACGAGAAGACGCGCCGCGGCGCCACTGGCAGCGTTGGCACGGGTCGCCCGCGCCCGTGTAGTGTTTGTTTGTGTTCGTCTTAGCATCTGTTTCATAAAACATCCGCCTGTCTCAGTACTCGACTTATTCTTCCCACATTCAGTGCTAGTGGGAAAACTCTTTTTGAAACACTGCGACGCCATTTTATCGAAGCAAACTTGGCTACGTTCTTTCAATATGATTTTTGTGTACAATATGGAAAAGTTTGTGGTACTTTTGTTCGATATAAAGGAAGTGTTCAGTGAATCTCTTATTAATGTTCTGCTGAAAGATAGAGCGGAGGCCCTCCTGTGAATCAGTCATTCCTGGTAAAGAAACATTCGAAAAAGACTAGTTTGTTAGAGTAGAAGAAATATCAAAGCGCTGGTTAAGTTTGGATAAATTGTAAAATATTAAAATACAAATAAAAGTTTTAAAAGACTGATTTACGCTACTTGGCTGCTTCATAGTGAATTCGCTTTTTTACGCGAGTATCTAAATAAAGAAAGGCTAAGGACCTATTTATGTTTAAAAGAATGTCGGGACTGAAAAGATGTATAAGTCAAGTTTCAATGTTTATGACTGGAAAACCCGTTAATTCCTCTGAATCAGCCTGGAGAGAAGAATTACAGAAGTAAGTGCATTATGCTTTCAGAAATTATGGTATGGTAACATAGAATGGTTCACAATGTCGGTAACCATCGTTTTCAGCAAATGTTTAAAAATTTCAACGCCTACAATACGGGGCATTAGGCAGGCATTCTTAAAAAAATATTTTTAAATTATTATGGTCCATTAAAAAATCACTTTTTTCAAGAATAATTTTATTGAATGCAGGTCTGGTTTCAGTGGGTATATTAACATTAATTTCTCTTAATATACCCACAGAAACCAGACCTGCATTCTCATCTCTGCAAATTATTATTGTCGGGTGCTAATCAGTGTTATAACTGTGTTCGATAAGCAGACAAATTCAAATTGAAAAATGTGTTATACATGTATCAAACCTTTCATATACATAATATAATATGTAATCATTAATGTTAGGTGATGGTGATTACTACATTCGTTAACTTAAAAGTAAAGCTAGGAGGTTTATAAACAAAATATACTTAAATATTGTCGACATACTATTTAAATTTTATGTTAAATTTGGTTATTTTATTTCCTGTGTAATCTTATTTAAAGCTCGTAACCTTAATTTCGATTTATAATTTTTTTTTTATGTAATTTGTTTCAAATTATTATGTTCGAATATCATAATCATAGTAAACCTAGTTTTGTCTCAATGAACTTAAGGTTGAACGTGGTATTTGTATAATTTTTGCGAATACCTTATTGGTGTATTCTTTCCAAACGTATAACCTTTTGTTTAAATATAATATTTGCGAGTATATTGCAAGGTCTCTTATTAACATACATTATAGGAGATAGGTACTTAATCACGATATATATATCACGATACAAGTTTGTGGTACCAGATCACTCTAACACCATGCTGAAGGCTTCCAACTTGAAGTAAGCATGTCATTAGCCAGCAATGATTTGAAAACCCACTTGACTCAGATAAATTAATGCACGAGGATGGACGGCAATCAACTGATTAATTAAGCATGTAAATAATTGTAATGTGATGCCCAGGGCTCCATAGCGGTATTTGCATGAGACCGCTTAAAAGGACCTATTGATTGCTTCAAATATAGCAATCATTATTCTGAAATTAAACTTAAATATTTTGAGAGGATGTCACAAATACAGGGGGTATTCTTAATCTGCGGAGAGCCGATGAAAACAAGTGACCCGTGGATTTTCGAACTCCCAACAATAGATCTATATCCAGCCGTGGACGTCAATCGGTTAAAGTCATGATGACGATTCTTAAAACAAAATCTTTGTAAGAAGGTTGGTTTGACTGCGAAACCCAGAACACTAATACACAAGAACTCAACTTGGTACATCTGCGATTTGGTAAAGTTTCACGATTAACAATAATTTGCGTACGAACAGATAGTATCTATCTTTACCTTTGTTTTGCGCTTCATTTAAAAAAATTATAACAGTAGCGGTACGGCAATATTCCTGTATCCAGATTATTTGCATTTGATCGATAATTAAAATTAAATTACCTTAATCTATAATTTATAAGAGGGACTCTCTCTGAGGGACATAATTCGTAATGAAGGAATCCGTAAGAGAACTAAAATCACCGACATAGCCAAAATAATAAGCATGTTGAATGAAGTGGCAGTAGGTGGATCATGTCCGTCGTAGAACCTGATGGACTGATGACCTTAAAAAAGTATCAGGAAGCGGCTGGATAAGAAATTCATAGGACCGTGTGTGGTGGCGCGCTCTCGAAAATAAATTTGTTTTTTTGTATGCTGGTAAGCGCGAATCTCAGAAACAACCTTTTAAAGTTCTAGCAATTAGCCGTCTTATAAGCTTCTATAGATTTATCATTCACATAGTAAAAACTTTATCCATGCTTTCTAAAAATACGATTATACTGTAATCAGCGAATAAATGTTATATAGGAGCAAGTGTCAGGATCACAAGTCTTAACGTATTTTAGAAAAGGTGGAGATTACTAATCAAGCTTTTTTGTTGAGATCCCTTGAAATTTCACAAAAATCTTTAAATGTCAGTAGGAGGAGTCAGTTGAATTTAAAAGTAGAGCTTGTTATATATATGATAGAATTACTGGTTGGTCCCATTTAATGAGGGTGAAATCTTTAAAAGGACCGAGCTCAACATACGCAGTTGTTGAGATAGCAAGAAATAAGTAAATAGTATTATCGAATTTTATTCCATTTATTATTTAATTTGCTGTATAAAAGTTGTCAACAACATCTGAAATAGATTTATAAGATCCTCTTGCTTTTAAAAAAAAAAACTATTAATTTATGGTTACCATAAATTACCTAGAATATTAACTTGCGTAGTCACTTCATGAACGACTCCTGAAATAAATGCAATAGCATGCAAAGTATATATGGTATGCAAAGAGCATTAATTATTTAACATTTAACAAAAGAGAGGTATTTACGAGTAATGCAAATATATCTGACACAACAAACACTGCTTCTTTTAAATTCTAGTAAAAGGGTCGTTAATTTAACACGGAACGCAAATGTCAGGATTTTTCAGCTTTACATCCCACACGTATCTCGTTTGTATCAATATCTAAATGTAAATATTTTAATGTTCAAAAGTTTTAGAAACTTTATCATGCTGATATCATGGGAATTGTGATATCATGGGAAAAATCTAGCTATATATTAACGAATGGGAACACCTTTTATGTACAGCACAGTACAGCTGCAGCAACAATTTAAGAATGGATCTTCGAACAAAATGTTTGAAACAAACGGAAAATAAATTTTTTAATAAACTTTTTAAATTTATTTCGTAGTACTTCGGAGAAGTCATTATATAGTTACTTAGCACGATAATAAAGATTCGTTCGCGAATGCAATTTTCTTGTTTGTCAAACGTTCGCACAATAAACGCTTAGAACTGCATTTGATTTAATTCGGTATTAATTTGTGCTGCACATGTATATTTCAGCAAGATAATTTTTCTATTTCCACGCTTTATTATCATAAATTATACTTAAATTGACCTCTTCAGATAACAAAACTGGTATGACGCATTCAAGCTTTTATTCGTTTTATGCAGATACTGTGAAGTGGTTTACTTAGGTGCTTGGTATGACCCACACTGAATAAGTATATGTATATTGTCCTAGAGTAGATATTTAAAAACAACATTACCATTACCAATATGAATATGTACTTTATATCACTAATCCGTATCATCGAACTTATCTACATTTTTGCTCCAGTTCGATAATGGTACTTTTGTTCGAAGCCCTTTTATGTCTCTCACTGATAAAAGCATATTCGCATTCACTATAAACATTTTTAAAATGCAGACTGCAAATCCACTAGGGAACCTAGCAAACAGCAAAGCTAGCTAAAAATAATAAATATTTTTTTGTGATACTTACATTATCTAGCGTTCAGTAAACCTCTTAAGAATTTAACTATTTTTTTTTTAAATATCTCATAGAAAAATAACTTATATAATTTAAAAATATGAAAGACATTAGACTGTATCTTTGCATCGTTTAAGGCTGACCACTAAAGCATCCGTATGCAAGCACATATTTCAAGCTGTAGTATCAAAAGATTTGATTCTCTCTTTATGAAAATTACCGGATCATTTCGAAATTTTTGCTCATATGGGAACCGCCTGTTTTCCCGAGGTTGTTCTTGGGTATTAATGAGTAGGCACTTTTATCATGTAGCATAAACATAACTTGTATTTATTTATCATCAATACGAATTGATAATGTAGGTATTGCATTTTTTTAAGTACCTCTAATTTATTTGAAAAAAAAGCTTTCTGTTAGTAAAAAAATGGTTATAATTGATCCAGTATTTTCGGAGTCTATGACAATCAAACAAAAAAAAACTTTCCACTCTGTAATACTTTAATGATATCTTAATGAATCTTAATCATTACAATTCAATTGTAAAATGTGGACCTAAGTATTTTTGGTGTCTTTAATGGACTGCCATAGTTTCGATTGACTTACACCGCGTCATTTTTCCTACTTTAATGAAAATTATCATTATCTTTCTATTGTACCAGTGTTCTAATAGAAAATATCGAACAAAAATCGGTTATTGTTACTTAACTAAAATAGTTATGCATATAGCTTCACGGACTTATTTGTCGGCAATGATGTCTTCAAACATATAGTATATATTTTTATATATCATTAATAATTTTCGCGACGCACGCCAGTAATGCTCCCAGTCGGTATGATTTTTCTGACATCTGCAACAATCACCGTTATATTCAGCCAACTTACAGAAAATCATAATGAATTATATATGTGCTTAATCCATATGAAATCCGTTTGGTAGTATTGAGTTTTTAGCGCCCAGATAAAGAGACAGGCACAGGAAGGGGACTTTGTTTATATATAATAATGTAAGGATAAAGTTAATAAACTTGAACGAAAAAATCAAGGCAGAAATATGCAACGGTAAAATAATAGAAGTTAAGACTCTTAAAATATTGTTTTCATGTCTCAGACGTAGTTGGTAAAATTAATATTTAGAGATTAACTGTTGTTACTGTTGTTTTACTGATTGCGAAAATTTTAACCACCTACATGTAAACAGGTCAAAAATTTAAAGGAAAATATCTGTTTCAGATACCGTAATGCACGATATGCAGCGAGACGTGTTCGCAAGCGCGTCATCTTCAAGCATGGAGACTGCAACGTCGTCCAATGGAACGTAGCCAAACGCAGGCGCCGATACCTCCAGGACATATTTACTACCCTTGTGGACGTGCAATGGCGCTGGACGCTACTCGTGTTCGCTCTCTCTTTTATCCTCTCTTGGCTGCTCTTTGCCCTTATCTGGTGGCTTATCATTTTCACCCACGGCGATCTCAACCCTCCCTCAGATTCTTCCGAACCCTTTGTTCCATGCCTTCAAAACGTCAATTCTTTCACCGGTTGCTTTCTCTTCTCGGTTGAAACGCAACATACTATTGGATATGGATCTCGAACTACAAATGAAGAATGTCCCGAAGCAATATTTGTCATGTGCCTTCAAAGTATTGTCGGTGTTTTCATTCAAGCTTTTATGGTAAGATATAATTTTTCACTTATAAATTTGAATTTGAGATAATAAAAAAAGATTTACTAAAAATTATAAAAGAAGAAATATAAAGGAAAAAAGTAGTGTTGTGTGTTGCTTCGTAAACCTACCAGACAAAAATAACTAGAAATTACTCAGTAAAATTTAGTAACAAACAGTCATTATATACGCAAAAGCTTTTGATGTAAGCGAACATAACGATGATATATTTTTTGTTTAAATAGTTGACTTGTGTAATAATAAAAAATCTGTTCTTCAAACAATTTTATTTTCAAATAAACATTTTTATTAAACGGAATAAACACATGTCTTAAGAAGAAGAACTTATGAAAATAATTATGACATCAAAATCATAAAGGGTTATCAAAATACGTTTCATTTAAAAATCTTCCTGCTTCAAAGCCAATATGATAAGTTAATATATTAAAATAAACTTGGATCGAAGCCAAACGTATTTAAACGTAGCAATACGTGATCCAGATGCTCTCTTAGTAATAATTACAAATTGGTGCTTACGTTAACTGTGATATTTTGTATTCTGTGGTTTTTTGCTAATTTTTTAAAACTATGATTACCTACTTACTATTAGAACTATACGATAGACTATGTATGAATAACGTATAGAGCATGGAAGAGATATATATAATTTAGTGCGAAGCTACTGTGGGCCAGTAAATCAAAAATATTTACACCAAAATGTCGCGTAAATTTATAACGCACTACAAAATGTTTTCCAATTTTAGGTGGGAATAGTATTTGCTAAAATGTCTAGACCCAAAAAGCGAGCTCAGACCCTGCTTTATTCCCGGAATGCTGTAATATGCCTACGAGATGGCCAACTGTGTCTTATGTTCCGCGTTGGTGACATGAGGAAATCCCATATAGTTGAAGCACATATAAGAGCGCAAATAATTCGACGCAAGGTATATTATTACGACAAAGCGGAGACTGGTTAGTGATTGGGGATTTCAGTCAGCACGCTTCCAATCTTTACATTTACCCAAATTACCCATTAATCAACTGAAATCGAACACTTCCAATCAGATAGGAACAGGTCATGGAAGAATTCGATTTCAATGGTTTTGGAATTAAACTTTTCAAAATTTCTTTGTATTGTCCATAGGTGGGTCTAATATTCGCGAAGCTGGCGCGGGCCAAAAAGCGTAACACCACACTCCTCTTCTCGACGAAAGCAGTAATATGCCTGAGAGATGGGGAGTTTTGCCTCCTGTTCCGAGTTGGAGACATACGAAAGTCACATATTTTGGAAGCGCATATTCGTGCTCAGATAATTCGCAAAAAGGTGGGATATGCCTTTCTAAAAATTTGGCTAGTTGTATGTCACTGGTGTATTTTATTTGAAATCTGTATTTTACGTTAAATATAATGTAAATATTTATTTAGACCCATCTAAGGATTGCTTAACTTAATCTTTGTGTATATTTAAATCCACGTTGTAAATCTGTAATACTTTAATGAGTGTCTCTCTTGATGTTTTAAAACTGATAATAGTTATCAGATTTCTGATACAGGGCTTTGCCTTCAGCTTATGTAGAAACTGTAAGATTGATGCTTTTAATTTTTGTAATACAGATTTACGTGAATTTGTATAGTTTTGGAATATTTCATTAACCAGATTAACCTCTTTATTTCTTAACTATACAAAGCTACTGTAATTGGTATTTAGTACATTATAATACTGAATTTTGTAAATGCATGCTATTTTCCAATTTACTCTCTATTTTTCGTAAGCATTTATTATAACTGTAAGAAGTCTTTCAAATGTGTGCTCCTTTTGTTTATGGAGTGGTGCTATAAATAGTAATGAAATTATATTTTTCTTTAACAGATCACAAGAGAAGGGGAGTTATTGCCATTTTACCAACAGGAGCTTAAGGTTGGGGCTGATGGGGAGGAGGATCGGCTTATGTTCATCTGGCCGATGACCATAGTGCACAAGATTAATGAAAAGTCACCGTTATATAACTTGTCGGCGTCGGATATGTTGAGAGAGAGATTCGAAATTGTTGTTATGTTAGGTAAGAATCCTTATTATATATTTTGTATTTGTTTGAAAAACGTTAGTAACAAAAAATTATGTTAATGTAAAAAATTTTAAGTTACAGAAGTAAAACGAAATTTCACGAATCATTTCACTAAAGAAAAAGAAAAGTCAGAATTCACGATATATTTATCCATTCCAGAGGGTGTCATAGAGTCAACGGGTATGACAACACAGGCAAGAAGCAGTTACTTACCATCCGAGGTCCAATGGGGTCATCGATTTGAAACCATGGTGTCATTCCGAAAAGATACAGGAGAATATGAGGTTCGTAATAATATAATGATTAAAATTATTTTTCTGACTTCAAATAGTCTCCTATGTAACGATATATTTTGACAAAAGTTTTATTGTACCTATTGAAGATTTGTAATATCTATCTATTAGTTATGATTTACCTTATAGCTAGTACATAAACTCTTTTAAACTTACTTCTCTGGGGGCTTTACCTTAAACGATTTAATTTTTTCCTTATTGTACTAGATACACATTAGACATAGCCATACATAGCTTCCCCACCAATGTTTTGCAAACAAAAAAATCTTATCTTATTATTATTACATAATTAACTCTTAATTAGTAGGTTTATTCGGAAAAAAGGTATTCTGTTTGTTAATAACTCCAAGTCACAAAATGCTAAAGTTCATCAAAACGGATTATTAGTTTAAAGAAAGTTCACTATCAAAATCTATCACATAGGAACCTTGCGTTTTTTCGAGATTTAAAGTAGCCTGTCTTTTTCCATCCCATAAACTTCCTTTATGCTTAATGTTCAGTCGATCCGTTGCTTTATTTATGCGTAATTGAATAATGAACCAGCAAAATTCACTTTTGAATTGAGAATATTAGTAAGGATTTGTCATAATTTTCCATTTTTGTACATGCGATAATCAACATAAAATAATTCTTATCGTAGGTAGGTTTCATCATATGATTATTTAAGATCATTCGGAGAAGTATTATGTATCGAAAGGACTATTACTAGTTGCCATTTGAATAAAAATGTGAATCCATAAAGTTGAAACAAAATCGCAAGTCACAAATAATGACCTCAGCTCTGATGTCATGTTTGTTTAGATAGTATGGTTTTCGAAACGTTACGGGCTTTTATGATATTCTAACTGTTTAACATACAATAGAATACATTCGTTTAAAGTGGTTATGGTTAATGTATAAAGTTTGGCTTAATTATTCCTTATGCAATTCTTAGTCTGAAAAAGTACATACTGACAATTGGAGTAACAAGTGCGAATCCAGCATATTGTGTACATTTTATTTAGTGATTAAAATCATAAAATGTACCGTCTGTTCATTTTCTAACCTATTAAAAGTATTAAATAATTATTTTCCAGGTGGATTACACAAGATTTAACAATACATACGAGGTAGATACACCGCTCTGTTCCGCAAAACAACTTGACGAGTTGCGAGCCACGGTTTCCACTTCGCAGAAATTAGGTAGATACCAGCAATTTTTTTTCCTTAGCAACGTCTTGATCCTAAGGATATTTATATAATTCATATTGAAGATTATAAGCATATTCTCAGAATTTGCATTGATTTAGCTTACCTACACTGTATCTGGTTTTTTAATATCCAACGTTTATATTAACATCTCCATAGTTTTACTGAGATGTTTTGCATCATAACTATATAATATACGACTATAGTTGCTTAAATTTTATATTCTTAAAGATTGAAACTACACATTTTCATATTGCGCTATGTGTGAATTCTGATTGGATCTGTTTTTTTATTAATAATTACGTTATATTTTCTACAGACCGTATGCTAGGCACAATTCCAAAGACATTCTCCAATGATACACTAGATATGAGCTCTGTTGACTCAATGTCTTTGGATGAGCACATTGAAATCAAGATCCCTGAAGCAAGGGTCAGGGAAAACAGGCTCATGGCTCAAAACAACTTCGTTCAGCACATCAACGAAAAGTCAAGAAACGCAAGTCATACACATTTAGCAGTTGAAAATGGTCTAGAGATATTTAATAATAATCCACCACATGGCATGACCGATACGAGGGACAAAGAACACGGGCATATGCACAGAAGTCACAGTCACGCCAGTATGAAGAAAGCTCATGGACTCACTCCAAATGGTATAAACCATGCGGGAAATGGCCATGACCATCATAAAATTAACAAGTAAGTAACATTAACCAGTTGAGAATCCGTAAATAAGAATGAAACATAAGAACCACGGACAACTCATAGAATTTATAGATCAAAAATTATAAATTGTAAAAAAATTATAGACGATGAAAAAATGGAAATTTTCCATCGATTTAAAATCGATTCATGATCATCCACGACATTGATATCATAACTTTTCAATAAATGCATTTCTTGATAATATTAGTCTTTTAAAATTTTGACTTCAAGATTTGAACTAACTAACTTTAAGCAATTGCATAGCATTTTTCAAAAATATTTCTTTAATATTAAGACATGTTACATGCTAAAGATAAGTTATTTGTGATGTCTAATAAGTTATTTCATCTCTTATATTGTAATTTTCAGATCACCAAGCGAAAATCACATAGAAAAGAATTCAACTGCTCCAGTCATTCCCATCCTCGTGACGTCCGCTGACACCGACGCTTGACGTGCACACCATCCCGAAGGCCACTCCGCCAGAGGGAGGAAACCACACGTCCGGTTCAGTTGAAGTAGATGATATGCACGCCATAGAAATGTGAAGTTTTAATAAAATTTCGTAAAAGCTAGGCTAAGAATGGTCTAATATCCTTACATCATGTTAAATTTAATATGTCTCTCTTCTTCAGTGCTATAACTTGTTAGAATGAATTATTATCATAATTGGAGAAATAGTATGAATAATTTCACAAAGTAAAATTTAGATTAATATGTTTGTGTACTTTGTGAAATTGTCCATATCTCCATTATATATTACAATTAATTAAAAGGCTGATCGTTTTTAAGGATATTATTTTTCTAATCGGTCAAAAGCAATTCTTCTGATCATGAAATGATATGACATAAAATTTATGGAGGTTAGTATAAAGTATTAAAATTTTGATTAACCAACCTCAACATAGCTGATCATTAGTAATTTAAAGTAAAAAACGTGCCAAATTTTACGAGTCTGATACTCGTCGATGAGTCAAGATTTTAGCTGTAATTTTATGTCTCACGAATTTATCTCTCAGGTATTTGCAATGTTCGTCACACGTTCCGTTCCTTTTCATTATAGCACTTGAACTGAAATACATTAGTATTGTTATTGTCTACTTCAATAATATCGTAATAAAGCGTCTTAGGTACTTAGG
Organism: Pararge aegeria; assembly: GCF_905163445.1. Lineage (NCBI taxonomy): Eukaryota > Metazoa > Arthropoda > Insecta > Lepidoptera > Nymphalidae > Pararge > Pararge aegeria. The sequence continues at coordinate 7,299,884 of NC_053193.1, forward strand.
CCAAGTATTTATTTAGACTAAACTAGCAAAATAAAAAAAAAAATGGGTGTTCAATAATCTATCAGCTTTAATATTTTGGATCCAAACTTGACACCCTCTCTTAGTATGTAAGATTTATACTTTAGCTGTCTCATAAATAAGAAAATAGCACCTATACATTATGACTTACGCTTAGGTTAAATTCAAAAATTATAATATAATGTTTGTATTAGATTAAGAGTAAGCCTATATTTGTAATGTGTACTTATTTTATTATTGAGACCGTATAAGTATTTCTATCAAAAGTCAAACTAGAGATAGAAAATTTTCCATTTTAAAGTTCAATGCCGTTTAAAGGTTAACTTTAATCTAAAAGGCCGTGACTAAACCGAATTTCCTTATAACAATATAGTCAAACATACGGCCCCTGTTATATTTAAAATTTATTAATACCAAATGTCGTACCAGTTATGTATTGGATTTGATGTAGTGAATCGTATACGTCTCAAACAATTTATAGGTGGATTTGATCCAAATATATTTTATGAAAAATTATATCAAGCTACGTAAATTGTTGTAAATGTACAAAATATACTTAGCTATTTTATATGGAAATTTAGTAGAATTTAAAGATGCTTTCACACAGCAAGAAATGGCAAACAAAAGGCAATAAGAAAGTGGACTTTCATATTGCTTTGTCGGATGTATTTTCTGCAGTTTTGAAGTAACATAAATTATAATATTTTCGTATTCAACCTATCGATCAAACATTAAAATTAATGACTGTAGAAGATATGCCCGCGTGAAACGGTGCGTAGAATGTTGACTGCATTTCCGCGCTGAACAGCCAGGCTGATGCATTGCGCAAAAAACTGAGCCAGCCCTTCAATCACCAGATGCGGCAATCAAACGCAGTGTTATGTCTCGCAAGATTATTTTTGCACTTGACTCCATGGCCCTTAGGGTCTCCACGGCAAACGATACAAATATGTTAATCGCAGACAGGCATGCTTACGCCTAGATACTTTATCATATCCAATTTATAATATCAAATAATCATGATATTAATTCGCCCAGTTGCTGCAACAAATTTTTATCTTCCTAAAAGTCATGGTTTTATTACACTTTTTACTTTTTAAGTCATTTGTTGTATAATATGAAAAAAATTAGTCTATTTCTGGCCCTAATTTAACTTACTTTCAAATTCAATTACATTGATTTAAAAGTAAACTCATAGAGAACTACTACAGAATTTTTATTACCAATTTGTGTACGTTTTCTGAAAACTTTGTTGCAGATAATGAACGAATTGAATCATCCAATTAATCAATCGCTTCTAAAAGTTTTTTTTTTATTTAATCTTGTCCCAATTTATTGAATTAAATTTAAAACCTTGTCCTACTTTATTATCTTAAGTCAGCGTGCAGGAAATGTACTCAATAATTCAGAGTCAATAAGGTCAAGGATCATTCTTGTCGTGTAATAGGCCCTTAAGAATATAGAAGTAATCCATTGCGTTCCTTTTTGAGGCATAGTCATATAAAGTACTTATTTATAAATAGTTAATTTTAAACTCTTTCTATTTTCCTCACAAAATCTCGCGTTATTTTATGTAGGTAACTAATTTAACTTTTAAGTATTAGTTTTACTAATGCTTTAATTTTTTTAATTAAGGATTATCAGCATGTTTTATTTCACAGGAAAAATTAGGATTTTGCACAGCTTTTAATTTTATCTAGTCTAGACTTCTAGAGTGGAAAAAAATCAAATAGGTAGTGATGATAATGGTAGACGTTTTGTTTATAGACACACAACCCTCGTTCGCCCAAGGCATTTGCAAATTTATTGCACAGGCACGTTTGCAACATACGTTCTCCATGAGTTACTTTACAAATTTTATTAATTTTTGTGTTCCCAATGTAGACACGTAGTGTCGGGTATTCAAAATAGTAAGATTTGATGTGACTCACTCTGTGACATGTTGCATATGTGTTCCCAGCTTTATACACACGTCAGAACCTACTCTATGTGTTCTTTATTTTAAACTCGTGCGAACGAAGGCACATAATAATATATTCCGTGGTTTATTTTATTGAATTATCTGCCGAAACGAAAATTAAAAAAACTAATTGGATGGGACTGATAAAATAATAATCAAAGATTTAAATTATTATGCTATTTATTTTTAATTAAGTACGTTACATTCTGTTTTTTTTTCGCTTAGTTTAAGCCATTTTGTAATCATTTTTAATACCCTGGAGTGTTAATATACAACAAAAATGTTTATATATTAAAATCACCATAAAAAGACACAAATCAATTTTTTTGATAATATCATAGTATATAACTTTATGGTTTCTTATAATATTCTCGATAATACAGGTAATTTTAATTTATTAGTATATATTTTGTATGTTACACAGCCGGTAATGTCAGGTTTATTTTTCTGTTACAAACGGTTCTCGGAATTTTATTCTTATATCTGGATATTAGTATTTTAGTGAATACGTGGCTTAGCAGATTTATGACTCAAATATTTGTAACGTCTATGATAATTTTGCACTATTTGAATTCATTGAATACTTTTAATTTTTTTTGAATTTTAAATACTTTGAGGAAAATAGTTACAAACTACAAACAAAGCATCAAAATAACGCTACTATTATAGTTTTTAATTGTCTGAGGCGTCCACGTTTGTATAATTGCTGTATCAAAAACACCCATGTAAGTTTCTATGGGCATTGACCAGGGTAGCATAAAAGACATATATAGTAAAGCTAAAAACAATACTAGTAAATAAATAACACGTTTGGGTTACCAGTACTTCAGTCCAAATCAGTTAGTATGACGGCCGATTGGCGCAGTGGCAGCGACCCTGCTTTCTGAGTTTAAGGCCGTAGGTTCGATTCCCACGACTGAAAAATGTTTGTGTGATGAACATGAATGATTTTCAGTATCTGGGTGTTTATATGTAGGTATATTATAAGTATTTATGTCTCCTATTCATGTCAAATATTCATCAGTCATCTGAGTACCCATAACAAGCTACGCTTACTTTGGGGCTAGATGGTGATGTTTGTTTTGTTATAGTTTATTTATTTCAAAAAAAAACCTAGCTGTAAGTATTAGACAACAGTCGAAATTTGTAAAGATATTGTATTTATCTTCATACATGTAGTAGAAGTTCCAAGTCCTTTTGCAAAATTCAAAATTCATTTATTTTAAGTAGGCTTATTTTGTAAGCACCTTTGAAACGTCAAGTCTGTTTGCATTGACTCTACCACTACTGCTGGATATGAGTCTTCTGTTGGTTTTTCCAAACACCACAATCTTGTGCCATGAATGATGTCTTATCGCCACCTAGTGGGGGTGTTACCAAAGTTACGCTGTCCGATGTAAGATCGCCAATCCAGCACCTTAGGACACCTACGTTGTTATAAAGTAAGATTAATTCCTTACCCTGGTCGATATCCTGTGTTGGCAAAGCTTTCCAAACTATGTATGATCATTATTAATGGCAGGGGTTCAGCTAAGTTGACTATGCATGACCTTTCACTTAGAAAACTAAGAAAATGAATAAAAATTACGTTAACACATAGGTGTTAATTCGCATTCATTTCTTTAGTTTTCTAAAGCATTAACCGGGATACAATGCACGGAAATTATACAAATGTGTACTGAGCTTAAAATGTCTGACACCAGGGGCCCAAGCGGCGCAGGCGCCGCCATGTTTAGTGCAATGAAAAGCTTATCTCGCTGATAACTATGTATTTTATAAATATATTAAATTATGGCATTCATACTTAAACGACTTTTATTACAAATTACCTACCTAGTTCAATAATCAAAGAAACTGTCATAACTATGTAATTACATATATATCTATTTACAAATAAATAAGCGTTTAAGGTATTTAAAGATATTTATCATATTATAAGAATTAATTTGTAATTTCTTCAATCCTTATACTCCACACCAAGCAATCTTCGGCAATGTACCTACCCTCTACGCACGTTTCGCTCCGAAGCTGGGGCATCCTAAGTAGATATTAAATAGCAAATTAAGCTTAATCTTCATAAAATATCGTGGATTTCCGGAAAGTAACGCCTGCTTCTATCCAATATATTAATCATAATCTTCAGTGAGGAGGACAACACTCCGGGCTATTATAGGAAAAAGAGTACCTTGTGGTAGGAAAAGCACCTTGCGAGCACTAAGTCTTTTTTATACCGCTGAAAAAAGCAACTGAAACTGAAAACTTTCTCGAATTGAATTATTAATTGTTACTTTCTAGACAATGCCTACAATATAACTGTATATTTTAAGAAATACATTCTAAGTTAAGTTTCCACCGGAAAAATAATGCACATTGAAGCCAGCAGCCTTTATGTAATAGCCTATATTTAAGTCGCCGATTGGATTGGGAGCTTGAATAAAGTTACTTAGTATCATTATCAGCCCATTAAGTACCGTTCTGATACAGAACTCGGATCTCCTCAAAGAATGAGAAGTGTTTCTTCCACAGGCATTTGAGGTCTTTACTCTCAGGCGTAAAAGGCTTACTCACGATGTTTTCCTTCACCGTTAAAGCAAACTGATATTTTAATTCTATGAATTTAAAAAATTACTTTTTTTTATTTTTCTAGATTTCAAAATAATTACCTACATTTTACTATTTTAATATTATTGCTATTTGGCGATAGATGGCGCTGTAAGAAATTAAAGGCTTAGTAATACCCAGCCGAATTTCTAAAACGAAAACCAAAGCGATGACGAATGAACTTAAGAATTACTGGACTAACCGCACCTTTCCTACGAAGCAGGCGTAAAAGATAATGACGGAATTCGGAGCAACGGAGTAGGTCAGCCACCCAGTTATTAACTTGAGTTGTCGTTGCTTACTTTATTTTTTGTCTCAGTGTAGCTACGATATTCTTATGTGGACCCTGGGTCTAAAGCAAGAGCCACATCGCCTTGTTTCACCTACTTTCGAATTACTTTGTCCCAAGGTGGACGGAAACTTGAACGCCGCCATGGCCGTAGCTTGGACGCACTGCGCTTTAACGTTTTCTTGAATTATTATGCATTATTTCCTGTAGGGCCGGCCATCTAACAAAATATTGTAAAACTAGTAGGCATATGCCTTAGTTTTTTACATTAACATTCGGAACCTCCTCTTCACTGGATGATGAGCATTCGTCGTTGTTAAAGTAATGTGACGGGTATTTTGGAAGTCCTGGCTTAGTCGATAAACTGGCCCTTCTTAGGGCATCCACTACCAATCTGTCAGTTATATTGGCGAGCGGTGATGCTGGCTTTTCGTATACAGTCTCAGGTATTGACGCGTAACCTGAAAATAAGAAAATGAATAGATAAACAATCATTATGTTTTATCATAAGGTCTGTGAAAAATTATTATTATTTATTTCATGAAAAATATACATTTTTATGTTAACATAATAATATCTGTTACGGCGTAACAAAAACCCAATCGGGTTTATCCGTACACCGGTATTCATCGTTCAGCGCTCGGAATTATAAGTAGGTAACGTATTTTAAAGCTCGTACATACAAAATATGACGGGTAGTTCTAAAAAAATATAAAAAATAATGATCGCGTTTCAACCAGTTCCACATATCGCACTTTATCGTTTGAGTAAACTTTACACATGATGTTCCAGTTATTTATCATAACATTTATTAGTTTGAAAGAAAAATGTCTTAAGTTCCTCCTTTATGTTTAAGCGTTTATTTCCTGCTTTAGTTCATAAGGCAAGCTGTTCAGCAAAGTCGGCACTAGACAATCCAGGGTCTGCCTTCCAGACAGACAGATTGTTACTTTGGGGAATAATGAGTTGGGCATTTGACATACTGCGCGTTATTAAATGGTTGTATGAATTTAATTTATTATTAAATACTTTAGTGTTGGAATTGATAGGGACACAATCGCTACTATAACGAAAACCCTATTAATATTATAAATGCGCCACGCCAGTAAGATGCACATCTGGATTTGTACTGCTACAGGACGGTATCGGTAGTAATGTGTGAATGATCTAACCTTAAGGGCTACTAGAGTTCAGTTGAATTAAGTTATTTCCACCTAGGTATATTTGGTTGAGTCCAGACACCTGTCAATCAATATCAATAATCGAATTTATGATAGTTTTGCAACTCTACAAGAATATTATACTTATTTATATTTGACCTTTTGCTCACGTTCCTCCACATGCATTACTGCCACGACTTTCTTCACAAGGGAACCTATCTTCATAAATCTATATCTTCTATTTAGTAAGAAATAGCGTTTATTAGGATGAAGTTTATCGATATTTAGATAGAAAGTTATGTGAAATCACAGGACACAGCTAGTTTTGTAAGTAAACATGATAATCGCTAACCCTATGTTATATTATTTCTGACCTTTGAGATAGTATTATATTTAACTAATCCTTTACGTATTACTGAGGTCAGATAGCAATCGGAACGTATTAAATGAATCTTGAAGTGAGAGATATGTCGAAGTGCCTCATGGGTCTAGTGGTTAGCATTCAGGTAAGGATCACGAAGTCCTGGATTCAAATCAAGAATTGATAAGTATTATTTATTTATTTATTTTATTTAACACTTTATTTGTACACAACTATGAAGTGAGGAAAAAAAAAAAAAACAATAGAAATATAAAGACAGAAGTAGAATACATAAGGCAGCCTTATCGCTTAGTAGCGATCTCTGCCAGGCAACCTTTGGATTAGGGCAAGATGAGCGAGAGCGGACTGGTGGTGTAAAATTATTATAAACCTACATTCAAATAGCTAACAATATATAATAATAATACATAAACAAAATTGCACAAATAAGAAAAATATAAAATAATAAACTAATATATACTCAATAATACATAAATACTTAAGAACATATAGATAATAGAAATAAACATAAACAAGGTACTTAAAGTCGTCATTATTGAGCAAGATAATATGATATATTGAGAAAAATAATTTTCAGTAAGTACCAGGCCGAAGTTAGGAAATTGGTGTTATCAGCTACCGTGCATTGGATAGCACGGTATGCCGTCGGTCCCAGTTATTATAAATAACCAGCTTGTGATAATAGTCGTTTAATCCCAGCATCCTGAACTGGAGCAGCGTTGTGGGTCTATTCTCTAAAACCGTCTCTACTATGAGGTATGTGTTCAGCCGTGGGTCATCAATAGGATGCGGATGATAATAATGTTTTGTTAGGAATGTAAAATAGTAATAGTAATTGTACACAAATTATTAAACTAAACTATAATACTTGTACAATTATATTGCAATCCGTTTTCACTTATATGAAATAGCACACTGATATTAAAAGACGAAGAATACGGTCCACCTGAAGGTTGGTTGGTTGGAACCATCGCCATTAAACAAAGCAAAATTTTGCAGGGCTTGCATGCCCTGCAAAATTTTGCTTTGTTTAATAGCCGCCCTGTGCCTATCAACCTTAGTATAGGAGGTGGAGGCCTCGTGCCTGTAATGCAATGTAATGTCGGCAACCGTGCCATTCAGACCGGAACACAGCAATGCTTCTTGGCAGCTGAAATAAACATGGCAGAAGTAGGTACTTTTCCGGACGAGCTTTGTCAAAAAAAACTCTACTGCTACTAAAACTACGTGTCAATTTAGTCTAATTTAGATATGTGTGTACAACAGAAGACTTTTTTTATAGTTGTTGAAGAACCAAGCAAATGGCCTGCCAAATAGAATACAACCATCACCAATAAGAACACCAAACAAAAGAACGCACTACAAGACACGGTTCTCTACAAAGATTGAAAAGGGTAAAGGCCGTAGTCCACGTAGGCCTAAACCATGTTCAACTACGATAGCTTGGCAATGGAAAATAAACTTTACTATTTTAAATGTCCGAAATTCTCATATTTATTGCTTAAACGAATTTTTACAACCTAATTACATTTTTTCCGACTTATTCTTTTTCCTTTTTTTTCCTGTACCAAGCGCGGAATAGATATATCTATATAACGGGTAGGTAGACTTCCAAAGGACTTTAAGAAAAACCTTTGAGGACTTTAAGGAAAACTCTTGGACATGCAAGTTTGGACACGATGTGAAAGTTATGTTCCCTGCTTGCTTTAGCAAGAGATATTTGTATTATTGCGCGTGCTTGTACTATCTACTTACCTTAAAAATTCGAAAAAAATTCAAAAATCAATATCATTTATTTCCAGTAGGCCTAATATAAGCACTTTTGAAACGTCAAGTCTGTCTATGTGTAGTGACTACCACCGGTTCGGAAGGCAGATTCTACCGAGAAGAAGCCGGCAAGAAACTCAGCATGTTGCTCTTTTCCAATATCAACAATTTACATTTTACATTTTAAAATTCATTTCTCTATCTTGTGGGAGATGAAAGCGGAGCCTGATGCTTCCAAGACACCTTGTCATTAAGAAATTCATCAATTGTATAATAACCTCGCTGTAATAAATGTGTTTTAACACATTCTTTAAACTTATGCATTGGTAGGTCCAAAATTACCTTAGGAATCTTATTATAAAAGCATATACTCAATACCACAAATGACTTCTGCACCTTTCGCAGACGATACACAGATTTCACTAAATTATGACCATTTCATTACATTAAAAAAGTGAAAAAACTCGACTTAAGAGCTCTACCTTATCTTTGTCATATATTTTAAAATAATGGTTATCTTTTCTAATGATAAGTATTAGCAGCTATGTTATCATCAACATCACCAAATACTTATGAGCACGTGCCTACTATTTCATAAGAGAGTATAGCAAATTAAGCTTAATTTTGATAATATATCATGGATTTCCGCAAAGTAACGCCTGCTTCTATCCAATAGTTTGGGTTTTTCATTGATCTACAATTTACTGCAATTATATTGTATAGAAGCGGCGCTACTTTGCGGAACTCCATTTTATATTATGAAAATTAAGTAAATAATATAATAATTGTTAAGTCAACATCCTGAGGATTCTGTTCTTAGCAATTATTCATTGTAAAGTTAACATCTCTTGAGGATACTTCGGTTTCGAAGCGAAACGTGCGTAGAGGGTACATTGCTGAATATCTTTTTGGTGTGGAGTATAAGGATTGAAGAAATTATAAATTACACCATACAGATTCTCCTGCTTTTCGCGGAGTATAGCAAATTAAGCTTAATTTTCATGAGATAACCTGTAATGGCAGTTATTAAACCCAGTATGGGCCTAATCGGTTTTAATCCGAGTTTATATCGGAACGCTGAATCGCTTTATCAGCACCTCTTTTTCGATAGGTTGTTAGCAACGGCTAAATCCAGACCAGACCAGACAGAATACAGAAATCATAAATTTCCAATTGTACCCAACGGGGACTTTACCGAGGATCTAAGGACTTATAAGCGGACTTATAAGACCATTGAACTCACCACTGCGAAACATGGAGTATAAATGTGGAGCTTCAAAGTCATCTACACAGTTATGTTAGTAACATCCCCCGGCTAAATTTGTTGCGGGCACTTCTGGGCGCGTTTGGTATCATCTTAGATTTAATTTAAAGATAACGAATGTAATCACCATCACCTTTCAATAATGATAATTATATATGCATGAACGCTGCATAAGTGCCTGTGATAGGACTATATGAATAAAATCTTTTTGAATTTGAATTTGACTTGGCTGAACATCAGTGGCGTGAACAGGGTTTTCAATCAGGGTATGCATAAAGCAGGTAGATGGCATAAAATGGTAAAATTCCCCTCCAATACGAGTTATATAAAATAATTTGTGTATGCAGTGCTTTTGTACATACATGCATATAGTGCACGCCACTGCTCAAAATAGCCCAATAGCCAAATCCACTCTTAAGTCGCTATACGAATATACCTTTGTCTTTTTTAAGTATTACAGACTATAAGTCATACCGCATACGCCACACCATCGATCATAACATAAACATCCAAGCCACCATAAAGCACTACTTACATTACATCACACAAATAGTAGTAAACGATACGAGTGTAATTCAAAATCGGCTGTTAAAACCATTGTATAACTTTAAGATTTTAGTGGTCTATGGTATTAGGACATCAACCATAAAAAGTATTACTAAAATGAAATGGCTTCGTATTTCAATCCATCTATTACCTATAACAGCCTTTAATTAAAGGCCTACCAACGGTAGACTTTGCCCATAATCAATTTAATTTTTTTTTTTTTTATTTCACCACTTCTTTGATTTATTTTTCAATTAGTACCTAAATGTATGCAAGCTATGATTAAATTGATCTTTGTACTGACTGATAAATATTGTAACTACTAAACTATTTTAGAATGATTAAGATTTGTACATCATGAGGTATCGGTTTGAAATGGTTATATTTTACGTGAGTGAAACGTTCTAAGGGAAATCAAATTGTATCTATTTTATCTTCTTATCTGAATGAAAAAATCGCACACTGGCCACCTCGTCAATGGTGGGTGCGGCTGCTACCAGTGCCGAGAAGGCCAAGAGGAGTAAATATGAAAACCTGGATAGCAGTTTCATTTTTGTGCCTTTTGGAGTAGAGACTTTGGGACTCGAGCGGGCAGGTACCTTGGCCAAAGAATTAGTTTGGCCATCCAAAGGGGCAATGTTGCTGGATCTTAGGAACTATGCCTCGCTACGGTGTTTTCGAAGACGTTTTAGATTTTATTTAGTTATACATAGTTTATTCTAGGTTATGTTTATAAAAGAAATACTGTTACCACAAAAAATATATATTATTTAATTTCATTTTCTTAGTACCAACCTTTGGAATTTGGAAATTGGTGTTGATTGACACCCGTGCCTTGGAGAGCACGTTAAGCTCTCGTTTTTGTGCCGGAACTGCTCCCGTTGGACTATGACAGTGAGGGAATACAGAGTGCAACTGTATTTACGCCCACACTTGTGCACTGCAATATGGCTTGGAAAATCTCTGTGTAGATTGACCACCGTAGCCGAAATCAATCAAGAAAACTGCTGTTGTTTGCAGAAAAACGTAAATCTTACGCTACGTCTATTAACTTGAAATACACACTAAGTGCTCGTTTTTATATTCTCATTTATTTTTTAATCTAATATTAATTTATCTTTAATAATAAAAACATGATTTAATGGGATGTTTATTCAACTAGAGAATTATTATTTTATAATTTAACTAAGCAATTGAGTAGTTTTGTTTAAAATGTAACTTCATGGTATGACGCTTTTGAAGGCATTGTAAATTAAACACGAGTCAGCGTAACAACATAAATTATTCATTCAATATTTACATCGAAAGGGATTTATTCATACAAACTGCGATTGCTATCTCTTGTTATATTATAAAGACACAAATATTGTTACAATAAAATAAATATTGATAACAAAATACCAACATCGAAAAAAAATAAACATAATTTTCTTTAATAATATATACATAATCCGTAACTCATAGAATGTTATAGTAATATAAGCTTAAACTTTAATAAATGTATTAAATATTTGATATTCGAACGTCTCTATGTTAAAAAAGATTGTTTGTATATTTCATATACACAACCTTTATGGAAGACCGTACATTTTTTATATTCTTATAATATTAAATATTTTCACTTCGAGCGAGATTCTACAATTATAAACTGTAAACTAGCTATATAAATTTTTCTTATAAAAAATATATTGGAATGCCTTCTTAAAATTCTTGCAGAACCTTCTAGATTCATCACAATCATTTTTTAATCTTGTAATAGGTACCTCTTCCAGATTTTAACTGGCTATATACATATAAAATTATTCTCTTTTTCAGTGTGACTAGTTGCAAGATTATTATGATTGGGTTGCATCATTCATAACTAATATTTAATACTCTAATTCTGGCATATGTCCATTAACTTTTACACTTCTTACAAAAATTGTATTTTACTACAAAGTCATTTTAAGTAAACACAGCAATAAAATGAAGTTTGCTCTCAAAACCGCGTGCTTTCCGTATAAATGTTTCCTGCAAACCTATCTATGATGCTGTTTGTACAATGGATACCATTCTGAAACATATGGCGAGGTTATAATCCGCAACTTAAAAGTAAAGAAACTACAAATTTAAGCAGGCAGCTGTGGTTCAGTTCTAGTTTTTTTTTCTATTTATCAAGCACAACACAAGCATTATTGAATGGTAGAATTATACGTGATGTTGACGACTGATAGCACAATCATAGTTTTAACACCTATTTCTCAAAACTCCTCCCCATAAAACAGAAAAAACATTAAAAAATATACTAAGATGCAGGTAACATTATATTTATTATAGCATCAGTATTTATATTAGCCAATGATTATAAATACCGTGACTAGTATAGAGCCATAGGTCTCCTCTCCAATAGGACAAAAGGGGATTTAGAGCGTAGACCGTCCACACTGGTACAAAGCCGGCGGCCTTAGCCACTACCTAGTTATTATTCTCAAATATTTATGCTGTAGCTGTATACAAAATTGTGTAAAATAACCAAGCAAAGAACGAACTGTCCTTAGCCATAAAATGTTTTCATATTTCAAGTACTTTAACAGATAAGAATTGAAATTTTTCATATTACAACCACGAAAGTAAAAATGTATTTCTGTTAGCAGCTACTACTTAGTTTTGGATTAACATAAGGGCTCATATACACTAGCGGTAAATTGCCTTAGACTGATGTAACAGTTCCCGTCATCACCCGTCAGCGGAAGCTGTCAACGCATTGGCGGCAGTCGACCAATAGCGATGCTTGCAGTAGTTTGTGTTTGTAGCATGCCGATACCAACAACGACCCGCTGCAGTTATTTCAGTTGTTTTCTTTGTATCGGCACTCTACAAACACAAACAACCACAAGCGTCGCTAAAGGTCGACGGCTGCCGCCGATGCGTTGAAGGCTGCCGCCGACAGGTGCAATAATCTCTGCCATTGAAATCGTGCCGCTCCTGTATGTGAGCCCTAAACACAAAGTACAAGTCAGCTGACGACGGTAACTTATCTATTTAATCTACTATTATTTTATTACTGGTACTCGTGTCACTTATAGTGGTGATCCAACACCGTAAGACCTCCTGCAGACGACCGTTTTTTCCTGCAAATCGTGTTTTTAACCGGTCTAGTCAGTAATGCACCGAATACCGGTTCTTAGCTGGGCAGTTATGGGCAGGTATCCTCAATGCGGCAGAAAACAGCGCAAAGAAAGTGCAGTCAACCATGATAGAAAATTGATTGATTATATTCACGCAACGAAGCGTATTGCCCTTTTCCTGTTTTTATTTACTTTAAACTAATATTAGACAACATTGATAGTCGACTATCCGGTACTAATCCTGTAAGTATAAAAGTACCTTTTGTACAAGTTTTTCACGCTCGCAATTTTGCGAATTTGTCAATTATCAAAACGCTATATCGACGAAGGAGATTGTACCTTCTCATCACAGAGTCGCTTATCGCTAATGAAGTGTGCACGAATTTTATCTTTAATACAAGGTTGTTAAATTTAATTTACTCTGTCTGCTTTAGTTTTTCCGTACTCGAAAACGTCTCTACTATTGCGAGTGCATTACATTGCGCTAAAATCCACGCGACACGATTTGTTCCGTGGGTGTCCGGCATCAACGGTCCGTTGACCGGTATATAAACGGAAGTCTACAAGAAGCCTACATTTATAAAGAAAACCTCTTTTTCTATTATTATAATGTTACTGTGAAGTCACCATTCTTCTGTTCCGCTTTGGGCGCTGGGGCGGGGCTTTCTGGGCGGGCGGGACGCTCCGGCAACTTAAGCACCATATGTTCCGTGCTCTCTGCGACACATCACAAACAAACAGTTAAACTAATACGTAAACACACTAAATATATTCCTTTACCTTGTTGATTTTCGTATTTTCGTTTAAAATAAAGTTTTAATTAATTTTGAAATGACGAAAAAACTACTCAATTGCCTGTTCCTTTCAATGTTAAATATAAACTTTTGTATAACAAATATTTATAAATTTACAGCCTCCAATTTATAAATTTTCCGACAGTGTCATCACCACACAAACTTTGCGATGAATAAAAAACCAAATTACATATTTTGTATGAAGACTAAACTTTTCGGAAACGTTTGCGTATCAGTCAACAGATCGAGTCACGTTAAAAGAGCGTTGGTAGAATTTCAGTGATGAATTTTATTAAATACATAGGAATAATTTTTTTAACTCAACGCTTAAACCAGACTTTAATGTTTTATACACTCAATAGCTATCCAATAACTAATATTGCTCACCTTCGAACTGTCTCGTTGGTCTAATTTGGTTGGTATGCTCGAATTTGAGTCCTAAGTTTTGGGTCGTTTCCGGGAAAAAATTGGTATGAGATTTATCTATTCCTTACCTTTGATAGCACTTATAGACATCAGTTTTGGTTAGTATTACTAACATGTGAGAGTAATCGTTTAAATTAGTCATGCTTCATAGAAGCATCGTGGAGGATCTATGCCTTTAAACCTCTCTTTAAAAGAAGTAATGGGAAGTTAGAAGACTGAGGAGATATGTTATTGTATAATTGCTTACAGTTCAAGGCGAGCCCCCAGCGCTCTTTTTATGTGGCTCGAATTGTATGTATTCATAACATCTATTAAAATTATAATAAATAAAATATATAATAATTACATGCAGTTTTCTATGCTATGTTTGTTAGAAAAAATATTTGCAATGTGCAACAGTGCAAGACATTATCAATGATGGCATATTTTATTGAGCGTTGATAGCTAAGTGGTTAACACCTTCATCTCTGGGGAACTCAGTTCGATCTCCTACACGCACCTCTTACTATCCGGAGTTGTGTGCATCTTTAATTAAAGCAATTTAATATCACTCACTTTAAAGGGGAAGGAAAACATTGTTAGGAAACCTGCATGCCCGAAATTCTCCATAATGTTCTCAAAAGGGTGTGAATCTACCAATGCGTTAATAAAATCCGCCTAAACTAATAAATAAGAAGAAGATATTCTTCATATTTCTTAGTGAGAAGACCCTTGTCCTGTAATGGACCGATTTAGGTTAGGATAGAAAGTTAGGATTCTAACAGGGTATTCTATTATTAACCAATTTTTGTTCAGCATAGTACTGGCGATATACATTTACGGCAATTGTGAAAACTAGCAGCGTTGGAACCCTTCCAGAGTCAATTAAAAATAAAATATTTCTGAACGGTCTTTTCCTATGCTCACAGCCTGGATATATGTTAAACAAGAGAAAACTTCTAGCCAATCACAATCTACAAATCTACACATTCGGTCAGGTGAGATTGTGGTCATACTCGTTATCTAGTTGCGCGCACTTTAGCCCTCGGTACAGTGCAAGAAACCTCGTAGATGAAGTTTTGTTCTAAAGAACGTCATAGGTGCCTGTGATTAAGATGTATAAGTGTGTGATGAATACAGTTTTTTTTATAAGTTATTGGAATTTAAATAAGTAAGTTATTGGATGTCGTCATCATCATCATCACCACATCAACCCATTACCGGCCCTCTACAGAGCAGCAGAGGTTCTCCTCCCACAATGAGAAGGTGTAAGGTACGTAGTCCACCACGCTGGCCCAGTGCTGATTGGTGGACTTCACACACCTTTGAGAACATTATGTAGAACTCTCAAGCATACCAGGTTTCCTCACGATGTTTACCTTCACCGTTAAAGCAACAGATATTTTGGGTGCGTTCTGGGATTCGAACTCGACCCCCCGAAAGTGATGTCGAGCTGATC
This sequence comes from Pararge aegeria, assembly GCF_905163445.1. Lineage (NCBI taxonomy): Eukaryota > Metazoa > Arthropoda > Insecta > Lepidoptera > Nymphalidae > Pararge > Pararge aegeria. The sequence continues at coordinate 7,315,636 of NC_053193.1, forward strand.
CAATGCGCTATCACTAAGTTATTGGATGTAATTAGCAAAATAACGTGAGAATAGTTGTGCAGTGTTTTTTCATGCTGTCATTTTATAGGTGCTCCCTTGATTTATTTGAAAATCCTATCTATATACCGCAAAACTACCTCAATTTTTCTTAAGTGCGTTTAGTCCCTGCCTGGAACCGAAGATTTAAATTCCTACTTATTCAATAGCGCTATCCTGCATTGTGGCAAAGGGATCGTTAAAAGACCGATTACTTAATAATGAAAAGCCGTAAATCCAATCACCTGTCTGATAATTTAAATAAAACAAAAGCAATTGTTTATTCTCTCGTCTTCGGGCAAACAACGCTAAATTGGCTATTTGCACTGCCAATTGTTCTTAAAACGTGAGTGAAATATTACACCTATATCCTGTATCAAAATGGGGGAGTGCTGAATTATTTGACATTGAATTATTTGATCACGGTACATCCTGCTAAGATTAGGGTGGGAAAGAACCGCAGACGCTACTAGGCAGCTAGTTTTTTTTACAACCGGCCGACGCTTAAGAAGGTATTTAGTCCGTTACAAGGGTCGTTTTTAGGCAAAAACGTGACTTTCGTTACATGAAAAAATCAGGTTTTTTTTATTTGTCATAATAGGAATCGTCATATAGTAGGAATTGGTTATACATATGTTTCGTACGATGTGAATGTAGCGTGGAGATTAAGGGCAAACCATCCTGTTGGACCAAAGCCCAATGTGGAATGTTATTGACGATTATATCAAATTAAAACACGCGTAAACCATCTCTGAATATATACTGAGATACACCTAGATTTTTTTATAAAATACTTTTTATAAGACTTCCAATAAAACATTTACGTGGATTGTATTATGTAGTAATGGTAACCTTATATTGGAAGATATGTAATAACTACCTAAGTAGATATTTATGCTACGCTTGACAAGAGATCACGTGAACATACTAACAAGTTAAGAATAATAACGATCTACATCAACAGTAATATCCTTTGCTTGTTTCTCACTTCTCAGAAACCAAATGTGATTCAGTTAAAATTATACATAAATACTACGTAAATACGTAAAGCATTTTATCTTTTACCGAATCGGCCAATACAAACTTGTGATCATAATCGCAGCTGTTGTTATTGGCGGAATTTATGTTAAATCTCACATTAACCTATTAGAAAGCATTGCGATCGTCATATTACTACTATCATAACTTGGAGCTAACAACGGTTCAAATACTCAAAAAGATGCTAATAACGAAGCTAAATTGGTCAATGAGCTAATTATTTCCCTAAATACATTAGGAGGAAAGTTTGTACCTATCCCTTTTTAAGAATATTTTGCGCATTGCTATGTAAAACGAAGATAATAGGGCTGGCTGAAAACCAGTGCTGCGCGTTTTAGTTTGCAGCTATACTGAGCCAGCTCCTTTGTCACACATTTTTTTTTTAATTTTTATACTTTAACAATTATTTTATTTCACAAATGTAACATTTTACACAAATGTGTGACAATAAATGCGATTTTTCTTTCTTTCTTTTCTTTCTTTAAAATTTGGCATAATTAAAATTACGAAGGAGTGGAGAAGAGTAAAATCTATTCCTGTTGGTGAGTGAGCAAAAGTAGTAGGCCACTTTTAAATAACGCAACCATTTAATTTTATGCATGGATGAAATGCCAAAAATAATGATAGCGTAAATTGGAACGAACATTTTCAGAAAGAATTACTTTAAACTTAAACGACAGTAGCCGAGTGGATAAGTAGGTATGTAAGTAATAAAGGGAAACAGTAAAGTCGTTGCAAGTGGTCATTAAATAAGGGTGATTGTGTGCAAAATAGGTTAAAAGCATATTAATGTGTACATTATTATTCCGCCATGCAATCAATTCTTAGGTAATAAATAGGGTATTATCATTTGAAATAACAACTGAGATAGTTCGTTTGTTGACCTTAGATAAATAATGTTAAAGATAAATTCTAAGCAACGCACCGCGGAAATGCAAATTTGCGACAATTGAGTTACGAATGTAGATGCGAATTTGATACTCCTGTTAACAATAAACTTTAGTGCCCGTGTCAAAATATTCATATCAATCTATCAAGATAATGACATTTATGTTAGGTACGAGTAAGATAAGCTGACATAAAAAGCGATTATAAGTTTCCGTTCTGCACAAATATCCAGCCACCACATTTAGCACTCTATCTTAATCTATACACTCACCGATTGATCTGCGATCAGCTTGATTTCCATAGAACTCGTCTAACTCCTTAGCGGAACACAGTGGTGTATCAACCTGCGTGGTCTCTTCGAATTTAGAATAATCTACTTCGTACCCCTGGCGTTCACGATTGTATGACACTAACGGCAGAAATCTGTGTCCCCACATTATTTCACTTGTCGTATAACTAGAACGCGCCTGCGTCGTTTGACCCGTCGATTCGATTGTTCCCTCCAAAATAACTACGATTTCAAATTTTTCTTGCAGCACATCCGCGGCGGACACTCCGTAAAAGGGACTATTCGCGTTTATTCGATGGACCATCGTTATGGGCCAGATGAAGAATAGGTTACTATCACAACCGTCTGCATTCAGTTCTAATTCAGTCTGATAATGCGACAAAAGTTCTCCTTCCTTTGTTGTCCTGGAGCGAATTAATTGAGCTCTTACGCTGGCACCGATGATATGAGACTTCCTCAGGTCACCGACTCTGAACATTAGACTTAATTCTCCGTCTCTCTGACATACAACAGCGTATTTCGAGAACAAAAGTGTTTGTGTCCTGTGCTTAGGTCTCGTCATTTTGGCGAACACAATTCCCACCATGAAAGCTTGTATCATTACTCCCACTATACTTTGTAAACACATAATAAAGATTGCTTCAGGACATTCCTCCGTCGTAGTACGAGCACCATAACCGATGGTGTGCTGTGTTTCAATACTGAACAGGAAACATGACGTAAAATCGTAGATATTAAAGACACATGGTTTCCAACCGTTGTTTTCTTGCATAGGCGGTAGATGATCGATCTCAAGATCTCCATGTGTGAATGCAATCAGCCACCAAATAAGAGCGAATCCCAGCCAGGATAAAATGAAGGAGAGCGTAAACACAAGAAGGGTCCACCGCCACTGCGCATCCACAAGTGTCGTGAACATGTCCTGAAGAAATCGCAAACGCCGCTGTGAGATCCGTGACTTGAGAATATTGCATTCACCATTTTTAAGAATTGCCCGCCGTCTTGTTCTTCTAGAAGCGCCATGTCTGTGCGAGCGACTCCTGTAAACAAGAACAGAAAATATTGATTACATGGTTCCGTTCCAATGGTTCTGGTTTAACATAATATGCAGATGGAATATAAGTGTGAACGCGTAGATCACGATCGCTACGGAGCTACGGCCTTCGTCAATGTTAATATTCTTAATGTGTAACAATAAAACATAAACATAATAGAAATGTTTTCTCATAATACAGTTTTGATGAACACACACACATATAAAAACATGAAACAAACAGTACAGGGGTTTTGTGGGCGAAGACGGCACAGGTTGTCGCGGTTCGAACCTCTTGCTGCCAGTGCCGGTGGGGTAGTAGACGCCAGGGGAGAGGTTGCCATTTCCCGGGACAGTCTTAATTTTGAGCCAGTCGTCAGGTAGGAGTTGGGCCTCCTCGCGGCTCGCGGGTGACTCTGGGTCTGCGTGCATGGCGTCGTCCGCGCGGCTCACTCGCAGCCGGTCGTCTGCGCCATCATCCCCCGGTGCTCTCGGGCCTCCTGAAGCATCGCACGCGATAATGCCTCGGTCACGACTGCCTGTATCATGCTCTTACGACGCGTTAAACGTTTTATAATTGTATCGCGAAATTCTATATCTCAAATTATCAGTCTCGGAAAACAGACAATTATCATTTGTGCCTATTTTGACGTAACGCTTACGGGGTGTTTTATGTTTGTGTAGGCGTAGTTATACTATTAAGCATGTCTTTGTAATTACCTAAATATTGTTTTGGTGTAATAATAAAACATTCCTTTTGATTTAAAGAAATAAAGATAGGAAAGTAAATTAAAATTTTGAGATTCCGTACCCCTAGGTAAATATGATACAAGTATGAGTACCCTTATAGAATCACGTTGTTGTCGGTCTGTCTGTCAATAAAACGCAAATAATTATGAATAATATCAATAAAACATTTTATTACGTAGTTAATAGAGGTTTATATTACAAATAAAATGCAGTTTCCTTTTGTGTTTCTGACGCTATCGTTTAATTTAACCAAATAAATATTTACAGATATTAACAGGTTTCTTACTAAAAGCCGAAATCGTTCCTTGGGTCGCACTGAGTCAATTTTTTTAATATGTTTTAATGTCGTGCCTCGCGTTATGTGGGATCACCACATAATTTAATGTGTGGGGGCAGTAAAAAGAGAGAACTGAGTTGACAGAACCTTTATTTAACAAATTTAATTTGTAACTGAAAATATCAGAGCACAAATTTGTTAAAAATTTTGTAGGTATACAAAATTGCTTCTTTACTAATTATTGGTACATACGTGCACAATAAAAGCTTTTCTTCTAGCATATCTATGCGAGTACTCTTTAGTGATCCCAGGCTTACATACGAGTAGTCTTATGTTATGAGACACACCTTTCGCAGGCTCCCGTTTAATAAGTGATCGGTCAGTGCAAATTAATATGCCAATACTCAAACTACTAATTTGTTACTCTCGCACTATTTACGTCGTAAGGTTATTTAAAAAAATTGTATACGTCACGCATAGTTACATAATTCGCGAAATCTATATTTCCGTGGTTAGCAACCAGTAGCCTTCTACATAAGAAAAGGTTTAGTTTTTGAATCTATTCCAGAATTATTCTATTTCGTTGCTATAGACGAACTTCAAACTTTTTTATTAGATCGTCATTTAATACTTGGGCTCTACTTAGATGATCCTGCGTGGGTCTTAGATTAAGAATGGTTTAGGCCGTTATCCACCACGCTGGCCCAGTGCAGATTGGGAGACTTTACACGCCCTTGAGAAAGATAAGAAAACTCTCAGGCACGCAGGTTTCCTAATGATATTTTCTTCACCGTTAAAGCAAGTGATATTTAATTGCTTAAATTAAAATCGCACATAAATTCTGAAAAATTAGAGGTACGTGCCGGACGTCGAACACGATTCTCTCAAAAGGAAAGCCGAAGCCTTACCCACTATACTAACGCCGCTTATCTATATATCTTTATATAATATCTACTTCATCATGTCGACCCACTACCGGCTCACTATAGGGCACGGGTCTCCTCCCACAATGAGAAGGGTTTAAGGCCGTAGTCCACCATGCTGGCCCAGTGCGGATTGCTGGACTCCACATACCTTTGAGAACATTATGTAGAACTCTCCGGCATGCAGGTTTCCTCACGATGTTTTCCTTCGCCGTCGAAGCAAGTGATATTTTTAATTACTTTACACGCATATAGAGGTGCGAGCTGGGATTCGAACTCGGCCCCCCGAAAATGAAATCGAGCTATCCACTGCGCTATCACAGCTTCAATATCTACTTAGATATTGCTAAATATGTGAAATAATTAAAGGAATTCTCAGTGACTACTAAGTATACGTTTTTATAAAAGAATTCCTAAGGTAATTTTGGACGTACTTAAAAAATACGTCGCGTTCGCTTCTGCTCTACCACCCCTTACAGCTCTGCGGCTCCTACAGCAGAGTACGATAAACTTACACAGATTAAAGACGTTAATAATTTTATTTACAAGGTGGCTGTCGTTTTAAGCTAATTTGTTTTTCACCACGCCTCTTTATACATACCAATGCACGATTCGCTTATGTACATTATTAAAACAGATAGGTAAATACTGAATCGATCGTGATCACAGAATCAGCTCTGATTTACAGTGCTTGTTTATGCATTATCGTCAAAATATTCCGACTACGTACGTACGAGCAACTGCCTCGTTGTCTAGTGGTTAGTATTTTAGACCAAAGATCACGAGGTTCTGTTTTCTAATTCCGAGGCCGGCTAATAATTTCTTAGTTATAGTTTTTCTTTCTAGAAATTTCCAGTACCAGCCCGAACTCAGGTGGTTGGCATTATCCAACTATGTGCCTTGGAGAGCACGTCAAACCGACGGTTCCGGGTATTATCTCTACATGTGTAAATGTAATGACAAATTTTAATGATGATCCCCCTGACGCAATGGTGAGCGTTGCGATAATATAATTGGGAAATCCCGAGTGAGATCTACGGCACGAGTATCAAGAAATTCTGGATTATATGTGGCAATGTCGTGGCTCCCCTTTAAAAAATGTATGGCGAAAAATTACACGTAGAAACTGATTAGGTGTACGGGTCTAATATAACTGCCACTACCCTTTCTTCTTCTTCTATTTCTCTGGGCTTATCTCCGTACTTGGTCGGCCGGAACCTTCCGTTGTACGTAGTGCCAGTAGTACGGCTCCCCGCTTGGTCACTCCAGCCAGCCGAGCTCACTCCAAAGGCTTAGCAAGCCGCCCAGGTCGCCAAGTGCTTCAGGGAGTGATGCTGAGGAGCCAAGGTATGCTGCGCGTTGCTCTGCTACTCCTCTACCCGCCACTACCCGTGATGGTAATGACAGCTATACTAGACCTTAGGTTAACACACTAGTGTCAGAACTTATAATTCTAAATATTCTAAATAAGTCTTATAAATGTTTAGAAGAAATCAGTATATTGCCTGCGACTTCTGCATTATGTAAACCCGATAGGTAGTAGTTGTCACGATTATTAAATGACTGATGCAGCTGATTGATTTGAAAGTGCATCTGTTTCTAACTGAATCGCATTTATCTCAAAGATATATTTTGTTATATTTTAAAAACAAGCAGGGATCCTAGTATTTTTAGCCTATTTTTCCTAAATTGAATAAAAGTATAGAAGATTGTTTTCATAATAACGCGTAAAAATATTACGTGCTTGCATAGCACTCAAGGCATTCTTACTGCGAACAATGAACCTTTTAGAATTTTTAATTATGAAAAACTAGATATATTATTTAAGGTGTTTCATTGGTTATTACAGGTGTACAGTGTTCTCGATGGCAACATTTAGGGGTTCCAACCTCAAGGTTCGAAATGTTCATCGGATCCTCAAATAAAAAAAAAAAGATATACTGGATACTCTGTCAGAAAACAATAATAATTAACTGACGGTAAACGCAAACGTGAGGTTATATTGGCCACGCGAATACCTTACTTATACCTCTCTAAACCGCTCCCATACGCCCCTTATATTATTTTTCTCCATTATCTCCTAAACTATGCGACCAAATAAAATGCTGAAAATCGCGAGGTTTTATACTCTATTTCTCTGTATTTAAACTCTTCTTTGTGAGTAAAACAAGTTTAAAAATGATAATTGAAACTCACATTATAACTTTAAGTTATAGGTAGGGTATATGGTTAACCTGATTTTTTTTTAATCTTTAAAGATTAGAATTTTGGTAGAACATAGTAATTCAGTGTAGTGGCCATTTAGACTTTAGTAGATATTAAGTGCCCGTCTTTTAGAAATTTAGTAGAGAAACGTGTTACATGCGCTGAAGTCTCCGAGAGTCACATACAGATAGACGTTGGGTTCCCAAGGTGCTGGAATAGTGACCCCGCACCGTTAAACGCTGCATTGGTCGGCCCACAACTAGGTGGAAAGAAGACATCAAACGAGTATCTGGGAACCGCTGGAAGAAGACCGTGGTTTTTGGAACTCCCTACAAAATTCATATGCCCAGCAATGGACGTCAAACGATGGAAGTGATTATGATGATGATGAATAACTTCTCTTTGTTAGGTAAGAATGTTAAATTTCAAAACATGTTGAAATGATTCAAAACTGCTGCTGAGTCGTTGCCAGCTTCATCTCGGTAGAGTCTTTCTTCCAAACCGGTGGTAGAGTCATTACTTGAAAAAAAAGAATATTGTTTTTTTGGTATGAGGTGAAAATCCTAAAGGCGCCTTAAACACATCGTAATAAAAGAAGGGAAGAACATTGTGGAGTATCTGATCTATAAATAGTCGAGTAACCAGAGAGCACATCCCGATCATAGGGATATAAATCAAAATGAATCAAGCTTAGCGACACTTAGCAAATTATCTTTGTTGCCTGTATATATACCTTTAGAATGAGACTTGCACGCTCGAAATAGTAGACTCGTTTACTAAACACTAAAACTTCAAAGTAAAAAAGGACCAAATGTGATGGTAGGTTTTAGTTATCGCATATTTTTTACTACTGCTGTTTCTTTTGCAAACATTCTGGTAGGTGCACTGGCTGTTGCTCTACGACGTATGTAGTAACCTCTATGTTACTCTCCATACTTTCAACTGACTCGTTGCCATAAATCAAGTCGATTTGTTGCTTAGTTAGTGCGTGAAAGAAGTACAAATATTAGTAATTGTGTCGATAATATTAGTAAGGATTAGTGAGATATCCATTTTACTTTCACGTCCCTTATATATGTCGTTTATCAAAAAAGGCTTCACGAATGCAATCGTGCAAATATCATGCTAAGGGAATATTCTCAGAAGCGTGTATAGAGTATAAATCCGCACAAAACACAAGCAAGAATTATGTATGTACATTTGGATCCGTAGATTGCAGATAACTAAACAATAAATAGAAATGTAATCATATTTAATTTCTAAGAATTTGCTTAGAAAATTATCGCAATATAACTAGTACGTATGACGTATTTAAAATAATTTCAACAAAAGACACATTTAAAGAAGATTATGAGGTTTTATCTCGTCTTTAATATTATTTAATCCAACAATTGAAGCTTTATTAACTTTTACAATTCTGACATCATAGTAGGATTAAGAGAACACTGGTTACTAAACAAAATCATTCCTTGTGTATCATTTTTAAGTCACGCAAAAAACCGTTTTTTAAGCCATTTTTCGTAAATAATATTTCGCCAATATTTTCGCTTTGTGGTTGATTATTAATAATTTAAAATGTCCAGTTTAATTTTTAAAAAAATAATTAAAATGAGCAATAGTAGATTTCACACCGCCGGAAATAATAATAATAGAGGCACGAATCGCGAGTGGATATCCTGTGTCTACCATAGTCTAGGGAGCGCCTACGAAACTTTCATGCAGTGCAATAACAGCAAAAAAGGGTCAGTTATTTTCTAAGAGTATTTGAAAGCATAGACTGCTTTTTCCTCGCAAGTGTGTTGAAAAACGTCGTATGTGACGCGTATGCATTCACCTTTACATTCTCGGCTTCATTGTCACATGCATGTCGCTTCGACTGCAAAGTATCACTTTGCATATTTAATATAACATAAATTACTATTAAAATCATGACGAGATAATTAGTTCTCATTTTTTTCGACTTTAAATATTTTTTTAATTATCAATTCGAAAATGTGTATGGATGTTTTTAGGTTAGGACGGCATCAGCTAAAACAGCTACACAGATCTGGATGTAAATTGGCATGGATGTCTATCCATAGTAGAGTTGTAAAAAAACACATAGGTTACTTTTTATCCCGGTAAACTTAAAGTGACCGCATGATTTGTAAAAAAAACAGCAACAATAACGTATATCAGTGAAACGTCTAAGTTTTAATGCATCTAAATTTTTATATGTGTGCATCTTTCATGCACCTCAACGTCATTAAAATGTCTTTTCATTCAATTAAAATGATTAAAACGTGAATGTTTGTTACGTTTGTTATGGTTTAGTATCGCCTTTATTACTCTAACTACTTATTGCTTTAAAGATTACCGAGGTAGTTACGAGTATATTAAGATAATGTAAAATGTTATATTGCTTTAGATATTTAAACACAATTTCTTCTCAGTGGAAAGATCTTATGACGTGATTAATCACTATATTATCTGGACGTATATCAATGTTTACCGATTTTGGTGGATTTGGCAGCTTAACTTTATCCTCTTGCTTCGAACGCCTACCAACCTGTTTACAAACCTTGATAAGTGACGTTTTTAATGTGAAATTAAGGAGAGATTAACTCTGATGTTAGAGGATTATGTGGATAGTTGTTATGCACTATATTCAAGCAAACCATAATACTTGTTTAAGCCGAGGTCAACAATTCTAGAGTACCTGCAGACGATAAAGTGGGAAGTTTCTCAATAGCACCACCACATAATATACAAAGACAAATTTAGAAGATTGTTAAAATTGTGATAGTTAACCTAATAAAAAATCTTTGAAAAAGGGAAATTATTTCGGTATTAGGAAAATCTCAGTCGAAATTGAAATTATATTAATATTTCAAATTAAAGCTCTCAAATTACCTCTATGCAGGAATCACTAATCGACGCGATTTTTGCATAAAGATCTTTTTACTCAGTAGAAAGCGAGTTATCCAAGAGAGGAAATATTTTATTTATTGTATGACTCTTCGAGATGGATAAACTTAAAAAGCTTAAACTTGCTAGAATTTAAAATAAACAATTTTTGACGATTAACATAAGCTACATTTTATTCCAATAATGTAATGTAACCTGGAATAATGGATTACATAAATAACAGATAAATATGCTACGACAAGACACACATCGCCATCTAGCCACAAAGTAAGTGAGCTGACTAAATCGTCCGTCAGACGTAAATACTATGTACAAGAAATAAAATTTGCGTTACAGTCGTTAGACAAACAATGGTTAGGTATATTTAAAAACTATATATTTTTGGGATGCATAGTTTCAGAAATCATGAAAACAATAATAAGTTAATTACTGATGTAACTGACAGTAATCGTAAGTTTACTTCTATGCGTACGTTATTCTTAAAGTATATTATTATAACATAAAGGTACGACACTTAGTAAGAGCGGATTAACCGCGGGGAATAGCTAGTAAATAAATAAATTACTTTCTAAAATAGGCACAAACGATAACATAGTCACGCACTATGTACCTTAGGTACTCATACTTTTAGAAGACAATTTTTAAAGAAAAAGGAGCAAAGAAAACGCACTTTGCTTTTTCTATTATTATCAGAAACTTAATCCTTACTAATATTACAACTGCGAAAGTATGTTTGTTGGTTTGCTTGTAATTTTTTTAAGCCTTAGCTAAGCAACCAAAATTAAATTTTAACAAAGACTGAGTTGAAAGGACAGAGAGTAACATAAGCTAATTTATCCCAGGAAAACAAACGTTTCCCCCGGGATTTGTTTGAAAAACTCTTATGAAAATCTTGTACATTTTTGAATGCACTTTTATTGTACACCAAATAAAAAAAGTAGTTACAGGGATATAAACATAGAGCAAGAGAGTACAATTTGGCAGCCTTATCGCTACATAGTGATTTCTTCCAGGCAACCAAAGGTGTAAACGGAAAAAACATGGAAAAGTATTGTATTTAACTAACAATCTGAAACATAAATAATTTAATTCCAAAATCGCTGCCATATGATTTGTAATTTGTTTACATAGTTACTTTATTCACATGATACCCATTATTCTACTTGTTTTTGTTATCTCTTAATTCATCACTTTGGTATATTCATGCGTATGAATATACTATCTAATATGTCGCTTTAAAACTGAGATCTAAAATAAAATATAGTGTGAAAGTTGCAACATATCTGCATTGTCTGGACTGAAATTGAAATTCTGAAATTCGTAGAGCTTTTTGTGACATTTCACTTCCGGAAAGTATAACCGCCATGCTTATTTTTGCCGCCAAGTAGCATTGTTGTGTTCCGATCTGAAGGGCGTAATTGCCGATGTAATTACAGTCACATGAGGCTTAACACCCATGCCTCACGTTGACTTGCAGAGGGCGGAACTCTGCAGGACGTTTCCCTTACATGCCATGTGAAGTGCTGCAATGTATATTGGCGATAGTTTCGCAAATACCATTGGTGCTTTGTCAATTGACAATTATTATCACGATAAAAAAAACACTATCTCCGATCGGTGAAAGAAGAGGTCATCGGTCAACTATTGTGACAACTAATATAGATTAAATCAAGAACATATTATTAAAAAACATAATCAATTGTTAATACTAACTTCGTTTTAATATATTACCCATCAAGATAGCCCGTTGTCACTGCTAAACTATTAAACGAAAGTGGCACATACTTGGTCAACAATGATAATGTCACGTTATCATTTAACTATTTACGTCTACGTCTCATCTTGAAACACTTCACATGTTTTTGAATTCCATTGTTAAAAAACAGTCACTTATTTCAAAGAAACATTTAACGAATATGGCAATGTTTTAACGCGTAAATAAACACGATTACAAAGTTATTTTTCTGATAAGGTTAACATTTTAGTCTACGTGTTTCCCTTTTTTTTTAATAATTATGAAGGTTTAATTGGATTTTATAAATTACATTATTAATATTAACGCAGTAGACCAATATAATGCAATACTAAATCAACGAAATGCCAACATTGTTTTTAAAACATCAAACACATGTATTGTCTTGTTCGAATATATTTTTAAACTATTTCGATAAGTAAGGAATTTATCTTTGCCCCGATTAGATATTGAGCCGTCAAGGATCCTCATTCACTATTTTATGCTGGGAAAGTGATAAGACGCATTTATTTACAGCACAATAAATCATTAAATACGTATGCATTCTTCTTGCAGTTCTAAACCTTAAGCCGGGCTTTTAGCATTAAATTCATTAGCTTTTAGTAAGTGCTTTTTTATTTCGTCTCAACCGATGTAACTACATACATTGGTAGAATATATCATGGGGTAGTAGAGTGTCTCCTGAGCTTGATATTAATTTATTGGTTACTATAATTATATCTAAATCGGTAAGTATCACTTACTACGCGAGAATGAAATGCGAGAAAGCTGTCTAAATTCCATGTGTTAACACGGACTACTCCCTCTTTACTTTATGAATTTATAAGTATTTCATTGTCAAAGAAAGCTATTTTATACTCACTATTTTTTTAAGTGTATAAATGGTATTATTTGAATATAATTTTATTTATTTAACCAATATTTTTAACGATAATTTGCAAATATCTATAAACTCCGTAATACGGCAGACGTTATATTTATACTTATCTAACCTAACAGAAAAATTTGTCTAGTACTCCAACAAAACGGCCTCGAGATTTGGTTGGTTTGTCACTCATAAAGGTACTGTAAAAGCATATCAGCTATTTGTTTAAGATTAAATATATTTTGCTAATCCGTTGTTTGTCATTACGTATATTTATGACGTCAGTAATCCGTCTTTAATAGTCTGACGTAAACTTTTTGACAAAAATGTTTTCAAAAAGGAATATTAAATTTTCTTTAAAAACCAATTTCTTTCTAATGAATCTATCTTAATGAAATGAAAAAATCTTTGTTAACTGTCTCTATTAACTGTTAAGTTATCTAAAATCAACTTAAAATAAACTGTTAACTCTTCTTCTGAAGAGCTAACAGTTTATTTTAAATGACATACATTTACTTACGTCTTACGATACATACATACAGAGTAAGAAGTTTAGATGTAGGTATATTTGGGAGTAATAAAATCTCCTTTTAATCCTCTGTCCCCGAAGCATTAATAGCGGTCTTCTAAGTTTCACTGCTTCGTAAATATGTTTGTGTGAGCGGTGTTTGTGTCATCATCAAAGAGATGAGCAGATTTGATTCCGTCCGTATCTCTTCATACTTTTATGCTCCTAGTGTATCTCTACTTTCTACCGAGGGCAGAAAAACAGATAAAACAAGTAACTGAATATAAAACATTGACGGCTGATTGGCCCAGTTTGCAGCGACCCTGCTTTCTGAGACCAAGGCCGTGAGTTCGATTCCCACTACTGGAAAATGATTGTGTTATGAGCATGAATGTTTTTCAGTGTCTGGGTTTTTATATTTATATTCTAAGTATTTATGTATGTTATTCATAAAAATATTCATCAGTCATCTTAGTACCCATAACAGAAGCTACGCTTACTTTGGGACTAGATGGCGATGTGTGTATTGTCGTAGTATATTTATTGATTTATTTATTTAAAACATACCTACCTGCAATCATGTCTGTACACAGTACTATGTCCAATAGAACTGCTGTACGTAGGTATCCTATGAAGACTGGCAGTCTGATGCAGAGGTGGCCTCAGGAATCCGCTACCTCCATACCCCACTCCCAACATCGGCGATTCCAAAACAGAGCTGTCTAGTACACTCGTCTCATCAGTTTCCTCTTCAATAACCCCAGGTTTATAGAAAATCTTGCCAGCCGAAAGGCCAGGTTTTGAGAGCTTTGTTTCCTTTTGTCCGTCATCTTTCCTCACTTGCATTTCATATGAGGACGAATCTTCGCCACTCATATTTTTGTCTTAATATATATAATACAAATGTGCTAAAAGCTACGGAAATCAAGTCACACGTTCGTGAATTTGAATTTGGTCATAGTTGGTGATCATTTTGGATGCGATGGTGATTGTTTTTTTGAAAATCATTGGAGCGTACCTGTAATAAGAAATAAATTGTTTTCAGAAACTTTCCAAACAATGACCAAAGAATTGTATCTAGGTTGACACGATATTATTTAATTCCTACTAAATACAATTTGGGGTAGTATTAGTAGTCTAATCTTATTCAATGGATAAGTTATTGAGAGAGACATCCATACCGACTAATTTTATAGTGAACATGGTACTTAAATATTTAAAGCCGAAAGATATTTCGGCTTTAAATATTGCCATCTGTTGTCAAGTAGCTGAACTATTACCTACTTAACAAAAATAACCATCAACCAATCAATAAAATCAGCTTATTTTATTCTTAAGAAAATGGATTAAAACACTAGTTAGAGAAAGAAGGTGTACCTACATAACCTAATTGGATAAATGGGGTTAACATTTTTGAAAAAATATTAGTTTTATTAATTAAATATGCTTACTATTTAAGTTATGGGTCCAACATTTGTGTTATGTCACCAAGTTCATATGGTGCAACGAATTATTTACATTTTAGGGTCCTTGAAACTTTCCTTATACTAATCCGCTAGGTATTCGTATGGTGTGTCGCTCGGTCTGTCTGTATCAATGAACCTAAACGAAATTCCTGGTGATGAGCATAGGGAGCGCGGAAAAACTTCTTAATCTCGTGAAAATACAAAAGTACGTCGCAGTACAAGTCAATATGGTAATGTCATCATTACGACGCTTTTACAAACAATATCCTAAGGGTGATTTATTTGATAAGGCGCGATAGCTATTGGCATCTCGTGATTATCATACTAGTTTTTAAAGTCTCCAAATAAAATTGATGAGTACACTTAAAGTACTTACTCTTGTTATGGTAGGGAGTCTACCTACCTACAAATCGCAAACTAAAATCATGATTAAAAATAATAATATATTTTAGCTAACCTATGATGATGAAAATGATATATTACATTTTGAAGTAATAAAATAAACTTTAAAATATGTAATAGACTTTTCTGACTACAATAAAGTCAAAGTCAAAGTCAAAAATATCTTTATTCAAGTAGGCCCTACAGGTGGCACTTTTGATGCGTACATTTCATGAGAATTACACAGTAGTGAGATGATGGCAATAAACATATTCGTAAACTTAAAACTAAAGCTACGAGGGTTCCAAACGCGTCCTGGTCTAAGAAGAAGCCTACAACAAACTTAGCCTGGTGTTTTTTTTGTTATCACCATCTCACATTGTCATTTAAAATTATTAGAAGAGCAACCTGGTTAGAGCAATAATTCACACCCAAGCTTTTTTATCGATAACGTAGTCCTTTATACTATAATAGGACTTTTCTATAAGCTTACATTCTTGACCTTACTCAAATATAAACAAATTCACCTCAATACTTTGATGTTATTTGATTCGTTTGCTTTGGTTACACTATATGTAGAGTCAACAGTGTAGAGAACGAGAATAACAATGCGGTAATGCAAAATGAGCTTCATTCCTCGCGATCACTTATCGTTGGCAATTTTTCTTGAAAATTGTTATCATCCCGTTAGTTCCGGCGTTTTGACACGCCACGTCCTTGCACTCATTAGGATGTGCTCGATCTCCATGACAACTACGGATGCCTTTATTTCCTCCCACTAAGATTGTTCTGTCATATTGCGGAAAACCTCGTAAAATGGTTTAACTTTAATCCCCCCATTATAGGAAGACTGCGGATTATGATCGCATCTCTTAAGTCTGAATTCCGTGGGACTGATTCATGTTTTGTAGTTTAGTCATTTAATTTTGCATTGAAATGCAAATGAAATAAATGAGAATACCCAACATTTGTGGGGCTATGTGTCAGTAACTAAGAAACCATAAACGTACCTATACATGTTTAAATTTTAATAAAAAGAGGTTTTGGCACAAAATAAGCGTGATGCTAATTAGTTTTAAGCTGAAATAAGATACAATACATAACGATTGTTATATATTTTCATCGAGTAAAAAATGGGCTTGAAATATTTACCATAATGGAAAGTCCCAAAATATAAGACTACAGTTGTTAAAACCGCTTAGACCTTTTAAGCGTTGGTCACTGTTGTTCTAATCATTTAATTTAGAGAAAAAGTGTTAAGTTATTTATTGGATGGAGCTTTAATCAATTTGATTCTTATCACACACGATACTGTTGTACTCTCTTACCTATCTAGTTTTTTTTTATTTTGATCTAGGTAGGTACATTTTACCTTCGTTGCAAGGAAATGTCTATTTTTTTAAATCTTGGGCTACTTAGACCAATTTGGCTACTATTAAATTATCAGGATAGCCATTTCTGATAAATAAACTTAAGCCACCGACAAAATCTAAAAGAGAATTAAATTCTGACTAAAGAGTACGTGGGTAACGATTGTGCTATTTAGACTTCGTAATACGTTGGATGATTTTGAGAGTCACTTTCCTTTCTTCACTTTGAGAAATTTTTTCCTCTTTATTATGATCCGCTAATTTCCACACACCACACCACAACATTTTTAATGATTTTTGTAATCTTATACACGATTAGGGCCTTGATTTTTGGAAAATACTATTTTTAACTTAACTGCTCAGAGTTATTTTATTAAATAAAAAAAGGGTCAAATTTGTCGTCACAAATGCATTCTATGCATAGTTACGACTTCAATGCTATACAGAATTACGAAGCCTTAAAATTTCAATGTCATTTCTATGTTGATTTAGTTGTGTAAAGTGTTATGCATAGTGCAAACACAATTTCGGTAGATCTAAAAATAAAACCGAATTGAGAACCCTCATCCTTTTTATTGAAATCCTTTACCTCTGATAAAACTATCGTTAGGATTAGAAATATTTGGCTACATTATTTTTAATAGATTCCTATAAAAGCTGTAAGTTCTCAATTCAGTGCTTTTTTTCTATTTATAAGTTGGTATACTCATATTTTTGATTGACAATTGGATTTGTTAGAGGATATTTTTATTTTAGCTAGTTTCTAGTTTTTTTAACTTTAATCATAAATAGGTGAGATCGGTTGTGCAATTTTAACAGATTATTGAAATAGTTATAAAACAGTTTTTTAACACTTATTTGAATATGTCTTTTTAAATCCATGATATATATGTTATGTATGTCATATTTTGTGACGAGCACTTGTACATAGCCTTATTGGAGTCATTTCCATATCGTGCCCTTAGTTTGCTTGTCTTTGGTAATTAGCTCAATGAACAATGAAACGTGTGACTATGACGTCATAGATCATTACGTCTGTCAAACGTATATCTACCTGTTGCAAAGGCCAGTCTCAATTGCCGTGTCTGACTTGTAATTAATAACGGCTTTAAAGACTAGCGAAAGACTAGTCACGCTCATTTTTATCACTGAATCCACTAATTAAGGACACAGTAGTAACCTAATAATTAGGTAATTTGTAAAAAAATTATGATTTTTAAAACAGATACTCTTGAGTTTCGAAATCAGAATCAGAATTTTTACGATTTCTTAGTGTTGTCTTAATCGTGTTGTTGTGATTTGTAAGATTTGTCAGTTAAAGATACGCAAAGCGATAAATATGGAAAGTTTTAACAGTACCTATAGTTTGAAACACAACTTTGATTTACTCCATTATTCATGAACCCTATTCTACGTGTTAATCTTAATGTTGATACAATAGGTCATAATTCTTGTTCTTTAAATTAGGGATGAGTCCTATTTTCACCGAATCACAGACTCAAATGAGTATAAGAATTTATAATGTGAGGACACGATAAGCTAATGTTTTTGTTTTTCGCAATAGTTAAGGCATTGCAGTTAAGAGCGTTTGGGTGCAAAATGTAGCCATCGTTACGGCTACATAGCAGTCTGAATTTGGACTTTACTACATCTTTAAATTGTAATCCATAGATTCAACAAACTCCTTGTAACCATGCAGACAAAGGTTTGATTTGTAGACGTAGATACTAAATGAGATGATGATGAGAGATGTAGATCAAGAGCTTGAATAATACTGATTGAATTAAACGTGTTAAGAATAAGTCTGGAGTAAAACATAATTAAACCTGGACTGAATGTACGCAATTGTGTAACTTTTAATAATTCAAACAATAATAATTCATAATCGTAGAACCTATTTGCATATTTGTAACAGGAAATTATGACACACGAAATTGTGATTTTGTGAATTGTAGCCATTGTTATTAATGAACACTAGCCACCTATGAAGGTAATCACAGCGTAGAAATGAGAAAGCTATTAATTTTATTTTATTACGTATCTAAAATTTTTATTTATTTATTTATTTATTTATTTTTCAACTTACGACTAGTATTACAGGAATTTTCCTAATGCACTAGCGTAGATACTGAAATGTTTCACCTAAGTAGTTAAGAATACAGAAAAACATCCGAATTTGAATTTAATTATGATAACATAGACAGGTAAGTGTCAAATTATTCAGGTGATTTAGTAAAAACTACCACAAATTAAACAGAAAGATTAGTATTTTTATAATTTTTTATTAGTGTTTTTACCTACACTTGGAGGAATTATCAATTTTATAAATTTAAAATGCATATAAAAATTTTCCGAACCGACTGGATTTGAACCTGCGACTCTCGGGCAATCGCGGCTCAGGCCGCTTTCACCAATTAATTTTTGAATATAATTGTAAGATTAGTACTTTTTTAAATATAATTGCTACGTGTAGTCAGTCTAAAATATTAATCACGATATTAATGAAGAATAGCTATCAAGCACCTTTAAGCTACGCTTGGAGAACCTGGATAGATGAGGAGATCTGTAGTTAAATCTGAGCTAGCGACATAGCGCAACGTGTCGTGAAACTGAAGTTTCATATGGCAGGATAAATAGGTTGGGAAATGTACGTATATAATTAGAAACATAAGATTCTGAAAGGATAACCCCGCATAGAAAATCGCAAAGTTGAAGAATCCCCAACTAAGAAGGCAACATCAAATTAGTCGCAGAAAGCTGCTAGACGTACTCGTAAGCTGCGAAAAAACGGATCTTAGAAAGAACTACTCGTATGTCCAGCGTTGGGTTTGCATCCACGATGATAATGATAACGACCAGAGCATCCAAAGATCAGATGACCAGTTCTTCATTTGATCGCTATTCATTATATTTATACGTGCCTTCGACTTATCAAATCAAAGTACACCCAGTTGAAACTATGACCATCCCAGCAGGAAGTCTCTATTTTGGGAGGCAATTTATTGCGAGTAGCCGGTGCTTTGAGTTCAGACCCTGATTTAATATGATTAGACTTAAATATCCGTTTGCATAACTCTGATCTCATAATGGGATGTGTTTCCTCTGTTACAAGTATATTTTTAAAAGTTTATTTTAATTCCATTTGTCTGGTTTTAACCAACGAATGGGTTTAATTAAACACTATTAGTAAAGTGAGATTACATTTTTTACAAACATAATGAAAAGGCTGGTAACCTGGTGTGCTTTCCTCTGCCCAGGTATATATGCCTTTGCCCCTGAACATCAGCTACGCCAGAGAGTGTACCAACATTTTGCCATTTTATTAAGTATCTTTTCATTAACGTTTCGCGAGATCATCGCAGATGGGAGCTATTACATAATTTACATAAGCGTGGCAAAAATAGCGGGTCGTAGAAGAATTGCAGTAATTCAGACACTACGGAAGATTATAGAAATGGCACAAAAGTATTGAGTTTACTATTTTACTGATTTGGTTTATGTGTGCCTAGTTTGAGAAACTCCACTCGTAGTAATAATCGTAGATAACTTATTCGATCGCATCAGAGTTAACTACGATTTATATAGAATCGGAAGAGCACCATCTAGTTACAGTATTGGGAACAGTAATCTCACTAGATGGTAGAAAATTTCACACTTGGCAACCTGTTTTAAATCTATCTATCTCTATCTATTCTAGATCTATCTAGATTGACGAACGCTTTTGGAAATCGATGTAATCTTTGTTTTAAACATCAATATAATATAATAATAATAATATTTATTTCACTTGGCGCCCTTTAGTTTTAGTTTTGGATTTTACTCACAATCAGCAGTCTTTAGGGTGTGGAATTTAGGGAACCATCCTGAGCTGAGGTTCGAATGAGTCAGACTAGAGATCAACCGGCTATTCTGACACCAAATATATGCACACAACGTTGATTCAATTACGGGGTCATTTTAATTATAATGTCCCTTTCAAAACCTATGTGATTTAAGTGCCAAATGTAGATGTTAAAATCCTAATTGAAAATTATAAACCTTTAAAAACTTCATGCTCCCACATAAAAAATCGCATAAATAAGTAGGTAGAAAAGTACGTTAACGTTATAATCAACTTAAATCCCGTTGAGCAAACATTTCGCATTAAGGTTTAATAATAGTAGATTATAAATCAAGAACTGTTAAATTGCATTTTACAGTCGATGCGGTGTTAGGCGCATGAGCTAAAAGCGAATGCGCTAAGAAAGCCGAGAGTGTTACAAGTAATGTACCATACGTGTTTCATAAGAGGATTTTCATCACACTTGCGAGGAAAAAACAGGATAAACTTTTAAATACAAAATAACTGACCATTTTTCAAGTTTTTCCACTGTACGAAAGTTTGCAAGGCCACTTTCTAGATTTCGGAAAAGATTATTCACTCGCCATTGGTACCTCGATTATTATTCCTCGATTATATAAAATCTACTATTGCTCTACTTTCCAAATTAAACTGGACATTTTAAACTATTACCAATAGACCAAAAAGCAAAAATATTAATGACGGAAACCGGCGTGCGGCTTTTTTCGCGCGCCAAGATAAGTCGATGTACAGCCAGCATCGTTCTTTGCTTACGGCCTATATTAAAAAGCAAAGGAAGAAGAAGTATATTAAAAATATAATAAACGTAGTATTTTCGGAAACATGTCTTAACATAACTAATTTGATAAATTGTAACGTTTATTTTTCACGTAAGTAGTAAAAATAGTTCGAGGCAATGCCTACTAATTTAAGTCGCACAAAACTTCTTTGTTGGTTAAAAAAGAATCTGTATTACTCGGCTAAATTAAAAATGGTCTATTCGCATACATATAACTTGCAGTGAGGTACAAACTAAACTTAATCGGGACATCACAAATAAAGCACAAGTACGGTAATTTTAAATAAAACACGCGTGTCTAATATCTTGGATTATGAGCTTTATATAGATATAATAAGGGCCACGTTACGAGCAAGTGTGATGAAAATAAAATAGAATTTACATTGAAAAAACGAGTTATTATGGATTCTCTAGCCATTGTTAAACCTATAGACAATAGACATCAAAACATTACTATCCTGTTAAATAAAATTCATGGCTATTGGCGGTACTTTAAAGTATAACTACGAAATGTAATACCTACGGATGATAAGTCGTTGAAAAGCTATTTATTTACCCATAAATAACTTTGAGATTTGTATAGCGGAATAAATAAGTCTGATGTCAAATTAGCTTTTAGTGTTGGTTTAAAAAAACAAAGATCTGTTTAACTCGAAATATCTATAACAACATACATAAAATCACATCTTTACCGATAAATAACTTTAAGATTTGTAAATGAATAAACAAGTCTGAGGTCAAACTAGCTTTTAATATTGGTTAAAAAAATAAAACACTGTTTAACTCGAAGCATATATCAACAACAAAAAAAATAACACACCTATATCTTCTTTCTAAATACTGGTTCTGAATAAAAAAAAAGTTGTCATAAAATGAAAACAGATATAATAAACACATTGCATGTTTATGACAAAAGTTTATTTAAAATTAATAATTAGGCTTCTACTTACGTATTAATTTTAAAATTAAAGTCAAAAATTTTATAGTCTAAAATGTTTGTAGTAGTTAGGCGTTATCAGATAAAACTCTTGTGATTACATTTAATTAAATTACGTGTCATCAATGTATAAGAAGATCTAATTTACACTGTATGCACCCACGTGATATTTTGAAGACAGCTGATTTCGACAAACAAGTCCTTTTTATAGATAAAAATCAGCAAAACAGTTTTATAACCCCAAATTTTTATACTTACCATCTCTAGTTTCCAAGTAGACAATTTGAACTAAACATCGAACATATTCAAAACAAACAATTGTCACATTCATTGCATCAAAACATGGTATATTTTTATCATCGGTTGATCAACAGTTCATGTCATACTGGCTGATAAGATTTGAGGTTATCAACGGTATTGTATCGTAAACTTTCACATCACAGATAAAAAAGTCCCTTTCGCTCCAGGATTGGAGTTATCCTTTGCGTGCGATCAGAACGCCAGGATAGCTATGACTGGCAGGCGTGCAATGGTACCTAAGCCAATTGTGAACCGACTTTATTTGTTAACTAGCCACGCGCTCGGAAACAATTGACGGTGTTTCACTGTTAGCCTCTGCAGATAAGATTTAAATGTCCGTTTTAGGTACATGTTTACAACAAGAACTATAATTAAATACTAAATCAGCGTAAAAAATGGTAATGATTTCAAAATTATCATAATGATTGCTATCTAATTGATTGGAATGGGCTATCTAGATTCAATTTCTATGCAATACAATATAATATA
This sequence comes from Pararge aegeria, assembly GCF_905163445.1. NCBI lineage: Eukaryota > Metazoa > Arthropoda > Insecta > Lepidoptera > Nymphalidae > Pararge > Pararge aegeria. The sequence continues at coordinate 7,338,691 of NC_053193.1, forward strand.
ATGCAATGCATAGGCTTACAGATTGTTAATATGAATATTGTAATAAATAAATAAAGATTTATTAAAATTTAAATGCCTATTTTAGGCACATGTTTACGATAAGAACTATAATTAAAAACTAAATCTGCGTAAGAAAATAGTATTTATATTTCCAAAATTATCATAATGATTGCTATGATTTATGTAATTGATTGAAATGGATTCAATGCATATGCAACAAAGACTGTACAGTATATTAAGGTTTAAATGCCCATTTTAAGTACGAAACACTAAATTGTTTTTTTGTGGCGTGTAGTGAAGGCAGATCAGAATACCTACAGTTGTCGGGTGACAAGAGGAGAAGACTCTTCTCTCCTCCTCCCTTCTTGCGGGTATCGTACGAGGTGACTAAAGCAACATAATAGAGAACGGACATAACCTTCCTCTGTGCTACAACTACAATCGACTGCGATCACTAAACTTTTCGCCCAGCGTGATTATGGGCGAACCCTCCCGCTATGAGAGGCCTTTACTACAGCGGTGGACTTTTATAGGCTAAAATGATGATGATGATAATTGTTTGGTATGTCGAGAGGCTTTGGCCGTGGCCATTACCACCCTACCAACAAAGACGTGCCGCTAAGCGATTGTTTGAGTGTTCCGGTGCAATGTCGCGTAGAAACCGACTAGGGGTATGACTACCAAACTACCCAACAGGTTGGACCGCTACCATGTTAGATCATCACTTACCTCCAGGTGAAGTTACAGTCTAACGACTGGTAGTCCAATAAAAAAAATAAAAAAATGTTTCTTTCGTATATATTTATAATTTCTATGATCAAAAAGGCCTATCTGGGTTCAGTGCATATGCAAAAAAAGGCTTTGATGGATTGTAAGTATGAATATTCTGATACATTCCCAACCAATAATACCTACAAAAAAATTATCAGTAGCTCTTTTTCAAAGAAATAAAAATTTGAATTTATTGTCAAAGGATTGCAAATACAACTAGTAATAGTTAAATTATAATGATTTATTTAAAAGTATATCAAAATGGCATAACGCTAGGTACTGTAATAGTTCTCCGATTGCTACAAAAAAAATATATTAATATATTTAGGTGATCTATAACAAATAATTTGTCTTGTTTGTTATTTTATATGTCTCGAGGCATTGATTTATTGTTATTTATTTATTTATATGTTACTGGTTTTTGTCTGTAGACAGACATTTCATTGACCTTAATGATTAGTGACATTTCATTGACAATAATATTTTTATAACAACCTAATGAGATGTCAAATGAACTATTAATGATAAATGAATAATTTAACCTAACTTTTTTAAATATATTCCATTTACAGGGTCATGAATTGATGATGCAGCCTTAAGTGCAGTGCCAAGGAAATGCCTATTCACTCTTTATAGGCCTTCGTAGCTTGCCTATACCTACCAAAATAGGCAGCTACATCTTAACGGCTAGCATAAGTACTTAAAGTACAGTTAAAGTGCATCTTTTGATAAAACAAAATAAAAAAACTAGTCCACCTGCCAAAGCGGGGAAAGGGTTTAGCCCAGTTTAACATTATTTCGGTAACTCACACACAGCTGTGACAGCTTAGTGGGTAAGGCTAGGTTTCCCTTTGGAAGGGACAGAGTTCAATCCCCGACACACAGCTCTACTCAGAACGCACAAAACGCACACAACGCACAAAAGTACACTTTTCAGAGTTTGCTTTTGTGCGTTTTAATTTAAGTAATTAAAATATCACTTGCTTTAATGGTGAAGGAAAACACCGTGATGAAATCTTCATGCCTGAGAGTTTTCATAACGTTCTCATAAAAGGCCTGTGAAGTACACCAATCATAAGGCCAACATACCTCAATAATAGGGCTAACGAATGCAAAATAGTTTTTTCAAATAACTATGAGTAAATATAGGTAGTTGATATAACATTATCCTATCCTCGATCTCTTTTTTATATCCACTACGAATTAATGAGGTAGTTATACTCAACGACAAATCGCTTGGCACCATGCAATTTGGCAACCAAATTAAGACCAGAAAAATATAGAGAAATACTCAAATTGCCTCTGCTGGGAATAGAACCTGCAACCTCCCACTCGTAGGACATCAGCAGGGCTAGCACGGGCAGGAGATAAATATTATATCCACCGATTATATCCCCTGACAAGGGATATAATTAACGTGTCCACCTGCTAAAGTACGGGAACATGGAATAGAAGTTTACCCCCATTTATTATAACACATATATTATTTGGATTTTATTTCCACTTGTGCGCCAGTGCTCTGAAAGTTTATAAAGCTGTGAGAGAAGATAATTTCTTATCCTTTCCCCGGGGATATAATTGTGCCGGGGATAAATCGTGCCCATGCTAGCGGTGCTGGGAGGCCTTTAATAGACTGATGATAACGTCAATAAAGCCATTCCAGTCCTTGCTCTAACAAAAATTGCGACCATTGCCAACTAAAGTCGGAATTACCTAACAAAGCGGACGGGATGTTGGCGGCCAAGGCAACACTTAGATTAGCCTTTGTTTGGCTATCAACAGGCAAGAACTAGGAACGTGAATAAATACACAACCACAACGACTTAGGCACGAGTAAATCCATAGACTTTATCATCTTCATTATTAAAGCATTACCGGCCCAATACAGGACACGGGTCTCCTTTCAGAATGTGAAAGGCTTAGGCCGTAATACACCACGCTGGTTAAGTGCGGATTAATAGAATTCACACGCCCTTGCGTACATTAGGAAGAACTCTCAGGCATGCTGGATTACTCACGATGTTTTCCTTCACCTAAGTGATATTTAATTTCTTATTTATTATTTAACGGTTCGCGGCGACTGAGTTCTATCCCCGGCACGCACCTCGTAACTTAACTTGCTTAAACGGTGAAGGAAAACAAGGTGAGGAAGCAACTTGCCTGGAAGTTCTCCTTAATGTTCTCACAGGCACATGGCTAGCACGGTGACTACGGTTGAAATCCTTCTCGTTCGACATTACGTAATACGCCAATAAAAAAGCTTTTTCATTTTGTTTATTTTAACTTTAAAGAAGTAAAATAACAATTTATAAATAAAATAACTACAATATATACTACAAAACGATTTAAATTTTTACATGGAACTATGGAATTAATTCTTGAAGTAAATCAAACCTCACTATACGATAGAGGCGTTTAAAGTCTACCAACACTTTACAACACATGGCCAGCACGGTGACTACGGCTGAAATCCTTCTCGTTCTGAAGAAGGAGCTCTTCTCGAGCCCCGTGCCCTGTAGTGCGCTGATAAAATTTAATGGGTTAATCCTGAAAAACCCAAAAATGAACATAAATATATTTACAAATAAAACATAATCAAACCGGCCGGTGGATGCTTGTCACTGTTGTATAAGTATAACTCGTTTTTTTCTATTCCATGGTAGCGACTTATTTTAATAAAACATACTGCAATAACTAAAAAAAGGTGATGTTGAGTCCGCTAACCTAAAGTGTACAACAACAAAACTAGATATTTATGATGTAATCATGTAGCTACGAAGGGATTTAGTTACGAGTAAGTTTTCGGCTCGATGACACCCGGCGAGAGTATTCGTGGGAAATAATTTGCAATTTAAATCAACAAACACTATAATTTCTCCATAAACATTTTTTGGATAAAGAAGATACCTCCGAACATCATCTATCACATTCTCATTTATTTGAAAACTCAATTAAAGTTCTCAAATAAAAATGAAGTAAAATATTTTTAGATGGAAGCGATCACTGCACTATATTACGGTTCAGCGATAACGCCAAACAAAGGTTATGTATACCACAACACAAATCTTTCAAACAAACAAAAGGATTCGATCTTATTATCAAAGATTTGATAATAAGATCGATACCATTTTTTTTTGTAGTATTTAGATGCTAAGCATAAGATCTTACTCCCAAAGCTCAATTTGTTACAAAGAATTTATTCTCATAATCAATAGTAAGTGCAATATTTAAACACACTATAACAGCATTTATGACAATTTTGGAGAAATACGGAAAACGTACCGAATCAAGGCTACGGTAGGCCACGCTTAGGCGGATATTTGTTTGCCTATATCAATGGTCAAGAGCGAAGATCCTTCTTAGAGACAACGCACACACGCGACTTTTAATAATCTTTAAAAATAACGAACCGTAAATTTAGATTAGGAGGAAATAAGATTCTCGATATATAGATAAAATAATTTTATTTAAAAATTGCACTCGGAAACAACACAAGAAAACTGAAAGTTTTGATGGTTGTGAAGTAGGCTATTAATAAACATTGATAGCGAGTGATTTACATTTGTCCTTTGTAAAGATCGTTATATAAGAAGTAACAGTGCTAACAATCGTGTCGAAAAAAGAAACCTCGTGGAAATGTCTTTGATGTCGTAACATTGCTGCTTAGTTATCAACGCAGGTAAAATTCAATATACACCAGCGACTTTTGGCAAAAGATTTTAGCGTATTTTGAAACATAGCGGACGTGTCGACGGTCAAGGTAAGTAAGCCATTGTTAAACAATCGAGAGGTAAGATCGAAAAATGCTAAACAGACAAGATGAGGAAGGCTGCGAATGAAATGGACGCAAAGGTTGCATTGCCTGCTAATTCTTATTTAATCAGATTATAAATAAAAAGTTTAAGTTATAAAATACAGTTTTACAAAAGTCAATAAGTTTTAATAACGTAACTAAATACAATTAACTAAGAAATAACGTAGGTACACTAAAAAAACAGTAGGTACACTTTAATTTCACTAAATTACAGAAAGTAGTAGACGTAGGAAAAATTTGGAGAAGGTTATACTCACTTGAAAATACTTTTGAATTGATATCTTAACTATTTTCTGTTTGTTAAAGTAAGAATATTTTATTTTCCATATTTATACTACATTGACGGCCGATTGGCGCAGTGGGCAGCGACCCTGCTTTCTGAGTTCAAGGCCGTGGGTTCGATTCCCACAACTGGACAATATTTGTGTGATGAAAATGAATGTTTTTCAGTGGCTGGGTGTTTATCTATATATTATAAGTATTTATGTACCTATATTATTCATAAAAAATTATCATCAGTTATCTTAGTACCCATAACACAAGCTACGCTTGGGACTAGATGGCAATGTGTGTATTGTCGTAGTATATTTATTTATTTATTATACTGATATAAAAATATTTATTTATTAGTACCTAACTAACTATTAGTTATTTTGTATAATTATTACTACAGTTAATTTAATCCATCAATTTTAATAAATGATTACTAAGTCTCGTAAAGTATATAAATATATAGAATAGAATAGAATAGAATAGAATCGAACGAAACTGAGTATAGAACCAAAATTACATAATATGACGAAAAAAAAATTTATTTTGTTTATTTTACCAGTAAAGAAGTAAAATAACAATATGTTAATAAAATAACGATAATAAATACTTTAAAACGATTTCAATTTTTTACATGGAAACCTAATTATTTAAGTAAATCAAACCTATACGATAGGTTCTAGGGTAAAGAAAATGAAGATATCGTTATGATTAACTTATGAAAAATTAAAGTGTAAGTATATTATTAAGAGTAAACATATTTCCTTTCTGGGTCTTAGCGAGACGTTTGAAACCACGGCTAAACCGTGGTGGTTTCTTTGGTGCTAAAAGTAAATGTAAAGTTTTTAATCATTAGTGGAATGATTTTTTTAAATGATTGATAAAAAAAAATCTGTATGTGTGTAGTCCAACAAATCACAATAGCAACGATTACGTCCTCTACGTGTCAACTGTCAACGATGGATCACCGTAACTCGACGAACCAAGAGCAACGCGATTATCAAATTACGGTCCCCACCATTGCTCTTTCGACTGTCACGAGTTCCCAGTGTCACGGCCGATGCTCTTTCCGGGCGACCTCAGGTGCATCCCGGTCGAGGGTCTATGCTGGAAATGAAAAAATCTATTTGACACTCAGTTCATATCAAATTGGTATAGGTCGCGTTATGTAAAAAGAACTCTTTTTTTTTTTACTTTAAGTATCTCACCTACTATACTACTATGATGATGTAATCTAGACGGTAGCGGGCTTATTTGCTTGTTTAGACGCTTATATTAAACACATAACCCTCATCGGTTTTTCCGCAGCATCTTACTGGAATACTTAATCGCTTGTCGGCACGTATTTCTCGTTACTTGAACAGGCCAAAGAACATTCAGAATTTAAAAATCCCAAATTGCACCTGCTGGGGATAGAACCCAAGAACTCCACTCATAAAACTACAGCGTTCACCACTGCGCCAGGGAGGACTGCGATAGCTCTGACGGAAATGGAATTACAACTTCAGATTACTTTCAATAGATCATGTTCTTTAGGTGTCATGAAGCTTTTTACTAGCACTCAGTACTATTACTGTTTTTACACGCTTTATAGCTTCATTTGTATGTTTGTTTGTAACCGACTTCTTTGGGCGCGATTTTGACCCACTTTAAACGGTCAGATTTCTTTCAAACTTTGTAGACATATCGAGGACCGATGACAATACACTAATCTGAAAAGATTATTCCAATTTTCACTATAAAAAATAAGATTTTTTACTAATTACTACAGCGCCATCTAGACCCAAATGTAAAAAACCTATGGCGTTCGCGTACCTAACAAATTCCACAGAAAACATTAAGCTACTAGATGGTAGAGGGCGTTAGCTATTACTTTTTAATGGCCTGTTTTAAATAATAATTAGAACTTGTATTTTGAGAGACGGGCACACTGAATAAAAAAAAATATATTTTATCTCTTTAACGGTGGATGGGTTACCGATTAATTTTGCTCTAATAAAAATAATAGATCAAGAAAAACTAAATCGCTATTATGAATAAACTAAAAGAAAGAAATTAGTTTAGTTTTTTATACCAAGCGTGTTTTTTTTAGTTTGTTTGAACTATTTAATTATTCTTGTATGTTTCCTATTGTGTTGTGTTGCAATAAAGTTTTTCTATTCTATTCTCACCAGGTCATTTAGTATACTATTATATCACTCTCATTCATGTAATTTTTTGATGTTTTGGCAAGCATCAGAGCTTTTTATAACGAGTCTACGCTCTATACTCCCAAAAAACACACCAATATTCGTTTATCTGAAGTAGACATATTTTATAAGCACTTTAGAAATATCAAGTCTGTCTGCAGTGACTTTACCGATGATTCGGAAGACAGGTCTGCTATTTCTCAGAGCACTTTTAATAAGTCTACGTCCTGTTCTCGTATCTCAACAAGAAACAAAACCAAATATCGTTTATCTCACGTAGGCCAAATTTTATAAACACTTCTGAAACGTCAAGTATGTCTGATAGTAGTTACTCTACCACCGGATCGGAAGGCAGACTCTACTGAAAAGTATAGCCCGCAACAAACGCAACAGTCGCTCTTTTTCAGCATCAATTATTTCGAATTTTAGTTTGAAGAGAATCGTTCTCAATCCACAAGTAACGGCCCAATAAATCACAGGCTTCTTTTCAGACCGTAGTCTATTCCACTGGCTTGTTGGGGGGATTATTATTTTAAATAACGTATATTTCAGTTTTCCTATAAGCAACCACCTATTTACACGTGAATGTGTGTACGGACTCGTATATGTGTGTGTATGTGAATTATTTTTTTAACATTATCTAGAACTATAACCTTCTCCTGTTGAGTTAATAAATCCGTGACCCTTTTAGACTGCGTAATTTTTATGAAAACTATGCACAGTAATTTCTTAGTCATAAAAAGTCGTGGAATAAAGCCATTATTACATATGAATACTGCAATTCCTCAACGAGTTAGGGGTACCCTTTTCAAAATAGTCATACATATTTAGACAAGGTTGGCTAAACCAACGTTATAAGTGGGCAAAGCGGGCTAACGATTATCGTTAATATTACGAGTGTTTCTTGCTAGAAAATGGTACTCATTTTTCCAGCGTATATAAGCCGGGAAAATAAATACGTATTAAGGTAGATGTAGCAATGTAATTTCCCTTAAAATTCTGAATTATAATAATCTGATGACAGAGCAAAGATGAAACTCATGATTTAACTCATATAAACAATGATTTAAGATGTTACTAATGCTCACTGGGTAGGTACAAAAATACATTCTTTCTAAATCCGTTTGTTTGTGTGTTTTTTGAATACTCTATTGCATACACCAATTGTATACATAGTAAACACATATAATACAGTATAAACAGAATATAAAATGAGGCGTGCAAAGGCGGTCTTATTGCTTAAGCGATCTCTTCCAGACAACTTTTGACGTTAGGAAAAACGAAGAAACGGGTTGGTGCAGCAATTTATGTTTAAAATATACATATATATAAAAATAATAATAAACTACTCACTCATAAATCCTAATACTCCACATATATAATACATACTAAATATAAAAGTATATAAATATTTAAGTAGTATACTACGTTCTATAATATTACATAGATAAGAAAAGGTTTTCCAAACGCTTCTTGAAGATATTGACGTATGTCTGCAGGCAGGGAATTCCAGAGTCTGACACAGTTAACCGTAAAAGAGTTTACCGTATTATTGATTAATTATATTTTTTAATTTAATAAAAAGTTGTCAAAGTTAGCTTCCGCCATCTAGTGATAGATAAATAAACATAGTAGGTACTAGTATATTATCTGTCTATTCACCACTAGATGGTAGTATACAAATTGTAATATTTAACTTTCTTACAAAAATTTCGCCAACTAAACAACAACTCTCTCTTATATGACTTGTGTCATAATAAATATGACTGTATTACCTTAACCCGAAAACTTTGTTATAGAATACCATTTAGAACTCCAATACGAAAGAATCGAATGCATCAGCTTTTTGCTACTACTATGTGTCGCACCAATGCAGGCAAGCGTTCTCCATTATTTAGAATGACACAATCATATAACGAAAACTTTAATAATATAGACATTTTTTCTACGCGAATAGGCGCCTTTAAGAAGTTGGTCATAGATCGTTTAAAATAGTCTTAAAATTAAATTTATATACTAGTATTCCGGGTGATAATCAATTATTGTTACAGGCAAAGTTTTGCGATCACAAGATATTCATAAATAATATTATTATTATTAAACTCTTTATTTGTATACCACAACATTTAAAATGTAACAAAAACAGAAACATCGAAAGAAGTAGTAATACAGATCGAAAGAAGTAATATTACAGATCTCCTTCTAATATTTTTTTTTGTTTGTATTTTTGTAGAAAATGTTGCAACAATAATGTTTTATTAGCTTTTGAATAAGCCCCATTAACAAATATTTCTTGTAATATGTGGTTTACGCAGTTGACGCCGCAGTGAGTAATTATTTGTACTATGGATACCATTGTGTAATGTGATACTGTGTTGTTGTTTGTGAACCCAAATAAATAAAATAAAAATAAAATAAAACTATTACGTGCAAAAGACTTCGTTTTTTGGTGACGTTAAATCAAAGATAATAAACAGAATACAAGTTATATTATTTCAGAGATCAGTGTTAACCGGACTAAATAAAACAACTGAGTTGAAAATGAGGAAGTAAGAGATATGAGATCGTTGAGGTAGAAAATCTATAAAAATCTTCCCAAATTATTACAGAGATTTAATGTGATTAACATATTATTCAAATTAAAAACGAAAAATGCATATTAACACTTACATTAAAGTTACCTATTAAATATAAGTAACACATATAAACTGGAGTAGATCCGAAAGTTAGGATGTTATAGGTTTCAGGTGCGGGTTTATTAAAATCACCAATTTCCTCAGTTCCATGATATCCTTGTATATTATGCTCATGACAGACATCTGTATCTCAAGCGTAGACAACTTCAGTTTTATTTCAATTAACTCTCGATTAAATGTTTCAATATCTTTAACTAGTTTCTTTAACTTTTCATTAGATTCATTAAAATGTTCTTTAAAATATTTATGTATATTCATAATGTACAGTAACAATAAACTCTATCTAATAAATACATTTTAATGATTTGATAATTTTTTTTATAATCAGGTAAATGATTGATTAAGTTTTTTTACTAAAAGATAAGCTTGTTTGTTTTATACGCGTAATTCATTATTACGCACGCATTATTCATTTTATATGGTAGTGTAATAACTTACTGATAGGTAGGTACTTACCTAGCTATTTATCTTTTTTATACATTGATATTATTATCAGGACAGGCCGAGACGCACGTAAAATTAATGGAGTACCATTGCAGTGGAAAGTAAGACGGTATAAGTCTAAGTAGGGATGATGACAGCAAAATAGAAAATGAAAAGGGTAATAGGGATTGCTTATTGTAGAGCCACTGACACTGACACCAATTTAAATTATTATTATCAATACCTTAAAGTACTATGAATTTGTTTATTATTAGTGACTACCATGTTCATATTATAAGTTTCTTAAGTATTTTTCTTTGAGCAAGGATATTTTTTACTTACTAATTACATTATTATTATTACAGCCGACTGTTACTAAAGTGATTAACTGGTTGAGCCATTTTGTATGGCATAAGCATCTATTTACGAATAAATCAATATTTTTTCTAAGAAAGCTTAACCCAGTTATATTATTAAAATCAGTATATTTCTTACATAGAATCAGTGTAATGTGAGAGTGAGTAACCTATCCCGAAAATAAGTCATTGAAACGCGAATTACTCAAAACTATGCAAATTGAGATTCCTATTATTTTGCAAAAAAATCCATTACATGTGAAAATTTTAGAGTATCTGTCGACGAGACGCTATAAACAAAAAATATAATTCCACCCAAAGTTGTATTTTGTGCCTATTTTGGTAATTTTGCTGTACATTTTTTTTTGGTTTAATTATTGACGGATCACGCAGATCATCTAATACTTATGTAGAAAATCATCTCCTGTAAACCGAGTAACACTTTGCAGGGCATGTACAGACACGTTTTATTGTAAGTTGAAATGTTCAAACTATGGAGGGTAGAGGTAAGGAGAGTCATCTTTGTATATGAAAAAGTGTCGTCAAAATGTATTAAATTAGGATGGCGCCACATTTGCATCAGGGTAACTCTTAAAAGAAGCGCCAAATATAAATATTGTTAGAGTAGGCTTGAAAAATAAACAAGGAAGTATGGAGATACAAGGAAGTAAGGTTATATTTACCACAATATTTTGTACAACGTAAGTTGTTGAAATTCTCAATAATTAACTACTTTAGTCGATAATGACATTAAATTTTTTAACTCTGCATACTTCAATTCATCTACGATTGCTACATTCATACCATACCCTGTGCATCCACCAGCGCCATTGTGGAGGATTTTTGAACTGTTATTTAGCGCATACACTGGACACTTTTTCAACTTTTCTCCCATATAAGATGACTCTCCTTACCTCTACCCTCCATAGTTCAAACCTACCACAGTACCATTTGTTTTTTCTAGTGAACATTATATATGTATTGTCTATGGTAGTGAGCAAATGAAGCGAGTGGGGTCAGTGTCAGTGTGTAGTTCTCGTTCTTTTTTTCTCTATTTGGACATTTCATTTAATAAATAGCTTTTAACCATAAAGTCTTTTTCCCGTGATTTTTCAATACTCAATCAAAGTTAGATCTATACCTACATCTGTGGTGTAGAGAGTCTCTTCACCACAGATGTACTAGAGAGTAGAGACACTGCGATAAATCGAAACAACAACTTTCTATGACGTTCAATTTGACCAACATTCACAAAGAAAAAACACAAAATTGACAAAGTGAGCTGTCATTTATACATCGAAGAATCATCTTGATTTTCTAAAACAATAGTTTATTTGCTGTAATTCTCTATTTTAATAAAAATGTTTCGTGCTAATAATTTTGACAAATTACTAGGCAAGTATTTCACAAGAGTGCAAACTAGCGGATCTCAATATTGGGGATTTTTCTAGTGTTATCTACCATAAAGTTACTCGACGATTAAATTACCAATTTGCATCACTTTCTTTTTTGTTACACTGTGATTTGAGGGCGAATGATTGACTATTTCGCGTTTAACTACGATTATTTGCAAGTGCTGAAGTTTGCAATTCAATTTGTTATGATGAAATATTTTCCATTATTTTCTAGATAAAGCGACAAGTAATCTACGCCTAGACCCTGATTGGCCCTCTATCTTACAAATTTGTGATTTAATAAGACAAAATGATTGTTCGTGAGTATTATTTTGACATTGATCTTCAATCTTTTTATTTCTATTCATCATTAATTATTCCAATGTCATATCCATTTTGTTAAACTGTTGTAATATTTCTAGACCCAAATATGCGATTACGGCCATTAAAAAGAAGCTATATTCCCAGAACCCTCATCAGGCTATGTTTGCTCTCTTAGTGCTAGAGAGCATAGTGAAAAACTGTGGTAAGTTCTTCATACTTACAGTCATCAAAGTTGCCTGCGTTCAATTTAAATATATTAAGGAAAACTTGTGACTCACTTTTTATGCTTTGACACAGAAAGCAATAGGCTGCTTGTTGCTCTGTTCAGTAATTATATATACTCTTGATCTTTATTACATTTTAAAAATAGTTCTTTATGTTTTTTGACTTGTTATGGAACTGTTTCTCTGGCTTGTTGATTTACTGAGGCATAATTTGAGAATGTTTTATAAGCTTACTAACTTTACAATATACTACTAGTAAGTATACAAATATGGTATTCAAGTGTACTAATCTGGTATAAGTTTCTGTTTTTAATTTCTCAGTAGCAGACAAAGTTAGGAAAATTACCCCTGACTCTTGCTGTGATCATTTGTTTTTATTATACAACTAGTGCCGACTAACCGACAGCACACTTGAAGGCTTTAGATGAAGTGTCCTTGTTTAGAAGATGCCTAGATAAGGATGCTTCAAGAAGTAGGTATTGAGAAAGACAGAACCCAAAAGAGCATTCCAGATATTGAGAAAGTAAAGGGCTTTGAACTAGTCTAAGAGATATTAAACTAATAAGAGTATTATAATTATTAAAGCTTTCATACCCATATAGAGTATAAGCTGTTTATGCCCATATTGTATAGGGTGACAGCGTCTACCCAAGAGGAACTAAAATATAAATAGGCTGAAGATATGTGTTTCGTGATTATGTCTGTTAAAAGATTTTTACAAATAATTTTAGTTAAGTGATAAGTTTATAAACAATTTATTATACAGTTATTGTGTAATTTATTCAAAGCAGAGTTTTTCGGACTACTTCAGTTTGTAATTTTTTGTATGTAGGTTAATTAATGGTTTAATTAATTCTGAAATAAATGAGTTAATTATTTATATAATTATTATTGATTTGTCCGTTCAATGAATACTGAAATAACATGCTAAGTTAAAGAAAGTGTAAAGCTATAAATGAAGAAATGATAATTATTATTAAACAAACAATAAGTGATAACAAATGGTTTATTAAACTAGTGTGTCTTATCATATTTCTTTAATACAGAATACTTTGTTCTTCGAGGACCCATGTAATCTCTGACTGTTAATTAGATTATAACATCTGAATTGCATACTTTTAAATTTTGTCTCACAGTGTTCTTCTTTAGATTGTCATAAGATGTTAGATTGTGATTTTACAAGTAATCTTATATATATTGGTACTTTGTGGAAATCCATGATATATTATCAAAATTAAGCTTAATTTGCTATACTCCACGAAAAGCAGGAGAATCTGTGTGGTGTAATTTATAGTTTCTTCAATCCTTATACTCCACACCAAACAGATCTTCGGCAATATACCCTCTACGCACGTTTCACTCCGAAACCGGAGTATCCTCAGGAGATGTTGACTTTACAATGAATAATTGTTAAGTTACTAAACAATTATTCATTGTAATAGTGTAGTGGAACTAGTATAGCAAATTAAGCTTAATTTTGATAAACTTATATATGGCAACTCTATGTACGGGCTAGGTATTATTACCATTATACATTTGAAAATAGTTTGGATGGATGATTATTTGCTAATTTATCACACTGTAAGGGCTGAATGGATATGGATGAAATTCAGCACAGAGATTTATATAGTCCTGAATAGCACATTTCTACTTTTTATCCTAGAAAAATAGAAGGTTACAATTAGGGTAGATTTCGTCTTGTTTTTTACTAAGAAAGAGATCAACATGTTTTTTGCATAGTGGTAGTTCCTATTTATTTATTAGGTATTTTTGCATAATACAGGCATATACATAAAAATTCTTAGCAAACAAAGTTGACTGGGTAATACAAGGCATGTAGGTAATAATATCATGATATTGATATCATATACCTTGTGATCTTATAACCTTGGTACAATTGCATAGTATTAAGTACATAGTCTAACAATACCAGAATCTTATTTTTTTAAATCCACTGTTTATGGTTAAGTTATAGATGGTAGATATAACTATAAACTATGCTACATTCATCCATCAAGATAACACAACAACAAAACCATCTTCTGTGTGTTATGCCAATTCGAAAGAAAATTAAATTTTGTTCAGCTTAATACTATGTGCTACAACTAGCTTCCTAACTTTGTGGGTGAAGATGTGGGTGTAGTAGCCGCAAAAGAAAAACTTTTGCTGGGTATAGGGTGTACCTCTATACTGATTACATCTGCGTAACTCTTTCTAGTAGACAGGAGTGATATTATATGGTATAATATTTTCGCAGCAATTGTGGCGGATTTGGCGTCATTTTTTAAAGAGAAATCTTGTCATTTCACTCAAACTTCATCAGATCTAAATGAAATTTATTAAAGAGTATTACATTACTAGTAGTACATTACTTCTGAGAAGTTAACATTACAATCAACAGGTTTAAAACAATTCTAATGTTTTAGGTCCCGGTGTTCACGATGAAGTGGCTTCAAAGCCGTTCTGTGAGATGCTGCGTGATTTGGTAAAAACAACACAGCATGAGAACTTGCGCAACAAAATTCTGGATTTGATACAAGCCTGGGCGTTTGCTTTCCGAAATACACCCAAATACAGAGCTGTCCAGGTTTGTTTTGATTTATTTATCAATTGAATACAATACTATACAGTGCAGTATATATTTCAGACTATTGCCGGCCCACTACAGGGCACGGGTCTCCTCCCTCAATGAGAAGGCTTTAGGAAATATGTACTGGGCCACCATGCTGGTCTAGTCCGGATTGATGGACTCTACCCGCCTTTGAGAATAGTATAGAGAACTCTCAGGCATGTAGGTTTCCTTGCATGCGATGTGTTGCTCTGTTCATATTCGAAGTTCATAGTCGAAGTCGAAGGTATTCTACTTAAAATCAAGTGCGCCATCTGCGTTGTCGGTCAATTATTACTGTGAAAAAAACAAGTAATCCTTCGTTCTTACTTTACTGCGTGTAGCAAATTTCACGCAGCAAAGTGGAACCCATTTAATTAACTAAATTTCAATTTATGAGTTTTAAATTTCTTTTGTATTAAATATTGACCTCAAATAGCGTGACACTAAATTTCATGCACAAAGTATTTTTAATTCTGCAATTAAAAATGCGGGATTTAAAAATAAGTTAACTGCAATGGCGGGCATCGGCTAGTTTATAACATTTTACATTCGTTCCCATACTCTCCACGTGTTTGTACCTACAATTATAATGAAATAGTATCATATGTGGAAAATGGTTTCAGGTTAATCTAATTAAGCGTAGAATAGGTCATAGCTATATAGGCTGGCGCTACCGGATTTTTATTAAGTCAAGTTGTAGGAACATTGATAAAGTGTACATTATTTGCCCTGTCGTTTATTTATACGCTATGATAAATCGTGTGATTATAAAGTGAGTCAATGCACTCCTTGCCATCAGTAAACAAATAATAATATGTCTTAAGTTTCCTAAGTGTTGTTTTTTTGGTTTAAAAATAAAAATGAACGTATAAATTTACCTATTTACTTATGCAAGTGGTAGTGTGAACTTACAAATTTAAATGTAATACTAATACCTAGAGAAAGAGTGTTTGTTGGTTTGTCCTTCTTTCATGCAGCAATGGAGCAAGCAAGTGTATTATTTTAAAAATTATAATTGCGTAGTACTAAATGTGCCTATTAAATTAAACGTATCCTACCCTATTATTTAATTAAATTAAAGTGTGTTGTAATTCTAAGTTAGTAGGTAATCAATCTACCAATATTATAAATGCGAAAGAGTTTTGATTTGAGCGTAGAGATAATTTAGTTTGTTATTTTAGTTTTAGTAAAAATAAAGCTAGTGTCTTATATTGCTTTTTGATCTATCGTCAGTGAATTGGATTAGCTATATTAATAGATATATTTTACTTGCATTGATGCTAAACCGTAGGTAGGGTCATTTCGCCTGTTTGCGTCCAGTGGAGTTGTTAGGTTTGAACGTGAAAAAAAAAATGTCCGTGCGGTAGTTTTTAATCAAATATGGTTGTAATGTAGTCCCTATATAGTCTTGTCAAGTTTAATGCACAGTTTTGGACAACGCATCTGATGTTTTATTCTACACAGGTACAAATAGCTGAAACAGGCGATTTTCCCATTTTGCGTCCACAAAATCCAGGTTGCGTCCGCCTGTGGACCAATTGGCGTCCACCTGTTTAGAAATAATTAGGAAGGGAAATAGGAAATAAAAAGGGAAGCTTGTGATTTTAATCAAAACATTTATTTAATACCTAATTGCTGATATCATAAAAGTTAACATAAATTGCACTTCAGGATATTTTTTTTTCTCCTCCAACTAACTCATGTCGATGGCTTTATACGATTCTATTTTACCATTTCGGTACAAAGCCCTTAAAATTGGCCAAGTGCGAATCGGACTCGCGCGTTCCGTGTTTTATTTTATTTTTTAATATTTATTGTTATAGCGGCAATAGAAATACATCATCCATAAAAATTTCAACTGTCTTACTATCACAATTAATGAGCTACAGCCTGGTGACAGACGAACAGCGAAGTCTTAGTACTGGGTTCCTGTTTTTACCCTTTGGGTAAGGAACCCTAAAAATGGAACAAAATTCAAATATTGGCAAATATATAAAATAATTTTCGTATAATAATTGTATATTTTTAGGTTATAAAGAGTATATTTAAATAAAATTATATAAATATTACTGTATTATTTTCGTGTGATAAAAAGATGGACGCAAAATGTTATAGGGTTTCTTATGTAGGAAAACTGTGCGTCCAAGTCTGATTTTTGACATTCATTATCTTTTTTTATATTTCTAATAATATGGACGCAAATCGGCCATCATATTATGCATGTTAATGTTGTTAAAATTGATAGGAAGTTTATATTGTTTTTCCCATGTTATCGTATTTAATTAAACATCTTACTGAGAAATAGTTAGAGTAATCTGCGTCCACAGCGGACGCAAAGTGGTTTTTTTATAAATTTTATGTACTAGTTCGCGTCCACTTTATATAAAACTGTCAGTAGAAAAATATAAGCACAAACATCGTTATTCCTAAAGTGTGGTTCACAATTAAGGTCTAGGGATAACAAAGTATTCTAAATTTCACATAAACACCTTAAATACTTACCGTGAAAAGTACAGCTGCTCACTATTTTTTTTACAACACATTCGCGCGTCAGCACTTGTTGGTTGCACACGCAAAATTAGTTTATTTTTCATTAAATTTGGGTTGCACGCACAGATCTTTTGTTTGTGTGTGAGTACCTGTCATAGGTCCGAACATCAATAGAAGCGCTCTTGTTTAGATTGGTGTGTCGGTATTGTTATTTTTCACTGTTGTATAACAGTGTACCGTCGTTTGGACGCGAATTGGGCGTCGGACGCGAAAAGGCGAAAAGACCCTATATATAATATGATGATTATTACTAGTATATTTTCTATTGAGATAGACGAGCTAATAGGTAGACATAACTCTCTCGTGGCGCGCATGCTAGCCCTACATGAATACAAACTCACATTGACAAGTCGCGAGTAGAAGTTAGTTTGCTATATATTGCTGTTTGGTTGTGTCGTCACTAAATAAGATTTGCGATTTTTTGCTTACATGTGACGCTAAAGCGTATCTACCTGTATCTGAATTATCATATTATTATCAGTCACCATAACATGAGTCATGAATAATACAAAGAGTCTATAGCATTGTTTTTAAAGTTCCGAAGTAAAGGCGTACGTAACCTACTCAGCTTAGCATTCATTCAATCTCATATTCTTGAGACATCCTTTATTTAAAATTCGAAGTAAACACATACGAAAATGTGATCAAAAATAGTTTTAATTTTATTTTTTATTGTGAATTCATTGTGATTTTCAATTGTTGCCAGGATACAGTTAATATTTTGAAGGCAGAAGGGCACAAATTTCTGCCGTTGAAGGAATCCGACGCTATGTTTGCTGCAGACATAGCCCCAGAATGGGCTCAAGGAGAAGTTTGCCACAGGTTTGCCCGCTATATTATGAACTATGCAAAGTTTGTATGTATATTTACTACTCATTTATACCAGAACGGCTGAACGGGTCTGTATAAAACTTAGCACAAAGATGGATAGAAGTTTGGAATAGCACATAGACTACTTTTTATCCTGGATTTTTAAGCTATTATTTAAAGCATAAGTAGACGGGCGTTTGTACGATGGCCGCCTAGAAACCAATAAAGGCTATGGGTTTAATATAATTCCCATATCCCTAAATGAGTCATCCCGCTACCATCTCCGACTGCATAATCACTTACCACCATAGCTAGATTGTAAAAGAAAATAAAAAAAAGTAATATTCTAAAGCTGAAGAGTTTGTTTGTTTGTATGTATTCTATGTTCATATGTATGTTAGTTTGAACGCGCTTATATCAATAACTATCTGCCCCGGTTAATATGAAGTAAGCGACATCTTCGTCCTGCCTCATTTTGGTGCATTTTGGCTTGTCGCACGCAGCACGCACTTGGGACTTAGGTTGGTCTGAATGATACAGCTTTGCTTTTAAATGCTGCAGTAATCGTTAAAGCAGCAGCATTTTAAATCCTCCACGCTGCTCCAATATGGAATTGGAGGAGGTTAGCGGCTCTAAGCTCCATACCATGAAGGCTGGGCACATTAATAGGCTGAATATTAAAATTATGACGGAAACTTAAACTCATCCAAATTTCCAGGTGCAGAGTTGCGTTTTCATTGATTATGCGTAAACACCACTGCCGTGCTTGCGGACAAGTGTTCTGTCAGCAGTGTAGTTCCAAGACATCCACATTACCTAAATTTGGTATTGAGAAAGAAGTAAGCACTTCCTCTATATGTTTATTTATTGATTCAATCAAAGTTTCCATATGACATAGCGAAACGTTCCTAAAATAATAAATTAGTACAGAATGTGCGACTTTAAAACGCAAAACAATTTGTCAATTTTATTCTATTGTTACAGTGTTTCGATATTCTGGGGTCGAAACTAACTAACATATTTCAAACTAGTCTAAAATCGGTATTTTTAAAAACAGAAGTCTTGTGTAATGTTTTTATGTTGTATAGGTACAACAGTTTGTTTATGGTTTGTTTAGGTCAGAGTCTGTGATGCCTGTTTCGATAAAGTAAGCCGACCGCCATCTTCTACTGCAAAGATAGAAATTGTTGATACTGCAAGTGACTATGGGCCTGCATCGCAGCCACAGGTAAGCTATGATATTACTTTAATAAATAATTTCATTATAATTGGTTCCTATTGGTAATATTTTTGAGCCATTTTGAAAATAAATATTCATTTTTATGACCATAATATGTTTAAGTTTATTATAAAAACTGCACCAAGGTAGATAATTGAGGTAAGTAAATTCCAAGATTAACCGTAGAGACAGACATTACTATGGTTGAATCGATGTAATTGGAAAGCAGGCATGTATGACATAGCAAGGCAACTAATTACCGCAGGTAAGACTGTGTCTTAGGCTGGTCTTCTTAATTATGTAGGAAGAGGACTTTGCAAGGAGTGTTCTTTGTTGCTGTTGTTAAATAAATTTTATTTTAGAGTAAGCCCATTTATTTGGATTCCCTATGGATTAGATAATATTTGCAGCTTAGCCACAGTCACATTTATCATGAAAAAGTGTTGCGCAAAGTTTATTTTGGACTATATATAAAAAAATCTCTTGAATCCTGTTTTGAGGTTTGCGGGATGTAAACTAGTCTTACTTATGTTTTAACCAGTACATACCGAGTTTTGGTTCATCTTCAATCAAGCTAAATGACTAGATATTCAAACGTTAAGTACGGGAATATAGAAAAAACAAAATGTTTCATCTGTTTGACCAAAATCTGGCTTTTATTTATTTATTTTGTTACCTAGTTATAACTGGAACGACCCATGAGTAAGCAAACTAATGATTGTCAGATTAATTGAAATTGATTATGGGGGATTTTTGCACAATTTGCAAGAGCATGAATAGTAGTAATAAGTGACACTGTAATACAGAGGGAAGAATTGATGTGATTTCATTATAAATCAATAATCATTTGATAGAAAAAATTAAGAGAAACACAAAAAAATTCATATAATGGATGTGAAAAAGGGTGGTGGCACAGGATTGTAGCTGATGTGAGAGGAAAAAACAAAAATGCAGTGGCAACACCACATAGTGTGAAGAACGGGAACAAATCCTTCTTCCTACTGATATTATAAATGCCAAAGTTTGTATGAATGGATGGATGTTTGTTACCCTTTCAAGTAAATACTATTGAATCAATATGACAGAATTTTTTCATCCCGGAAAAATGTAGAATCTATAAGAATAAGTAGAAATTTTCATTTATGAAAAACAAAAACCACAGATGATGCAGGGCACTGCAACAGCTAGTAAGAATTAAGGTTATAATTTTCTAATTCTGGCTGAGGCCACTATTATCAGGATATATAACGAAAACAACCATAGTGCACAAACCTGTTATCCTTATCCTAACTAATATAAGTGTGAAAGTAGGTTTGGTTGTTCTTCTTTTTGGCATTGAGTTAGTTGAAAGGATGGAAAGAATCATATGCTACATTTTTATCACAGGAAACAGCTCTGAAAGGATACGTAAAAATCTAAAATAAATATGGGCAAAAACTAGTAAGGTTATAATTTTCTATTTCCACTAGGAGGCCATGATCATTAAGATATGTAATGCAAACTACCAAACTGCACATAACTTGTTATTAGTGAATATTTGAATATACTGAAGAATAATAATTGAATCCAAAAACTGTTTACATTAGAGTGCTTCTTACTGCATCACGTTATTCAACTCCTGTGCTTCTGTCCACAAAACGCAATTCATTGATTGACTTGAAATTCTTATACAATATTACATGAGTGTTTTTGTGTACTTTTACTAACACGCT
Source organism: Pararge aegeria (assembly GCF_905163445.1). Lineage (NCBI taxonomy): Eukaryota > Metazoa > Arthropoda > Insecta > Lepidoptera > Nymphalidae > Pararge > Pararge aegeria. Next base: position 7,360,054 of record NC_053193.1, read on the forward strand.
TGGTTATAAACGAAAATTCGCAATGCAGCATGGCCAGGATGAATTAGTGATTGAATTACATAATTAGATTAAAAAAAAAGAACTGTCAACTTAAAATTTACTTTATTTTACTAAATAATATCAGAGTCCTTCGTACGCGTCTCCCGGCATTTCACCACCAGGCACCAACATTGCTATATTGTTACCGTTCAACAATATTTGATCTAACTTCGTGATTTTCCTTCCTTCAGGCGTCGATTCATATTCCGTCACATCATCCAACAACATATTGACGAAATCGTCAAAACCTTGGAGAGTTCCTACCATTTCTTTGTCGTTCTTCATAATAATGTGTATACGTGAACCAATACATTTATCTACAAGCTCGAGCGGTAATAATGTGTTTGGATTCGGAAGTGCTTGCGCCATTTTGTTTTTATCTTTCGATTTAATACAGTGCAAAACTTTTCTATAATTCCTTGTTATAATAAAAAACAATCGAGAATTCAGCCAACCGCTATGTTTTTGCGTGATTGTGAATTGTCAAAGTGACGTTAAAATATTTTGCCTATCTTTCCAGCTTCGGGTTCTAGCACTTGAACCTTCTTTTAGGTTTTGTTTGGAAATTACGAGTTTGCTTTCTTCTTTCTAATTGAGTTAACTTTGTTATGAGATTAATAATTATTGCTTAATTAAACATAATACGTTACGCTGGAATCTGGAATCAGCATAGGCTGAAACTAGAATCCAGAGCCAGTGTTTAAAAAGAACTAGTGAGTGGCTGTATGGTTATATACCTTTGCCTTTTCCCCACTGAAGAGAATAAAGTAAAAAAAAAGACTGCCCTGACTATGGTAGCCCTGACAGCAGTTTCGATTTGAATTGAATAGTTGTTTGAATATAACGGTGCCATTAGCTTTTGAGAGTTTTGAACGCGTAATTTTACATTACAAATTATTAACTAGTAGCTTCAGTCTTCAAGACAAAATGGCTAAAAGACTCGCTCATTTTCACATCACTGATTTTCGAGGTGAAATGCCAGTGACACCAAATGGAAAACCATTTCAAATTAAAGATGAACCTCTCACTCCAACTGACGAGGGGTTTGGAGAACTCAACAATTATTTCTCTGACGAGAATGATAACAACCACATGAGAAAATCTTTATCTATGAGTGACATAGCTACGATTAAGCAAGAACTCGTAGACTTAAAGTTTAGTGATAACAAAGAAGATATTTACAGTCGACATAGAAAACAATCTTGTGTGCCCGAGCTATCGAGAACCAAGTTTGTCTCCATGGCTGAAGCCATATACCGTTATCAGAGGGATACGCCTGACCGGTTTCATACAAGTAAGCCAAGAACGTTTGTTGGACATGGACCAACTGTTCGTCAAAGTGTCACTCGACCTCAGTCACCCATGCTTAGATGCAAAGCTCGCGCTCGTCCACAACATGTTTTATCTCAAAAAGAGAAAGAAGAATTAGAAATTGAGGAAATTAGGAAGTTTCAAATCAAAGCAAACCCAATTCCAAAGTCTGTTATCGAGGGGTCTAGAAATTTACCGGAGGTACAAAGAAAACCAAGTACAGTGCCAGAGCCATTTAAATTAACTGAAGTTCAGAAGAAGATATTGTCATCAGCAGAACACGTGGTTAATTTCAAGGCACGACCAGCACCTAAACACATCCTTGAGAATCCACAGAACAATCTCCCACCAAAGCCCCCAACTCAAGTGACTAAAGCAATAAGCCCTAAATTCCATTATAAAAGAGCTAACTCTGCTGATATTCTCAAGAATGACTTGAAAAAGAATGAGAAACATTCCAATAAGTCAGAAAAAAGTGTCAAGACTGTCCAACATCATGGCCCTATGAAACCAGAACCATTTTCGTTTGAAAAAAGAGATGAGGAACTAAAACGTAAGCGAGAGGAAAGAATAAAACGTCAAGTGGAAGAAGAACGCAAGCTTGCCTCTCAGTTCAAGGCCCAGCCTTTGCCCGCAGGAGTTAAAGCTAGGATGCAGTCTGCAATTGCCAATTGTGCACATACCTCAACTGCTTCATCGGAGAACAAAGAAAATTGTGTTAAATTTGAGGCAAAACCCCCTATGGTTCTTTATAAGAAACCTTTCAAACCAGTCCTGCAGTCAACCCAAATAGTAAAGGCCAAACCCTTTGACTTAGCAACATTGAAAAGAGCAGCAGAGAGAGAGCAGTTTGACAAACTGATAAAAGAGAAAGAAGAAGAGAATGGTAAAATTGTCCAGCAAAAGGAAAAAGAGCAGCAGGAAGCTGAAGAAAAAGCCTTAGTTGAGTCAAGGGCTAAACTAGTTCACCATGCTAAACCAATACCACCATTGATACCGAACCTCCCTGAAAAGCCGCATATACCTCTCACAGTTCCTGAAACACCTAAATTTATTAGGAGACTGAAAAAATATTAGTTTAATAGTTGACATTTAATGAGTTTTAGACAATCATTGGTTTATTATATAAAAATTATATGGTAATTTTATGACTTCATTTATCTTATTGTAGTTGCAATTTCTATTTTGTAATACACGCATGGTAATATTTTTGAAGTGTTTTTTTAATGCACAGTGTACTGTGGCATTAACAATTCCTAGCTTTCACTTCTCTTCTTCAATGTGGGCTGGTGGGTTTTTTATGATTAGTGATAATAACACTATATGCTGACAACTATATCCTGATCTGCAGTCCCCATAGGGCAAGAAAGTATAAGATTAAGCTAGTAGTTATTAATTCATCCTTAAATGACATTTTAAATCTGTAACCAGGAACATAATTTTATGCTCATGCTCTCAACAACAGAGCGGCATTAAGAGCATGACCACTTCAGTATATTATAATACACAATTAAGACTGAGACAGGTAGGGCTACCTACCTGGTTACAGATTTAAAATGACATTTAAGGATGAATTAATAACTGCTAGCTTAATCTTATACTTTCTTGCCCTATGGTGACTGCAGATCAGGATATAGCTGTCAGCAACCCTCCTCTTACAACGGGTGTCGTACGAGGCGACTAAGGGAATATTACAGAGTGGCAGGAGTGTCTTATGTACTACTACTTCCGCCCACTGCGATCACCAATATGCCTGCCCAGCATTGTTCTTATGGGCAAACCATTTTGTTGTGAGAGGCTTTTCTAGGCTCTTTCAGTCTTGCAGTAGACTGTTCTAAGCTATATAATATTCAAAGATCCCACATACCAAAGTTCACTTAAATCAGTTTAGCATGAAGAGGTAATTATGTATTAAGTAACAAAACAAAATAAAACTTAAGTATCTCAGTAGGTACTCTCTGACTTTAGTAGGTCAGAATATTTATAAGGAGTCATGGACCGCTTATCTCTAAAGAGAAAGTAATAAAAAATTGCATTTGAGATCTATCCCTTAGCAACTCAATCTAGTTAATGTATGGGCTTGTAGGTTTTGTATAATTATATTATGCCATCTACATTCTGTGCTCTCTCTCATTCTCTGCTAATTCCAATTTGCCTGGCAGCCTTGATCGCACTAAACTCTTCTCTCTCTCTCTCTCTCTCTCTCGCTCTCTCTCTCTCGCTCTCTCTCTCTCTCTCGCGCTCTCTCTCTCTCTCTCTCTCTCTCTCTCTGTCGCTCTCGCTCTCTCTCTCTCTCTCTCTCTCTCTCTCTCATGACAGAGGAGGCCTGCGTTCAGCTGTGGGATATTAATAGGCTACAGGTGGTAGTTTATGTAACAAATAATTGATTGCAGAAACCGCCAGGCAAAACCGCTGAGGAACTCCAAGAGGAGGAGGAATTGCAGCTGGCTCTCGCGCTCAGTCAATCCGAAGCCGAACACAAGGAGAAAGAACGTAAATCTCGCTCGTACATTGCGCCTGAAACCAGTTTGCATCCGACAAGTGAGTATATTAAATCTGCACAAATAAAAACAAAACAGAAAGATTTTCATTTTTCAGACTTTCATTTTTTCAAAGAAAATTGCTCTTATTTTTGTCTGTCTGTTTGGTATTATCTTAGTACCCTTAACACAAGCTGCGCTTACTTTGGGGCTTGGTGGCGATGTGTGTATTGTCGTAGTATACCTATTTATTATATTATTATTATCTCCGAAAAAGCTGGACCGATTTTGACAGGTTTTTAAGGCAGTAGCAGTTTACACAGATTTTAACTTAATATGCTACGTTTTGTCCTATGTTTAATTTGTAGGCCTCAATACACTCATATTTCAGTATCGCCGACCCCGTCGTCAGTGAGCGCTTCTCCGGACCACAGCACAACGACCAACACTGAACTATCGCGGTATTTGGACAGAAATTATTGGGAACAGCGACTGACGCGTGATACAGCCAACGCGCCGACCGCGCCGTCTTCACACGGCACCAGCGATATAGCCGAGGTTTGTTTATTATTCATAAAGATCACCAGGTGAGATTGCAAACAAGGGCTAACTTGTGGCGCAAGACAAAAAACTCGATGGTTCGAAGTTTCTACGCGGTTGCGTATCCACTTAATTGTGACTCAATTAATCACATAAAATTATAACTAGCCTATAACTAACCGAGCAGTCTTCACGCGGTACTAGCGATATAGGTTTGTTATTTGTTTATTAAGGTTCTACGTGGTTGCGTATTTACTCAATTGTAACTCAAAATAAAATTATAACAAGACTGGAAACTAACGCGGTACATCTGGAAATAAACTTGGCGCCAGCGACTGTCGTGTCGTGCAGCCAACAGTGCCGTCGCCTAATCACACCAACGATATAACCGAGGTTTGCTAATTGATTCTTCTTGGAGGTTCTTCCAACTTAATATCACAGCTATTTATGGACAGAGAAGATTTATCCACGGGGAAATTACGAAATGTTTATATTCTCCCACAGACTTTTCTCCACCATCAGAGCATGGGTGCATGGGTGGAAATAGTATCCAAATAATATGCGTGCAATTCTAAACTTGGGAAAACTTCTCCATATCGCTACTGCTGGCTGCTGGACATTTAATAATTGCGTCTTAATAATATTTTTAATTTCAGCCAGAAGTTCCTAAACCCCTGACCAAAGAACAAGAACAAGAAGAGGCGGAAGACAAAGAAATTGACGACTTCGTTGAATCACTCAAATCTCAAGTAGAAATATTTGTAAATAGGATGAAGAGCAACTCTTCTCGGTACGTAAATAATAATTATATTCACCTATTTAATTCGTTATTTATTTCAAAGGCTAACAATAAAAAAATATGCAACTAAAACTTTTCCAGGCATGTTGCAATGACAGAATAAATCAAATCAAAAACACTTTGTTGCAAACAGAATTGTTAATATAAAAGAAGTAGGTTTATTATATTATCTCTTGAAGCAATATTATTTAAGGCTAATTCAAATTGGTAAAGTTTTCGTATTTATTGATAAAATTATTCCAGACATTAAGAAAAACTTGAAATTAATTAAGAACATGTTGTTTATTTCAGTGGACGATCAATCACCAACGACACATCTGTCCAAACCCTGTTCATGAACATAACGGAGATGCACTCTAAACTTTTGCGCTACATTCAGCAGCAGGACGACAAACGGGTCTACTTGGAGAGTTTACAGGTAACTGTGTCATTCTGCGTACACCATATCGATGACAATGGAATAAAACAATCATTCATAGTTGTACAGCTTTCGTAAGAATAGAGCTAGGAGTAAAGTGAAATCTTTGTAACAGAGCTTGTCCAGTGAAGTAATACATTTTGTGAAACAGCTTGTCCAAGGCTAGGCTAGTACTACCTCCATGCATAGTTCTGCGTTCAAGCAGCATTGTTGTATTCAAGTCTCAAGGGCGTGTTTGCGCGTGTAATAATTACAGGCATATGTGGCTTATTACTTACGCATCAGGTTGAGGGACACAGCGACTGTTTTGTAGGACATCTTCCTTGCCCTGCGAAGTGCTGCCCTAACGTAGTAATTGGCGATGGTTTTCCACATAACACCAGAAGGATTTTTGCTTGTTAATTATGTTTTTTATTTATAAATAAAAAAAGTGGAAAAGTTTTATAACGTACTCAATAAGGTAGATTGTAACAAAAACTGTGTCGAGCGGAAATGTCGACAACGAGTGCACAACGCGCTGCCTACTCCTCAGTCTAATACTCAAGAAGGGTTATTGGAAATTTAAGATCTTACCGACTTTAAGCTACGAACCTTAGCGGCCGAGTAATAGAGAGGTCGGGCGATGCGACGCGGGTTGGGATTGTGTAGAATATCGGACAATGAATGTGGACAACTTGCAGTGAATTGTTGTGAGCAAATTGTTTTCGAAGATTTGTAAACCTATTTGATTCATGTTATTCGATAGATGTTCTCGCTATCGACATATTTTCTGCTCTGATATTATAAATACTGAGAATGCTTATAAGTTCGACGCCCTAATTCCAAGACCGGATCATATTAAATAACAAAGTTGGTTAAATGCTCGACGTAAACCTAACTTTGTGTGGGCTAGATGGAGGACAAAGTATGTGCAATACTTGCAAAAGTGATTGAGACGAACTTTTATTTAGCACGTTAAAATTGGCGCTTTTAGAAAAATTACTATGGCACCAATTCTTAATTTTTGCTTTGTAGTTGATCACTAATTTACAAACCTTTATTTATAACTAAGTTCTCGAATCTTTATTAGTTTATGTGATAAAAAATACTATCTTATCTTATATCTTTAAACGAGCAATTCTTGTATATTTATAATTGGAATCTCGAAATCGGCTCCAACGATTTTCATGAAATTTAGTATACAGGTGATTTCGGGGGCGATAAATCGATCTAGATTTATTTTTAGAAAATGTCATTTTATTTGTTTTTTCCGGTAATTACCGATTCGATGGGGTCAGCTAGTATTATTCTTCTGTGTACTGTTTGTTTCCATTGAAAAACGAATGAATACTTTGTTATACATGTGAAATTTTGTTTGTCTTTAGTTTACACCGTAACCAAGTAACTAATCGACCAATCTCGCTTTTTGACATAGGGTTAGTTGAAAGGACGTAGAGTAACATAGACTACTTTTTATCCCAGGAAAAGAAACGGTTCCTACGGGATTTGCAAAAAAAAAAACGAAAAGACGCGGCTGGTAACAGCTAGTAAACTGATAAATTTCCTTTGATTTCGACAGGACAAGATAACCCAGGTGCGCGATAGTCGCGCGGCTTTGGACACGCTGCGTGCGGAACACGCGGCGCGACTGGCGCAAGCGGCCGAAGCGGCTGAGAGACAACGCCAGATGCAAATGGCGGCAAAACTGCAGGCCATGAGGAAAAAGAAACACGAGTACCTGCAGTATCAACGACAATTAGCACTACAGAGGGTGCAGGTATGTCATCTATAATAAATTTATGACAATTAAGCTTTTATAACGTTTCAAGCAGTAATATTATATATATTAAAAATCTCCGCTGTCCATCCGTCTGTCTGTCGGCCTGTCACCAGGCTGTATCTCATAAACCGTGATATTTAGAATTTCTGTTGCCGCTATAACAAAAAGACTAAAAACAGAAAAACGTAAATATTAAGGGGGTAAAGTAAATAGATAATGATACAAAAAAACTTTGTACGTTTTTTAAGTTGATATACAGCAACACCTAATTTAATGGTTGTCATTTTACAGGAGCAAGAAAGAGAGATGCAAATGAGACAAGAACAGCAGAAGCACCAATACATGATGTCTGCAAACAGCGGATACTACATGCCTGGAGTTTCTATGATGCATTACCAACCAGCGGCAGGCGGCTATCAGAACCAACCAGCCTATGCCCATCCTCAGTACAACCCGCAAATGATGCCCCAAGCTACTACCGATGGAACTGTCCCAATGCCTGGCCAACCCCAAATGTCACAAGCCAATGTACCATTGAACCCTAACCCAATGGGGGCTGCATCACAATCAATGCCACAAATGACTAACACATACGCAATGCCCACATCGGGTGCGTTAAGTCAAACCCCGACCAGCCTCCAAGCTCCGATGAACCAGCCAAATATCCGACCAGTAATGAGCCAACAGCTACCTATGCAACAACAGATGATGATGCAAATGCAACAAATGCGCATGCCCAACCAATCCGGTTTACAAATCATGCCACCGAATATGCCAAACGGTCTCACCGGCCAAAACATTCCTCAGCAGAATCAACAACCCAATCAGTTACCAAAACAAAATTTACCAAACCAACCCCAACAATCACCAATGATGCCCCCAATAACCATCAGCCAACCATTGAACCAACAGTCAAACCCTAACAATCCAATGTATGGAATGCAAATGCCAAACATGAGAATGCCCCTGATGCAGGGCCCAATTAACAGCCAAGTTCCAGTATCCGGGTATCCAATGAATGTCCAGAATCCTCAAAGCAATCAACAATCCGGACCACAGATGCCAAATATGCAACAAATGCCGCTGCCAGGGCAACCTATGCAGTTACCTGGCCAACAAATGGGTCCGCAAATGATGCAGGGTCAGTTACCTGGACAAAATCCACAGTTACCTCCAGGCCAAACTCAAGTCCAAGGACCACAAATGCAGCAACAACCTCAGATGACACAAAGCCAAACAATGCCGGGCCATCCGACACAGCCGCAAGGTCAGCAATCGATGATGCAAGGACAGCCAATGCAAGGGCCCAACATGCAACAACCAAATCAGCAAGTAATGAACCTGGGTCAGCAAATGCCCCCGAATATGACAGGCAATCCACAAGGACAACAAATGTCACATAACATGGTGGCAGGTGCTATGCCTCAACAGGTCCCACAAATGTCTCAACAAGGCCAGATGCCTCAACAAATGCCTAGCCAAAACCTACAACAGGAAATGCCCCAAAACATGCAAGGCCAACCTATGAAGGTGCACCAAAGCTTTGGTAATTTACCACCCAACCAACAACCGTTAGCACAGAATCAACAACCACAACAAGTCCAGACATCCAAAAAGTCTGAAAACAACAATAATACTGCAGAACTTATAAGTTTTGATTGAAGCGAATTAATTCTGGTCTGTGAAGAAATCTATTTATTAGACTGTTTTATTGTAATTTTGAGAAGAATATTCATTAACTTTGCAATTCACTTAGGAATGTGATATGGTGTTAAATTTTTTCTAATTTTAAGCAAGTACTCATTCAACTTATAAAAATTTTTGATGTTGCTCTATTAATAAAATTAGTATATTGTTCATCCCGTGTCCCAGGAAATTAGGCTGGCCGCATATTGCTTAAGTTTCTAGTATTGGCTTACAAGAGAGCCCAGCCGTCATAGCATCCATAACGTTGTGCGCGTATGATCGATCTAATTGCAGGTGATTATTTTTCTGACAAGTAGTCGGTGTCGCGAAGAAAGTACTTTGAACTATTGGATATTCCCAACTAAGTCCTTAATAAAACTGATGAGTCTCAGTCGACCAACGCTTAAGAGGCAGGCGCCAATGTGCGGTCAGCCTAACACAAACATCACAGCCTCACTATAAACAATGATGCACAGGCAAGTAGTCAAAATAGGAGATAAAAGGCCTTGTAATCTATGTAAATGTGCTAAAATGTAAAAAAAATATGTCTTATGTAGTTTAGATAATATTAATATAAAATAAAAAAATATATTATAGAAATTCTAAAATATTTTATTTTTCTTTGCATATAATATTGTTTTGTAATATTTACATCTAAGTTATGGTTTATTATGTATGCTGCAAATAAAATAATACAAAAATATTTATTTCTTTTAATGTGTATAGCGAGTTATTGAAATCTTATGCTCAGTATCTATATTAATATGCAAAAAATTGCGTGCACAAACGCACATGAATGAATGAATTCATATGACTTTTTTTTTCCGAATTCGCAATTTAGTAGGCTGTAAAGAAGAGTGCACTGCAATGCATATAAGTTTTTTATTTTTATTTATTTAACTGTACCTTTACCAACCTTCTAAATGAACAGACTGCTGCCTTGGTCCAGGGGCTAGCATGTTGAACTACGGATCACGAGTTCCTGGGTTCGAATCCCAGGTCGGGCCAAAAATTGATAGGTATTATGTTTTTTCTGTTAAAGAATTTTCCGTACCAGCCCGGCGCGGCGTTCGAAAATTGGTGCTGTCAACCGCTGCTGCTTACTTGACTTCGCAAACTCATTTAACACCGTTAATTTTAAGATGCTTCGCAGTCCTAAAGTCAATAAATATCTCTTCACTGCTACCTTTGTCAACGAATGCAGTAAACGAAACGAAAAAATTTCATTTGTTTGTAAGTTATATGCTGAGGTGCCTCAAGGTGGGGTTCTTTCTCCGCTTCTCTTCTCAATCTTCAGTAACTCTGTTGCCGAACTTCTGTCATATTCTTGGTATCTACTGTTCTCCTTCTACTTAAGGTTGCCTGGAAGAGATCACTATCAGATAAGGCCACCATTACTCCCTAGTTTACTTTAAAAGTTATTTATGTATTCTGTGTGCTGAGTGCGAGTTACACACAAATTTGCGAATGACTTAACCATCACGTAAATCGACATTACGCCAAACGCGTCGAGCAATAAGGGAAGGTGAGTGTGAGTTACCATCGAAGCTAACCATTCGATACGAGTTTACTCACCGTGAATGCGGTGTAATATTTTCTTTAAGTTGGTAGCGCTTTAAAAAAGCTGCTCGAGCAGCTAGTGGTACTGGTGGTGGCCCCGCTACTCTTGCAAAATTATCTGATTTAGAACATAGAGTTCTAAATCTGATTGGTCCGTTGTGTGAATTTATTTTATGAATACTTATTATATACAAGTAAACACCCAGACACTGAAAAACATTAAACAAACATTTTCCAGTTGTGGGAATAGAACCCAAGAGAGAGAGCGGATTCATTATATTTATTTACTGGTCTGTGATCATCATGATTAGACAGCCTGGTGTTATTATAAAATGCAAGGCCTCGATTCTAAAAACTTAGTGTGAAAATTAAAATATAAGGATGATAAAATATAAAAATCCATATTTTCTGACATGCGGTAGGAAAAGCAACAGGGCTAGTTGATCCGTCAAACAAAATATAAGTTGTGGATTTTTATTTGAAAATATATACCTAGTATATATATTATAAGCTTAAAATAGTTAGATAGATAAATAGATGGTCGTAATTCTTTATAAGACTCATTGCTTTACAACACTTATTCTGTTTCGTAGAAAGCTCCTAAATTATAAGCTTAAACCTTTAATGGATTGATTGAACCATAATTGAGCCTATTGACTTGAACACATTTCATGATTTGATATATAAATTGTAATAATTGTAAGCTCACCGTTTATATAATATATACACTGCGATCAACAATGGTAGGATTGTACCAATGAGTATACACACATATAGATTGACTAGACAACTACATACAGGTGTAACTGCACTGCGCAGTCAAAGATTCTTAATCTGTATTCTGCTTGGCAGCCGTGACAGCAACTTGATATATTGTCAAAAACAGGTGTCAATAAACAAGTTTACAGCGGCAAATATATTTTCAAAGCGAAATTTATTTATTTTTAATAGAATAGGAAGCACACATATATTTTTCATAAATTTTACGTCCAAAGAATGGAAGACGACTGTAACGATGGCCCGTTCACTGTGTGGCAAATGTTCAATGCTCCAACTCTGGTTCTGTTCAACAATTTGGAGCATGCTGCTGATGGTCTGGAAAGATTGCTAACTTCGATATTAAAACTAACAGGGTATGAAGAGTTTTTCTTTTAATTCGTCTATAATAACATGATAAATGCGAAAGTGTCCATTTGTTTTATTTTTGAACTTTTATTTAAATTTAAATAGTTTTTAATCATCCTACCTTTTTATCATTACCGTAATTTTGACCCATAAAACAAAGCGATTTTTGCTGTATTTTTTAAAGACTGAAACAAAAGCAGTTGCTGCAGAGGTACTTGCGTTGCGGTATACAGTTAGCTACTTTTTAAGTAATCGCGATATATTTTGTATCATCATTATCATCATTATATTAACCGATTGACGTCCTCTGCTAGACATCGGTCTTTTGTAGGAAGTTTCAAATAGCATAGTGCTGTGCTGCTTGGATCCAGCAGGGCCATGCTTCGTTTACCGGTGCGAGGCTACCATTCCAGCATCTTGGGACCCCATAGTCTATCGGTTATCTTAGCTATGTGTCCTGCCTAATGCACTTCCTTCACACTGGATCTGCTCATTCCTGATTTGATCATGTGGAAATACTCTCAGCATAGCTCTCTCCATCTGCAGTATGTTTTGTATAAATCAGTACAACTCATGCAACTTCAAAGTCTGTTTTTATCATTCTTACATAATAATTAGCTCCATTTAAGGGTTGTGCTATACTTACATTATGACATCTAATATGACATGTTAAGGGAAACAACAAATTACTTTTTCAGGGATTTTTCAGAAGTGCTAGTACCTCGCCCGGGGACTTTTAAGTGTCCTGATTCATTTTACTGTGCCTTTGATACATGGCTTCTAGGCAGATTATTTTATATGTGCTCAGTGCAAGAGCTACATCAGTAAGTTTTATAAATGTTAATTTAATAGTAAAGCATTTAAATAAATAGCTTATTTCATTAGAATGAATTCAATTATGTATATAGAGTAGAAACCAACATATAAGCCATAGTGGAAACAAATAACAAATAATTTGAACATTCATTAATAATGTTTTCCTGTATGACTGGCCATTCAGACAGTGCACAAAATAAATCTTCTGGCTTTGTTTACAAATACTACTATTTCAGATTGAAATGCTGATGTTTCTTTAAAGTTTATCAATTACAAATATATTAATTATTCTTGTTTATAATGTTAGGAAGAATAAAAAGTATTACAAGATTTATCTTAAATTTCAGAATTCACATAACCAGCAAGGATGCTCAATTGAAAATTATAAACATACTGTGCACAAATGGGGCACCATTCTACAAAAAATTGCATTCTGAATACTATGTGATTTTACTACAACTTTTTCAGTATTATAAAAATGTTTACAGTAACAATAATGCATATTTATTGCTGGAAAACTTCACACCTGAAAAAGTGGAAATACCAAATCTAGATATTAATTTAGAACCAATCTATGTTAAAGTAAAAGATATCAATACATGCAAGACATTAATCGATTTAATCCTCCAGCTATTGTCTGAAAGCATACCACCTAGCTTACTAAATAATAAACAAAAAGATCTGGAAGAAAAAGTTTTTGCACAATTACTGTATGCTATAGAAAATTTTAGCATAGATCTGAAATATTGTTGCCTAAAGTTTTTCCTACAATTGATTCAAAACATGAACAAAGTATGCATAACAAAATTTCATACACATTTTCCAATAATCTATGGGAAAATGCTATCATGTATTGAAGCACTGGTTCAGTCTATGAGTTTACTCTATGAGAAATCTGAAATCAACAATATACTGCTTACTAATTTTAATATAATTTTAGTAGATTTTCTGAAGGTTATAACAACTGACCTTGAAATGGCAAACATTAATGTTCTGGTAGGAATCTGTTCCACAATTCTTAACAAACATGTAAGCAGAATCTTCAATAAAGAACTAAAGCTCTACTGTTTATCACTGAGTAGTAAACTGGAGTTCCCTCAAGATCTGATTAGTATTACAGACATGGATGTCAGTCAAATTGAAAAACTATCTGATTGCTACTGTGACCAAATTCTGAAATATATTCAGAGCAATGCAACAACACTTGATAAACAACTTGACTTAAATGATAATTGGTACTACAAAGAAGTGATGATAGTTATTGAATCTATACAATCGAACGAAAATTTCAAAAATGATTTATTTCTTATAAATCATCACTTGGCAAGAAGTGTCGCGTGTTTGAGTATACTAGAAGAAGTTCGTACAGAAACTAAAAAACGACTTGTAAAAAATAAACCTAAAAGATTACTAGATAAACAAGTTGCCTTAGATATTTGGGCAACTTTAGTCCAACTAATAAAAGATCACAAAAATTTGATAACTAGCAATGACTGTACAAATGATTTGGTTATGCACACTGTACTTAGTACAATAAATTTATGTGAAACAATGACCAATGATGACATAAACGTAACTTTGCAACTATTATGTTTTCAAAACTCTGCACAGTTCTCTGAGAACAATTTTGCATGTTTCAGTCATAGTACAATATTAAAAATATTGAAGTATCTTTTAATAGCAAAACTTTATACAAAGACTAAAGTCAATGATACTTGGAACAAAACAATTTTACTCTTGTATAGCTCAGCTCTACAGAATAATACATCAAGTGGGGTAAGTTATCTGGAAGATGATTTTTTTTTTAATGTACTTTTAATATTATTGTTGCGTGTGTTGTTAAATTTCGTATTTCTAAATTTTAGATTGTTGATTTGTGTCCACTTCTGCTTGTCAACAAAGTGCTGTCTGCAAGTAAAATTATTGGAGACATATTGATGCCAGCTTTTATGACAAAGAAAGCTGATACTCAAAAAGAAGTTTTTAAGTCATTATCTGCTATTGCTTGTCTATCATTAGGGGCTAGCCATATTATTTTAGAAAATGTTAAAAAACCTATGGGTACCAAATTATTTACAAGTAAAACTATTGCAGTATGTCTTTGTTGTACAGAGTGCCATATTATTAATGAGTCACAATTGAAAAAGGATTTTGAAATATATGCTGTAGAGGAGAATATAATAACATCAAGTAAAAGTACTATGTACACTGCTGTGAAGCAATTGTTTGGCAAATTTTTGAATATGCAATTGTGCACGAATATTGATGATGAATATTGGGACTTAGTTAAAGTGTTATGCAATCATTTTTACATATTTGATTATGGCGTTTCAACTAAAATTGTTAGTGAAAATTACATAAAAGAAGTTCTGCAGACTTTCAAACCTTTTATCGATAATAACCAGGTATATAAACATTTTGTTATTCATTTTTAATCATTATAATAAGGCTATTAATTTTTTTTCTTTCAATTTTGAATCATAATAACATAGTATTGAACAATAATGTCAGTGTTTTCATTTCAGGGTGATAAATATCCAGAATGGAGCTCTAATCGGGAGTCTTTAGTGAATTTATGTATCAATTTACTAGTACAATCTACCAGAATAAGTTTAGAAAACAATGATTACAACCAACAGACTCTTACGTTATGTCGCATAAAAGACTTAGGATTATGTCGTAACGATAAATTAATTTTACCAATAACAAAACTTCTGGTTTACTTCATTATGCACCCACAATGCTCCCTCGCATCTAAGGCGATTGTCTATTTAAGGGATATTTGTGAATTTCATGAGCTCACTCCAAACCAAGTCTATCAAAGATACAAAAAAGATTATTGTAAACTTTTCGTTGAATGCAGTCTTTACAATGGGAAAGACTTTGCGATATATTTACTGAAGGTTGTAAGAGCTTTCGGATTTGTTGGTTATAGAGATTTCATATCAAAAGATGTTCATCATTTTTTGCCCTATCTAATGCCTTATTCTGTGGTTGTGAAAGAAGTTCCATCAATGATAGAAGAAATTGCAACACTTGTTCAATGTTCGGTATCTGATTTTCTTATTGAGAGGTTTCCACATATATATGTTCACGTTTATTTAACTGAATCGAAAGAGTCGTCTAAAAAGTGTCATCAAATAATTGAAAGATTAACAAAATCTTCCACTTTAAATCTAATAAAAAAGCATTTTAGAGTGATATTAACAGAATTTTTGTTGCAGTACTGCATTAATCCCGAGAGGGTTTTGAATGCATGTAGGTATTTAGCATGCCATGATCCTGATGCTTCGACTCCTCAAGGCAGCATGAGTATGAGCACCAGACAAATCGCAGATTTTCTGAATCCGAAATTTCTGGGTGTTCTAGCATATTTTGACCACAAACTGGTCAATGCCAAAGTTGCTTTGTCAGTTAAGCGCAAAGCTTTGAAAAGTTTTCCTGATATAATGCAGTTAATGGGAGCTAAGTATCTGACTCCTTTAAGGTTTAAAGTCCTTGCCACATTGAAATCTGCTTTGCCTTTAGCGAGAGAGTTTCCAAAAATACTGGCCGAGGCGTGGGGTGCTTTTATACACAATATAGACAGTGTCTCTTTGGGTCCCTTGCTCTCAAATTTAGCGGTTTCGTTGTTGCAACAATTTAATTATGCGCCACAAGAGATTAATAAAATTTTCCAATATCTAATTCTTAATAATGAAAATTTATTGAGTTCATATATTTCCGATTTGTTCTTCATTGAAGATTCTAATATTTCTGAAAGGGTTAAAACTGTTATTAAAAAACACGTCAAAAGAACGCAACCGGAAGGTTTTCAAGAGAAAATTAAATGGTACCTGCAGCATTTAAGTCATGATATTTGTAACATTAAAACACATGCTTTTTTGCATATGGACAGATTGTTGAAGAACAATCGATCGGAAATACACAAAGCCATATTTGGTGGTAAAAATATAGAGGCTTATATAGTGGACCTCATAGATCAATTGCTTATTGGTAAGTGGCTTGTCTTGACAATAACTAAAGTTACTAAAGATACAATAATAATTAATTTGAACCTGCCTTGTTATATTTATAGGTTGCAAAGACTCAGATCCCCAGGTATGTTTGGCAAGCGGATCATGTTTTGGTCAGCTAGGTGCTATAGAGGCAGGTCACCTACCCAGACAATATGTACAACCGGATAGATCACCATTCGCCTTTTCGATAAATGATAACTGCTTTGCAGCGACTGCCCTCGTTGAATTGACTAGAGCGTTTCAGTACGAGAAAGATACTATTGTAAGTAGAATCAATAGAAATTATCATAAAATAATTTAAGCCACTGTTAACTTTTAATTACTTTGTTCTATTAAATTTAATTGATGGCATATGAATTAAAAGACGTAAATCTTCAATACTTTAAATAATACAGGTATAATTTATACATGTTTATATTATCATTATTACAGAACATGGATTGCTATGCGCTTACAATACAAGAAATATTAAAAATATATGACATATCACCAACTGGATCTAAAAAAAATGTTTGGGACAGCTTTCCTGAAAATATGCATCAAATAATGCATCCACTTCTTAGTTCCAGGTATATAAAATTTAAATTCTTCATTAAACTTTGATAAGTTCTATTTAATTTACTTATTGCATACCTTTTAAGGTACACATTGGCCTATCCTTCTCAACCGAAAAAAGTTCATCCCCTCTTTGGATCTGTATATGCAACAACATTTTTGGAATGGGCTCATAAGTAAGTCACTCTTTTATAAATAAATTGACAAATTTGATATTTCTAGATAGTTTACCACCATCTATAATAGAAATGGGTTATCTTAAAATAATTTTGTCAGCCCTGCCCTGCGTAGCTTTTTATGCAAGTGAAGTGAAAAGTGAGAAGAATTTTTATGAAATTGTAATGAAGAATAAGTAATAATATTATATTAGTAGATAAGTAATTTAAATTATCATTATAGCATTCAAATCAATGTTTTCAGCTGGACAAGTCAATTAATACCGCTTATTGAGTCAGAAAGTATACGCGAACTATTGCGTACAGTCCATCCGAGTATGCGTCGCGACGTTCGAACGCTATTTCTGTTTCTGCCATACGTACTACTTCACGCCATCATGTCCAAAAACAATATGCAATATGTACAGGAGGAAATTTTAGCTGTAATAGGTAGGATCCTTTAGCAACTATGTGGCTATACTTTGCAACAAATTGTAGCATTTATACTTCATCATTATTAATACGTCAGCAAATATTTATTAATATATTTCTTTAACCAGGCTTAGAAAATTTGGAAAACGAAATTCTACCTGTAATGGAAAGATCAAAATATAAAATGTTACGTCATATTAGAATGACTCCTAACATAAATTCAATTCAAGCCGAGGAAGGAAACCAAGTAGGTTAACCAACCACTGCCCGGATTTTGATGAAATTTTGCACATCCTGGAGAACACGTTTAATTTAAGTGATATACATTTTTCATTTTAGGGTAAATGTAGTAAGACAGTGTACACTCTATTGGATTTCTTAAATCGTTGGTTACTAGAATGGTGTCATGTGAAACAGAAACCCTTAGAGAATGAGAATTATAAGTAAGATACCTTTACTTTTATTGTTTTTATTCATATAACGTTTTAAAATAAACTATAACAATAAACAATCAACAGGTCTATCAAGAAATTTATGGAAAAATTCGACAAGCTTGCCATTGCGCGTGGAAATTTCTCATGTGGGGAGCTGGAAAGGGCCTTGCAATACCTGGAACTTTATATGGATGAGCAAAAGGGTAGAATGCAGGAGCAATTACCACTGCTGGCAGAAATTTACGCTCTTTTAGACGAACCGGATTCAGTAGCTGGTAGGACAACTAATAAATAATTTACAAATAACGTGGACGCGTTTGCTGCTTTGGCCTGTAGCTTAACAAAAAAGATAATATATCTGTGGGAGAAGAAAAAGACCACAAAATAAACTTCGTTTTTCGTTCGTTTGTTATTATAGAGTCACGAATTCCGACACTACGTTCTCACCTTAGGGGTCTAGCTACGCTAAGGCACCTCCTCCTAATCACTCCTATTTCGTATTACATATTTATTTTATTTACAAATCTTTTTCTTTCATTCTTTTATCCTTTCAGGAGCGATTTAGTTAAGTTGTGTACAACATGAAGTAGATGTCATATTATTATATTTGTGAGATGTCGAAGAAGTCTTAAAAATAGATCTCCTTTTTTTGTTTTTAAGTATATCGGATGAAATTTTGGCCTTGAAATAAGCGCACTTTCCGAAATTAACTTAATGAAATACATTTTTTTACAGGAATCCTATCGTTGAAAAGATCAGAGCCATCTCTCAAAGAGTTGATATTGACTCAAGTGGTCACAGGCCGCTTGCAGGACGCCGCCCTGTGCTATGAAAGATTGGCTCAGGAAGGTCAACTCGATCGTCATAGTTTGCAGGTATTTATTCCATTTATGGATTACATTTTTGTGCTTATATATACTTTTTCATAGCTATCCATCAAATATATGTTCCGTATGTTCGGATGTAATAAATGAGGGCGATATTTTGCAATCAAAATTAGATTATCTTATATATTCGTAGAATATTCGAGGTGACGGCTAGTAGCGTGGGTCTAAACTATAAATCCAGATATAGAATTTAGGTCATGATTAGAGAATAAAATTCGATCTACACAACTCTTTATCAATCCCTAATAACTACTGATCAAATTTGTAATAATAAATCGTTAATTTTTCATGACTGACATGGATTATTTCAGTTATTTGTAGTGCTGAGTGCATGCTTCATTTATGGCCACGACTACGTACAACTTTGGAGTAAATTTAATTAATCACTAATAAATAAACTTACAGTTGAAGTTGCTTGCATCCAGTGGCGTGCACTTCATACATGCACAAAAGCACTGCATACCCTAAAAATTTTGTATTACTCATAAAGGGGATGGATTTTTCCACTTTTTGACAATCTCCTTCTTTATGCATACCCTTGTTTAAAAATCCTGTGCACGCCACTGCTTGCATCTCGAACTAAAATTGTTACTTGAACATTTAAAATTTTTAGGGCATGATAGATTGCTACCTTGGTCTCGATCAGCCCTTCACAGCTTGTCGATTACTCAGTGAACACGATTCCGAGGATATGATGGAGTTGACTGCGGAACCTTTATGGCGATTGGGCAGGTTCGAACAGTTGGACGAATTAGCCAAGAAACCGGTGGTAAGTTTTTTGTGCAAATTTATTCCTTTTCTGTACAATATAATAATTGACGTAACGGACGGAATATCGCATACAACACTTCGCAGAGGATGGAAGGGAAACAACCTGCAAAGTGCCGCCGTAATTCCTTTAATCTGAGTCGGATGTTATGCCTGTAATTACACCGGCAACCACGCCTTTCAGACCGGACGTAGTAATACGGCTTGGACATAGTAATACTGCTTGGTGACAGCAATGCTACTTGGCAGAAGTAATTCCCGATTTGAGCTCTGTCACAAGAAGCTTTATTTGTGTTCTGATACATACAACTTGAATGAATGAATAGATACTGCTAGGCTAGTCTATTTTAGCTACTTTCACAGCATTATGTCATATGGAATTTTACTATGGGATAACGCTGCTGATATTGGCACTATTTTCGTGCTGCAGAAGAGGGCTGTTCGAGCGATCTATAAAATGGGTCCGAGAAAGTCATTGAGAGATAAATTTAAAGATGTTAAGATAATGACATTTTTTAGCCAATACATATTTGAAAATTTAATGTATTTTCACAAAAATATATCTAAATTTAAGAGAAAATGTGACTGTAATAATTTGAACATTAGAAGCAAAAATAAACTTGCGGTGCAATATACTAGACTACATAAAATAAGTAATTCATTTAAAGGAAATTGTATACAATTTTACAATAAATTACCAGTTGATATATTGGAGATGTCTCTGTAAAAGTTCAAAGTTTGTATTAAACGTAAAGTCCTATTATAGTATTAATTACTACGTCAACGATAAAATTTTTTGGGTGTAAATTATTGCTCTAACCAGGTTGCTTCTTTAATTCGTTTTTAAAGGACAATGTGAAATGGTGATAACAAATAAAAATAACAACCGGCTAAGTTTGTTGTGGGCTTCTTCTTAGACCAGGGCGCGTTTGGAACCTTCGTAGCTTTAGTAGTTTTAAGTTGACGAATTTATTTGTCGCCATCAACTTACTCCTATGTCATATTTTACATGTAATGTACGCATCAAAAGTGCCATCTATGTGCCTATTTGAATAAAGAAATATTTGACTTTGACTTTAAATGACTTCAAGGCAAGAGTGAGCGTTTTCTGGGCAAGCGCGCTCCAACTTAGACCGCATCATTGCTTTCAATCAGGCATTATTGTTGTCAAGTGCAAGCCTATCTAGTATAAAAAAACATCATAATTTTTATTTATTAATGTAAAGCTCAAGCTTTTGCTCAAGCAAATTTAAAACCCTATTTATTGATCCACGATAGAAAATTATATATAATAATTTCCAGCCATCATCTCGCGAGAACTGGGGTCTTTTAATGGGCAGGATCCTTCTGGCATATCGTAGTGAAAAGCAAGATTTATTCAAGATTTCCTGTGACAATGCCATGAATCGTTTACTGTCACAAATGGACGGTGAGAGTAGAGGCGAAAGTGCTTTACGGAGTGGATATCAGAGTATACTCGGACTGCATATCATTACTGAAGCTTCACACGCCGAAAATGTTCTCCAAAGGTATGTATGCTCACATTCATCGATTATCCTGGAAATAAGCACGAATAAAAAACAACAAGTATTTATTTATTTATTAGCTTTTCTACCGGTTTTTTAATATATCAATATTAATAAAGAGTTATCACATCAATGTCTCGGAGTAACATAGGCTATGTTTTTAAAGTATCGCAGGTAATCTCCTGTAAACCGATAGATAAAACACGAATCACCGGTTTCAAGGAAAAAAGTTGCACTGACTCGCTGTTGTTTCATCACGTCAACTGATTGATGTTCACTGCTAAGTATTCTTTTGTAGGAAATATCAAGGTCTTGGGTTTTCCGGTATCGGGTAGTATTCCGGCATTCTCGTAATTTTTACCCCAACAGCCCGAAGGCTGAAAAAAAAAGAAAAAGCTCTTGTGACCGAAGTCCTAAGAGCTTTTTCTCCAACCCATTGTCAATTTAGGATTTTAACACATCGATCTATTGTGGTAATAACTATTGGTTCTTGTATGGATATCCTGTTTTCTGATTTGATTATGTAGATATACTCCAAGCAGAGCTCTTTCCAATGTCTGGTAACTGATACTGCTTTCATAAGAAGGCCATAGATATTTAGGCCACTTTCTTTACCTGCAGCAAAATAGGAAAAGATTTGTTTTAGGAATCAAAAATGCGTAAATGCGTAATCCTACTATTTCTTCTCTCAGACTGAAAGAGTTAGATGACGGTAATGACAGTAGCACAGATATAGTAAATCAGCTGTTAAGCGAATGGCGACAGCGTTTGTCCGTCGTTCAATCAGATGTCCGTACCGTGGAGCCGTTGTTAAGAATAAGAAGAATATTATTGCAGCAGACACAGGTATGAAAATACACTCTACTACTTGAAGGATTCGTTATCTTTTATCTTATTCTCATCCTTATAACATGTCAAAATCGTACATTTCTGACTACAGACTCTTTTTTTACTTTTTTGACTACTAACTAATTTGCTAGGAAACAATAAACAAATTACTAAAGCAACAAATGATCTTGACTTCATTTAACATTTTTCGAAACGTTCGCAATATGTTTTATTGCGCTAAATTGAATGGGTATAGTCGTTTCTGTTTTTAAACTTCAGGCAAAAATTCAGGCTTTAAATAAAATTTGCCAAGCAATAATAAAGTATTTTTTTATTTTTTGAAATGTCTTGTAGGAACTATTGGAATATTCAGGCTTTAAATAAAATTTGCCAAGCAATAAAAAGTATTTTTTTATTTTTGAAATGTCTTGTAGGAACTATTGGAACCAAGTCATCCCGTAACAGCAAACAAACTAAGAACATGCATTGGCGACTTATGGCTGCAAAGCGCAAAACACGCCAGAACAGCTGGCATTTTCCAACAGGTACGTTGATTATGGGATTGTTGTGGACTAATCAATCGAATTTGTTACGATAGGATTTGTGGTTGTACGTTGTCTGTTTACCAAAAATCAAAACGGTTAAAACTGACGTTAAAACAACAATAGATTAGTTGGGTAAGGTGTCTTCCGACGTTTTGGGTCCGAATTTATGACTTACTTTTTTCCGAGTCTCAGAGATCAAAATTTTTATTTCTTATAGGCCTATTTTATAAGCATATAGGCTATTTATGTTATCGGTCTCGGTCAGTATCACTAATATTGAATATTGAATGATGCTCGTTAAATAAGTTTCTTGATATATCACTGCAGCATGGGTTAGGTTGAAGCTCTATAAACCTCTTATAAGAAAGGAGGTGTACAGGTAACATTATTTTTTTAAACTGATGCTTGTGATGAGTTTTTCATGAAACCAAATTGAAATGTTTTGTTAGATACTTACCAATCCCTGAACATAACTGAGGATTCACAAAATTTTGATAAAATGATTTCCTATTTCAGTCCTATATGTACATTCTTAACGCTGAGGAATACAAACCGGAGGAGCTATTTATCGAGAAAGCCAAGATATATTGGGCACGTGGGCAACAGGAACAATCATTTACAACTCTCAGAAGGGGTCTTGAAGAAGCTTATCCGCAAATAGATAAGCTTACTCAGGAACAAAGGTAACATGTTATTAAAATAATCGATTTAAGAATAAGTTAGGGCGTTTTTAAATATTGGATATTTGAGATTTTTATTGTTTTCTTAACAATTATTTATTGTAAAGTCAACATCTCCTGAAGATGCTCCGTTTTCGGAGCGAAACGTGCATAGAGTGTACATCGCCGAAGATCTGTTTGTTGTCGAGTATAAAGATTGAACAAAGCTTAACTTAACTTGCGGCGTGCTTTCATTAAATAAATATACTACGACAATACACACATCACCATCTAGCCACCAAAGTAAGCGTAGCTTGTGTTATGGGTACTAAGATGACTGATGAATATTTTTATGAATAATATATATAAATACTTAAAATGTAAAGATATACAATCAGACACTGAAAAACATCACACACGCACACGCAAAATCAAACGAACACGCACACGCATGCGCACGCACGTACTCGTGGACTTAGATACGAAGAGGAATAACGATTATGATAAGAGCAGCAGTATAATAGAGAAATAAATTATTAATGCAATTTTCAATTCTATTTTTCTTTATTTCAGAAAAATATGTGCTAAAGCAAGGCTTTTAATAGCGAAATATAATGACGAAACAACGAATGTGGACGTTGATGTCAATATTGGCTACTACAAAGAGTCAGTTGAAGTGTTCAAACAATGGGAGAAAAGTTTGGTAGGTTTAAAATATTATGAATGGCTAGTTTACATTTGTTTAGTAATAAGATAGTAAGTATGGTAACAAATATTTTTGATGGTTTACACAATTAAGTTGTTATAATAATATTTATTAATGTCGAGGTACATTACAGTCTTAAGCTGGACTATATAATCAATTTATAATCCAAAGTAATTTAATGATTTCATAACAATACTTTACGAGTAGTGAGTTTAATAAAAATAATAACAGGGTTGTTATTTTTCAGAAAGAACGACTTATATAATACCTATCGAAAAAGGAATATAAATTTATACAATGCTGCGTCCGGCAACCGATTGTTTTACATATGTTCGTATATTAATTTGTTACAGGTCTGCTTAGGGACATACTACGAAAAAGTCAGTACAACTGAGACGGCAAACAACACAAATACCTTATGGTCACGAAGGTTGTATGCTCTCAACAGCTACGGAAAGGCGTTGCAATATGGGCACAAGTATTTGTACCAGAGTATGCCTAGGATGCTGTCTATATGGTAAGTGCATTATTTTCTCTTTCTCGGAACCTGATCAGACGCACGATTTTAAGGGTGAATTCTTACCTATCTTCAGCAACTATCGAGAGGCTCTTAGATTTGCTAAAATCCTAGGAGTCGTTTAGGGGGTGCGTCTCGAGGTAAGAGGTCATCTGACTACATGCTCCTCGTTTATGAACGTATATGTTCGTTTCAGAAAGGATAGTACGATAACAAGCTGGTCTCTTCCCGGGACTGCATGGAAGAAAGAAACAGCTAGAACCCCAACTTTGTCCACACATGACCCTGAAATCCCTACGTACGAGACTATTGGACTCTACTCTGTTTTTATTACTCCCGCTTAATTTTAATTAACGACCTTGAAACTATGACTTATTTTTAAAACAGCTACAGATCAGATGGTCTGAATGTGTATAATAGTTCAATATTTTCATTCATTCTTTCGGTCCTATACTTTCCTTGCCAGTAGTTAAACTTTCTTTTAGGTTGGACGTAGAAGTCACTTCATCAGATACTAGCATCCACGCAATATTGGCCCAAATGACTGAAGTGATAAAGACATACTCGGAAAGGTTGCCTATTTACCTCTACTTGACGGCTTTTTCGCAAATTGTGTCAAGAATTTGTCACCCTGTTAAAGAGGTAAGTAAACTTTTATTTAACAGAATTCTTTGGTCATTCGGTCATTTCCCCAGAAAAGTTGTGGGTTGCTTGGAAAAAATTTGGCGATACGGTATAACGTGGCACTGCGCGCTCTTACGGTAAACCTACTGAAATGCGTCTGTCATCAATAAAAGACTATAATGTTATGAGCTAAGGTTCGAAGATTTGGGATAACAACACCTGATGATTCTTGTAAGACTTTAATCAACTCATACAAGATTCCACACTTCCAATCGCAGTCCAGAATGTTACGAGGTCACTAGATTTCACAAATGAATAACATTGTTTAAATGGTTTCGCTTCGCTCTAGGAGAGACCGTTCAGTCGCGACTGGCGCCAGCCTTTATACCGCTTCTCGGACGCCTATAATCTTCTTTCATCGGAAAGTGTAAACAAAAGGAATGATCTAGAAATGTTTATAATTAAATCTATTCTCGGTAATTCGTACGTATTAGGTACACATGTTAAATACCTACTCTTTAAGTAGTCCTTTGTAAAAAAATTCTTCTGTTGCCAGGTATATTTACAACTAAAAGCGATCATAGTCAAGTTAATTTTGGCATATCCTCAACACACGCTGTGGATGATGATGTGTGTGATCAAGTCAAGTTATCCCCAAAGAATGAAGCGATGCGCGGATGTTTTCTCTGACTCAAGACTGAAAGAGCCACATATGTTGAAACTCGTGTGCGACTTTACTCAGTTAGCTGAGAAACTCATCGAGCTGTGTAATAAACCTATAGTGGGGAGTGGGTCGGTAAGAATTAACAATTTTTATCATGATATATCTGTAGAAAATGTGTATTCTGTTTAGCTTGCTATATTTCTTTATTTTTCTAGTAGTGTAGTACAATATAGGTGTATACATGAAGTTTTGTATGAAATTGTTATTTTTAAATGATTTTCCTTATATGAAGGATAAAGGTAGTATTAACCATACACCCTTCTCAAAAAGTCATGGTGTACTTTATACACTGGCAGCTCCCCCTGACTTTGTCCGCTTACAACTTGTTATAAGTTTTATATACAAACTTAACACAATATACCTCGAGTTACTGCGACTGGTTGCCACGCCGATCTGCGTTTTTAAATCGTTTTCTAGGCTCCCAAGGGTGGTAACACAATATTATGTAGCCCAAAATATGGGCTTATAAGCAAAAAAGATTTTCCATATCCGACACTTCCATTAACAAGAAACCGTGTACAAGAATCAAAAACCTAACTTAAAAATAACTCTTCAGCATTATTCTATTAGTATAGATACCCGTTAACAGATTTTGTAATGTGATTATATGTCATCAATTATCACGTTTTCTACTAACACAATCGAGCATCTTGCCATCAAATAATGGGTATAAAAGTAAATTAAGTACTAAATAAACTTTTTTATATTTACAGACTACAACTGTAACGTCACTGGTTCGAACACTACCGCGTCTTCTCGCCGGAGAGAACTTTAGTCATATCATGATGCCCTTCCAGGTAGTCTTAAGATTTTAATTTCAGTTTTATTTTAAGGGATTTTCACGTGTATTTGGAGTGTATTTTTTTTACAATGCAAATAGACTGTACCGAAGTCACAGTTAATTTGAATGTGTTTATAGTTTTTTACAATTGTGGTGGATTTTATCTCTACAGATTATGACCTGTTTTATTATATTTCCGACAGGAGTTCTGTAAGGTAGTACTTCCTTCGAAAGCGGCTCGTCAAGAGCGTATAGATTTTAATATACCTACGGAACCACCGGTGTACATAGCTGGCATTGAAGAGCAGATAAATATTATACCGTCTTTGCAAAAACCGAGGAAAGTAACATTAAAAGGTATGTTTACAAACTGGTTGAGTACTGGAACGATATATATGAGGGAATCCCGAAAGTCGTTTTGGGACTGGTTTATGAATAGTCAATTACGTAAAACACATTTATTAATTTGAGGTTAAGAAATGACGCGACAAGATCGTGTCGACCAGAAATCCCTATAAAAGATCAACGTCCAGTAGTATACGTTAATCGCGAAATTTATTCATGCAACATCTATCTAGACGAGATTGCGTATAATGGTCGATATATAGTCGTTTTCATCAATCGTTTTTTATCATAATCTCATAATCACTCGACTGATTAACGTCTTCTGCTGGACATGGGTCTTCCAAAGGGACTTCCAGTCGCCGTCGTGTGCCTCGTGTATTCTGCTACTATGCTTTCTCTAACTTAGGATGATAGTTTTGACAGCTCACAGTTTATACAATGAGGTATTTTATAAACGTGAATGAATCTATTCTATTCTATTATCGATTAATCTTTTCATAGAACTTAGAATCGATAGTTTCAATACAACAATATTTTGGATTGTTCGATATTTCGACCCAGTTGCATGAATCGTGGTCACGACGGGATATTATCGTGGTATGTATGCATAAAATTCACATTACCAAATGTTAAACATGTAAAAACCACTATACTACTTAATAATGAGGAATTGAATCCGGTGGATACAACAGTATTTCTAGGAATAACGTTAGATGCTAAACTTCAATGGGGCCCTCATGTAAATAATTTATCGAACAGGCTTAGTTCTGCTGCCTATGCAGTAAAGAAGATACGCCACCTGACAGACATAGAAACTGCTAGGCTAGTCTATTTTAGTTACTTTCACAGCATTATGGAATTTTACTATGGGGTAATGCTGCTGATATTGGCACTATTTTCGTGCTGCAGAAGAAGGCTGTTCGTGCGATCTATAAAATGGGTCCGAGAGAGTCATTGAAAGATAAATTTAAAGATGTTAAAATAATGACACTCTATAGCCAATACATATTTGAAAATTTAATGTATGTGCACAAAAATATATCAAAATTTAAAAGAAAATGTGACTGCAATAATTTGAACGTTAGAAGTAAAAATAAACTTGCAGTGCAGTACACTAGACTACACAAAATAAGCAATTCATTTAAAGGAAATTGTATACAATTTTACAATAAATTACCGGCTGATATCTTGGGGATGTCACTAAAGAAGTTCAAAGTTTGTATTAAGCGAAAGCTTATAGAAAAGTCCTATTATAGTATAAAGGATTACGTAAACGATAAAAAAGCTTGGGTGTAAACAATTGCTCTAACCAGGTTGCTTCTTAAATTTTTTCTAATGACAATGTGAGATGGTGATAACAAAAAGAACACCCGGCTAAGTTTGTTGTGGGCTTCTTCTTAGACCAGGGCGCGATTGGAACCCTCGTAGCTTTAGTTTTAAGTTTACGATTGTAGTTATCGCCATCACTACTCACTGCTATGTACACATTTTGTATACAATAACGCATCAAAAGTGCCATCTATGTGCCTATTTGAATAAAGGAATATTTGACTTTGACTTTGACTTTGACTTTGACTGTACCTGTTGAACTATATTTAAGAAATGTTGGTTAACCACGAAAATCTTAGTTTAAAATCTTTAATTAGTCAGATTATAATTTATGATACACTCAATATTATATTTATTTTTAGACAAAATCATTCCCATCTATGACTTTTATATGCTTACACGACTGGCAGTAATCATATGTACTGATTTCTCATTTTAAAACTAAAATAGTTTATTATATAAATGAAATTTGTAATATTATTGCGTCATAAATAATTGCAAATACTTTTATAATTAACAAAAAATTATAATATTGTGAGATCATTCTGCTGATTGATGTTCGATTTATTTTATTTTAAAACCGATTTCGATAGTCCGTATGTTTTCGTTACGCGTGGCATTCATTAAGTGGGCGGTACGCATCGATGTAGAACGACATTATTTGTATTATATTTTACCGGAAAAGAGTGCGAAACTTTACGGGCGTGCACCTGCAAAATTATCATCCAAAATTAGACAAAGCGTAAGTACTATTGTGTCAGTTTTAAATCAAGCTGCTTATTTGCTCAGCTCATTATAGTACGTTCGTCTAGCACTCATGTTATCAGAAGAATTTCATGGAATAGAACATAAAAACCTAATGTTTTGTCGTGATAACATATAGGTACGTTAACAGCATATGCAAACCTAAACTTTACCGTGTTATTATTAGTAATTTAAACTCATCATTCGATACGGCGTCCGGAACAATGCAAGCAATTATCAACGCAATTTGGAAGTCAAGGTCGATGTTTTTCTGAACACGTAGTAGGAAATGTCTAACGGCAGGTTTATTTATTGTAATTTGCAATTGATTAAAACCGTTAGAGGTCTGGACATGGCAGTTAAGAAATACCTAGTATTTATATCTATCAATATTTTGCATATAAACACCATTTGCTTTACTTATCTTTGTTGAACGAATCTAAAATTTATTCCTTTTTTATGATTACTATTTAAAGAAGAACTCATTTTCAATTGCGTACCTAACAGGTGTTCAAGAGTGAAGGAAGAAAAAGATTTTTTTGTGTATTTGTAGAAAACGGGACATTTAAGTTTAGGGTCTTAAACCGCCAATATATGGTACACATCAAAAGTCACACCTACAAAGTGATCGACGGATGGCGGTTTTTTTTTACACATAAGTAAAATGTCGCGTGACTAACATTTTCAGGTTTACAGTTTAAAGTCAGCAAGCGTTTTCGAAAATAGATGTTTATCTTTTAATGAAATAAAAAATATAATAATTGAATATACTACGATCACACACATCCCAATCAACCTCCAAAGTAAGCGTAGCTTATGTTATGGGTAGTAAGATGACTGATGAATATTTCTATAAATAACATGCATAAATACTTATAATATACAAATAAACAACCAGACACTGAAAAACATTTATGTGCATCACACCAACAGTTTCCAATTGTAGGAATCGAATCCACGGAAATGGACTCAGAAAGCTGGGTCGCTGAGCACTGCGCCAGCCTGCCGCTTATATTATCTGTGAGGTATTTAATCTTACAAAGGCGTTTAAAGTGGATATATTTTTAACGCGAAGTATTTTTAGTCTCTGAGAAATTTCGTAGAAGCAAAAAAGCTAAACCTTAAATATTTTCACTTTCTTAAGGTTCGGATGGAAAGTCCTATATAATAATGCTGAAGCCCAGAGACGATCTTCGCAAGGACTACCGTCTGATGGAGTTCAACGTAGTCGTTAACAGATTCCTTCAAGACGCCCCAGAAACACGTCGTAGAAGACTTTACATACGGACTTATAGCGTGTTGCCTTTGAATGAAGAGTGTGGTCTTATTGAATGGGTGCCAAATCTAGTAGGATTGAGGCCCGTACTTATGCATATTTATAAGCAAAAAGGTAGGTGATTTTTAGCACAACATTATTATACCTAACAATTATTTGCTTTCCGTAACTTATTTGCTTAGAACTTCATTGATCCGAGGGCTACCAATAAAAGTAAAGAAACAAATGTTATTGTGACACTGGTAAAATTGGACACAGATTTTCATCCGACGTCTAGCTATGTCTAGATATAACTAGACAAATAAAACCTTCAAATTTTTTTCAGGCAATTTACAGAAGTGGGATCTGAGTACCAATAATTATGTTTTCAATATTTTACAAACACTTTTTCAATTGTGCATTTCACAGGTATACATACAAGTAACCGGGAACTAAAAGAAATGATGTGCTCTAATCGAGATCCGGTGGAGAAAAAGCGTCGTATTTACGAGGAACAACTTTTAGTGCGTCACCCACCTGTCTTCCAGGAGTGGTTTCGAAGAGTATTCTCAGACCCCTATGGATGGTAAAATACACTTATTTATGCTATAACTAGTTCTAAAACATTATTTTGACAATCTTGTACTGGCCAAATAAATGCGAGCCTTGGCCCGTAAAAGTTGTATGAAAATCCGTAACTGTCGTGGTTTAGCGGCTAAATAAAATACATAGTAAACTCATATCTGTTGCGTAATTCAATAATATAATCTTTTACTTTGAAATATGGGAACCAAGGAGGTAACATATAAAAGGATTTATTGAAATTTTTAAGTGGCTAGCAAATAGAAACCTGTTTATTGAAAAAAAAAACAAACGAATGAACACTCTAACGCGGCATACGTTGTATGTGTTTCATGCACCAACGCCTCTTATTTTGGCCGCATCATTAATGTACTATTATGTAATAACTTTTAATCGAAAAATATTTGTCATGCAGGTATCAAGCAAGATCTGCGTATATAAGAACAACCGCTGTTATGTCTATGGTTGGTTATATTCTAGGTGAGAAAAAAACATATTTATTATTCGGATTTACACGTGATTTCACAAGCGTCGGAACGGTGATGATTTATTTATTGAAACATAAAGAAACAGAAAGTTCTGTTGTCGTTTGTAGTATGTTGTTTGCCAATCGCTAAATATTGATATTGAGTTGTGATAAATAATACATAAAACAACAATTTTCAAACGTAGTCTTTGACAAATTAAAATATATTGCGGGTAATTGGATAATTTATGTAATATAAGTCTATGCTCCTTAGAGTCGTGTTGCTCTGACAAAAGGGTAGGCACGTGAACACATTTCAGTATGTACAAAGATATCGAGAATTTCATGTAATAAATCCGCACTTATTAAAGGTTTAGGAGATCGACACGGCGAAAATATATCATTCGACTCGACTAATGGCGATACAGTCCACGTGGATTTCAACTGTCTGTTCAACAAGGGAGAGTCCTTTGAATGGCCGGAACGAGTGCCGTTTAGACTCACACACAACATGGAGTCTGCTATGGGACCTCTGAAACATGAGGGCATGTTCAGGTATGTATAGATCGCACGATCTTACTTGACTACTCTATCGCTACCATATCGCTATTGAATTTCTGAGCAACCACTCGTGACTTATTCTATCCGGCCAACATAGTTCATGCGTACTGTAGTTACATGTGTACTGTTTTCTAAATGTAAAGTAAATTAACAATCCTGTACTAATTCATCTTGTCATTTTGGTAGTTTGATTTGAAAAGTTTCTCAAGAGTATCGAAAATATATTGTAAATTTTGTTGATTTCGATGTGTTCTTTTCGCTTGTTGCTGTGCTCGTAACCTTACAACTTGCAATGCCATTTCGAAAACAATACCCAAACTTTTTTTAATACTACGAGCAGTTTTTTTATCATGATTTCCTTTGGCTCTCAAAACGTCAAACTTATATCTTAACCGGGCTTATACATTGGCGGTGATACATTATTGGTTAGAGTTACGGTCTCCCCCGGGGGACCGATTTCGATCCCGAGTGGACTACAGCATAAAACCATCTCATTCTGAGAAGAGAAACGTGCCCTGTGCATGATGATGATATCTGAACCTTTATTTGTAAATTTAATAGGCATCAAATACACATCATCAAACAGTCTCAAAAGAGTTAAGTTAGTGGGCTTAGTATCTTCACACAGATTCTAAAAAATGCTATTAGTTTAGAATTCTCTTAACTTTCAATTATCTAGGAAAAGCTGTGAAGCTGTGATGCACGCATTACGCGCTCAGACCGCAGCCCTAATGTCGGTGATCGGGCCCTTCGTGTACGACCCGCTAGTGTCGTGGGGCCGCGGGCGCTCCGCCCCGCTTGATTGCGGAGAGCGTACCAACGAGCAGGCGTTGCAACATCTGTCGCACATCCGGCAACGGCTTAATGGGATGGTGAGACTTTTAATAGTTATTTATGCAACGGTTGTATAAGAAGGGGTATTTGATTCCTAATTATCAACATTTGCAAACAAGACTTTTTCTATGGGTGTAGAATGTGAATCCTCTATAAAAGATTCTGAAACAGTGAACAGAAAGAAAAACGAGGATTCGAATAACCTACTTTTTTTTAAGACTCGGCATTCTGGTAGTGAAACCCGCGGTAATGACAATGTTCCTGTTTTGAAATTCACACAGATACAACGCATCGAGCAGTGATAGTAATGTGCCTTAATATTTTTTTGCGAAAGGATAACAAAAAAATGTTTATTAGGACATTGGATAGTTTAATGTTGGCAATAAGCTAACTGTTTCAGAATCTGTTATAGAGGATTTGAAGCATGGGAGTAGATAGATTATTTTAATGGTGCCCATTCTGTTGCAGACCGATCTGTAGACTGAATTGGAAGATCTGAAAGTCATCCACAGCCTCTTAACGTTCCACTGCTGGGCACAGGCATCGTCATACATAGAAGAGACTGTTATAGAGCTAAGACCTACCATGCGGTCCACAAACTATAAAACTATCACAAGTAATAATAACCGGGGAACTACTGGGTATTTCTGATATAAATTGAAACCGAAACGTTAAGTCGACAATGCTTTGCGGTTGCAGCTTGTATTGCTGTAATTTACTGTGCTGGAAAATGCCTTTACCTATTTTACTACCTACCTAATTTACCTACCAAAGCATAATACCCATTAAATGTACACTCTGGCGATAATGGGATACTCCTTGGTGTCCACCTTTCTGTGTTAAAAAGGAGTGAGTGTCCAGTTTGCTGGAGCAAGTAAAATAGTTTATAAGGTGGTGGACATGTACGAGAACAATTGATCTTCATGAGATTGTTTAACAAAGAAGCCCAGATATTTTGATACGTACGTTCGGGTGCGCGGCAGATTTCAGCGGGCGTCATTCGTTTTCCACACTATCATAAACACGACGCTCGTCCCTCCTTATATGTACCCGCCATCATGTATATTTATACATTTATTTGTTAATAGGTTAAAACAAAGAACAAGCAGTTGTCACTGTCGCTGTCGCCGGAGGGTCAAGTGGAACACCTCATCGTTGAAGCCACTAGCATACACAACCTCTGTCAAATGTATATCGGCTGGGGACCGTTTCTGTGATACTGTTTTAAACATATAATAGCCACTAATATAACTGTGGTAAAAAAGTGCCATTTAAATTTTGAAACAGAAGCAATAGATGTAAGATTTACAAAGTGACCTTATCAATAAAACTAATTTCAATACAATTTTTGTGTTTATTTTTAGGATACCTGTGCAAAACATAAACGGAGTGTCTATTATACAAGTGTTGTATGCATCGCTTGCGAGTTGCAAGTTTTGTTAATCTTGCATGTGAGATGCAGGTGTCTTTTATGTAATTTTCATATGTCTTGCATGATAGTGGCTTTTATGCATGTTCTTTTTGTCTCTCATGTGGATTGATAGTTTCTTTTATGCAAGTTTTGTATATCTTGCATGTCAGATGACTGTGTGACATTTGAGGTGTCTTTTATGTGGGTAATTTTTGTGTATCTTGCATGATAGTTGGAAATGTGTTTTATTCGTATTCTTTCTGTTTGGCGTCTTTTTTAATAGTGTCTTTATGGAAGTTGAGTTTATCTTGCTAGTGAGACGCAGGTGTCTTCTGTAAAACATTTTTATGTCTCGTGCGATTTGGATGTGTCTAGCGAGTTTCGTATGTCTGGCATGTTAGAAGAAATGGCCTTTAATGAGAGTTTTATGTTACACTTGCGAGTCGCACGTGTCTTTAATGCGAGGCATAAAACTGTTTTATTCGAGTTTCATTTCGCTTTCGAGAGATCTGTAGGTTTTGCATGTGTCTTTTATGCCAGTTTTGTATATCTCGTATGTTAGATGCAGATGCCTTTAATACAAGTCCTGTATGCCACGCATTTGAGTTGTCTGTGTATTTAATACGAGAACTGTGTGTCTCTCATGTGTATTTATGTCTCACCTACGAATCAAAAGTGTCCTTTATGCAAGGTTTTAAACTGTATTTCATGCGAGTTTTGTGATTGATTTGTAAGTGTCTTGTAGGTTAGATTTGTATGTCTGGCATAGGAGTAAAAAGTATTTTTATGCGAGTTAATTAAACGAAAACGCAAACGTTAATAAAAAACCGTGTAGCTAACACATTTTCGCATAAGCAGAAAAGCTGTCGCTGCTTAACGGGGTAGTAAGGCGGCGTCAAAGAAGAAGAAGAATAAAGAGGTTGACAATTAAAAGACAGGGAGGTCAAGACCGATAAATATTCTTCTTAAATGTTAAACAATTCAAGTTTACCTAATAGTTAGACAAAGTCAGTTTTTAATTTTTAGTTAATAGATTAAGTTTTTTTTTAACAAACTAGTTTTGACCTATAAATTGTAATTTATGAAAAAAAAGTTCGTTGTAACCATTTTGTTGGACCTATATTTTTACGTAACAAAAACTTCTATTTGTAATTGGTAGGTGCCTTAATTAAAATAAATAATTGGACACGGCTCACTAGTTACAAAACATTGTAGTCATTGTATCACAAAGCAAAAATAGTGAGTCCAACTGGGTTGTTATGTAAACAATATAGGTACATAACGATTGCTAATTAAAGGTCCCCATTTACAATCCGATTTAGGGATATATTTAACGCAGTTCGCGGCGATCAATCGCTTCTAAACTGAAGTCTATAGGTAATTGCAATCGGTCGCTGCGATTTATTGCTATGCCTCGCTCGGTCGTCGACCGAAGCTTGCTTGCTCGGATATGATGTCCTATCGTACTATGAGAATAATGGTATACAGAGTGCACCTGTGTTTGCGCACACAACTGTGTACTATATTATCCACCGCGTAGTTGGAAACTCTCTCTGGATTGATCACCGTAGCCGGAATCGTTCCGGGAAATAGTTTTAGATACGTGCAAAGCGTCGGCGGCGACGGATTGCCAAGCGACAAATTGCTCTGTGTACGGATTTCGTAAGGTGACTTCATGTTGAAATGTCGCTAAGATAAGCCTTTTAAAATAAATAAAATCAGGACAAAATATTAACTGACGAATTCATCTTAACTAAGAATTTCTTTGATTTTTCAATTGAAATCGATATGACATCGTGCATGACGGAGGACGTGTGAAAAAAGAAAATAATCCGAATGTTTGTTATTGACCGTTGATGTTTTTAAAGATCGTATGTAAAAACCGAAGGTTGATAGATTTTTTTTTTTAATTTTATTGAATAAACTTGAAAATAGAAAGTCCACGTAGTGACGTGCTTTGTTATTATGTCTAACCATTGAATTAAGAACATCCAGAATCATCATTCAGGCATTATTGTATGCAGTGCATTGTGACAAAAACAGTGAAAAACGCTCCGCGCACGTCTCACTTCACACCCGCGGAATGTTGCTAGGTCTCAATTTTTCCCCATTTTCCCATTTTATGGTGAACGCTTCGAACATTAGAGGTAAAATAATTACTTTCAACTGCTAAATGGTATGAAGTGACTAACCGTTTGTTC
Organism: Pararge aegeria; assembly: GCF_905163445.1. Lineage (NCBI taxonomy): Eukaryota > Metazoa > Arthropoda > Insecta > Lepidoptera > Nymphalidae > Pararge > Pararge aegeria. Next base: position 7,396,475 of record NC_053193.1, read on the forward strand.
AAGAAAACAACTAAACTGGAGTGGTTTTTGATTCTTCAATGAATGAATGAATGAATGAATGAATGAATACATATAATAAACTTACAATATAATATATAGATACTGATAATTAATATATACCTATTGAATTAATATCAATAATACATAAATATATACAATATTGTCAAACCCCAAACAAAACAGAAGGGAATAGGCATGTTAAAGTTCCGAAAATTCAGACAAAAAATGATCTTTACAAGTTTCAATATTAGTCGGTTACACGGTTTCTTTATGTTCGTAATTCTGTGTGTCTAACTACTTAGCTGTTGCCCGGGACTTCGTCTAAGTTGTTTCGTTTACCTACTCGCATGAGCTTAAAATTATGCAGAGTATCTCAAAGTTCATCACGATCGGTGAAGTGCGCGAGGCTATCACCGCTTAGTTTTGCCTTCTTCCGCAGCCTATTAACGTCCCACTACTGGGCAAAGCCGTGGACTTTCATAAGAGAGACGGTTTTAGAGCATAGACCACGCTGTTCAAATGCGGATTGTTGGGCTAATTTTGTGTAAGATGCAGTGAAAACAATGACATTTCCTAGAAAATCCAAACAATTGGTGTATCTACTCGTTGACAGTAGCTATTCACAAGTTCAGTGAAAGTGTTGTCGCGCCACACAAAGCATGTTAAATATTTAAAGATAAATAGGTGAAACCACTTTTCTCGTCAAAATGGGGCAGTAATTGAGTTGTTCACGTACCTACTCATAATATGTCTAGAGCACAGTCTACGAAGTTAGTCTACGAAGTTTTGATACTAATATGCAATATATAATGATAAAGGGTAGGTAGATAATAGTTGCCTACCTATCTTGCTTGTTTTTCGAAACTGCTTGTAAACTTGTAGTTTTAATAATGATACGATAGGTATCTTATTTAATAGGTAAAATAAACAGGTTTTGTGTAGTTTGGTAGCAATTATAAACATAATTAAAAGTTTAACCATTGAAAGGGTCTGACATGGCTGTAAGTTATATTAATGAATCCTTTGAGTACCGTTTGTCAGATGAAATAAAGTACCTACCTTTCTACTTTTATTATGGAGCATTTCAGTTTGACCTGCGAAACAGGCTGGCCTTGTCTTTTATTTTCTCCCTTTATTTAATTAGCCCCTGAATTCAAACTACGCTGGTGGTAAGTGATGATGCAGTCTAAGATGGTAGTGGGCTAACCTGTAGCAGGAAATATACAATTCCCAATTTTAGCCCAACAGGGATCGAGCCTGCGACCTCCCATTTATAAGACCATAGGAAGGTCCGTCGTCGTCACTCATGTGGTTTTCCAGGGAAATCTTATTTATTGCCAAATTGACACAATAGTAGACTTTAGGACTGGGGTCCGTTGGAACACCAGAGGAGCCACCAATGCGTTACCAGATTTTAATTTTACTTTGGGGCTAGATGGCAATAGTGTGTTTTGTCTTGGTATATATTTATTTATATTTTAAAAAATTTGTTGATCCGCATCTTAATCAAAGGTAGGTAGGTAGGTACTCTTAACAATTAAAAGAAGAAAGTTAGAATATTTTGGTCATGTGATGCGGAACACCAAAAAATATTCTTAATACTTCTTCAGCTTATCATACAAGGTAAAGTGGCAGGGAGAAGAAGGCCTGGCCGGAGAAGAATATCATGGCTCAAAAATCGACGACAATGGTTTGGAAAGAGCACCAAATCATTATTTAGAGCAGCGGTGTCCAAAGTAGAGATAGCCCTAATGATTGCCAACCTTCGTAAGGAGACGGCACCCTAAGACGAAGAAGATCTTAATCAACCATATACGGTGTAGTTTTGACCTATGTATAGGAGATTATGTCTGGTGACTGTAGATCAGAATACCTACAGTCGTCACCAGCCAGAGATATAACGGTGGACGGACAGTAGCGTCCTCTGTTCTACTACTCTCCACTGCGATCACCAACCCGTCTGTCCAGCGAGCTGCTTATGGGAAAACTCTCCGGTTTGGAGAGGCCCCTTAGTCCAACACTGGACTGTTATAGACCATTGATTGATTGATTGATATAGCTGATATGTATGGAAGTGCTTAGTCGACTTCCTTTCCGAGGGGACCGTTTCCTCGCACGCACCTCTAACTCTTTGGAGTTACGTGCGTTTTAAGCAATTAAATATCACTTGCACATAAACACTGTTGAACGGCGAAGGAAAACATCGTAAGGAAATTGCATTCCGGAGAGTTTTCCATGATGTTCTCAAAGATGTGTGAAGTCTTAAAATGACAACATATCCTGAGGATGCTTCGGTTTTGGAGCGAAACGTGCGTAGAGGGTATATTGCCGAGGATCGGTTTGGTGTGGAGTATAAGGATTGATGAAATTATAAATTACTCCATACAGATTCTCCTATCCTCCCTACTATAGCAAATTAAGCTTAATTTCATAATATACAAATCTACGGCTTAAGCCCTTCTCATTCTGATAGGAGACCCACGCCCTGATAAATAAAGCCACCGCACGGAACGACTCAACACTACATAGCTTACCTACTAAATACCTACCTACCTATTATTTTGTAGCGAGCAAACAAAAAGTTATTATTAGAATTATTCAAGTTTTTGGCAAATAAACAGTTGCTTCGCTAATTAATAGGACTTGGAAATATGTAAGTATTTTTTTGGGGAATTCTGTATTGACTTATCAAATATTATTTTTGGTCATGTAAAAAGGTATTTAACCTTCTTGTGTGGGTTTTGATATTATTTACGTTAACCTATGTGGGTGTTTCTATGTTTCGGGCACATATCTAATGTGGCTTGGTATCAATAGCCTAGAAAAAATAAATGTTACTGGCAACACCGAAGGCAAGAGGCCGTCCACTGTCGAGATGGGGAGACCAGTTAAAAGAGTTCAACTCGTCAAGATTCTTTACCATGGTCATAATGGCTTTTAAAATAAGCTGATGAAGATAATTTATCTTTATGTTTGACGGCCGATTTGCGCAGTTTGAAACCACCCTGCTTTCTGAGGCTGGCTGTGGCTGGCTGTGGGTTTGATCTTTACAACTGGAAAATGTTTGTGTGATGAACATAAATGTTTTTCAGTGTCTGGGTGTTTATCTGTATATCATAAGTGTTTATGTATATTATTCACAAAAATAAGCAACAGTCATCTTTGTGCCCATTACAAAAGCTACGCTTTTATTGGGGTTAGATAGCGATGTGTCTACTGGCGTAGTATATTTTTTTTAAAGGCAAGTAAACGATGAAATCAATAAAATAGGTATTTTTTATTTTTTTTTATTTCTCTACAAGTTAGCCCTTGCCTGCAATCTCACCTGGCGGTAAGTGATGATGCAGTCTAAGATGTCTAGCTGGTTAGGGAGTATGGTACTCATACCCCTGATCGGTTTTTACGCGCCAACGGAACATTACATGGCTGAGCGGCACGTCTTTGTCGGTAGGGTGGTAACTAGCAACGGCAAAGCCTCCCACCAGATCAGACCAGTGAAAATTCAGAAATTATATATTCCCAAATTGGGGTATCCCGGGAATCCGGGACCCCCTGCTTAAATCCACAGCGCCCACCGTTGCGCCAGGGAGGTCGTCAAAATACATATAGAGGTATATACAGGAACCTACTATAATAATTTATGTACCTACTTACCGTCACGAAATAGTTGTTTGTTCAACATATGTTAAGAATTAACATGGCAGCGTGTGTATTTTCGTGAGTGACCGCGAAAGCGCCAAGCACATTTTTATGTAAGCTACTAAACTTAACTTAGGTTTTAAACCTGCCATGTGCTAAATAGATCTATACAAAAATTGATGAATTTCTTAATGACAAGGCTGCTTGGAAGCAGTCAGCGCCGCTCTTATCAACAACAACATTGAAAATTGTTCTTAAATGTGTTGGAAAAGAGCACCTGCTGAGTTCTTGCCGCCTTCATCTCGGTAGAATCTGCCTTCCTAACCGGTGGTAGAGTAACCACAAACAGACAGACTTCGAAAGTGCTTCTTTTAAAATTCGTTTTAAAAGTGCTTATAAAGGCCTTATTGAAAGAAATTAGTTTGAATTTTTGGTACAACACCGCTTTGCAGGTAAGTAAGTTAAGTGGATAGAGTTAGGAGGGTAAGCTGTGCCTTTTGGTCTAAATGGAGTTCCGGCCGGTAAAATCCATTATTCAGGTGGCTACTAAAAGGTAATAAAATAACTTCATAAGGTCATCCCAAATGGAAGAATAATTGCAAATGTCATCATAGGTACCTATGTAGCGAGGTAAGCTACTACTTCCGGCCCCAATGCAGTATTTCACCCATGAAAATATTTAATAGACCTTAATTATGTTACATTTGTTTATTATTTAGTAACATGACATTTTGAATAAATGAATTTTGTACTCGAAAAAGATAATACACAAAAATACCAACCATTACCGGCCAACTTCAGGGCACGGGTCTCCTCCCACAATACCGAGACCGAGAGTCGTAGTCAACCACGCTTGCATAGTGCGGATTGATGGACTCCACGCGCCTTTGAGAACATAATGGAGAACTCTTAGGAATGCAGGATTCCTCACGATGTTTTCCTTCACCGTTGAAGCAATTGATATTTGAGTTGTTGAATACAAAAAGGTAGACACATTTAAATACAAATACAATAAATTAATAGGTATCGGGATTGCTAGGTAATGGGTTATATTCCCGGGACGGGCCACTAAGTGTAAGTTTTAGTTTCTATCAGCCATATAATTCAAAATTCAAAGTTCAAAATTCATTTATTTCAAGTAGGCCTAATATAAGCACTTTTGAAACGTCAAGTCTGTCTGTTTGTAGTGACTCTACCACCGGTTCGGAAGGCAGATTCTACCGAGAAGAAGCCGTTGCTAGAAACTCAGTTGCTCTTTTCCAACATCAAAAAATTACATTTACATTTTAACATTCATTTTTCTATCTTGTGAGAGATGAAAGCGGAGCCGGATGCTTCCAAGCAACCTTGTTATTAAGAAATTCATCAATTGTATAATAACCTCGCTGTAATAAAGCTTATACTCAATCCCACAAATGAGTTCTGTACCTTTCGCAGACGATATGCAGATGTCACTAATTTATGACCATTTCTTGTAAGTCGACTGTTTATATCCACTTTTTGTTTATAAAGACTAATATGTTGTCTAACAAATACTATATTATTATAAATATATTGTGAAGCTAAAGTAAGTATACCTATTTCTTAAAACTTCTCACGGAGGGATTCGCGTGATTTAAGTTTATATATTGATCGTACAGTTCTTTTCTGCAATATAAATATAGTTTCGATATCAGCAGCTTTAACCCATAACAAGATTCCGTAGGACATAACATTATGAAAGTACGTAAAATAAACAAGCCTAGCTATTTCAACGTCAGTAATCTGTCTAATTTTTCTTACTGCGTAGGCAGCCGAGCTTTTTTACCCGCTAGTGTATCTATATGGGCACCCCACTGAAGCTTATTATCCAAGGTCACGCCCAAAAAAACTGTGGAGGTCTCTATTTTTAGTGATTCACCATTTATCATTGTATTTTTATTAATTTTCTTTACATTTTGTAAGATAAATTCGACACACTTAGTTTATTTTGCATTTAAAGTAAGTTGTTAACTGTAAACCAGTGCGACACACGCGACATAACACGGTTTACATCGTCAGAGTTATCTTTACTCGTGCATATATATATGCATCATACCAGCCTCGAGTTGAAAAATTTAACGTTGTCGACTCCCATGCCTTGGAAAGCACGTTAAGCCAGCTAGACAAGTAAACAGGCCCCAGACATTGTTACTCTTCTCCTTACTTTTATCCCATCCGTGGTCAGCGCACATGGTGGTAAGGGTTCGGCACAGCGAGGCTTCTACTTCCACACTCTAATATTAGCCGTCATCTCACTACTTCTCTTACCTACACGAATATCCTATGTCACACAATACATGTCCTACTCAGTCCTTGTATCTTCTTAGTCCTTTTGACCTTATTTTTCTTTTGGCACAAATCAATCCCAGTTATTATCATGATAATAATTATCATTAAAGCTCGTTTTAGAGAAGCGATATGGATCAATGGTCTGATTCTCTTTCAGCCTGCACTCTCTTATAGAGAGTGCAGGCTGTGCCCAGCGATAGGCTGAGGATAGCATAAAATACTATTATTTAAAGCCCGAATAGGTTTTTTCTTGCCATGAAATAACTTGACGCTTAGAGTTCCGGTACGATGCCGCTTAAAAAACGATTATTACCTACCTCATTGCTAACAGATTTGCCTGCTACGATCTTAAACTGCATCAGCATTTATTACTGAGATTGAAGCAGAGGGCTGACTTTTAGTGAAAAAAAACCTTACTTAGTTACAGTTACTGTCACATTATTTATGTTACTGTTCGTTTTAATAATTTTGTTATCGGAACGAATTTTTGATAAAGTCAATTCCAAGTCAACTCCAAAAACTTTTCCCTTTCAATAAGTACAATAAATAAATTGAGCTCAACACTTTTTAAGAAGGAAATTTTCTTTCACCTTCTGTTTGTCTTTACATAAAGTTCATCGCAAATTCCAAGGCAAAGTTAGCTTTATCCGTTCGAGTTTCATTGTGCTGCGTTTAACAAGCGCCATTGTTAATTCTGGTTACACCGAATTTGTGGCTTCGACTTTTAATCCTTTATAATGTGCTGTTATTCCTTCTTGCTATGATTGTGTTTCATTCATGCGTTATAATAAGATTATCGTGCTCATATTGGTATAGCTCCTTTACCAAAATAATAGAACCATTTTGGTACGTCTTGGCCGTGTCTGGCGGTATAAACTTCATATTTCAGCTTTATGCTTGTAGTTTATGCTATTAACTCGAAAGTTACAATGCTAGACAGGTTAGGCTTCTAGGGACCAATACGTTACGTTTTCTCTTCCGATGCTCAAAACCCGACATGCGGATTTTCAACTACACCGTATATATAGCGTGTAAATGAAAACGGAAATAAAACTTTACAGGCTTTAGAGGCATCTACCTATGATAATGGTACCTGTGATATGTATCTGTGAAACCGAAAAACTAATAGTTTTCACTGATCGAAATTAGATACAGCCCTAACATCACATGAAATTTAAAACATGTAACTCCTGTCACTTTATAAGGTACTCGTCGCGTAATGTAGGTACCTTGCGCGTGTCGGTTTTTTATCTTCAATTGGGTTGTCATAAGTATACTTTTTATATTAGAATGTTTTGAATTCCTTTGTATGGGAAAATAAATATTCTTTTAATTTAATATTTTGACATGGTGATTCCTTAGGAAATATACTTATTATGCATCCTTCAACGTTGTATATAACATGCACGTGTAAGTGATCTCAACCGTATCAAAAGTATGAAAAAAAGAGAAAAAACTGTTTTTATTTCTAATTTATTTATTATAAATTTATTTCATTCGCCTAATCATATTTTGTTGTAAAGGTGTATTTTGTCAAAATGTTAGACATAACCAGGGGATATGGTAATAGTTACGGGACGGGAAGGTCAAATACGGTGATAGTCTTGTATACGTGACGAATGGCAAATAAATGTAGTGTTTATTTAACTTTATTGTAAATAGAAACAAATATGAAAGTACAAAAAGAACAAAATGGCTTCAAAATTTAACAATGAAATAACTTCATGTGTACACTCCAAACCAGGCAGCGTACTACAATCGTTTAAAGAATTATTATTTTGGTTTTGTTGATATTTTATTTATAAGCCTTATTTTTATACATCAAGGGATGTTAATAAAACTTTCTTCTTAAAATAATACTGCTATAAGCGATGGTAGTAAGCCCTCCTTACTCTTTTTACACGCACAGCTTTTGACTCAATGTGAAATACGTCAAAACTTAACATTCTCCTTTATCTCCGAGGTTGCAAAGCGAATCATAAAAGGAGTAGATACCCGTATTTTCTCATTGACGATTTAAAAGAGTCTAAGTTATATCCTTATGTCCCGCTCAAGAAATTCCTACAAGTTTCTTTGTACTGCTGGGTGCTTCGGAAAGACAAACCAAACTCACGGAATATATTATTAGGTAGAATTGTATGTCTTAGTGTCGCTCCAGGCGGGTATTGCGTCGATTCTGCAATGGAAAATCAAAGGAAACGTTTGCGTTCCAATGTTAGTTGCTCACCTAAATCCTAATGCAAAATTTACTGTTTCAGTTCAGTTCAGGTACTTACATACATCGTATCGTGTATATACGTAAGTGCATTAGCAAATACTTAAGTAATGCAACGTTGATGCTGCTGTTTCCGAACCAGATACCTACGCGGATGATAAATCCGTAAGGTTTGTTTGATTTTGTCTCGTGATTGTTTTCTTGGATGACCTCACTAGCAGCTCACTAAAAAATACGCAAGTCGCTAAAATTTATTCATTTGTTTATATTATTTACATCCTGAGATAGATTCCAATTAGACTCTCCAGGCTAGAATTAAAGCACACACATTTTTATAATCATTTTTATTTTATAAACAATTATATATAAAAATAAACGAACCATGTGAAATAATTCACACACGGCAGATGTAAACTTCTGAAAAGTAGCCTACGGCAGATTGAGATGGATATAGGGTATCTTGAATATCTCAGGCTCAAATTCAAATTCTATTCAATTCAGGTCTAGGAAGAGCCCACAACAAACTTAGCCGGGTAATTTTTTTGTTATCACCATCTCACAAGAAAATAATAAAAACCTTTCAAGTTTGCAATTCGTACACAAGCTTTTTTATCGTTCAAGTAATCCTTAACGTTAAAATCGGATTTTTCTTTAAGCTTTTAAAGTGCTAAACATTTTATGCATTGCACGAACAGCCTGCAGGACGAAAATAAAATCAATATTAGCAGCATTACCCCATAATAAAATGCCATGGGACATAATGCTCTAAAAATAATTAAAATGCACAATTTTAGCAGTTGCCATATCTGTTATATTATGATGAATCTTTTTAACCAGAACTCAGTTTGTTCGCTAAATAATTTTTACTTGGGCCCTATTGAAGTTTAACATCTAACGTTATTCGTAAAAAGATTGTATCCATCAGATCCAATGTCTTGCCAGAATTTGTACAATGGTTTTTACTTGTTTAACATTCGGTAAAGTGGATTTAATGCTCTTAGTTTTTTTTCTGTTAAGATTTAGGTTATTAGTCTAAACCATTGTACTACTTTAAGGAAGACATTTATTTACATCTTCAAGATTTGTTCTACGTCGTTTAATTTTAAACAACACTGATGTATTATCAGCAAACAATACTTGAACTTTTTGAACTCTATCATTAAGATAGTAAATCATTAAATCTATAGTTATAACACGAATAACCCCCCCACAGTCCCCCCTCCCCAGTGTAATAGTTATATATATATTAACCCCACAGTGGTGTAAATTTCAAAGGTGCATTGGTTAGATATTGGTCTAAAGTTAGAGGGTACCTATACGAGTGGTTATCGTTATTTGTTCGAATATTTATATTTACTTATTTTAACGAAATTTTAATGTAAGTAAAAGTGTATTCTGGTTTACTCTAAGCCTTTTACAATTATAATGCGATTCGTTGGCATTTATTTAAAGGTTCAGGAATTCCGAGAAAGAAATTCATATTATTTAGACAAACTCGACATTTTGAATGAAAAACTACAACTATTTTTCAATAAAAGAGAAAGCTATAAATTAATATATTTTTTTTATTTTTCCCAATATTTTTATTACTATCTGCATTTTATTGCAGGTCTCATGAAAGCGGCATGAAAACGATTATTATTTTTGGGGCTTGTGTTGCGATGGAAAAGGAAATGATCCCGTTAAATATTTAAAATTAATTTCCATATTTGCATATAAAGAGGAAAACGAATTCAGGTTCACTGATGGATCAAATAATTTCATTATTTGATTTCATCAGCTCCTCCTGAGTAAATATTTTTTTCCGGTTTACAGAGTAGTAAAATACTTTCGGCTTGTCGTTTTCGTGATACATTATATAGATTTTGGTTTTTTGATGAATGAATATATTTTGTTAATATTTATCGAATGTATTAGATAAATTAGATGTAGGATTAGAATAATCTAGCTACATTGAAAAACCAAGGGCGTGTCATACAGTAAAAGATTGAAGGTTGTTCAATTAATAGTATAAATAAAATAAAATAAATATCATTTGTGTTGGTGCATTTAGTTATATTGTTTAGTTATATAGTGCATATATTTATTTGCTTGTAAATTTACTTTTATTTTATGTGTCCTTAATTACAGCAATCAGTCAGTTTTGATTTCATTCGCCGTACAGCCGTACTTTGAAAAGTAAAGAAAAACTTACTTATGAAAATATCTGGTTCAATACGAAGGGGTAACAGGTCGGTAAACAACCCAATAAGACTTTTTCTTTACTGTAAAGCAAAATTATGTAAGTTTCAAATCCCTTTTGTCTCGGTATACTTAGTTTGTTGTTATTTAGCTCCTACCTACTTATAGCACGTAAGGTATATTTTTCATGATGGTTCTGATATAAGCAAACATAAACCTCGTATACTAATATTTTAAAATGAAAGATTTGTCGGTTCCTTTAATTGTAATCCATAAACTTTCATATGCACTTTTAATTTATAAGTTTAATATTTCCTCCAAGATTAACTAACAGCTTGTAAAATTAATATATTTTACAAGTAAAGTAATCTTTGCTTTATAGTTGTCTGAGCAAATTTGGTTTTGCACGGGCTATAAACATTTTGGACTTTTCCCATAACAAGCATGGTAAAATAATTAAATGTTTGGTTGCCTTCCATTGATATTTAGCACAGCTCAGTTCTCTTCTACAGTTTGTTGCGGAATTCGAGGTCGATGTGCGAAATTTATCGGGATTATGAATTAAATAACGTAAAAGCAAATTTCGTTCCGTATAAAATAATTATTCTATTTGATATGCAAAATTTTCGCCAACAAAATCTTTCCATGTTAAAAGTGATTTCATCCGCAGCCTATTAAATGCTGGGCACAGACCTCGTCTCTCATAGCTGTGATGGTTAAAGAGCATAGACCCAGCACGCTTCTCTAATGCGGGTTGGTGGGCTTCAACGGCTATTACCGCAATTAGGTGGTAATAACCGGGACCGAGGGCTTTACGTGCTCTTCGAGGCACGGGAGTGCTTCACATCTACGCCTCAGTTTAATGGACACAGGGTAGCACTTTTAGGGATTTGTTCCTTGCATACCCTGCGAAATGTTCATAGGCTATGGTTTCCACTTACCATCTGGTTGGACATCTGCTTTGTCAGCAAATTAAAACTACTTATTACTATTAAAAAGAGAACCCATGAGCTCAAAGAGTGGTCAGTGAAAAGTATTGGGTATATTTTTTTTCGTAGTTCACAATTCTGTACAATAAAATGACAAAGATTACTGTCTCTTGGTCACTAAATTTTCGAATTAACTAGGTAGTTATATCCAATCACACACACAGACCGATCGATTCCCTGACCGATGGTAGAGATGACGGCCACGGTAGTAGTGAGATTTTCCAACTAAGTACACGGGAGACACTAGAACTAGTGCACAAACGTGAAAAGTCATCGCTGCTAATTTCCAAACTTCGAGCTGGTACTAAGAATTTCTTGATGGAAAATATCAGTACTATTAATTGGCACACAGCGGCGATCGAACCCGGGACCTCGTGATTTGTAGTGCCAACCACTAGGCCAACGAGGCTGTGTGTAAAGAAGGTGTATCTAAATTACATAAAACACTATATTATTTATTCTTCATAACATGCACCTTTAAAAGCAACTCGGTCTTCGGTCCCTTTAGATGATGAAAATAAAAATATTTTTAACGGAGTGATAAAGCAAAGCCCCTTAAATTTTATTTGTAGGTGCAAATTTAAACATATTTTTAGCATTCTGTTTTTAATTTATAACTACTTTCGTTCCGTTGCAATTTGTTGCAGGTTCTGTGGAAACGTTAACTTATCGGGGTTATGAAATTTAAATATCACAAGAGGCAAATTTCATAAAGTGTTCTATAAAATTATTTCGTTAAATGTTTTTTGCTGTTAGTCTTTAGAATAAAATAATATTAATCTGGAAACTTCGGTATCCTGTTATTAATACTCTTACGTACGATTATACTTTTTATTATTTATTGGAACTTATAGCGCGGGGCCTAGAGATAAACTATATATTTTTTTGCACCGCTTACCTCTTTTTATGTAGCTGGTTTTTACGCCATCGGTTGAAGAGATCGGCTTTATTTTATTGATATTAGGTTTTGAATGGCGGGAAAATCATCAGAAATATTAATTAACCAGTAAATATTGCGTAGACTCAATACTTGTCTTCTTCCTCATTAGCGGCCCTATAGAAAGAGTCATCCCAACTCAAATATTATTAGGGATTGATGTGTTTGTTTGTTCTTCCTTCACCTCCTAAATAAGTCTTAAATAATCAACTTAATTTGCAGCATATAATTAGTTTAAAGAACGGAGAGTGACATACATTTTATCTCCGGAAAACAAAATTTCCATGGAATTTCTAACGACAGGCAACAGCTAGAAATTTACATTAAAAAGAAGTACCTACATTAAAAATATTCATTCATTCGCTCTTTTTTCATATTATAAACTACTGGGTTCATTCACTATAAAACATTGAACGGTAGAGATAGTAGCTTAGTGGGTACATATGGGTACCGGCTAGTTTAAAGAACGGAGAATGGTATACTTATTTTTTATCTCCGAAAAACAAAGGGTTTCCATGTAATTTCTAAAATAGTGTAATAAAAGCGGCCGATGCCGACGGGCAACAGCTAGTAATTTAAATTAAAAAGAAATAAAGTTCCTACATTAAAAAACATTCATTCATTCGCTATTTTTCTCATATTATAAGTACTGGGTTCATTAACTGTAAAACATTGCACGGTAGAGATGGTTGTTTAGTGGGTATGGGTACCGGCTCTCCTCATTGCGGATTCAGAGCGTCGTCACTCCCTATCTCACTCTTACCTTGCTCAAACAATTATTAGCTATTTGAAACATCTTTTTATAATAAACTCTTTTTAGGATTACACAGTATGTATATATTTTGCTGTTAAAAACATAAAAAGTAGTAGCAGAGATTTTTATGACCTACGAGTAGCTCGTCCGGGGAATTACCGGTTTCTGGTCTTTTTCGGCTCAGTTTGACGACCTCTTTGCATGCCCTGCGAAGTGTTGCTCTGCGTATTGATTATGGTTTTTCATCCGGTGTTGCTCGGTCAAATGATTACTATAAAAATAATAAATATAAATTATTAATTACCATTACAATAATAGCAAACAAGACTGTATAGGTAGGTAAACAGTTTACCCTGTATGTGGGTCCATGCATTGTGATCCAATATCCGCTCACGAGGTTGACAGCCAATATCCGGCTTCATTGTTCACTTCATTCCGGATTCAGGACACCGCTCCCTCCCTCCTCCCTCAAACTATTATTATGTCCTGAAATCTGATAGAAATAAAACCATATTTTCTTGCGCATTATTTAATATTAAAATTATAGGTATTTTATATAGGTATAGGACTCATTTATCATGTTATTAATCTAAAAAAAATTACGGTTTCACACGTATTAGTCCGCGTATAATTTCTTATGAGCAAAATGTTGCCATACAATTTTTCACCACTACTCGTCACTTAGAATGTTAAGAAACGCTTATATAGGTATTTTAAATGTAACTTAAATCAAAAATTTACCTTTATCAAATTGATACTTTACCTTCTTCCCCCATTTCAAAAGTCCTTTCACACCATTAAAACGTTAGCGAGCCCAAGAACCTACCTTCTTAAATTGCCTGGTTTCAATTTCAGGTTCGCACTACGTTAGGTTTATATTGGAGTATTGGGCAGTTTTCGTAACAAATTCTGAGTACCAGACGTGAGTTAGAGTATTGGAACGGTCCAGTCCCACGCCTTGGAGAGCCCGCATAGCCTTAGGTCGTTGTTATTACCACAAATATAATATGTCGTTTAAGCCCCTTAATCCCTCTCGGAGCAGCATGGGACAATACCCTAAAATCCACTCTCTTATTATAGAGGAGGTTTCTACATAGTAGTGGCACTTTATTTATTTATTTTATTATTTTATTTGTATCTATGACCCATCACTACACACTACACTATAACATAAATAGAATAATTAAAAACTAAACTAAATCAAAATAATTTACATTAAATATTAATATGCACTATAAAAAAAAAGTTACAAATTAAGAAGTAAAATCGACTTATAGAAGAAAGAGAAAAAGGATAGTATATCATTTTAACGTCTTCTTTTCATGGTTGGACCAGCCCGCGTCGTTGACGGGCAATATCCGTATGATCCATTGTTCATTGCGAATTCAGAACAGCAATGTCGCTCTACCCCGTTTTCTGTCCCCTTCCAGATACATTATTGTTATATTGGAAAGTTAAAACCTAGTCTTGGCAAAAAATTTAGGACGATTTCAAAGGAGCGGTTAACTAGGAACTAAGAAAGATTTCGCATATTTTTATTTAAGTTCGCTTCGAATATCTAAACTTAGGTAAATGTACCTACCTAGGGCGTTGATAATACTTGTAAATTTTACTTAGTTACGGTTACGTCCCCTACGATAAATTTACGTATGTAAACAACTTTGTAAGCTAGTTATTATTGTGACTTACGTAAGCTGTAAGTCGCGAAATATAAGTCAGGTGTAAACACGTAATTAGATGTATATTACGTCAGTGACGGTGTGCGCTATCTATAAGCTTCAAGACTAGATTGGTTGAGGACTCACAAAGTTGCATTTCAATACATATTTGACCCAATTATATTCGTGTGAAATTCTTCTTACGTAGAAAAGTACCGCGCAAGAAACAGTGTTTAAATGAAAATGAAATCGTTGTTGTCCGATGTTGATGAGATAACTTGAAGAGGGAACTAACAGGCGTGTTAATGTATTTCTATTTTATCCTAGGTTATCGAAAAGAGAATAAGCGGGCTTCCCACCCCCTGTCACAACTTTGACTGGCTACGGAAAATAATTACAGAAGCTCGTAAAAGATCCAATAAATTCTCATCTAGTTTATTGTTGCTTCTAAAGAACACAAAGAAGCAAAAGTGTTCTATAAATAGTTGGCAGGAAATTCCAACCACCCCACTGATCTCTGATAGACGTTCTTAACGTTAATAGTTTCGCGTTAATCCTCCGGGAACCCCAGAGACAGATAAGGGGTGCTGTAAATAGTAATAAACGTTCCTTGAATCGAGATTAGAAAGTACTAATGAAAAAGTTTTTAAATTCTGCGCAATATGCTGAGCAATTTAATTCCACGGAGATTTGAGACAGCCCGACCTTGGGACTTTTATTTTTCTCCTTTCTGGATTTACACAACTTTTACGTGTTAGAAAAATCGAAAGTACGTAGTGAGTATAATTCGTAGCATATTTTTGGGAGCAATCTCTACATATTTATAAATGCGAAATTTTACCGTAACGAAGCAACCAATCGACTTGACTTTTGGAATAGTGCTAATTACAAGGTCGTAGAGTAAGTAGAGACTACTTTTATTCTGGAAAAAACTGCAATAAACGCGGATGAAGAACGCGGCAACAGCTAGTCTATAGGTACTCATATTATAAAGAGAATGATTTTTGTGATTGTTGGTTAGGGTCTTTTTTTCTTCACATGGGGAAATCCTCATGGATACCACGGGGATGCACGGTGATTATGTCGGACTCGTACCAGCTAAATCCCCACGGTGTCCCTAGCAGTCGCCTGGTGGCTGGGCCACGGGAACGCTTTCGCACACATCTGTGACCCAGCTAGCGGCGCCCGCCATTGCAGGCCCTCCTCTGGGGTTTGTACCTACCTGTGCTAAGTCTGGACAGTGAAATTACAAGACACATGTATCAGATTAGACCACGAGTGTCTCTGGCGGCTAGCGACGACCAGAACTGGGACCCGGACGTGATACCAGACGTACCTTCACGCACTGTCCACTGCGATGCTGTGGCGCCAGCAGGAAGGGAAGGGGAGTCAGCTAGGGAGCTTGGCCAAGGAGCGTCGCCCGGTGGTTTGCCCGGCAACACCGCCGCGCCCTTGCAACGACGCTCAAAAGCGACAAAATATTATTAATAAAGAAAAATTATGTACGACATGATTAAAGTACTAAGTATTATTACCTACAAACAAGTCCGCGAGAGGAATATAATTCTATCATAGTTAAGTCGCAATAGCGGCTTTTGTGTTCGAAAATTTTATTAGACCGGCGCTAATAACAAACGTGGGTAGCATTAGTATCGCAGTATTAATTCTTAATCAAATAGATAGTTTTATCATCAAGGGTTATATTGAAGTATTACTAATATAGAGGTATACCAATTATCGCGAGTTCAAATAGTTTTAGGACTACACATAAACGAAAATTTTTTAGAGAGACAATTTTATTTTCTACACCCATTTTTTTTTTCAAGAATAGTTACTTTAAAGGACGCTTTCATACTTCAAAAACAAAAACAAACACGGACGAAGTCGCGGGCAATAGCCAGTCTAAATAATTGCGTATCTTAAATTTCAGTGTTTTATTCTAAAAATAGACTTGTGGCTCTCGGGCCTCCATTCTCATGATTTAAGCTAACTTGTATCGGGGGACATCAGTTATGTTGGACCGTTTTAGTGGACTAAAAAAAAATTATGTATTTATCGCTAAATAATCATTTTGTTTTTGAACGATCGTAACAAATTGAGCAACACTTTAATTTTATAAATAAAAAATATTTA
This sequence comes from Pararge aegeria, assembly GCF_905163445.1. NCBI lineage: Eukaryota > Metazoa > Arthropoda > Insecta > Lepidoptera > Nymphalidae > Pararge > Pararge aegeria. The sequence continues at coordinate 7,413,291 of NC_053193.1, forward strand.
AAAAGAGTTGCGTTGAGTTTCTTAAAAAGATAGTTAACAAACGAGGGTCTGAATAGCTATCAGATTTAAGGTCAAGAACGGTCGTGTTGGGATGAAATTCAATAGCGGTGGAAAATGCCTATCAGTTCGTCTTTAAGGGTACTTTTAAAAAAGGCTGGGGAGGGCTTTTAGAACTCAATATCATGGCGGTATTAAATTATTTAAAGACAAAAGAATACTTAGTAAATTATTATTGATGAGAGTTTACGAATATAGCCCTCAGCTCAAACTGAAATTATCCGTATAATCTGAAATAACATTTTCGGTCAAAAGGTCTGCCTATCTTCTATATGGATTGTTATCTTATTTGGCACATACCTTTAACCGGAGTTGTAGTAAGATAACTTTGCCCTACAGGTAAGCCATGTGTACCACAAAGATGCGTGTTTAATATTTTTTGAATGAAGTTCTTCGAAGCGGTCGGTCTTGAGGTCGGATTTAAGCGAAATCGTCATATCACATTATTGCAATTTTCTTAAGGATCTCCAATTTTAATGAAAATATATTATCGCCTACTAGCTTCTGCCCGCGACTTTGTCTACGTGGAGTTGGGTCTAAAGTTTCGCTCGTTATTAATATTATGTTCATCCAAATCCGTTCAGCCGTTTTTGCGTGATTGAGTAACAAACATCCACACTTTCACATTTATAATAATACTAGCTGTCCCGGCGAACTTCGTACCGCGGATCATTTTTTTTTGATGAATGTTATATTTTAATACTTATTATCCTATTCCGGTCTAAGAGGAATCCAAAAAATCAAATATCATAAAAATTTGTCCAGTCGTTCTTGAGTTATAAATGTTGTTACTAACATAATTTTCTTTTATATATATAGATTAGCAGGATAGCATGATGTTTCTTGGTGATTGTTTAGCTCTCTTTTGGTGGCATATTAGGTAAAAAAAACATAAAAACCTTTCCTCTTTATAATTTTATATGTATATATAATATATTTATATTCACATTTCTTAAAACTTTATCTATATTTAGTTGAATATATTTTGGATAACATGGGATCTGTCTAATTTATACTTCGGTCTTTCGCACATAACTCGGAAAAGGATTTTGATCAAAAACGGGGTTTTAGTTTCAAGACTGCAGCTCAGCAAAATGCACAGCCTATCGCGTACGCTTTTCTGTGAGATCAGCGAAACAGTTTTGTTTACCTTTTATCTAGTAGAAATTTAATGGAGAGTTATATTGCGTGCATAGAAATTATTGGAATTTACGATAAGTTGTCAGTTATAATAAATGATCAGAAGGATTTAAACGGAGTTTGAATTTAGTTATAGCTGGTTGGTATTCATTAAGTCTTTTAAGTCTACCAATTTGCACTGGGTCAGCGACACTATGACATAAACCCATCTAAGGCTGAGAAAAGATTCGTGCCCTGCAGTGGGCCATTTATTGGTTGATAATGATGATTATTAAATATATTATATTATCGATCTGGGGTTAGTTATTTAGTCAACATTGGAGTGGGACATGCAAACCAACACTTTTATCTCACTAAGGTCATAAGAACGTAAAAAATCTATCTTCTCCTTGTGACGTAAGTAAGAATCGTCATATAACAGCTGTTCAAAGATCTCTGTACTTTATTTTGTTATTTTAATTTATTTTGTGTGTTTTTAGTCCCCAAATCCAATTTAATCGCCTAATTTATATAATAAATAGTAGTATATATTAATAGTTTAAGTGTTAAAAGTGCGTAAGAAAAGTTTTCGTCGATGTAAACAAAGTGACAGTTAGGTTAGTAAAACTTGAATTTTAAACTTCTGTTTTGGTGTTTTTAAAGAGTGCTAGTAGCTGTTTTGGCTTTGAAACAACTATTTAGCGCATAAAAAACACATACGTGTATATGCAATTGCCCGTTATCCAAGTGTAACGCTGCAATTGTTATAACAATACACTGCAATACCGAAACCTACCTGTCATTTCGCATTCTTTGGGTGATTACTCCTTGTTTCATTAATTAATTAATTACAAAATGATGACCCGCAGAGCCTTAGCGCGCCAGGAGCAATCCAAATTACAATTGGCCCTGAAAGAATTAAAGGCAAGCAAGGAGCTATGCACCCAATTGAATAATGAAAGAGACGAAAACGAAAAGGAATTATTAGAAGTCCTTGGGAATAATAATAGACTAAAATTAGAACTATCGGATTTGCACATAAAGTATGTAGACATTGTAGAAGAGCGGGATAGACTTCAGTTATTAGTAAAAAGGTTTGATGAGTGCCGTGCTGAGTATGAGGAGGCTCTGAGCCAGATTACTACCCTGCAGCGGGAGCTAAGTGATGCCCACCACCAGATCACCGAACTGGAAGATGCAGCCCATAACACAACAGCAATACACACTCAAAGCCTATATGAAGAATTAGTTGATAGGGCCCCACAGTTGGTTACTGCTGCTGCTGACATGTCTACTGCTAATACCAACTTCTCTAATTTATTGATAGTCAAATCAGATACAGTAGTCAATCCCTGCAGCAGTAGGAAACTAAAAAAGTATATCAAAGTTAACCGATATATTAAAAAAACACAGAAACTGTTAAAAGTACATAAAAATTCTGTTAAATCTCTGAAACCAAAGAAAGAACGTTTAGAATTATTGAATGAAATTAAAATGTATAGTTCACAGTTAGAAAGTAATAGATTAAGTTATGAATCTGACACACAAATCCTAGAAGCACAAATAGCCAGATTACAGACTTCTTTACGTACACTGGCAGTAAAGTTTGATATGTATCAAAGGCAAATGATATCTGAGTACACACAGACTTCAGATGAATGGCATAAGACAGAACAACCCAGTGGTAAATTAACTTCACTATCTACCCATAGTTTTGATAGTATAGGCAGTCATCCCCAGTTTGTGTCATCAGTGTCATCACCCTCTAATGTGAGAAAGGTGTGTGTCAGGTTAAGTAACTCAAAATCACAAAACATAAATATTAATAATAATTCCTTTATTGAAGCAAATGCTCATAGTAGCAGTTCAATAAAAACAATTATGTACAGCGATGAAATTGGATGTAACATGGGCTTATATCTTAACTCTCAGTTGAATGGACACACAGTTTTGAACTACTGTTTACCCAACTCAAATTTTAAAGCTATTGTAGCTGCAATTTGTAGAAATAGGAATATGTTTGACTGTAAAACTAATTTAATTATCATAATGGGAAATAGAGGGAATGTTAACAAACCTGAGCTGATTAAACTTATTGATTCTTGAAATACATTAAATGTAAATAGTATTGTATTATACACATTTCCTTATTTTCATAACTTGCCACACCAAGAAAATACTATTAGGTATAATTTAAATATGACTTTGTACAGTTTATGTACATATAATAAGAAATTTCATGTTATAGACTTTAGCAAATGTGCTAATCCTACTTATAATTTGTACCGAGATAGATATTACCTATCACACTATTTTAAACAACAGATAGCTGTTTCGCTATCGTATTTTTTTACCATAACAGCCAAGAACTTGGCTAAACCAGCTGCTTTTATTGAGCAGTGTAATAGTTTTGACATGAAAACCTTGGAAATTATTCCAAGTCATTTTAGTTTAAACTAGTTAAGGAGACAACAGAGGCTTTCTCTTGCTTAGAAAAGCAGACAACTGAGTCTCCCTCAGGCATATATGAAAAAAATTATAGTAAGGGGTCGCACAATGTACTATTAAACCAAAAATATAATAAAAAATCTAATTCTAATTATATCAACTTGGTTCACCAAAATATTCAATGTATTAGAGGAAAAGACTTAGAGATTGAATTATTTTTAAATGATTTTAACATTAGCATTTTATGTATAACTGAGCACTGGTTGAAAACCCATGAATATTTGTTTAATTTTGGTAACCACCAGGTTGGTAGTTCGTTCACCAGGGTTACAGCGATTCATGGAGGCTCTTTAATTTTATTAAATAAAAATTTAAAATTTAAAAACAGAAACGATATTGTTAGCCTTTCTGTTGAACGGACAATAGAACTAGCCTCGGTTGAACTAGAGCAATTTATAATTGTTACTGTTTATAGGCCACCCTTGTCAAACTTTGAACTTTTTGAAAAGGTAATGGATGAAGTGTTATTTAAAATATCAAAGTGTAATAAAAAGTTAATAATATGCGGAGATTTTAATGTAAACATTTTAGAAAATAACTCTTTAAGTATCAAGTTATTGAATTTATTTAAAACTTACAATCTATCAAATATGTTCATGGAGCCCACAAGAATGAAAAAGCTACTAGCGCCACCTGTTTGGATAACATCTTTACAAATATAATTCCTATAAGCAAAAATATTATTAGTAAATTAGACTCTGATCATTGTGGTCAAATTATTCAATTTGAAAATGTGAAGAAAAATGTTTCTAAACGTAAAATAACATTTGTTCCTGTAACATCCAACCGCATAGAGAAAATGAGATATAGCCTAGTAAATGACCTCCCATTCCTACCCTCAGGGGCGACTCCAAATGCAATGTACAGCTCCTTTTTCAATACCTTTAATAGACTATTTCATTCTATATTTACTAGTAAGTCGGTTGTGATTACTGATACATTAAATTTTAGTGAGTGGGCGACAGTTGAACTTCATAAAAATAGGCAAAAGCTGTACGAATTGTATGCTGAACGTCAATTTAACACTGGTGATAAGTTTGGGGATTATGTTAAATTGTTTTCCAAGAATTTTAAACGCGCTTGCCACTTAGAAAAGACGCGATACATCAAAAATAAAATTAAAAATAGCAGCAATGCAATCAAAACTACTTGGAACATAATTAATGAGGAGACGGGAAGAGTAACACCACGAAATATTAATTTTAAACTTAATGTAGATAATAAAGCCTTAACAACAGATTTCGAGGTGGCTACTGCTTTTGAAACCTTCTTTACCAACATTCCCGTCTCCACAACAGAATCATTAAACTCTTCACCAGATATGGCTCTCTCTCTATTAAAGGAAAATGTGCCTGAGTGTAACCATTCTTTTAAATTCACGCATGTTAGTGGCTCTGACGTTATTAAAGCCTTTAAATTATTAATTAATAAAAAAACAAATGATCTGTGGGGCATTTCCGTAAACGTTGTCAAATCATTAATTGATATTGTTGCACCCGATTTAGCCTTAATATTTAATAATTGTATAGATTGTGGTGTGTTTCCTGACTTAATGAAACTTAGTAAAATAGTTCCATTGTTTAAATCGGGTAGTACTTCTGACCCCACTAACTTTAGACCAGTATCCGTACTATCCACTTTCAGTAAAATCTTTGAAATACTCATTTTAAATCAATTACTTTACCATTTTCATAAGTATAATTTACTTCATATTAAGCAATTTGGTTTCACACGGGGTCGCTCAACAATCGACGCAGGTGTTGAGCTAATAGAAAACATATTTGAAGCCTGGGAGGAGTCACGTGATGCACTTGGTGTGTTCTGTGACTTATCTAAGGCGTTTGATTGTGTTCAACACGAAACGTAAGTTAGGAAACTACACCACTATGGAATTCAGGGTGTAGCTCTAGACTTAATGAGTAACTATCTACGCGATAGAATTCAGAAAGTCGACGTGAATGGAAAACGGTCTAATGGATCAGTTATGAAAATAGGTGTCTCACAGGGGTCTATATTAGGACCATTTCTGTTCCTTATTTACATTAATGACCTTCCTTACCTTGCCAAGGATAAACACGGGATAGTTCTGTTTGCCGATGATACATCACTGACTTTTAAAATAAATCGACGTGAACTAGCTTTTGACGACGTAAACAACTCTCTCGCTAAAGTGGTACAGTGGTTTGAAGCTAATAATTTGGTTCTTAACGGAAAAAAAACCAAGTGTATAAAATTCACTTTACCTAATGTTAAACACGTGAAAACCACTGTACTACTTAATAATGAGGAACTGAAACTGGAGGATACGACAGTTTTTCTAGGAATAACGTTAGATTCTAAACTTCAATGGGGCCCTCATGTAAATAATTTATCGAACAGGCTTAGTTCTGCTGCCTATGCGGTAAAGAAGATACGGCATATGACCGACGTAGAAACTGCTAGACTGGTATATTTTAGTTACTTTCACAGCATTATGTCATATGGAATTTTACTTTGGGGTAATGCTGCTGATATTAGCACTATTTTCGTGCTGCAGAAGAGGGCTGTTCGTTCTATCTACAAAATGGGTCCGAGAGAGTCATTGAGAGATAAATTTAAAGATTTTAAAATAATGACAGTGTATAGTCAGTACATATTTGAAAATTTAATGTACGTCCATAAAAACATTTCTAAATTTAAGAAAAAATGTGACTGCAATAATTTAAACATTATAAGTAAGAATAAACTTACAGGTTACATAAAATTCATAATTCGTTTAAAGGAAATTGCATACAATTCTACAATAAACTACCAATTGACATCTTGGAGATGTCTCTTAAAAAGTTCAAAGTTTGTATTAAACGTAAGCTTATAGAAAAGTCCTATTATAGTATAAAGGACTACGTAAACGATAAAAAAGCTTGGGTGTAAATTATTGCTCTAACCAGGTTGCTCTTCTAATAATTTAAAATTACATTGTGAGATGGCGATAACAAAAAAAAAAAAAAAAACACCCGGCTAAGTTTGTTGTGGGCTTCTTCTTAGACCGGGACGCGTTTGGAACCCTCGTAGCTTTAGTTTTAAGTTTACGAATGTGGTTATCGCCATCATCTCACTACCGTGTAATTCTTATGTACGCATCAAAAGTGCCACCTGTGGGCCTACTTGAATAAAGATATTTTTGACTTTGACTTTGACTTTGACATAAGGTGCTATGGAATATGAATTGGCAAACAATTAAAATAAATAAATGGTTTAACCACAAACGCATTTTTTTTTACATACTAGGATGTTGAAATGATTAAGTTGAAGTTTTTCCTTTAGCTTGGTAGTCTCGGTTCGAACCAAGGTGTCTATGTTTCTATTTTTTTAATACGCCACAGCGGACGCTGGTTTGACGCCAATTTCAACAAAAGTTGAACACAACTTCGACGCAGTTCTTCACTGTAGATGTAGGATGATCGCCTTTGCCTTCGTCTTTGCTCGGTTATATTTACTAATACAATGGGTGTTAAAATAAACGTGGCATAACGTAAACGGAGCACATATTTCAAATGTCAGAGCGTGATAGCAATTTGGTCTTGGCTCAGAATAAGCGTGCCATGTTGTTTTCAAAAAAAGTCGAACACAAGCTGGACGCAGCTCGTCACCGATGTGGGTCGAACGCCTTTTCCTAGCATGCGCTTGGTTATATTTACTAATACAATGAGTCTTACAAATAAACCTAGCATGACGTTGGAATAGTAATTCAATGTTGGTCACACTTCAACTGAGCGCACACTTTAAATGTCAGAGCGTAAATAAAATACTGAATAACTGTTCCAATGGTATTCCAAGTATACTTATTTGTAAGGCTGTAAATTATAGAAAATTAGTCATGTACCAAGTCACTGACCCTGTTTAAACGAGTCGCAATGGAGGTTAGCCCTAAATTAGTCTTAAGCATTCTCTACTTATTACGTTCCTATCAGGGATTTAAATATATCAAAGGCGTTAATCGGTAAAGGCCATTTATCATTAAATATAAACTGTTTAGTTTTTAGTTAAAAATATTTATTATAATATTGAAAAAAAATGGGAAAAGATATTATACATTTTTTTTTTTTTTTTATTGCGGTGTAAGCGCATTGGGGAGGGGGGGGGGGGGGGGGCAAGTTCGAATCCCAGCACGCACCTCTAACTTTTCTAAGTTATGTGCGTTGTAAGTAATTAAAAAATCCCTTGCTTCGATCGTGAAGGCGAACATCGTGAGGAATCCTGCATGCCTGGCAGTTCTACATAATGTTCTCAAAGGTTTGTGGAGTCCACCAATCCGCACTAGGCCAGCGTGGTGGACTACGGCCTTCACCCCTTCTCATTGCGGGAGGAGACCAGTGCTATGTAGTGGGCCGGTAATAGGTAAATGTGAGAGCTATGACATATATTTGTATTCTATTATATATAATATATTTAAATTTTTAAAACAATCTTGTTTTTTTCTTATTTTTTTAAATATAGAGCTAAGGTTTTATTTAATACAGCTGTCATACCAATAACAGATTAGCTCGCTAAAAACAATATATAAGGCAGTGGAAAATGAACATGTTCTTGTTTATTTAAAAATTTTATGTGTCTACTCGATAAAGATGACGAGTTTAATGTCAATTTTCCTGTGCAAGGTAGCTAATAACAGATCTTGTATACCTTAACCATCTTAGAGGTGATGCAGGTACTTACATAATACAATTCGGAAGGACTTTTCCTTAAGGAAATATACGTATATTTATCGGGTTTCATTAAATTCTTTGTTTTGTTGAGGCTGTGGATGCTGCATTGATAAAATTATATTAGCCTTATTATTATTATTATTATTAGTATTGTTAAATAGTACGGTTTTTCACAAACCCATGGGTTTTGTTTGTGTGTTGTTCTGCTTAGTTAGGGCGTAAAGAAATGACAAACAGACATACACACTTTCGCGTTTATAATATAAGCAAGCTGTGTACAAAAAAGCTTTTACACTATTGGAAAACGTACAGTAGTAACAGAGCTTTTTGTAACAGAGCTCGTCCAGCGAAGTACTACCGCCATGGTTAGTCCTGCCGCAAATGGTCAAAATGGTCTAAAGGGCTAGCTTATGTAGTTACAAGCGCTGGTGGCTCAATACCTAAGGAGATTCAGGAGCTGAAGGGCTGGAGGCTTCAGGTTGATAGACACAGGTTAGCACGTAGCAGGACGTGTTCCTGGCATGTCCAGCGATGTGTTGTTCTGTTTGAAGGCGATGGGTTTCAACACACTGTCACGTGAGCCATCTGTTTGGCCCATAAGTTTCTACCTTATAATCTACCTTCTAACTATAATCTAAATGAAATCGATTATCACACTGCGAATGTCGCAATAGGTAATTGTTACTATAAACCGAATTGATCCAAATTTAACTCAATGGATCAAATTACATAAAGGAGCATTGACAACTAATTGGGAAGCATTACGGTCACGTTGTCATTGTCATTCAACGACGATTGAACCCCGCTTGAAAATTGTGTGTCAGGCATTTTGGATTTTAATCTGCCCTAATAACTGTTGATTTGTTTTGACTATGTGATTACATTGATATGAACAACAATAATAAATAATGAGTAAGTAATCATTATTCTAAGAAAACTGCAAGGTTACCTGCAATAATTCAAGCTTAATAATTTGTTCCCATAACAAGATTAATCTGGATAAAGGTAATAATGTATAAATTAACTAAGATCAATTTTATAAATTTAAAATGCGTGTAAAAATTTTCGGAACCGACAGGATTTGAACCTGCGACGCTACAGTCGCTATAAGACTGATGTGAAAGGCATATACTAATTTCGGCATCGACGGTAGGAGAGCTGTAGCTAAATTGGAGAAAGCGCTCAGGCCGCGATTGAGAGACAGTCGCAGGTTCAAATCCTGTCGGGTCCAAAAATTTTTATATGCATTTTAAATTTATAAAATTGATAATTCCTCCAAGTGTAGCTAAAAACACTTATAAAAATTATAAAAAATTAACTAAGTTCGTTTCGTATTACTTAAATAAGAGGCTGCGACAGACGGACATGGTCGCACCATAAAGGTCCCATTATTACGATCTCGGTACCGCACCCTAAAAGGGACTCTTCTTCTTCTTCTTTTGATTTATGGCTTTTCGTAGTGCCAAAACAGCACAATGTACTTTGCCAGTGTCAAGTAGCTTGGAAAAGGCACGAACTAAAAGGGACTCACCCTTTTTTTATTATATCCCACCCTTTTTTATATATTCTATTTTTTATTATATGCCAATGACTACGATGTAGAAAAAAAAAAGAAAAATAAAGTACTTGCACCTATTAATCGTTTAAAAATGCTCGAAATTTGCAAATCTAATTTTAAATAAGTCTTATTAATTATTATAAGCCTATTTGTATATTGTATAATCTGATCATTAAAAATCGATTAGTTATTTTTCTTTTCTTTATAAAAAGAGATTTTAGGCTATCTATCCAAAGATATAATATATCTAATTATTTTTAATCATTTCAAAGAGCTATTTTTGTAACTCGAAATTTGTCGTGAGGAAAATTATTAGACAGCATGACTGAGGTAGTATGGTACTACTTAGTACAAGGCAGTTAACATTAAACCGTTGCCTACTGCGCATGCGAAAAAGTTTTCGTGCACGCCCAATAATATGACAGGTGACACATCGCGGAAAACAAAATGTTTTTAAAGTGAAAAAAAAAATGTTCGACTTTAGTGAATAAAAAAAAAACTCATAAGTGTTACACAAAATATAAGGTGTATTTTTGAAAACGTAATAAAATTTAAAATTGTTTTAATTGTTCTTTATCAATGCGGGAAAATTGTGCAGGTACATAATTAAGTGAAATTTTAATGATAAGCTAGATAGTTTTATCTTTTAATTAATATGACTAACCTACATTGACAAAATGTTTATTTTCATACAATATATTAATTTTTGTTGAAAATTTGACACTTAACAATATCACTCGAGACGTCTCCGTGTTTTAAATTTTTCGGCTGAAATTACCGACTTACCTACACTTTTGTCCAACTAGAATTATTACATATGTGGGTTCGTTACGTAAAAAGTGTGAATTAGTTTAAGGCATCCCATGTGACATCATCTGCTTACACGATATTTTTTTTATAAGTTATATTTACTATTAGATTTCACGTATCTCACAAATAACAGAGATCTTTTATTTGTAAGATACGTGCATATGTATAGTCAAACAGTCTCAAGGTTATAGTCAGTCATCCTCGGTTTTTAATATCCCACAGCTAGGCACACGCCAAGCTCTAAAACCCTCATGGGACTCTCCAGGATATAAGAGCATAGCCTCACCACACTGCTTTAATGCTGATTGGCGGGCTTCAACAATTGTTATTACTTGTTAGTTATAAAATCCGACTATATATATAGTTATATAAGTGCCTAACTCCGGCTGGCACTAATAATTTCTTGAGATAAACCAAATTCTTATAAATAATGGCTAGGACCGAAACTTTATGAAAAATAAGTGGGTAGTAGTAGTACAGAATATACGACTTTAAAATGTTTATTTAGTAATATAGGTATTATTTAGTAACTATAATATGATAATTCGATATAACGGAAAATAGGTGAATAAGCAGTTATAGCCAATCGGGCAAGGCTTCGGCTTCCCTTTCGGGGGACCGAGTTCGATGCCCGGCACGCACCTTTAACTTTCCGGAGTTACGTGTGTTTTTATTTTTAGCATTTAATATCACTTGCTTTACCGGTGAAGGAAAAATACTGAGGAAACCTGCATGTCTGAGAGTTCTTTATTATGTTCTCCAGGGCGTGTGAAGTCCGCCAATCCGCACTTTGCCAGCGTGGTGGACTACGACTCAAAACCTTCTCATTCTGAGAGTACACCCGCGCCTTGGACCGTTAATGGATTGATGGTGATGATTTGAATACGACTCTACATTGTAGATTTAATCCGCTTTAATACCAACAACTAATACCACTGGTATTTGTTTGAACTTATGTATTTTTTTATTCTGAACAGATTCCACTCTATTGGTACTTACTTATGCTCATACTAAGGTGAGTTCGCGCTAAGTAATCATGGAATAAAAAAGTCTACTGGGTTTTATCTGTATAATTGTATTTAATCAGTTTTTGCGGTAGTATTTGTGAGAGATTTTTTATTCGCCGGTTTTACAATACCTAAGAAATAGGTATTCTCTTTTATTTTTTATGTGCACGGCAATGGTTTTTTATTAGAATTAAATTGGTTTCACGGAAATACTACGCGACTTTAAATTACAAAATAGCATGATTGAAACTACAAGCCAAGCGTTTAAGTCAGATATAATAGTCATGTTTATGTCCCACAGCTGAGCAAACTCCTCTTTCATTAAAATGTGGGTCTTATAGGATAGAACAAATTTAAATATAAAAGAATTACTATTCATCATTATTAACCAATAACCGGCCCACTACAGGGCATGGGTCTCCAGTCAGAATGAGAAGGGTATAGGCCGTGCTCCACCATGCTGCCCAATTGCGGATTAGAGGACTTCACACGCTTTTTATACGAAAATACTCAGGCATGAAGGTTTTCTCACAATGATTTCCTTTCGCTGTTAAAACTACTTATATTTAATGGTTTTAAAACTCCTAAACTGTTAGGTGCGTTAGTTAAACACATAGGTGCGTGACGAGGATCAAAATCGGTCCCTCCGAAAGGAAGGCTTGAGTATATTCGTAAGAATAATCGAAGCCGACGGTTTAACGTGCTCTCCGAATTTCTGCGGTGGACTATGCCAATTTCCAAACTTCGGACTAACATTTTTTTTAAAGAAAACTCCATTATAAACAGCTTTTGGCTCGCCACGGGAATCGAACCCTAGAACTCAGGATTCGTAGTTGAAAATGCTAAACTAGAACACAGTTTTAGCAACTGTTCACAGCCACATTTAAACCTAATTGAGTTTAAGTGAATAGGTATATATAAAGATTCAATTAAGTGTATTTCCAACGGATTCTCAGAAGGCGGAGATTATGAATTCAATGTAAACTTGTTTTTGAGGATTTTTCTGTCAAGTCTGTATATAATAGATTAAGATGCTTTTTTTACCAGATATAATTCTACACGATTGTCAGAAAATATGTTACGGCTAGAATTCGCTAATTGGAATAGCGTTATCTTCAAACGTCTTCTTTACATCATCATATAAACTCAGTACCGGCGCACTACAGGGCACGGGTCTCCTTAAACAATGAGAAGGGTTTTAGGTCGTGGTCTACCACGCTGGCTCAGTGCAGATTGATGGACTCCACAACCCTTTGAGAACATTGTGGAGAACTCTCGGGCATGCAAGTTTCCTCACGATGTTTTCCTTCGTCGTTGAAGCAAATTATAATATTTTAATTACTATAAATGAATGACATGACTTCGTAGAAAAGAAAAGTATTCGTGCTGGGATTCAAACTCGGGCCGCGAGGAGTGGAATCGAAGCCCTACTCACTAGGTTATCACCGCTTCTATAATTAAAGCTTTGCTAATTCTGCTTGACTTACTTACTTGTAAATATGAGAAGGTTTTAGCATAACAAGTCCTAATTGCAATGAGAGAAATCCTCAAACGAACGCTTCGTTGGTGTGATAAAGCAAAGCTTCCACTAATTGGGTCGCATCACAACGTATGACTTTTACCAAAAAGTGTGGGGTTACCTATTTATTATACATATATATGTTTTCTTTTTGATACACACCAATTTCTCTGCTGTTTCGTGGCTTTATTTCTTATCTAGTAGTATCTGATGCTCGCGGATGGGTTCCATTAAAATTTAGTTAGCTTTGATTTTTAAAACTTCCTTAAACCTTAATGGTAGGGGTAAAGTTAATATAAACACACCGATGTCCTTGACATGTTCGTTACGTATGGTGCTAGGCATCTGTGTGCATATATTGCGTGCGTGTTTGACTTCTTGAATGGGTTAAATATTGTGATTTCGTGACTCTATTTAATTGCTAGGGATAGAAATGTATTCCCCCGAAAATGAGGCCGAATTCTAACCACTAAAACTAGCATAGGTTATTAATATAAATATTTAAAAAAAACATCAAAATAATTATAACAGTGACTTGAAATTGCATTTGAACGCGTGTGCGCATTTGAACCTGTGTGTGTGTATTATAGTTTTAAATATTATCTAGGTTAGATTTTATTTAAAACCTAACCTAACCTTTTTACTTTGCCATATCTGTGACTTTATTTGACCTTAAATATAAACACAGCTTAAGTCATCTTAGCTAAACTTTAGTGTAACACGTTACGTTTAAAATCACAAAGTCGCGATATATTGTCCAAGCATTTTAGGAAAATGTGCCTTATTTTTGTAACCCAATATTGCTGGAAGTTGGTTTTATGATGGCGTTGGTAAACATAGGAGCTTGGCTGTAACCACCAAGTTTGAGCTAATTAAACTGATCTCGATTGGTAATTGATTTACCTCTACCTCATTGATCTAGTTGTTAGCATGTTTAACTGGAGATCCTGGGTTCGAATGCTAACTATTGGGGGTTTTCTGTTCAATATATTTTCGGTGATAATTTAATACATTACATTTTAATTAAAAGTATTTACGCAGGTATGACGATTTACTCTGTCCGCCGCATGTAAATGCTTTTTGAAATTTGGTCAAGCTACAAATTGATAGAATTTATGAGAAAAGAAAACATAATGTTTGTAAACATCAAACAATACCACTGAACAAAACATAACAATAACACCCAAAAGTAAATTTACCACTTAATATGTGAAGCATGCCAAATATCGATATATTAACACAAGTGACATATTTTTTTACTTGTATATACCTATTCATACAGCTTTGTGAGAATTTGTTGAAAGGTTCCGTCATGGGCCCGTTATAACTATGTTGTGGAAACTTCCGTTGGAACTATTGTCGTCTTTTAAAAACATACCTGATTTGGGGTATTATAACAGGGATATAATCTTAATGATGCGGTATTAGCCTAGTGTGTAAGGCTTTCGATGTGTCGCTTTCGGAGGGACAGAGTTGGATCCTCGGCATGCACTAATAACTGTTTGGGGTTTATCAATAGTCTATAACAGTTGGCCTGCTTAACTAAATTGCGCTCCTAATGTGAGGGTTTGCTCATAATCACCACGTTGGATTATACCAGTAGGTACCTACATGATTCAAAAAATTCAAAATTAACACTTGAACTTGACTTAATTTGAAGCACTGTTGAAACGTTAAGTCTGTCTGTGTGTTGCGAATACCACCGGTTCGGGAGGCAGATTCTACCGAGAAGAAGCCGACAAGAAACTTAGCAGTTGCTCTTTTCCAACATCAACAATTTTCATTTTACATTTTAACATTCATTTTTCTATCTTGTGAGAGATGAAAGCGGAGCCGGATGCTTCCAAGCAACCTTGTCATTAAGAAATTCATCAATTGTGTAGTAACTACGCTATAATAAATGTGTTTTAACGTATTCTTTAAACTCATGCATTAGTAGGTCCAAAATGACCTTAGGAATCATATTATAAAAGCGTATGTATACATGGTAGTAGTAGTGCCGAGAACGCTGCTCGTTCTTCGTTTTATTCCCTAAATTTCAGAATAGTTTGCAGTTAAGTATCAGTAAAGTTAAAAAAAGGCGCGCCTGCAACAAAGTTGCAAGCCTGAGAGTCTCCATTCTGAAAGACGTTTGTGGTCCAAAAATCTGACTGAGCAGATTTGGACGTGTTGGACTCTATCTTATCTTATACCCTTCTCATTTTGAGAGGAGACCCGTGCAATGTAGTGGGCCGGCAATAGGTTGATAAATAAGGTATACAAGTACCTGCTTTTGTTTAAATGGTACCTAGGTTATAAGAACAGTTCTCAAAAGTGCGTTTTAAGTCCTAGCTATGAAGTAAGAAAAATAATGCAAACGATACAAATGCGCGTTTTTGTGATATTCATTGCATAATGTTGAGAACCCGCCCGATGTCTTATGCATATTGAATACAAGAGATATGAATTTGAGTTCTTACTTCGTATTACATAATTCCCGCTAGAGCTCATACCGAAATCTCTTCACAACGGTTCCACGCGGCCTGTTCTATCACTTAATATTTTAAATTTTAAAGCGAGAGACTTGTGACAAATTGCTTAAATGAAATCTAGGTACAGCTTAAGTAAATCTGCCAGATTAGCAAAGGAAAAAATCTTGGCACTATCAAATGGGCTTCTGACTCGTTGTTCAAGTAGTTGGCTACTGATCACAAGATACTGGGTTCAATCCCCGGGATTTGTTTTTAATCTTTAAGTGTTGAGCGTTTCTCACAAGGAATGTTCAAAGGTTGCTGACCGCGAACATACCGAAAGGTTAACATACTATGTTCCTAAGAAGTACGTGAACTGTATGTAGCAAATGGCTTCAAAGTTATTTTCTTACAGAATGGTACTGAAAGTAGACCCCCGGCAGCTAGTCGGGAGGGTTTTACCTATACTACGCTGGTCGAGAAGCTACAATGCTGAGACTGGAATTGGAGATTTGATAGCTGGAATTACTGTAGCACTTACATTGATACCACAGTCTATCGCCTACGCTTCACTAGCTGGTTTTGAACCACAGGTAAAAGTAACATTTTTTTTTGTAAGGTTCCAATAGGACCTAAGCCTTTGACGTGTATCTCGTCAAACGTAATAAATTGATTTTGAAACTTTCCCAGAATATGTATTTCTATCGGCGCTATAACAACAAATAATAAAAATTAATAAGTTAAAAGTAAAGGTGACAAGAAACGTTTTTTTGGTATTTTATGACACGTCGATGTTAATAATGTAAATATGTATTAGGTATCATATTACATGTTGGTCCGGAACCCTTCTTTTTCATGTCCAACCTACACTTAGCTAGTTTTTCTAAACTAGCTTTCCTCGTGCGGAATTTAGATATATATCCTTGCTGGTATAAAAAGCATAAAAACAAGTGTAACTAAATCATCCAAGACTGCAATAAATAAATTGAAATCGGACAATCTAGGAAGATTTTGTCTTCTTAACATAAAGTTGTTATCGCAATCACGTTCTTGGAATTACTCACTCATAATAATATGTGTAATTATAAGAACGTGGTTTTTTACTTATTAAATAAATACGAATCGTCATATTTACAAAATGCTACTGAAAATATTTGCGGATCAGTGACATATTTCCTTGGAATGCGGTAATTGTGACAGAACTTGTGTAAAAACTTTGCCTATGATCGATTTATTAGTCTTCACATTATGATGTGTAAATGTTAAACTTGTTCATTTAAACCAAATTGTAAGTTTATTGATTAATATTAAAATTAATAATAGCTTGTGGTATAAATCATAGAATTTTCTTTAGTTCGGAGAAATAAAAATTTTCCCTTGGGATTAAAAAACAAATTCAACTATAGTGGAAAAGTTCCGTCTGTTTTTCCAGGATCCCACCAATACATCTAGACTTGGTGACAATGAGACCTCTTAGGAAGTTATACGTTTCAATTCAAAACTGTTATTTTCCAAATCAGTTTATCATTTCTGAGGTAACAAATAACAAAAAAAATACAAACAATAAATGCTATGAAGAGATACCCATTGCTTAGTGGTGGACTTCCATTGGCTAACATACAACAGTGACAAAATGAAGTTCTTAGAAAAAAGGCACAGGTTCCTGTCGTTGTGCTATTTAGAAGCCCCTTCTAAAACCTCACCTTCATAAGTAACACCATAAGTCGTACTACGTTATTTTTTTCAATTTCTTAACGATAATTCCGTACTTTAATAGGAAATGTAGCATTGCCAGTTCTATATAGCAGAGTTGAAGTAAGTCAAAGAAAACGAACACGTAAAATTCGAAACTCTTAACTTTTATAAAAGCTGAATCATTTAGTTTCAGTGCAGTTCGTCTAATGGATTTTTATCAGGCGTGTAGAGTCTTAGTTGAAATACAGAAAAGTCACTTTACTCATTTGTTTTTGTTAGATTTCCTAACGAGTTTACAGGCTAAAACAAAAGTTTATTTGTGATAGATATAATAATTTAAAAAAAACGTAATTAAAACTGTAATATATTTTCAACCTTTCAATAACAAAGCGTTTGTACTAAATATTATAATGGGATGTAACCAAATCCACCGTCAATGTGTATTTAAGGTATATTGTCACACCAAGTTAGTGTATCACATTTACACTAACGTGGATCTTATTACATTGATTTTAGGTTCAAATAGATTACCACACAAGTGTTTTATAATATCTCGATAAAATTTTATTTGTACCTCATTGCAATTAACATGTATATAGACGAAGAATTCTTTCTTCTTCTTAGTGCAATGAAAATGGTACGTTTTTGCTTCTAAGTGTGTTAAAAGACGCCGTAAAACGCGTGCACATTGGTCATAACACTCTCGGCTCCCATAATGCGCTCTTCAGCTTGCATAATATCGCTTGAGTGTAATGACCAACACAGCACACTAGTATCGCAAAGTACTAAAGTACTATTATAAAAATGACGGCCGACTGGCGCAGTGGGCAGCGACCCTGCTTTCTGAGTCTTTGGCCGTGGGTTCGATTCCCACAACTGGAAAATGTTTGTGTGATGAACATGATTGTGTCTCGGTGTTTATCTGTATATTATAAATATTTATGTGTATTATATTCATTTTTTATGACCATCTATTTTAGTATCCATAACACAAGCTACGCTTACTTTGGGGCTCATAAAAAACAAAAAAATCAGCTTATATTCCTTTCAAATACTAAGTAGGTACCGAATAGACTTAGGATGATTGAGGGTGAATCTGGTAATACACTCTTTCAAGTTTACTTGACAGACATAATATGAAATAACGACACCAAAACACTATTGAACCACTTTTCAAAAGTCATATTATATAGTCATAGAATAAAATATGTATAGTATACAATTGATTTATGGAAAGTAGTTATTAGTGATCAAAAATTAAATTGAATTCATCCGGAAGCAATCTAAACTAATCGAGTTCTATTTTAGTTAGAGCTATTGTTAAAAGTAATTTTATATAAAATTTTCCCGTTATTAGATCTCTATGCGATATAATATTTTATAGCCTTTGTACTCGTAATTACGTCAAGGTTTAATATTTATCACTTTGAATCAGTTAACAAAACACAATTTATAGTTTTTGTTTAAAACGAGCATGCTAGTTTTCTTTTTAAGTTAAAATAGTTAACTTAGCAGAATTTTAAGCTATTTCAAATTAGGAAATTTCAAAATAAGGCAGATGCCATAAGTATAGTAGAAAGGAACCTGGCAAAACACGGATCAGAACAGAAGTAAAATATAAGAGCCGATACTAATAGCGCAATATTATCAAAGTAGACTTCTTACAGGAGAGCGTTCAGCAGATCAGAGCGCTCTACTTTAAGATTTCTTACAGTCTTTTATATCAAAATTATCAAAGATCTAAGATTAGAAGACGTTAATAAAAAGATATTTCTTAATAATATTTAGGTAATAACCTAAATATTATTAAGTCATAATATCAACGTAACCTAAATTTTCCAGTATGGTCTCTACGCGTCTTTCGCTGGCAGTTTCGTGTATGCAGTAATGGGAACCTGTCCGCAAATCAACATAGGTCCCACAGCATTACTATCTCTCCTAACATTCACTTACACAAATGGAACGAATCCTGATTTTGCGATTCTGCTCTGCTTCATCGGCGGCATTATTCAGTTAATAGCTGGGATTGTACAGCTAGGTATGTATTTTTTGTTTGACCGTTCACTTTCTGTTCAGTTATTGCATTGATTTTTGATTACAACGACAAAGCCTTTGGCCCTAGCACTGAACTTAAGGTATTCTCACAGCAAGTCAATTATTGGTCAATGGTTAAGCAAAACATCGTGAGGAAACCTGCATTCCTGCATGCCTGTGAGAGCTATCAAGCTCTGCACAATTTTCTCAAAGGTGTGTGAAGTACGGCCTCAACTATTCCGATTGTGGGAGGAGACGCGTGCTCTATAGTGGGCCGGTAACAGGTTGATATGATGAGTTTATGGTCTATCGTCGGCCTTGTTTGTGTAGTGATAAGGATAGCATAGCTATATCGCATAACACGCTATGCAGACTATGGATCATGCAAAGCATTTTTTTAATATTAAGAAATTCACCGCAGGAGTAAGCAGTGAAGTTGCTATTCTACGTTAAGCGGTCGATCCAAAGAATTAAAGGACATTCGCATCAAGGCAGCGTTAAGGGTGTTAGGTCATTGTTTGAGATTTTTAAAGTGTACTTAGGCTAGAGGCTGTTATCGATAGAGCACCCCTTAATTTTGCTTTGCCAAAGTTAGTGTTAAATAGGACAGACTTATGAGGGTCACATGTCTTATCGTTTTAACTATTTCTAAAGTCTGCGGTGAGGCTAAGCATGCTACATACATCTAAGACTGTGATGTGAATTTTTCTAAACTTATGCATAGCAGAATCTTTAATTTGCAATTTATTACTGTGAGATTAATGACTTAAAAAATAATAGAATCTTTAATTTGCAATTTATTTATTACTAAGACTTAAAAATCTTCTAAAAACTTAAATTTCACTTACATGCTTATGTTATAAGGGTTGCTTAACCTTAAAAAAAGATTTGTGTTATGTTTGAAGTATTTACACGCAGTGACTGCGTGCTGGACGGCGCGGTGTTCAAGATTGCAACCAATCACAGGACTTGTTTGAACGCTCACCTCTTCTTATTGGCCACACAAATTTGAACGCCGCTAAGAACGCAAATTGGAAGCAGGCTTCTATTGGTTCATTTTGTGAACTATTTTTGAGGCCTGTGCCAGACTCAAAGATAACTTCTATACCGACTTTGTCTGAATTCCAGAGTAAAGTCGGATCACACCTATAGATATCAGCCTGAATTTTACTGAGAGAGGAAGTAACTATAAGCCTAGTAGTAGAAGACTGGGCTGATGATGATGATGAATTTAACCTGGCTAAGTTTGTTGGGGGCTCTTCTTAGACCAGGGCGCGTTTGGAACCCTACTAGCTTTAGTTTTAAGTTATCACCATCACTCACATATTTGTAACATGTTAAATGTATGAACGCTTCATAAGTGCCTGTAATATGGTCTACATGAATAAAACGTTTATGAATTTTGTATTTTTTGAATTTTGAATTAAGAAGCATAGCGATTAACATTCTCTGACCGGCATAGTACCCTGCTAACGTGATCGTAATCTGAAAAATATTTGTGAATTTGATTGAGAATGAAATTTAAAGTGAATGGAAGTCCACAGCTTTGTTCCAGAGAAGAAGTCACGTAACGGAAATCAAACTTTGTTGACTTTGTATTTGTTTTTATATCACGACTAATAATTTACCCCTTTCCATGGCTTGTAGTGGGTGCAACAATAATCCGAAGCTGCGAGTAATCCGATTTCTATCCACTCACATACAGTTGAGTTATTGAGGATTATCTATGACAGAATTGCAATTTGCAATGGGTTGCAATACCAGGATTTTAATATTTTTATTTTTTTTAATCTGCGATTATGCGTCATGGTATTTGATGTTAAAATTGGAATTTGCAATACTGTGATGTGGGCTTACACCGGTGATTATAGTCAACTTATTAATGAACTGAAGGATGAAATCCCTTTGTGTGCATGCATTTAATATTACCCGCTTTACAAAGCCTGTTGGACTCCTGTCCTTATCATCATTATCGACCTATTACAAGACACTGCACTCTTTTCCGAATGAGAATGTACGGAATGTTAGACTTCACACACCCTTGAGAACGTTACAGAGAACTCTCAGAAATCCAACTTTCCTTACAATGTTTTCCTTCACCGATAAAGCAGGTGATATTTTGAGTGTCTAAAAAACGCACATAACTCTGAAAAGTAAAAATGCTTGCCGGGGATCGACTCAGTGCCCCGAAGAGGGAAGCCAAAGCTCTAACAAACAATAGGCTATCACTGCGTTTTTCCCTATAATAAAAAAATAAAAACTACAATATTACTTGATTTTTAAATAATGTTTAATTTCAGGTTTCCTCGTCGAGTTTGTATCATTACCAGTTGTGTCCGGTTTCACATCCGCCGCGGCTATTACTATCGCCTCTTCTCAGATAAAAGGTCTATTTGGCTTGAAGTTTAATGCAGAGACTTTTATATCCACTTGGGGTGGCGTGTTCCATCACATAAGACAGACAAAAATGGAAGACACACTTCTTGGATTGTCTTGCTGTATCGTTCTTATGGGAATGAAAGTGAGTTTTTTTTTTTGTTATATTAACTCCAAAATACAAGAAAGCATTTATGATGCACTCTATAAGCATTTATGATTTTGTTTTGACTCTACCACTGGTTTGGAAGGCAGATGCTACAGAGAAGGAGCCTGCAAAAACAGCAACAGTTGCTCTTTTCAACAATTTTTACTTTCACTTTTCTATCTCGTGAGAGATGAACCCGAAACCGGATGGTTCCAAGCGACCTTGTCATTAAAAAATCTATAAATTTTATACTAATAAATGTGTTTTAACATATTGTATAAGCTTATGTAATGGTACCAATCATTAATTTTTAAAATATTTAAAAGCTGCTAGGTATAGAACAAACCGCAAAATAAAGCTAGATGATTAATTTTTTTATTGCAAGGTTATTTAGTCAACAATTAACTTTCTTTATTTCAGTGAATATTTGCCTTACATAATAAGTTGTAAGTCAAATAGAATAAGTGAGTCTAGGTATCTGCGTATAAGTTGGGAGCGTATACTTGGTTAGGCAAAAGTGTTGGTCTAAATTCTTTTTAAAAATTGATAAAATAGTAGTAGTTACATAATACAACTGACGTCACAATACTCGTGGTCACAATTCTATGTTATTCTCGTAATCATTATGATCGCCGGTTCTCTAATTGTGGGCAATTGCTCTCTACCGGTCCTTTGTTAGTAAGTAAACGTTTTTCTCAGGCGTATTACATCTTCTTTACCGTGTATTTTGGCGCCCAATTCACACATTATCTTAATGTTACTTGGATTACGTACTTATGGAATGTCGTTGGATGCGTATCTAATTGTTTTGTCATTCACTCACGGTTACCTGCTAGTACACGACTGACTAAAAAGGAGTGTAAAGTTTTTAGCCTTCATGCGTGTATGTATGTATACATGTAAAAAAAAAAATATTGAAATAGGACCGCACTTTTGAAGCGTACATTATGCAGGAAGTTGGTAAATGGTAGTGATATGCTGGTGTTAGAAGGGCTCCATTTGGACTCTGGTCTCAAAAGAAACCCACAACAAACGTAGCTGCAGGGCTAACACGGGCAGGAGATGAAAATTATATCCTCCGATTATATCCCCTAACTAGGGTATACTCGTAATTAAGATGTCCACCTGCTTAAGCACGTGAACATGGAATAGGAGAAGTTTACCCCCGTTTATCATTACACATATATTATTTGGATATTATTTTTTCTTGTGCGCCAGTGCTCTGAGAGTTAATAAAGCTGTGGGAGGAGATCAATTTGTATCCTTTCCCTGCAGTGGCGTGCATAGAGGGTATGCACAGGGTATGCAGACTATATGAAATGAAGAGAATCGCCAATACGAGTTATAAATACTCAAGGGTAGGCTTTCTATAACTCTTACAATGCCTATCCTTAAAATTATTATAACTCGCACTGGAGATTTTCTTCACTTTAAATCATCTGCATACCCTGTGCATACCCTCTATGCACGCCACTGTTTCCCTGGGGATATAATTGTCTCCTGCCCATGCTAGCCATGCTGGGCGTAATAAGTGTAAACCATTAAATTTTCAATGTAAAGTTTTTTTTCCTTTGACA
Source organism: Pararge aegeria (assembly GCF_905163445.1). NCBI lineage: Eukaryota > Metazoa > Arthropoda > Insecta > Lepidoptera > Nymphalidae > Pararge > Pararge aegeria. The sequence continues at coordinate 7,436,834 of NC_053193.1, forward strand.
AAATTTAGCTCGTATTTGTATCCTGGAGCAAACTGGACAGGATACTTGTTATCTTGTACCAGGACAACGGAAGATTAAAAACCCTTTGTTAACTACGCACGTCTACTCGCTAAATTGATCTTGGCAAAATATTGTAAATACATTTTTTGCATCCAGCTCGTCTAGCATGGGCAGGAGACAATTATCTCCCCGGGGAAAGGATAAAAATTTATCTTCTCCCATAGCTTTATCAACTCTCAGAGCATTGGCGCACCGGTGGAAATAATATCCAAATAAATATATATGCAATATAAGACGAGGGTAAAAGTCCCCTATTCCATTTTCCCGTGCTTTAGCAGGTGGACATGTTAGTTATATCCCCAGTCAGGGGGTAAATCGGGGATATAACTTTTGTCTCCTGCCTATGCTTGCCCTGCTGGGGACAGACATATAAAGTTTGTGTGGAAGTTGATATCGTTATGATCGATTCTGAACACCGAATCTCGTGAAAAAGTAATTGCCGAATTTGAAAAAGCGTGCTAGGTGTCACGTACTTTTATTTTCCAACAATGTGGGGAACTGGGAATGGTGTTTTTTTGTCATTTTTACGATCTAAACTGTAGTTTTGTAAATAAACCCATCTGTTTTAGAATATACAAATATACTTTTTTACTAAATAGGCAGAAATTATCACTCCACAAGTTGATAGCATCTAAAATGTATTATATAAAAGTTTGTGATAAATGGATAACGACACCACGAGTTTCGTTTTTACAATTATGGAAACGGAACTTTAAAAACAATAAATTATATTTTACTTTCGCATGTACCTAAGCCCGTTAAAGTGCTCAACTAACTCCAATTTTGCGTTGAACAATCCCAGTGCACATTAAACTCTGTCGAGCTATCTAATTGCCCGCTCTATTGTTTGTGGACACTAATTTCACAACTTGCTACATCTCTCCAATCCACTAAGTGACCTCGTCGTAACTGCATTATGACGACAAAAATTCGCGTATGTTCAGATGTAAGAATCATAAGTCATAGAACCAATAAGTGCCCATACTAATACTAGGAATGGGACCGGCATTTCCAAAGAGTATACTTTCGAGGTCGACCCATTGCCATCAAATCAGAATCTTATGAGAGGATCCCCTGGCAACTTACAGAAAGCTTAAAATTTTATATCCACGTACCCAATGTGCAGAAGTGTGAGTATACCTTTTCTCTTTAATCAATCAATCGCAAATCGCAAATCATACTTACGAATAAACTTATTTTCTTTTCACCCTTCTAATGGCTACCGAACCGATTAAAGTTCTTCGTATTTCTCAAAGTGTAGTAGTTATCGTTCTTGAGAGCCTTTTAATTTTTTTTGCATATATTATCAACTGGTTGTAATTTGATATTAGTACGAAAACAATGTGGCCAATAGAATTATTTTTAGTCATTCAGAAAAATTCTATTGACAAAATTTTTTTCGTACCAATTTTTTTATGTATTAACAAGCCGCCTGATTGTTAATGGGCACCCATTGCCTATAAACAGAGCAACACTCCAAAGGGTATATGAGAGAGAATTCCTGATGCCCTGTACCCATCAGAGTCGTAGGTGCCTGTAATTAAACCGGCGACCACCATGTACCCTTCAGACTAGAACACAGCAATGCTATTTGATGACAGGAATGCTGCTTTGCGGCAGAAATAATAGAATAAAATTATATTCATCATCATCACTTCAACCGATTAAAGTCCACTGCGGCTCCCAGCGACTCGTTTGATGTCGTCTGTCCACCTCGTTGGAGGCCGACCAAAACTGCGTTTACCTGTGCGGGGTAGCCATTCCAACACCTTGGAACCCCAACGTCCATCGGCTCTCCGAGCTATGTAAAATTATATTATTATGTTTATTTTCAAAGTTATTCTTTATAAGATAATACTATTATAGCTTTATGACTTGATTAAACCTTATTACGTTCAGAACACTGGTAATTTCAGTTCAAATGAACCCCCAGAGGAATGTAATTGCCCTGTTGTATTGTTTGTCGGCAGTAGTTACACAACTTGTAAGATCGCAGTGCCAGACCACTTTATTATGTAGATTATCTTCGCGAATCTCTATAGTCTATGCAGCTTCGAATAAAAAGTTACTGCTCTTCCTTCCAAAGTTATGACTGTTGTAACATAACTTTTTGAATTAGTTTTCTTGTAACTTGTAGTTCGTAAATGCTGAATATGGAACTAAGTAGGTACCTTTATTTTTAATGGGTCTCAGTTTGACGAAGTTAAGTTAAAAAGTTTTCGTTGCACCTTATTAAATGAAAATTAGCTACTGTGTAACTGCTAGAATACTCACCACCAGGTAGCCAGCTAAAAAGTTTCAAATTTATAGCATCGTCGCAAGTAGCCTGTATTATAAAAGTTATATTTCGGAGAGTGTGCTCAGGAACTACGGCAATCGAGCGCTTTTCTTACTCGTTTCTAATGCGCACTGCAACGCCTGCCCTTCCAGCTTCCGTTTTCCTAACCACTTATAGTGAGAGTACTTTCAAATCAAGAGTCAAGGTATTTTCTAGACAAGCGTGCTCCATCTTAGGCTGCATCAAATTTGATAATGTTGGAATGGAATTCTCGATAACAGAAATTTTGACACCGGCTGTTTAAGAAGACCTCTTATGAGACTGATAACTAGACTTTAACGTTTACGTTTTGTGTTTAGGAACCTCTTCTTCACTGGCGAAAACACTGTGTAGTACCACAACTTCTTATGCTTCAATGTTAGTCCCACTTAATTCTGTATGACATATAACCAGTAATTATATTGAATCACCATCACCGACTACCCACCTTGTATAACGTTGTTGATTTGATCGAATCTTTCATATAAAAAAACACCTATTGCGAAATGAACAGTTATGAAGTGCAATCACAGATCCAAAGTAACTGATCCTAGAAGCAAAAGCGTAGAATTGCCCGTTGTATTGTTTGTAGACACTAGTTTCAGAACTTGTTCCAACTGAGTCGACTTCACTAAGTGGATAATCTTGTAGTATCTGTGTATTGCGACACGAATAAAAAGTAACTGCTATTGCTTCTCCCGGATATAGTATGATATTATAATATCAACAACTTTCTGATCTTGTATTGCCGTCATTGCAACTTTGTCAGGACGAAATAAAGGAATATATTTAAAACATGAACTGGCACTGCAGCATTTCTTATTTTTATCGCGAGAATTAAATAGTTACAACTTTAATAAATAATCGTTTTATATTCAGGTATTTTGCAGTATAAGAACTCCTTTGTCAATAATATTGAGGTGTAAATCTGATTTATTCGAAATAACAGCTTCTCAATGAGCTTAATTTATTATAAGTAAAAGATAGACAATGCACACTTTAAATTTGTCTGGCTGCCTATCTGTTTGTTAGGTGGTATGACCGGAATGGAATTGTAATGGAATCGTTGGAAATTTTCATTTCGAAAATTCGCCCATAAAATGGTGAAATAAGAAAGAGTATTTATTTCGAAACTGCACGGGATGATATGTGTGCAATGGCCAACTTTACGTTAAGTTTATTTTTTCTTACCTATCTTATAATGTAATTAATCTTTTCATTACTACTGTAATAATTATTATAGATACTATAATAATGATTATAGATAGATACGTAATTCTTCGAATAATTAAAACACGTATTTGTACTGGATTGCATACCAGTGCAAATAAATGCTGTACATAAATTTTTGTCTCTAAACACTGGCCTCTCTCTCATATCTGAGTTGACTTCATTAATTGGACAATTTTGTATCTGTAACTGTGCTCGTGCTCCTCCCGAATTATTGTTATGAGAGTAACTTCGCAAAACTTATATTGCCGACGTTTATAACTTTGGCTGAATACGTAACAACTATGTTTTTAGTATTGTTGCTTTATAGTTAGATTGTTCAGAAGTCTTATAAAAATGACAAGATAGTAAGTATAAGTTTATAAAAACTTAGGTTTTTTTACTTGTTATTGTTGTTTCTTGTGCTAAAAGACAATTTTAAGGCGAGCGTTAATTCCTGACGCCTTGAAGGGTAAAAGACGATAAAGCCCATTAGAACTCAAGCCTAGTTCGCTTCAAGAGCCCTACTTTAGGAAACTTTTATAATAATAATAATAACATAATATTGTTTATTGTTCAATAAAACATGGGTACAACTTACATTACTTCTGCATTATAAGTACAACTTATAGTGTTCTTATACTTTACAGAAATCAAGTGTCCCTAAGCTAGGTATAAACCTGTGTTTTAAGCGACAGTGCTCTTCTTATAAATATGGCTCGTTTAACCAAAAAAAAAATGTAATTCGAAGGAATCGTAATTGTAGTCACAATTTTCATATTTATACTACGATTGACATTAAGAACGACTATTTTATAAGACTATAATACACATCTCAATTCAAAGGCTAAAACTCCTTTCAAAAAGATTGTGATAACTTTAGCTTGAAATTTATTAATTGTGAGGTGGTACGAAGTGTGACGGGTCAGATAGTATTAAACAATTATAAGAATCGAAGAAAATAAAGAATTAAAAAAGGCTGATGAAACTGATTGATTGTTTTAAACTAGTAGAGGTAGACTACTTCGTCTTGAGAACGTTGAATTAAAAAGCTGGAGTTTAGTCTAGAAACCATTCGAAAAAAAAACGTCTAATTTGCAGGCTCTAAAGGACATTCGACTGAAAGATCCCCAAGATGAAAAGGGACGCCGCAAAACAGTTATTTTACAAAGAAGTTTTTGGTTCGCGGGTGTTTCCAGAAATGCCGTTGTCGTTGTCCTGGCGTCGGTTATCGCTTACTTTGTTCACCAAGATAAGGAGGATCCTTTGATACTTACTGGTAAGTTTCTTATGCGTGGTGAATTAGTAGGATTTTTATTTTGATCTCTGAGCGCTTTGCCATCTTAGCAAAGACCATTCTGTCCGTTGAAACTGGAATTAAGATATACATTTTTGTCAGTTGCATTAATATGCATAAAAAAATTGAGGAAACCGACAGGATTTGAACCTGCGACTCTGGCAAAGCGGCCTGTGCTCTTTTGACAAAGGGGCTACGGCTCTCCTACCGCCGATGCCGAAATAAGTACATGCCTTTTATATTATATCAGTCTTATAACGAATGTAGCGCCATCTAGTAGGAAACATTCTAGTTTAGATTTACTTTTTAAAAGTCCTAAATACAATGAGACACTTTTAAATAGAGAGATGAAACATTACTATTTCATAATTTAATAATTTTTATTAGTATTATATATATTTACCTACACTTAGAGGAAACATCAATTTTATATATATATTTTTAAAAGGTGTCCATTTAATTTACTATAAACAAAATGAAAATTTCGAAACTACTGTATTGAAATTTACCGGAAATAGAATAAAAGGAGTCCATGAACTCGATGGGAAGAAAGAGCAGATTACATAACTCGATACTAGGCTTGACCAATAATGAGACGGAAATATTAATTTAACAGTGGGTCAAATTGCAGTAGGTATTGTGCATTTGACAATTGTGTTTTGTGAGGTGCATTGTAAGTGTATTGAAATTGATTAATTGGCGGCTTAGATAACTAATTGAGTTCAATTTAAAAAAATTAAAATTTTATTCACATCGTGTCCCAAAAGTTGGTCCTCACGTCTGGTGACCCAAGAGCTGGCGCTTATTTAGTCCAACGGAAAAGTTAAGCATCACAGAGGGGCAGCATTTTGGGTACCATGCCCATAAGTGAACAGTTAGACGGCTCATATTTATTGTAAATATTAATTTTAGTTTGTAACTATTACTTCCCTAGAAAATATATTTTTCGTTGGTTCACTATGAGAAAACCCTCCCGTTTTGAGAGGCCTTTAATAAAGCAGTGGAATGTCATAGTTCATTGATGGCAATAATTAAAAAGCTGAACAGTTTGTATTTTTGTTTGACCATTCAGTCGGATTAGATTTTTTTTTTATTTGATTGCTAAATTTTCGAGGAAGGTTACTACTACTATATATACTATTGAACATCAATCTTTCATCTTTTGGAGCTGTGTGAACAGACTAATATCTCTGCTGGGCGTAGCAATGCGGTGGGTCAGGGTATATTGTGTCAGGGCATGAGTTTTTTAAGATAACAATTTATAAATCAGTTCATCCAATAATTTTAATCAGTTAAGTTAGTATATTTTGAATTTCTAATGGGCGTGACGAAACATTTAGAAGTGTACACAGAATTTGTCAAAACCTACCATAATAATATAGTAGTTGGACTTAAAAAGAACAGAAATATATACGCTATTAAAAATCAGGCTACGATCTTAAGGCAAACGGAATAATATCTCTGGCAGGCGTCGCGACGCGGTGGGTCGGAGTATATTGTGTAGAATAGCATATGAATTTCTCACGATAAAATTTTACTTAGTTTATTATTTTTATGTTAGTTTATTTTAAACTTCTAATCGGCGTGACCAACCATTTAAAAGTGTGCACAGTATTTGTTAAAAACTATAATAATAATACAGTAGTTGGACGTAAAAAAGAACATAAAACTGTAATATTAAATAGCGGTAGCTATAAATGCAAAATATTTTATTTAGTTCTTTTTAACCTAGATTTTATTTATATTTTCATATCACTGCCTGTCTAATCCTTTACGCATGGCAGTGCATTTAATTTACAGTCATACAGTTTGTTCAAGCATAACAGTGAGATTTATTGTAAAGTACTTTCAGTTGTAGTAGGTAGTTCAGTTTATATTTTTGTCGCGTAGAGAGAAATATACGTGACGTGCACCAACCATACGGCGTATTATTTACGGTGTTGCACTGCACCAAGTTGTCTCTTTAGGATGATATTATGCTGTTTGTATTTTGCGAACCGTAAATTGTACGGAAACGGTATATGTAAAGTATAGAATTACATCAAACCTCGAAACTGAAATTTCGTTAGTAGTAACATACCAGTTACTGAGTCCAAACTTCTTACCATTCTTACGATGTAAAAAGTTTTTTCTTTACTTTTCAGTGTTATGAATGTTTTAAAAATAGGCAGAAATGTTCAGTGTGGCAATATAGGTCAAAGTCAAAGTCAAATATTTCTATAAACTCAAATTCAAATTAAACTTAACACAGGCACTTATGAAGCCTGAGCCTGAGGTGATGATGATAACTACATTCGTTAACTTAAAACAAAAGCTAGTAGGATTCCAAACGTGCCTGGTCTAAGAAGAGCCCACAACAAACTTAGCCGGATGTTTTTAACCATGTCACGTTGTAATATAGGACTATTTAAAAAGCACAAACAACTAAACAGGGGTTTAGTGTTATAATTTGCACCCAAGTTTTTTTATCGTTTATGTGATCCTTAAAACTATAAAAGGGCTTTTCGAAAAGCTTACGTTTAATACAAACTCGATACATTTCAATACATTACAAAAGAAATATACAAACGTTGAACTTTATAAAGACATCTCTAAGATATCGACAATTAGTAGTTGTATACAATTTCCTTTAAATTAATTCCTAATTTTGTGTAGTCTAGTAGAAATAACTCCTTCGCATTCTAGAAGAGTGGACTAGTGGAGTGGATGTTTGCAGATGAGATACATTTTTAGCACAGCGTTAGTTAGCGGCCTTAGTTCTGCATCCCTCTTTTAAAGTTAACACGTGATTAAAATGTGTTTCTCGTCGGTTTAATTAATAGTAAGCATTAATTCAAGCTTTTCAATTATTAAGTATAATATTATAAATATGAGTAAAATGCTTGTATGTATGGTTTCTCATTAGATTCCTACAGAAAGTGGCATTGGATTTTATGATATAAGAATATCTATGTACTTTATGGCAAAGTAGTGCATTTCCGAAGTATAAATACTGACCGAAAATCCGGTTGTAGGAAATGCGGACTTATAAGAATTTATAGGGAGCAGTTTGTTGGTTTTTAGTTGATAAATGTGAAGTTCGACCCAAATTTTATATAGGGGTTTATTATTGGTAGTAAAAAAGACTAAGTTTGAAGTGGACTTGCAAACGAAGGGTGTCAGACTATGGTGTAGTATGAAACACTACATAGTAATAAAATTATAAAGATCAATCAAAAAACATCGTCATTTTTTATTTTATAAATTTTTTTATTATTCTTTGTTGTTATAGCGGCAATAAAAATAAACATTCTGTGAAAATTTTAACTCTCTATCTATTACGGTTTATGCGATTCGATACACCGATAGATAGAGTATATACGATCGAAGTACTTATTATAAATTACACCGTACAGATTCTCCTGCTTTTCGAGGAGCTTAATTTTCATTGTATATTAATAGTTTAGTCTGCTGTAATATTAAAATAGATGACAAATTTTAGTCGCCTGTGGAAATAGGAAATAAAATATGTTATTTATCCCTAAAATACTAAAATAAACTACCATCATCTTAAGAGGACCTGTCATTTATTTGTTTACATTTAGTCCGCGTATAAATTGGCCGTACTTTAGATACATGGATGGCAGTGGGATGATGGCGATAACTATATTAAGAAACTAAAAACTAAAGCTACGAAGGTTCCAAATGCGCCCGAAGAAGTCCAATACGAACTTAGCCGGGTGAACATAATTGTATTTTTTATTAAATAAATAAAATAAATAAATACACTTCGACAATACACACACCGCCATCTAGCCCCAAAGTAAGCCTTTGTTATGGGTACTAAGATGACTGATGAATATCTTTATGAACAATAGACATAAATACGTATAAAACACAGATAAACACCCAGACACTGAAGAACATTCATGTTCATCACACAAACATGTTTCAGTTGTGGGAATCGAACCAACGGGCTTGGACTCAAAAAGCAGGGTCCCTTCCCACTGCGCCAAACGGCCGTCAAAGTATTAATAAGTTATGTGGAATGTCAGCTTAGAATGCGTATATAATATGTTTGTAGTTAAATAAAAAAACAATTAGTAGAATACTCTATTATTCTTGCAGGTAATATAACTCCAGGGTTGCCAACACCGCAACCTCCGCCATTCCAAACAACGGTTGGGAATACAACGTTTTATGCTGGTGAAATGTTCGCGCACCTTGGATCGGGACTGCTTGTAGTGCCCCTTGTTGGAGTCATTTCTAACGTCGCTATCGCTAAAGCATTTTGTAAGTATACCTACTGTTAGCAATTCTAACTGTTTGAATTTTTGCTAGTACCCGAAGGCCACTAATCAGTGGCGTGGGTTTGTTACCAAGGTACGGCAGAAAAATTGCATAAAACGGCAAAAATACTCCTCTTATACGAGTTATATATAAATTTAAGGATAGGCACTGCTTTTGTGCACGTATGAAGTGCACGCCACTACAACCCATATCTCCTCACCCCTGACCCCTGTCTCGTCTCAGAATGAGAATGGTTTCAGTTCACCATGCTGGCCCAGTGCGGAATAGTAAACTTTACATGCCCTTGATACCATTATTCAAAACTCACATCCATGCAGGTTTCCTCACTTTTTTCGTCACTAAGACGAAGCGAAAACAATTGTAGATATGGGTTTAAATAACTGCCTTACCCTTAAAAGGTTAGCCCGTTATCTTAGACACCAGGTGAAATTGCAGTCAATGGCTAACTTGTAGTGGAATAAAAAAAATATTCACTCACACACATACCCATGTATATGTAATGTAAAACATTAAAACTAGTTAGGTTTGACCAATTTTTTAGGTAACTATATTATAAAATCTAGCGATTTCCCCCGTACTTCGTCCGCGTTTATTACGGTTTTTTAAAAATCCCGTGAGAACCATTTGTTTTTCTGAGATAATCAGTAGCCTGTTGCTTCAAAAAAAATTCAAAATTCAAAATTCATTTATTTCAAGTAGGCCTAATACAAGCACTTTTGAAACGTCAAGTCTGTCCGTGTGTAGTGACTCTACCACCGGTTCGGAAGGCAGATTCTACCGAGAAGAAGCCGGCAAGAAACTCAGCAGTTGCTCTTTTCCAACATCAAAAATTTACATTTTATATTTTAACATTCATTTTTCTATCTTGTGAGAGATGAAAGCGGAGCCGGATGCTTCCAAGCAACCTTGTCATTAAGCAACTCATCAATTGTATAATAACCTCGCTGTAATAAATGTGTTTTAACACATTCTTTAAACTTATGGATTGGTAGGTCCAAAATTACCTTAGGAATCATATTATACTCTAGGTACTTTCAAGTTATTCTACGCCATCAATCAAACCAATTGGTAGCTTGGTTAATTATAGTAAGGAAAACAAACAAACGCACATAACACACTTTAACATTTATAATATTAAGTAGTATGGATTGAAGTATATAAGAGTAAGTTAGTTACTTGAAATCAAAATAATTTCTCTAAATCTGTGTCAGTGAAACTTTCATTAGCGTTCTCCTAAAGGATTAGCCTAATTATGATCGCTATGCAGTGGACGTACCTACCTAGTATTATTTACGTACAGTTAGGATTATCAGGATTTACAGCACTAAATTTAAGTTTTCGAAAGCCATTCTAAGCGATCTAATCTTAACATTGGTTAGGATAGCAAAAAAAATTGGTAGAACAGAATGTGCCGCATAAAAATTATTATCCCACGGAAACTAACAAAGTTTTCCAGATGGCCAAACTCATACTAGGGGCTCGTCCTAGCTAAACATATTATATAACCTTCAGCTTTATGATTATATCCAATTATTTGCTAAATAATTATGCCTTAGAATTACTAGTCGCTAAGTAGACCGCACATTTCTAATCACACTTTGCCACCATTAATTTTTCCTTTACAAAATAAACTCACGAAGCTCTTAATTCCATTTGAATATAGAACTTTTAACATGAAAGTCGTCTTAGGTTGAAAGAGTAAAGTAACGCAGAGTAAACACTGAAAACGGTTGAAATAGGGTTGCTACTCATACCCACGTACAAGTATATTAGGTGGAGATATTATTAGAACTAACTGTACAAATTAAATCAATTCACTTCTATGCAGATTTATTGTAAAGATTTAGCAGTGAACCGAAGGATATTTTAACAATCCTTAACAATTCTATATTAACGTTAAGAGCATATAATTCAAAAAAATTGAATGCAAAGCTATGTATGATCTATAGTCCGATATTTTAATAGCTGTAGTAATTAGGAAAGCTAGTCGCTAACGTTGCATTTTGTAATAATTTGAATCCATGAAAAAATCTATACTTCTTACAAAAGATAGTTTTACTTGATAATTGATCGATTATTTATCAGATATAATATAAAATAATATTTTTAATTACTTTGCAAAACTATCCTCCTATGCACTCCACAGCATAGGTTATTCCATGGTCTTATGTTTAAAATTTAAAGTATTTTATAAGCTAAACCATCAGAGGTGACCTCGAGGCGATGAAGTACATTCCACTGTGTGTTTCGATTTATATTTATGCTGATTAAAATGTTTGGTAAGTGGCAACCCTAGGTCGGAATGACTTGAGTGGTCTTTGGTTATGCTTACTAATTAACAGCAGTAATGAGACGTACAACAGCAAAGATTTTATCGAGTTATACAAATTTAGACTTTATTTTGCTGTTAATTAAGATTTAATTTTGAGTTTATTTATTTAATCTAAAAAAAAATGCGTGAATGAAGCAAAGATTGCGGTTTGGATTAGTGAGAGAAAAATTAATACTGATGTTTTATTAATTGTAAAAAATAAAAATAAAATAAGTGAAATTTAAATAAAAATAAACAGTATATTTATTTATAAAAGCTTTGAATACCATAATATGTTTTTAGTTATGTTAAGATTATTTTAAAATATTGGATGGAATATTATCATAAGATTATTTTGCTTTTGAATATTTCATTTATTGCCTATTAATTGGCCAAACTGTATATAGGCTGCTGTGTTATGGTTATTTATTCATATCATTTATTCAAAACAAAAATATAATCATATTAATGCAGAAGTGTGTTTTTTGTTTTGCCCTTCTACTACGGAAATAAGTGATTTTTTTTGCAGAGATAACCGATGGGGTAGACAATTTCATAGCCTATTTTTATCCCGGAATAATTTATGGTTAGTATGATATAATATATCACAAAGCGTTAATACGTTGAAAGTAGGGTACCTAAACCCGACCTACACGCTGGCGAAGTCGCAGGCAGATCTTGTACATAAATAATGAAAATAATAAAATATTATTTCGCAACAGGCTAAAAATTCATACAAAGCGAGATATAGTGGTTCTAATTACTGAAACAAATTATGACCGCCACGGTGACCCGGGGCATTCATGTGTTTTAAATTGAAATTACATTTAGGGGATAGTCCAAGAGATTCACCTTAAATGTATAGTAATAGTAACACCCCTAAAGTTAAGTTAGCATTAGCAAGTTAGTAAGTTAATATTAGCATTATATTATCTGAAATTCATATATACCTAAGGATTTTATCATTTTCTTGAATAATTTACATGCACTTATCCGAATAGGTTTTATATGTATCAAAATTAAATGAAATTGTTCAAACTGTTTATTTATGGGTTAACAGACTGGAACTGCTAAAACGATTATGATGGGATTTTTTTGTTAGGTTCGGTTATAAAAAAAGTATTTTTAAATAAAGAACATAGCCTAGAGAACTTGTTAGATAGTTAGACGTGAGAGTCTTGTAGGTTACACAGGTGTAAAACGAAAAATAAAGTTCTACGTATACAAAGTTGTGGATAGCGGCTATACAGCCAAAATAATAGTTGAAATTAATATGTCAATCTATTTTTTACATAAAGTGGTCAAATAGATTAAGTTGTAGTTATTTCTACATCTAAGTAACGTGCACTCATAGTAATATTTTAATCAAACAATGAAACTTTTAAAGAATAAAATGAAAAAAACGAACTAGAAATACTTACACACTTTCCATTAAATTCAATGTTAAAAATGTAGGTAGCCCAAAATGTAGGTCAGTGTCATCTACTAAGTAGGTACGAGTTATAGTTTGCGGTGTCAAGCAATGTGCATTATTCATAGAAAACAACAGTATAACAAAAAATGCATTTTACATAGGACGATAAAAATGTATGTAAGTCTTCTGCGTAGATAAAAAAGAATTTAAATGGAGAAGAGTTTGTATATTATTTCATCTTTCTAAACTTTTTGGCTAAGTATTGTTTAGTTTAATATATTGTATCATAGTTAGGAAGCAGCGTATGGTTCCAACTACTATATCGCGTCTACAGTGTGTCATCACTTTAAATTACAATTACTGCTAATGCTATGAACGCTCTTTATCGATGTTTTTAATTGGTTAATAAGTCATATTCATCATCATCATCGACTTATTACCGGACCACTACCGGGCACGAGTTTCCTCGCAGAATGCTAGCCAAGTGCGGATTGGATGACTTCAGTCTTCACGCATCATTGAGAAAATTATAGAGAACTCTCAGGCAGGTTTTTTCAAGATGTTTTTCCTCACCGTTTAAACAATTTATATTCAAATTTAGAACTCGGTCTCCACGAAAAGAAAGCCGACACGAAGTCTTACCCGCTAGGCTATCACCACTTTTATGCGGTGTTAATAAGTAGTTGATGATAATAACTATGTACCTTGTATTCCGTTTGCTTTTATATAGTTGTCCGCATGGTTACCTTATTAGTGATATCGTTGTCGTATCGTATCCGTCTGATCGGAATTATTAATGTTATCCCAATGCAAAGCATTTATGCCAATCGGCTTTCCAACCGGTGTTACTGTATATTACTGCCATTGTATTATGTGTACGATAATGGGAATGTCATAAAAATAACACAGAATAATAGTTAAACGGTATCGTGACGTGCCCGTGTTATTAAAGTCATCCCCATACAAAGCGTCGTTATGCCAACCTGTGTTACTTTTATGGCAACTGTCATTATACGTGTACGTTATCAGTGACATAAATCGAGCACAGAATAATTTGGTTAAAATAAAGGTACCTAATACATGTTTTTCAAGTATACTTAATGGAATCTCATGTCATTTGTCAGCGTTAGCTTTGAAAAGACTTTTTCCATTTATAACGCTCACCTTATTCTTTCCTTTAGTAGCATTGGAGTACACTTAGATTTTAAAATTTAATTGGTACGTATATATTAAAGTAGTTTCACGTTAAAGGAGCGCTTGCGGTCTTAATTTAAATTGGTGACTTCGAGCGTCATCGATCACACTAAAAATGTAATTCTAATTATATCACAAACATAAAATAATATGGATATGTCAGTTCGAATTACTGCCCGGTATGAGCTTTTTTAATTTATTTGATATATAGCATATCATAAAAAAGTAGCAGGAAGTAGCTACACACATGCACATACAAGACAGTGGACAGTCCTTTCAAAAGATATATGTCTACTAGTGCACGTCTCTCTGTTGGCATAATGATGATGATGATATTAATTTTTCTTCTAAGCAATCTATATTTTATAAGAAAAATAGATATTCTAATTGTTAGACGCCATTTACTAACTCGTTAATTCTTAAAACGGATTACTAATAAAGTACCATTTCCGTATTCGCTATCGTCTTAATTTGGCGTGGCGGAACCGTTTATCCCTAGGGCATAATACATTAAAGCCTACCTACATGACTTAACAAACTTTATTATATTTCAGCCAAAGGCAGAACCTTGGACGCGACTCAAGAAATAGTAGCGCTGGGCGCTTGCAACATTATCGGCGCTTTCTTCCATTCGTTCCCAGTGAACGGGTCGTTTACGAGAAGCGCTGTAAGCGATGCGTCGGGTGTGAAAACGCCTGCGGCTGGATTTTATACGGGTATATATAGTAGATGAAGAGCATAAATAAAAAAATCCTTAAACGTTTAATACATAAGTGGCGAGGATACATCCTTAATAGATTCTGTAAGTCAGACTACTGCAAGGGGTTTATTATATTAATACTGTGCAGTAATGATGACCTTATTCGCAGAGCAGTCAATTTAGCCTTTTATCGGTGGACTCTTATACTAAAATCTTCGTTCCAATTTTGTAATAATTTGTACAACATTCTGTTACGTAGAAGTTTTGATGATTAATAATTTTCGACACGATGCCAACGCTTAAGATATCCTTTGTTCTGATCGTCCTTGTAAACTTTATTATCGTGTTCGTATCCCGTCCCCATCCCTGTTAGGCCGAGTTCATTAAAGGAGAGCTTTATTTAAAAAATATAAAAGAACACACGCGACTGAAATGCGAATGTTGAGAGGGATGTGATGTGTGACAAAAATGGATGAGGATAAAAACTCACTTAATATATTTACTTTACTAACTTAATTATTCAAAGAAAAAATAATTGATACCTAAGTGTATCGAACCCCTTCTTATTGTGTGAGCAAAACCTGTAGTGGGTCGGTAATAGGTTTATATGATGAACTGGTAAAAACTGTCTTTGCAATACGCATAAATATATAAGGGGCAGTGTAAAAGTAGTGCGAGTGACAGAAAAGGTGATGTGTAATAAACTTTGTTGGTATGGCCATATAAGATTGAAGAAAATCATGTTACCAGAAAAATGTTCAAGAAGAAGAAGAAACACTTTATTGCACGTAAACACACAGGAAAAGAAATGTTAAGGAGTATACAGTAAAAAAATGAAGACATGCAAAGACGGCCTTATTGCTGCAAGCAATCTCTTACAGGCAAACTTTGTAGAAAGGACTTAGAGCAAGAGAACGGGATAGTGCCAAGAGTGTTATAATATAAACATAAATACCAAAATGTATAGATACTAATACATAGATAATTTAAATAAATATACATAATATATAAAAGTAGATTTTAATACGTAATATACAGACAGTAATAAAGCAACAACTTCAACTGCCAACACCCAAAGAGGAACTGCCAACCCTTAAATATACGAAGGGAATTACTTCCACGGATTTCAGCAGGCAGATATTCCTTTTATTGTGTTTACGCGAGAACCGGAGAAAATTTAGAAAATATAAATGTCCAAATTGCCTCTGCCGAAGATTGAATCTAGGACCTCCCACTTTTAAGCCTCACCACTGCGCTATTGAGGTTCACAAAAGAGTGTGGTACGATCACAAAATAACAGAATCAGAGCACATCTGATTAAGTTCCCGACCTTCGACTTTTTAATTAAAACATGTCCGATTGCTTCCTGAATATAATTCACGCTCGCATAATCGTGTGCTATCATTTTTCACTTGGCCGGAAAATGGCGGGCGTAAGCAATGTAGCTCTGTGGCTATTTCATAAATCTAAAAACTTTTCAACATAGTTTCCAGTGACTTTTTACTTTTTAGGGTTCCGTTCCGTGTACCCAAAGGGTGCTAACAACCCTACTATAAAGAATAGAATAGAATAGAATAGAAAAACTTTATTGCAACCCAACAAAATAGGAATAGCACAAGGAAAACAGTAATAGTACTTAGTGCTAGGGTGCAAAGGCGGCTTTATCACCCAAAATTATCGTTTAAAGGCAACCTGAGCGTGCGAAGCCGATAAAAAAGTGAAGAATAATTAAGTCTCCACTGTCCGCATGTCCGTTCATCCGTCTGTGCGTCTGACTGTAATAGGAACTTAAAAAATTTAAATTTACACAGAGTATTTCTTTTTATTGCTGCTTTAACATCACATATGGATGGCTCAAGCATGTATATGATAAAGGTGAAGATTAAATATTCACAGGGCTCTTAGTGCATTCAAACAATAGATTTAATCTTATCATCATCAATAATAGGTTTACATGTGTAATAATAAACGGTGGTAAACTTCTCCTATTACATATCCTCGTACTTTAGCCGGTGGACACGTTACACCACCAAATCAAGATTAGTCAGGGGATATAATCGGGGGATATAATTTTTGTATCCTGCCCCTGCTAGCAGTGGCGTGCACTAGGTTTCTTACCAGGGTATGCATACAGCAGGAAAGTTACATAAAATAGCAAAAATCCTCCTTGTAGACTAGCTATATTTCAATTTTAGGGTAAGCAGTGCTTTTGTGCATGTATTAAGTGCACGCCACTGCGTGCTAGCTCTGCTGATAAGGATGGTAAATAGTTAGGACCAATATTACACGTACCGGGAGTCAAACCCGTGACATCCCATTTATGCGACAAGAGTGCTCATCACTGCGCTAGGGTCCTAGGGAGGTCTTCATAATTTGCACTATTCAGATTAATATTTTAAATGCCAATGTTTGTCAGTTAGTTGGTTTATTGTACGGTAGCTAAATCAAGCTTCTTGATATCTTGCATAGAGTTGGCTTTGCATACTTGAGAACTTTACCTTTTATATAGATGCATACTTTTTTCTACTGATATTAAAAAACCATCCAGTCCACTACTGGACTAAAGGCCTCTCCCAACTGGAGGATTTGCCCTGGTCAACACGCCGGGCAGACTTGTTGGATCGCAGTAGATGTTAGTAGTATTACAGAGGACGCTGGTGCCCGTTGCACGTTATATTCCCTTAGTCGCCTCGTATGACACCCGCGGGAAACGGAGGGGTGGTGACAACTGTATTCTGATCTGCCTTCACCGCATGGCACCGTCATGGTCAGTTCCCAATTCCGGTCTCCAGCGCAGTTTGATGGAAACCTGAGACTCTGTTCTTAGCCTGAATAAACCTGGTTCCTCTGAAAAACCCACTAAAAACTCAAACAGTAATGAAAAATACGTGCGCGAAGGCAACCACACAAAACGTGTATGAATTACCCACATCAGAGTAGGGAATATAATTTTTAAATTGTTGCTCTAAAATTGTGTAAGATGGCAGCACATGACAGTGCTACTACAAGTAAATAAGTAAATCTGTAAGGGCAAATCACGAAGTTTAATGCCTTTCTTGTGGATCTTGCGTTTGTTGAATAGAACAAATTTTATTTGTTACTGCAAAATGTTATTTTAATTTGTTTGAAAATAAGGGTTTTCTTTTCGAACAGGTATCATAGTTTTGCTGACCTTGAGTTTGCTGACGCCGTATTTCTACTTTATACCACGAGCGGCACTTGCAGCGGTTAT
Source organism: Pararge aegeria (assembly GCF_905163445.1). NCBI lineage: Eukaryota > Metazoa > Arthropoda > Insecta > Lepidoptera > Nymphalidae > Pararge > Pararge aegeria. Next base: position 7,454,858 of record NC_053193.1, read on the forward strand.
AGTCTGTGCTGTTCTGCACATGGTGGATATTGCGATAATTAAGAGACTGTGGCATACAAGCAGTAAGTACTTTTTAATACAACCTTCTTCTTCGTCGTGCTCAGATTTCGTCTGCTTTTGTTTTGTTATATTAAAATCTCGAGGGAACTGATTCTTTTTCCGGGCTAAAAAATATCCTATGTCCTTTGTTTCTTCCACTCTCCGCACAAGGGCGCATGGATGGAAATAAAATACAAAAACGTGTAATATTAAACTGAGGTAAATTTCTTATTTTCCGTATTGTAGTGATTTGCAGGTAGACAAGTATGCCATATTCCTTGTCAGAGGATATAATAGGGGGATAAATTTTTGTCTACTGCCTATGCTAGCCGTGCAATCTATCTTGCCAAATTTTATAGGAAGTTGTTTGGTGGTCTCGGAGCAAAAAAATAACAGAATAACTTAACTTCTTTCGAATTTGTATTAGTATGGACTAATTTTATACTTTAAATATTATTACCTACTCTATACAATAACTGCTTCATTGATCTAGTTTATTCTGCGGGTATGGTTCTTACTAATCAGGTAATAATCAGCGCGCAAACCTAGATCGGAGCAGCGCAAAGATCTAAGCGCCTAATCTTTCTTTTATTAGAGAGGAGACTCGAACCAGCAATGGGACAATAACAGACTGAGAATGTTTTTTTATTCTATTACAAGTTTGCCCATATCTGCAATCTGACAATGCAGTTTTAGATGGTAGCGGGCTGATCTGCTTGCTGTGTGGCAATTATATAAAGCCTATTTTAGGACAATGGGTTTAATACAAATACACACATTGATATTAATAAATCCAGGAACCTATTGAAATGTACACGTTAAATTTCATCGAAATCGATTTTGATAGTGGAAGTATTGGATAGAAGCAGCCGTTACTTTGCGGATATCCATGATATATTATGAAAATTAAGCTTAATTTGCATCTTCGGCAATGTACCCTCTACGCACTTTTCACTCTGATCTGTTTGTATGGAGTATAAGAATTGAAGAAATTATAAATTACACCATACAGATTCTCCTGCTTTTCCCGGAGTAGGTATATCAAATTAAGCATAATTTTCATAGTAGAAGATTTAGATAATAGAAGAAATGTACTTATGCCCCTATTACGATAAGCTTAGCACTTCTATAATGATTTTATAAACTGCTTACCACTGAGTAATACAGATGCAAAATATTGCATACCGTATACGACCCATATAGAATAAATAAATGTACAATAAAAAGATTTTTTTATCGTATTGCTTTCTGTTAGAGTAATCCGCCTTCGTTCCGTACGAACGCGTCTATCCTCGCATCATGGCGGTTCCGTAAAAATAATTGCACATAAAGGGAGACGAGCATAGGGGTGCCGCATTTCATTTTGCATCAGTGTGCCGTCTGCGTGACGCCTGTCATTGTGAATAAACCCCCTGAGGCCTTATGCGGTCCTCTAGATTGTCAATAGAAACATACGTGACTTGAATCCTGTTTCGACTGCGGCGTTGTCTCGTAATAACGGCCGACTGGCGCAGTGGGCAGCGACATTGCTTTCTGAGTCCTAGGCCGTGGGTATTATTCATAAAAATATCCATCAGTCATCTTAGTACCAATACCACAAGGCCACGGCCAACATCAAGAATTAAAAATGATATTATATATATTGTACACACAACCATCTCATTATTCCAATTAGTTTGATATGAAAAGGAACTTCTCCGTGTCTGAATACGGACGTTGCGATTAAAAAGGGATTACAATAAATTAATAACATAAATTTACAATACACACATCGCCATTTAGAACCAAAGTAATCATTGCTTGCGTTGTCGTTACTAAGAAGCCTGATGAATATTTTTATGAATATTATCCATAAATACACCCACACTCATTCATGTTCATCACAGTTGTGGGAATCGAACCCACTGCCTTGGACTCAGGAATCATGGTCGCTGCCTAGTCCGCTAATCAGCCGTCCAACCTTACCAACCCCCTTGAACGGAAAGTTGGTTATTCCACCAATGAAAACATACCCATGGAGGTTTGACGTCAGGCATGCGGTTGGTCAAACCAAAACCTTGCCGACCCCACGTAACGTGAGTTGAGAAGTAGAAGATAGGTTTATAACAGACAAGATGCTAACCAGCCGTCACAGTCAGGATACGTGTCCGTATATTCAATTTCTGCAGGAAGGGGACGATTACTTTGGTTGTATGACTCTATTAGAGTTTGTCGAGGTTGACTTCCGCAGCAAGCGAATCCTTTAATGTAGCCATACATAACGTCAGTACAATATGTGCTGCTTTAGCTACGGCTTATTTTGCAATTTTGCATCCTGAAAAATAAATGGAAATCTCTTTTAGGGATCTTTAGCTTACGGCTGATTTTAGGGCTCGAACTTTTTGGTTGGAGTTTTCACCGCGTGAAAGTTTTGTTATGAGTATTTCTTTATAGAATAATTTATACCCGGAATTTTCTTAGTATGCTTTATTAGTATTGCAAATTTAACAGGTGAAGAGTTACGCATCTAAGAATTGTTTACCCATTTTTGTATGTTCTATCGACGTAAGTTTTTTCTACCATACCTGTTCTTTGAAAGTACTTTGCGTTTAGAATTTCATCTGGTCATGATTTCTGTGTCATTATATGCTTATTCTGACTAGCGCTACCCAACTGTAGAACAAACAGAGCATCCTCAAAACTTTGACTCAGGATTGTCTAGAGACGAATAAAAAATATTTTCTTACAAGCTTGCTACTCATTGGTGTATGTCGCAGTTAGGTGTTGCAGATAAGAGGTTTTAATCATTTAACAACAGGTTACCCACTTGCTTGTTAGCCAGAAAAAAATAAATGCAATTAAGTCTGTGAATTCAAAATTTATTTTAAAAATTCAAAATAATTAATTTAAAGTATAAACCTATTACACATTTGCAACGTTAAGCCTGTCTGTCTTTATTGACTCTTATATATGAGTGATGACAGATTGTCCCGAGAAGAAGCCGGTAGTACATCAGTATGTAATTGGTAATTACGGTCTATTAATATGTTTTATTAATTGCTTTACATGCGAAGTCTTCAAATTTTCGTATAACATCGCCATTTCCATAAGGATCATTAATTAGATTTGTAATATTGGGTAATTGGCTTCATCACCCTCAAAGTAATTTATTTTGTTCCCCTTTTCGTGGGCGTTGATTTATTGAGTTACTTTTGAGTATTATCATTTCTTATTCTTTACATAGATTTATCATAATTAGCGAAATATCTTTTAAGTATATAAGGTACATGTAAAGTTACTAAATATACGACTTCATTCCAGTAATTAGCTAACCAAAACGGTAGTAACGAATATTCGTAGAAGAAGTAGATATCAATACTTTAAGCCTGCTATAATTTTTTTACAGATATTGTTTAAAATATTATTCATAAATACCGAGGCCTGGCGAGATACATAAATCAAATTAACCAAACTTTGCTTCTCAGGTCTGTGTGTTGACAGCAGATCGGTATACACTTATCTCGACCCCTCCTCTTCCCACGGGTGTCGTACGAGGTGACTAAGGAAATATACGGGAGAACGGGCAGCAGTGCTGTCTGTGTTTCTATTACCATCTACTGCGTTTTCCAACCAGACTACCTAGCGTGGCGATTATGGGCAAACCCTCCCGTTGGGAGAGGCCTTTAGACCAGCAGTGGACTGTTATAGGCTTTTGATGTATGATGATAATTCCAAATTGGCCTTTTCAAAAGAAAAAACATAATCGCATTATATATAAATATATATTTATTTATTTATAAACCAAATGTACAATTTTACAGGCTTAGCCAAATGCGATTAATAAGCTACTTCAAATACAAATAAAACTATAACTTATTGCTTAATAAATACCTTAGTACTTACTACTATAGGGCAGAAATGCACGGTAGAGAAACGGACAGATAGTTTTACTGTTCTGTCTCACGTCCTTAATAATTAATTAAGGATTATTTATTCTTCCTTGGGTGACTCCATATTCTGTCATTTAATTTCTTATTATTCATTGTTTCTTATTCTTGCTAATAGTATGCCATTTATTCTTATAACGGCTCGGCCCAAAGCACAAGTATAAATGTGGTTCTCGATTAAAATTCTAGGGGTAAGGGATTTATTATTCAATTTTACTTCGTGAATATAGAAGCAGGTTGTTACTGAAATTCTCGTATATTGTCGCCTCGTCTCATTTGATTACAATTTACACCGGATACAATCTAATTCCCGGAGGAGCGATCGCGATATCGAATCTCCGAGTTTGATGAATATGTCTTATTTAATTTATTATTAAACATATTCCACGATTTTTTAGGAAATTTCTAAATTCAGTTTATTTGCACCAGTATTTGTTATGCCTACTATTTTTTTTTCTAATTCTTAAATCGGGCATTCATTTACCTACCACTGCTTTCCAACCAGTAGTACTTGGTCGATAATTCTGTTTCTTTTATGGACCTCTTCAGTTCTGATTAAATCAAGTAGTAGACACGTATACTTTCTAAAATTTCTTATTACCGAGAGCCACCGTCACGTTCAAAGAATTTGGTCTTGACACAAATTGGAATTTTGGAAACTCGAGGTTCTTGAATAATTGTAAACCCCGCCCCGGAAAATGCAGCGGTGGTAAGGTGGACAACAACATTCAGACTTGTTTGCAGCCACTTTGCAGTGGACGTCTATCGGTTAAGATAATGTAAAACGTTAATGACGATGATGATTAAATACGCTAAATGTAATTAATACTACTACCTGCTAGAAGAAGAACCCAGCTCTTAAAGTGCATGACGTAATCAATGAAAATTGAATTCTTACCAATGTCGCATAAAATTGCTCGTGTAACAGACTTCAATTTTACTACATACATAAGTAAACAGGTAATTTTGTTTGAACTCGCGCAGATTGGCGTCTCGTCGTCTTATTTGATTACACCGGATACAATCTAATCCCCAGAGGAGCTATCACGGGAGGTGTAGGCGACGCCAATAGCCCAATATACTTTGAGCATTACTGACAATGTTTTTCTGGCCAAATTAAGTTTTGATGTCAGTAATCAAAACAACTTTCATGATTACATGAAATTGTAAATAAATAAATATACTACGACATACACACATCGCCATCTAGTCTCAAAGTAAGATTAGCTTGTGTTATGGGTACTAGGACTGATGAATATTTTTATGAAAAATATATATAAATACTTATAATATACAGATAAAAACTGAAAAACATTCACGTTCGTTACACAAACATTTTCCAGTTATGGGAATCGAATCCACGGCCATGGACTCAGAAAGCAAGGTCGCTGTTCACTGCGCCAGTCGGCGGTCGAATGAACGAACAGACCGGAAAATCGGCAAATCAAGAGTCAGTGCCTTTGTAAAATCTGTAATTATAGAAGTAAAGTATTGGATTTGATAGAACCTAAAAGTGTTTAATTTTTTTTTATTATTTAGATTAGTTATAGTCGAATTTTTACCACTGGACAAGTATAGTATTAGTAGAAGTAGTATGGTAAATTGGTAAGGAAAAAACAAATTGTTTTAAATTAATAAATACTATTATGTTTGTAGGTATTTCTTAATATTCTTAAAACAAGTAAAGATGTTTAATGAAAAACAAATATCTGAACGAAAATATTGAACCCCAACAGGAGCCTGGAAAATCATTCGAAAAAACTTAATTTCCCTATAAGTTTCCACGTAATCTATAAAAATAGCCATTAAATAATTGTTTTATTGGAATTTGGTTTAATTTATAGCAAAATATATGAGGGTTTAACTTTGTTCCAAATATTAATAACCATCTATCTATCATCTATCGTAGGTCGATACGCAAACATTACAATTAATATTAATTCATAACTCAAAGAAGATAGAAACTAGGAAAAGTAAAATATACCGCAATTTTCAGAGAACACAAATATAAAGAGTAACAAAGTCTTTATCCTGCACATAAATCGTCTTGAACACACAATAAAGAATTAAACTGTCATCGCTGGTAAATACCTGCTAGCATGCGTACGCTGTGATTGTTTAGAAGTTTCCAACTATAATCTTGCGGCAATTGAATTGAAAATTTAAAAATAGCTTTTTAAGGGATGTACTTTAAATATTGAATAAGTTTTTTCACAATAGAAGACAATATTATGAAACATATTGTGGTTTAATATTCTTATGTATTATTTATTCAACCAATTCATCAGCCATGAGATATCGAGAGTCGAGACTAAGTGTTATTGATAAGTTATTGATTAATTTTTCTTAAAATCTCTGCTCACTAACAATTGGTATATCCGTACCTTCTTCTCTACAAATGTTATAAAGTAGAAAGTTAAAAAACACCTTGCAGAAAGCCTTTGAGAACATTACGGCGAAATTTCATGCGTGCAGGTTTTCTCATACGTTTTCCTTCACCGTTAAAAATGTGATATCCAAACGTCCGTTGCATACAAACTGTTTGAGGCAATTTTGGTTCCGAGGGCGTACGGATTTAACCCTAGTTTATCAGACCCGACCTACCCGGTGTTACATAACAGGCGAGCTTCGCGTTCTCTCCAAAACACGATGACACACAACCATGGTAGTTATCATCAAACAGTTCACCTGAAACAAAAAAATTCATCATCCATGTTTTATTAATTCCTTTAGACCTGGTGTGGAAAACGCTAAGGACTAAAGGCCTGTCCGGAGGGTTTACCTAAAATTTGCACGCTGGGCAGACGGGTTAGTGAAACAAAAACAATCACTAGTCAAACTATTTATGCAAAAGTAGAAGTTAAATTTTTGGAAATTTCTAAACGGCCGGGGTATATGCGGATACATCCTCTCACCCCTTCCGGCAGTCGTCGCCGGGAAGCGTATGCCGTATCCGCCCTCATATTCAGCCTCCAATAAATAATTCATTATTATGGACTCGAGCACTCTCTTTAATAGTTTCACCTGACATTATTCTGATTTATAATGCATGTTGCTTTCCTAGAATATTGTAACTGCTTTTACGATATCTGCAATTACCTGAAAATTATTATAATATCGTTGTCGCCATTGTTTATCTGTTTTTTTATATGGCACTCACAGAATTAAGAACATATAGAAACCGTGTACACGATTAATATTGAGGCATCAAAAACCACTCCAATTTAGTAGTGTAACCCGAACTGGCGGCGAGTCACTTTATTTTACCAAGCAATTAATAGTAATTATTTTCCCTTCAAGTTTTAGTTAAATTTTTACCATAAAATGGCAAAAAAGGGTTAAGTTTGTGAGATAGCAACTTTCCGCGGTGTGAAGCGAGTGCGCAGGGTATTTCACTGTTTCAGGACACAATGCACAGCTGTCAGTAATGAGGGTTCTGTATGTTTTTAATTCTGTGGTGTCACTATTATTTACAACCTTATTGACGTCGTAAAGTCCAAGTGGTATTGAGGTTGCACAAAAAACTATACACTTTTTATATTTTCCTTTCCCTAAAAACTATATTCTCAGTATTTAGTTATGATTGCGTCAGCCTGTAACTAGCTGGACTTCTTATGGCTCTTTTTGATAATATAAACATTTATGGGTATCATCCAGATTACAAAATTATGCATGTTACCACTCAGTCGAACCTAGAACAAAACAAAAACTTGAAAATCTTTTCCCTCCTCCTCGACTCCTCTTTCTGATGAGAGAAAATTCATGCTATGGATGATAATCGGGACCGACGGCTTGACGTGTTCTTCGAGGTACAGGAGTGAACACGGCTACAGGCAAATCTTAATTCTGAGAAATACCTATTCCTAATTATCTTGGCCCGACCGGGAAATCGATATTTTTAACAATTTAAGTCAAAGTCAAGGCAAATATTTCTTTATTCAAATAGGCACATTAACGGCACTCAATGTAAAACAAAAACTATTGTTGTACCGCTTTTAAAATTATTTCCTTTCACTTCGAATACAGTTTTATTTACTTTAAACGGTATAGTGATAAGGAAATCGGGATTCACGTAAAGACAAATTCGTTAGAAAATTAGTCGCCCGAATGGCTTTTAAAATACCTCGAGATTCAAATTAGGGACGACAGAAGGGACACAATGTAAGGAACAGAGTCTATTTACCCGCTGATTTGAGGAGATAACTTCATTGAGCGAGTGACGGTTTCTATGTAATGATATAAGAAAACCTAAGATATGCATTTCCAAATTTGATTAAAATTGATAGAGATATTTGCCAAATTAGAATAGCGCACTCCGCTTCTAAGTGTTTTACAACTGTAAAATATTTGTATATTCAATTAGTGAACAGGGCACGCAGTTTGATTTTGTAAATCTCTTACTCATGAACGATCTCATTACTAAACTTCGAGATAGTATACCACTCTTCAACATTCAGAAAATTACTTAAAATTAGCGCAATAGCTATTCTAACTTAGTATAAGTATAACTTTCAGCTATAAGTAGTTTTTTTCTTTGCTAGAAAAGAAACTTATTATTTTGCATTAGCAACTTCGACCGTGTCTAAGCATCGATTGTGAAATACTAATTGCTGTTGTTCCAAAGATTGAAGTACTGTCTCCTTTTCTTTTCTCTACTTTCCTATATACTGTATTTTTATTAAGAGCATCTTACCTTGATCATGTTGACCATCTTTACGCTGATGTATCTCCGCTGTATCTTCTCCGGTTGACATTCCGGTTGGAGTAAGTTTTTTGGGTTATTAGTCAACGCTAGCAATTTCTAGGCAAATTTCCAAGATTAATTTCTCATAATTACCGCCGGTTCCTCTGATGGTTCGACTCTATCCTTTAGAAAATATCAATTCCATCTTCCCATCTTAAATTACGCCTAGTGGTAGCCTGGAAGACAGCACTACTAGAGATAAGGTCGCCTTTTGCTTGAAATTATATTTATTTTGTCCTGCTTTTTTTATAGAAAAATATATTTTTTTGCCAGGTCAAAAGTGCTTTTTTCATGTATTATAATGGATCGCAGTACACAGTACTTCGAACTTTAAGCTCGGAGTTTATTGAATATTTTTATTAGGTATGTGATTTTCCATGTTCTCATATCTTGGGTTATGTGATGTATCAATGTTTGTATCAAACAGTTTCGTACGCCAGCTTCTATGGGCCCCAATCATAGCCCTTTGTAAGCTTTTCCTGTATTCAATACGATTTTGGTTCTGAAGCGAAACCTTTTCGCCGCACGACGCGTTATTTTCCATAGAGCAATATTGGCTTAAAGTTATTTTGCCATTTGCGGAAAAATTGTACTTCGGCTTTTTGTTGGTTTTTGTTTTTCGTAAAGGCTTTATTTTAGTTTAGCAAACCTATTTTATAGTTCACTGGTACGAGCGCGTTATGTTTTTGTTATGGTACGGATTATTGTAAAGTGGGGTGGCAGGATATTTCGCTGTTTTCTGTTAAAACATTTGGGTATGGACATTATTCACGCCCCGTATATCGGAGAGCATGTTAAGGTTTGTGATCAACTCAATAACCTTTAAGCCTGCGCCTCGTCCGAATTGGGTGCAATAATACAATATTAGTTGTAAATTAAATATGTTTTAAAGAAAAAATAAAATCAAATTATTTATCTTTGTTTTGTCACGAAGTCAATCACAGCTTTGTTCTGTTATGATAAACTATAAAGAATTCGCATGGTTACAACTGAAAAAGTCAGGGATGTATTGATTATTTTTTTTCCCCTTATTATCATACCAGCTTCAGCAGGCACCAGCAGCCCCCTTGTTCGTCCGCGTTCATTTCGGCTTTTTTTAAAAATTCCATAGGAAACGTAAGTGGCCGATGTTACTCTTTCCGTTTTTCTACTGACTATATGCAAAAAATCAAGTAGGTTACTACTGTTTTTACGTACTTTTTGTGAACTCGCTCACCTTACAAAAACTTTTTCATTTCTAAGGATAGCGTAGTGTAGTTATGTACTAAAATAATATTTTAAATAATTAAAAAAAAACAATAATTATTGGAAGGTTCTTGATTTATATTTTCTGCAAAGTTATTAATTTATATGTTACCGACAAGAAGTTGCTTTAATTACACGCTTTATAAAAATGTTTTCGAGAGAGCAAGGTTATTACTATTCTTCTTAATTCAATATTTTGTTACAGGATTGGATTTGATACCATTGCTGGGAACATTTGTATGCAGTCTTGTTCTTGGCGTTGAGATAGGATTAGGTTGCGGAGTTGCGATCGACGTTTTGTTGCTGCTGTATTATCACTCCCGGCCACCCTTGGACGTCGCATTTGTCGATGTAAGTATTGGACTCACATCAGGTTCGCAAGGTTGTTTTAAGCAATTAAAATGTATTAATAATAAATAATATACGTCGGGGGGCCGAGTTCGATCCCAGCACGCACCTCATACTTTTCTAAGTTATGTGCGTTTTAAATAATATAAATATCACTTGCTTTAACGGTGAAGGAAAAAATCGTGCGGAACCTGCATACCTGAGAGTTCTCCATAATGTTCTCAGAGGTGTGAGAAGTCCACCAATTCGCACTGGACCATCGTGGTGGGCTACGGCCTTAAACCCTTCTCATTGTGAGAAGAGACCCGTGCCCTGTAGTGGGCGAGTAAAGGGTTGATAACCCTTTATTCGCCCGCTGATGATATACATGGAATATTCCTTCTATGTGGGACTATTTTTTCTTTGGCGACAGTTTAAATGTAAAGTTCGTTAAGTACCGCTATAATTTAGCATTTTTGAACAGACATGTCAAAAAAAAAATGCGAAACTATTTGGAGTTCTAGTAAAAAACAAGTAATAGACAAATAGCATAATACAAAGTTCATTTAAGTTTACTTATTATTTACAGGATGGTATGCTTCCACCGCATTATTCTGTACAACCGATCGGCGGACTCCACTTTGCTAGTGCAGAAAAAGTTCGATCAAGATTGATAGCACTAAGAACTTCCAAAACAAGTATAGATCCAGTCACTACTGATATAAGATTAGAAAATTTCACCGTAGTACCAAACGGAGCTGTGGGAAATGGTACAATACATCAACATGTAGTGAAGTCTTCAAATATACTTGTTATACATTGCGGGGCACTGTTTAGATTAGACTACACTTTTCTACAGGTGAGATTTTTTATGTTCTTTTACAGATTTTAAGATAAGTCGGTAATTTTAACAACTTATTATGGCGGATCCTTTTAAATTTTTTTTGAGAGATGTTGCGAGGATCCTTATCTCTCCAAATCTTAGATATAAGCACTCAATCAAAGGTTGAATATTGACCTTATTGCTTCCATACGTTGTGGCCATCAGTGAGGCGACAAGTGCTATATAAATCACTGGTTACTTCTATATTAATCACTTGTTTTCTATTATTATCATTATTATTATCAATCTATTACCGGCCCAGTAGGTACAGGGTAAAGGCCTCCTCTCAGAATGAGTAGGATTTTGGCCGTAGTCCATCACGCTGGCCAAGTGCTTTTGCTTGAGCGGTTGGTAGACTTCACACGCTTTTACGACGATTTAAGAAAACTGTGAAAATTCACAATGTTTGATATTTAATTGCTCAGCGAAGTACTCGTAAATACTGAGCGTGAAATTCCTTTTGAATGCTTGCCCAGATTTTCCACAGATGATTCATTAACTGTCCTTACACAATTTAAATATTTTATATTTAAATGACGATATAAGTCAAATCTATTTTTCTATCTCGACCGATTTTTGTTTGCTCGCTTTTCGGTCGATTAAACTAAAAACGGTATTTGGTAATTTTTAATGGGTAAGAGTAGTTGTTTCGTATCTATTAATTCTAACAGATGGCGTTCTTAAGATGGTACAAAGTCCGCTAGCTCATCTTGTTTTAAATAAAAAAATAATAATTATTTTAGCAAAATATGTTTGTCTTTTTAGCAGTCGCATATTAAATAAATTCCACGAACGTTTGTTTGTCGCAAATATGATAAAATATCAGGCAAAACTTTATCAACATCGCATGTAAACGAACGAATTAAATTTGTTCCAACATATTGATTGAGTCAAATTGAATCGTTTGATTTTTTTCTAAAAGATTGCATGACAAATTTTGGAATACTTCAAATTCGGCTAATGAAGTTTGTGAACACCCTACGCGTCTAAGTGATTCATATTGATATCAGCTTCATCAGTCTCCGGTTCACGAGGACCTGGGATTGATTTCCGGGTCACGCCAAAAACTGTCTAGTATACAATTTATCCATGAAAAACTTTTCAGTACCATACGATCAGGTAAGAAGTAGGAAATGTCAAACCTTTTGACATTCATATAAATAAAACGATGTAAGAGTTAAAAATTCTGTTTAGTGCTATAAAAGCACTCAATAATAAGTGTATACAGGATTAGTAAGCATAGTAGGTACTAAGGATTTTATTATGGGTGTATACAGATACAGATAGTAAGCATAGTACTAGGGATTTTATTATGGGTGTATGCAGATACAGATAGTAAGCATAGTACTAAAGATTTTATTATGGGTGTCTGCAGATACAGATAGTAAGCATAGTACTAAGGATTTTATTATGGGTGTATACAGATACAGATAGTAAGCATAGTACTAAGGATTTTATTAAAGGCCAACGAATTGCAGCAGCATCATGGTGGTGGCGTTGGACGTGCAATATTTACACCCCTTATTATACTGTGCGAAAGAGAAAGCACGACATCGGTCGCCTTTTCAAATCTAATCATTTAATACTGACATGCTACTAAATGAGAATCTGTGTTTGCCTAGTATTTTTTGCTAAGTATTATGAACTAGACGATGCAGTCTAGAATGCATCAAAAATTTCAACTGTGCATACTGAACTCGAAACCGCATACTTTCTATACAATAAATAAACAAAAGTGACGTTTGACAGCAGTGATTGCAAGATTTACGCCTGTCGCAAGCCTGTCGCGAGATACGTAATACCCCTGCCGGTCATATGTAAACATAATTGATGTTATGGTTGTCGGTGCGTATTTTTTGAAGACAACTTTGCCTAGTTCTTTAAACTTTTTGGTCTATGGAATAAGTTAATTATTACGAACTATGTAATAACCCATCGGCTCAGTATCCGCATATCAACTAGCCTACTATATTTCATAATATGAAAGAGAAATTCAATAGTGGAAATGGATACTATTGTCTACCAGACACACAATAGTATCTTAGTGTCAATACAAGATACACAATACGTTAGGTATTATTGCACAGATTATTAAAAATTTAAATGTGTAAGTGTTATCGTATTATGAGCTATATTATAGTTTAAGCTATATATTAGTTTTACCTTATCCTATAGTTGCAGAATTTAAAGTCCTTGCATTGTCGATAAGGTTTCATAAGATTAATATGAGACCAATTATATTCAATTGCCTCTTTTAGGTATATTTGTAAAGTAACTGGTATTTTTCATAATTGCTAATAGAGAAATACCTACAACTTATAGATAGGCACGGCGTTTTAAAGGTTTCAAAGTCAAAGTCAAATGGGCTGTTGGTCTTGGTACATACAAAATTTGTTCATAGTAGTTTGATGATGGTGATCATGTGTGGTGTGCAATAAAAGTATATTCATTTATTCATTCAACATTCATACATTAATTCATGGTGATAACTACATTAGTGAACGTCAACTAAAGCTACGAGGATTCCATACGCGCCCTGGTCTAAACAGAAGCCCACAATAAGTTAGCATACTTTTTGATTTCAATATCTTCGATTGCCGTCTAGTTAGAGCATTAATTCATACCCAAGCGTTTCACGATATCCAATAGCTTACGTTAAATAATAAAGTACTCATTTAACTACCCTTAAAAAGAAATATACTAAGCGCTAGTTATTTAAAGTCGTTTATAAAATGTAAGCAATCGTTAAAGCACTCGTGCGGTTTTAATAACAGCATGCATATGATTTGACGCGGGCGTGTGGTTGCGGCGCCTGTTCTGAACTGATGCGAACACACTGAAATTATTATCTGCTTTATTATACAATTTGCTCTTCAGCCCTGTATGTAATATGCTGCTATTAGTTTAGTGTTTATGCAATATAGAATGGAACAACAACGTCTAAATTGAGTAGAGAGTAATAACGTGTATTTTCATTTAATAGGTAGGTCTATCTGTGGTACGTTAAAATGAACCTAATAGACATGTGGACAGTATCAAAACGCTAAAATATAGTATTCGTCTAATTATATTTGATTCGTGTACTTTAAAAACTTATTTTTATTTATATTCGAAGTGAGATTGGTATAGTTTCAATAAATAAAACTGCAAAATCTAGTGATCTGCCATGACAGGTGAAACACCGAATTTAAAGTTATGACTTCCCATCTATATAAACATAGTGTTCTACCGCATGAACTCCGAAAATATCTGGGTTTACCAAGTATTTTGTGATTTCAAAATATTAGTTGCTAAGTTTTTTTGTTATCAATACCAAAATCTATAATCTTTAGCTAGGACACACGGACTTACTAATGATCCAAATTCTATTTCGTCAGACTTTTTGAAATTTTACTAAAACTGAGTTTTGAACTTGTCCTGCATGTGCAAAAGGGGCTCTTCCTATTTTACCCTTTTTTTTTGTCTTTCCGGTTTTGGTTTCTAAAAAAACTTGTAAGATACAGGATATTAATGCTATTTAATGGATCATTAATTTCTGATTAGACCATGGTATAATGAACACATATTCTAGAACCCCAGTTGAGGTTTTATTTTAATCTGCAATTTGTTGTGATGTCGTGTGGTAGGCGACCACCGGTGTTAAACTGATGGCAACGTCCATTACAATTATTATCTATCCATTTTGCAGCGCATAGATGGATTTAATGTCCCGCTATAAATTCATTAATCAGTTGATTTTATGCAATATTACCCATATATTACTTGATTTAAATTTTGGATAAAAGCGGCGATGCAAATAAAAAACTTATCTATATTTTAGTTTAGATATTTTATAAATTCATCCTCAGCGTCTGGATGCCCTATTGAAGAGCACAGACGCCTGTCACATAGAGGATAGTTTTTGGGTAACAGAAACTGATTGTAATGGGAACCAAGGGCTTAACGTACTCTCCGAGGGGGTTTTCTGTGTAAACAGAAAAACGTTCTCGGTGAGTAAGTCCAGTCCAACGTAAAAATAACAAAGTGACCAAAAACAAAAAGTGGTTTTACAGATGCTGTGGTTTATATATCACCAATCCCTATAATTTACGTTATTAAAATGAAATTTGTGAAAAGCTCAAGTTATTATGCAACGCATACCAAAAGTTAAATTAAAATGGAAAACTATTAAGCGTGCGAGATCGTCGGAAATTTTATTCCGATATTTTGTACTTATAAAATTATGTATTGAAATAAGTATTTTCCGATATCGCCTTATTACAAATAAACGATACTCATCCATATTTTTATCATTCACTAGCTGTTGCCCGCTTCATCCACGTTTGTTTTACGTTTTATAAATATATATAAAAAGTAAATATTAGATCCTTACATATGAGTTTTGTGAGTGTTGAAAATAAAGACGATATTTAATCAAAAAATCTACTTTTGCCATTTCAAAGGTAGATCATTGTTCCCTTAAATAAAAAAAAGCCATTTGGGAGTGAATCCATCTTTGAAGGCGGTTTTTTTCATAGGGGTTATTCAAATTTCAAAAAAATTGTGGAACAAGGTCTGGGGAGTACGGTGGATGTCGGAGACTTTCCAATTGAAGCTCCTCTAATTTGGTAACCGTCTAATGTGAAGTGTGTGGTCTAGCGTTGTCCTAAAGCAAAAGTGGCCTAGAGCGATTGACCAGCTTTAGTTGTCACTCAACACCGGCACTAGTCCACCAAACGCTCACAAGTAATTTTTATGTTAGTAAATTTTCGCTTGGGGCAGGTTTTTACTGGTTCGCGAGGGGTCAGTCATTGCGATGAGCATTTCCTATTATTGTACAGGCTACACATTTTGTCGTAGTTCAATTAAAAATCCCCTCATTATTGTGCCTGTTGAGTAATTATGATTATTAAATAGATAAAAGATAGATAAATATTTTAAAATTCAAAATTCAAAATTCAAAATTCATTTATTTCAAGTAGGCCTAATATAAGCACTTTTGAAACGTCAAGTCTGTCTGTTTGTAGTGATTCTACCACCGGTTCGGAAGGCAGATTCTACCGAGAAGAAGCCGGCAAGAAACTCAGCAGTTGCTCTTTTCCAACATCAACAATTTACATTTTGTATTTTAACATTCATTTTTCTATCTTGTGAGGGCTGAAAGCGGAGCCGGATGTTTCCAAGCAACCTTGTCATTAAAAAAATCATCAATTGTATAGTAACCTCGCTCTAATAAATGTGTTTTAACAAATTCTTTAAACTTGTGCATTGGCAGGTCCAAAATCACCTTAGGAATCATATTATAAAAGCGTATACTCAATCCCACAAATGATCCCTGTACCTTACGCAGACGATATGCAGATGACACTAATTTATGACCATTTCTTGTAAGTCGTTTCTTTATGTCCACTTTTTGTTTATAAAGACTAATATGTTGTCTTACAAATACTATATTGTTATAAATATATTGTGAAGCTACAGTAAGTATGCCTATTTCTTTAAACTTCTCACGGAGGGATTCGCGTGATTTAAGTTTATATATTGACCGTACAGCTCTTTTCTGCAATATAAATATAGTTTCGATATCAGCTGCTTTACCCCATAACAAGATTCCATAGGACATAACACTATGAAAGTACGCAAAATAAACTAGCCTAGCTATTTCAACGTCAGTAATCTGTCTAATTTTTCTGACTGCGTAGGCAGCCGAGCTTAGTTTACCCGCTAGTGAATCTATATGGGCACCCCACTGTAGCTTATTATCCAAGGTCACTCCCAGAAAAACTGTGGAAGTCTCTATTTTTAGTGATTCACCATTTATCATTATATTTTTATCAATTTTCTTTACATTTGGTAAGATAAATTCGACACACTTTGTTTTTTTTTGCATTTAAAAGTAAGTTGTTAACTGTAAACCAGTGCGACACATGCGACATAACACGGTTTACTTCGTCAGAGTTATCTTTACTCCTATCAGTCTTAAAAATTAGAGATGTATCATCTGCAAACAATACAATGTCGCATGTTCCACTGACATGGTACGGTAGATCATTTATATACACTAAAAATAGAAAAGGACCCAAAATCGAGCCTTGTGGGACACCCATTGAGGTATTTGAACCCTGAGACTTTGCATCATTTATGCAAACTCTTTGGGTTCTATTGCTGAGATAAGAACTTAATTTAATGAACTTAATTAATATAAAAATGTTTTTTAGAGCTTGAAGATGTTGGTGCAAGAGTGGTCACTGAGTGGCCGAGTGATCTGGTGTGATGCCAATCCTTTGATCAAGGAGCAGTTGAAAAGCGTCATACAAAACCCATTGTTTTGTGATACTGACGATTTAGCAGTTTTCCTAGTCGGTGAGTTCACTAAGTTATTAAACTTTTTATTTCCGGACACGCGTCCGTACAATGTTGCCTTTATACGAGTCGGTACATTTTACCTGATATAAATTTCCGGATTTAACTGCACGCGAAGTACTAGACCACTAGTAGTTCAAGCGATCGAACAAGAGATCCTAGGTTCGATTCCTGGGTCATACAAGTAGTTAATAATCAGAGTTAAGCCTCCTTCGGTACAGGTAAAATACTTTAGGCTGAAACCTATATATTACCTAAATTATAAAATATTGCCCGTTCTTGGTTGACAATGCAGATTGTCATTAGCCAAAGTTTTTGACTTTATCTATTACAGACAAACATCAAATCTTTTATTTTATTGCTAGCGCTTTTTCGAACAAAAAAACATCATTTTCATCAGCAAAGTAACGAAACCTACCAATTTGGGCGCGAGAACTAATTATTATGGACAATTTTTGGGTCGACCGACCGAGTACATCGAGTATATTGTCGACCAAAGGTTTTGAAAGAGGAAATCCCATATCTGCAAACTACAACGTATATCAATAGTCAATCAAAAGCCAAATAAAAGTCGAATCAAAAATCTAATCAAACTTTTAAAACGTAGGTGTTTTTATATGGCTCCAGCAAAAATCATTGTGTGAAAAATTTTAATTAAATGATAAAATATGTGTAACAAACTAAATTTATTTGCATAACATGTTTAATTACCTAGTTCATAAAAGAGATTAGTTAGATTTAAAATGATCTTTTTCACGAAATTGCTATTCAAACATGGCAAATTCTTAGGAACATATAGTGTATTTTGAATAAAATCTAATCAAGTTATATTCATGCTAGCTATACATTAAATATAGCAAATAGAAAGTGCATAAAATGTCGGGCCGAAATCTGGCTCAGTTTCATTCTTAGTTTGTAGAACAACCCATTTGCAGCCAGAAGTTTTTTAAATTGCACCTATCTGTAATTGACTATATAATTTCTGTAAGACCTTTATGCATGCTCTATTGCGTAGATACTTTGAACATTCACAAGACGATTTCGCAAAAATTTTATAAAAGAAAAGAAATAAAAGAGTTTCACAAGCTATCTCGGTGGGGCGATTATTTCGCTTCACGTTCCGTTCGTATATAATAACGAAGTGACGCTCAATTCCCGTTTCGGCTTGTAATGTCCGCCGCGGGAATTGGTGGAACTGTACCTACTTAAGATATTTCCTAGGATTTTCTAGCGTGTACGAAATACAGTGGCTAATATTTAGCTCGCGAGAGGTTTCTGCGCGATAACCTAAAGAGTAAAGCTAAGTAACAACTATTTCGACCTATTAAAACCACACATTTTATTTAATAGTTGTAGAAGTTTTATTTAATAGTTATTTATGCAACTGTTGTACAATAAGGGGTATTAAAACACAAATGTGGGTTTATCACACGAAGCGAAGCCAAGTGTGACAATAGTATCACATGAGCGTTTTAATACCGAATTATCAACAGTTGCATACAGGACTTTTCATCATACTTGCTCGAAGTTGTAACGTGGACCTTATTACATCGGTACTTCAAGAGATTTTAAACACGCGTGTTTTATTTTAAAATTACCGTCTCATTTTTTAAATAATAATTCTAAAATTATCTTCAAGTTATACCTATGTATGGAGATAGATAGATGACGTCTAATTTAGCCGGGTAATACAGATTTGTTTTAACCAACAAAGAGGTTTTATGCGGCGAGGGATAGCATTTCCATAAATTAACAAATATTTTACCTTCTAATTTATGATAAATGAACGTTTAATTTTATCAAATTATTCACAATTCATAACTAGTTGTATTTGAAACATGTTCTAAATACGAAAGAATTCACTTTATAATATTTCAAATAAAGGTCGTATGCAGCAAATGATGCTGTACATCGGTTTATCTTAGCGCGCGAAAAAAAGGCGTCGCGCTATTTTTCGTGATTTATATTTTCGATTATGAACAATTTTAAATTAAATTATTTAAAATGTCCAGTAGCAATAGTAGATTTTACTTCGCCGAGAATAATAAGTGAGGCTCTAATGGCGAGTGAATAACCTGTTTTGATCAAAATCTAGAGAAAATCGGCTTAAGAATTTTACAACGTATTTAAAAGTATGTCCTGTTTTGTTCCTCGCAAGTGTGATGAAAATCGTCCCATGAAATGCGTATGGTTATTACACTTATTACACTCTCTTATCTTAGCGCATTCGCTTTTAGCTCATGCGCCTAATACCGCACTATAGAAGGCAATATTACTTTACTTGATGTCAATTATTCTTAACAGCCATATTACCATTTTTTAAATTTAGAAACATAAATAACCTAGATACTAAAATTAAGCTAAATAGAATGTGATTCTCCAATAAATATTAAAATTTGGTTTTGTAAAATATTACACCTCAAACAGTTGGGCGATACTAGGCTAGGAAGCTCTTAGGTACAAGATTATTTGGACTCGTGACGTTATATTTCAGTGGCAGATAATAATGAAAATTCCTACCGTGGACCGATACGCACTTGACCGGCTGTGTATTGTAGATAAAGTGTTGATGGCTCTGTTAGTAACATGTACTATATTATATTTTGTAAGTGTAATAGAAGCAATTATTATATATTGTAAAGTGTAAATTGATAAACCTTATTTGGTAAGGTAATTTGAAAACCTTATTTGGAAATATTACCACGCCAACAAGAATACCAAAGTACTATTTAAACTCGTTTATTGTTCCAAAATTAACATTTAGGGCTTCTATAATTACCATTTATTATTTTAATGACTTTCGTTAAAATTAATAGGCTTTATAATATCCGCTCATTTGAGTTTAATTGTTTCAGAAATAACAACGGCAACACAAACGGGGAATTCCAGTGATACGCAACTTTAGGATTAAAAGATAAAAGTGAATATTTTAAGAGAATAAAATAAACCAGCACTTTTGCTCCACCCTTTGGGGAAGATTTACCTAAGCTCCTTTTATATACGTATAAAAGCATCTAAGGTATATTATATCTTACCTAATAATAGATTTCGCAGAACCCGAAAAACAAACACATAAAAAACTCTTTCTCCAAATGCATATTGTAAATTATGATAAAAGAGTTTTAAAAAGGTTAATAAAAATGAAGCCTTCAAGAACGAATTATATTAAAAGTAAAGGCTCTATCACACGGATTACAACTGTGCCGTTGATATGTTAAGCTGTATGCATTCGAGATTTGAACTGCACGCAGTGGACTTCTATCCAGTACTTGCGTGGAGTTGACGCGTGCTGCCGCGTGAATCGTACGCATTTCACATGCGGCTTGTCGGAGCATTGGATGTATCTGACATACACGGGTAGTGTAGTTCAATGGAATTCTTCAAGGAATGTAATTGATTCTTTTATTTCTGTAATGAAAAATACTATTAAAGTTCTTGGTACGGCAACGAAATCAAGTGGTAAACAATGGGTTTATAAATATGCCAAGAAATACTTAAAAAAAAACATATGCCGCAATGGTGTGATTAAAACTATTTATATTGCAGCTGAAATTAACAATGAATTCATGCAGTTAAACGTATCGGCTGAATACGTGCAGTTCATCGGGTAATATCGGCTGCAATCTTGCAATCGGTCTGATGGAGCCTTATATTCTACGGAGTCCAAGGCCTTCTATAAACAGATATAACTTTCTTATTTCTGTTCTATTTAATTTAAGTAGGTATAATTTTATCTTGCTTCCTGAAAGATGCCTAGTGGAAAGATAGAAAAGCTACTGTAGTCTGTTATCTTGTTGACTTTCGTATAGTTACCAAGTTCAAAAAGTACGAGTGTTTTGGTTTATACGGTTGTTTTATTTTTTATGAACGTTTTGAGCACATGAAATACCTCAGTATTAAAACAGTAGTTATTTTTTTATACTATCATAGATCTTTTTTAAAATCCAGTATTTGTAATAAGTAGAATTGCTTTTTGTTTAATTTATAAAAATATCGATAGTGAATAGTGATAAGAGATTTGTGATAATATATTTTTTGTGGATATGTTTTAATGAGATACCAATAATTATATAATTAAGGAAAATAAAATGAAATTGAAAAAATATGTTTTGTTTTTATTACGTTACAGTGATAATGTATGGACAGTGTCTGACCTATTTCCAACAATTAAAAAAAAAAACCCTTCGAATATATTTTAGTTTAGTTCCAAGGGAAAGCAGAAATTTCACGCGATTAAAATGTACTACCTGACTGACAAAATGTTACTACATGTGACTGTCAGAGGCCCGTGTTATTCAGTGGTCGATCAATTACATTGTAAATTTCAGTTTTGACAATATTGGGTATTTACTAATTCCTAATAGTTCAATGCACTGATACTATAGTATAATAGAGGTCAGTGAGCTTAATGGCATAATTATGCGTTTTTAATGGTGCAAAACTAACATTCCATTGAAAGAATTAATGGCATTGAAATAAGGTTGCCAAATTGTGCACCTTGTTTTTGTTGTACTCTCCTTTTTTAATTTTTTGTGGTGTGCAATTAAAGTATAACAAAAGCATAAGTTCATAATGACAAGCCAGTGATCGCCTGTTTGCATAATAGTTTGGTAATCAATTTATATTTAGCTTATGTCCGAAAGGTTTGTAGAATTATTTAAGGTAGTTACTTATCAAAGATAATTCTGAAAGATTATTCTTTAGGAGAAACGAAACGTACTCTGGATGTGAGCATATCTCAATGGACCGATTATGTCTTCTCATGTTACCCTATATGATACTAACTTGCCGCCTGAGGCCTTGAGTTCACGTACTGTCTTATAATATCTACCATGGGATTTAAGCGGAGTCGTTATTTTGTCACGTATTTCATGTTTATTTTCTGGTGCTGAATTTAAAATATTTTTGAAACACAACGGGGAAGCGGTGGTTGGGGTAGGTAAAGCTTCGGCTATCCTTTCGTGGAGACTGAGTTCGAGCCCCAACACGCACCTTTGACTTTTCGGTGTTATGTGCGTTGTAATTTAAGCAATATAAATATCCGGCATGCCTGAGAATTCTCCATAATGTTTTCACCGATCAGTGTTTACATCGTGACTACGTGATTATTGTAGCCCGTGTACGTACGCTTTTTGTGTAGTAGTAGTTTTTTTTTGTAGTAGTAGAGCTTTTTCTGACAGAGCTCGTCCGGGGAAGTACTATCGCCGTGCTTATTTCTGCCTCAAAGCAGCATTGTTGCAACGCAAGTTGAGCTGTGCGTTGTACCAGTAAGTCTCCTTTCCCTATAATATCACATCAATGGCCTCACAAGGTATCTCAAGTGCTATGTCTGGTCTACTCTTTGATGCGAAACTTGGATTTTAAAGAAGAAAAGTTGTAGACGGTTTCAAGCGTCACATCTCAAATGTGGTCATTACGAAAAATGTTTAAAATATCATTGGGACAATTCATCTCAAACGCTAAATGAAAACTGATATATATATGACTGATTATAAAAAGGAAAGGTTTTGTTTTTTGGTCGCCTACAGAGAGGATCCCTGTACGAATTTCCAAGGTTGATCCTTGAAGGGAAAATTACCGGGAAAAGAGCACCTGGGAGACCGAGGAAGAAGTGGTTCGACGATATAAGAGACTGGACCGGACACATCTATTCGGAATCGAGGAAGATGACACATCATCGTGCGATTTTCCACCGGCCTCCGAGCTTTAATATGAAGATGGCACCTAATGATAATGACGGCCTTTGATGGCCGTGACAACTATATTCTCATCTGCATTTATCACACGGCAAAACCTACCGACTAAACGAATTTTGGGTTTTCCTAGCCAATTTCCAAACTATTTTATTTGAGGTAAACATTATCGTTGGCTCTGCGGTTCCAATATCAACATGCACGTGATCTGACGTTGCGGCTTGCGGTAAATCGTCTAGGTAGATATGTTAAAACTAACGCATATACTGACTGGCTTTATTATTTTAAAACGTTTTCATTTTGACAGGGAATTTAATGGACCACTAGAAATAAAATTGATATTCTGATAGTCGGCGGGTAAGGAATCAGCTTTCCTTCCGGTGGGACTGTTGAGTTTCTTTTTTTTTAACTAACAAAAGGCCAGCGCTTGACGAGAATCATGTCCGTAAGAAAGCAATGAGGTCTAGGTTCGTCGAAAAAGCCTATTCACTCTTGCCTTGAAGGTACTGAAGTTATACGTAGTAGTAATAGTTCTTGCCAGCTTCTTCTCGGTAGCATGTGCCTTCCAAACCGGTGGTAGAGTCACTACAAACAGACATACTTGATACCTTCCACAAATAAAAAAAATATAAAACAGTGCTCACCACTGTAAAACCCGGTTACGTAACATAAATGCGTAAAAGCATAACTAACAAATAAACAGAAAAACAAACACAACAATGTTATAAAATTGAGTACAATACAATTCTATACCTTGTTTTTTTATACTTATCTTTTTTTATGTACTTTTTGTGGTGTGCATTAAAAGTATATTTCATTTATTCATTCAAAAACTTAAATTCGCATTTGTGCCGCGATCAGCGAGACTTAAAGGTGGAGTAAGCCAATTTCATAGCCGCAAAAATCTAAACAGCTAACATTTTTCGCCAAACCCGAGATTCAAACTCAGGACCTTGTGATCCCGTGGCTAAATTGCTAACCACTAGACCATGGCATACAAGTTACATATAACAATGTAACATACTATATCAATCTCAATTTTTCCTGTGCGCCGATAAAAGTTGAATCCCTTCACCGAATTAAAATTGGCCACCCCAAAAGTGTCATAAAACCGTCACAGGGCATCTTACATGTGATACGAACTGTGCGCGCGGAAATTGAAACTGGATCTCGGGTGCGAATTGACAACTTTGATCACCAGCAAAACCGTTACGGGGATTTGTTCGTCCCTCGGAAAATGCTACGAGAACTGAAAGGTTTATCTTATTTTGGGATCCCCTCAAACGAAGTGCCATTTATGTGAATGGCGAATAGACTATAGTGCTTCCTTATATCGGCAATTCTGTAGGTATTGTGGTGGAAACATGGACAAATTGAGAGAAGAATGGGAAGTCGACACTTATCAGTCAGTCTTGATTATATACGGTAATTTTTTTGTCGTACAACAGTGACCTAGGTAATCTGTTCGATCACTTCGTCAATTATCCATTGGTAAAAAAAATTGAAAGAGTTGTGTAAGAAGCACCCTATATCGAGTGTCAGTGACGGGGCGCGGTGGTGGTAACAATTCAATCTACTGCGGTGGTTTCATGAAGCAGCAAACGCGTATGATAGACAATATACGATTTTTTTGTATAAATGTACATGAACAAATGCCGCTATAATACGCCTCGCTAGTCTGGCGCAATATGTCGAGGTCATCGGTGACGCGAACCCATAAGTTTGTCCTCTACCCAAAAGCTGCTTAAAACGACTCCAGTTTCCACTTTGAAATTTATATTATGAACCTACACATGATATTATCAGTATAGTATCTATACGTGTAATCTCTGATCTCAATTCTCTAAAATTTAACATGAAATCTTACTCGCAATCTTGAGATAGTCAGAGTAGATTTTAGTAGTTGTATCAAAGTGCAACTTGGTAGTGGAGTCATGTAAACTCTATGTCTAAGTCAAAGCAATAATGAAGATGTTCTGAGGGGCGCCGCTTAATTACCTTTCAAATGAGGTCGTGGTGGATCGAGTTGGTCCCCAGAAACAATAATGAACCTGTCGATTAACGAGCGTCTTCAGAGTGCGGACTGATTCTAGATAAACTTCTTTATAAACTTGGAAGTAATTGAAATTTAAGATAGCCATAAAGTTTTCGGGCGGTAGACGTGACTGGCGTGTTAAAACTTAGTTACAGCCAGAAGTAAATCAAACTCTGAACTTATTTTTTTTATTCCATTTTATTTCAACTTTTATACTACGTAATTTGTGTAGTCATATTATAGACATACTTGTTTTTCATTATAATTTTAACGATTGGCGAAGTAGCACCACTATAACAACTCAACCTGCGTATAAATATATATATATGTGGAAACTATGTAGAACTTCTAGGAGGGAAACGATCTAAGGTTTGTTTAACTTTTTAAATTAGGTTAGGTACCCATAAAATTACATAGGTAGTTAAAAAAAAAACGAGTCAAAAGAACAACGAATAATATGGCAAAAATCACAGCCCCTTTTCCGGAAACGGCGTATATCCGGAATATCTCTCGGATGAAAACCTTAGTGCCAACTGTAGGAAGAGGTAGCGGTCTAGAAGTTGTGCAGATTTCAGGTTTTTCTTGTTGGTGACGAACTCAGAAGTGGCACTGGCCTCCTTTACGGTCCGGCCAATATGGCTGGGTGCGTACGTACGACACGACATGCGAAAGTCCCATAACAGGCATTTGCCGTTTTGCCAAGGGACGAGCGTCAAGCTAACAGACAAAAAAAACAGACAGAAATTGTTACCCAAATAAGATTCCCTAAAATATAACAATATAACACATTGCTTGAGTTTTAGATTAAAAGTTACTAGGCTATCATAACAATGCATACAATAATTAGCGTCACTACTCAGTTAGCGCTTAGGGATATTTATTTAAATGGAAAAGGACAACTTTTGATTTTTTTGGCGACCTTCTTTACTTTGAGGGAGGGGCCGCTTCTGATGAATTTAACTTGTAGTTAAGCTACTGAGAACTATTATTATATTCAAGCAATGTGGGAACGATATCCAAACTGCCGCTGGCAGACATGCCGAGTTGTTTGAAAGTAAGTCTTCGTAGTGGTGCCGTGAAGTACTGAAGCAATAATGAAGATGTTGTGATGAGAGCCGTTTAATTAACTTCAAAATGAGGTCGCGGCCGCTTCAAGCACAGTCTGCGGGTAAATAATAATGAGTCTGTCGATCGCCGGCGCCTTGAGGGAGCGTTAAGTAATTTATACTTAGCGCTTAGAAAAACTTGGAAGTCATTACCGCTATAAATTCTCAAAGATTATTTTCCATGTTTTTTTAATGATATTATGATTAAAATAAACACCTTATACTTTCATACTAATCAATCATCATACTCAACAATCTATTATCGGTCCACTTCTCTCACTAAGAAATGAGAACATCGTAAGATAACCTGCATGCCTGAGAATTCTACATAATGTTCTCAAGGACGTTTGAAGTCCACATAACCTCACTTAGGCAGCGTGGTGAGTAGTGGACCGTTTATGAGTTCGATGGTGATGATGATGAATACCTACTTCTTTACTAAGTAGCATGTCGGTTAGCATGCGGAAAGTTGTATATAGCCTGATTTAATAACTTCCAGGCACAATTCTGTACGAGCTGAACATCCTATTACTTTAACGCTGATAGTATGGGAATAGTTCAACCAATTTAACCTCATATTGTTGAAAGTTATTAAACATCCCCGCACGGACCGCTTCTAAAATTGACTTTTACCAACACAGAGTTCATGTTTTAGAGCACTTGATGAACTGAATTCACTATTTTAATTAAAAAAAAAAAACCGTGTGAGTTGGTTTTCACAAGATAAGTCTCAGTACCAAGGTCGGAAATGGAACACTACACAGTATTAACATTATGTCATTACTACAAAAAATAATATAATAAAAAGCTGTTATAGCCAAGTGGATAAGGCTTCAGATTGGTGGTGGGGGGGGGGGGGGGGGGCAGGTTTTTTGCACCGCTAAATTTTCGGAGTTACGTGCGTTTTTAATTGTTTTTAAACATCGTGAGGTAACTTTAAAGTAACCATGCGCTATTGTGGGCCGGTAATGTGTTAATGCATCTCTTTTCATTTATATTTTTTGTTGTTATAGCGATAACAGAATCTGTCCTGTACCGAATAAAGGGGACAGACGGACAGTTCAGGCTTAGTAATAGGGTACCGAGGGCGGCATTGTCTCTACTAAAGCTGTAAATATGCTTGATTTCTATTGTATTTGTTACAAAATAAATATTACAAAATGACACATATTTTCTACGTTTGCAGAAGTGGTTCTCAATTGAACGAAGATTTAAAAGGATCTTAATTAAGTTCTTGTACCTTATTAGCAATCTCGTTTCATTAAGCAAATATTTCCAAGAAATAAAATTCACTTGGAAGTCTTTTGGTGCGACTTTAAAAGGCCACAAATGAATTTTATGAAGGTCTTGTCAGTAAAGGCAACGAGGAACGGGCGGCTTGAATCGTTTTAGACCAAATATCTTTCTTTTATTCAAGGCGGCCAAGATTTTAATTTTAACTTCTTTCGTTTGGAAATTCGAATTGCAATTCTGTCGTGGCCCACTGATATATTATCAAAATTAAGCTTAATTTGCTATACTCCGCGAAAAGCAGGAGAATCTGTGTGGTGTAATTTATAATTTCTTCAATCCTTATACCCCACACCAAACAGATCCTCGGCAATATACCCTCTACGCACGTTTCGCTCCGAAACCGGAGCATCATCAGGAGATGTTGACTTTACAATGAATAATTGTTAAGTGACTACTAACTGTTAGTACTTTATACAGGGCACGGGTTTTCTTTTAGAACGAGAAGGGTTAAGGCCGTAGTCCTCACTGGCCAAATGCGCACACTTATTTTGAGATCATTATGCAGAGACTATTTATTAGGCATCATAGAGTTTTTCTTTACCGTTAAAAGAAGTGTTATTTAATTTGCTTAAATATAAAAAAAACACACATAACTCCGAAAAGATAGACGTGCGTGGGGGGAGCGAGTTAGATCCCGGGGATCAAACTCGCTCCCCCCAAAGGGTAACAAAAACCCTAACCACTAGTTATGTCCTCTGTACTGTAATATATATCCTCGAAAACGATGCCTTCATCCCCTTGATAAAAGTACAGGACATAGATGCGCGCAGCGTAATAAAAGTGAGAGCATCCGGTATCTAAAGACAAAACAGTAATGGGCAGAGTAGGTACCTATCTTTTGATGTGAAATGGCTTACAACACTTCGCTTTACTCTGTAATGCGTCCGTTGTCAATTTAATGATAACAAGTGGCGCATCGCCGGTAGGGCTAATGTAGATAAAAGCTTTACTTGATGTTACTTATTTAAATGTGAAATACTGTTGCAACAATATAAATACCTACAACTTACCTGTACGGAGTGAGAGTTACAAAAGTGTAGAATATAAAATGCGAGAAAATGGTTTTTTTATTCGCCTACAAGTTAGCCCTTAACTGCACTGGCACTACATCTTAAGTGATGATGCAGTCTAAGATGTTAGTGGGCTAACGTGTTAGGTGTGCGGCAGTTATGTTAAAGCTACACACACCTTTTATTTGATGACTTAACGGCCAAAGCTTCCTACTGTACCGTACCAGCGGAGATTCAAAAATTATATATTAAACCAAATTGCATCTGCCGGGGATCGACCCGGCACCTCCGCTTATAGGAACACAGCGCTCGCCACTTTGCCATGGAGTTCGTGAAAAAAAATATGGTCAGAAGTTGGTATTATATTTCATTGGCAATTGTAACTTGTATAATATAAAATACTCTGTTCAAATTACATATGGTAGACATTTAATTACTATCAATGGAAGCTAAAAGTCAATCTAAATATATAAGATAGAAAACCAACTTACTCACTGACTTATCCTGAGATTTCGTGGATGAAGCCAACAAACTTGAAGTTTACGGTCGTAAATGAACCTACCTAAGTTCGTGAATGTTAAATGTTTGCATGCTCAAAATATTATTGATAAATTAGAATAAGGTGTTTATTAATATATAATGTATGTAAAGTATTTAGATTAATTATTAGTATAATATAAGTATTTTGTTTAAATATTATATACCCTACAGTAAGTTCTTCCTAGGATGTAGGTGTCAGCTAAGAAACTTAGCTGGAGATAAGCGCAGGCGGTCCAAAACGGTAGTTCTAAACAAACGCAGTTCCAGTTAGGTATATAATGTTTCTCGTTCAATCAAACAA
Organism: Pararge aegeria; assembly: GCF_905163445.1. Lineage (NCBI taxonomy): Eukaryota > Metazoa > Arthropoda > Insecta > Lepidoptera > Nymphalidae > Pararge > Pararge aegeria. The sequence continues at coordinate 7,484,342 of NC_053193.1, forward strand.
CGAGCTAAAGTCGATAGGAGCGCGCTAAGTAGCTTTTTGCTATCTGTCTCAATGAATACTAGTTTTTAAAAGACAAGAACGCTGGCTTTGTTCCAATAGCCCGCCCAATAACGAAGCGTAAGTTACGACTTACGTAAATCTGCTTTATTGAATGGTGATTTGACTACACTGAGAGGTCGTCATCAAAATCACTACTGAAGTAGCAAGCTCGAAAGCAAGCGTAGCTTGTGTTATGGATTCTAAGATCACTGATGAACGTTTTTATGAATATTACCCATAAATATCTACTTATAATATGCAGATGTACACCCAATAATAATAGTTTGGACTTTGCCCATTTTTAACGGGTTTTAACTTTGTTGGGGAAGAGGCTTTCCTTACTTTCATATATTTTTTTAAACTTTATCATAATAATCATTTTCATTTCAACAACCGATAGCCGTCGACTCCTACACATAGGTCTACTATAAAGACTTACACATTCCATGGAATTGTGTCGACCACGTGCAGCAGATCTCTGCTACTCGCTTGTAATTTAAACAACATGAAGTAATAACATACTTTTTTAAATTAGCGCTTTCAAACATACAGTATGCATTAATTATACAATTTGATTTATACATTACGATTATGTTATAACGTCACGATTTTCAATATAAAAGATGCACCTCACACCGCACGTATATTTGAAGAGCATTGAAGATGACATCAATTTACGATAGAAGATTCGCGGAGAGAATTTTTCCCTATTTGTCTCAATGAATTCTAGTTCCCGAAGACAAGAAGCGTTGGATTCCTGCCAATAATCCGTCCAGTAGCGAAGCGTGAGCTAAGTCTGACACAAATCTTCTTTATTGAATTGCGATTGTCTGTTTTCGAAGTTTGATGTATTTAAAGGTGATCTTTGAATGTTTCTGTTTTCCAGTTTCAAATAGGTAACAGTAAGAAATAAAACAACGATAAATACCTACTCTGAAAACAACAACCTACTTTTACATTAGACTTCGGCGGAAGAAGGAAATGGTAATGTTTTTGATAAGCTAAGTATTATGAATATCGTTTTAAAGAAAGACCTAGCCTTAGGGCGTGGCTGGCCAAATAGATAAAAGGCTGGATACTGGTGAAAATTAATAAATTATGCCTATATACTCCTTCCAGGTATAGGCCATCAGCCAACTCAATGTCACAAGTCTCCTGGCAAGGTGGCCGGCTAGGTAGGTAGTTATCAGTATTTTATTTAATGCGTGGGTTATAAATGTACCATGAATTACTAAGATTCATGGCTGTAAATAGATGGAATTTATGTTTCAAAAGTTTCTGCTAGGTATTCTTGGAACAAACAATATTTGTATTTTTAACCTTCATTTTCAGGAAAAAGAAATCTCTCCGAATTATCTAAACGTTACTCAGTCACGCTGCGTGCGCCTTTCTGAGACATTTGCATTTATGAGATTGTTCTTGCTTGATTTTTCTCCGAGTACATACTAGTACCACCGTACACTGTTTCCCTATTAGATGATAGTAAAACGTCCAATACTCCTTAAGATTGTATTTACTAACTTTTATCTAGTTTATAAAACATGATTATAGTTGGGCAATTTCTTATCGTCTTACATCCCATAACAGGGATCCCAAAATGTGTCTAAAGCTTATATTTATTATGTAACTCCCTATACCTTATACAGGCATATCATTGGTATTTTTTAAATTAATATTAACATTAATATACTTAAAAGAAAGTAATGATTAATAATTACTCGGTGCAATGAGAAATAGATATTTTAGTAGGTAAAAAACATTTTAAATGTAGCAAACCTATACTTTTAGCGAAATAACTTTCATAAAAAAAAAGCAGTGACAACCATAACAGCAGCTGGGTTTACAAAATAGTTCAATGTACACGTCGTAAAAATATTTTACTTAATTAATGATTACTGAAATAGACGTAGTAAATTTTGTAACTATTTCTCTATTTCTCCAATGTTCGTTTTCATTAACGACGAAAGAGGGAATGTTTCAATAACTAACGCCTAATCTAAAGAAATTTCTAATCACTCATCTACCGTTCACCAATAGTTATCACCTAAGAGTTGGTAAAACTTTTCTTTTCGATTAGGCATATTAAGGCGATGCCTACCTAGGTTTAGAAAACTGGCTTAAGTTCAGTAGTAGTGATATTTATAATGGCTAGTTGTAAAGGGCTTATAAGCTTTGATAGATAATAGTTCGCTGACCAAAATGCATAGCTCAGTAGGTTTAAAAAATCAAAAACCTACTAGGTAACTTGATTTTTTTTATCAATTTTTTTTGACATGTTTTATATAAATCCCACCCAGAAGAAGTAGGTATAATCGCAGGCAATCAGACGCTCAAAAATGTTGGCGACACGCGACCATCGCAATGAAATTTGCATGAATTTGTAGTTTTCTTGTTATTATACGGGAGTTATGAGATAGAAAATTGTTTATTTATAGCCTATTTTTGAACTGAAATGCTTGCCAAAAACGACTCCCGTATTTATAAGTAAGTAAATAAATTACGGAATATATTGAATTCCAGTCTAGATACATAATAAGGCCAGGTATAAAAACTTGAGGGTGGTGGCGATATCTCGTAATCAGCTGATTCCACTCATTTTGCAACGGTTAAACAAGTCGGTAACTAGACAGGTGACTGACTTATTCATCCTTCGCGCTATGGAACCACCTGATAGTTATAGCTTAGTTGCCAACACGGATTAGAGCAGCGTGGAAGGTTTATAAGTTTTGATGTCCGTTTTCACTAAATATAGGAAATGGTTTGATCGGATGCCTAACTATTTAGGTACCTAATGCCTCAAGAAAAATCGTTTCACCAACTCTTAAGTAATGAAAAACGACGTTAGGCACCAATAAAGTTGCGACACCGATTCACCATTGCGCACTTGACAGATAACAAAAATTAAATTCAGTATTTCCCGCTTTACAATTAAAATAAAATATAAACTGAATTTAAATTTTTTTCTTTCATTTTACGCTGCGCATAAAAACATGATTAACTGATTATTATTCTTTTTAATTACTTCATCTAATCAAGCGGGCCACTACAGAGCAAGGGTCTTCTCGCGCAACGAGGAGGGCTTAAGGCCGTAGTCCACCACGCTGGCCCAGTGCGGATTGTTGGACTCCACACACCTTTGAGAACATTATGTAGAACTCTTAGGCTGACGTTGAAGTAAGGTGATATTTTCAATTGCTAAAAACGCACATAACTTAGAAAAGTTAGAGTTGCGTGCTGGGATTCGAACTCGGCCCCCCGAAAGTGAAGTCGAGCTCCTAACTTATGCGCTATCACCGCTTCGTTATTTAAATTACTTTGGGTTTTTAGACAACGACCAACGTAAATGATCTGGACATCATCATCATCATATGGACCCATTGCCGGCCCGCTACGGGGCATGGGTCTCACAGTGGGGAGGGTTTAGGCCGTAGCCCACCCCAGTGCGGATTGGTGATGTGCGATAATATAGACCAACACCGATTTGTTTGTTGCATTTGTTTGTATAAATATTATAATAACTACTTTACATTTTAAAAACTGTATGTACCTACATTCTTGTGAATAAATTATTATTATTATTATTATTATTTGTGGCCAAGGGCGTCGTGCCATTGTTCCCTTTGCGGTATGAAAGTGGCCTTTCTCCAGCAGTGGGACTTTATAGGCTATTGATGAACAAAATGTTGTTTTGTTGCTTGCGTGAAAATATCATGATGATGGTGGTGTTTTGATACTGTGGGTAGGCCTTAGATCAGTTAATCGAGATTTCGCGGGTGGAAGATTAATAACACAGATACCTACATACTAATTCGACATAGACCCGCGCAGTTCGTGTTCATTGTTTATAGGTAATGCGATATGTGTATTTGAGGATATAGTTTCTGTCGACGCAAAATTTCCGCTACTAGCCATGTCTTCGCCAACTGGCCAATAGTCACGTTTCTGCCACCATTCGCCGACAGTTCGCTACGCGCCACGTGTCCGACGCTCGCCTTTTTACAAACCGCTTATGGACGACTTACCTGCTCTCAATACGTTAAAATTAAGGCAATTCAATTTATTATCTTACGAATATGTAAAAGCGTAATTGTTAAATGAGTTTTGTCTGAACAAATAAATCTTGTTAAGAGGCATAGCCTACTTTACCAAATTTTTCTGCTCCCTAATGTATTTAATGTGGTATTATGTAAGAATTAAATTTTCTCTTTTTGCTTTTCATCTCTTTAAGTAATACGTTATGACGGAAGTTAAATTAAGCGTCGCTTCCATTTTAGTACTTGACTGACGATTAGGTATTAGGAGATATTTTTTTTCTTGATTGTTCAAAGAAGGAAAGAATACATAACCAAAACACTGCTCCGTCTTTAGAAACTAAACCGTTTATGTAAGGATAGCGGTTTGTAATGGAGATATTTTACTAGTGGTGTAAAAAAGTACCCTTTCTCGGCTCGGCGCGGCGTTTCACCGTGAAGCCCTTTTTGCGGAAAATATACCAGTTATTGTTCTAATGGATTTATGCTTTCCTTTTATAAACGCCGTAAGCTCTGTTAGGGAAATTAAAAAATAACAATAACGATAGCAGTTTTTGTACATTGGAAATATGAAGGTGTTTTTTTTATTTTAACAAAAATAGTCGCGAATAAAGAAAACTCTGTGTAAATTTATGCCTTTTTTAGCAGAGCATTGCAGATATAAATAAAATATACTATACTTAACTGCGTCTTTAGTCTTGTGACAGGTCTACTGAAGCTAAGAATCACGAGGTCTTAAGTTCGATTCCTAGTACACTAGTGAGAATATTGGCGTTGTTCTCACTTTATGCCAAGAAGAGAACTTTATACCATCGGTTTCACTTATTACCACCAACATTTGATGATTATTTTTTAAGAAGGTTTGATGTCTAAGTGGGTGTGAAGCTTAAGCCCAGCTGTGGGATACCGTGAAGCAAAGGCGAGTGGAGTCTAGCAATTTGCATTTGGCCAGAATGGTTGACTACGTACAGAAACGTTAAATCGAAGTAAGTCTTTGTTGGTAGGGTTAACCAGAAACGGCAGAAGCTTCCCACCAAACGAATTACACCTAAAAAGGACATACAATCGATTACATTTATCTTTTTTATAAAAGCTTTTAGATTATTGTGCTTATTTAAGTAAGATAAACAGCTCCGATTTTACAATACAGCTGTATGAACTCTTGCATAAATGATTTTCAATTTTCTCTTGATACACAGCAGACACGTGGTCGTACAAAAACCCGGTCTCAGTCTCCCGGATAAGATTTATAACCGGAGTGTTTTGGAGCCGGTCCAGGTGTGGAATCTATTTTCAACGCAAAAAGAACTATCAAAAGATATATACCCTTGTCTGCGTTCGACCGTTATAAAGTTAAACAAGGGTGAAATTCGTAAACTGGCTGCTCGTATAATTATAGACTGAGTTAGATACAGTATCTTTATTTCAATTAGGTAAGTGAAACCTCACTTTAGGAAACTTCAGAACGGTTCCAGAACGTGTATTATAAAGTTGTGTCGACCTCCTTGGCGCAATGGTGAGGTTGGTCATAGAAGTCCCGGGTTCGATCCCCGACATTCGGAAATTTATAATTTTAGATTTTTTTCTGTTCTGATCTGATAGGAGGCTCTTAGGCCGTTATCATCTTAGACTGCATCGTCATTTACCCATCCATACCATCAGGAGAGATTGCCAAGGTCCAAATTATTGTGAAATAAAAATAAAATGTGGAGCTAGCGAAACTGGTTAGTCTGATTGCTGGACTTAGCTTCTATTTCAGAAACTGACTGAAATAATCTTCATCATTCAAGTCCATGATATCCTATGGACACGTATATTTACCTATATGTTAAACCGCAATTCATAAAAAGCACCGCAAGATTTGAGATGTCCTTTCGACTTGTTATCCCTGTCACCTTTAAATCAAGTGTGAACAAAGGTGTGACAGGTTCGGTTACTTTGATTTGTAATGTTTCTGACTACCAATTTACAGTGGTGGATCAATGTCCAATGAAAGATGGGGTTCTATTCTATTATTTTTTTAGTAGTGAAATCCCTTTTTATTGATTTAAAAAATAGATAAATTCGAATCCGGAAAATCAAAGTAAAAAAAATTTCATACTTATTTGGTTGTTATTTAGGTCATAAACATACGTGAAAACCAATTGCTATAAGTTAAACATTTCTAAGACTTTTTAGATTTAAATTTTAATTACATGAACAATCATTTTATTCCATCAGTAAACAGATACCATTATTTTATTGCCTTAACTATTCTCTAAAGTGAAACTAATTAATTCTCTACCATTAAGGATTGTTCAATAGGGAATAGAAGAGAAATCATTTAGTCTACAGAATTTAGCTTATTCAATTTATTACTTATAATGAAATCTTGTTCTTCCACTAGATATTAATCATAATGAAGAAATGAACATTGCCCGAATATGTGACCAGAGCTTCAGTTTGGAAAATAGAATAAATATATGTTAGCAAATCTGCCTTTGTATGTACATTTGGTTAAATATTTCAAAATGACAGGAACCCAGATCGCAAAGGAAGCTCTTATAAAATGGCGGAAAAATTAGAGGTACACAGAAGTACAGACAGGAGTGTCAAGAGAAGATTGAAGAAGTTATTTCTTTGTAGTTAATTAACAGTGGGATATAAGTTCAGATAGATTGATGTTCGAGTTTGGAATGTGCCATGTTGTAATTAGAGATACATAAACGATTAAACGTTGTAAGATATAAACATGGGGTTTCTCTTATATATATGTATATAAGAGTATAATAGTAGAACAGTTTTTGTAACAGAGCTCGTCCGGGTACTAACACCATAACTTTTATTGTTGCAACTCTGTTCCAATTTGAAGTTACTCTGGTGGTTTCCGGGCACAAGGCGGCACGCTGCAGAACGTGTTTCTTGCTACCCGGCGAAGTGTTGCTCTTTTTATAAGCGATGACTTCTCTCGCTCCAATTATTACTAATAAAAAAAAAGTCTATAAATACATGACTTAATGCTTTAAATTAATGATATGAAACTTTCAAACCTCCTCAATTTCATTTATTGTGAAGTAAAAGCAGTCAAAGATAGACATAGAGTTAGATCTCCGGTACATACTACTTGCAACACTTTTCGAAGTTAAATTCGTTGTAAGCATAATGAGCTTTGACAGTGAAAAAAAACACCATAAGTAAATCTGCATACTTTAGAGTTCTCCATAAATCTAAATGGCGTTCTCTAATGGCGTGTGAAGACTGCCAATTCGCACCTGGCCAGTGTGGTGGACTACGGTCTAAAACTATATTTAGGTATAGTGTATTTCAGTTTAAGCCGTAGTATTATTAGAGTGGAGACTCTGCCTTATAGTGGGCTAGTAATGTGTTGATAATGATGGTGATGAAAGATACAGGAAGATTTTTCGATAACTTTGTCAGGTATTAAAGAAACCTAAAAAGTTAAAGTACAAGAAAATTAAAGAAATGTGGGAAATCTTTTTGCGATACTGAGTTCCTCACTGCAGGTAATGGGGACAACGATTAAGCTAACGATCCACAACATCGTTCTGCAGAAGAAGATAATAATATTATTCAGCTGTCTGGACCCGTCCGTATAAAAACAATTGATATATTTTGAAAAATAATTTCATTAAAACAACAACATCCGTAAAGATATCTTCAATAGGCATCCCGTTGTGTTAGGAGTTTTTATTACAAAGGTTAAGAGCTCAGCTACATACTTTTACACAACAACCTGTTTGTTTAGTTATTTGCTCCGAAGAGTAGGTACTTTACTCTATTTTATGTTTCTTCTTGAAAGATAATATAGTTTTATGTAACAAAACTAACCACTATAAAAAATATTCGATAGTTTTTCCCTTAGCTTAGATATATTCCTCGTAGAGAAACGTAAACGAGAGTTAACCATTACTCAATAACCAAGAATAACCATTGTAACCGTGATATATATGAGTGACAAATAAACGAAATGAAAACATATATTAAACTTCAAACTAAAATGCTTGCATTTTTCGGTTGCATAATGTATGCTTGCATTGCAAAGTGTTCTGATGCATATTTGGCCTTCGATGGTACTATTTTCGAAAGTAGAGTATGCGGAGCTCGATCATTGACCCTTTTACGGGATCTGGTTCGCGCTTTTGTTTTTCCAGTTTCTTCTTGCCCTATTACTCATTGGCAACCCCTTTTTGAGATGGCAAAATGGGAAATATTTCCTAAGGAATCTTGATTTTATTCTTTACTATAATACCATTATAGTAAAGAATAAAATACATTAATACTAAGTTTTTAATATTGAAGCAGAATTGATAGGTTTTAGGAGCACAGATTCACTAAGCTGCTCTAGTGGCTTTGATGGGCTTTAACAATTTTATTATTACGATGATAACCGCTACCGTTAGCTTAGCGTGCTCCCGCGGCACGGGAGTGAACACCGGTAATTTTCTAACTCCAAGTTGGGTTTTATAGAAAAATCCATTAGGTACATCATAGGTACACAAGAAATCTTGGCCCGATCCGGGCATCGAACCCTGGATCTGAATCCATTGGACGTGGTTAGACCAGCGAGGCTTGTTAATCGAGTTTAATAATGTATCTAGTATTTTTTTTATTACGTATAAATAAATTTTTTAGTAATTTCTATAACTCTGTTGGAGTTATAGAAATATTACCATCTTACCAGAAGTTGAGATTGTAGTCAAGGGCTAACTTGTAAGGGCTTTACTGGACAACTGGGGAATCCTTTGTATACTTACTTCCCGGTTTCGTAGCATAGTTTTGACATATCTCAATGCGTCTTAATTAATCGTGTTAAGCAATTAAATATCACTTTCTTAAAGAGTAAACGGAAACATCATGAAGAAGGCTAGAAGCCTGCATGCCCAATAGTTTCCAAAGTCTAATCAAGGGCAGTTTTTTTGAGTACCGCCTTAACCCTTCTCATGCTAAGAGAAGACTGGCAGGGTGTTTACGTATCTCACGACAGGCTTGCGACAAGCGTAAATCTTGCGATCTTTGCTTCTGAATTTTGGTTGTATGCAAAAGTAACTCTGTTGGAGTTATAGAAAATACTATAAATATATTTCAATAGTTAAGTATAGTAATTATGTGAACGATATATAGTCCAGTACAATATCGCCCATCCATGTAAAACTATCTAACACACACGACTAAAACCGACAATGACACTCGACAGGTGAATTTCATTAAAATGGTTCGAACAGTTATTTGGAACTACGCGTATTCGTCCGTTTAAAATTGTTTGTCCGTTTAAAAGGTAAACTGTTGGTAACAAATCTTGTTGGTAACTGTGCTTAAGTTTGAAGCCTTGAATTCATTGGAGTGCCGTGCAAGAAGGCTCATCGGTGACGTTATCCACAGAGTTTGGAGCATCGTCGCAAGGTTGCCTGCCTTTAATTTTTCTATAAGATATATTTCGGAGAGTGTGCTCAAGAACTGTTTGATCTATTTCCCCCCTCACATTTTTACCATCGAATCTCTCAGGATCTGCATCCCTACGTGGTTGATATACCGCGGACGCGAACAAAGCGCTTTGCATCTTCGTTTCTGATTCGCACCGCAAGGATCTGGAATGCCCTTCTAGCTTCCATTTTCGCCAGTACCTACAATATGAATAACTTCAAGAGTGAATAGGCATCTTCTAGGCAAGCGCGCTAAACCTTGTAGCGCGCTTGCCTAAAGAGGCAGCATCATCACTTACCATCAGGTGCGATTGCAGTCAAGCGCTCGTCTATAAACATATTAGACGCCAATAGCCATAGCCAATATTTATTATTGCTTCCAAAATTAAAATATTCCTATCTTACCGACCACGCGCACACAATACCTGTTCCACAAATATCAGGTAAGCTAGAAGAAAACGTTATGGCATTAAGTTTACCCTTTGTACCTGGTTCTTTAGTGTGTAGCGAATAATTAAATAAAAACAAACAAACAAGTACATTACCTAACCAAGTGGATCGATATATATAATACTAGCGTATCCAGCCCGCTTCGCCGGGCTAGATTTTGCTTTATTTTATTTAAACAATGAACTTACCTACATCATTAAATTTTTAATTTAAGACTCATTATATATTAAATCATTTATTTCTCTCCGTATTCATTCTCTTCTATTCTCTTCTCGAGCGGGCGAAGATCATTATCTACACCCATGTACACCCAACAATGGAATATCATCATAGTAAATAAAAGCTGTATTTGACAGTTTGACAGTTCAAAAATAGGAGTGCTCCGATCGTCACCAAACTTTACAGGATTACTCGCCAGGTCAATCCGGAGATTCTCTGAAAGTTTCAATGAAATCGGTCCAGCCGTTTCAGAGCCTAAACGGAACATAACCACACACTTTCTCTTTTATATATATAGAGATATATACCTATTGACTACAAAGACCCAACGATACTCTGTTATCTACTATGGGTTATTTGTATGGATGTATGCTTGTATCCTGCGACTTCCAGCAACTCGTTCTATGCCGTATGTTTGCCAACGCCGCGCTTTTCTTTTTATCAACTGTGAGATATTCTTAACTTTTGCTAGATGGAGCGTTTCGATTTCATAAAAATCGTAGTCAATTACCAGTGATCAAATCAGTAAACGTAGGGGGAAAATCGCACATTAGGAAATCTTTGCGAGTTCCCCACAGCAGCACTTTGGTGCAACGTTGGTCCAACGTTCGTAGATCCTCTGTGCTATCGTTCCGGCCAATTGCTACTTCAACTTCGCAATTTCCTGGTGATTGCCTAAAATGCAAAAAGTTTTTGAAGTAAAAGAACAAGTATGAGCACTTTATAAAAAGTTAATATGGCAGCGGTGGGATTCGAACCCACGCCTCCGGAGAGACTGGTGCCTTAAACCAGCGCCTTAGACCGCTCGGCCACGCTACCTTGGATGCGGATGTGGGAATTAAATAACATACTAAAATAATACCGGGAGTTGTGATCATTTCGGCGAAGCTACATATCTTAAAGTGCTATTTACAAAGAAGCTTGCCTTCCGGCTAGACTAATGAAATTAGGCGGTTTTAACGTTAACGTGTACTTTGACGAAGCTAAATATCTTAGTGTTGCTAAAGAAGCATGGCTTTAGGCAATAAAAATTTAATATGTTAGACTGCATATATATTATACATACTTACCTGAGTATTTATGTCCAGTTGTAATTGGATCACCGCCTATTTTCATTAGTTCGTCACTAACTTACTAATTAAAATAGGCGAAGCGAAGCTAAGTGTTTTAGAGTGTTGCTTAGTAAGAAGCATGGCTTCAAGCAATGAAAATTTAATTTGCCCAGTTTGTAATTGCATTGACTTACTGATGAAAAAAGGCGGTGATTACATAGTGGTTAAACTTTGGCTTTCCTTACCGCGTACCGGGGGTTACCTGTTCGATCCCCGCCCGGCCCGACTTATAACTTTTCAAATTGATGTACGTTTTTTTCAATTAAATATTACCTGCTCTAGCGGCGAAGGAAAACATCGTGAGAAAACCTGCATGCCTGAGAGTTAGCACTCCATAAAATTCCCAATTGCGTGTGAAGTCATTCATTGGACTTCGGCCTAAACTCTTCTCATTCCACATCACCAATTTACAAGCCAGACCTGGGAATCAAACCCAGGATCTCTTGAGCTTACTACTACACTACATCGGATGTCTGTAAACATACTTTTATATATGATGCAATATCCCGCAGGAACCCTTTATTTTCTATATATAATAAAATGTATCCTATGGCCGTCTCCAGGATACAAAATATTTTTATGCAAATCACCAAAATAAGTTAAGCGGTCAAGCCATATATAGCTAACTAATGCTTTTTTTTAAACCCCCGCGATCAATTTTTACCAGCATCTTTTCGGAATAAATATTATCCTATGTCTATCTCCAGGATACATGCTGTGATAATAATATCTAATAATAATTTATTCATAATAACGTAGGTACATTAAGATTTTATAATATAAAAAAGAATATCCTACCGGTAAGTGCATGCATAATTTACACAGTCGAAAACGTTATAGTATTAAAATTAAATTAAAGAAGTACTTAACAATTTCTTATAATTCTAATATATTCATAATTTAATGTCAGTAAGTGTTATCAGTTATCAGTTCAAATTATAATATGTAAATGTCTATTAAATAAATGTTGGCATGGAATTATGAATTGTCATAATATTATTCTCAGTTGAGGTCAGGACATCATGTCACATATGTATACCTACTTGCTGCTTGTAAGAAAAAAATGTAAAAAAAAAAATTAAAAAATATATTAAAAAGATGTTAATACAAATTAACAAAAAAAAACATAAAATAATACCATATCAATAATTGTAGAATACTTAGGATGTGTGTCGTTAGTAAAAATAATAAATTGAAATTACCAGTTATGTTGTTTTAATGCAAACATCAATATCGGTTCAATAGTTAAGCCGAACATAGGTAACAAAACAACAAACACACTTCCGCCCTTATTACACTAGTATGGATTATGATAGTAACCGGTTTCTCCTTTATATGAGCACGAGCCTTGTATTTAGGTCAAAATATTGACTAATCAAAACAACTATTGTGGTACGTACCCGAAATTAATTTGTGATTGGAAATGAAATTCAAATTCCCCATTCACCATTGAAAACCACAACCGTGAACACGTTCCACAATCCAAAGTTCTATTTTTCAGTATTTCAACACAGCGAGAACTCTCTCTAAAGCAAATCGACGTACGATTTGCTTAACACTCTAAACTTTATTTTTGATGTTTTTTCAAATGTGAGAATGGAAGGTTTTTATTTTTTATTTTATTTTAGTGGTAGATATTAAATTTTGAATATCAAATAAGCAAACATATTTCAGTTTTGAAAAGACTAGCTGTTTCCCACGACTTCGTTCGCTTTTGTTCCGGTTTTTAAATATTCGGAATCGTTTATTTTCCCGGGCTAAAAAGTATCTTTTGTGTGTCTCCAGGATGCGAGCTATCAATAAACTGAAATGTCTCATAGTTTCCTTTTTTATTTCCGCGGGAATGGTCCCGCGTGTTGTTAATTTCGTTGTTGTGATGGATGAAAAGTTACGTTCAGGATTCGATCGCTAAGAAAAATTTTATCAAAATCGGGAAAAAAGATGAGTCGAGCATAGCTAACAAACAAACTCACAAACAGACACATTTTTGTGATTTGTTTCAGAATGAAAGTTTTCCAGTCCGACTTTAGAAAGCTCAAAAAAGCAAGCTACAAACTAATGCAATTTTTATTTTTGTAGTAGCTAATTTATTCTTCTATGCCAATAATTCTTATCGGCAGCTGAGCCGAAAACGGGCGAAAAATGTTTTAAAAATCCTCTTGCTTACTAATAATAATAATAATAAATTAAGGTATAATAATAATAAATTAAGGTATACATACAATTAATTATGAAAATAATTAAGTATGAATATAATTGAAGCGATGATAGCGCAGTGGTAGGGAGCTCGATTTCGCTTTCGGGGGGCCGAGTTCGAATCTCTAACTTTTCTAAGATATTTGTGTTTTAAGTAATTAAAATATCAATTGCTTCAACGGCAAAGGATAACATCAGAAACCTGTTTGCCTGAGAGTTCTACATAATGTTCTCAGGGGTGTGTGGAGTCCATTAATCTGCACTGGACCAGCGTGGTGGACTACGGCCTTAAGTCCTTATTATAGTAAAATAATGAATTGAATTGTTTTTTATTTATTTTTATTAAATGAATATGGTAATAAACCTTAGTATCAGGAAATATAAACAAAAGGCATACGAGTATGTCCAACTGTTTCGATCATATTTCTTTACAACAGATATTTGACGAACATGTTGTCATAAATCCTTGAGCTATAAAATAAGCAAAGTTAACTTAATTTAAAAGTTACGTTAGTTAGTTGAACAATTTAGTGACACGAATTCCGGGAGCAGGCGATAAATTTCATCAAAACGGTCGGCATCCAAACGACCGTGCTAACGAAAAGTAAAATAAAAATAAAATTTGTAAAAAACTACTGCAGATTCAATATCCAATTTGCTGTTCCGGTGCATATACAAAATTCGTTTAAAAAAACTGAGATTGTATCTTGTTACAACAACATCAACAAGCAATCTAGAAAGTTAATCAAAGTTAACCGTCATCACGTGGACAGGAGACTGCATAATCAGAACAATACTATTAACAAAAAATATACTTGAACTAAAACAATATGACAAAATTAAAACAACAATATAAGTATGACTTCAAGCTTGAAAAATATTTGTTGTGCCGAACCAACATAACGTGGAGTAACGTAAGGGCAAGATGAAGAAGAATCATCAAGGCCATGTACAATGACCATTTCCATAATGAACCAATGTGCATGGGTCTCCTCTCTTATAGGGCATTTTGTGACAGAGCTCGTCTGGGGAAGTACCTACCTAGAATTTCCATACTCATTTTTAAATATGACCGAGCATGCATTCTACAGACAGGCGTAAGTGTTTGTTGAGTCTGTGAGAATAACTGTTTCCACGGATTTATAAAACCTGGACGCGAAAACGCGGGCATACAGCTAGTAAAAAAATTAAATTACACTTCTAATTTGACTTTTCTTTATCACGTCATCCTCATCATCATCATCATCATCATTAACTGGCACTTTTTAACACAAGCTTACTAAATTGTGATATTTTAAAATATGGTCGGGTTGCAGTATGCGAGCAAAATATTATGTTCACTGAAATCCTAATTAAACTTTACTTATCTTCTACAGTGAAGTAATATGCAGGGTTTTCATATCTATATTATATCTAGAGAGGTTCCACTTCTTATATAACTGGCTTAAGACGTGCTCTTAGTGAACTCCGTGAAATACTTCGGAGAAAGCCAAGTTTGCTACATTTGACCTCTTCGCTGAGACTTTAAATAATGTGTGGCAGAGCAAGCCTTCCCAAAGTAACTGAGAAGTTCGTACTAGCTTACAGTAAATTAACTGTTTAGTAAATTCCCTGTACTATACGATATGAAATGGTTCGCCTCTCGACCCGTTATTCTGCTTTGGAGTATTAATTTGTGCCGTGCTAAGTGTCTGAAGCTTAATTGTTTCTTGTTTATACGAGTATCGCCTTAGGCGAAGTTGAAAAACTTAAAACCGATTAAAACTTACTCTTAAACAAAACTGGTCTGGGATAACGACTGGTATTATTTAAATATAAATATAAATTACACAAAACATTTGTTAAAATTTCTGGACCCAAATCTTCTAACGCGAGCATTATTACTATAAAGTTAGCACTCTATATACTTATTAGAACCTCTTCCTCGGAGTTATTTGTTTTAAGTAATTAAAAATCACCTGCAGTCATACGAGTTCCCCATTATGTTCTCAAGGTTTTGTGAAGTCTACCAATCGGCACTTAGCCAAAGTTGTGGCTGCCTAAACCCCTTTCATTCTATGAGGAGACCAGTGCTCTGTAATGGGTTGTTAATGAGGATCCGGGGAAACCAGCAGTTCCCGTTAACAGCTAGTAAAAAATTCGACTTTGATCTTATATGCTACCGTAATTACTACGAAAATATTCTCATCTCT